>NC_135596.1:0-1200000 GCF_965152235.1 Eretmochelys imbricata
TAGTAATTTTCACGAACCAATCTCTACAAACTCAGGAGGAGAGACTCTGGATTGCTGGAGTCTTTACCACTAGGTGCTTGTAAAGAATGATTTTCGTTCTTTGAGTAATTTGCACAAACCGATCTGTTCCAACGCACCAAGAGAGAATGCAATTGTTTTTCCGGTGGATGATTCCATGGGAAATTCATCAGAAGACGGGTGAGGAAGGAATTTTCTCTTTCCTACTAATTTTCACAAACCGATTTTATTCACAATCACCAGGAGTTAATTATCAAAGGATTTGGGAGGATGATTCCAAGTGTCATTAATTACTAACATTGATCAGGAAGAACTGTCTCATTTGGAGTAATTTTCATCAAATCATGAACTGATAGCTACCAAATCCCAAGAAGCGAATCTGAAAGGCTTTTGGGGGATGATTCCATTTGTCACTGATTTATTGCAGTGATCAGTTATAACTTTCTCATTTTTTAGCAATTTTCACGATCAATCTCCACCAAATCCTGAAGAGAGAATAGACTTGTGTTTTGGTGGATCTTTCCATGAGAAATAGATCAGGATACCAGATTAGGAATGTCTGTTTCATCTGGAGTAATTTTCACGAACTGCTCTGTATCATAGGACGAGAAGTGACTCCTCTGGTCTTTCAGGAAGATTCCTTCTCCAATTTATCTGTCGCGCACATCCAAGATGAATTTCTCATTTTGAGTATATTTCAGGAACTGATTTCTTCCAAGTCAACAGGAGCGAATTGGAATGTACAAAGGAGGCTCATTATGTGAGGAATGAATGACTACCACGAAGCCGTTCAGAATTGATTATTTTTCGGAATTTTCGAGACTCGACCTATCACCAGAAATCACCAGAAGCAAATCTGAAAGGATTTTGGAGGATCATGCCAGATGGAGTTAATGACTAGCAGTGATCAGTAATTACTGTTGAATTTTTGTAATTTTCATGAACCCATCTCTACCAAAGGCTCAGGAGAGAATCCGAATGGCTTTTCGAGGAAGCGTGCATGAGACATCAATGGCTACATCTGATTCGTATTGAAGGTCTCATTTTTAGCAATTTACACTACCCATCTCTACCAAGTGACCAGCAGAGTATCTAAAAGGTCTTGGAGGATGATTCCATGAGGTACTAATTATATGCAGTGATCAGTAATAAATGTTTGATTTTTTAGTAATTTTCACGAACCAATCTCTACAAACTCAGGAGGAGAGACTCTGGATTGCTGGAGTCTTTACCACTAGGTGCTTGTAAAGAATGATTTTCGTTCTTTGAGTAATTTGCACAAACCGATCTGTTCCAACGCACCAAGAGAGAATGCAATTGTTTTTCCGGTGGATGATTCCATGGGAAATTCATCAGAAGACGGGTGAGGAAGGAATTTTCTCTTTCCTACTAATTTTCACAAACCGATTTTATTCACAATCACCAGGAGTTAATTATCAAAGGATTTGGGCGGATGATTCCAAGTGTCATTAATTACTAACATTGATCAGGAAGAACTGTCTCATTTGGAGTAATTTTCATCAAATCATGAACTGATAGCTACCAAATCCCAAGAAGCGAATCTGAAAGGCTTTTGGGGGATGATTCCATTTGTCACTGATTTATTGCAGTGATCAGTTATAACTTTCTCATTTTTTAGCAATTTTCACGATCAATCTCCACCAAATCCTGAAGAGAGAATAGACTTGTGTTTTGGTGGATCTTTCCATGAGAAATAGATCAGGATACCAGATTAGGCATGTCTGTCTCATCTGGAGTAATTTTCACGAACTGCTCTGTATCATAGGACGAGAAGTGACTCCTCGGGTCTTTCAGGAAGATTCCTTCTCCAATTTATCTGTCGCGCACATCCAAGATGAATTTCTCATTTTGAGTATATTTCAGGAACTGATTTCTTCCAAGTCAACAGGAGCGAATTGGAATGTACAAAGGAGGCTGATTATGTGAGGAATGAATGACTACCACGAAGCCGTTCAGAATTGATTATTTTTCGGAATTTTCGAGACTCGACCTATCACCAGAAATCACCAGAAGCAAATCTGAAAGGATTTTGGAGGATCATGCCAGATGGAGTTAATGACTAGCAGTGATCAGTAATTACTGTTGAATTTTTGTAATTTTCATGAACCCATCTCTACCAAAGGCTCAGGAGAGAATCCGAATGGCTTTTCGAGGAAGCGTGCATGAGACATCAATGGCTACATCTGATTCGTATTGAAGGTCTCATTTTTAGCAATTTACACTACCCATCTCTACCAAGTGACCAGCAGAGTATCTAAAAGGTCTTGGAGGATGATTCCATGAGGTACTAATTATATGCAGTGATCAGTAATAAATGTTTGATTTTTTAGTAATTTTCACGAACCAATCTCTACAAACTCAGGAGGAGAGACTCTGGATTGCTGGAGTCTTTACCACTAGGTGCTTGTAAAGAATGATTTTCGTTCTTTGAGTAATTTGCACAAACCGATCTGTTCCAACGCACCAAGAGAGAATGCAATTGTTTTTCCGGTGGATGATTCCATGGGAAATTCATCAGAAGACGGGTGAGGAAGGAATTTTCTCTTTCCTACTAATTTTCACAAACCGATTTTATTCACAATCACCAGGAGTTAATTATCAAAGGATTTGGGAGGATGATTCCAAGTGTCATTAATTACTAACATTGATCAGGAAGAACTGTCTCATTTGGAGTAATTTTCATCAAATCATGAACTGATAGCTACCAAATCCCAAGAAGCGAATCTGAAAGGCTTTTGGGGGATGATTCCATTTGTCACTGATTTATTGCAGTGATCAGTTATAACTTTCTCATTTTTTAGCAATTTTCACGATCAATCTCCACCAAATCCTGAAGAGAGAATAGACTTGTGTTTTGGTGGATCTTTCCATGAGAAATAGATCAGGATACCAGATTAGGCATGTCTGTCTCATCTGGAGTAATTTTCACGAACTGCTCTGTATCATAGGACGAGAAGTGACTCCTCGGGTCTTTCAGGAAGATTCCTTCTCCAATTTATCTGTCGCGCACATCCAAGATGAATTTCTCATTTTGAGTATATTTCAGGAACTGATTTCTTCCAAGTCAACAGGAGCGAATTGGAATGTACAAAGGAGGCTGATTATGTGAGGAATGAATGACTACCACGAAGCCGTTCAGAATTGATTATTTTTCGGAATTTTCGAGACTCGACCTATCACCAGAAATCACCAGAAGCAAATCTGAAAGGATTTTGGAGGATCATGCCAGATGGAGTTAATGACTAGCAGTGATCAGTAATTACTGTTGAATTTTTGTAATTTTCATGAACCCATCTCTACCAAAGGCTCAGGAGAGAATCCGAATGGCTTTTCGAGGAAGCGTGCATGAGACATCAATGGCTACATCTGATTCGTATTGAAGGTCTCATTTTTAGCAATTTACACTACCCATCTCTACCAAGTGACCAGCAGAGTATCTAAAAGGTCTTGGAGGATGATTCCATGAGCTACTTATTATATGCAGTGATCAGTAATAAATGTTTGATTTTTTAGTAATTTTCACGAACCAATCTCTACAAACTCAGGAGGAGAGACTCTGGATTGCTGGAGTCTTTACCACTAGGTGCTTGTAAAGAATGATTTTCGTTCTTTGAGTAATTTGCACAAACCGATCTGTTCCAACGCACCAAGAGAGAATGCAATTGTTTTTCCGGTGGATGATTCCACGGGAAATTCATCAGAAGACGGGTGAGGAAGGAATTTTCTCTTTCCTACTAATTTTCACAAACCGATTTTATTCACAATCACCAGGAGTTAATTATCAAAGGATTTGGGAGGATGATTCCAAGTGTCATTAATTACTAACATTGATCAGGAAGAACTGTCTCATTTGGAGTAATTTTCATCAAATCATGAACTGATAGCTACCAAATCCCAAGAAGCGAATCTGAAAGGCTTTTGGGGGATGATTCCATTTGTCACTGATTTATTGCAGTGATCAGTTATAACTTTCTCATTTTTTAGCAATTTTCACGATCAATCTCCACCAAATCCTGAAGAGAGAATAGACTTGTGTTTTGGTGGATCTTTCCATGAGAAATAGATCAGGATACCAGATTAGGAATGTCTGTTTCATCTGGAGTAATTTTCACGAACTGCTCTGTATCATAGGACGAGAAGTGACTCCTCTGGTCTTTCAGGAAGATTCCTTCTCCAATTTATCTGTCGCGCACATCCAAGATGAATTTCTCATTTTGAGTCTATTTCAGGAACTGATTTCTTCCAAGTCAACAGGAGCGAATTGGAATGTACAAAGGAGGCTCATTATGTGAGGAATGAATGACTACCACGAAGCCGTTCAGAATTGATTATTTTTCGGAATTTTCGAGACTCGACCTATCACCAGAAATCACCAGAAGCAAATCTGAAAGGATTTTGGAGGATCATGCCAGATGGAGTTAATGACTAGCAGTGATCAGTAATTACTGTTGAATTTTTGTAATTTTCATGAACCCATCTCTACCAAAGGCTCAGGAGAGAATCCGAATGGCTTTTCGAGGAAGCGTGCATGAGACATCAATGGCTACATCTGATTCGTATTGAAGGTCTCATTTTTAGCAATTTACACTACCCATCTCTACCAAGTGACCAGCAGAGTATCTAAAAGGTCTTGGAGGATGATTCCATGAGGTACTAATTATATGCAGTGATCAGTAATAAATGTTTGATTTTTTAGTAATTTTCACGAACCAATCTCTACAAACTCAGGAGGAGAGACTCTGGATTGCTGGAGTCTTTACCACTAGGTGCTTGTAAAGAATGATTTTCGTTCTTTGAGTAATTTGCACAAACCGATCTGTTCCAACGCACCAAGAGAGAATGCAATTGTTTTTCCGGTGGATGATTCCACGGGAAATTCATCAGAAGACGGGTGAGGAAGGAATTTTCTCTTTCCTACTAATTTTCACAAACCGATTTTATTCACAATCACCAGGAGTTAATTATCAAAGGATTTGGGAGGATGATTCCAAGTGTCATTAATTACTAAAATTGATCAGGAAGAACTGTCTCATTTGGAGTAATTTTCATCAAATCATGAACTGATAGCTACCAAATCCCAAGAAGCGAATCTGAAAGGCTTTTGGGGGATGATTCCATTTGTCACTGATTTATTGCAGTGATCAGTTATAACTTTCTCATTTTTTAGCAATTTTCACGATCAATCTCCACCAAATCCTGAAGAGAGAATAGACTTGTGTTTTGGTGGATCTTTCCATGAGAAATAGATCAGGATACCAGATTAGGCATGTCTGTCTCATCTGGAGTAATTTTCACGAACTGCTCTGTATCATAGGACGAGAAGTGACTCCTCGGGTCTTTCAGGAAGATTCCTTCTCCAATTTATCTGTCGCGCACATCCAAGATGAATTTCTCATTTTGAGTATATTTCAGGAACTGATTTCTTCCAAGTCAACAGGAGCGAATTGGAATGTACAAAGGAGGCTGATTATGTGAGGAATGAATGACTACCACGAAGCCGTTCAGAATTGATTATTTTTCGGAATTTTCGAGACTCGACCTATCACCAGAAATCACCAGAAGCAAATCTGAAAGGATTTTGGAGGATCATGCCAGATGGAGTTAATGACTAGCAGTGATCAGTAATTACTGTTGAATTTTTGTAATTTTCATGAACCCATCTCTACCAAAGGCTCAGGAGAGAATCCGAATGGCTTTTCGAGGAAGCGTGCATGAGACATCAATGGCTACATCTGATTCGTATTGAAGGTCTCATTTTTAGCAATTTACACTACCCATCTCTACCAAGTGACCAGCAGAGTATCTAAAAGGTCTTGGAGGATGATTCCATGAGGTACTTATTATATGCAGTGATCAGTAATAAATGTTTGATTTTTTAGTAATTTTCACGAACCAATCTCTACAAACTCAGGAGGAGAGACTCTGGATTGCTGGAGTCTTTACCACTAGGTGCTTGTAAAGAATGATTTTCGTTCTTTGAGTAATTTGCACAAACCGATCTGTTCCAACGCACCAAGAGAGAATGCAATTGTTTTTCCGGTGGATGATTCCACGGGAAATTCATCAGAAGACGGGTGAGGAAGGAATTTTCTCTTTCCTACTAATTTTCACAAACCGATTTTATTCACAATCACCAGGAGTTAATTATCAAAGGATTTGGGAGGATGATTCCAAGTGTCATTAATTACTAACATTGATCAGGAAGAACTGTCTCATTTGGAGTAATTTTCATCAAATCATGAACTGATAGCTACCAAATCCCAAGAAGCGAATCTGAAAGGCTTTTGGGGGATGATTCCATTTGTCACTGATTTATTGCAGTGATCAGTTATAACTTTCTCATTTTTTAGCAATTTTCACGATCAATCTCCACCAAATCCTGAAGAGAGAATAGACTTGTGTTTTGGTGGATCTTTCCATGAGAAATAGATCAGGATACCAGATTAGGAATGTCTGTTTCATCTGGAGTAATTTTCACGAACTGCTCTGTATCATAGGACGAGAAGTGACTCCTCTGGTCTTTCAGGAAGATTCCTTCTCCAATTTATCTGTCGCGCACATCCAAGATGAATTTCTCATTTGAGTATATTTCAGGAACTGATTTCTTCCAAGTCAACAGGAGCGAATTGGAATGTACAAAGGAGGCTCATTATGTGAGGAATGAATGACTACCACGAAGCCGTTCAGAATTGATTATTTTTCGGAATTTTCGAGACTCGACCTATCACCAGAAATCACCAGAAGCAAATCTGAAAGGATTTTGGAGGATCATGCCAGATGGAGTTAATGACTAGCAGTGATCAGTAATTACTGTTGAATTTTTGTAATTTTCATGAACCCATCTCTACCAAAGGCTCAGGAGAGAATCCGAATGGCTTTTCGAGGAAGCGTGCATGAGACATCAATGGCTACATCTGATTCGTATTGAAGGTCTCATTTTTAGCAATTTACACTACCCATCTCTACCAAGTGACCAGCAGAGTATCTAAAAGGTCTTGGAGGATGATTCCATGAGGTACTAATTATATGCAGTGATCAGTAATAAATGTTTGATTTTTTAGTAATTTTCACGAACCAATCTCTACAAACTCAGGAGGAGAGACTCTGGATTGCTGGAGTCTTTACCACTAGGTGCTTGTAAAGAATGATTTTCGTTCTTTGAGTAATTTGCACAAACCGATCTGTTCCAACGCACCAAGAGAGAATGCAATTGTTTTTCCGGTGGATGATTCCATGGGAAATTCATCAGAAGACGGGTGAGGAAGGAATTTTCTCTTTCCTACTAATTTTCACAAACCGATTTTATTCACAATCACCAGGAGTTAATTATCAAAGGATTTGGGAGGATGATTCCAAGTGTCATTAATTACTAACATTGATCAGGAAGAACTGTCTCATTTGGAGTAATTTTCATCAAATCATGAACTGATAGCTACCAAATCCCAAGAAGCGAATCTGAAAGGCTTTTGGGGGATGATTCCATTTGTCACTGATTTATTGCAGTGATCAGTTATAACTTTCTCATTTTTTAGCAATTTTCACGATCAATCTCCACCAAATCCTGAAGAGAGAATAGACTTGTGTTTTGGTGGATCTTTCCATGAGAAATAGATCAGGATACCAGATTAGGCATGTCTGTCTCATCTGGAGTAATTTTCACGAACTGCTCTGTATCATAGGACGAGAAGTGACTCCTCGGGTCTTTCAGGAAGATTCCTTCTCCAATTTATCTGTCGCGCACATCCAAGATGAATTTCTCATTTTGAGTATATTTCAGGAACTGATTTCTTCCAAGTCAACAGGAGCGAATTGGAATGTACAAAGGAGGCTCATTATGTGAGGAATGAATGACTACCACGAAGCCGTTCAGAATTGATTATTTTTCGGAATTTTCGAGACTCGACCTATCACCAGAAATCACCAGAAGCAAATCTGAAAGGATTTTGGAGGATCATGCCAGATGGAGTTAATGACTAGCAGTGATCAGTAATTACTGTTGAATTTTTGTAATTTTCATGAACCCATCTCTACCAAAGGCTCAGGAGAGAATCCGAATGGCTTTTCGAGGAAGCGTGCATGAGACATCAATGGCTACATCTGATTCGTATTGAAGGTCTCATTTTTAGCAATTTACACTACCCATCTCTACCAAGTGACCAGCAGAGTATCTAAAAGGTCTTGGAGGATGATTCCATGAGGTACTAATTATATGCAGTGATCAGTAATAAATGTTTGATTTTTTAGTAATTTTCACGAACCAATCTCTACAAACTCAGGAGGAGAGACTCTGGATTGCTGGAGTCTTTACCACCAGGTGCTTGTAAAGAATGATTTTCGTTCTTTGAGTAATTTGCACAAACCGATCTGTTCCAACGCACCAAGAGAGAATGCAATTGTTTTTCCGGTGGATGATTCCATGGGAAATTCATCAGAAGACGGGTGAGGAAGGAATTTTCTCTTTCCTACTAATTTTCACAAACCGATTTTATTCACAATCACCAGGAGTTAATTATCAAAGGATTTGGGAGGATGATTCCAAGTGTCATTAATTACTAACATTGATCAGGAAGAACTGTCTCATTTGGAGTAATTTTCATCAAATCATGAACTGATAGCTACCAAATCCCAAGAAGCGAATCTGAAAGGCTTTTGGGGGATGATTCCATTTGTCACTGATTTATTGCAGTGATCAGTTATAACTTTCTCATTTTTTAGCAATTTTCACGATCAATCTCCACCAAATCCTGAAGAGAGAATAGACTTGTGTTTTGGTGGATCTTTCCATGAGAAATAGATCAGGATACCAGATTAGGCATGTCTGTCTCATCTGGAGTAATTTTCACGAACTGCTCTGTATCATAGGACGAGAAGTGACTCCTCGGGTCTTTCAGGAAGATTCCTTCTCCAATTTATCTGTCGCGCACATCCAAGATGAATTTCTCATTTTGAGTATATTTCAGGAACTGATTTCTTCCAAGTCAACAGGAGCGAATTGGAATGTACAAAGGAGGCTGATTATGTGAGGAATGAATGACTACCACGAAGCCGTTCAGAATTGATTATTTTTCGGAATTTTCGAGACTCGACCTATCACCAGAAATCACCAGAAGCAAATCTGAAAGGATTTTGGAGGATCATGCCAGATGGAGTTAATCTGGAGCAGTGATCAGTAATTACTGTTGAATTTTTGTAATTTTCATGAACCCATCTCTACCAAAGGCTCAGGAGAGAATCCGAATGGCTTTTCGAGGAAGCGTGCATGAGACATCAATGGCTACATCTGATTCGTATTGAAGGTCTCATTTTTAGCAATTTACACTACCCATCTCTACCAAGTGACCAGCAGAGTATCTAAAAGGTCTTGGAGGATGATTCCATGAGCTACTTATTATATGCAGTGATCAGTAATAAATGTTTGATTTTTTAGTAATTTTCACGAACCAATCTCTACAAACTCAGGAGGAGAGACTCTGGATTGCTGGAGTCTTTACCACTAGGTGCTTGTAAAGAATGATTTTCGTTCTTTGAGTAATTTGCACAAACCGATCTGTTCCAACGCACCAAGAGAGAATGCAATTGTTTTTCCGGTGGATGATTCCACGGGAAATTCATCAGAAGACGGGTGAGGAAGGAATTTTCTCTTTCCTACTAATTTTCACAAACCGATTTTATTCACAATCACCAGGAGTTAATTATCAAAGGATTTGGGAGGATGATTCCAAGTGTCATTAATTACTAACATTGATCAGGAAGAACTGTCTCATTTGGAGTAATTTTCATCAAATCATGAACTGATAGCTACCAAATCCCAAGAAGCGAATCTGAAAGGCTTTTGGGGGATGATTCCATTTGTCACTGATTTATTGCAGTGATCAGTTATAACTTTCTCATTTTTTAGCAATTTTCACGATCAATCTCCACCAAATCCTGAAGAGAGAATAGACTTGTGTTTTGGTGGATCTTTCCATGAGAAATAGATCAGGATACCAGATTAGGAATGTCTGTTTCATCTGGAGTAATTTTCACGAACTGCTCTGTATCATAGGACGAGAAGTGACTCCTCGGGTCTTTCAGGAAGATTCCTTCTCCAATTTATCTGTCGCGCACATCCAAGATGAATTTCTCATTTTGAGTATATTTCAGGAACTGATTTCTTCCAAGTCAACAGGAGCGAATTGGAATGTACAAAGGAGGCTCATTATGTGAGGAATGAATGACTACCACGAAGCCGTTCAGAATTGATTATTTTTCGGAATTTTCGAGACTCGACCTATCACCAGAAATCACCAGAAGCAAATCTGAAAGGATTTTGGAGGATCATGCCAGATGGAGTTAATGACTAGCAGTGATCAGTAATTACTGTTGAATTTTTGTAATTTTCATGAACCCATCTCTACCAAAGGCTCAGGAGAGAATCCGAATGGCTTTTCGAGGAAGCGTGCATGAGACATCAATGGCTACATCTGATTCGTATTGAAGGTCTCATTTTTAGCAATTTACACTACCCATCTCTACCAAGTGACCAGCAGAGTATCTAAAAGGTCTTGGAGGATGATTCCATGAGGTACTAATTATATGCAGTGATCAGTAATAAATGTTTGATTTTTTAGTAATTTTCACGAACCAATCTCTACAAACTCAGGAGGAGAGACTCTGGATTGCTGGAGTCTTTACCACCAGGTGCTTGTAAAGAATGATTTTCGTTCTTTGAGTAATTTGCACAAACCGATCTGTTCCAACGCACCAAGAGAGAATGCAATTGTTTTTCCGGTGGATGATTCCACGGGAAATTCATCAGAAGACGGGTGAGGAAGGAATTTTCTCTTTCCTACTAATTTTCACAAACCGATTTTATTCACAATCACCAGGAGTTAATTATCAAAGGATTTGGGAGGATGATTCCAAGTGTCATTAATTACTAACATTGATCAGGAAGAACTGTCTCATTTGGAGTAATTTTCATCAAATCATGAACTGATAGCTACCAAATCCCAAGAAGCGAATCTGAAAGGCTTTTGGGGGATGATTCCATTTGTCACTGATTTATTGCAGTGATCAGTTATAACTTTCTCATTTTTTAGCAATTTTCACGATCAATCTCCACCAAATCCTGAAGAGAGAATAGACTTGTGTTTTGGTGGATCTTTCCATGAGAAATAGATCAGGATACCAGATTAGGCATGTCTGTCTCATCTGGAGTAATTTTCACGAACTGCTCTGTACCATAGGACGAGAAGTGACTCCTCGGGTCTTTCAGGAAGATTCCTTCTCCAATTTATCTGTCGCGCACATCCAAGATGAATTTCTCATTTTGAGTATATTTCAGGAACTGATTTCTTCCAAGTCAACAGGAGCGAATTGGAATGTACAAAGGAGGCTCATTATGTGAGGAATGAATGACTACCACGAAGCCGTTCAGAATTGATTATTTTTCGGAATTTTCGAGACTCGACCTATCACCAGAAATCACCAGAAGCAAATCTGAAAGGATTTTGGAGGATCATGCCAGATGGAGTTAATGACTAGCAGTGATCAGTAATTACTGTTGAATTTTTGTAATTTTCATGAACCCATCTCTACCAAAGGCTCAGGAGAGAATCCGAATGGCTTTTCGAGGAAGCGTGCATGAGACATCAATGGCTACATCTGATTCGTATTGAAGGTCTCATTTTTAGCAATTTACACTACCCATCTCTACCAAGTGACCAGCAGAGTATCTAAAAGGTCTTGGAGGATGATTCCATGAGGTACTAATTATATGCAGTGATCAGTAATAAATGTTTGATTTTTTAGTAATTTTCACGAACCAATCTCTACAAACTCAGGAGGAGAGACTCTGGATTGCTGGAGTCTTTACCACCAGGTGCTTGTAAAGAATGATTTTCGTTCTTTGAGTAATTTGCACAAACCGATCTGTTCCAACGCACCAAGAGAGAATGCAATTGTTTTTCCGGTGGATGATTCCATGGGAAATTCATCAGAAGACGGGTGAGGAAGGAATTTTCTCTTTCCTACTAATTTTCACAAACCGATTTTATTCACAATCACCAGGAGTTAATTATCAAAGGATTTGGGAGGATGATTCCAAGTGTCATTAATTACTAACATTGATCAGGAAGAACTGTCTCATTTGGAGTAATTTTCATCAAATCATGAACTGATAGCTACCAAATCCCAAGAAGCGAATCTGAAAGGCTTTTGGGGGATGATTCCATTTGTCACTGATTTATTGCAGTGATCAGTTATAACTTTCTCATTTTTTAGCAATTTTCACGATCAATCTCCACCAAATCCTGAAGAGAGAATAGACTTGTGTTTTGGTGGATCTTTCCATGAGAAATAGATCAGGATACCAGATTAGGCATGTCTGTCTCATCTGGAGTAATTTTCACGAACTGCTCTGTATCATAGGACGAGAAGTGACTCCTCGGGTCTTTCAGGAAGATTCCTTCTCCAATTTATCTGTCGCGCACATCCAAGATGAATTTCTCATTTTGAGTATATTTCAGGAACTGATTTCTTCCAAGTCAACAGGAGCGAATTGGAATGTACAAAGGAGGCTCATTATGTGAGGAATGAATGACTACCACGAAGCCGTTCAGAATTGATTATTTTTCGGAATTTTCGAGACTCGACCTATCACCAGAAATCACCAGAAGCAAATCTGAAAGGATTTTGGAGGATCATGCCAGATGGAGTTAATCTGGAGCAGTGATCAGTAATTACTGTTGAATTTTTGTAATTTTCATGAACCCATCTCTACCAAAGGCTCAGGAGAGAATCCGAATGGCTTTTCGAGGAAGCGTGCATGAGACATCAATGGCTACATCTGATTCGTATTGAAGGTCTCATTTTTAGCAATTTACACTACCCATCTCTACCAAGTGACCAGCAGAGTATCTAAAAGGTCTTGGAGGATGATTCCATGAGGTACTTATTATATGCAGTGATCAGTAATAAATGTTTGATTTTTTAGTAATTTTCACGAACCAATCTCTACAAACTCAGGAGGAGAGACTCTGGATTGCTGGAGTCTTTACCACTAGGTGCTTGTAAAGAATGATTTTCGTTCTTTGAGTAATTTGCACAAACCGATCTGTTCCAACGCACCAAGAGAGAATGCAATTGTTTTTCCGGTGGATGATTCCACGGGAAATTCATCAGAAGACGGGTGAGGAAGGAATTTTCTCTTTCCTACTAATTTTCACAAACCGATTTTATTCACAATCACCAGGAGTTAATTATCAAAGGATTTGGGAGGATGATTCCAAGTGTCATTAATTACTAACATTGATCAGGAAGAACTGTCTCATTTGGAGTAATTTTCATCAAATCATGAACTGATAGCTACCAAATCCCAAGAAGCGAATCTGAAAGGCTTTTGGGGGATGATTCCATTTGTCACTGATTTATTGCAGTGATCAGTTATAACTTTCTCATTTTTTAGCAATTTTCACGATCAATCTCCACCAAATCCTGAAGAGAGAATAGACTTGTGTTTTGGTGGATCTTTCCATGAGAAATAGATCAGGATACCAGATTAGGAATGTCTGTTTCATCTGGAGTAATTTTCACGAACTGCTCTGTATCATAGGACGAGAAGTGACTCCTCGGGTCTTTCAGGAAGATTCCTTCTCCAATTTATCTGTCGCGCACATCCAAGATGAATTTCTCATTTTGAGTATATTTCAGGAACTGATTTCTTCCAAGTCAACAGGAGCGAATTGGAATGTACAAAGGAGGCTCATTATGTGAGGAATGAATGACTACCACGAAGCCGTTCAGAATTGATTATTTTTCGGAATTTTCGAGACTCGACCTATCACCAGAAATCACCAGAAGCAAATCTGAAAGGATTTTGGAGGATCATGCCAGATGGAGTTAATGACTAGCAGTGATCAGTAATTACTGTTGAATTTTTGTAATTTTCATGAACCCATCTCTACCAAAGGCTCAGGAGAGAATCCGAATGGCTTTTCGAGGAAGCGTGCATGAGACATCAATGGCTACATCTGATTCGTATTGAAGGTCTCATTTTTAGCAATTTACACTACCCATCTCTACCAAGTGACCAGCAGAGTATCTAAAAGGTCTTGGAGGATGATTCCATGAGGTACTAATTATATGCAGTGATCAGTAATAAATGTTTGATTTTTTAGTAATTTTCACGAACCAATCTCTACAAACTCAGGAGGAGAGACTCTGGATTGCTGGAGTCTTTACCACCAGGTGCTTGTAAAGAATGATTTTCGTTCTTTGAGTAATTTGCACAAACCGATCTGTTCCAACGCACCAAGAGAGAATGCAATTGTTTTTCCGGTGGATGATTCCATGGGAAATTCATCAGAAGACGGGTGAGGAAGGAATTTTCTCTTTCCTACTAATTTTCACAAACCGATTTTATTCACAATCACCAGGAGTTAATTATCAAAGGATTTGGGAGGATGATTCCAAGTGTCATTAATTACTAACATTGATCAGGAAGAACTGTCTCATTTGGAGTAATTTTCATCAAATCATGAACTGATAGCTACCAAATCCCAAGAAGCGAATCTGAAAGGCTTTTGGGGGATGATTCCATTTGTCACTGATTTATTGCAGTGATCAGTTATAACTTTCTCATTTTTTAGCAATTTTCACGATCAATCTCCACCAAATCCTGAAGAGAGAATAGACTTGTGTTTTGGTGGATCTTTCCATGAGAAATAGATCAGGATACCAGATTAGGCATGTCTGTCTCATCTGGAGTAATTTTCACGAACTGCTCTGTATCATAGGACGAGAAGTGACTCCTCGGGTCTTTCAGGAAGATTCCTTCTCCAATTTATCTGTCGCGCACATCCAAGATGAATTTCTCATTTTGAGTATATTTCAGGAACTGATTTCTTCCAAGTCAACAGGAGCGAATTGGAATGTACAAAGGAGGCTGATTATGTGAGGAATGAATGACTACCACGAAGCCGTTCAGAATTGATTATTTTTCGGAATTTTCGAGACTCGACCTATCACCAGAAATCACCAGAAGCAAATCTGAAAGGATTTTGGAGGATCATGCCAGATGGAGTTAATCTGGAGCAGTGATCAGTAATTACTGTTGAATTTTTGTAATTTTCATGAACCCATCTCTACCAAAGGCTCAGGAGAGAATCCGAATGGCTTTTCGAGGAAGCGTGCATGAGACATCAATGGCTACATCTGATTCGTATTGAAGGTCTCATTTTTAGCAATTTACACTACCCATCTCTACCAAGTGACCAGCAGAGTATCTAAAAGGTCTTGGAGGATGATTCCATGAGCTACTTATTATATGCAGTGATCAGTAATAAATGTTTGATTTTTTAGTAATTTTCACGAACCAATCTCTACAAACTCAGGAGGAGAGACTCTGGATTGCTGGAGTCTTTACCACTAGGTGCTTGTAAAGAATGATTTTCGTTCTTTGAGTAATTTGCACAAACCGATCTGTTCCAACGCACCAAGAGAGAATGCAATTGTTTTTCCGGTGGATGATTCCACGGGAAATTCATCAGAAGACGGGTGAGGAAGGAATTTTCTCTTTCCTACTAATTTTCACAAACCGATTTTATTCACAATCACCAGGAGTTAATTATCAAAGGATTTGGGAGGATGATTCCAAGTGTCATTAATTACTAACATTGATCAGGAAGAACTGTCTCATTTGGAGTAATTTTCATCAAATCATGAACTGATAGCTACCAAATCCCAAGAAGCGAATCTGAAAGGCTTTTGGGGGATGATTCCATTTGTCACTGATTTATTGCAGTGATCAGTTATAACTTTCTCATTTTTTAGCAATTTTCACGATCAATCTCCACCAAATCCTGAAGAGAGAATAGACTTGTGTTTTGGTGGATCTTTCCATGAGAAATAGATCAGGATACCAGATTAGGAATGTCTGTTTCATCTGGAGTAATTTTCACGAACTGCTCTGTATCATAGGACGAGAAGTGACTCCTCGGGTCTTTCAGGAAGATTCCTTCTCCAATTTATCTGTCGCGCACATCCAAGATGAATTTCTCATTTTGAGTATATTTCAGGAACTGATTTCTTCCAAGTCAACAGGAGCGAATTGGAATGTACAAAGGAGGCTCATTATGTGAGGAATGAATGACTACCACGAAGCCGTTCAGAATTGATTATTTTTCGGAATTTTCGAGACTCGACCTATCACCAGAAATCACCAGAAGCAAATCTGAAAGGATTTTGGAGGATCATGCCAGATGGAGTTAATGACTAGCAGTGATCAGTAATTACTGTTGAATTTTTGTAATTTTCATGAACCCATCTCTACCAAAGGCTCAGGAGAGAATCCGAATGGCTTTTCGAGGAAGCGTGCATGAGACATCAATGGCTACATCTGATTCGTATTGAAGGTCTCATTTTTAGCAATTTACACTACCCATCTCTACCAAGTGACCAGCAGAGTATCTAAAAGGTCTTGGAGGATGATTCCATGAGGTACTAATTATATGCAGTGATCAGTAATAAATGTTTGATTTTTTAGTAATTTTCACGAACCAATCTCTACAAACTCAGGAGGAGAGACTCTGGATTGCTGGAGTCTTTACCACTAGGTGCTTGTAAAGAATGATTTTCGTTCTTTGAGTAATTTGCACAAACCGATCTGTTCCAACGCACCAAGAGAGAATGCAATTGTTTTTCCGGTGGATGATTCCATGGGAAATTCATCAGAAGACGGGTGAGGAAGGAATTTTCTCTTTCCTACTAATTTTCACAAACCGATTTTATTCACAATCACCAGGAGTTAATTATCAAAGGATTTGGGAGGATGATTCCAAGTGTCATTAATTACTAACATTGATCAGGAAGAACTGTCTCATTTGGAGTAATTTTCATCAAATCATGAACTGATAGCTACCAAATCCCAAGAAGCGAATCTGAAAGGCTTTTGGGGGATGATTCCATTTGTCACTGATTTATTGCAGTGATCAGTTATAACTTTCTCATTTTTTAGCAATTTTCACGATCAATCTCCACCAAATCCTGAAGAGAGAATAGACTTGTGTTTTGGTGGATCTTTCCATGAGAAATAGATCAGGATACCAGATTAGGCATGTCTGTCTCATCTGGAGTAATTTTCACGAACTGCTCTGTATCATAGGACGAGAAGTGACTCCTCGGGTCTTTCAGGAAGATTCCTTCTCCAATTTATCTGTCGCGCACATCCAAGATGAATTTCTCATTTTGAGTATATTTCAGGAACTGATTTCTTCCAAGTCAACAGGAGCGAATTGGAATGTACAAAGGAGGCTGATTATGTGAGGAATGAATGACTACCACGAAGCCGTTCAGAATTGATTATTTTTCGGAATTTTCGAGACTCGACCTATCACCAGAAATCACCAGAAGCAAATCTGAAAGGATTTTGGAGGATCATGCCAGATGGAGTTAATCTGGAGCAGTGATCAGTAATTACTGTTGAATTTTTGTAATTTTCATGAACCCATCTCTACCAAAGGCTCAGGAGAGAATCCGAATGGCTTTTCGAGGAAGCGTGCATGAGACATCAATGGCTACATCTGATTCGTATTGAAGGTCTCATTTTTAGCAATTTACACTACCCATCTCTACCAAGTGACCAGCAGAGTATCTAAAAGGTCTTGGAGGATGATTCCATGAGGTACTAATTATATGCAGTGATCAGTAATAAATGTTTGATTTTTTAGTAATTTTCACGAACCAATCTCTACAAACTCAGGAGGAGAGACTCTGGATTGCTGGAGTCTTTACCACTAGGTGCTTGTAAAGAATGATTTTCGTTCTTTGAGTAATTTGCACAAACCGATCTGTTCCAACGCACCAAGAGAGAATGCAATTGTTTTTCCGGTGGATGATTCCACGGGAAATTCATCAGAAGACGGGTGAGGAAGGAATTTTCTCTTTCCTACTAATTTTCACAAACCGATTTTATTCACAATCACCAGGAGTTAATTATCAAAGGATTTGGGAGGATGATTCCAAGTGTCATTAATTACTAACATTGATCAGGAAGAACTGTCTCATTTGGAGTAATTTTCATCAAATCATGAACTGATAGCTACCAAATCCCAAGAAGCGAATCTGAAAGGCTTTTGGGGGATGATTCCATTTGTCACTGATTTATTGCAGTGATCAGTTATAACTTTCTCATTTTTTAGCAATTTTCACGATCAATCTCCACCAAATCCTGAAGAGAGAATAGACTTGTGTTTTGGTGGATCTTTCCATGAGAAATAGATCAGGATACCAGATTAGGAATGTCTGTTTCATCTGGAGTAATTTTCACGAACTGCTCTGTATCATAGGACGAGAAGTGACTCCTCGGGTCTTTCAGGAAGATTCCTTCTCCAATTTATCTGTCGCGCACATCCAAGATGAATTTCTCATTTTGAGTATATTTCAGGAACTGATTTCTTCCAAGTCAACAGGAGCGAATTGGAATGTACAAAGGAGGCTCATTATGTGAGGAATGAATGACTACCACGAAGCCGTTCAGAATTGATTATTTTTCGGAATTTTCGAGACTCGACCTATCACCAGAAATCACCAGAAGCAAATCTGAAAGGATTTTGGAGGATCATGCCAGATGGAGTTAATGACTAGCAGTGATCAGTAATTACTGTTGAATTTTTGTAATTTTCATGAACCCATCTCTACCAAAGGCTCAGGAGAGAATCCGAATGGCTTTTCGAGGAAGCGTGCATGAGACATCAATGGCTACATCTGATTCGTATTGAAGGTCTCATTTTTAGCAATTTACACTACCCATCTCTACCAAGTGACCAGCAGAGTATCTAAAAGGTCTTGGAGGATGATTCCATGAGGTACTAATTATATGCAGTGATCAGTAATAAATGTTTGATTTTTTAGTAATTTTCACGAACCAATCTCTACAAACTCAGGAGGAGAGACTCTGGATTGCTGGAGTCTTTACCACCAGGTGCTTGTAAAGAATGATTTTCGTTCTTTGAGTAATTTGCACAAACCGATCTGTTCCAACGCACCAAGAGAGAATGCAATTGTTTTTCCGGTGGATGATTCCATGGGAAATTCATCAGAAGACGGGTGAGGAAGGAATTTTCTCTTTCCTACTAATTTTCACAAACCGATTTTATTCACAATCACCAGGAGTTAATTATCAAAGGATTTGGGAGGATGATTCCAAGTGTCATTAATTACTAACATTGATCAGGAAGAACTGTCTCATTTGGAGTAATTTTCATCAAATCATGAACTGATAGCTACCAAATCCCAAGAAGCGAATCTGAAAGGCTTTTGGGGGATGATTCCATTTGTCACTGATTTATTGCAGTGATCAGTTATAACTTTCTCATTTTTTAGCAATTTTCACGATCAATCTCCACCAAATCCTGAAGAGAGAATAGACTTGTGTTTTGGTGGATCTTTCCATGAGAAATAGATCAGGATACCAGATTAGGCATGTCTGTCTCATCTGGAGTAATTTTCACGAACTGCTCTGTATCATAGGACGAGAAGTGACTCCTCGGGTCTTTCAGGAAGATTCCTTCTCCAATTTATCTGTCGCGCACATCCAAGATGAATTTCTCATTTTGAGTATATTTCAGGAACTGATTTCTTCCAAGTCAACAGGAGCGAATTGGAATGTACAAAGGAGGCTGATTATGTGAGGAATGAATGACTACCACGAAGCCGTTCAGAATTGATTATTTTTCGGAATTTTCGAGACTCGACCTATCACCAGAAATCACCAGAAGCAAATCTGAAAGGATTTTGGAGGATCATGCCAGATGGAGTTAATGACTAGCAGTGATCAGTAATTACTGTTGAATTTTTGTAATTTTCATGAACCCATCTCTACCAAAGGCTCAGGAGAGAATCCGAATGGCTTTTCGAGGAAGCGTGCATGAGACATCAATGGCTACATCTGATTCGTATTGAAGGTCTCATTTTTAGCAATTTACACTACCCATCTCTACCAAGTGACCAGCAGAGTATCTAAAAGGTCTTGGAGGATGATTCCATGAGGTACTAATTATATGCAGTGATCAGTAATAAATGTTTGATTTTTTAGTAATTTTCACGAACCAATCTCTACAAACTCAGGAGGAGAGACTCTGGATTGCTGGAGTCTTTACCACTAGGTGCTTGTAAAGAATGATTTTCGTTCTTTGAGTAATTTGCACAAACCGATCTGTTCCAACGCACCAAGAGAGAATGCAATTGTTTTTCCGGTGGATGATTCCATGGGAAATTCATCAGAAGACGGGTGAGGAAGGAATTTTCTCTTTCCTACTAATTTTCACAAACCGATTTTATTCACAATCACCAGGAGTTAATTATCAAAGGATTTGGGAGGATGATTCCAAGTGTCATTAATTACTAACATTGATCAGGAAGAACTGTCTCATTTGGAGTAATTTTCATCAAATCATGAACTGATAGCTACCAAATCCCAAGAAGCGAATCTGAAAGGCTTTTGGGGGATGATTCCATTTGTCACTGATTTATTGCAGTGATCAGTTATAACTTTCTCATTTTTTAGCAATTTTCACGATCAATCTCCACCAAATCCTGAAGAGAGAATAGACTTGTGTTTTGGTGGATCTTTCCATGAGAAATAGATCAGGATACCAGATTAGGCATGTCTGTCTCATCTGGAGTAATTTTCACGAACTGCTCTGTATCATAGGACGAGAAGTGACTCCTCGGGTCTTTCAGGAAGATTCCTTCTCCAATTTATCTGTCGCGCACATCCAAGATGAATTTCTCATTTTGAGTATATTTCAGGAACTGATTTCTTCCAAGTCAACAGGAGCGAATTGGAATGTACAAAGGAGGCTGATTATGTGAGGAATGAATGACTACCACGAAGCCGTTCAGAATTGATTATTTTTCGGAATTTTCGAGACTCGACCTATCACCAGAAATCACCAGAAGCAAATCTGAAAGGATTTTGGAGGATCATGCCAGATGGAGTTAATCTGGAGCAGTGATCAGTAATTACTGTTGAATTTTTGTAATTTTCATGAACCCATCTCTACCAAAGGCTCAGGAGAGAATCCGAATGGCTTTTCGAGGAAGCGTGCATGAGACATCAATGGCTACATCTGATTCGTATTGAAGGTCTCATTTTTAGCAATTTACACTACCCATCTCTACCAAGTGACCAGCAGAGTATCTAAAAGGTCTTGGAGGATGATTCCATGAGGTACTAATTATATGCAGTGATCAGTAATAAATGTTTGATTTTTTAGTAATTTTCACGAACCAATCTCTACAAACTCAGGAGGAGAGACTCTGGATTGCTGGAGTCTTTACCACTAGGTGCTTGTAAAGAATGATTTTCGTTCTTTGAGTAATTTGCACAAACCGATCTGTTCCAACGCACCAAGAGAGAATGCAATTGTTTTTCCGGTGGATGATTCCACGGGAAATTCATCAGAAGACGGGTGAGGAAGGAATTTTCTCTTTCCTACTAATTTTCACAAACCGATTTTATTCACAATCACCAGGAGTTAATTATCAAAGGATTTGGGAGGATGATTCCAAGTGTCATTAATTACTAACATTGATCAGGAAGAACTGTCTCATTTGGAGTAATTTTCATCAAATCATGAACTGATAGCTACCAAATCCCAAGAAGCGAATCTGAAAGGCTTTTGGGGGATGATTCCATTTGTCACTGATTTATTGCAGTGATCAGTTATAACTTTCTCATTTTTTAGCAATTTTCACGATCAATCTCCACCAAATCCTGAAGAGAGAATAGACTTGTGTTTTGGTGGATCTTTCCATGAGAAATAGATCAGGATACCAGATTAGGAATGTCTGTTTCATCTGGAGTAATTTTCACGAACTGCTCTGTATCATAGGACGAGAAGTGACTCCTCGGGTCTTTCAGGAAGATTCCTTCTCCAATTTATCTGTCGCGCACATCCAAGATGAATTTCTCATTTTGAGTATATTTCAGGAACTGATTTCTTCCAAGTCAACAGGAGCGAATTGGAATGTACAAAGGAGGCTCATTATGTGAGGAATGAATGACTACCACGAAGCCGTTCAGAATTGATTATTTTTCGGAATTTTCGAGACTCGACCTATCACCAGAAATCACCAGAAGCAAATCTGAAAGGATTTTGGAGGATCATGCCAGATGGAGTTAATGACTAGCAGTGATCAGTAATTACTGTTGAATTTTTGTAATTTTCATGAACCCATCTCTACCAAAGGCTCAGGAGAGAATCCGAATGGCTTTTCGAGGAAGCGTGCATGAGACATCAATGGCTACATCTGATTCGTATTGAAGGTCTCATTTTTAGCAATTTACACTACCCATCTCTACCAAGTGACCAGCAGAGTATCTAAAAGGTCTTGGAGGATGATTCCATGAGGTACTAATTATATGCAGTGATCAGTAATAAATGTTTGATTTTTTAGTAATTTTCACGAACCAATCTCTACAAACTCAGGAGGAGAGACTCTGGATTGCTGGAGTCTTTACCACCAGGTGCTTGTAAAGAATGATTTTCGTTCTTTGAGTAATTTGCACAAACCGATCTGTTCCAACGCACCAAGAGAGAATGCAATTGTTTTTCCGGTGGATGATTCCATGGGAAATTCATCAGAAGACGGGTGAGGAAGGAATTTTCTCTTTCCTACTAATTTTCACAAACCGATTTTATTCACAATCACCAGGAGTTAATTATCAAAGGATTTGGGAGGATGATTCCAAGTGTCATTAATTACTAACATTGATCAGGAAGAACTGTCTCATTTGGAGTAATTTTCATCAAATCATGAACTGATAGCTACCAAATCCCAAGAAGCGAATCTGAAAGGCTTTTGGGGGATGATTCCATTTGTCACTGATTTATTGCAGTGATCAGTTATAACTTTCTCATTTTTTAGCAATTTTCACGATCAATCTCCACCAAATCCTGAAGAGAGAATAGACTTGTGTTTTGGTGGATCTTTCCATGAGAAATAGATCAGGATACCAGATTAGGCATGTCTGTCTCATCTGGAGTAATTTTCACGAACTGCTCTGTATCATAGGACGAGAAGTGACTCCTCGGGTCTTTCAGGAAGATTCCTTCTCCAATTTATCTGTCGCGCACATCCAAGATGAATTTCTCATTTTGAGTATATTTCAGGAACTGATTTCTTCCAAGTCAACAGGAGCGAATTGGAATGTACAAAGGAGGCTGATTATGTGAGGAATGAATGACTACCACGAAGCCGTTCAGAATTGATTATTTTTCGGAATTTTCGAGACTCGACCTATCACCAGAAATCACCAGAAGCAAATCTGAAAGGATTTTGGAGGATCATGCCAGATGGAGTTAATCTGGAGCAGTGATCAGTAATTACTGTTGAATTTTTGTAATTTTCATGAACCCATCTCTACCAAAGGCTCAGGAGAGAATCCGAATGGCTTTTCGAGGAAGCGTGCATGAGACATCAATGGCTACATCTGATTCGTATTGAAGGTCTCATTTTTAGCAATTTACACTACCCATCTCTACCAAGTGACCAGCAGAGTATCTAAAAGGTCTTGGAGGATGATTCCATGAGGTACTAATTATATGCAGTGATCAGTAATAAATGTTTGATTTTTTAGTAATTTTCACGAACCAATCTCTACAAACTCAGGAGGAGAGACTCTGGATTGCTGGAGTCTTTACCACTAGGTGCTTGTAAAGAATGATTTTCGTTCTTTGAGTAATTTGCACAAACCGATCTGTTCCAACGCACCAAGAGAGAATGCAATTGTTTTTCCGGTGGATGATTCCACGGGAAATTCATCAGAAGACGGGTGAGGAAGGAATTTTCTCTTTCCTACTAATTTTCACAAACCGATTTTATTCACAATCACCAGGAGTTAATTATCAAAGGATTTGGGAGGATGATTCCAAGTGTCATTAATTACTAACATTGATCAGGAAGAACTGTCTCATTTGGAGTAATTTTCATCAAATCATGAACTGATAGCTACCAAATCCCAAGAAGCGAATCTGAAAGGCTTTTGGGGGATGATTCCATTTGTCACTGATTTATTGCAGTGATCAGTTATAACTTTCTCATTTTTTAGCAATTTTCACGATCAATCTCCACCAAATCCTGAAGAGAGAATAGACTTGTGTTTTGGTGGATCTTTCCATGAGAAATAGATCAGGATACCAGATTAGGAATGTCTGTTTCATCTGGAGTAATTTTCACGAACTGCTCTGTATCATAGGACGAGAAGTGACTCCTCGGGTCTTTCAGGAAGATTCCTTCTCCAATTTATCTGTCGCGCACATCCAAGATGAATTTCTCATTTTGAGTATATTTCAGGAACTGATTTCTTCCAAGTCAACAGGAGCGAATTGGAATGTACAAAGGAGGCTCATTATGTGAGGAATGAATGACTACCACGAAGCCGTTCAGAATTGATTATTTTTCGGAATTTTCGAGACTCGACCTATCACCAGAAATCACCAGAAGCAAATCTGAAAGGATTTTGGAGGATCATGCCAGATGGAGTTAATGACTAGCAGTGATCAGTAATTACTGTTGAATTTTTGTAATTTTCATGAACCCATCTCTACCAAAGGCTCAGGAGAGAATCCGAATGGCTTTTCGAGGAAGCGTGCATGAGACATCAATGGCTACATCTGATTCGTATTGAAGGTCTCATTTTTAGCAATTTACACTACCCATCTCTACCAAGTGACCAGCAGAGTATCTAAAAGGTCTTGGAGGATGATTCCATGAGGTACTAATTATATGCAGTGATCAGTAATAAATGTTTGATTTTTTAGTAATTTTCACGAACCAATCTCTACAAACTCAGGAGGAGAGACTCTGGATTGCTGGAGTCTTTACCACCAGGTGCTTGTAAAGAATGATTTTCGTTCTTTGAGTAATTTGCACAAACCGATCTGTTCCAACGCACCAAGAGAGAATGCAATTGTTTTTCCGGTGGATGATTCCATGGGAAATTCATCAGAAGACGGGTGAGGAAGGAATTTTCTCTTTCCTACTAATTTTCACAAACCGATTTTATTCACAATCACCAGGAGTTAATTATCAAAGGATTTGGGAGGATGATTCCAAGTGTCATTAATTACTAACATTGATCAGGAAGAACTGTCTCATTTGGAGTAATTTTCATCAAATCATGAACTGATAGCTACCAAATCCCAAGAAGCGAATCTGAAAGGCTTTTGGGGGATGATTCCATTTGTCACTGATTTATTGCAGTGATCAGTTATAACTTTCTCATTTTTTAGCAATTTTCACGATCAATCTCCACCAAATCCTGAAGAGAGAATAGACTTGTGTTTTGGTGGATCTTTCCATGAGAAATAGATCAGGATACCAGATTAGGCATGTCTGTCTCATCTGGAGTAATTTTCACGAACTGCTCTGTATCATAGGACGAGAAGTGACTCCTCGGGTCTTTCAGGAAGATTCCTTCTCCAATTTATCTGTCGCGCACATCCAAGATGAATTTCTCATTTTGAGTATATTTCAGGAACTGATTTCTTCCAAGTCAACAGGAGCGAATTGGAATGTACAAAGGAGGCTGATTATGTGAGGAATGAATGACTACCACGAAGCCGTTCAGAATTGATTATTTTTCGGAATTTTCGAGACTCGACCTATCACCAGAAATCACCAGAAGCAAATCTGAAAGGATTTTGGAGGATCATGCCAGATGGAGTTAATCTGGAGCAGTGATCAGTAATTACTGTTGAATTTTTGTAATTTTCATGAACCCATCTCTACCAAAGGCTCAGGAGAGAATCCGAATGGCTTTTCGAGGAAGCGTGCATGAGACATCAATGGCTACATCTGATTCGTATTGAAGGTCTCATTTTTAGCAATTTACACTACCCATCTCTACCAAGTGACCAGCAGAGTATCTAAAAGGTCTTGGAGGATGATTCCATGAGCTACTTATTATATGCAGTGATCAGTAATAAATGTTTGATTTTTTAGTAATTTTCACGAACCAATCTCTACAAACTCAGGAGGAGAGACTCTGGATTGCTGGAGTCTTTACCACTAGGTGCTTGTAAAGAATGATTTTCGTTCTTTGAGTAATTTGCACAAACCGATCTGTTCCAACGCACCAAGAGAGAATGCAATTGTTTTTCCGGTGGATGATTCCACGGGAAATTCATCAGAAGACGGGTGAGGAAGGAATTTTCTCTTTCCTACTAATTTTCACAAACCGATTTTATTCACAATCACCAGGAGTTAATTATCAAAGGATTTGGGAGGATGATTCCAAGTGTCATTAATTACTAACATTGATCAGGAAGAACTGTCTCATTTGGAGTAATTTTCATCAAATCATGAACTGATAGCTACCAAATCCCAAGAAGCGAATCTGAAAGGCTTTTGGGGGATGATTCCATTTGTCACTGATTTATTGCAGTGATCAGTTATAACTTTCTCATTTTTTAGCAATTTTCACGATCAATCTCCACCAAATCCTGAAGAGAGAATAGACTTGTGTTTTGGTGGATCTTTCCATGAGAAATAGATCAGGATACCAGATTAGGCATGTGTGTCTCATCTGGAGTAATTTTCACGAACTCCTCTGTATCATAGGACGAGAAGTGACTCCTCTGGTCTTTCAGGAAGATTCCTTCTCCAATTTATCTGTCGCGCACATCCAAGATGAATTTCTCATTTTGAGTATATTTCAGGAACTGATTTCTTCCAAGTCAACAGGAGCGAATTGGAATGTACAAAGGAGGCTCATTATGTGAGGAATGAATGACTACCACGAAGCCGTTCAGAATTGATTATTTTTCGGAATTTTCGAGACTCGACCTATCACCAGAAATCACCAGAAGCAAATCTGAAAGGATTTTGGAGGATCATGCCAGATGGAGTTAATGACTAGCAGTGATCAGTAATTACTGTTGAATTTTTGTAATTTTCATGAACCCATCTCTACCAAAGGCTCAGGAGAGAATCCGAATGGCTTTTCGAGGAAGCGTGCATGAGACATCAATGGCTACATCTGATTCGTATTGAAGGTCTCATTTTTAGCAATTTACACTACCCATCTCTACCAAGTGACCAGCAGAGTATCTAAAAGGTCTTGGAGGATGATTCCATGAGGTACTAATTATATGCAGTGATCAGTAATAAATGTTTGATTTTTTAGTAATTTTCACGAACCAATCTCTACAAACTCAGGAGGAGAGACTCTGGATTGCTGGAGTCTTTACCACTAGGTGCTTGTAAAGAATGATTTTCGTTCTTTGAGTAATTTGCACAAACCGATCTGTTCCAACGCACCAAGAGAGAATGCAATTGTTTTTCCGGTGGATGATTCCATGGGAAATTCATCAGAAGACGGGTGAGGAAGGAATTTTCTCTTTCCTACTAATTTTCACAAACCGATTTTATTCACAATCACCAGGAGTTAATTATCAAAGGATTTGGGAGGATGATTCCAAGTGTCATTAATTACTAACATTGATCAGGAAGAACTGTCTCATTTGGAGTAATTTTCATCAAATCATGAACTGATAGCTACCAAATCCCAAGAAGCGAATCTGAAAGGCTTTTGGGGGATGATTCCATTTGTCACTGATTTATTGCAGTGATCAGTTATAACTTTCTCATTTTTTAGCAATTTTCACGATCAATCTCCACCAAATCCTGAAGAGAGAATAGACTTGTGTTTTGGTGGATCTTTCCATGAGAAATAGATCAGGATACCAGATTAGGCATGTCTGTCTCATCTGGAGTAATTTTCACGAACTGCTCTGTATCATAGGACGAGAAGTGACTCCTCGGGTCTTTCAGGAAGATTCCTTCTCCAATTTATCTGTCGCGCACATCCAAGATGAATTTCTCATTTTGAGTATATTTCAGGAACTGATTTCTTCCAAGTCAACAGGAGCGAATTGGAATGTACAAAGGAGGCTGATTATGTGAGGAATGAATGACTACCACGAAGCCGTTCAGAATTGATTATTTTTCGGAATTTTCGAGACTCGACCTATCACCAGAAATCACCAGAAGCAAATCTGAAAGGATTTTGGAGGATCATGCCAGATGGAGTTAATCTGGAGCAGTGATCAGTAATTACTGTTGAATTTTTGTAATTTTCATGAACCCATCTCTACCAAAGGCTCAGGAGAGAATCCGAATGGCTTTTCGAGGAAGCGTGCATGAGACATCAATGGCTACATCTGATTCGTATTGAAGGTCTCATTTTTAGCAATTTACACTACCCATCTCTACCAAGTGACCAGCAGAGTATCTAAAAGGTCTTGGAGGATGATTCCATGAGGTACTAATTATATGCAGTGATCAGTAATAAATGTTTGATTTTTTAGTAATTTTCACGAACCAATCTCTACAAACTCAGGAGGAGAGACTCTGGATTGCTGGAGTCTTTACCACTAGGTGCTTGTAAAGAATGATTTTCGTTCTTTGAGTAATTTGCACAAACCGATCTGTTCCAACGCACCAAGAGAGAATGCAATTGTTTTTCCGGTGGATGATTCCACGGGAAATTCATCAGAAGACGGGTGAGGAAGGAATTTTCTCTTTCCTACTAATTTTCACAAACCGATTTTATTCACAATCACCAGGAGTTAATTATCAAAGGATTTGGGAGGATGATTCCAAGTGTCATTAATTACTAACATTGATCAGGAAGAACTGTCTCATTTGGAGTAATTTTCATCAAATCATGAACTGATAGCTACCAAATCCCAAGAAGCGAATCTGAAAGGCTTTTGGGGGATGATTCCATTTGTCACTGATTTATTGCAGTGATCAGTTATAACTTTCTCATTTTTTAGCAATTTTCACGATCAATCTCCACCAAATCCTGAAGAGAGAATAGACTTGTGTTTTGGTGGATCTTTCCATGAGAAATAGATCAGGATACCAGATTAGGCATGTCTGTCTCATCTGGAGTAATTTTCACGAACTGCTCTGTATCATAGGACGAGAAGTGACTCCTCGGGTCTTTCAGGAAGATTCCTTCTCCAATTTATCTGTCGCGCACATCCAAGATGAATTTCTCATTTTGAGTATATTTCAGGAACTGATTTCTTCCAAGTCAACAGGAGCGAATTGGAATGTACAAAGGAGGCTGATTATGTGAGGAATGAATGACTACCACGAAGCCGTTCAGAATTGATTATTTTTCGGAATTTTCGAGACTCGACCTATCACCAGAAATCACCAGAAGCAAATCTGAAAGGATTTTGGAGGATCATGCCAGATGGAGTTAATGACTAGCAGTGATCAGTAATTACTGTTGAATTTTTGTAATTTTCATGAACCCATCTCTACCAAAGGCTCAGGAGAGAATCCGAATGGCTTTTCGAGGAAGCGTGCATGAGACATCAATGGCTACATCTGATTCGTATTGAAGGTCTCATTTTTAGCAATTTACACTACCCATCTCTACCAAGTGACCAGCAGAGTATCTAAAAGGTCTTGGAGGATGATTCCATGAGGTACTAATTATATGCAGTGATCAGTAATAAATGTTTGATTTTTTAGTAATTTTCACGAACCAATCTCTACAAACTCAGGAGGAGAGACTCTGGATTGCTGGAGTCTTTACCACTAGGTGCTTGTAAAGAATGATTTTCGTTCTTTGAGTAATTTGCACAAACCGATCTGTTCCAACGCACCAAGAGAGAATGCAATTGTTTTTCCGGTGGATGATTCCATGGGAAATTCATCAGAAGACGGGTGAGGAAGGAATTTTCTCTTTCCTACTAATTTTCACAAACCGATTTTATTCACAATCACCAGGAGTTAATTATCAAAGGATTTGGGAGGATGATTCCAAGTGTCATTAATTACTAACATTGATCAGGAAGAACTGTCTCATTTGGAGTAATTTTCATCAAATCATGAACTGATAGCTACCAAATCCCAAGAAGCGAATCTGAAAGGCTTTTGGGGGATGATTCCATTTGTCACTGATTTATTGCAGTGATCAGTTATAACTTTCTCATTTTTTAGCAATTTTCACGATCAATCTCCACCAAATCCTGAAGAGAGAATAGACTTGTGTTTTGGTGGATCTTTCCATGAGAAATAGATCAGGATACCAGATTAGGAATGTCTGTTTCATCTGGAGTAATTTTCACGAACTGCTCTGTATCATAGGACGAGAAGTGACTCCTCTGGTCTTTCAGGAAGATTCCTTCTCCAATTTATCTGTCGCGCACATCCAAGATGAATTTCTCATTTTGAGTATATTTCAGGAACTGATTTCTTCCAAGTCAACAGGAGCGAATTGGAATGTACAAAGGAGGCTCATTATGTGAGGAATGAATGACTACCACGAAGCCGTTCAGAATTGATTATTTTTCGGAATTTTCGAGACTCGACCTATCACCAGAAATCACCAGAAGCAAATCTGAAAGGATTTTGGAGGATCATGCCAGATGGAGTTAATGACTAGCAGTGATCAGTAATTACTGTTGAATTTTTGTAATTTTCATGAACCCATCTCTACCAAAGGCTCAGGAGAGAATCCGAATGGCTTTTCGAGGAAGCGTGCATGAGACATCAATGGCTACATCTGATTCGTATTGAAGGTCTCATTTTTAGCAATTTACACTACCCATCTCTACCAAGTGACCAGCAGAGTATCTAAAAGGTCTTGGAGGATGATTCCATGAGGTACTAATTATATGCAGTGATCAGTAATAAATGTTTGATTTTTTAGTAATTTTCACGAACCAATCTCTACAAACTCAGGAGGAGAGACTCTGGATTGCTGGAGTCTTTACCACTAGGTGCTTGTAAAGAATGATTTTCGTTCTTTGAGTAATTTGCACAAACCGATCTGTTCCAACGCACCAAGAGAGAATGCAATTGTTTTTCCGGTGGATGATTCCATGGGAAATTCATCAGAAGACGGGTGAGGAAGGAATTTTCTCTTTCCTACTAATTTTCACAAACCGATTTTATTCACAATCACCAGGAGTTAATTATCAAAGGATTTGGGCGGATGATTCCAAGTGTCATTAATTACTAACATTGATCAGGAAGAACTGTCTCATTTGGAGTAATTTTCATCAAATCATGAACTGATAGCTACCAAATCCCAAGAAGCGAATCTGAAAGGCTTTTGGGGGATGATTCCATTTGTCACTGATTTATTGCAGTGATCAGTTATAACTTTCTCATTTTTTAGCAATTTTCACGATCAATCTCCACCAAATCCTGAAGAGAGAATAGACTTGTGTTTTGGTGGATCTTTCCATGAGAAATAGATCAGGATACCAGATTAGGCATGTCTGTCTCATCTGGAGTAATTTTCACGAACTGCTCTGTATCATAGGACGAGAAGTGACTCCTCGGGTCTTTCAGGAAGATTCCTTCTCCAATTTATCTGTCGCGCACATCCAAGATGAATTTCTCATTTTGAGTATATTTCAGGAACTGATTTCTTCCAAGTCAACAGGAGCGAATTGGAATGTACAAAGGAGGCTGATTATGTGAGGAATGAATGACTACCACGAAGCCGTTCAGAATTGATTATTTTTCGGAATTTTCGAGACTCGACCTATCACCAGAAATCACCAGAAGCAAATCTGAAAGGATTTTGGAGGATCATGCCAGATGGAGTTAATGACTAGCAGTGATCAGTAATTACTGTTGAATTTTTGTAATTTTCATGAACCCATCTCTACCAAAGGCTCAGGAGAGAATCCGAATGGCTTTTCGAGGAAGCGTGCATGAGACATCAATGGCTACATCTGATTCGTATTGAAGGTCTCATTTTTAGCAATTTACACTACCCATCTCTACCAAGTGACCAGCAGAGTATCTAAAAGGTCTTGGAGGATGATTCCATGAGGTACTAATTATATGCAGTGATCAGTAATAAATGTTTGATTTTTTAGTAATTTTCACGAACCAATCTCTACAAACTCAGGAGGAGAGACTCTGGATTGCTGGAGTCTTTACCACTAGGTGCTTGTAAAGAATGATTTTCGTTCTTTGAGTAATTTGCACAAACCGATCTGTTCCAACGCACCAAGAGAGAATGCAATTGTTTTTCCGGTGGATGATTCCATGGGAAATTCATCAGAAGACGGGTGAGGAAGGAATTTTCTCTTTCCTACTAATTTTCACAAACCGATTTTATTCACAATCACCAGGAGTTAATTATCAAAGGATTTGGGAGGATGATTCCAAGTGTCATTAATTACTAACATTGATCAGGAAGAACTGTCTCATTTGGAGTAATTTTCATCAAATCATGAACTGATAGCTACCAAATCCCAAGAAGCGAATCTGAAAGGCTTTTGGGGGATGATTCCATTTGTCACTGATTTATTGCAGTGATCAGTTATAACTTTCTCATTTTTTAGCAATTTTCACGATCAATCTCCACCAAATCCTGAAGAGAGAATAGACTTGTGTTTTGGTGGATCTTTCCATGAGAAATAGATCAGGATACCAGATTAGGCATGTCTGTCTCATCTGGAGTAATTTTCACGAACTGCTCTGTATCATAGGACGAGAAGTGACTCCTCGGGTCTTTCAGGAAGATTCCTTCTCCAATTTATCTGTCGCGCACATCCAAGATGAATTTCTCATTTTGAGTATATTTCAGGAACTGATTTCTTCCAAGTCAACAGGAGCGAATTGGAATGTACAAAGGAGGCTGATTATGTGAGGAATGAATGACTACCACGAAGCCGTTCAGAATTGATTATTTTTCGGAATTTTCGAGACTCGACCTATCACCAGAAATCACCAGAAGCAAATCTGAAAGGATTTTGGAGGATCATGCCAGATGGAGTTAATGACTAGCAGTGATCAGTAATTACTGTTGAATTTTTGTAATTTTCATGAACCCATCTCTACCAAAGGCTCAGGAGAGAATCCGAATGGCTTTTCGAGGAAGCGTGCATGAGACATCAATGGCTACATCTGATTCGTATTGAAGGTCTCATTTTTAGCAATTTACACTACCCATCTCTACCAAGTGACCAGCAGAGTATCTAAAAGGTCTTGGAGGATGATTCCATGAGCTACTTATTATATGCAGTGATCAGTAATAAATGTTTGATTTTTTAGTAATTTTCACGAACCAATCTCTACAAACTCAGGAGGAGAGACTCTGGATTGCTGGAGTCTTTACCACTAGGTGCTTGTAAAGAATGATTTTCGTTCTTTGAGTAATTTGCACAAACCGATCTGTTCCAACGCACCAAGAGAGAATGCAATTGTTTTTCCGGTGGATGATTCCACGGGAAATTCATCAGAAGACGGGTGAGGAAGGAATTTTCTCTTTCCTACTAATTTTCACAAACCGATTTTATTCACAATCACCAGGAGTTAATTATCAAAGGATTTGGGAGGATGATTCCAAGTGTCATTAATTACTAACATTGATCAGGAAGAACTGTCTCATTTGGAGTAATTTTCATCAAATCATGAACTGATAGCTACCAAATCCCAAGAAGCGAATCTGAAAGGCTTTTGGGGGATGATTCCATTTGTCACTGATTTATTGCAGTGATCAGTTATAACTTTCTCATTTTTTAGCAATTTTCACGATCAATCTCCACCAAATCCTGAAGAGAGAATAGACTTGTGTTTTGGTGGATCTTTCCATGAGAAATAGATCAGGATACCAGATTAGGAATGTCTGTTTCATCTGGAGTAATTTTCACGAACTGCTCTGTATCATAGGACGAGAAGTGACTCCTCTGGTCTTTCAGGAAGATTCCTTCTCCAATTTATCTGTCGCGCACATCCAAGATGAATTTCTCATTTTGAGTCTATTTCAGGAACTGATTTCTTCCAAGTCAACAGGAGCGAATTGGAATGTACAAAGGAGGCTCATTATGTGAGGAATGAATGACTACCACGAAGCCGTTCAGAATTGATTATTTTTCGGAATTTTCGAGACTCGACCTATCACCAGAAATCACCAGAAGCAAATCTGAAAGGATTTTGGAGGATCATGCCAGATGGAGTTAATGACTAGCAGTGATCAGTAATTACTGTTGAATTTTTGTAATTTTCATGAACCCATCTCTACCAAAGGCTCAGGAGAGAATCCGAATGGCTTTTCGAGGAAGCGTGCATGAGACATCAATGGCTACATCTGATTCGTATTGAAGGTCTCATTTTTAGCAATTTACACTACCCATCTCTACCAAGTGACCAGCAGAGTATCTAAAAGGTCTTGGAGGATGATTCCATGAGGTACTAATTATATGCAGTGATCAGTAATAAATGTTTGATTTTTTAGTAATTTTCACGAACCAATCTCTACAAACTCAGGAGGAGAGACTCTGGATTGCTGGAGTCTTTACCACTAGGTGCTTGTAAAGAATGATTTTCGTTCTTTGAGTAATTTGCACAAACCGATCTGTTCCAACGCACCAAGAGAGAATGCAATTGTTTTTCCGGTGGATGATTCCACGGGAAATTCATCAGAAGACGGGTGAGGAAGGAATTTTCTCTTTCCTACTAATTTTCACAAACCGATTTTATTCACAATCACCAGGAGTTAATTATCAAAGGATTTGGGAGGATGATTCCAAGTGTCATTAATTACTAAAATTGATCAGGAAGAACTGTCTCATTTGGAGTAATTTTCATCAAATCATGAACTGATAGCTACCAAATCCCAAGAAGCGAATCTGAAAGGCTTTTGGGGGATGATTCCATTTGTCACTGATTTATTGCAGTGATCAGTTATAACTTTCTCATTTTTTAGCAATTTTCACGATCAATCTCCACCAAATCCTGAAGAGAGAATAGACTTGTGTTTTGGTGGATCTTTCCATGAGAAATAGATCAGGATACCAGATTAGGCATGTCTGTCTCATCTGGAGTAATTTTCACGAACTGCTCTGTATCATAGGACGAGAAGTGACTCCTCGGGTCTTTCAGGAAGATTCCTTCTCCAATTTATCTGTCGCGCACATCCAAGATGAATTTCTCATTTTGAGTATATTTCAGGAACTGATTTCTTCCAAGTCAACAGGAGCGAATTGGAATGTACAAAGGAGGCTGATTATGTGAGGAATGAATGACTACCACGAAGCCGTTCAGAATTGATTATTTTTCGGAATTTTCGAGACTCGACCTATCACCAGAAATCACCAGAAGCAAATCTGAAAGGATTTTGGAGGATCATGCCAGATGGAGTTAATGACTAGCAGTGATCAGTAATTACTGTTGAATTTTTGTAATTTTCATGAACCCATCTCTACCAAAGGCTCAGGAGAGAATCCGAATGGCTTTTCGAGGAAGCGTGCATGAGACATCAATGGCTACATCTGATTCGTATTGAAGGTCTCATTTTTAGCAATTTACACTACCCATCTCTACCAAGTGACCAGCAGAGTATCTAAAAGGTCTTGGAGGATGATTCCATGAGGTACTTATTATATGCAGTGATCAGTAATAAATGTTTGATTTTTTAGTAATTTTCACGAACCAATCTCTACAAACTCAGGAGGAGAGACTCTGGATTGCTGGAGTCTTTACCACTAGGTGCTTGTAAAGAATGATTTTCGTTCTTTGAGTAATTTGCACAAACCGATCTGTTCCAACGCACCAAGAGAGAATGCAATTGTTTTTCCGGTGGATGATTCCACGGGAAATTCATCAGAAGACGGGTGAGGAAGGAATTTTCTCTTTCCTACTAATTTTCACAAACCGATTTTATTCACAATCACCAGGAGTTAATTATCAAAGGATTTGGGAGGATGATTCCAAGTGTCATTAATTACTAACATTGATCAGGAAGAACTGTCTCATTTGGAGTAATTTTCATCAAATCATGAACTGATAGCTACCAAATCCCAAGAAGCGAATCTGAAAGGCTTTTGGGGGATGATTCCATTTGTCACTGATTTATTGCAGTGATCAGTTATAACTTTCTCATTTTTTAGCAATTTTCACGATCAATCTCCACCAAATCCTGAAGAGAGAATAGACTTGTGTTTTGGTGGATCTTTCCATGAGAAATAGATCAGGATACCAGATTAGGAATGTCTGTTTCATCTGGAGTAATTTTCACGAACTGCTCTGTATCATAGGACGAGAAGTGACTCCTCTGGTCTTTCAGGAAGATTCCTTCTCCAATTTATCTGTCGCGCACATCCAAGATGAATTTCTCATTTGAGTATATTTCAGGAACTGATTTCTTCCAAGTCAACAGGAGCGAATTGGAATGTACAAAGGAGGCTCATTATGTGAGGAATGAATGACTACCACGAAGCCGTTCAGAATTGATTATTTTTCGGAATTTTCGAGACTCGACCTATCACCAGAAATCACCAGAAGCAAATCTGAAAGGATTTTGGAGGATCATGCCAGATGGAGTTAATGACTAGCAGTGATCAGTAATTACTGTTGAATTTTTGTAATTTTCATGAACCCATCTCTACCAAAGGCTCAGGAGAGAATCCGAATGGCTTTTCGAGGAAGCGTGCATGAGACATCAATGGCTACATCTGATTCGTATTGAAGGTCTCATTTTTAGCAATTTACACTACCCATCTCTACCAAGTGACCAGCAGAGTATCTAAAAGGTCTTGGAGGATGATTCCATGAGGTACTAATTATATGCAGTGATCAGTAATAAATGTTTGATTTTTTAGTAATTTTCACGAACCAATCTCTACAAACTCAGGAGGAGAGACTCTGGATTGCTGGAGTCTTTACCACTAGGTGCTTGTAAAGAATGATTTTCGTTCTTTGAGTAATTTGCACAAACCGATCTGTTCCAACGCACCAAGAGAGAATGCAATTGTTTTTCCGGTGGATGATTCCATGGGAAATTCATCAGAAGACGGGTGAGGAAGGAATTTTCTCTTTCCTACTAATTTTCACAAACCGATTTTATTCACAATCACCAGGAGTTAATTATCAAAGGATTTGGGAGGATGATTCCAAGTGTCATTAATTACTAACATTGATCAGGAAGAACTGTCTCATTTGGAGTAATTTTCATCAAATCATGAACTGATAGCTACCAAATCCCAAGAAGCGAATCTGAAAGGCTTTTGGGGGATGATTCCATTTGTCACTGATTTATTGCAGTGATCAGTTATAACTTTCTCATTTTTTAGCAATTTTCACGATCAATCTCCACCAAATCCTGAAGAGAGAATAGACTTGTGTTTTGGTGGATCTTTCCATGAGAAATAGATCAGGATACCAGATTAGGCATGTCTGTCTCATCTGGAGTAATTTTCACGAACTGCTCTGTATCATAGGACGAGAAGTGACTCCTCGGGTCTTTCAGGAAGATTCCTTCTCCAATTTATCTGTCGCGCACATCCAAGATGAATTTCTCATTTTGAGTATATTTCAGGAACTGATTTCTTCCAAGTCAACAGGAGCGAATTGGAATGTACAAAGGAGGCTCATTATGTGAGGAATGAATGACTACCACGAAGCCGTTCAGAATTGATTATTTTTCGGAATTTTCGAGACTCGACCTATCACCAGAAATCACCAGAAGCAAATCTGAAAGGATTTTGGAGGATCATGCCAGATGGAGTTAATGACTAGCAGTGATCAGTAATTACTGTTGAATTTTTGTAATTTTCATGAACCCATCTCTACCAAAGGCTCAGGAGAGAATCCGAATGGCTTTTCGAGGAAGCGTGCATGAGACATCAATGGCTACATCTGATTCGTATTGAAGGTCTCATTTTTAGCAATTTACACTACCCATCTCTACCAAGTGACCAGCAGAGTATCTAAAAGGTCTTGGAGGATGATTCCATGAGGTACTAATTATATGCAGTGATCAGTAATAAATGTTTGATTTTTTAGTAATTTTCACGAACCAATCTCTACAAACTCAGGAGGAGAGACTCTGGATTGCTGGAGTCTTTACCACTAGGTGCTTGTAAAGAATGATTTTCGTTCTTTGAGTAATTTGCACAAACCGATCTGTTCCAACGCACCAAGAGAGAATGCAATTGTTTTTCCGGTGGATGATTCCACGGGAAATTCATCAGAAGACGGGTGAGGAAGGAATTTTCTCTTTCCTACTAATTTTCACAAACCGATTTTATTCACAATCACCAGGAGTTAATTATCAAAGGATTTGGGAGGATGATTCCAAGTGTCATTAATTACTAACATTGATCAGGAAGAACTGTCTCATTTGGAGTAATTTTCATCAAATCATGAACTGATAGCTACCAAATCCCAAGAAGCGAATCTGAAAGGCTTTTGGGGGATGATTCCATTTGTCACTGATTTATTGCAGTGATCAGTTATAACTTTCTCATTTTTTAGCAATTTTCACGATCAATCTCCACCAAATCCTGAAGAGAGAATAGACTTGTGTTTTGGTGGATCTTTCCATGAGAAATAGATCAGGATACCAGATTAGGCATGTCTGTCTCATCTGGAGTAATTTTCACGAACTGCTCTGTACCATAGGACGAGAAGTGACTCCTCGGGTCTTTCAGGAAGATTCCTTCTCCAATTTATCTGTCGCGCACATCCAAGATGAATTTCCTATTTTGAGTATATTTCAGGAACTGATTTCTTCCAAGTCAACAGGAGCGAATTGGAATGTACAAAGGAGGCTCATTATGTGAGGAATGAATGACTACCACGAAGCCGTTCAGAATTGATTATTTTTCAGAATTTTCGAGACTCGACCTATCACCAGAAATCACCAGAAGCAAATCTGAAAGGATTTTGGAGGATCATGCCAGATGGAGTTCATGACTAGCAGTGATCAGTAATTACTGTTGAATTTTTGTAATTTTCATGAACCCATCTCTACCAAAGGCTCAGGAGAGAATCCGAATGGCTTTTCGAGGAAGCGTGCATGAGACATCAATGGCTACATCTGATTCGTATTGAAGGTCTCATTTTTAGCAATTTACACTACCCATCTCTACCAAGTGACCAGCAGAGTATCTAAAAGGTCTTGGAGGATGATTCCATGAGGTACTAATTATATGTAGTGATCAGTAATAAATGTTTGATTTTTTAGTAATTTTCACGAACCAATCTCTACAAACTCAGGAGGAGAGACTCTGGATTGCTGGAGTCTTTACCACCAGGTGCTTGTAAAGAATGATTTTCGTTCTTTGAGTAATTTGCACAAACCGATCTGTTCCAACGCACCAAGAGAGAATGCAATTGTTTTTCCGGTGGATGATTCCATGGGAAATTCATCAGAAGACGGGTGAGGAAGGAATTTTCTCTTTCCTACTAATTTTCACAAACCGATTTTATTCACAATCACCAGGAGTTAATTATCAAAGGATTTGGGAGGATGATTCCAAGTGTCATTAATTACTAACATTGATCAGGAAGAACTGTCTCATTTGGAGTAATTTTCATCAAATCATGAACTGATAGCTACCAAATCCCAAGAAGCGAATCTGAAAGGCTTTTGGGGGATGATTCCATTTGTCACTGATTTATTGCAGTGATCAGTTATAACTTTCTCATTTTTTAGCAATTTTCGCGATCAATCTCCACCAAATCCTGAAGAGAGAATAGACTTGTGTTTTGGTGGATCTTTCCATGAGAAATAGATCAGGATACCAGATTAGGCATGTGTGTCTCATCTGGAGTAATTTTCACGAACTGCTCTGTATCATAGGACGAGAAGTGACTCCTCGGGTCTTTCAGGAAGATTCCTTCTCCAATTTATCTGTTGCGCACATCCAAGATGAATTTCTCATTTTGAGTATATTTCAGGAACTGATTTCTTCCAAGTCAACAGGAGCGAATTGGAATGTACAAAGGAGGCTCATTATGTGAGGAATGAATGACTACCACGAAGCCGTTCAGAATTGATTATTTTTCGGAATTTTCGAGACTCGACCTATCACCAGAAATCACCAGAAGCAAATCTGAAAGGATTTTGGAGGATCATGCCAGATGGAGTTAATGACTAGCAGTGATCAGTAATTACTGTTGAATTTTTGTAATTTTCATGAACCCATCTCTACCAAAGGCTCAGGAGAGAATCCGAATGGCTTTTCGAGGAAGCGTGCATGAGACATCAATGGCTACATCTGATTCGTATTGAAGGTCTCATTTTTAGCAATTTACACTACCCATCTCTACCAAGTGACCAGCAGAGTATCTAAAAGGTCTTGGAGGATGATTCCATGAGGTACTAATTATATGCAGTGATCAGTAATAAATGTTTGATTTTTTAGTAATTTTCACGAACCAATCTCTACAAACTCAGGAGGAGAGACTCTGGATTGCTGGAGTCTTTACCACCAGGTGCTTGTAAAGAATGATTTTCGTTCTTTGAGTAATTTGCACAAACCGATCTGTTCCAACGCACCAAGAGAGAATGCAATTGTTTTTCCGGTGGATGATTCCATGGGAAATTCATCAGAAGACGGGTGAGGAAGGAATTTTCTCTTTCCTACTAATTTTCACAAACCGATTTTATTCACAATCACCAGGAGTTAATTATCAAAGGATTTGGGAGGATGATTCCAAGTGTCATTAATTACTAACATTGATCAGGAAGAACTGTCTCATTTGGAGTAATTTTCATCAAATCATGAACTGATAGCTACCAAATCCCAAGAAGCGAATCTGAAAGGCTTTTGGGGGATGATTCCATTTGTCACTGATTTATTGCAGTGATCAGTTATAACTTTCTCATTTTTTAGCAATTTTCACGATCAATCTCCACCAAATCCTGAAGAGAGAATAGACTTGTGTTTTGGTGGATCTTTCCATGAGAAATAGATCAGGATACCAGATTAGGCATGTGTGTCTCATCTGGAGTAATTTTCACGAACTGCTCTGTATCATAGGACGAGAAGTGACTCCTCTGGTCTTTCAGGAAGATTCCTTCTCCAATTTATCTGTTGCGCACATCCAAGATGAATTTCTCATTTTGAGTATATTTCAGGAACTGATTTCTTCCAAGTCAACAGGAGCGAATTGGAATGTACAAAGGAGGCTCATTATGTGAGGAATGAATGACTACCACGAAGCCGTTCAGAATTGATTATTTTTCGGAATTTTCGAGACTCGACCTATCACCAGAAATCACCAGAAGCAAATCTGAAAGGATTTTGGAGGATCATGCCAGATGGAGTTAATGACTAGCAGTGATCAGTAATTACTGTTGAATTTTTGTAATTTTCATGAACCCATCTCTACCAAAGGCTCAGGAGAGAATCCGAATGGCTTTTCGAGGAAGCGTGCATGAGACATCAATGGCTACATCTGATTCGTATTGAAGGTCTCATTTTTAGCAATTTACACTACCCATCTCTACCAAGTGACCAGCAGAGTATCTAAAAGGTCTTGGAGGATGATTCCATGAGGTACTAATTATATGCAGTGATCAGTAATAAATGTTTGATTTTTTAGTAATTTTCACGAACCAATCTCTACAAACTCAGGAGGAGAGACTCTGGATTGCTGGAGTCTTTACCACTAGGTGCTTGTAAAGAATGATTTTCGTTCTTTGAGTAATTTGCACAAACCGATCTGTTCAAAGGCACCAAGAGAGAATGCAATTGTTTTTCCGGTGGATGATTCCATGGGAAATTCATCAGAAGACGGGTGAGGAAGGAATTTTCTCTTTCCTACTAATTTTCACAAACCGATTTTATTCACAATCACCAGGAGTTAACTATCAAAGGATTTGGGAGGATGATTCCAAGTGTCATTAATTACTAACATTGATCAGGAAGAACTGTCTCATTTGGAGTAATTTTCATCAAATCATGAACTGATAGCTACCAAATCCCAAGAAGCGAATCTGAAAGGCTTTTGGGGGATGATTCCATTTGTCACTGATTTATTGCAGTGATCAGTTATAACTTTCTCATTTTTTAGCAATTTTCACGATCAATCTCCACCAAATCCTGAAGAGAGAATAGACTTGTGTTTTGGTGGATCTTTCCATGAGAAATAGATCAGGATACCAGATTAGGCATGTCTGTCTCATCTGGAGTAATTTTCACGAACTGCTCTGTATCATAGGACGAGAAGTGACTCCTCGGGTCCTCGGGCAGGAGTTCATTGCATGATCTGTTCCCAGCGTTCCCCCTCGTAATCCCTGCTGCTGCAATAGCCAGGAAGTCTCATCCTTTTCGAGCAGTGGGGTCAGTCCCAAACACCATCGGTTCCTCTGGACAAGCAGCCTGCTCCTGTCATCCCAGACCACTCTCCCACCTGGCTAGAGAAGGAAGAGAACCCAGGAGTCTGGACTTCTCCTGGGAAACCATTCCCCATGTCAAAGTCACAAAGAGCCAAGGCACAGGAAGCCCAGGGCCCTCCTCGTTCCCCATTGATTTCCAGGCTCAGCAGCTCACAGGGTCTGGCCCAGCTCCGAGACTCTCAGCCTGGGGAACAGTGTCCCACAAGGGAAGGACTAGGAGCCCCCTTGCTGGAACCTTTCCAAACACACTGGAGACGGCTCTGGAGAAGCCCCTGCCTGGCCTAAGAGTGAGGGCTCTTGGGGGCTGTTTGCAAAGGAAATCCCCCTTTGGAGATAGTCTCTCCCCTCTTTTCTGCCTCTCCCCAGACAGACAGGGGAAGCCACTGAGGAACCCGAATGCCACTCACTTGCTCTCAGTGATGGGATAATGGATGGCGGATGTTCAGGGTCAGCAGACGTCCCTCGCCCTCCTCCTCACTCTCCAAGCCCAAGGCAGGCTGGAGAGGATGGTGACCTCAGGAGTTACCCTGCCCAGCCAGCAGGCAGGGTGATGACACGAGGGCGATCTACTGGCTGTGAAAACAAGAGTCTGTCTGATTGCCAAGGGACGGAGAAACTCAGCCAGCAGCAGGGGTTGCAGAACACTGCCCTAGGGCGGAGGTGACAGCGCCTCCAGGATCCTGATATCCCAGCACTTTACACACCTTCCTGGAGCCTCCCAAGCCCACTGGACTGTAGCCATGGGACCCCAACCCTACTGATGGCAAACGGGCCTCAGCTACCGGCTCAGGGTCACACTGAGTGTCAGAGCCATGGATGGACCCCTTCACTAACCATGGCCGCACACTCCCTCCCACAGCTGGCAATTGCAACCAGGCCCTAATGTCTGGTCCCCCTGCCTTTGAGAGGGAGGGTCACTCCTGCTTCCATTGCTGCCTATTGATCTGTGGGACTTTGGGCAAGTTGCTCCCCCTCTCTATGGCTCTCTGGGACTCACATCCCTGAATGGGCTTTAAAAAAGACAATAGTTCAAGTTTGGCCCCAACTAGTTCTTATTTCTCGAGACTAGCCATTTTAGCAAAGTTTAGAATTCTTGACATTCAACACCTGGAAACATCCTCTTCTCCTTCGCAGATGGCCTTAACATCCTTTATCTCACCCAGGCTCCCTGCTGCCTGGAGTTAGAGAATTGACCCTGTTCCCATTGGACCTACCGAAGGTGTCACACAGCAAAGCAGTGACGGAGCCAGAAAGAGAAGACAACAGTCCTGACTCCTGTTCTAACAGACAACAACCCCACCCCACCCCGGAGGCAGGGATAAAGCCCAGGAAATCAGGTGTGAACATTTTCATGGAAACCGTTTTCTGTCAGAAAATCCATTCCGACGAAACCACTTTGTTTCTTGAAATCATAAGAAGTAGGATGAAATTTCTTTGCAAAAATATTTGTTTGCAAAACAAGACCATCTCCTGTTTGTCACAGCGCATTAAACTGTCTCGTCATACACAGAGGGGAGACACTATGATCTAGCAAAAAGAAAAAGGAGTACTTGTGGCACCTTAGAGACTAACGAATTTATTTGAGCATAAGCTTTCGTGAGCTCCAGCTCACTTCATCGGATGCATCTGTAGCTCACGAAAGCTTATGCTCAAATAAATTGGTTAGTCTCTAAGGTGCCACAAGGACTCCTTTTCTTTTTGCGAATACAGACTAACACGGCTGCTACTCTGAAACCAACTATGATCTAGAAAATTAGACGAGATGCTTCAGTCTGAGCTAAGTAGTTGCTGCTCTTCACAATTTCAAAAGAATAAAATACAAATCCATTTGAATATTAGGTCATAATTGGATATGGCTCAGTGTGATAGGACACCCCTAGTCTGCACTGCTCCGAGTGACACTCTTCAGTGGATCCCCAGCATCCACCCATGGCGAGGTAGGTGGGAGAGGATTGTTATTCGTTCTTGACAGAAGGAGAAACGAAGGCTGAGAAAGGAGCAGGGACTTGTCTTAGCTGATGCAACCAGTCAGCAGCAGAGTTGCTCTCAAATGAGCTACAGACCAACAATTGTTCATAGTGATTATTCAGCAAGTATTTGAGAAGAATTGGAATGTTGGAGAGGATCATGAACTGCTCCAGGACAATGAATGGAGACCAGCATCAACATTGGTCAAACATTTAACTGGTTGTGACTTATTTGCTTGGTCATAAAAGAGAACAACAAAGACTAGAGTTTCCTCCCTGTCAATAGTCCCCTCCTCAGCCAATCAAGGTTGAGACTTTGAGGGGTGGGAGGCTAAGGGTTCTCATCAAATAGCCCAAAGAATGGCCCTGGTTACCACCGAGGGGATCACTCTCAGAGCACTATTCCAGTTTCACCTATCCGTGTGGGCCTCCCACAACCCCCTCCCCCCCCCATCCAGCCCCCGCTCCACACACAGAGCTCCTGGTTGTGGGAGGAGAGCAGAGGAAAAGGAAAAAGGAAGCAAGAAGAGAAAGGTAGGAGGGACAGAGAAAAAGGAGAAACCCCAATGATTCTAAGGGACAAAGTCCTAGGTCGGAAATAAAATACTGCCCCCACAGTCTAATGTTTTCCTTTCCCAAAAATCAGCCGGCACCTGATGGATCAGACTGAACAGGTTCCAAACCTCTCCGAGGCTCTTACCTTCTATATAGGGACGTCTGCTTTCGAGTAAAACCACTAAAAGAAAAGGAGAAAACTCCGAAGAGGGTCCTCCTTGCGCTCACGTACGTGAAAGTGAATGCTCTCTCAGTCCTCCAAGAGAGACCTCGAGAAGGAGACGTGCTGAAGCAAAGCCACAGGGATCTCCGAGGTTGCCCCTGTCCTGCACCCCTGTCCTGCCTGGCTGATGTCAAGATCTCTCTGTGAGGTCATCGCCTCCCCACCACCTTTGTCCAATAGGCTGAGGTCCTGCCAAAGGCCCTTGTGATGTCACTGCCACACCCACCCCTCCCCTGCAGTGCTGATGTCCTGCCCCTGTCCAGCCACACTGGATGTTTCAGCTGCTTCCCCTGGATCATCCCACTCAATGACTCTTCCTTGTGAGGTGACACCGACTACACAGTCGAACACAGAGGTTCTTCCCCAGGCTGCAATTAGGTTTTCCAAGTTTCCAAGACTTTATGGCTAGAAGGAACCGTTAGAGCATTTAATCTGATCCCCTGCGTATCCTAAGGCCTCCTGTATGTCAGAAGAGCTGGGCTTTTCTTTTACTCAAACGTTTTCCAGAAAGGCATCTAGTCTTTATTCAAAGAGATCAAGAGATGGAGAAGCCATCATTTCTCTTGGTTCTTTGTGCCAATGACGAACCACCCTCTTACAAATCTGGGTCTTATTGTCATTATACTTTTTCTGATTTCTGCTTCCATCCATGGGGTCTTGTCATGCCTCTGCTACATAAAAAGAGCCATTTACACTCAACATTTTCTCTCCATGAAGTCAAGCAACTCACCTCTCATTCTTCTTTTGTATATACTAAACAGATTGAGCTTTTTTAATGTCTCATTAGAAGGCATCATCCCCATCACTCACTTACGAATCTTTTCTGTACCCTCTCCCATTGTTTTAACATAATATTCAAAATGTGGACACAAGAACTGGATTCAACATTCCAACATCAGTCTCACCAATGCTCTTTCACTTCCCTTTCCATCCTCACTACTCTATCCAGCCAAGAATGGCTTTAACCTTTTTTAACACAGTTTCACACTGACAGATCATGTTGAGCAGCTCGTCCACTATGGCCCCGAAATCCTTTTCAGGGTCAATGCTTTCCAGCGGATTGTCCCCCATTCTGTAGGGTGCCACCTGACTCCTTTGTTACTGAAGCTATGGGGTTGCATTTGGCTTTATTAAAACCTAATTCTTTAGTAAGTGTTTTAGAAGAACTAGCCCATTAGAGAGAGAATCGTGAATTACTCCAAGACAATGAATGGAGAAAAGCGGCAAGAGCAATCAAATACATGTTTGGTTACAGCCTATTTCCTTGGTCTTAAAAGAGGGTAACAAAGACCTGAGCCTCCTCCCTCACAATTAGCCCCAAGCTCCCCCAGTCAGCATTGAGACTCTGAGAAGCAGAAAGCTGAGAGTTCTCACCAGATGTCCCGGGTCACCACCGGAGGGAGTCACTCTTAGAGCACCATTCCAGCCACACGTCTTTGGGAGGGCCTCCCGCAATGAGAGTTGGAATGCAACCCCCCCCACCTCCCCTCCATCCCCAACTCCACATGCACAGACAGGTCCTGGTGGTGAAAGGAAAGCAGGGGAAAGGGACAAAGATGCAAGAGAAGACGAGAAAAGAGGGAGAGACAGGAAAAGGGAAAACAAAAAGGAGAAACCCCAACGTCCCCAGTAATTCTAAGGGACAAAGTCCTAGGTCGGAAATAAAATACTGCCCCCACAATCGAGTCTTTTCCTTTCCTAAAAATCAGATGGCACGTGATAGATCAGACTGAACAGGTTCCAAAACTCTCCGAGGCTCTTACCTTTTCTATAGGGACGTCTGTTTTCAAGCAAAACCACTACAAGAAAAGGAGAAAACTCCGAAGAGGGTCCTCCTTGCGCTCACAAACCTGCAAGTGAATGCTCTCTCAGTCCTCCAGGAGAGACCTCGAGAAGGAGACGTGCTGAAGCAAAGCCACAGGGATCTCCGAGGTTGCCCCTGTCCTGCACCCCTGTCCTGCCTGGCTGATGTCAAGATCTCTCTGTGAGGTCATCGCCTCCCCACCACCTTTGTCCAATAGGCTGAGGTCCTGCCAAAGGCCCTTGTGATGTCACTGCCACACCCACCCCTCCCCTGCAGTGCTGATGTCCTGCCCCTGTCCAGCCACACTGGATGTTTCAGCTGCTTCCCCTGGATCACCCCACGCAATGAGCATTCATTGTGGGCTCAAGCCAACTACACAGTAAAACGTCAGAGGCTTCTCCCCATGCTACGCTCAGTTTTTCATACATGAGCAGACTTTATGGACAGAAGAGACAATTAGAGCATGTCATCTGACCCCCTGCATATCACATGCTTTCTGGAGAGCATAGGAGCTAGTTTTTGACTACACACGTTCCAGAAAGGCATCTCGTCTTCATTTGAAGACATCAAGAGGTGGGGAATTCCCACCACTTCCCTTTCTAGTTTGTTCCTTTGGTGATTCATCCTCACGGTTGAATATGTGTGCCCTCTTTCGAATACGAATTGGTCTCTTTTGAGTTTCCAGCCACTGTTATGCTTTTCTCTGCTAGATTAATGAGCCCTTTCATACCCGATATTTTCTCTCCATGAAGTCACTTCAACACTTCAATGACGTCACTTCCCAATCTTTTTTATCATCGAAACAGGCTGAGCTCTTTCAATAGCTCACTCGCAGGCATTTTTCTCCAGCCCACAAAACGTTTCATTGCTTTTTGCTGCCCCATCTCCAAGATTTCCAAATCTTTTTTCAAAGGTGGACGCCAAAACTGAATGCAGGACTCCATGATCCGTCTTCCTCATAGTGTGTCACCTCCCTATGCTCCTCACTGCTCTTTTCATACATCTAATGATGGCTTTAGCCCTGTTCACCACAGCATCCGCCTGGGTGCTCATGTGGAATGGCTTGCCCAGCATGGCCCCGAAATCCTCTTCACGCTCAGTGCTTTCCTGGATACACTTCCCCATTCTGTAGGTGTGGCTTGCATGCTTGTCGCTAGCTATAGGACCCTTCCTTTGGTTCTTTTCCAACTTGTTTTCTTTGAATGGCTCCAGCTTCTCAAGGGATGCGATTGCTCTGTGTCACTGCCCTCTCCTCATCATTAATTACCACTCTGCTACTATTTTATCACCCACCAATGTTAGCAGCAGTGATTTTTTTATTTGGGTTGCAGTTCTATTTGGGGGGGAGGGATAGCAGTTCTATTTGAGGGGGAGGGATAGCTCAGTGGTTTGAGCATTGGCCTGCTAAACCCAGGGTTGTGAGTTCAATCCTTGAGGGGGCCATTTGGGTCAAAAATTGGGGATTGGCCCTGCTTTGAGCAGGGGCGTGGACTAGATGACCTCCTGAGGTCCCTTCCAACCCTAATATTCTATGATTCTTTGATATTTATTTTCAAGAATTAGTCCTTGAGAGCCTCTTCGTATCCCTCGTGCTCAGAACCTGCTCCGCACAGCACAGCGAGAAAAGGCCGCCCAGCCCAGCTGTGCCCTAGGGGCTAAGCACAGAACAAACGTAGGGACCTTCTGTCATCCACAGCTTCTGAACAACATGTGGGGGTCATCAGCTTACAGATACACTCTAGACCAGTAGCGTAGACAGGCCCCAAATGTATCTAAGTGTCCCGCCTTGAAAAACAGGAGAGAAAAAAACATAATCTTGAGTAACTTTATTTTATAGTCGTGGAAACTGAGGCACACAGAAGCAAAGAGATTCGCTCATGGTCAAAAAGCCAGGAAGAGAAAATGGCAGATCTGCTGATAGTCAGTCCTGGGCCCTAGCCGCGTTTGTCCTGGCCTCTCTGCTTCAGCTCCAGTAACAACCCGAGTCGAGGTTTTCTTCTTCTCCGTGTCCTTTAACTTCACGTCACTGGAGAAGAAAGATTTTTTCTGACCAGCTGGCTCTAATGCTTGGAGATGTCTTTCCAGAAGTTGTGCTCTGGCTCAGTCCCACGTAGTAGGTTTTCTGGAGGAAGCACTCGGTGACGTTCTAGGGCTTGTGTTACACAGAAGATGGACAGAATGGTCCTTTCTGACCTTCAATTATTTCTTTCGCTAGGAGGATAACGCTGGACATTTTCTCTCATTCACTTTCCTTTGGAATAATTTCAATCCAGTCCAAAGGATTTCCTCTTCCATTGCGTCTTCAGTTCCTTTCCTAGCAAACAGTTACTGTTCGAGCACAGGTTTCCAGTTTCAGGCTGCCCCAGGGTGAGATGGCCATGAAAGGGGTAGTAGCTCAACTGAACCTATCCCCAGGTGAAGGGAATAAGTGCAGGGGTCACATGAGAAGGAGCAGCATGTAACTAGGTTCCAAGCCTGTTGGACGATATAAGAACAGCCTGTGCTCGGCCAGGAGAGAGACCCACAATGGGAGCAGGCCTGGGAGGGGCTTGGATAGTCCTTTCAAGTCAGTTTCGGTACACAGTAGGGCATGGAACAGCCAAGCTGCTAGGGTTGGGAGCTGAGCCTATCGTTGTCACTATCATGGACCCCATTTTAGAGGTGTGGAAACTGAGGTCCAGAGAGGGGTCTGGCCTTAAACCTGAATCTGAGCCCAGGTTTACTATGTGGTGTAGAATCTGTCGACTGTGTGGTTCTTCCATCTTCCTCAGAGACACCTGGTGCCGACTGCTGCTGGAGACAGGATTCTGGTGTAGTTGGGCCCTGGATTTGATCCAGCCTGGATCAGCATCACTATGTTCCAGTGACAAAATTGAGGCAGCAGAATGAGTAGCCCCATTATAGACACTAAACCAAAGCAAAATCGGAGGTGGATTTAAGCAACTTTTTACACATCAGTTTCATTCCTCTCCTCAGACAGACAAGGTTTAATTTCTGCCTACGTTCCCCACCCCTCCAAATCACCCAAAACAAGCCAATCTGCTTTGGGTCGGCACCGGTCCATGTCCGTCATGCCAGTGGCCGACCGCTAGTACAGCCGTAATACCACCGGACCCCCAAAAAACCCCCCTCAACAGCGCACCACCCCACCAGAAATGCCCCAAGCATCACTGGCCAACAGCGGTGGTGCTGTGCATGCCACTCCCTCCCCCCACAACCCCCAAACCCAGCCTGGCCACTCCCCAGTCCTCCCCGGCCCCAACTTGGCCCAAGCTATGCTGCAGCTTTGCAACACCCTGTCACCCACTGCCTGCGTCCCCCCTCCCCCATGCAGGTGCAACACCACCACCAGAAATGCACCAACAGAAAGATCACTGACCACAGCCCACTGTTATCAGCTCACCCAACGCCCTGAGCAGTCCAGGCAGGAGGCAGGCGGTGGGGAGAGAGTAGGCACTGCAGGGCACGGACACACACACACGCATGCATGCAACACTCTCACCGCGAGGACCTCACTTAGGGAAGACGAACCCAACCCACAGCTGACTTAGCTGGATTCCAGGTTCCCTCCTTCATCTGTAATGCCCTATCGGGCTGACCTGTCTCACTGGCCTCTCCCCCATTGGCCCTGGGCACTGTCAGTCTCAGAGTCCTGGTTTCTTCCCCTCTCCTTGCTTTGGGTGTTGGGAGAGGGATTGGGCAACAGGGAGCCAATCATGTTCTCCGGCAGGACATTTGGGGAAAAAAAAAAAAAAGCAGCCAAAAAAGCCCCCAAAGAAGCCATGTGAAAAACGCCCTGTTGGGGTTAAGCCACATCTTAGATCCCTGTGACACTGTCTGCAGGGAGCCATGGCTGCAGTGAATCCTCTGAAAAGCTTCTGAGATGAAGCAACTTGCTCCATCTGTCTGAGTTTTTATAAGGATCCCGTGTTTTTAGATTGCGGGCACAGTTTCTGCCAAGCCTGCATCGCCCAGTGCTGGGAGGGATCGGATACAGCTGTCTCCTGTCCTCAGTGCAGAGAGACCTTTCCCCAGAGGACCCTCAGGCCGAACAGACAACTGGGGAACTTTGTAGAAATTGCCAAGCAGCTGAGTTTCCAAACAGCAGCAGGAGAAGTTGGTGCAAGGTGCACCAGGAGCCTTTCAAACTCTTCTGTAACCAGGACCAAATGCTCATCTGTGTGATCTGCAGAGAGTCCCGGGCTCACCGTACTCACAGCGTGGTCCCCACAGAGGAGGCTGCCCAGGCCTACAAGGTAGGAATCTGCTGTGCAGGGTAATTACTTCGGTTTGGGCATGTTTGCAATTTTTATTACAATAGCTCCTAAAGGCACCGAGATCAGGGCCTTTGTTGTGCGAGGCTCTGTACAAACACACAGACCATCTAAACCAGTGGTCCCCAAATTTTTCCCCTCAGGCTCTCCCTTACCCTGGCTATGGCCCCCCACCCGCAGCTGCGGTTAGGAGCTGTGGGTGGGGCCACAGTCAGAGGCTGGGGCCACAGCTGTGGGGGTGTCTTGGTGTTGGAAGTGGGGCTGAGCCGGGAGTCGGGGGCTCAAACTGGGTTTGGGAGCAGAGCCAGGGTCAAGACTGGGGCTGGGAGTGGAGCTGGGGTAGGAGCCAGGGCCAAGGGGGCCATAGCAGATCTGAGGGGCACTCCCTTCCTGCCCCTTGTGGGGGCTGGTCTTGGCCCTGCCATGCTCCCTCAAATGTTCCTCTATGCTCCAGTTTGGGGACCACTGATGTAAACAGTCAAGGTAGACAAAGGCTGGGGATTCTGAAAGGTACTTAAGGTGTCTATACCCCAGATTTAAGTGGATAAATCTGGAGTTTAGGCACCTAAATGCCAGTTTTAGGCTCCACTGCAATCCCCAGAATTCCTGTAGGAGCCCAAAAAGAAAAGGAGTACTTGTGGCACCTTAGAGACTAACCAATTTATCTGAGCATAAGCTTTCGTGAGCTACAGCTCACTTCATCTGATGCATAAAAGTGGAAAATGCAGTGAGGATGTTTTTATACACACAGAGCATGAAAAAATGGGTGTTTATCACTTCAAAAGGTTTTCTCCCCCGACCCCACTCTCCTGCTGGTAATAGCTTATCTAAAGTGATCACTCTCCTTACAATGTGTATGATAATCACTTTTATGCATCCGATGAAGTGAGCTGCAGCTCACGAAAGCTTATGCTCAAATAAATTGGTTAGTCTCTAAGGTGCCACAAGTACTCCTTTTCTTTTTGCGAATACAGACTAACACGGCTGCTACTCTGAAACCTGTCATTATGGAGGAGCCCAGACTCACTCAGTGCCTGTGTATTCAGGGTACAACTTCTTTCAGTGCCTGTGTTTCTGTCTCTGGGCATGTGCACAGCTGCCCCCCATGGCATCTGGCTGCCTGTCTCCTGGCCACACCCAGAGCAATCCATGAGCTGGGGAAAACCAGGCATTCTGCTTCTCTCCTCTACGGGGCCTGATCTGGTGGGCATGCTCGGAGACAAGTCAAGGGAGTGGGAGTGAAACAGAGGCACAGAAGCGGCAGTGACTTAACCAAGCTCACAAAGCAGCTCAGTAGGAGAGCCAGGAATTAAACCCTGGCCTCCCCATGCCCATGCTAGTACCCTAGCCTCTCGACCACACCGCCTCTCATCACTCCTGTCATGCAGTTCTCTACCATCACATTACCAACATCTCAGCACAGCTGCAGACTGGAGGCGTAGCGCCCCAGCTTGAGCATTTCACAGCTGATGACCGCTGCTTTCAGGCGAGCCACAGGAAAATAACACATGGTCAGCAGTGTTCTCAAGGAGTTTGTTCTCTGCTACTTTCTGACGCATAAGGTGCCCTGAAAGATTTCTGTTTAAGAAACAAAGGTTAATCTGCGTAACTTTTTCCTCAAGGAAAAACCAGGATGATGAATTCCCGTTTTCCCGGGTTTGCTGAAGGATGGTCACTTTGCTGCTCCTGAAGCAGAAATCATGGGCGACGGGTATGACGGGCCAGGGGAGGCACAGCCCTGCGTGGCCCCCTCCACCCCCAGACTCCCTCTTGCTTCCTGCCGGGGATCTGCAGCTCTTCCCCCATGGCTGGTCTGGGGGGGCCTCTGGCAGAAGGGGCCGGACTGGGGGTTAGCCTCCCTGAACCAGTGGCTCACGTCCTGCCCATACAACCTTTGAAGTTTTGCAACATTCTAGGGCCCATGAAGCCCAAGTGGACTGGAACCTTAAAAAGCCTGTTGGACAGAGCAATCCCCTCGGGGCAGAATCCGCTGTGCTGTACGCCACTCTAGCTGTAAGGACGAAGTGGGCTGTAGTAGTGCCACAATAAGATTAAAGGAAGAAAATGGCTGATTCCCAGGACCATGTTGAACAAGCCCTTTCCCCCATGCCGAACAATTGAGCACAATATTTATGCACCTTGTGAGTGTGTTGGATTTTTAACCAGGAGTCTCTTTCTCCCAAGAGTTCATTAGGTACCGGAGTTTAATGTACTATTTTTTTTTTAAAGTGTGTTAAACATTCTTACCAAAACTCCCTTCCCTTTAAGTTGCTCAGCTTTAAGTCTCTGATGTCCAGCTTTCTTCATATAGTTTTCTCTGTCATTGCCTGGGAGCAGGGCACCCTGCCCTACACTGCTGCAAAATGGATACGACTTCAACCCTTTGCCCTGCAGCACTTGGAGGATTTGCTGGAGGCAAAGGGCTGTTCTAGACAGAGTCCCTAGGTCTCTATATTAGGTCTGGTGCCCCCAAAGGCCTCTCTCTTTCCTGGCAGCATGACATATACAGCATAGAAGGAAAGTAAGCAGGGCTGAGAATGGGGCCTGAGATGCCCAGCTGCCATGAAATGAACGGGAGCTGTGCTTTTAAATCCTCTCTGTGGCTCTGCAACACCTCACCCCCGGGGAATTATAGAAGAAGATCCTTCGAGCACATTTTCAAGAGCACCAACTGACTTTAGAGCCGAAGTCCCATTTGCAAAGGAGATTTAGGCCCGAATCCCCAAATGCACTTGGGTGTTGTGATGCTCAGCACTGCAATGCCTAACTTTTAGACACCTAGAAAATCACTAAGGACATAAGAACGGCTGCACTGGGTCAGACCAATGGTCCATGTAGCCCAGTATCGTGTCTTCCAACAGTGGCCAATGCCAGGTGCCCCAGAGGGAATGAACAGAACCCGGCAGTTATCAAAGGATTAATTCCCTGTTGCCCAGTCCCAGCATCTGACAATCAGACAAGCCCTTACGGTTGCCGGCCTGTAATTGCCAGGATTTCCTCTGCAGCCTTTTTAAAAAAGCTGGCTTTCCATCAGCTATCCTCCAGTCATCTGGTACAGTTTGGAACAACAAATCCTGAATTAGGCATTTGGGGGGAGAGAGGCATCCACAAAAGCCAGCATGCTAGCTGGGGAGACTAGCCCTCCGGAGATACTGATGAGAGGGGTGTGTCCTAAGCCCCAACTCCCTCAGAGTTTGGTGTAGGAATGGGCCTGTCTCTGATCCACACCTGGGAACCCCTCTCCTGGAGTCGAGTTGCTTAGCTACCTAAGCTGTTTCATGCAAGATGGAGTTCTGCACCTGTGTTGCTCCGCACAACGTGGCCGGGGAAGAATCATAGAATATCAGGGTTGGAAGTGACCTCAGGAGGTCATCTAGTCCAACCCCCTGCTCAAAGCAGGACCAATCCCCAACTAAATCATCCCAGCCAGGGCTTTGTCAAGCCTGACCTTAAAAACCTCTAAGGAAGGAGATTCTACCACCTCCCTAGGTAACGCATTCCAGTGTTTCACCACCCTCCTAGTGAAAAAGTTTTTCCTAATATCCAACCTAAACCTCCCCCACTGCAACTTGAGACCATTACTCCTTGTCCTGTCCTCTTCTACCACTGAGAATATTCTAGAACCATCCTCTCTGGAACCACCTCTCAGGTAGTTGAAAGCAGCTATCAAATCCCCCCCTCATTCTTCTCTTCTGCAGACTAAACAATCCCAGTTCCCTCAGCCTCTCCTCATAAGTCATGTGTTCCAGACCCCTAATCATTTTTGTTGCCCTTCGCTGGACTCTCTCCAATTTATCCACATCCTTCTTGTAGTGTGGGGCCCAAAACTGGACACAGTACTCCAGATGAGGCCTCACCAATGTTGAATAGAGGGGAACGATCACGTCCCTCGATCTGCTCACTATGCCCCTACTTATACATCCCAAAATGCCATTGGCCTTCTTGGCAACAAGGGCACACTGCTGACTCATATCCAGCTTCTTGTCCACTGTCACCCCTAGGTTGAAGACTTTCTTCATAACCGTTAGCCTGGGGGTAGGGCACTCACCTTGTATGTGGGAGACTCCAGTTCAAGTTCTCCCTCTGCCTGGTGAGGAGAAGAGATTTGAGTCTCCCACCTCTCAAGAGTCAGTTGTGACATTGCCATGAGCACCGTCCTAGAGCAACTTGAGAGGGAGATGGAAAATCAATGGTAGGTGAGAACCCAACTTCATGAGACTTCTTTGAAAATCCCAGCTTCAGATAATGAAATCAGCACTGCAATGTATATAAATTGCACAGAGGACAGACTCCTTAGCAGGTTGACCTTCCCCCCCACCCCCAACATTGTTTTACTTGCCTCAGGAACAAATTCAAACCCAGTTGAACACACTGAAGCAAGAGAGAGGAGAACTTCTGGAGTGGAAACAGGATGCAGAGACGCAAAGCCAGGAATATCTGGTAGGTCCCCATTGTTATGGTCCAGAAGTTACATCAATCAGGGGTGATATTTCTCTCTGTGGGGAGAGTGTCAGCCCTTGTCTACACGCAGCACTGCTTTGATTTAGCTATGGCTACATCTACACGGCACACCGCTGGGGGCATCCTGTAGGGTATGTGTAGCTACACAGCACAGTGAGAAACAGGCTGTGTCCACACCGTCATGTGTAGCTACATGTGTGAATAAAAGACTCCAGCAGAGGGAGGCAGCAGAGCAGCCGGAGCCTTCCTCCACTCCCTGGAGCCTTTTCCTGTGGTGGGGAAAGGCTCTGGCACTGGGGAAGCAGCGGGACACTCAGTGTAGATGGGGGAGGCCCTGCTTGGGGGCGTATAGAGCCCTGTGTGTAGGGTTTATACCCAGACGGTTCAGGCATATCGCGACTCTACTTGCTTAAGCCATGCCTCGCCATCTACACTGCTATTTATGCCCATGTTAGCGGGTGCATATAGTGTACGTCCTCTACACACCACCACAACATTTGTGTAGTACAGATGTACCTTAAATCACTTTTTAATGTAATGTCTTTATTCTGGTGCAAGGCCCTCACAGGCAAACATTTTGAACCTAGTTTAATTTGACCCTAGTGTGGTGTGTAGGGTTCACCTTGTCCAGTTAAACTGAGATAAAATGTGCTAACTGGGAGCAAGGTCAAGTTCAGATCAGGGTTAGCTGTGATGTAATGGGGACCGAGAGACTTTGTCCGTTGGACCATATGAACTGGAACCATAAACTCACTGAATGTTAAATCTCACAAAATGAGGGTCAGTCCATCCTCATGATTGTATCCACTCATTATATTCCACACCTGAACATAGCTATTATATGAACAACGTACCCTCATGTCTCAATGTCTGTACTTTGACCCCTTAACCTCTTACCCCCAATCGGGGATATTGCAGAGTATGTATTCCTTACGCCACTCGATCTGAAACCGAACTTTGCTCCTCTTGATAATCCGTACATTATTTCCTGGTATCCAGAAACGTCTACTCCGGGGGTTCTCAAACTGGGGGTCGGGTCCCCTCAGGAGGTCGCAAGGTTATTACATGGGGGGTCGTGAGCTGTCAACCTCCACCCCAAACCCCGCTTTTCCTCCAGCATTTATAATGATGTTAAAAATATTCAAAAGTGTTTTTAATTTATTAGGGGGGTCGCACTCAGAGGCTTGCTATGTGAAAGGGGTCGCCAGTAAAAAAGTTTAAGAACCACTGTTCTACTCTGTACCGTTCACGGTTTTTTTTTTTTAAACATCATCTTGATAACCTCAAGCACTTTGTCTCTTGTTGAGACACCCTTGCAGGGTGTGATCATGTTTATCTTTGTTTATCATCCCTCTGGGCTCATTCCTCCACTGGCTTCCAGTTTCAACTCAAAACACTGATCTTATTCCCCACACATCCAGCTACAAACACTGATTTCAGGGGAGATTTTCAAAGGCACGTATGGTGATTAGGTGCCTAATTCACATGGACTGTCAGTAGGACTTAGGCACCCAGTGGCTGTTTTGTATCTCAGAAATCTTCCTCCTGAATCTCCACCAGGCACAACTGGTTTCCTCTGGGACAGTGTAATTAACAGAATGCCAGATGAAACATGCAAAAGCTGGAGAAGAAGCATTTTGCATGGTGTGTTTTGTAACTGGTGTTTTATGTGGATAACCAGCAGAACCCTTTCCTTCTTCAGTCTTCTCCACAACTCTCTGCCAACGTATTTCTGATTCTGAGTCAGACCTCCCCCCTTCCAACCTTTCTGCTATTGGAAGATTCTAGATGATCAACAGAATATATTAAGCCACTCAGACCTGAAAACTCATCATTTTAGAGAGATTGGGTGACATTTTCAGAAGTGCCTAAGTGATTTTGGAGCCTAGGGTTAACAATTTTGCAGGTGGTTAAGGGCCAGATTCTCAAAGGTATTTAGGGGCTTAAAATGCAGGGAGAGCTGTCCCATTTTCAAAAGTCACTTTCAAAGAAACTTAGGCTCCTTAGCATCCAAAGTGACCTTTTGAAAATGGGAACTGGACGCGTAAGTCCTGAAGGCGCTTCGGAACATGTTGTTCATTCAGGCCAGCTGAGAGACTGTCAGGCATATTCTCCTGAAATCTCAACCATGTGTTTGTAGTAGGTTGATATGAAAAGAGGGCTCTAAGAACTGTTCCTATCAGGGACATGGGGAGAGTCTGGGATGTCCAACTTTCTCATTTGTGAAAACCGGATGCTGAGCACCGGAACCTGCCCTGTGCCCTGCCGCCACTTTCCCTCGAGGCCCCGCCCCCCACTCCTCTGTCCCTTTCCCACTGTCGCTTGCTGCTCTCTTCACCTCCCTCCCCCTGCCAGCTGAGCAGAGCTCTAGGGGTGTGGTGGAGGTGACTGGGGCAGGGTGGGAGAGGGAGAGCCACGCTCCAGGGGTGGAGGGGTGATTGGAGCAGGATGGGGGAGATGCTGGTACTTTTCTCCTCCCCATGGAGCCATCCCTAAGTGCTCCTCCAGGCTCCAGCAGCAGCTGCTGCTCTTCTCGCCCTCTGGTGGTGGAAGCCAGTTACTGTGGGTAACCGGACTTCTCATGTCCAGTCAGCAGTGCTGACCGGACACTGCCAGGTTTCCCTTTTGACTGGACTTCCCAGTTGAAAACTGGACATCTGGCAACCCTTGTCCTTGATCTGTCCTTTCCTGTTCGTGTCCCTTCATTATAGGGAAAGATAGAAGCTGAGAGGCAGAAGATCATGTCTGAATTTGAGCAACTGCGGCAGTTCCTGGACGAGCAAGAGCGACTCCTGCTGGCCCAACTGGAAGAGCTGGACAAGGAAATTGTGAAGATACAGGATGAAAATGTCACCAAACTGTCTGAGAAGATTTCCCGTCTCGGTGACTTGATCAGTGAGATAGAAGAGAAGTGTCAGCAGCCAACAAGTGAATTCCTGCAGGTGAGACAGTTAGAGACACCCAGATCCCTGCCCAGGGAAGGGAGAGATTCTGATTGATTAGCTTTGGAGTTTATTAAGTTCTTGGAGAGGTCCTACTCCACAATGGAGACTGTCAGTGTGTCCTTTAGCGAAACGAGGGAAAACAAAATGTGACATTTCTAATACTTCCAATGTGGAAACAGTTTTGCTATTTTAAAGGCAGATGTTTCAGGCCTTTTTGAGACATCCTGTGTAAGCCCCTTCATTTTCAGTTTAAACCAATTTTTACCAAAAAATTTCTGGGTTTTACAAAAAAGTATTATTCAGGTTTTTCTGATTTTCATCGTACTTTTGTATCATTCAAATATACGCAAAAAAACTTGTTTTATTAAGAAAATACAATGCATTGCATGAGATCTCTGTATTCCGATAATACATTAGTCTGTGTGTATATGCAAAGCTGCCTGCTGAAGTAAGAACGTATTGTTCTAGAAGATGCACACAATAAACCAACAGGCACGCACGCAAGCTCTGAAGTGTGTGTGCGTCTGAACCTACTGATAAATCACACACCCACCAAGTACACATTTCAAACTGTTAGTAGACAATGGGTTAAAGATTTGACGCACTAAAATGGGAAGTAAATGAAAATGTACATCAGAATACATTTCAGAACACAAGGAAGTATTCAAAAGGGCTAAAGAAACAACAACAGGAGAGAAGGATGAAGTTGAGTGTATGCGCTGCAAATGGTATGGCCCAATTATCAAATGTGAATATTTATAGACTAATTGTTCTAATCAAAGCTTTTGATACGGTCTCCCACAGCATTCTTGCCAGCAAGTTAAAGAAGTATGGGCTGGATGAATGGACTATAAGGTGGATAGAAAGCTGACTAGATTGTCGGGCTCAACAGGTAGTGATCGATGGCTCCATATCTAGTTGGCAGCCAGTGTCAAGCAGAGTGCCCCAAGGGTCGGTCCTGGGGCCGGTTTTGTTCAATATCTTCATTAATGATCTGGAGGATGGTGTGGATTGCACCCTCAGCAATTGCACCTGCAGATGACACTAAATTGGGAGGAGGAGTAGATACGCTGGAGGGTAGGGATAGGATACAGAGGGACCTAGACAAATTAGAGGATTGGGCCAAAAGAAATCTGATGAGGTTCAACAAGGACAAGTGCACTTAGGACAGAAGAATCCCATGCACTGCTACAAACTAGGGACTGAATGGCTAGGCAGCAGTTCTGCAGAAAAGGACCTAGGGGTTACAGTGGATGAGAAGCTGGATATGAGTCAACAGTCTGCTCTTGTTGCCAAGAAGGCCAATGGCATTTTGGGATGTATAAGTAGGGGCATAGCGAGCAGATCGAGGGATGTGATCATTCCCATCTATTCGGCATTGGTGAGACCTCACCTGGAGTACCATGTCCAGTTTTGGGCCCCCCGCTACAAGAAGGATGTGGAAAAATTGGAAAGAGTCCAGCGGAGGGCTACAAAAATGATTAGGGGGCTGGAGCACATGACTTATGAGAAGAGGCTGAGGGAACTGGGATTGTTTAGTCTGCAGAAGAGCAGAATGGGGGAGGATTTTTTGATAGCTGCTTTCAATTACCTGAAAGGGGGTTCCAAAGAGGATGGATCTAGACTGTTCTCAGTGGTAACCAGATGCCAGAACAAGGAGTAATGGTCTGAAGTTGCAGTGGGGGAAGTTTAGGTTGGATAGTAGGAAAAACTTTTTCAATAGGAGGGTGGTGAAGCACTGGAATGGGTTACCTAGGGAGGTGGTGGAATCTTCTTCCTTAGAGGCTTTTAGGGTCAGGCTTGACAAAGCCCTGGCTGGGATGATTTAGCTGGGGAGTGGTCCTGCTTTGAGCAGGGGCTTGGACTAGATGACCTCCTGAGGTCCCTCCCAACCCTGATATTCTATGATTCTACACCAGTAACCTGTTTGTTCAAATGAAACGTTTTATTTGGGGATTTCAGATATATTGTTTTCTTAAACTCAGGGGGACCCTTGTGCTTTGAGTTCTGTTTTAGTTCTGCAGCAAACCACAGGGATGAACAGAATTCAAAGCATTCATCTACTGAATACTTTTTCTCCCTGTCTTTCCATCCACCAAAACAAACCCCGATATTTAACCAGAAAACTTAATAGTTTTCTGCACTGATTTGCACCTGTTTTTATTGTGGTAATAAACACTGATAAAATCCCAGGAAAAATTAACTAAAATAAAAACAGAAAATGAAGGGCCCTAACGATATGAAAGCAATAAAAAGCACAACTCCACTTTCTAGGAAGTGGGAGATTAGGAAAGCAAAGTTCTTTGCAGGGCCTATTAAGAAAGGAGAATGAATCCAGCTTCCAGAACTGCTGAGCAGAACTGCATACATGGAGAAAGGCAAATGCTCTGGACACAGCAGTTGCATGTGGCAGTCAGGGATTCATGCGTCTGATCAGTCTGTTTGAGCAAATGCCATTGGCACAGGCAAAATAGAATTTAGAAGGAGAAAACCCACAATCATGGTGTGTGCTTAGGGGTCCCATTCCATCGAAATCTGTGAATGGACTTTTGAAGTTGCTAACTGCAGAGAACTGCATCTCGAGCTCAACTAGGGATGGCAAAGCAAGTCCCCTGCAGAGCAGGAGCGATCCGCATCTTGTGGCACTTGGGACTGAACTCTTTCTCTTTTCTAGGACATCAAAAGCACCTGGAGCAGGTACGTGACTCCTTCCCACTCCCCCTCACGCGTCGTGATGCTAGAAGGGGATTTCCCCCCAGGGTCAGATTTTGCAGGGCATTTAGTCACCTGAGACGTAGCTAGGTACTTGGTGGGGTTTTCCAAAGCAGCTAAGCAAGTTAGGCACCTCCCATTGTGATCAGTGGCAGTTGGGAGCCTGACTTGGTTAGGTGCTTTTGAAAATCCCAGGAGGCACCTTTAAAAATCAAGCCTTAAGTGACTTGCCCAAGGTCATGCAGGGAGGCTGTGGCAAAGCAGGGAGTGGAACATAGGTTTCCAGAGTCCTACAGCAACCCCTTAACCACTGGAGCATCCTTTCCCGTGAGATTAGGCCCTTCTCTCTGAGGGGCAGCTTGTGGACCCCTTACTCTCTAATTCCCATTGGAGGAGCTAGGCATTTAAAAACTCCAGTGAGGAGATGAATTGTCTCACCAGTGGGAGTTAGAGGCTCTCATTGAGCCCACAAGAAAGCAGCCTCTGGTAGCTCATTCTCAAGAAAGAAAAGATTTAGGGTGTTTCCCCTTTCCCCCCCCAGGTGTGAGAAGGTGAAGTTCGAGAAACCAATGGCTGTGTCACAGGATGTGAGCGAGAGAGTTGGCGTCTCTTTCCAAAGAAATATTTGTCTACAGGAGGCTCTGAAGAAATTCAAAGGTAACTTAACAGTTATTTGGGCTCATGATATGGTGATGGCACATCGAGATGTGCCTCTGACTGTGGAAGGAGTTGGACTCTGGCCTATTAGTTCTCAGCTCGTCACAGCTAGACGTCTGTGGGTGGGATGGGGAGGGCTCAGGGCTGATGCCAGTTCGCCAGGCCTCCACTTTTATTGTCTCAGACCCAAACATGGGTGTCAAAATTGGCCACTCAGCATTTCAGAGACACACAATCGCCAGATGTTTTCGAAAATGTTGAATTTCACCTCCATGGCTGGGATTTTCCGAGGGACCTAAGGGATTTAGGCCCCATCTCTCTCTGACGGTCAATGGGAGTTGGCCACCACGTGGCCTGAGCCCTTTTGAAAATCCCAGACTCTGTACCTCAAGTTCCTCCATCTTGAAAAAGGAGGAAATAATGGCCAACCTACCTTGTTGTGCTAATTAGTGAATGCCACCGAGTGCTTTGAGATCGTTGGAGTAAGGCAGGAGATGGACGATATATTTTGGACGATGATTTCACTTTAGTTTGGTCTCATTGGAAAGGTCTCCCCATTCCAATCTGCCTCTTGTTCTGTGGTATTTTCCTTTGGGCTGTCTCTCAGAATTACAGCACGGTTCCATGCCGTGCTGCGACAGCCATGTCAGCCCCAGGATATTAGACAGGGTGGGGGAGGTCATAGCTTTTATTGGACCAACTCCTGTTGGTGACAGAGACAAGCTTTCGAGCTACACGGACCTGAAGAAGAGCTCTGAGTAAGCTCCAAAGCTTGTCTCTCTCAATCACGGTTACATTAATTAACGGTAGAAATGTCACCAGAGTCAAGACAACATGAAATCACCTCTCTTCCAATCCTTCCTTTCTCTTGAGACCCGGCCCTATGAACTGAGCTCAAATGCAGAGAGAAGGGGTATGGGCTAGATTCACAAAAGGACTTGGGGTGGGGGTGGGGGGGTCTACTTGCCATTTTAGGCACCTCAGTCCCAGAATCAGACCACACTGGGATTCACAAAGACCCCCACTCAGCTGCAACCAAACCTTGTAGGTGCCTAAAATTACTCATCACCTCTATTTTTGCGGTAAAAGTCCCCTAGTCACCTATGTTTCTGCCTCTGTGCATTCGCACTGCAGTTCCAGTCCAGCTACCAAGACACCTAAGCCCCAGAGAGATACACGAACTGGGAAAAGAAAGGGGTTCCTCCTCCTAACTCACCTACAGGGCCACAATCTGAAATGCCTGCTCTGAGCACGCTTACTGACTCAGGCCCTATATGTGAACTTACCCAAAAGAACCAGGCTCTAGGGAAAGAGGAGCTCCCTTATAATGTATAGTTCTGTGATTAGGGTACTGACCTGGGATGTGGGAGATCCCCAGTTCCAATCCTCTGTCCCCCCGAGGGGAAGAAGGGATTCCAACAGGGGTCTGATATAGGCCTCTCTGTTGCCCCTTTTGAATCTGATCCACTGTGTATAAATAACTGAGCAGCGGGACAGGCTTCTGGGCGTCCCTCCCAAGAGCGTGCTCTAACCACCTGGGACGTTCTCATGATTTCTCTCTGCCTCTGGCCCAATGAATTATTGATTATCCCCAGTGGAACCTCTCCCACAGGAGAGCAGGTGGGCACCCCGCATCAGACAATCGTGCAGCCCAGAGATTAGGGCGCTCCTTGAGAGGCGGTAGATCCCATTTCAAATCCCTGCTCCCTCAAGGCTTGACTTGAACCAGGGGCATTTCCCACTGGCTGGCGTAAGCAGGGAGTCGCCTAGCATGCTGACTTTTATGAAGCTCATTCCAAGGCGCATCTCTCTCCCCATTCATGGTGCAGATTGCCTGGGAGCCTGACTCTGGCTTTGTGAATCACAGTGACTTTCTAGGTGCCTAAGCGTTGGGTGTTGTGATGCTAAGCGTCAGCTTGTCTAAGTTTCTTTGTGAATCCAGCCCCATTTTCATGAGGCTATTTTCCTACAAGAAAGGGGCAAATCACCTCTCCTCTGATCTTTTCTTCCTCTAGAGACCCTGCCCTATCAACTGAACTTTTTGATCTCCAAGGCAGAGAAAGAGGGTAAGTTTCCATAAGGATATTTTCCTACAACAATTATTAATTAAAATCTCCTGATTAATTTTTTAGAAGACACTTCTGAATTCAAACAGGAGAGGTTTCCACCAATACAGAGTCTTGGATTCCAAGGTTAGAAGGAACCATTATATCATAACGGCCAGACTGGGTCAGACCAAAGGTCCATCTAGCCCAGTATCCTGTCTTCCAACAGTGGCCAATGCCAGGTGCCCCAGAGGGAATGAACAGAACAGGGAATCCTCTAGCCCATCGCCCATTCCCATTCAGTGATGTATGAACGTGCACATACTATTTACAATTGGAAAGTAGGGTACATTTTTTAGGTCCAATAATCAGCCTTTAGGGCACACTCAGGTCACATTTTTCTGCTTCTCTCGGCAATTATAAGGACTAGAAATTTGCTCTATTTTTATTTTTTATATGAAAGACAAGCTTCACTACTGGAAAACATCATTAACACAGAGTGCAGGTTGACCATCAGTGCCTTGTACTCTCCCAGAACGTGAAAGGAACCCATATTTCTACCTCTGAAAACTGGGAAATAAAGAGTTAAGGAAGTGTCTCCCACCAGTTCCTATGCTATACTTCCCTCTCACCCTAGTGTCAGGAGCATGGACTCATGTGCTGGGCTCTATCCATCCCCAGCTGGTAGAAGGTCCCTTGCGGGGAGACCATGCTAAGGCCAGTACTGAACCAGGCAGAGAATCAGGACTGCAGCGGCAGTCAAAAAAGCAAACAGAATGTTGGGAATCTTTAGGAAAGGGATGGATAATAAGACAGAAAATATCATATTGCCTGTATATAAATCCCTGGTACGCCCACATCTTGAATACTGCGTGCAGATGTGGTTGCCCCATCTCAAAAAAGATATATTGGAAAAGGTTCAGAAAAGGGCAACAAAAACTATTAGGGGTATGGAACAGCTGCCATATGAGGAGAGATTAATGAGATTGGGACTTTTCAGCTTGGAAAAGGGGCGACTAAGGGGGGATATGATAGAGGTCTATAAAATCATGACGAGTGTGGAGAAAGTAAATAAAGAAGTGTTGTTTACTTCTTCTCATAACATAAAAACTAGGGGTCACCAAATGAAATTTCAGAGTAGCAGCCATGTTAGTCTGTATCCGCAAAAAGAAAAGGAGTGCTTTTGGCACCTTAGAGACTAACAAATTTATTTGAGCATAAGCTACAGCTCACTTTGAGCTGTAGATCACGAAAGCTTATGCTCAAATAAATTTGTTAGTCTCTAAGGTGCCACAAGTACGCCTTTTCTTTTTTCAAATGAAATTAATAGGCAATAGGTTTAAAACAAACAAAAGGAAGTATTTCTTCACGCAACACACAGTCAACCTGTGGAACTCCTTGCCAGAGGATGTTGTGAAGGCCAAGACTAACAGGGTTCAAAAAAGAACAAGATAAATTCATGGAGGATAGGTCCAGGAATGGCTGTTAGCCAGGATAGGCCGGGATGGTGTCCCTAGCCTCTGTTTGCCAGAAGCTGGGAATGGGCAACAGGGGCTGGATCATTGGATGATCGCCTGTTCTGTTCATTCCCTCTGAAGCACCTAGCATTGGCCACTGTCAGAAGACAGGTCCATCAGTGGCTATTAGTATCCTATCTTCCATGAATTTAGCCATCGTTCAAGGAGTATTGTCTCTCCCTGGGGGTTGGTGCTCCCTGTGGTACTGGGAACTGTCCCTTTAAGTGGTTTGGCTTCCCAGACAGGAAGGAGGAGCATAGCAGAAGCTCTGTGATACAGAACCCTGGATAAAGAGGGTTTCATTCAAACATCATGCTCCCAGCACGATTACTGAACACCACACTTGCAACCGTGTTGTGTCCCCATCCTTGTCCCATGAGCACCACTGGAAGCTGGGCAAGGGGCTCTCTTCGGATCTCACAGTTACCTATCTGGCCCCCCACAACTGCATCTGAATACCTGGCATCTTTTATGCCCATTTGACAAAAAGGGAAGCTGGACTGCAGAGAGAGGAAGGGACATGCCTGAGGTCACACGGCATGTCAGTAGCAGAGTGAGGAATAGAGCCCAGAAGTCCTGGCTTCTAACCTCTACACCATGCTCCCTCCCCGAAATGCGTGTAGTGCATTGGATGACTGTTACACATCCCTCGGGTGTGGACATTTAGTGCCACCGAGAAGTCGAATTCCCAGTGCACCAGAGAGCCCAGTGTCTCTCTAGCAGGGCTGCTCGCTACTTTCTCCTGGTCCAAGTGGGTGGAGGGGTTCTCACCCCATGTGCTGTACTCTTGGGCTGGGGACTTTCCACCAGGAGATGAGGGATGAATAGGGCAGCATGGAAATGCATGAAAAGCTGAAGCTGGTGTCCCTGTTAACATCCTCTGCCTGCTGTCTGCTGCCTCCCCTGCTCTGTTCTGTTGCTGGATGTGGAGCACCCCCAGCAAGGGCGAGGGATCGGGGGAGGAGACCGAGATCCCCTCTGCCACGGATCCACAGGATTCATGCTGCAGCCCCCGCTTTGGAACAGTCTCTGGGAGGAGCCCCTTCGATGGGCCAGACCCCCAACATCAGCCCCCTCTTCCTCCAGGGTAAGCCACGTGGCTTCACCGACTCCTTAGGCTGGACCTCTGGGCCTTCAGCTCTCCTGCCTCACAACATGAGCTGTGTTCAGTGCGTCCACCTGAGACCGACCCCTGCGGGAGCCCTCTGTGATCTCAGGGAGCAGCACAGCTCTGCAAGCACCTGCAATGACACTCAGCCACCGCCGTCACTGTCAAGCCCCTGGGGTTATTAGTCCCCTGCTCTGCACCACAGCACAGGAAGACCTTGGTTAGCTCAGAGAAATGAAGGTTACAGTATAGTCCATTCTGGGGAGCCGGTGCCCAGCCCTGCAGTTCAAACCCCGTGGTTCAAGCTCTGTCTCCCTGTCCATCTGATCTGCTTTCTCAGACTCCCAGGTGTGCCCCCCACCATAGGTGCCGATTCTGTAGGTGCTCCGGGGCTGGAGCACCCATGGAAAAAAAATAGTGGGTGCTCAGCACCCACCGGCAGGATCAGATCCTCCCCCTCCTCCCCTCCCACCCGCTGGTGGCCCTGCCAATCAGCTCCTTCCCCTCCCTCCCAGTGCCTCCTACCTACCATGATCAACTGTTTGGGCAGGGGGAGGAGCAGGGGCAGGAAGAGGTGGGGTAGGGTGGAGACTTGGGGGAAGGGGTGGAGTGAGGGTGGGGCCTGGGGCAGAGCAAGGGTCAAGCACCCCCAGGAAGTCCGCTTCTCTGCCCCCCTACTGCTTCCTGCAGCCAGCACGTAACTTCTGCTTCACCCCTCCCCCACCTCTAGTCCTTTGTTCCCAAGCCGGGGCAATGCAGCTCAGCCACAGAGGCGGGGAAGGCCGTAGCTCTCCGGGTTGCTGATCGTTATGTTTCCATGTCCGGGCAATTGGATTTGCCATTGTCTGCTGAGGACCTCAGGCCCCAGACAGTGACATGGGCAGCTTAGCCTGCCCTGAGAGCAAACACTCCCATATCACCCACTGGGTAACAATGCTGCATATTGGGAAACTGAGGCACATATAGGTTTCATTAAAAAATTGCAAAAAATCCCAGTTTCTCACACCCTCCTAACAATACCTCCTTGATGCCTGGCGGGAACCATGGGGAATTTCCTGCTCAGCTTCAGCCAACAGGCAGCTCCCCAGGACTGACACTCAGGGCCCACCCCAGCCAGCCCATGGCTACTGGGGAGCCTGAGAAATGGTCCTAGCCTCCCCCAGGGCTGAGCTCTGCCTGTAAGGGTCTGTCTGCACTGCAGAGTGAACCCTGGGGCTCAGCACCCAGGTTAGCCTGGGCTGGGTGCAAGGAGCCATGCTGCTGAGCCTGACCTCACTTACTGGGTCCTCATGGGTGCTGCTGTGGCTCTAGGACTCTGGGAGCACATCCCCTGGCTGACCAGCTATTCTGAGTTTCTTTCCCAGTGATTCGTGGGGTACCCAGTCTGTCTTTCACGGGGGAATTGGGGAAGGCACTGGAGGGCTATTTTCCCTCAGGTCAAGCTGGCAGTGGCATTCGGGGGGAGGCTTTTCACCTTCCTCCGCAGCATGTGTCTGCGGGTGATGTGCCAGGATTATCTGGGGGTATCTCACCGAATCATTTCCCTGCATTGCGGGGGCCTCGGGCACTGGTGACCCTCGGTGCCTCCTCTTCTCTGCCTGTGGCACATCATAGCACGATCGGCTGTAGGCTGTCAGGCTTTGGGCTAATGTTGGTTGTTGCGTTAGGTGGGCGCTGGGTGGAGTTGGTGGCCTGTGATATACGGGGGTCCGATTAGATGACCTGATGGTCCCTTCTGGCCTCAGACTCTCTCATTCTCAGCACTGGAGTGGTTTAGCCTGCACAGAGGTGCCGACTTCCCCAGTTCCCAAGGGGGTGCTTGACTCTTGCTCTGCCCCGGGCCCCACCCCCACTCCACCCCTTCCGCCAAGCACCCACCTCTGCCCCATCTCTTCCTGCCCGGCTCCATTCTGCCCCCTTCCCCTGCCTCTTTCTGCCCCCACTCCTCCCTCTTTCCCGCCCCCCCAGAACCTCCTGCCCACCGCTGAACAATGGATCCGTGGCAGGAGGAAGGTGCTGGGAGGGAGGGGGAGGAGCTGATCAGCGGGTGGGAGGTGCTTTGGGTACTTAACACTCTCCTCCTGCCTCTCTCTCCCCTCGTGCAGTGCAGGCCACTCCGGATCCAGACCTGGGGATTCCCTGTTCCGTCGTGTCCACAGATGAGAGTGTGATACAGAAATACCAAGAAACGGGATATTTAGTGACACAGAACAGGTTTTACCCTGCTGCCTGTGTGCTGGGCTATAAGGGCTTCACCTCAGGGAGGTGTTACTGGCAAGTGGAGGTGGGGAACAAACGTAATTGGGTTTTGGGCATTGCCAAAGAGTCTGTGATACATGAGGGAGCGAAAAGCCGTACACCAGAGGAGGGGATCTGGGCTTTGCAGAGTACAGAGAATGAGTACTCGGCCCTCACCTCCCCTGAGACTGCTCTGGCCCTACCTCATAGCCCCAGTAACACTGGGGTTTATCTGGATTATGAAGGGGAGGAAGTTACATTTTATGACGTTACATCTTCTGGCAGAGAGACGATCTTTACTTTCACATCCTCTTTCCCTGGGAAGATCATCCCCTTCTTTGGGAGCCGGCGTGTAGAATTTGAGTTCACTGGTAAGCATACCGTTATGTGTTCACTGGCCGACATATTGTTAATCCCTGTGACAGAGGAGTAGGGATCACTCAATATGAGATATCTAAAGTAGAGCAAAGACATAGGTAATGTATAAATTACAGCTATCACACTTTGCCATTCTAATCACAGTCTTGCCAGCCTGAAGCATTCAAAAAGTGTGTCAGGCTCCCCAGAATCATGAGATTGGCTGAAACATCTTTTTAAATATTCTGTCATTTTCTTTGCCTTCTGGTTTCCCAGCTTTTGGGGTGTTCTTGTTTCCAATTTTCAATCTTTGCTACACAAATGTGAAGGCTGGAAATGTATCTGTAGAATAATCTGAGGGTGCCTTGCAATCTACCTACTCCAGCTGCTGGGACTTTAAGAAAAACACCAAGTGCTGCGAGACTCACAATAAAATGATGAGAGAGGACAAGACTGACTTGCTTAGCATTATACTGGTGACAGGAGTTTCCCGACCCTCTTACATGCCTGTCTCTGTAACTCTGTGATCCTCCAGGCACACAAAAACTGGCCAACCAGGAGCCACTCTCAGGGTCACAGCAGAGCCCGCCTGTCTTAGGGCAGGTCTACACTTAAAATACTGCAGCAGAACAAATGCACCGGTGCTGCTCCGCCGCTGAAATGCTTAAGTGAAGACTCTCCTATGCCAACAGGAGAGCTTCTCCCATCAGTGTAGTTAATCCACCTCTGAGAGGCGGTAGCTATGTCCAGGGGAGAAGCTCTCCCATCAACGTACCGCTGTCTACCCCAGGAGTTCAGTCGGTATGACTGCGTTCACTGAGGGGTGTGGATTTTTCACAGCCCTGAACGATATGGTTCTACCAATGGACGTTTATAGTGTAGACCTGGCCTAAGTTCTGACTCATTTCAGGTCATCCATCAAAGTCCTCTGCTCTTTACTTCTGAATATAAAATCCATAGTGGTGTTTCCCTCTCCCTCCAATTCCCCAGCTCAATGCTCCTATTTTGCTCTGTTTAGTTATTTGGATGCTGTAGATTCAGATGAGTAAATTCACAGAATAAAGTTTATTTCAATCTTCTGGTCTTGGACTTTGTCACAAGGGTACTAGATCTGCACGGCTCTGCCCTGAAAGGCTAGACAGACCCACCAGCAAATGCCTTGAAGGGGCTTGAAGAAAAGCAGCTGGGTAACTTTAAGCGAAAACTCGAAAAGCAAAGCTTGAGGAAAGAGTAAATAAAATCAAAGCATCAAGCGATGCTTTCCTCGGGCAAGAAAAGAAGCAACAACATCCTCACTGTGAAAGAAATCTGTTGGCAACTTCCAGCTGCCGAGGAACAGAAGGAAACTGGCAATAAAGTAGCCAGCTCATATGATCAACTGCAGTAATATTATGGGCTGGAACCTGGCCGCACCATGGTGCTGCAGCAGCGTTTCTTTCCCAAACCAAATTATCCCTTTTTCTTTAAGTTCACATTCGCAATCTGAGGGGCTAGAAACCTGATCCACCACCTGAGGACAGTGGGAAGGGTCAGGGGTACAAATCTGGAGTCATTTGGTCAAGGGGTGCGTGAGATGCAGCCCTTCCCAACACGAGCTGTTTCCAAAACTGAGCTAGGCTGGAATACCAGCAGAATCCTGGCCAGGGCTGGGTGAGGGAGACTCCCAGCACACCCTGGAGCCAGCCCGGGGCTGGAAGGCAGAAGAACTCAATCTCTTCTGCAGCTGTTTCTCAGCAGTTTGTCTTGGCTGAGGCCTCGCACCCTGGGGGAGGTACCTGTGCTTTGCAGATGTGGTAAGAGGCTGCAGAAGGTGAACTCAGACAAAGCTGGGACGATGTTTCATGGATTCCAAGGCCCGAAGGGGCCTCTGTGATCTTCTAGACTGATTTTCTCGTCTCCTGTGTCACACAGGCCACGGAACTTACCCCAAATAATTCCTAGAGCATCATTTTGATTTTTTTTTTCTGAATTTGATTTAAAACTTGTTAGTGACAGAGACTCTGCCTCGCCCCTTGTCAAATTGCTCCAGTGCTTAATTACTCTCACCATTAGAAACGTACACCTTCGTGCCAGGTCTCCGTCAAATACAGCAGACCCACACCTCAATCACTGAACCCCGCGGCCTTTGGAAATGAACATACCAGCTCAAGTAGCCCCACAGGCCAGTGGTGCATGGCCCAGCTGCACAACACTGAAACAAGGGTGCAGTTGATTCAGGCTTGGAGCATGGCCTAGACACCCAGCCTGGGACTGGGGGCAGGGGAGGTAGAGGAGAATAGGTCGGCTCTGTGCATGTCCCAGGCACACAGCAGTGCGAACAGGCTGGGAGAGCCGACAGCCGGCCAACTTGGGGCATGGCAGACACACAGCGCTGAGAACGTGCAGAGTTGGGGCATGACACGGACATAGCACGGACTGGGGAGGGGGGAGCTGCAAACAGTCATGCCTAGTGCTTGGCAGAGACACGTGGTGCTGGAAGTGGGGTGGGAGCAGCCACGCTCTGTGCATGGTGCAGACATGCAGCGCTGATAACACAGAATCAGCTGAGACTGGGGTGGCTGATGAGAATGGGCAGGCTCGGTGAATGACACAGACTCTGTACCTCAGTTTCCCCATCTGTAAGCTAGCTGGGCTCTTCCAGGGCAGGGCAAGGCAACCTCCTTTGGCTTGCTTGGAGGACAAGAAATAAGTTTGTGTCATACAGGGCTCTGGTGGGGTTCCACGTTCACAATCGCCCCCTGTTGGGAAGTGAGGGGAGGGCGCGGTGGGGTGCATCAGAAAGGAGGACACTGCAGGGTTGTGCTTGGCGAGACGAATTTTGGATGATCTTCATGTGGCCTTCACTCAGAGTAGCGAGGAAGGGAAATTGCATCTTGTTGCAACATTGTATCCCTCTGCAGAGCCATCCTTGTAACCAGACGGGTCCCCTGCAGTGCTCCAGTCACTGCCCTTTTCCCACCATGGTTACATTACATGTTCTGGGCCCAGGTGGCTGCTTCTCCGAGGCCCCCTCAATCTGTCCCAGGATGCCCCCTCCTGCAGCTGGAATAGACAAGGGAGCTGGGAGACTCTGTGTAACCCCTTACCTGTACAAGGCAGGGGTCCCAGTACCAGTTCCCTTCACATACACTTTCCTGGGCCATTGGTCTTGTGCCCTGACCTGGGCTGAATCTCTTTCTAAAGGGGAAAAAGGAGCTCTGTCTGCACGGTCCATTGAGTCCCTGACCTCTCCGCTGAGCCTCGCACAGAGGGGCACGATCAGTGGAGAGTTTGCTGGTTACCTCGGCGTGTGATGGAGATGTCTACACCCCGAGAACCAGGCTGAGATCCCAGCGCATTTCATGCAGCCCCCTGAGCAGCTCCCCAATGGACTTTCAGCCACTGGCCACATGGGCAGGATTTGGGTTATTAAACTGAAACAGACCAGCCAGAAAGAAGCATCTTTACTTGGTCCCAACCCCAAGGCTTTGACACTCACTTTGTTTCTCCCCAGAACAAGGGGTTGGGGGATGGCTGAATCTTTCTCAGGTGCCTCTCTGAAGGGAATCCAGAGAGAACTAGGTCAGATGTAAGTCGAGCAGGGGAAAAGAGGGGAGGTGGGCAGTGGGGCCAGGAAGATGAGCCCAGGAAACTCCTGTTTACAGATTGGCCTTAAGATGTTTGTTTGGGCCTGCGGAGCTATGTCTTGCTGCCCCATGGCTGTTCACTATTGCCTAGTCTTTCTAAGGCTGCTCTGCAGAGGGATGGACTAATGATTTTGCATCTGCCCACACAGTGCTCACTAGGGCCTCACTGGTGTAACTGTTCTCTCTTTTCCCCTGGCTTTCTAATGAGTTTGTCTTTTAAAAATGCTAGCATCCTAATGGGGATTTTCTGAGCTGTAGCTGACACTAGAGATTGACAACATTAGCTCCAGCATTTAGTCAAGCTTGTCCCTGTGAATTTCACACCACTCCTAGGGCATGCTGGGTTACAATTCTTACCATAGCCTGCAGGGGCTGTAACTTTAACTATGGCCTGATTCCAGCTCAGCAAATGTGAGTCTCTTCCAGGGTGTAGGGAAAGCCCAGTGTTTACTGCATACGGAGTTTGCGTCCCCAGCAGAGGTTGCATGGGATCCAGGAACAGCTCACCCTCACCTTAACCTGTCTACGGATCAGAAAAGTGTCAGACATGAACACACACGACAGGGCCTGCCCAACAATTCTGAGAGATTTAATTCTGCTGTGTGCACTGGGCTCTGAAGGATTCCTGGCAGGGAAACATCACTGGGAGATGGAGGTGGGGAATAGGGAAAGCTGGACCATTGGTGTGGCCAGAACATCAGTGAAGAGAAAGAGATGGTTCTGTGTAAAACCTGAAGAGGGCATCTGGCCTCTGAGATTCTGCTGGAACCAATTCCAGGCTCTCACCTACCCACGGACCTCTGTGACTCTGAGCATAAGACTCACAAAGATCAGGGTTTATCAGGGCAAGTGGCACTTTACGATGCTGATAACAAGACCCCAATCTTCATGTTCAATTATTCTTTCACTGAGAAAATCTTCCCTTTCTTTTCTCTTCAGCCTCCGAGATCATATCTTAAAACTGTGCCCCTGAAAGCCAATAAATGGATTTCATTGGGTGTCATTTTTTCCCTACTGTTTACACAAGTCTCCAAGTTACTAAACTGGAAAGAGAAAGGATTTGAGCAACGTTAAAAGAAAGACTCAGATTCACAAAGGAACTTAAACAACTAAGGCCTGGTCTACACTACAGAGTTAGGTCGAAGTCTGGCAGCTTAAACGCCGACCTAATAATGTCAGCGTCCAGACTACAGTGTACCTCCCACCGACCTAACTCGCCTGCTGCGTCGACTGAATAACTCCCCCTCCAAGAGAGGTGCGGCGCTTACGTCGACATAGTTAGGTCAACGCAGTGTATACGCTGCATTGCCTACATCAGCTTAAGTGGCCTCCAGGAGGTGTCCAACAATGCCCCATTGTGACCCACTCTGGTCACTGTTTTGAACTCCGCTGCCCATCAGCCAGGGTCACAGGAACAAGCCCCTCCTGTTTAAGGACTGGGAGTTTTTGAAATTCCATTTCCTCTTTGCTCTGCATGGAGAGCTCACCTAGCAACTGCCCAGCTGAGCAGGCTCCAGGCTCCCAATGCTCTGCTGCCGGCACCACTCAGGGGGTGGTAGATCTCCTGGGTCTGTGGGGAGAAGAGGCTGTGCAGGCCGGGCTCCGATCCAGCCTAGAAATGTGGACGTCTATGAGCAGATTGCTCGGAGCGTGGGGGAGAAGGGCTAGAAGAGGGTCCCACAGCACTGCCATATGACAGCCACGGGCTGCGCCAGGCGTACCAGGAGGCGAGGGAGGGAAGCAGTCGATCTGATGCGGCTCCACAGACATGCTGCTTTGACAAGGAGCTGCGCGCTGTCCTCTGCGGTGATGCCGTGCCACCCCCGAGCCCCATGGGTACCGGAGGAGTTGGAGTCATGGGCCACCGCAGCCAACCCTGAGGATGAGAATGGGAGACAGGCGAACAGGGGGTTGATTTTCAGATTCAGGGCTTAAATTCAGCTGGAGCTGTCCGGAGTGGAGCTCTAGTAAATATTTTCAACCCCGATGGAGTTTTTATCGCATATTGGAGGAGGGCATGGGGGGCTCCGCGAAATACACTACAAGAATGTAAACCCTGATCAGATTAAACTCTGTGTTCTAATCTGTAATGGACCGAGACTAATAAGAAATAACACCGCCTTCATTCTGGGGTTTACAAACACTTGCCCTGAGGTTTAATGCTGTAGAACATGTTTCCCAATCACAGAGGTACTTTATTTGTGTCCAGATTTAAAATAGAAATGTCACACTCCTAGCAAATGGTGACAGGAATGCCCCCGTCTGTCATAACGCGCTGCCCCTGGACCAGAGCATGAGGAAAGGGAGAGGTAGCACTACTGTGATAGGGGAACCCCCATCATCGCGCTCTGTTACCCCTGGGCCAGGAGATGGGGAAAGGTGACAGGTAGCAAATTGCGATGGGAATGCTCCCTCTGGACGGCAGGATGGGGAAAGGCAAAGGCAGCAAATTGTTTCATGGCAGTAAAAGGGAGAATAGAGATGTCAGTAGCAACTACAGGTTGCAAATTGTGCAGGCAGCAGTTCGTAGTGTTGAACTAACAACTTAAAATGCCTTGTTCAAAAATTTTAAGTAACACTTAACTTTCAAATGCCTGAACAGCAAATGTAACTTTTCTTGTCTGCAGAGTGAACATTGGCATTTTTATCTGTTTGAATAATCAAAGTGGTGCTTTCCGTGCCTTCTGGGCTGCAAAGATTTGAACTGCTTCCTGCTGAAGGTCCACCGTCTGGGCCAGCTCATGCTCTATTGAGATGGTTGCAAGGCCGACCAGCCTCTCCTGTGTCATTGTGGAGCACAGATGTGTTTTTATTAACTGCAGCTTGGAGAAGCTGCGTTCTCCACTGGCAACTGCTACAGGAAGTGTTAGAAGTATGCGCAGAGCAACAAAAGCATTTGGAAAGAGGTGGGTCATCTTCTTTGTGCACATATATTCCAGGACAGCCTTTGGAGTTGATCCTGCTGAAATGTATCTTGAAAGGGCTTTCAGTTCATCACCTAAATCACTCGCATCAATATCGCGCATGTCATCATGTGTCAACACTGTCTTTAGTGCCCTGCATTGCTGGTGTAGGTCTTCTTCAGGTACAGTGAGGAGTTTTGGAATATCATACAACATCCCAAACTTACTGCTGTGTTCCTTGAGCTGCATGAAATGTTCTTCAACTGACTGTATTGCACAATCTAGCACCTGGTTAAAGAATTCAACTTTGAATTGTTGTTTGGGGTCTCTGATGGGATTATCCCGTGCCTCGTCATCAAAATGTCTTCTTCTGCAGTGACTCTTGTATCCTTGAATGGGTGGGAAAAAAGCTTCAGTGTCAAGTTCCTCTAACAACTTCTCTGCACTTTTCAAACATTTTGAAATCCCTCATCTGAGCGGTAAAACTGTAGGTATGACTTTGCTTTGTCCAGTTGTTCCATTGCTCCAGATATGTCAAGGTCAACACCTTGGAGTTGAAGGGTTCATGTAGCGTTCATGCACCTGGAAACAGTCATGGCACACCCTGACTGTTGTGTAGGAGCAATGCACACATTGCTCTGTTCTGTCCAAGGACATGGACCATGAAAACATGGACCATCTGGGAAGTCAAAATAAGGACATCAGCCGTGGGAAGCTTCCTCGGCCGAAGCTCAAGGCCTGAGAATAAAGATTGTAGTAGATAGAGGCTAGTAAATAGGAATATTAATCAAAGTCATATTATTTCCTTTGTTGATGCCTTTTGCGGTCAGTTGGGGTATGTGATGCGCGGGGGGGGAGAGAAATAAAAGAGGTGGGAAAGCTGACAGGGGTGATCCCATCAGCAGACCAGCCTGCTTGCTTGCCTAAAGCCGTGTCCTGTCTTATATTGAACCGCCACAGGAGTCTCTTGCTTACAACATTTATTTCAAACATTATGTCATGCCACAACACTAAGCTACACAGAAATTTGAAGTTATGTATGTTTCTGGTGATTCCATTTCCCTCTGCCACTGTTCTCCCACAAACAGTTCCTGTCATAGCATTATCCTCCAGAATAGCAACTATGGCATCATCTATCTTCCCAATTTGGTGTTTGATAGGCTTTATCGCCTCCACTCGACTTTCCTATTGTGTGGCTGTCACGGAGTCCCTGGGTGATGCTCTGGAACTGCTCCCTACGAAGCCAGTCAGGACTCTGGGGAAGTCTCCTTTCTGGGAGCAGACTGTCTGCAGGACACACAGCTCACACAGCTTCCACCTTCCTGCATCTGACCTCAGAGCATTCAGCATCCTCTGCCACTCCGTGTGCTTCCCACAGCGAGTCCGCCCAGGCAGGCTCCTGGGGAAGCCAGAGGGTCCTGCACTCCAACTCCGCAGTCAGATGTGACTCTCAGCCAGCCAGTAAAACAGAGGTTTATTAGACGACAGGAACATGGTCTAACACAGAGCTTGTAGGTGCAGAGAACAGGACCCCTCAGCTGGGTCCATTTTGGGGGGCAGTGAGCCAGACAACCACGTCTGTACTTCACTCCATGTCCCCAGCCAGCCTCAAAACTGAAACTCTCTCCAGCCCCTCCTCTTCTGGGCTTTGTCCATTTCCCGGGCCAGGAGGTCACCTGATTCCTTTGTTCTCCAACCCTTTAGTTCTCACCTTGCAGGGGGGAAGGGCCCAGGCCATCAGTTGCCAGGAAACAGGGTGTTGGCCATTCTCTGTGTCCAGACCCCTGCACATACCTGCCCTCTAGGGCTCTGCAATGATCATATGCCCTTATCCCACCACCTAGATACTTAAGAACTGCCTAGGGGAAACTGAGGCTCCCCCACAATATTCAGAGGAAACACTACAAATAGTCCTGCTTCGTCACAGTGGCACACTGTGGTTTCAGTATCAGAGAGGATGTTCCCAGATGTTGCTTCAAAATTTGCCATCGATGAGTTGATGCCGAGAAAAATACATAGACGCTTTGAATTACATTAAAAAATTCAGCAGCCTCACTAGAAGCTGATGCTGCATCACTGACCACCAAGTTCAATGAATAAGAACTGCATGGGACAAAAAAAGCTTGAGGGTTTTACTCTCGGATCCGTGTCTGTACTCCTCTGTTCTTTCCTCTCATGTTGGCACCATTATCGTAGCCCTGACCTCTCATGTCAGCTATCGCAATTCCCGTATCTTCCAGCTTTTTAAGAAGCACATCTGTCATACCAGCTCCTGTGGTATCATCAATGTCAATAAATTCTAGAAAATGCTCTCTGACAGTCACCATTGCAGGGACATTTTCACTAGGTTCTGTTGTTGTTACAAAACGCACCATTAAAGTCATTTGTTCTGTATGGCTGATGTCAGGTGTGCAGTCCAGAATAACAGAGTAATATCTTGCTGACTTCAGATCTGCCACCATCTTCTGTTTGACTTTTGTTGCCAGTAACTGTATGATCTCATGTTGAATTGTTTTTCCAAGGTAGTGGTGTGTACACGTTTCTTGGGTGGTGACTCTTTTTAGCTGCTCCTGGAATACAGCATCAAACTCAGCCATCAGCTCCACAATTTTAAGATCAGTTAAGGTTAATTTCCATTGTTTGGCACATACAGCTGATCTGAAGTGCCACGCAGTGCTAGGTTTTGGGTAGCAAGCATTCTCACAATGGCAATGAGCCTTTTCACAACATTTTGCCAGTAAAGAGACTCTGATGCAATCTTCTCTTGATGCTGATCATCTATGGTGGCCTTTAACCTTAGTCTCATCTCATGCTCTTTCCACCTATGGAATGCTCTCTGGTGATTTGCTGCCTTCTCATGGCATGCCAGATTTCTAGCCAGATTTTTCCAGTCCTTTGTTTCTGCAGAACCCAATGTGGCTGGAACATTAGACGGGAAGAGTTTGCAACAAAACCAGTATGCAGCATTCTGGGTTTTTGAGTACATAAGCCATGGCCTCTCCACTTTGTCACCATTGGGGATTTCACACCAGTAAAGTGTTGGATGGCAACTTCTCTTTTCATTGTCTTTGGGGAACATGAAGTTTTTCACTTGTTGAGGCCAATGCAGTACAAGGAAGTCCCTCGGGTTACTGCTCAAGTGGGTCCACAGTCCTGGATCATCTAGACTTAAGGAACTTAAGCAGGAGCTGTTTCTTGTGCCTCCACCACACTCTTCTCTGATCTACACTTTTCTTCAGGAATGTGCATGGTTACATCCATTTGAGATGGAGATATGGATGCTGCAGTAGCTGCCAGGTCACCTGCACTCTGACTAACTGGAAGATCAGGCATCTCCTCACCACTCACATCCTCACTGGGGCCGGAAGGCTCACCGTGAACATTTGTGTCTGTGTATCTCAGGAGAGCTCCTTCCTGCTTAGATAGGAAAGCTTCCTTCACTTTCTTTCTTTTTCTGAGTGCTGCCCCAGAGGGGGCGTTTTCTTCTTTCACTCATGACTGCTGTTCTGTGCCAGCTATAGTGGCTCTCAACACTCAGTTGAAGGGGAGAAATAAGCAGGCTGGTAACAGGCCTGAGTGAGGGAAGATATCAGCATCTTAAGGGCCTAACTGGCTCCTACTGCTTCAGTTGACTGCTTGTTCTCCCCAGGTGGGTTCAGAGAAGCAGCAGGAAACAGAAAGCTGCCTGAGAAGCTGGGGTTAATCAGTCCAGGCTCCTGGGGGTGCTAGAGAGGTACATAAGAGGCTCCTTCTCCTCTTTCTCCCTGCAGCTCCTGCTGCTTTCTGCTATTCCCTCTCACCTTTTCTCCTGCCTGCCTGTTAGGTCTCTTGTGCCCTCCTTCCTCCAGCACAGCACTCCCCCATCTCTGGGCATCTCGAGCAGAGAATACAGATGCACCAGCAGCAGACACAGTTTTCTACGCTCTGGGTCCTAGTGGTGCCTCCCCACAGCCTGGCACCTGAGGCGGCCGCCTCAGTTCCCCTCATGGTCAGGCCAGCCCTGCACCCTGCCCACCTCCCATCCAGGGCTTAATTTGTCCCCCAGCTTGCGGGGTCTGAGGAAGGCTGCTGTGCAAAGTGATATTTGGATGTTTGTTAATCACTTTTCGCTGCCTCCCAGCTCGCTAGCAAGTCTCCTGCTGTGAGACGTGTTATTAACAAACGTACAAACATCACTTTTCACAGCAGCAGACTTACTCGCTAGCAAGTCTTTAAAAAAGCAACCAAAAAAGCAAAAGAAACAACAATTAAACAGAGACAAGAACATGCAAAGCACCTTACTTGTGTTTCTATTTGGTGTAGGTCCAGTAAAGAATAGAGGCAACTGTACATTATTTTTATTATTGAGTATGAAAACAACCCTACATCAATAAATTGCAATGATTTGGGCATGGATAAGGGCAGATTTATTTATTCCTAAAGTTAATTAAGTATTTTAGACCAAATTGTCAGAGTGGCCACCAGTGGTAGTTGGTGGCCATGCTGTGAGGCCACCAAAACATTTGTTGTGAGAACCCCTGCACCAGAGAGCTAACTGGGGCACGGCTGCATCAGTGGCCATGACCTAAGAGTGCTATTGAATATCTTGATTTATTTTTGGCCTAGCACTTAACTCAGTGGCACTGGTCTGTTTCCATGGCTGCAGCAGATCAATTCCAACATTTCAGGGGATTTTCTAGGTGGCCATCAGGAGAAGGCGGATGATTTTGGTGACAATTGGAAAATGATGAGGGGGAAACAGGTGACAAACCTGAGTGGGCAGAGCACCAGTCCCTGACCCAGAGAAACAGGAGCTTCGCTGCTGACATCCAGGTGCCCGATGGGGAGCTGCAGTCAGTGCCCACAGGGGGGAGCCAGCCAGGACATGGGCAGAGGGGATCCCTGAGAGGGGGCAGACAGGAGGGACGTTTAAATAGAGCCCAGGGGTGGGTTCATCTGGACCTACAGGTAACCAGAGGAACCCAGGGGCAAAGCTCTGACAGCTCCATGACCCGAGTGAGGGGAGCAGAGCTGGGAGCCCAGGGCTGGTCGCCAGTGAGCCTGGTGTGGAGAGAAGAGACCAGCTCTGACCACCTGCTCCCTGTGCCAGTCTGTTACCAGAGCGGATCACACACAGAGTGTCCCCGGCTCCCGTCACCCCTGGATCCTCTGGAACTACCTGGAGTCTCCTTAGAAACCCCCCTTCTCCCCCCGCCCCGGGATCTGCACGTCTCCTTTCTGTCCCCCCAGTGATCCTGTGGCTTCTAGGCAGGACGCCTACATAGGGCTGGGAGAAGCTGCCCCTCCCCAGGGGAGGTGGGGCCCCAGGGGGCAGGGTCTGGGGCAGGGGGCTGCGTTGATCGCTAGGACCCAGGAGCGGCTGGGGGGCGGCTCTGGGGGGAGGATTGTGGGGCTCAGGCCCGGCCGCAGGAAGTGAGTCTCAGCCGCTGCGGGGACTCTGGCTCCCAGGCTCCCGGCGAGATCCCCGAGCCCCGGCGGCTGGTGCTGGGAGCCTGGAGCCCGGGCTGTAGCCGGGAGAGGGGAACCTCCAGCCGGGCCCTGCCCGCTGCTCCCCGGGAGCCTCCCCCAGGGCAGAGCCCCCAGCCCGGCCAGGGCCCCTTCCCGGCCGGGCCCCTGCCCTGGGGGGCCCCGCTCGGAGGGAAGGTAAGAGAGACCCGCCCCCCGTCCCGGGGTGCAGGGGGCAGGTTTGGCCCCAGGCTGCTCCCCACGGAGCTGGCTGCAATTCCCTGCCCCGGGCCCAGGAAAGCTGCCGGAGCTCCCGGTGTGTGGGGCGGGGGGAGCCCGGCCGGGCCGCGCTGGGGCAACACGTGGGGGCAGCCGGGAGGGGTCTGGAGAATCCTAGACTCTCAGGGTTGTCGGGAGCTCCGGAGGGCATCTAGTCCAGCCCCCTGCTCAAAGCAGGCCCGATCCCCAACTAAACCATCCCAGCCAGGGCTTTGTGGGGTGTAGATAAGGGGAATTGAAGGGGGGGGGGCAGGGATGTGTGAGGGGGCAGGAGGCGGGTTGGGGCCGCACTTCTCAAGGGGCCACGCTCAGGGCGGCACTTCTGAAGGGAGGGCACTCCCCCCCCTCCCCCTTGGGGCGGCAAAAAAACTAGAGCCGGCCCTGGTGCAGGGCGAGTCCAGGGCAACTCATTCATCAGGTGTTGCCACCAGAAGACTCCAGCTCTTGCTAAGCGGGAGGAGGAGGCTGCTGGTGTGTGTCTCTCTGCTCAGGATACAGCTCTGGAGTTGAGCTGCCTGGATCAGAAGCTGCCTCCTGCATTTTGACCTGGGAACCCAAACTGAGAAGCTGCTGCTTATCCAGCAGAGGAGCGACCTTTGTTAAACCCCCTCAGTGCCCCGCTCGGGTGGGGACTTTCTCCGGTGCCTGGAACCAGCCCTGGGGCAGCCCCAGGCTCTGCTGACACCAGCCCCTGAGCCGGAGCCTGCAGGTGAGGGGAGAGACCTGGGGCAAAGTGCTGGGGTGGGTGTAGTATGAGAAACTGCTCCCAGTAGGAATTTGCTACATGTAGCAGACAAGTCCTACTTTGCTAAAAACTGTAGCAAATTTCTACAGATAGATAGCAGTTCCTCACACCCTATAGTGTGAGAAACTGCTATCTGTAGAAATTAGCTAAGTCAGCTAGCTACTCACCTTTCCTGTCTTCTGGGACAGAGGTAGCAAATTGTTAACAGTAGCAGTTACTCATACCTAAGAACATTGTTCTTATGGGCTGACTTGTCGTAATTTGCTGAAACTTGACAGTGGCAAGGGATGGAAGCATAAAGTCGTCGGCTTCCAAACGATCCTGCCTGGTGTACAGATGTATCAATTACCTCTTAATAGAGGATTGTAAAAAATAGGGAGGTCATTGAAACACCACTCATTTTGCAGCGTCACTTGCTGTGCTAACAATGTAGCATCCTGATATTGATATTTCCGTGCAACTGTGGGTTGGATTCATTGTAGTGGGACGCGGGACACATGGAGGATAATTTAAACTCTGGGCTGGTGCGATCTCTGACCGTGACCGTTCATCAGCTGAGCGGGCAGGCCCAGGCAGCAATGCCCTTGTCCTGGTGCCTTGACTGAGAAAGGTTCTGATCCAAGGGAGGGTAGATTCCCGCCAGCTCCTGGGGTAATGTCTCACTGGCGATGAAAGGGCTTGTTCAGACAGAGATTTTGAAATCTGTAGGGTAAAGATGAGCCAGATGGGTTTGTCTTCATGCAGGTGTATTTTAGTCTCTGGGGGCTGGGTAGAAAGGAGAGAGAAATATGTTGGATTTCCTGTTTCCCTTACTGAGGACAATCTATGCTCCCCTGACATTTTTCCTGGCAGAAACAATTCCTATCTATTTGTTACAGGGTCAAAATATGGCTGCCATCACACAGAGCCATTAGTGGTCGTGGAGGTGAGAAGAGGGCCAAGAAGTCCTTTCCCTCCCCAAACACTCCCATGCATGTGGAAGCCGCAATGTTGCTGCTGCCGAAATACCCTGATGGCAAACGGGTGGGGGCAGAAGGCACTGCCAGCTGTCCTGAGCAGCCCAGAGGAGCCATGCACTGTGTGGGGTGTATGCTGCTACACCTATTCTGTACTGGTGAGGGCAACCCTCACTCCCCAGTGCTCCTGGTGGCCCCAGGGCTTCCCCTGGCTTCCACCAGCACAAACACCGCACCTACCACCATTGCTCGAAGATGTATCACCTTCTGCCCCTCTGGAGGGAGGGGGGACGACCGATGACCGGTGAGATTGTTAGGGTGAAGGTGGGCTGTATGGCACCCTAGTAAAAACTGAAAAATATTTCACAACCATTTTATTAGATTTAGCTCATTTTTAAATCCTCACACAAATTAAAGTTTGCTATACAAGCCTACTGTGCAAACTCTGTTAATGAACTTCTCAAATGCAGGGCATTCATTTTTGGAGGCTTCTCATGTGTCAGATACTTCCTTCCTTCAAGGTATGCTCATGATCAGATAGAAGACAACTTCTTTCAGAACACACAATTCTATTCAATGAGGAACAAGAACACTCAGCTGTAGCTCTTGTGACTGAGAGTAGGAAGAGGTGAATTCCTACTTCTTTCATCCCAGGAAACACAGCACAAAAATTGGGTCGAACCATTAGTGATGATGATGATGAAGAAGTTGAAATCAAATCTTCGTTTGTTCATCATGTGATATTCCACTCTGTGTTCATATTCTCTATTCTGTCCTGATCACATGGCAGCCCCGTTGCTGGGAGTGCCTCACTCCACTCAACTGTCGGTGTTTTATAAGACAGGCATCTGTAAAAGCAACGTAGAGGTTGATAGAATCCAAAAGTTGTTGTAGAGATGTAAGAATCAAGTCAATGTACTGTACTTGTCAGCTGGACAGTGCACTTAACATTGGCCCCCAGTTTGTACAATGTGGTAACTCTTGCTTAAAGAGAAAGTGTGATGTGACAGCCATGTTTGTTCGCATAAACTGTGGTGTGTCTCCAGCATTCTTAACACCTCTCTAAATTCTTCTCAAATTAGCTTTGGCAATGACTGGCTTATGAGGCTTTCTGCATGTCGATGCAGTCTGGAGGATTGGTGTTTTGCAGCCTTTTCACATAGTTTGTCAGCATTGGCTTTGCTGGTCAGTCTGGCAAACCAAGCTCCTCCACTTTTACTTTATAAATCCGTGGAACACTCACATCTTGAATACTGTGTGCAAAGGTACAGAGAAGGTAACTAAAATGATGAGGAGTATGGAACAGCTTCCATAGGAGGAGAGATTAAAAAGACTGGACTTTTCAGCCTGAAAAAGAGAGGACTAAGAGGGAATATGATAGAGGTCTATAAAATCTTGACTGGTGTGGAGAAAGTGAATAAGCTCCCTCATGTAACCCAGAACAAGGGGTCACCAGTAACATTAATAGGCAGCAGGTTTAAAACAAACAAAAGGAAGGACTTCTTCACACAACGCACAGTCAACCTCTGGAACTGTTTGCCGGGATGGGGGGGTGGGGGGAGAGGTTGTGAAGGCCAAAACTAGAACAGGATTCAAAAGAGACCAAGATCAGTTCATGGAGGATGTGTCCATCAATGGCTATTAGCCAGGATGGGCAGGGATGCAACCCCATGCTCTGAGAGCCTCTAGTTTTCCAGAAACTGGGAGTGGACAGCAGGGGATGGTCACTCAATAATTGCCTGTTCTGTTCATTCCCTTTGAAGCCTCTGGAGTTGGCCACTGACAGAAGACTGAGTACTGGGCTAGATGGACCCTTGGTCTGACCCAGTCTGGCCGTTCTTACGTTCTTGTGCAAAAATTAATTATAATAAAAATGTTTAGTACAGAAACTCCCAACACCAGCCAAAATTGATCACTTGGGCACCGCAGCTCTGTCTGCTGGATACCTCGGCAGAGTAGGTGAGTTCATGTAAATACAGTCTGGTCCTGAAGCCTTCCCCCTACCCCTGGCTCATCACTTGCTGCCAGGGGAGCTCATTCACACCTTGCTTACAAATCATCATTTTAAATGATAAGGTTGGCCAACATTGCCGAAACCAATGTGCCGACGTTGTCAGAAAAAACAATGGCTGTGTGAGGAAGCCAGTCTTTGTTCAGACTTTTCAAACCTATTATACTTTCAGGTACAAGTATTTGATCATACACTGTATGTGTATTTTAAAGTGTGCATTAATGTTTCAATTTCTATTCCAATTTCCAACCAATGACTAAATTGGCAACACTGCGGGTAACTGGTTGATCACTGCGGGGCGGGGAAAGAATGGGCGGGGGGGAGGGGGGGAAGGGAAGTCCCTGTTTCACTGAATTAAGTCTCCTGCAGCACCTTAGTAGGTTACATCAGACAGAGAGGAGCTCCAGTGGCTAGTCATTGGGATACTTGTGCCCTTAAGAACCCAGCCCTGGGAAACCCATGCTGACAGGAGCTGTCTGTGAGAGGAGAAATAAAAAAGACCCTCTCCCCCCCACACACCCTATTTTTGGAAACACTGGTGTCTCAGTCCACCGGGGTAACTCTTACCCCGTCTGCCCCTGCCTCTGCCAGGGTTTTACCCTCTGTCACCTTCTGGCAGCGCCTTACCCCTGGGCTTAACCCCAGCTCCTTCCCCCCCATCCCTGATTTTGCCCTTCAGCCCCTATCCTAACCCTGCTTCCAGCTGCTTGACCCTCCTGACCAATGAATTTTTGCCCCCTGCTCAGAATCTGGCCAACACCTCCCTCCTCCGATTTGCCCCCTTTCCTCCTTTTTAACCCCTGTAAAAACAGTCTGCAGAATCTTATCTTATGGGTAATAAGGGCAGGGTGAAGGGCAGTGACTTCAGCAGATGTTACTGAGTGTGCTCAGTTCACGTCAGCATGCTCAGTGCACCCTAAGTAGCAAATTCCTACAGGGAGCAGTTTCTGCTCCTCCACATGGCAGGAAAGTGACTCTGCACAAAGGGCCCCTTTCAGGGACCTGCTGGCGAGTTTGAAGTACAGGAGGGAGGGGCTCCCCGTGTGTCTGTGAGTCCCAGAGCTGCTGTCCTCATGGATACTGCTAGGGTTCAAACCCCTGTTAGCAGTGTCAGTGGCTGATCTCCCTAAGGAGAGCAAAGGCCCACGTCAATGGAGCAGTCACCAGTTCTCCAGGGAGAGGGAAGATGATAAAAAGGAAGAGTGGAGAGACTGGAAGGAGCAGCAGGAAGAGAAGTTCCCAGATCTGCCCAGATCCATTCCCTGCATTATCCTGGGCAGACTGACTCTCCTGAGCACAAGGAAAGGAGCTGAGAGAGGAAAAGCCAGTTGCTGACTGCCTGGAATCACTGCGTTGCTTGTAGAGTGGAGGGACAGGCGCTGCCTTTGGGGACAGTGTCAGAGGGAATCCCCAAAAGTGGCTTTTCTGGTTCTGCTCTTTTTCCAGCATTTGGCTCAGAGACACTGTTACAGGGAGAGTTTCAAAGTGTCCCGGTGGGTTCAGTTCTGCTGGGAGGGGGCTGGCCTGGGTGGTAATAACCTAACTGGGTTTCTTCCCAGCATGGCAAAGTCCAGAGCGTCTGACTCAAGGGAAAGAGTCTGGGGGGGGGGGAATCGGGGTGCGAAATGGACTCAAGCCCCTTTTGAAACCCCCCCATCGCCCCTCTCACCCTGACAGGCTGAGGAATCACGTCCAGATTTTGCTCCAGATCAACCCATCTTCCAGGAGAAAGGGAAGGAAAATGGCCATGATGGAGCCAGCTCAGGTAGGGGATTTTAAGGGAGCTGCTGGGGGGAGGAGAGGAAGGGAGAGGCAGGGAGGAAACAGGGTGTGATAAACCTGCTGTTAGGGGGCTTATTCCTTCACCCACTTACTTCCCTGGTCCTTCTCGCATGAACAGAGACCAACAATACCCGAAGTCCAAAGGTGCAAACAATTCAATGTTTATTGGGGTGAACTTCCAGCAAGCATGCTTCCAGTTTCCTTCTTTAGTGTCCCCCTTCCCAGCTCTGACACCACAGAGCCTTGCCTGTGTCCCTGTTCCCATTCCTGCCCTTAGCCAAACATGATTGCAGTTTCCCCACCCCTCCACACTCACTTCCTGATTGACTGCAGACTAGATAGTAAAACTTGAGTTCTGCTTAGCTATACCTTAACCAATCATTTTCCTGAAATTTAACTAACCAATCCTAACATATTGTAACATGAGTATGTAACCAATTATATCGTGCCACCTTAATTAGTTTACACCCAGCAAAATTAATTATACAGCAGACGAAACAATCTCAGAACCAGACAGAGACCATGCAAATAAACAATAGCAAAGTGGGAACTATAATGACAAAACAATAGAGAAGTGAGGATTTCACATCCCAGCTATTGATAAGTGGGTTCTTGCCAGACAGGATGCTATCAGACTAAGTTTCCTTTTACATTTTGTAGGCACTTCCCTTTCTCTGGAGGCGATGGGCACTATCAGGACAGGATTGTATTCCTAACAGCCCAATAGCACCTTATTTCAATGTGACTAGGTTGAAATGTGAGGAGGTGACCGGTTGCTTCCTGGCTTACGGCTGCCTCTGCTGCTTCGCCAAAGGCCTTAGCCTAAGCACAGGGCCTCAGACTGTCACAGTAAGAGAGACTTCCACCCGCAGACAGTGATTTTGATTCTTTCTTTTATACCACTAGAACTAGCCAAGTGATAAGAATACACCTAAATTCTTAGAGTATCGGCCTTTACAGCCAGGCCTGCATATCTGCATCCTCACACCTGCTGCTTTTCTGAATAGGCCCATTGGCAGCAGGGGAACTTTCCTCATTTATGAAACAGGAAACAGGGCTTGGAACATTTTCCAGACTCCCAGTGCTGGAGCCTGACTCCACTGGCCAGAGGCTGCTGTGAAATATGAAGGGAAGCTGTCGGGATTCCTGTCCCCGGCTCAGAGCTCTGCTTCCCGTATCTGCCTGTGGCTGGCAGGCGTGTGGGAAATGAGAAGACCCTGCCCTGCTCTGTGTGCTGAGGGGACAAGGAGCTCTCACCTTCTCCCACCCCCTGAAGCCACATGGCTGCTGCAGGGTGGGAGAGGGATTCTGCTTCTCTGGCCCTCCCAGAGCTTTTTTTTCTTCCTTTCCCGTGACTAGTGGGATTGTGGCTGGAGCAGCAGGTGCTGAGTGGGGGACTTTTGTTGTTCCAGATGCCGGTGACCTTCGAGGAGGTGGCTGTGTATTTCACCCAGGGGCAGGGGGCTCTCCTGGACCCCGGTCAGAGAGCCCTCTACAGGGACGTCATGCAGGATAACTACGAGACGGTGACCTCGCTGAGTAAGCGATTCCCGTTCCCTCGGTTATTAGAAAGTGTAGGGCCTGCATTTCTGACTCTGGTTACGTTCTTCCCTGGTGAGTTAGATTGGAGGAGATTTTGTCCCATAGTCCACAGTTGCGGCGAGAGAGACTTGCATCTCTGTACCCTCTCCAATGGGACCACAGTGTCAAAACCTAATGGACATGTGAAACCATTCCCACCCACCTCCAGCTTTCAGTGGGGCAGAACTCATGAAGTGTCCTGTCTATTATTTCTCATTCACACACAGCATCTCTGTTCATCTCCCTCCTTGGGTCTAGCTCTCGCCATGGGGAGGGCTCTGGGCTCTGCAGCTTTAGAAGGAGGCAGGGGTTTAACTCTAGAGCTGTATGTTTGTCAGCAAGGCCCGCAGAATGCACAGATCCTGCAAACTCCTAGTGAGGGTGTGACAATTCCCCTCACCTCCCCAGATGTCTGCCTCTCCCAAGGGGGCTCAGTGACCATGTTCCCGTCCCCTTGGATTCCACGTTCCCCCAGCACAGCATTGGGACATGGAATGCCCTTTGTGACAGACTCTCTCTCAATCCTCCATGCACCCTGATCTGGTCTGATTTCACCCCCTGTGCAGGGTTTCCCATTCCCAAGCCTGAGCGGATCGCCCAGCTGGAACGAGGGGAAGAGTTGTGGGTCCCGGATCTCCAGGCCTCTGAGGAAAGAGAGATCCCGAGAGGCACCCGCACAGGTGAGGACTGACACAGAAACCATGTGGTGAATGAAGGAAAAAGTTGAGAATCCCAAATGTGTGGTGTGAGTAAGTGCCCTCTGTTCTTCCTCATCTCAGCCAGGGCAGGGCCGTAGTCAGCAGATATCGCTCACGCCATTCCACCCACCCTGTGAGCTGCTGGAGCTTCCTTCCCAACTTTCCTTCCCTGTGAGTGTTTGGGTGGGAAGTGGAGTCAAAATCCAATTGCTGATTCTTCACAACTTTAGTGTGTTGGGTTTTCCCTCTGTGCTATTCCTCTTTCTCCCCAGCATGATGACTCCTGTCTGGATTGTCTCTCTCCCAGCAGGTGCTAAGAGAGTGAGTGAGAGTGAAGATGGGAATCATCATGAGGACGTTCCTGGGGAAGTTGATGAATCTATTACAGGTGGTGGAGGACACAAGGATCCCACAGCCCAGCAGAGAAATCCCAATGAAGAGAAACCCTATCGGTGCCTCGACTATGGGAAAGGATTCATTCTGAGATCACACCTTGTGACACATCAGACAATCCACACAGGAGAGAAACCCCTTCAATGCTTGGACCATGGCGAAAGCTTCATTAATCGCTCAGACCTGAATAACCATGGGAGAAGCCACACAGGCGAGAAACCCTCTCAATGCCTCAAGTGCTGGAAATCTTTCTACTCAAAGTCAGCACTAATTAGACATCAGAGAACCCACACAGGAGAGAGACCCCATAAGTGCTTAGACTGTGGGAAAAGTTTCACAAAGAAATCAGGCCTTGTTACACATGGGAGAATCCACACAGGAGAGAGACCCCATAAGTGCTTAGACTGTGGGAAAAGTTTCACAAAGAAATCAGGTCTTGTTACGCATCAGAGAATCCACACCGGTGAGAGATGTTATAAATGCCTCTGCTGTGGAAATGGTTTCCTTTGGAAGTCAGACCTTATAAGACATTAGAGAATCCACACAGGTGAGAGACCCCATAAGTGCTTGGAGTGTGGGAAAAGTTTCATACAGAGATCTGCCCTTGTTTCACATCAGGCAACCCACACAGGAGAGAGACCCCATAAGTGCTTGGACTGTGGGAAAAGTTTCACAGATAAATCAGGCCTTGTTACACATCAGAGAATCCACACAGGAGGAAGATCCCATAAGTGCTTAGACTGTGGGAAAAGTTTCATATGGAGGTCAGGCCTCATTAATCATTGGAGAATCCACACAGGAGAGAGACCCCATAAGTGCTTGGACTGTGGGAAAAGTTTCATATGGAGGTCAGGCCTTGTTAATCATTGGAGAATCCACACAGGAGAGAGACCCCATAAGTGCTTGGACTGTGGGAAAAGTTTCACATGGAGATCATCCCTTGTTCATCATTGGAAAATCCACCCAGGAGAGAGACCCCATAAGTGCTTGGATTGTGGGAAAAGTTTCACACTGAGATCACACCTCATTAAGCATGGGAGAATCCACACAGCATTTAAACTTCTGTGACCCATGGCCAGAAAGGGTGAAGCAACTTGCAGGCTAATTGATCTAGGTTCAACCTTTAGAAACATGCTTCTAAGTGTGTAAATGGTATTTAGGGCCATTGCATGTTCTATAGGCTTGAGCTTTGAAATGTAAACTTGTATTCCTAGAGAATTGGAAGATGGTAACCGTAGTAGTCTCTGTTTACCTGTGTCTTGTTAGAGGTTAACAATGTAATCAAACAGTTCCTCTCTAGGGCTGTATTCTGTTAACTTGGAGATCAAAAGGAAATATTAACATTTAGATAAAAGTTAGGTGTAATAATGTCCTTGTCTGCATGTCTCTTTAAAGTTTGTGGTAAACAGTCCATGAACTACTTAATGGATAATCACCTTCTGTTAATCCCTGTAGTTAATTGCCGGTGATGTTTAGGAATTACAAGGTTATTTCAAAAGCCTATTTTTCACCCCAGGACTGCGTGCCATCGAGAGGCTGCAAAAATCTGTATAAAAACTCTTGGGACCTGATCCTTTTCTCTCAGATCTTCTCAAGCTTTATTCAGAGGGAGTTTGAGTTGTAAGACTGAGATCTCCAGTCCCATCTGGACTGCCTTGATAGTGAACTGCCCTGATTTTGACATTAGACTAGAATGGGGGTGGGCAAACTTTTTGGTCTGAGGGCCACATTGGGGTGTCAAACTGTATCGAGGGCTGGGTAGGGAAGGCTGTGCCCCCCAAATAGCCTGGCCCCTGCCCCCTATCCGCCCCTTCCCACTTCCTGCCCCCTGACTGCTCAGTTAACTCAGTTAACTCAGAACCCCTGACCCATCCACCTCACCCTGCTCCTTGTCCCCTGACCACCCCGACCCAGGACTCCTGCCCCAAATTGCCCTCCCCCGGACCCCACCCCCTATTCAACCCCCCTTTCCTGACTCCCCCCCAAGCCCTAACCACAACCGCACCCCCTGACAGGCCCCCCAGGACCCCACCCCCATCCAACCCCACCCCGCTTCCTGTCACTGGACTGCCCCAACTCCTATCCACACCCCCACCCCCTGACAGGCCCCCCAGGACCCCACCCCCATCCAACCCCTCTCCTGCTCCCTGTCCCCGGACTGCCCCGACCCCTATCCACACCCCCACCCCCTGACAGGCCCCTCGGGACTCCCATGCGTGTCCAACCCCCCCTGTTCCTCGACCCCTGACCGCCCCACCCCAGAACCTCTGCCCCATCCAACCGTTCCCTGTCCCCTGACCACCCCCCCCGAACGTCTGTTGCCCCCACCATTGCTCCCTTACCATGGCGCTCAAAGCGGGGCCATGCCGGGAGCTTGGGGGCCTGGCAGGATGGTCCCACAGGCCATAGTTTGCTCACATCTGGACAAGAACCTGATGAAATGATTCGAAAAAGGACCCTTCAATTCTAAAGCACCATCCCTGCAGTGAAACTGCCCTAAGGACTCTATTCATGTCTGTGTGTATAATGATCAAGACTCTCTCTTTTCTTCTTTTAATAAGTGTTACTTTAGTTAATAAGAATTGGCTGTAAGCATGTATTTGGGTAAGAACTGAAGTATTCCTTAACTTCTTGGGTAATGTATCCGATCCTTTGGGGTTGGCTGAACTTTTTAGATGATGAACAAGATTTTCAGTAATCTGCATTATATTTAACTGGGCTGTCTGGGCAGGAGCCCAAGGCTGGGTGTCTTTAATGCAGGGGTAGTCAATAGGCAGACATGGGCCAAATCTAGACAACCAGATGCTTTCGAATGGAACCCTGAAATGTTTTTATTTCTCTATTATCATTACTGTTGTGGTTTCTTTATTATTATTTTCTCTGGAGTGTGGACTTTGTCTATAGCTTGACAAGGAAATTTTGACCTTGAAAAAAAGAATTGGCTACCTGTGCTTTCAGGGAACTGTGTTTTGGCTTCTGGGTAACCAGTAAGATAGGCATAGAAGGTGTTTTGTTGCTGGTTTGGTGAATCTAAGTATTGGAATATCCACCAGTTTGGGGGATTGTCTGCCCCATGCTTTGCAGTTTGTCCTAATTGATCAAGTTCAGCGTGCTGCTCCCGGAGCATCAGGCATCTGCAAATCTGCACAGGGAAGTAACCTCTGAGATGTTCTCAGTGTGGAAAATGCTCCAAATGAATGTCCACAGTGGACATCAGAGACGCCTCCATTTCCTCATTCCCACACACATCAGGGGCATTTGGCTCCCAAGGACCCAGCTGCCCATCACTCGGGTAAGGATCCAGCAGCAGCCGAGCATCAGCTGGTCAGTGACCCTCTGGCTCTGCCTGGCCTAAGCAAACCACAGACGAAGGAGCAGAAGCCCCGATCAGCCCCTCCTCCCTGCTGCAGCCCTGGCTGCTGAGCTGATGGGCCACAGGTGGGGGAAGGGAGAGAGAGAAACTTGTCCAGCTGCTTCCTCTGCCTGGCTAAAGTTCCCCCCTCTCCCTTCCCCTCCCAGCCGGGATCTCCCTGCCATGGAGATGAGGAGAAGGACTGTCATAACCATACAGCTAAGGGTAGCCTAGAATTCCTCCTTACCTGTAAGGGGTTAAAAAGCTTAAGTAACCTGGCTAGCACCTGACCAAGAAAAAACAATAAGGGGAGAAGATACTTTCAAATCTGAGGGGAGAGAAGGCTTTTTTGTCTGTGTGATGCCTCTGCTGGAGACAGATCAAGGAAGCAAGCAATCCAACTCCTATAGAGTTAGTAAGTAATTTAGCTAGAAGATGCGTTCGATTTTCTTTTCTTTTTGGCTTGTGAAATTCTCTGTGCTGGAGGGAATGTGCATTTCTGTTTTGGGTTTTTTTTTTTGGTAACTTTAAGGTTTTGCCTAGAGGGGGATTCTTTATGTGTTGAAGCTAATTGCCTGTGAGATTATCTTCCATCCTAATCTTACAAGGCTAGTTCTTTGTTTTGTTTTGTTCTTCTAATAAAGTTCTGTTGTTTTTAAAAAAATCTGATTGGGGTTTTTAGGGTCCTAAAAACCCAAGGCTGGTCTGTGCTCATCTTGTTTATTCTCAAGCCTCCCCAGAAAAGGGGGTGTAAGGCTTGGGGGGATATTTTGGGGGAACAGGAACTCCACAGACATGCCGCTTTGACAAGGAGCTGCACGCTATCCTCTGCGGTGATGCCGTGCCACCCCTGAGCCACATGGGTACCGGAGGAGTTGGAGTCATGGGCCACCGCAGCCAACCCTGAGGATGAGAATGGGAGACAGGCGAGCAGGGGGTCGATTTTCAGATTCAGGCTTAAATGCAGCTGGAGCTGTCTGGAGAAGAGCTCTGGTAAATATCTTCAACCCCCCTGGAGTTTTTATAGCATATTGGAGGAGGGCATGGGGGGCTCTGGGAAATACTCTATAAGAATTTAAGCCCTGATCAGATTAAACTCTGAGTTCTAATCTATACTGGAATGAGACTAATAAAGAAATAACACCGCCTTCATTCTGGGGTTTACATACACACTAACTCCTCACTTAAAGTCGTGCCCAGCTGTGGCCTACCTTATGCTCCTGGGCAGCCTCCTCTATAGGGACCACCCTGTGAGCGCGGTGAGCCTGGGACTCCCTGCAGATCACACAGATGAGCATTTGGTCCTGGTTACAGAAGAGTTTGAAAGGCTCCTGGTGCACATTGCACAAATCTCCTCCTCCTGCTGCTGCTGGGACATTCAGCTGCTTGGCTATTTCTACAAAGTTCCCCAGTTGTCTGTCCGGCCTTAGGGTCCTCTAGGGAAAGGTCTCTCTGCACTGAGGGCAGGAGATGTCTGCATTTGGTCCCTCCCAGAACTCGGTGATGCAGGCTTGGCAGAAATTGTGCCCACAATCTAAAGACACTGGATCCTTAACAAAACCTCAAGGTATGTCTACACTACGAAATTAGGTCGAATTTGTAGAAGTCGGTTTTGTAGAAAGCGGTTTTATACGGTTGATTGTGTGTGTCCCCAGGCAAGTGCTCTAAGTGCCTGTAGTCGGCGGAGTGTGTCCACAGCACCGAGGCACCGTCGACTTCCGGAGCGTTGCACCGTGGGGGGCCATCCCACCGTTCCCGCAGTCTCCGCCGCCCATCTCAATTCTGGGTAGAAATCCCAGCACCTGATGGGGCCAAAACATTGTCACAGGTGGTTCTCGGTACATATCATCAGGCCCCCCTTCCCTCCCTCCCTCCGTGACAGCAAGGGCAGACAATCGTTTCGCGCCTTTTTTCCTGAGTTACCTGTGCAGATGCCATACCACGGCAAGCATGGAGCCCGCTCAGCAGACCGTCACTGTATGTCTCCTGGGTGCTGGCAGACGCGGTACGGCATTGCTACACAGCAGCAGATTATTGCCTTTTGGCAGCAGACAGTGCAGTATGACTGGTAGCCGTCGTCGACATAGTCCTGGGTGCTCTTTTAATCAGGAGCCTGGGCAAACATGGGAGTGACTCAGCCAGGTCATTTCCCTTCTAAGTTTCATCTCGTGGCGATTCAGTCCTACAGGCAGTGCACTGTCTTTTAACCTCCAGCCAACAGAAGATGATGGCCAGTAGTCATACTGCAGCATCTTCTGCCGAGCACCCAGGAGATGACGATGGCTAGTGGTCGTACTGCACAGTCTGCTGCCAGCAAGATGTATAAAGATAGATGAAGTGGCTCAAAACAAGAAATAGACCAGATTTGTTTTGTATTCATTTTCTCCTCCCTCCCTCCTTCCCTCCGTGAAATCAATGGCCTGCCAAACCCAGTTTTGAGTTCTATCTTTGAGGTTTTGAGTTCTATCCTTGAGGGGGCCATTCAGTTTCTCGCAAAGCCACCCCCTTTGTTGATTTTAATTCCCTCTGCTGATGAGCTCTGGTCAGCGTGGCAAGCTGCAGGTGACCATGCAAACAGGAAATGAGATTCAAAAGTTCGCAGGCCTTTTCCTGTCTACCTGGCCAGTGCATATGAGTTGAGAGCGCTGTCCAGAGCGGTCACAATAGAGCACTCTGGGATAGCTCCCGGACGCCAATACTGTCTAATTGCGTCCACAGTACCCCAAATTCGACCCGGCAAGGCCGATTTAAGCGCTAATCCCCATGTTGGGGGTGGAGTAAGGAAATCGATTTTAAGAGCCCTTTAAGTCGAAAAAAAGGGCTTCATCGTGTGGACGGGTGCAGGTTTATATCGATATAACGCAGCTAAATTTGACCTAAACTCCTAGTGTAGACCAGGGCTCAGACAGATGGAGCAAGTAGCTTCATCTCGGAGGCTCTTCAAAGGATTCACGGCTGCAGCCATGGCTCTTTGCAGACAGTGTAACAGGGTAAGTTTCATTTCCTGCCAGACCCAGCAAGCAGCCTTGTAAAGCAGATTGTTAATGTTATGTTGTTACCTTGCTGATCAATTAGAGAACATGCTCATTTAAAGTTGTGCAATGCTCCCTTATAACGTCCTTTGGCAGCTGCCTGCTTTGTCCACTGCTTGCAGGAAGAGCAGCCCGTTGCAGCTAGCTGGTGGGGGCTTGGAACCAGGGTGGACTGGCAGCCCCCCTATCAGCTCCCTGTTCCCCTAAGTTCCTAGTGTGGCAGCCGCCCAGCAGACTATCAATTGCTAGCAGTTCAGCTGTCCCTCCTCCCACTGCCATATGCTGCTCCTGCCCTCTGCCTTGGAGCTGCTCCCCAGAGCCTCCTGCCTGCTGTGCTGAGGGAGGGGAGGGGAACTAATGTCAGGGTGTCCCCCTGCACCCCACTTACCCCATCTCCATAGAATGTGTGTGTGGTGGTGGGGGAGACACGACAGGGCTCAGGATGGAGGGAGCTTCCTGGATGCAGCTCCCATCTCAACCTGCCGATCTTCTTAAAAAGGCAATGTACTTAGAGTGGGGTCAGAGTACTTAAAGGGGCAAAGTGCATCTCTCTTTCACACACACTGTGTGTCTCTGTCTGCCATGCTGTCTCCCTTCCCTCCATTGGTGCTGCCTTGTAGCGTGTGAGGCTACATTAACAGCAATGTGTTAACCCTTGAGGGCTCAGCCGAGTGTTAGTTCATCATTTAGCAGTAAGGCATTCCCTGGGAAATATCCCTTCCTCGTCCACCCTCTAACTTCACCACCTCAACCAAGCTTCACAACCATCATAGCTGTGAACAGCATTAAATTGTTTGTTTAAAACTTAGTGTGTGTGTGTGTGTGTGTGTGTGTGTGTGTGTACAGTCTTTTGTCTGGTGAAAATAATTTCCCTGGAACCTCACCTCCCCCCCCCACTCCCCATTTACATTCATTCTTATGGGGAAACTGGATTCGCTTAACATCATTTTGCTTACAGTCGCATTTTTCAGGAACATAACTACAACGTTAAGAGAGGAGTTACTACACTCGCTCCAAGGTTTAATGCTGTAGAACACATTTCCCAATCACAAAGGTACTTTATTTGTGTCCAAATTTAAATTAGAAATGTCACACTCATAGCAAATGGTAACAGGAATGCCCCCGTCTGTCATAATGTGCTGCCCCTGGACCAGAGCATGAGGAAAGGGAGAGGTAGCACTACTGTGATAGGGGAACCCATATCATCACACTTTGTTACCCAAAAATCCACACAGTCCGCAGGTCTGTAGGTATCTGAGACATTGGCGGTCGTGTGTCAGCCCCCAGAAATCATTTCTTAAAAATGAAAAGCCAGCAAAAAGGTGGAACTGGAGAAGAAATAGGGAAAAACCCGTTCCACATCCCCTCAGCCACAGCCAGAGAGGGATAGATCCTCATCTTTCCGCAAGTCCTGCTCCACACAGAGACGCTAGCCAACCACCGTCTGATATCTGGAGACTCAGTGGCTCAGTTTGGAGCAGATTTTTGTGTGTCAGAAAAGCTGGTGGCATCTCAGACTGGACCTCGATGAGAGCAAAGAGTCTTCTTCCTACAAACCACAATTTCTGCATTCAGTTTTTTCAAGCGGGTCCATTTGCCTCACAGATGGAGGTGGCATCCCATAATTCCTCACTGGATCGCCAGGGCCACTCTGAACCTAGCTCCGGGCTCCCATGCTCTGGGTGTCTGTTCCCGATGAAGAGCTGGAAGCAGAAACTTCTCCGATTTTTGCTGCGGTACAGAGAGAGAAGACAATTATTTAGAGGTGGCTTTACCTGTTGGGAACCCCAGCTAGGGAAGGCGGATGGGAATTCAGCTGTGGGTTTCCCCCCGCCATGCCCCCTCATGGACCCCAAACTAAGCTCTGTACAGAAACCCCCAGTCCTGACAATGGGCAGGCCTCCAGGAGAGAGCATAACAACCCTACGCACCATCTCCCGGTGCTCCGGGTATAGGCCTGCACTCCTGTCCCCAGAGTCATGCTAAGGGGCACACAGTGCATGCTGGGACGCTGGCCGAGCTTTGCCCTGGGGGGTGACCTTTGGATGCTGTTTCCGCTCTTTGGGGTTCCCTGGGTTTTGAGCGAAGGCAGCGCGTGTGTCAGAGATTGCCGGGGAGCCGGGGAAGGATGATGGCTGGGGCGGCCCCGCAGATTTCCACAGGCCCAGGAATTGTCAGGCCTAGAGTAAACAGCAATCGGCACTCATCTTCAGTCACTACTCCCCTCCCACTATGATGCACTGGGGCATCTGGGCCCTGTACCCCAGATTTACTCACTGGCTGCCAGAGCGTAGCTGGGTCTCCATGGGCCTGAAACACAAGCAGAGAATGAGGATCAGTGCAGGGGAGCAGGGTAACCCCTCCCCCATGGTGACCCCGACTCCCCCTTCCCCAGAAACAAGGCTCTCCGTGACCCCGATTGCACCACGCTGAGGCCAGCCCTACCCCAGTGACCCCCCGCACAATAAGATGCCCAGTCAACCACAGAGCCCACTCTGCCCCCAGCAGGACCAGGCTACTGTGATCAACGCTGCCCCATCTCTCCTTGGGGGTGGGAGGACCCATTCACCCTTGGCTGGCTGGGCTGCCCCATTCCCGAGCCGCCCTCGCATACATCCCAGCTCCACAGGGACCAACTGTTACCTGCTGATTTTCCCCTCCACAGGGTAACACTTGCTCCTACAGCTCCAGCCAGAATCAGCGCAGCCAGGGCAATGGAGGCCAGGACCCAGAGGGGCAGGGAGCCCTTCTTCCCAGGGGCTGTGGGACGGAGAAGGACTCAGGTCAGTGAGGGGAGTACCCACTGGACCATCCTCCTGGGTCAGCCACAGGCCTTTGCCTTGAACCTCTCCCCAAGGGCCTATACAGAGACCTGGCCTCCAGAGGAGAGGAAAGTCTGAGGCAGGAGGCGGACAGGGATGGGGCACAAGACCGGGCACTCTGCCAGGCACTGCCAGCCATACACGCCACACAGTTGCTGGGCCTTTCACTTGTAATAACATCAGCCTGTGGAACTCACCGTCACTGGATGCCACCATGGCCAGAAAATCAGATTCTCTGAGGGATCGGCCATTTCTGTGGATCACACAAATCCCCAGACTAGAAGAGTTCACACTGATGATGGGCAGGGATATTGACCCTTCTGCTACAGGGGCTCACCCCATCTCTGAAACTCCAAGAGGGCTGTGCCCCCACCCCCCGCCATTCGCCCTACCCTTACTCCAGACAAGCGCAGGCTCTGCCAGGCTGCTGTGCTCTACCCGGCAGGCATAGCGGTGCCTGTCCTCCTCCTGCAGGGAGATCTCAAGAGACGACTGCATGTAGTAGGTGCCGTCAGCGTTGGGCAGGATCCCGCTGGACTCTTTCTCCACCAGGATGTCTTTTCCATCCTGCATCCAGGAGATGTGGATGGGATGTGGGTAAGAACCCCTGGTGTGGCAGGAGAGGGTGATGGAGCCATCGGGGGCATCTCTGCGGGAAACTGAGACCTTGGGGTGCACTGGGAGGAGACACGGGGCGTTAGCCAGACGCCGGGGGCTGGGACCATGTAATAGAACAGGTAAAGGCCCTGCAGAGTGTCTGATAGACTTTAAGGTTAGAAGAGACCATTGTGGTCATCTAATCTGACCTCCTGCACATTGCAGGCCACAGAACCTCACCCACCTGCTCCTGGAACCGACCCCTAACCTCTGCCTGAGCGACTGGAGTCCTCAAATCATGATTTAAAGATTTCAAGTTACAGAGAATTCACCACTGACACTAGTTTAAAGCAGCAGTGACTCGTGCCCCATGCTGCAGAGGAAGGCAACAACCCCACCCCCCAAGGTCTCTGCCAGTCTCTCCTGGCGGAAAATTCCTTCCTGACCCCAAATCTGGTGATCAATTAGACCCTGAGTATGTGGGTGAGACCCACCAGCCAGATATCTGGGAAAGAATTCTCTGTAGCAACTCATAGCCCTCCCCATCTAATGTCCTGTCTCTGGCCATTGGGGATTTTTGCTACTGACAGTCGCCAATGGGCCACACACCACTGTAGGTGGACCCATCATACGCTCCTTGATTAGGCTCAACAAGCCAACCTCTTTGAGTCTCCTCTCATAAGGTAGGCTCTCCATTCCTCAGATCATCCTAGTAGCCCTTCTCTGCACCTGTTCCAGTTTGAATTTGAGGAATACTCACATGTGAGAGAGACCTGGTCTGCACCCATTTACATTGATTCGTAAATAGAGTTAGTTAATCTGGTGTCAATCCCCTCTGTTCTAATCCTTTCTCATATTGGTGTAGCTGAACTGGATAGTTACCAGCAGAAGCCTGGGCCCAGGTCTCCTTCACTGCGCACGCTCCTGCACTGTAACCCAGCTACATCCAGGCAGGTTTTCACTGGACCCTCCAAACATGCATGTGCGATTTAGGGGGCTAAGAGCCAGTTGGATTTCCAACCCCCCTCGGTGCCTAACCCCGGTGATTTCACAGGGAGTCAGGCGCCTCCCTTTGGAAATCCCAGCAGGTCCCTCTCTGCATCCTTGGGCACTTCAATCCCGCTGCCACACTGCCCCGAGTCCCTGGCCCTTTCCACGCCTCTGCCCTCGACTGAGGAGGTGCTAGCACTGGGCAAAAGAAGCTCAAGGCAAGTGTTTTTTCTTTGTCAAATGACAAAATGCATCCCCCGCCCCATTCCCAGTCTGCTGCCTTCACACGCACAGACGGCTGGGCCTTTTCCGGCTCAAACTTGCCAAAATTAATCAACTCACAACCCAGGGCTGAAACGGTTCAGCCCAAAAAGGAGATGTTGGAGGGAGCTGGAAGCCAACAGGAAAGGGCTTGCAGAATGGAGGCGTCCAGGCAGCCAGAACTGCTAGCACCAGCTAATAAACTGTCTGCACTGGTAACAATTGAGAACAACCCACAGTTCTCGACAAGCTCGTCATTGCTCCATCTCCATGCACTTTACAAAAAAAGGTCAGCTTCATTATCCCCATTGTACAGATGAGGAAACTGAGGCACAGAGATGGGTTGTGACTGGCCCAGGGTGACCCAGCAGGCCAGGGACAGAGCTGGAATAGAACACAGGCGCGCTTCATCACAGTCCATCTGCCCAGCCACACCACCCTTTCCGGAGATACCCAAGCATAGGCGTCGGCTCCGTGGGTGCTCCGGGGCTGGAGCACCAACAGGAAAAAACATGGCGGGTGCTCAGCACCCATCAGCAGCCCTCCCGATCAGCGCCTCCCCCTCCCCCGCAACGCTGTCTGCCCGCCACAGTCAGCTGTTCTGTGTCATGCAGGAGGCTCATGGGGGAGGGGGAGGAGCGAGGGGGCGGCGCACGAGGGGGAAGGGGGTGGAACAGGGTGGGGAGAAGCAGAGGGGTTGGAGTGGGGGGTGGAGCAGGTGTGGGAAGAGGTGGGGCAGGAAGCGGTGGAGTGGGGGGAGGGCCTGGGGCAGAGTGGGGGTCGAGCATCCCCTGGAGCATTGGAAAGTCGGCACCTCTGTACCTAAGTCCCATTGGTGTGACTGTGCCCCTCCCGCACCCCATGCTAGCTCCTTGCAGGCTCACTCACCCTGCTGCCGCAGGACCCCACTCCCCTGCTGCACCGGGCTCTGCAGGGTGTCCAGACACTCGTTTCAGGTACCACCGGACGTACTGAGTCCACGTCTTGCCCGTCTCCCAGCTCTGCTTCTGAGGGAAGGCCGGCTGCTCGGCCGCGACCCACGTCCCCGTCTGGTCGTCAAAGCTGATGAAGTCCCTCCCATCATAGGTATACTGGAACCTCGGGGGTCCACGAGGGCCTGGCCGCTCAGAGCGCAGCCCACGGGAACCTGCTCGGTGTGAAACCCTGGAGGCGGGGGAGGGAGAGAGCTCAGACCGGGCACTGAGATCTGGGAAACCTGTCCATAGGGTGGGGTGGGGTCAGTGACACCGGCCATCTCTGACCGGTGCTGAGCGAGCGACCAGTTCCAGAGGACGCTGAGAAGCAGGAGGGTTCAGAGCAGAACCATGACCAGGGCCCTCCTCGTTCCCCATTGATTTCCAGGCTCAGCAGCTCACAGGGTCTGGCCCAGCTCCGAGACTCTCAGCCTGGGGAACAGTGTCCCACAAGGGAAGGACTAGGAGCCCCCTTGCTGGAACCTTTCCAAACACACTGGAGACGGCTCTGGAGAAGCCCCTGCCTGGCCTAAGAGTGAGGGGCTCTTGGGGGCTGTTTGCAAAGGAAATCCCCCTTTGGAGATAGTCTCTCCCCCCTTTTCTGCCTCTCCCCACACAGACAGGGGAAGCCACTGAGGAACCCGAATGCCACTCACTTGCTCTCAGTGATGGGATAATGGATGGCGGATGTTCAGGGTCAGCAGACGTCCCTCACCCTCCTCCTCACTCTCCAAGCCCAAGGCAGGCTGGAGAGGATGGTGACCTCAGGAGTTACCCTGCCCAGCCAGCAGGCAGGGTGATGACACGAGGGCGATCGACTGGCTGTGAAAACAAGAGTCTGTCTGATTGCGAAGGGACGGAGAAACTCAGCCAGCAGCAGGGGGCTGCAGAACACGGCCCTAGGGCAGAGGTGATCCTGACATCCCAGCACTTTACACACCTTCCTGGAGCCTCCCAAACCCACTGGACTGTAGCCATGGGACCCCAACCCTACTGATGGCAAACGGGCCTCAGCTACCAGCTCAGGGTCACACTGAGTGTCAGAGCCATGGATGGACCCCTTCACTAACCACGGCCGCACACTCCCTCCCACAGCTGGCAATTGCAACCAGGCCCTAATGTCTGGTCCCCCTGCCTTTGAGAGGGAGTGTCACTCCTGCTTCCATTGCTGCCTATTGATCTGTGGGACTTTGGGCAAGTTGCTCCCACTCTCTATGGCTCTCTGGGACTCACATCCCTGAATGGGCTTTAAAAAAGACAATGGTTCAAGTTTGGCCCCAACTAGTTCTTATTTCTCGAGATTAGCCATTTTAGCAAAGTTTAGAATTCTTGACATTCAACACCTGGAAACATCACTTTCTCCTTCGCAGACGGCCTTAACATCCCTTATCTCACTCAGGCTCCCTGCTGCCTGGAGTTAGAGAATTGACCCTGTTCCCACTGGACCTACCCAAGGTGTCACACAGCAAAGCGGTGACGGAGCCAGAAAGAGAAGCCAACAGTGATGACTCCTGTTCTAACTATGAGACAACAACCCCCTGGAGGCAGGGATAGAGCCCAGGAAATCAGGTGTGAACATTTTCATGAAAACCGTTTCTGTCAGAAAATCCATTCAGATGAAACCACTTTGTTTCTTGAAATCATAACGAGTAGGATGAAAATTCTTAGCAAAAATATTTGTTTGCAAAACAAGAGTGTCTCCTGTTTGTCACAGTGCATTAAACTGTCTCGTCGTACACAAAGAGGAGACACATGATCTAGCAAATAGAAAAAGGAGGACTTGTGGCACCTTAGAGACTAACGAATTTGTTTGAGCATAAGCTTTCGTGAGCTACAGCTCACTTCATCGGATGCATCTGCAGCTCACGACAGCTTCTGCTCATATAAATTGGTTAGTCTCTGAGGTGCCACAAGTCCTCCTGTTCTTTTTGCGAATACAGACTAACACGGCTGCTACTCTGAAAACAACTATGATCTAGAAAATTAGATGAGAAGCTTCAGTCTGAGCTAAGTAGTTGCTGCTCTTCACAATTTCAAAAGAATAAAATACAAATCCAATTGAATATTAGGTCATAATCGGATATGGCTCAGTGTGATAGGACACCCCCTAGTCTGCACTGCTCCGAGTGACACTCTTCAGTGGATCCCCAGCAGCCACCCATGGTGAGGTAGGTGGGAGAGGATTGTTATTCGTCCTTGACAGAAGGAGAAACGAAGGCTGAGAAAGGAGCAGGGACCTGTCTTAGCTGATGCAGCCAGTCAGTAGCAGAGTTGCTCTCAAATGAGCTACAGACCAACAATTTTTCATCGTAATTATTCAACAAGTATTTCAGAAGAATTGGAATGTTCGAGAGGATCATGAACTGCTCCAGGACAATGAATGGAGACCAGCATCAACATTGGTCAAACTTATAACTGGTTGTGACTTATTTGCTTGGTCATAAAAGAGAACAACAAAGACCAGAGTTTTCTCCCTGTCAATAGCCCCCTCCTCAGCCAATCAAGGTTGAGACTTTGGGGGGGTGGGAGGCTAAGGGTTCTCATCAAATAGCCCAAAGAATGGCCCTGGTCACCACCGAGGGGATCACTCTCAGAGCCCAATTCCAGTCTCACCTCTCTGTGAGGGCCTCCCACAACCGCCCCCGCTGGCCCTCGCTCCGCACACAGAGCTCCTGGTGGTAGGAGGAGAGCAGAGGAAAAGGACAAAGGAAGCAAGAAGAGAAAGGTAGGAGGGATAGAGGAAAAGGGAAAACAAAAAGGAGAAACCCCAATGTCCCCAGTAATTCTAAGGGACAATGTCCTAGGTCGGAAATAAAATGCTGCCCCCACAATCTAGTGTTTTCCTTTCCTAAAAATCAGCCGGCCCCTGATGGATCAGACTGAACAGGTTCCAAACCTCTCCGAGGCTCTTACCTTCTATATAGGGACGTCTGCTTTCGAGTAAAACCACTAAAAGAAAAGGAGAAAACTCCGAAGAGGGTCCTCCTTGCGCTCACGTACGTGAAAGTGAATGCTCTCTCAGTCCTCCAAGAGAGACCTCGAGAAGGAGACGTGCTGAAGCAAAGCCACAGGGATCTCCGAGGTTGCCCCTGTCCTGCACCCCTGTCCTGCCTGGCTGATGTCAAAATCTCTCTGTGAGGTCATCGCCTCCCCACCACCTTTGTCCAATAGGCTGAGGTCCTGCCAAAGGCCCTTGTGATGTCACTGCCACACCCACCCCTCCCTTGCAGTGCTGATGTCCTGCCCCTGTCCAGCCACATTGGATATTTCAGCTGCTTCCCCTGGATCATCCCACTCAATGAGCGTTCATTGTGTGCTCAAGCCGAACACAGTAAAACATCAGAGGCTTCTCCCCATGCTACACTCAGGTTTTCATAAATGAGCAGGCTTTATGGACAGAAGAGACAATTTGAGCAAGTCATCTGACCCCCTGCATATCACATGCTTTCTGTTGAGCATAGTAGCTAGTTTTTGACTGCAGACGTTCCAGAAAGGCATCTCGTCTTCATTAGAAGACATCAAGAGGTGGGGAATTCCCACCACTTCCCTTTCTAGTTTGTTCCTTTGGTGATTCATCCTCACCATTGAATATGTGTGCCCTCTTTCGAATACGAATTGGTCTCTTTTGAGTTTCCAGCCACTGTTATGCTTTTCTCTGCTAGATTAATGAGCCCTTTCCTACCCGATATTTTCTCTCCATGAAGTCACTTCAACACTTCAATGATGTCACCTCCCGATCTTCTTTATCGTGTCTACACAGGCTGAGCTCTTTCAATAGTTCATTCGCAGGCATTTTTCTCCAGCCCTCAAAATGTTTCATTGCTTTTTGCTGCCCCATCTCCAAGATTTCCAAATCTTTTTTCAAAGGTGGATGCCAAAACTGTATGCAGGATTCCATGATCAGTCTTCCTCATGGTGTGTCACCTCCCTATGCTCCTCACTGCTCTTTTCATGCATCTAATGATGGCTTTAGCCCTGTTCACCACAGCATCACCCTGGGTGCTCATGTTGAATGGCTTGCCTAGCATGGCCCCTAAATCCTCTTCACACTCAGTGCTTTCCTGGATACACTTCCCCATTCTGTAGGTGTGGCCTGCATGCTTTGTTGCTAGCTATAGGACCCTTCATTTGGTTCTTTTCCAACTTGTTTTCTTTGAATGGCTCCAGCTTATCAAGGGATCCAATTGCTCTGTGTCACTGTCCTCTCCTCATTAATTACCACTCTACTACTATTTTATCACCCACCAACGTTAGCAGCAGTGATTTTTTATTTGGGTTGCAGTTCATTGATATTTATTTTCAAGAATTAGTCCTTGACAGCCTCTTCATATCCCTCGTGCCCAGAACCTGCTCCGCACAGCACAGCGAGAAAAGGCCACCCAGCCCAGCTGTGCCCTATAGGGCTAAGCACAGAACAAACGTAGGAGCTTGTGTCATCCATAGCTTCTGAACAACATGTGGGGTCATCAGCTTTCAAAGACACTCTAGTCCTGTAGCGTAGACAGTCCCCAAATGTATCTAAGTGTCCCGCCTTGAAAAACAGGAGAGAAAAAAACAGAACCTTGAGTAGCTTTATTTTATAGTCTTGGAAACTGAGGCACAGAGAAGCAAAGAGATTCGCTCATGGTCAAAAAGCCAGGAATAGAAAATGGCAGATCTGCTGATAGTCAGTCCTGGGCCCTAGCCGTGTTTGTCTTGGCCTCTCTGCTTCAGCTCCAGTAACAACCCGAGTCAAGGTTTTCTTCTTCTCCGTGTCCTTTAACTTCATGGCACTGCAGAAGAAAGATTTTTTCTGACTAGCTGGCTCTAATGCTTGGAGATGTCTTTCCAGAAGACGTGATCTGGCTCAGTCTCATGTCGTAGGTTTTCTGGAGGAAGCATTCAGTGCCATTCTAGGGCCTGTGTTACACAGAAGATGGACTGAATGGTCCTTTCTGACCTTATTTTTTTTCTTTTGCTAGGAGGATAAAGCTGGACATCACTTTCCTTTGGAATAATTTCCTTTGGAATAATTTCAATCCAGTCCAAAGGATTTCCTCTTCCATTGTGACTTCAGCACCTTTCCTAGCAAACAGTTACTGTTCGAGCACAGGTTTCCAGTTTCAGGCTGTCCCAGGATGAGATGGCCATGAAAGGGGTAGTAGCTCAAGTGAACCTATCCCCAGGTGAAGGGAATAAGTGCAGGGGCACATGAGAAGGAGCAGCATGTATCTGGGATCCAGGCCTGTTGGGTGATATAAGAACAGCCTGTGCTCAGCCAGGAGAGAGACCCGCAATGGGAGCAGGCCTGGGAGGGGCTTGGATATTCCTTTAAAGGCAATTTGGGTACACAGTAGGGGATGGCACAGCCAAGCTGCTAGGGTTGGGAGCTGGGTCTCCTGGCAGTGTCCAGGAACGAAAGCACAGCACCTGCCAGGAAGGGAGTCCCCACAGAGGGACGCCGTAGTCTCCCAGGGAGGGAAAAGGCTCTCACTGCCATTTCTTAACCTCATGGGGTGTTCTCCTGCTCTGCCAACCCCACCCCTATTCCAGGTGCCTGAGGGAGCAGGAACCAGAGACCATCCTGTAGCTGGGGCAGAGATGGAGGTTGATGACCTACCTGCCCGTGGTGACCATGGTGCAGGACAGCCCTCAGGACATGCGAATGCAGCTCCAGATCTGCAGAATGAAGCTTCCCTTTGCTGGCACGAGACCTTGCAGGTTGCGGGGAGTGAGACAGGCACTAACGTTTGGTAACCCTCAGTGGGATCAGAGGGTAATGGTTTGTAGAAAGTGGTGTTGGAGAGCTTTACAAAAACTAGGCAAGCCATTTACAACACACACTTTGTTTCTCTACAAAAGAAAAAGGACACTAAACTCTCTAAACTACTACATGCCACAAGGGGCCACAACAGTGGTTCCCTCAACCCACCCAGCAATATTGTTAATCTATCCAACTATACTCTTAGCCCAGCAGAAGAATCTGTCCTATCTCGGGGCCTCTCCTTCTGCCCCTCCACCCCCAGGAACATGATACAGTTCTCTGGTGACCTAGAATCCTATTTTCGACGTCTCCAACTCAAGGAATATTTCCAACACACCTCTGAACAACATATAAACCCACAGAGACCTTCCTACCAAGACGACAAAAAGAAGGATTCTGGGTGGACTCCTCCTGAAGGTTGAAACAACAGACTGGACTTCTACAGAGAGTGCTTCCGCCGACGTGAACGACCTGAAATTGTGGAAAAGCAACATCACTTGCCCCATAACCTCAGCCATGCAGAACACAATGCCATCCACAGACTCAGAAACAGCTCAGACATCATAATCAAGAAGGCTGACAAAGGAGGTGCTGTCGTCATCATGAATAGGTCGGAATATGAAGAAGAGGCTGCTCGGCAGCTCTCCAACACCACTTTCTACAAGCCATTACCCTCTGATCCCACTGTGGGTTACCAAAAGAAACTACACCATCTGCTCAAGAAACTCCCTGAAAAAAGCACAAGAACAAATCTGCACAGACACACCCCTGGATCCCCGACCAGGGGTCTTCTATCTGCTACCCAAGATCCATAAACCTGGAAATCCTGGACGCCCCATCATCTCAGGCATTGGCACCCTGACAGCAGGATTGTCTGGCTATGTAGACTCCCTCCTCAGGCCCTATGCTACCAGCACTGCCAGCTATCTTTGAGACACCACTGACTTCCTGAGGAAACTACAATCCATCGGTGATCTTCCTGATAACACCATCCTGGCCACTATGGATGTAGAAGCCCTCTACACCAACATTCCACACAAAGATGGACTACAAACCATCAGAAACAGTATCCCCGATAATATCACGGCAAACCTGGTGACTGAACTTTGTGACTTTGTCCTCACCCATAACTATTTCACATTTGGGGACAATGTATACCTTCAAATCAGTGGCACTGCTATGGGTACCCGCATGGCTCCACAATATGCCAACATTTTTATGGCTGACTTAGAACAACACTTCCTCAGCTCTCGTCCCCTAATGCCCCTACTCTACTTGTGCTACAATGATGACATCTTCATCATCTGGACCCATGGAAAAGAAGCCCTTGAGGAATTCCACCATATTTCAACAATTTCCATCCCACCATCAACCTCAGCCTGGACCAGTCCACACAAGAGATCCACTTCCTGGACACTATGGTGCTAATAAGCGATGGTCACATAAACACCACCCTATACTGGAAACCTATTGACCACTATGCTATTGGCCTTGTTAGAACTACCTGCCCGTGGTGATCATGGTACAGGACAGCCCTCAGGACATACGAAGGCAGCTCCAGATCCAGGAGCAGCTTCCCTTTGCTGGCAGGAGACCTTGCAGGTTGAGGCGGGGTGAGACAGGCACTAACATGGGCATGGAAGTTTGGGGAACAGGACAGAGGCCGGGGCTGGGCAAGGAGGGCAGGGACCTGGGAAGAAAGAGGGAAGATCAACCACTTTCTGAATGTGGGTAAGGATTATCCCCACTTTAGAGAGTGGGAAATTGAGATGCCACATGGAAGCTGGATTGCCATTTGGCAGAGCGTCTGAAGAATCGCTACAGCTAAAATAGAAAAGCTATTAAGTGTCAGAAGAAGATGAATCATGGAATTCAGAGTTCAGGGCTGACCAGCAAAGATGTGGTATATGTCATAAACCAGTCTGCGCTCTGCCACGTCCCTGGTCTCGGAGACAGGGGTCCATCCCTTGGACAGGGGTTAAAAAATCTTTCTCTCAGACACACAACTGTGAATAGTTTGGAAAACAAACCCTACTTATAATGTTGTTCACTGGCCCTGCTAGAAACTCCACCCTCCAACCATTGTGAACCAGGACCAGGGACACCATTCCCCTCTCCTGTCTACGGGTACCTGTGAACCTGCAGACATTGCAGCTGGCACATGCATTGGTGCAGGCTCTGTCACGGAGCTGGATGAATCACCCTGCTGGCCCACATACCCAGCATTCTCTCCCTGAGCAATCCGTCCCACTGTCTGCTCCACCTCTCTTCATCCAGGAACCTCTAGAGCAGTCTCTCTTGATGGACTGTGTCCTTCTCCTCTTTGGCTCTTTTGGAAGCCAGGTGCTTTTGGCTTCTCTTTGCCTCTATTGGCAAACCTCCTGCACGGTCCTCGTCCTTCTGGCCCACTGCTGGCCACTTGTAGCACCCACAGTCCCACGCAGCAGTCTTGGCCCAGCAGGCGTGCAAGTGTCTTCCAGTGGAAGGAAACAGAGACTATATTCATTGTACTGCCTGGGGTGGGGGGAAGAATCCCCACTTTGCTTTCTGTCTGTACACACTGTGGAATGCTTCTAGATCACTCTTTCATAAATTCTCGTGTACTCTCCATCTCACTTCCGTCCCTGGAAGATTCACAGAGGCACAAGCAACCTGTCTGCTGACAGTGGCCAATGCCAGGTTCTCCAGAGGGAATGAACGGAACAGGTATTCATCAAGTGATCCATCTCCCGTTGACCATTTCCAGCTTCTGGCAAACAGAGACTAAGGACACCATTCCCACCCATACTGGTTAATAGCCACTGATGGACCTTTCATTCATCAATTTCTAGAGTTATTTTTTGAACCCTGTTATAGTCTTGGCATTCACAACATCCCCTGGCAAAGAGTTTCACGGGTTGACTGAGCATCAACCTCTTGTTTTACTTTAAATTAATTACAGATAATTAAGACGCTGGATCTGACTGACACAGGGTAGGCTGCAGTTGTGTTTTGGGGACCTTTACCAATCCTGGCTCTGACTTTGGGGAATCCCTTAATATTTTAGAACTATCAGAAAACCAAGTAATTTTCCAGGCATGTGATAGGATCACATCAGAGTACGCGGAGGAGCTATTGAGGGCAATGGCGTGTGAACAGCACATCAATGAGTGCAATGGTTTCATGAGATACTGGGGACAAGGGGAGGGTGACCTACAAAAGCTCTCTCTATCCAAACATTTGAAAAAGTCATCCAGAATTCATGCTTCAAAAAAAAATTCCGACTATCACCTTCCAGGAGCGGAAGGAAATCAGGACAAAAAGTAACAAACTTTTGAATTAGAATGCAGTCTTCTGCAGGCTGCAGAGTGGATTCTCTCTTACCCTCCTCCCGAGCCCGGTAATGGAGATGCCAGGATGACACAGGGCAAAAGAATGTCTGCTGCATGAAGCATCATCTAAAGTCACCTTCCAAAGAGTTCAAGAGAAACCAGGATAAAATCAAGGATTCAAAATTCCTATTGTTACTGCTAGGTGGGGTAATAATTTGCTACCTAAAGAATACACCTGAAGAATTAGATAAAAGTACCAATAGAACAAAAAGCTCGAAAGCTTGCAAAAATAGCCCCTCAGGCCTGCTAGGCTTGTTAGCCGTTAATAGTATGGAATGCTGTACCTTCAAGGGTTTCCCCCCTCTGTTTGGATTTGTGATGAGGAATACAAATCCCACGCTGGGCAAGAAGGGGTTAAGGAGCTGCTCTGGCTTCAGCCAGACCCACCCCAACACATCTGCAGGGTAGCCACAGACCGGAGGGAGGATTTAAAAGGGAGCAGAACAGCTCACTTGTGGGCAGACCTGGCAGAGGAAGGTCCTTTATCTGGCAGATCCTGAGGGAAGGCTGGCTCTGTCCCTCAGCAACTGCCTGAAGGTCCCTCCCTGACATGGGCAGCGAGTTCTATGGGCCTGTGGAGCCCGGGCACCAGGAATATTCCTGTCCCAGGGGCCCGGCTCCACCAAAGTTTCCAACCTCACACACACACACACACACACACACACACACTCCCCCCGCACTTCCCCCAGCCCCACCTGCTGTCCCCGGGCAATTTAAAACAGCCCGGCGCCTCCCGCCGCCACCCACAGCGCAGCGGGGCTGAGCGGCTTCCTGCGCGCTCGTTGGAACTTTTGCACCGAGTTTTCAGTTTCTTTAAAAAAGAATCCCGAAATGTTTGAGGGAAGCAGACAGGTTCTAAGATGTTGTTGTTGGCGGTATTGTTTAGCTGAAAAAACAATCTCCATTAAAAAGAACCCAGCTGAAAATTTCCAACCAGCAGTAAATGTTAAATAAATTGGGGAACATTAATATTGCCTGATAAGAGCCTGATTTCAAACTCATTGATTCGATCTCATCTCTGATTTCTCTTTCAAGGGGATAGTTGCATGGAGGTAACAATTGAATAAGCAGTAAAGTTGGCAGCACACAGAATGTTTTTTACAGAAGAGCCCCTTTAAACCCTGGCTTAGAGTTGAACCAAGCAGCCAAAGCCTGTCTATCCTGACCCCGTTCAAGGACACACGGGAGCTGACTGGGAGTGGAACCCAGAGTTCCTGGCCTAGCTCCACACTGCTGCTGGCTGAGTATAAATGGTGTAAATGGGTGTACAGAACTTACACAGAAGACACAGAAGACACGGAGCTGTGTTGGCATTTTATTCTATTAGATTCATGCCCAAGTGGTAAGCTTGGTGATGGTCGCAATGGAGGGACCTTCTTTGCAAGAACTGTTGGATTTGGAGCGTGCTTTGTTCCATCCTTCATACTGCATTTTATCAAGCCACACCTTGTGCCGAATCCTCAGATTGGGTAAAGTGATGAAGGAGGTTACACAAGTGTGATAATATTACTGATTGATTGTCAGAGGTGAGGAGCACTAACAACACCTACTCATTGTAAGTGATGAGTTCTATGTATCTTTGACATTCCTAGAATGAGATATTAGGGAAAGGAGAAACAGGGCCATTCCCTTTGTCACTCTAGTCCTGATCATTGTCCTTCTCATTCCCTCCACAGACATCACACAGTGTACTGAGGAAGAAAATGTCCAACCAAACCTCCATGATCGAATTCTTTCTCCTGGGATTCTCTGATGTTCGGGAGCTGCAGATTTTACAAAGCAGTGGTGTTTCTACTGCTTTACCTGATATCCCTGTTGGGGAACCTTCTCATCATCACAGCCAGAGCCTGCAACCACCACCTTCACAACCCCGTGTACTTCTTCCTGATGAATCTGTCCATCCTAGACTGTGGTTCCATCTGTGTCACCATTCCCAAATCTATGGCCAATTCCCTCATGAACACAAAATCAATTTTTTATTCTGGATGAGATACCCAAATCATTCTTTTCTTATTCTTTGCTTCAGCAAATTTTCCCTTACTGACCATCATGCCGTACGATCGATACATCGCCATCTGCCAACCATTGCACTTGGAGACAGTAATGAACAGGAGAGCTTTCGTCCAAATGGCAACCAGTGCCTGGATCAGTGTTATTTTCTACTCTGCAGTGCACACCAGGAACACATTTGCAATACCCTTCTGTGGAGGCAACGTGGTGGACCAGTTCTTCTGTGAAATCCCCCAGCTCCTCCACCTCACCTGCTCTGACTCGTATCTCAGGGAAATTGTTGTTATTTCTTTTCATGTGCTTTTAGGTTTAATCTGCTTTGCATTTATAATTGTGTCATATGTTCAGATCTACAAAACAGTGCTGAAAATTCCTTCGGAGCAGGGCCAGCATAAATCCCGCTCCACCTGCCTCCCTCACCTCACTGTGGTCTCTTTGTTCCTTTTCACGGGCACCTTTGCCTTCCTGAAACCAACCTCCAACTTGACCTCAGATCTGAATCTCTTGGTGGCTGTTCTCTGTTCTGTGTTGCCCCCAATGATGAATCCGATCATCTACAGCATGAGAAACAAGGAAATGAAAGGTGCACTGAGTAAACTGATAGGTTGGAGGTTATTCAGCAAGAATATAATGTCTATATTTCTCCACTGATTGCGAGTTCATTCTGTGTTTCTTTATGAATAGAATCATCTGATGACATTATTGCCTTCATGAGAACATACTTTGCAATCTTTTTATGCAGAATTGGGTATTTGCATTCATAAAAATCCAGACAAATTTAACCCAAGAAAATTGGAGTTACTCTAGGTTTACATCAATGTAATTAAGATCGGAATCTATCTATCTATCTATCTATCTATCTATCTATCTATCTATCTATCTATCTATCTATCTATCTACTGCTAGACACCACCATTCAATGTGATAGTCACTAGCCATAGCAATGTTCCTAGTGGGTTCTCTGGCTCTTCTTTGCCAGGATAATAACTCTGACGGAGGTATCAACACATTTGTTCTTTGGTTTTTGTTTGTCAGTTTTTTAGTTTAATTTTGCTGAGTTGTTTGTTGCTTTTATTTGTTTCTTTGTTCCAGGTGGGTTTGCAGGTGGAAAGGCCTGTTGAGATGGTGAGAGTTTAGTTTGACAGGATTTTCAATGTTTGCCTTCTCTTGAGAGTGTTCATATGTCATCTCTTTGATGGGATTTTCTGAGTGAGCTGAAGGTTTGCTCCCCACCATGATAAAAGGGTACAAAAATAGTTTCTGCGTGGCTAAGTTCCTCCTGACTCGATTATGTATATACTGTTGGGATATTATTGTATTATGAATGACGTCTTAGGGGAGAAAGAGCCTCAGGTAGCTGTCTTTTATTATTTTAACCTGAAGAAGAGCTCTGTGTAACTCAAAAGCTTGTCCCTCTCACCAACAGAAGATTGTCCAATTAAAGTTATTACCTCTCCCATCTTCTCTGTGTAAGAGCTGTGTCATTCTTGCTATGGTGCAAAGACTGTTTGGAAGAGAAACTTTTTCCAGTGTTTTCTAAAGAGAATCCAACTTGAGATAATGAGGCCAGGTTTGGATCCCATTGAAGTCACTGAGGTTTAGCCCCTCACTTCAAAGAAATTAGGATTTGGCCAAGAGCCTGTCTACACAAGGATCCAGAATTGGCTGACAGACTCCTGGAGAAAGTGAGTGTGACCGAAATGTAAGGGTCTGATATCCCAACTCATCTGAACCAGCACCAATGTACAGTAAACACATTCACATCACCAATTTAATACTTCTGAGGTTTCTGGCCCAAAGTCTCTGGGCTACACTCAGCAGTGACATGAACACTGGTGTAAGTTACTTGGTTGGGATCATTTTGTTCTAGCCTTGATGTAAGTGGAAAAGTGCCGTCACATGCACTGATCTGGTGTTCCATACGCTATCCCATGTAGATCTACTCATTTCCAAGCTGAGAAAGGATCTCAGAAGTTGTTACTATTAGAATACCATCTTTGTGCATGGTTCTGTACATTACATATATGACGGACAAAAACAGATCATGTGATTAGATAGAGAGACAGACAGATAGGATCATTTATTCTCCTAACACACAACCTCATTTAGTCATAATGACAGATTTCTCTTTAATTGTGAATTACGTTAGCTAGCTAGATAACAAATCACGGATGTAAATTATTGTGCTTCTTCCTGTTAATGATTGTCTTTGTCCACTTCATGATTCTCTTATAAGTACTCATTATTAAACATTATTTAGCAAAGATGGTTTATGACTCTGTCTTACTCCATCGCTCATTTACAAAGAGCTCATCAAAAGTACTCGGTGTTTAGACTTCCAGATGTTTTGACTGGATACATTTTAAACATGCTGTGTTTTGTTTCTCTGAATAAATGAACATATCACACATGGGTTCCTGAAAAACCAAGGGGCTAATTCTCAGCTGGTTTAAATTGTCATCGCTCTGTTGAAGTCAATAGATCTCTGAGAATTTACACCAGCTGAGGATCTGGTCCAAACACATGAGTGGCCCCATTGAAGGTTTAAAGAAAAACTTATACTTAAGTCCCTGTTGGTAATGGGTTAGGGCTATGAATAGGGCTTAAGGAGAACCCCAAACTGGTGTCAGACCCTGACACTGTGCAAGGTACTCTCCTTTCCCAATCAAATAAAGCCCTGCAATTGGTGCACTGGAATTATTCTCCCTTTCTGGGTTCTGGATGATTAACATGAAATAACAGTTTATCCCAAAGCCAGAATCTCTGGGTCTTCTTCTCCAAACTCACCAGTACAGTGTGCCGCTTCCTAACCAACCTCTCCCTCCTGGACGTCCTGCTCACCAGCATGGTCATCCCCATGGTGAGCAATCAGGAGACGAGTTCCTTCCCTAGCTACCATGCCCAGGCCTACTTCCACTGCCTGATGGACTGCATGGAGTTCTTCTTCTTTGATATCAGGTCCTCAGACTTCGAAATGGCATCTCATACCTGCTGCAATACCTCACTATCGTGAGCAATCGGATCTGCCTCTGCCTGGTGGCTGCCTCATGGCGAGGGGTAACATTTGCAGAAACACTTCTGTGACAAGTGCAACATGCCTTAGTCACTCAGGCCAGATTTTTAAAGGTATTTAGGTGCGTTGTGAGATCTTCAGAAACATCTTATCACTTAACACCCATGGATTTCTATAGGTATTAAGCATCTAGGTTCTTTAGGTAATCCTCCATAGGCACCTAAATACCTTTAAAAATATGGCCAGTATTATAGGTAGAAGTGCCAAAGTCACGTTTGAAAATAAGACTTTGGTACCTAAATAACTGGGTGAGGGATGATAATTTTACCCAGTGGCTGTAAATGGAGGAGAATCTCTGTGCGTGTAAGTGTGTGTGTGTTTATATGAGAAGAAGAGGGAGAATGTCTAGTGAGACAAGGTAGAGCCAGGTCTACACTGGAAAAGTTTTGCTGATATAGTAATACAAACAAACTCTCCTACTGTAAATGGACTAGTAGTTTTGCTGGTATTACTTACACTGGTTCTCTGAGAGAAACAAGCCACACCGCAGAAGCATTTGTAAGCTGGTTTAACCATGTTTACACAAGGGGTTTTACCGGTATAGAAATGTTGCCCAAAAAATCACACTTCCAAGCTGACATTGCTATGATGGTGAAGGTTTCTCGTGTCAATCTGTCTTATGTGTTTCTTTTTGTGAGATTACATGATAAGTGCAATGTACTGAGACATTGCTTTCAGTGTGTGTTTGCTAGTCAAGTACACTGCTCACATGTGTGGTGTTGTCAATGTACATTATTGTGAGTGTATACCTGAGTTGAAATCAATGTCCATGTGAGTTTTCTGTTCGTGTGCGTCCATGAGAATGTACAATAACATGTGTTTATTACAAAAAATATTGCGGAACTTTTGTGTGTGTTGTCAGTGCTTCTTCTGGCGTGCAAGTTTGCATTATTGTTGTGTTTGTGAACACACAATATTGTGTGTTTATTAGTGAAAAATATTGTGTGAATACATGAGTGTTATGACTGTGGATTATTGTGCTTGTGTTTGTACGGGTACATGATTGCATATTTATGGGAAAATATGATTTTGCTGCATGTGTGTGTTTGGAAGTGAACATTAATAAGGACTTACCGCTGAGCCTGGGATAAACATCAAAAGCTGCTGTCTTCCTGCAGCTCCTCAGATAGTGAGATTTGAGTCCTTTCAAAGGTGATGTCTCCAATGCATCATTTCCTCCCATGCCAAGTGCAGCTCATTTCAGGAGTCCTTCAACCTTTGTATTTGCTATCTTGTTAATTTTAAAACAAAATTTGCAAGAATTATTTTGAGCCACATTTTCAAATGTCACTTTTATTCTGCATCCTGAAAGGACTCCAGAATGGTGCAAAAAATTCCATATTTGGGCTTTTATTTTCAAGGGAGTCTAAAGAAGTTAGTATGTTACACCAATAAAATAAAAACCAGCAGGATCTTATTAAAGGGGAAAAGGCAAAATACCACATTTATTGTGAATACAGAAAGAATCATAGTAAGCAGTTAGTTATAGCTATAACATTCCATTCAGTCTCATATTTATTCACACATTCATTCATACACACACACACACAGGTTCTGCAAGGTTGTTATCATAGTTATCAGCCTTAGAGTTGCTCATGCCAAGCCACTGGCCAGGTGGCCTGGACATGAGGAGGGAGCAGGGCCTTGTCAGATACTCATCTGATGCTCCTGGAAGTTGGTTTGCAGAATCAGACCCCCAAAGTTCTCACTTTCTAGAGTCTATTTTTATAGGAATTTCTTCCTTTGCCAGTCTATGGGAATTGCTTCATCATGCAGATGGCACATTCCTGAGGGCTCTGTGCTGCTAGATGTTATCTTGTTCTTTGGTTCTCCCATCCTTGAGGCTGTTGGGTGGATTCCAGTCTGCCCTCTGGGGGCCCTCTGGTTATTTCCACTTGACGCCTTCTTCAGCCGATGGACACTGGATTCTTAGGCTGGCACCTCCCTAATCATTCATTTATTATCCACACCAAGCATCCATCCACATCCATCCATTTTAATCACAACTGTTAACAAAGCAAGAGGAATATAACAAAAGGGTGGGGAGTCTCTGGGTGCTGTTTCTGTTGTTACAGAGTATTGTTTTAAGTCTCTCTCTGTGTGAGTAGTTGTTACAAAGAATTGCTTTGAGAACAGACTCTGTCTTAGAATGTACTAACACAATTAGCAGCTTGCAAGTTTCACATATAGAGGGAGAGAAACAGTACTAAAAACCAAGAGACTTCTTAATTACTAATACCCTGGAATTTAAACTATGGAGAATCAAACTCATTTGTGATTTTAATACAGAACTTCTTTAATATGATTCAACAAGTGCAGTAGATAGGAGTTCAGAACTTGTTCCAGGCCCAGGTCCTCCAAAGTATTATGCACCCAGCTCTCATGGGACTTGGTTTTTGGTTTTGCCACTGACATACTTGGTGGCTCTGGGCAATAGCCAATACTTGGTGCTTCACAGCAGGTGAAAAATCAACTCATCCAGTGCTGAACATGAAATGTAACTTATTTCTTATGCCCAGAGGCCAGCTCAGAAGAACTCAGGTCCCATTCAGGCATCAAATTAAATGGTACCCATGGATGAATTTAATCTGAGAATGACATCAGCCTCATGATAGCTTCGAATGGACGGAACTGTTATAATTCAACTCTATAGATGATGTGAAAGTAGAATGAATTATATTGAAATTATAATTCATTAAAGAAATGCTGCTTGAAGGGTTTGTTGAAATATAGTTGTCAGGAAGAGAAACATTAAAGAGTGTGAGACAATGGGTCCTCAAACTAATTAACTCAGAGCTCCTACTGAGGTAGGAGATTGGTAAATGTTAGTATGCAAATAAGATAGGTATGTATATTTGTCAGTTTCTGCTTCCTTTTGTCTCATGTTAAATTGGCTTTGGCTTATCTGTTTAAACAAGTTAGCTTGAGCTTTTGCAAGAGGCACACATATCTGGGTGCATTGGCAAAGCGCTTTGCTAATAAACAGAGTAGTCTGACAAACCTTCTGAGTCTTGAATCTGACTTTGACAATGATCAGGAAAAAAAGTCCCATTATTCACTGCTCTGTCTATCTAAAGTGTCTATATGGCTGCCATGACTGCATTCCATCATGATGTTTTCCAATGTATAAATTGCAGGTTTCACCAAACAAAATTTTCACAGAAAGTCTTCACTTTCCTTGAACATTTTCTGTTTTTCATTTAAAGAAATGAAAACTGGAAAAACAAATAGTTTTGCCTGAAAATTGTATTTTTCATTTAATTTAATTTAATTTAGTTTAATTTAATGTTTTTTGACAGTTTTCAGACAAAAAAGTTCAGTTTTGAGAAATGTTGGGGATTTTCTTTAACAAAAAAAACCCACAAAATATTCATGAGGAAACAAAGTTTCCAACCACCTCTGTTTTAACCACTAACTCTTTAATATATTTATCCTCCCCGCAACCCTACAAGGCAGGGCAGTACTATTATATCCATGTTATAGATGGGAACTGTTGTCCAGACAGAATGACGTGCCCAAGATCACACAGGAAACCCATGGCAAAGCAGGTAGCTGAGCTGGGTCTCTCAGGTTCCATGTTAGCGTCCAGACCACCTGGACCATTCTTCCTCAGTCATTGCTGTCACGCTGTCTGGAACGGCTCACAACCATGAGTGCCAATCGCAGGTCAGACGGTCAGAACACAGGGCAGACACCCCAAACTGGTGGTATATTTGGTAATTAGATTTCACCAAGCCAGTAATAAATGTGAACTCCTGGATCACTATATTAGTATTACCATGGAGTCACAGACAGTCCCCTAGGATCTCGAGCCACTTTTACCAACCAGATAAACTGGACTTTGTGATAAAAGGTTATTAAAACAAAGAATCACATTATATTGGGTTACTCTCAACCCCAGTGGGTCAGTCACTTATCCCAGGTCAATGGATACTCTTGATCTCACATCAAAGGCAATGCTGGCAGCAAATTTCTCTAGTAAACTAACTAAAGTTTTATTAGCTAAGAAAAGAAATGAAAGTTATTGAGAGTTTAAAGCAGGTAAAATACATTAACAGGTTTGGACAGTCCAAGTTTGTCAGTCCAAAGTGACAGCAGAGATGTGGTATCTGCTAGTTTTCCATAAGTCTCTCAGGGTTACGCAAGATAACTTTGGGGATCTCTGTCTTGCATCTTTTCAGGTTTCAGAGTAGCAGCCGTGTTAGTCTGTATTCGCAAAAAGAAGAGGAGTACTGGTGGCACCTTAGAGACTAACCAGTTTATTTGAATAAACTTTCGTGAGCTACAGCTTACTTCATCGGATGCATTTAGTGGAAAACACAGTGAGGACATATATATACACACAGAGAACATGAGAAAAAAAACAAACCAAAAAACCAAACCTGTAAGGAGAGTGATCAATTAAGATGAGCTATTACCAGCAGGAGAGCGGGGTGGGGGGAAGGAGGGGGAAACTTTTTGTAGTGATAATCTAGGTGGGCCATTTCAAGCAGTTAACAGGAACAACTGAGGAACAGTGTGGGGTGGTGGGGGGGAGGGAAGAAATAAACAAACATGGGGAAATAGTTTTACTTTGTGTAATGACCCATCCATTCTAAGTCTCTATTCAAGCCTAAGTTAATTGTATCCAGTTTGCAAATTAATTCCAATTCGGCAGTCTCTTGTTGGAGTCTGTTTTTGAAGTTTTTTTGTTGTAATATAGCGACTTTCATGTCTGTAATTGCATGACCAGAGAGATTGAAGTGTTCTCCAACTGGTTTATGAATGTTATAATTCTTGACATCTGATTTGTGTCCATTTATTCTTTTATGTAGAGACTGTCCAGTTTGACCAATGTCAGAGGGGCATTGCTGGCATATTGCTTGCATCTGGAATGTTCCCTGAAAGTGTCCAAACATCTCAGAGAGACAGAACCATTCCCTGGATCCATTCTCACAGCTGTATTCCCCGGAAAGCAATCTGGCAAGTGTTTCCATCACAGCATGGGTTTTTCCTCTGATGACTAAACGCAGACTGGGTCTGTGGATTTCCATTTGTGCAACACAATGACCCGTGCTTTGAAGGTAGCATGTTCTTCATTTACATTTCCAAGGTTCCAATCGCATTTGATGAGCAAACGTAATTACCGGGATACATGCGATGTAAATTACAATGTAACAGCAGACAACAATCCTTCCTTAGTTTTCATGAAGTTCACACATCAAGTAAATTCACACTTTTGATCTAGGGTTAATTAAGTAGAGGGATATACATAATGTAAAGGGATAGCATTCAACAGGTTACAGATAAGTGAAGGCAATATCATTCCCATTTCCTTTGAACTAAACACTTGAGTGAATTAGTACACTTAACATTTCTTTGATAGTCATACGTTAGTGATGGTAATATAGTATGTAGTCCTGTTTATTTGCCTGAGATAGAATTTTGGGTTTTGTTTGCCCACTTGAATTTTGAGGTTTTTAAAATAGAATTGTTTGTGTCTTATACCCTTATTAACATATGTGAACAAGGGGTGGGGGGGACACCACTGTGTGTTGCTTCTGCCTACAGATGGGGGTTTTTCAATACAAAGAGAAAAGATAAGAAATAGGGTTCCAGTGTTGCTGGATATGGCGGGAGTTTGATATACAGTGTATAATTGATGGCTGCCTGACTCCTCTCCCAAGACAAGGTCAAGTAACCAGTTTGGGGGGGCCAGGGAGATGGGGGAAGCTATAAGGAACACTAAAAAACAATGAAAAAGGTAACCCTGACCGGTGCATAACTTCACTCCCTACCCCTCCCACAGGGTACAAAAGAGGTGGTACCGAAGCCCCCAGACTCAAGACCCTCCAAAATGGAATATGACCATAAATTGCAAGGGTGGTACCAGGGTTCAGGGTACCGGGGCGTACACCTCAGGTATAACTAAGCCCACTACAAAGGAGGAGGGAGAGGAAGCTCTGTTGGTGTAAAGAGCTGGGGTTATGCATTGCCGGCAGTTTGGACACTGGCTACCTGCTTTCTGTCTGCATGACAAGAACCAAGGGAGGGTAGGGGAAGCCCTAACAACACACAAGTGAATCGGCCTATTGCTCTGACCTGAGCTGGCCTGTCAGTGTCACAATTGCTATGTGACCAGAGGGAGCGACATTACTCAGGTATGCCTTCACAGGGATTAATAAACCCATGGCTGGCCTGGATCTGCCGACTCGAGCTCATGGGGCTTGGGCTCCGGGGCTGATATATTGCTGTGTAGACATTCGGACCCAGGCTGGAGCCCGAGCTCTAGGATCCTACACAGCAATTTTTAGCCCCACAGTCTAAGCTCTGCAACCCTGAGTCAGATGACCCAGGCCTGCCGAAGCCATGCCACAGGGCTTTTATCCCCGTGTAGACATACCTGAAGGGACTGGGACTCATGACACCCGGGTTATATTCCTCAGAGCTGCTGTGTGACCTCTAGCCAGTCACTTCCCCTCTCTGTACACTCTGTAAAATGAGGATGATGATCCTGACCCGGCTTGATAAATCACTTTGAGATCTACAGCTAAGTTGTATTGTTATCTAGATCTACAGGGTAACCAGGCACAGAGCAGGGAAGAATACCTGAAGAATGCAGCTGGGTGGGAAATGGGTTTCCCATCCTGCAAGACCTTTCAAGATTTTGAGAGAGACAAAGAAGGTGAGGTATCATTTTTTATTGGACCAACTTCTGTTGGTGGATGGGACAAGCTTTTGTGCTTCACAGAGCTCTTCCTCTGGTCTGGAGAAGAGAAGCATAGTGTCCATGATCAGTACAAGGTGGGACAGATTGTTATGCATAAGGGGATCACACATATTGTAGGAGACCACTTAAAATGAAGTGGGCAATTAACATGAAGTGGGCGATTAACACTCTGCAGAATAGGCAGCAGGGCCCATTGGCTCCAAAGGAGCTACAGCCAATTTACACCTGCTGGGCGACCAATGTGAATTCAATATTTTTTAAAACGCTTGCAGCGTTGCATCTGTAGCCCATTGAGCTTTTTAGTTTAGTGCTGTCTGTAGCAAGAGAAAAATTAATGTAATGGCTGAGAAAGAAAGAAAGAAAGAAAGAAAGAAAGAAAGAAAGAAAGAAAGAAAGAAAGAAAGAAAGAAAGATTTGGGCCATTCATCCCAACAGAAGTTGAAGATGAGATACTTGAAAACTGTGCAACACTGAATTTCTCCAACGGTCTATCCCTAGAGGGACTGAACCATTCTCCGCCACCAATAAAAGTTACATTTGTAATTAAACCCATGGGGCAAAGAGCTAAGAAAGTGCAGACAGGTTCAGAACTTTCAAATCAGCTTCGGATCACATTGGCAGGCAAAAAATATGGATTTATAACTGTGTAATGGGCTAGATCCCCAGCTGATGTAAATTGACATCGCTCGACGGAAATCCAAGGCCCAGATTCCCAGTTGGCGTAAATAGGCCAAACTACCATGAACTCAATGGAAGTGTAACAATTTACACAAGCCCATGACCTGGTCCTTAGTTTTTAGTCTTCACCTTTGGGTACCTCTTGGTGAATGACTTCAGTCAGACAAGGCAGCCTGAGCTGTGGGTTCCTGTAGCAGAGGCATCCCAAGAGCTGCTGATACAATGCAGGAGGAAAAAAAAGTCTCTGCTCCCCCAGAAGTGATTACGTGATGTTAATGAAGGAACAGGCTATTCCAGGCCAGCTGAGATTCTGGTGCGACAAGGCTCTTCGCTATTGTGGATCATGTGTCTCTGTTAGAAATCGCTGTTTTAGTCCCTTCCAACCCTGAGATTCTATGATTCATTCATTCTATGATTCATTCTACAAACAACTTGGGACATGCTTTGGGCCTCTGCCCTGCCTTGTTTTTAGCCAAGGGTCCTTCCAGGGATGCTGCCATCAAGTGAGATAAAGGGCAGGTACTGTTCTCCCTCTGTGGGGTTAGTGTTGGGCAGGTTGTCAGGGTGGTTTGCTCCAGAGGTGAGATCAGAGCTGGGCGTAAAGCCTTGGAGACCGGATTCAACTGTTTAGCCCCAGAGTAGGGACATCCTGGGCTGTGGCAATATCTGAACCCTGCACAAGACAGGATCAGCTCTAGAGCTGGGAGGAGTTTTCAGTCTCTGATCCCATTTAGTCCTTCGTCTCCCAGCCAAGCCTGTCCAAGGAGGGGAGCAGGGAGCGCCCCTCTGTGGAGTGGATCCCTGTCCACCAGGAACTGCAGAGAGACTCAGGAAATCCAGTGAAGGGACATGAAAACTGCTGCTGGATAATACAGTGATGGGGGCATGAGAGAGAGATGACCAAAGAATCCTGGTGCTGGAGGATCAAAAGTATCGCATGTTGGGAAAAAATCCACGAAGACCAACAGACTACATTTTTGCTTTCAATTCTACACGTGAAGGTATTAATATACAGACAAATTTAATAATAGAGATATGAATTGTAATTGGAACTTTTAAAGACTTTTATTATCAAACAGCTAGAGCCTGTCAGATTTCTTTTCAGCAGAATGTAAGAACTGAAATTTAAGTTAGAATTTGAACTCTTTAAGGAATTAACTCTCAGTCTAGTCAGACATCTAGATCCAGTCAGAGAAAAAGAAGGGGGACAATGACTTTGCAACAGAAATCAGAAATGTTTGCAGGGTTTAGCAAGCAACAACTAATTTCTTTTCAGCTAAAAACTACTGTAAACTGGAAATTGCACATTGCAAACCAAAGAATATTGGGATTTGCAGATTTCAAAAAAAACGAAACCAAATATCTGAGTATAGGAGATACTTTCCCTGAACATTTTTGTTTAGTTCAAAAACTCGTTTTCCTACAAAAAAACCTCATTTTCCTACTACTACAAAAAAAATCTAAATTTCCAAACATCTCTAATTTGGAATGGAGCTTTAAACAAGGGAGGGGAACACTAATACTGTTCAATAATAGCATAATTTCAAAACCATTTTTTCTCTTGAAACTGGGTTTGTTTCTGTGTCAAAGGGATAATTACTGGAAGGTCAAAATTGAATAAGCAGCAGAGCTGATAGCCACAGTTGATATGTTATGCACACTAGCATCTTTAGACTCAGAGTTGAACCACCAGTTAAAGCCAGTCTATCTCAATGTTTCCAAAGGACATACAGGAGGTAAATGGGACTAGAACCCATATTTCTAGGATTTCCTTGGAAGTTAACAAGATAGACACAGGCCCAGGATTACAAAGGGTTTAAGCACCTAAAGAAGGAGAAAGGTGCCTTTGGGGATTTACAATAGCATCTGAGCAGGTTAGGTGCTATCTTTTAATCACAGGTTTCATAGTAACAGCCGTGTTAGTCTGTATTCGCAAAAAGAAAAGGAGGACTTGTGGCACCTTAGAGACTAACCAATTTATTTGAGCATGAGCTTTCGTGAGCTACAGATCCGATGAAGTGAGCTGTAGCTCACGAAAGCTTATGCTCAAATAAATTGGTTAGTCTCTAAGGTGCCACAAGTACTCCTTTTCTTTTTATCTTTTAATCGTGGCCCACAGATAACACAGAAGCTTGGCTGGAATCAGGGAACCCCGGTGGCGATTGTACTCCCTGTGTTATGCTGGGGTCAGACTACAGGGTCTGAATGGCCCTTTTGGTGTTATCACCTTTGTTTCTGTGCCCTTGCCTCTGAATCTCTGCTTCTGAGCTCTGCAGGGCTCCAGGGCGTGAGTCTTGCTAGCCCTCAGGAAATAGACGTGGATAAATCACCTTCCCGCAGCATCAGTCCTTTAATGTCAGTGCAGCTCAATGCCAGCTACTCACAGCTCGTCTGCAGAGAGAAATCGGTTTGAGTCTAGTTCAATCGCTGAATGAGGCTGAAAGGATTCTCAGATACCTGTGCCCTTAGCTTCTAGATTCTGCTATATAGATAGTGACCAAAAAATCCTAGTGCTGGATGACTGAATGTGTCTTCCGTTGGGAAAAAGGCACAAAGGTTAGCACAGGAAGTTTGCTGTTTCAATTAAATGTGTTGGGGGATCAACATACAGGGAAGAATTAAGATGATAAATATGAATTACAATATGAACTGGTTAAGACCTTTCCCATCAGTTTAATCAAATACCTACTGCTGACTGGAATTTTTCCTCCCATCAGGAAAATGTTTACTTTTCACTGAACACCCTAAATCCATTCCCCGCTCCCCCCTCCCCCCCCCAGTTTTTGGCAAATGAAAACTTTCTGCTGAAAACTGATTTTTTTTATTCCAAAACTAATATAGTTTTTTTTTTTAAGTTTTCATTTTTTTTACAAAACAATCCCAAAATGTTTGAGAAAAGCAGACAGATTGTGAGATGTGTTGTTATTTATCTTAAAAACCAATCTCCATTAAAAAGAACACAGCTGAAAATTTCCAACCAGCCTCTATGCACAGAGTTTGGGGTGGAAAAATGACAGATGAGCTGCTATTTACGATGCTGGGTGAGTCAACATCATATTGCCCTGCAAAGTGAGAATCAGGCTGTGTTAGAATTTTAGTTGATCAGTTTCATATCCAAGTTGTGAGAATTGTTGGGTTTGGAGTGTGCTTTGTTCCATCCTTCATATTGCATTTTATCAAGCCACACCTTGGGCCAAATCCTCAGATGAGATAAAGTGACGAAGCTCCATTGACTTTAAAGGAGCTGACCTAATTTACACTAGTGTGGTAACGTGACTCCTTGATTGTCAGAGGCGAGGAACACTAACAACACCTACTCATTGTAAGTGATGAGTTCTGTGCACCTTTGACATTCATAGAATGAGATATTAGGGAAAGGGGAATCAGAGCCATTCCCTCTGTCGCTCTAATCCTGACCATTGTCTTTCTCACTCCCTCCACAGACATCGCACAGTGTACTGCGGAAGAAAATGTCCAACCAAACTGTCGTGACCGAGTTCCTTCTCCTGGGATTCTCTGACATTCAGGAGCTGCAGATTTTACACTTTGTGGTGTTTCTACTGCTTTACCTGATATCCCTGCTGGGGAACCTTCTCATCATCACAGCCATAGCCCTTGACCGCCACCTTCACACCCCCATGTACTTCTTCCTGATGAATCTGTCCATCCTAGACCTCGGCTCCATCTCTGTCACCATCCCCAAATCCATGGCCAGTTCCCTCACGAACACCAGATCGATTTCTTATTCTGGATGTGTCACCCAAGTCCTTTTCTTCATCTTCTTTGCTGAAACCGACTTTGTCTTACTCACCATCATGGCATACGATCGATACGTCGCCATCTGCAAACCACTGCACTATGAGACTATAATGAACAGGAGAGCTTGTGTCCAAATGGCAGCCAGTGCCTGGATCACTGGAATTCTCTACTCTGCACTGCACACTGGGATCACCTTTGAAATCTCCTTCTGTGGAGGCAACGTGGTGGATCAGTTCTTCTGTGAAATCGCCCAGCTCCTCAATCTCGCCTGCTCTGACTTGTACCTCATTGAAGTTGGGTTTCTCATCTTTAGTTCATTCTTAGGCTTAAGCTGCTTTCTTTTCATCATTGTGTCATATGTTCAGATCTTCAAAGCAGTCCTGAGAATCCCCTCTAAGCAGGGTGAGCATAAAGCCTTCTCCACCTGCCTCCCTCACCTCACCGTGGTGTCTTTGTTTTTTAGTACTGCTGCCTTTGCCTACCTGAAACCCACCTCCAGCTCAACCTCAGGTCTGAATCTCATAGTGGCTGTTCTCTATTCTGTGTTGCCACCAATGATGAATCCGATCATCTACAGCATGAGAAACAAAGAGATCAAAGGTGCACTGAGTAAACAGATAGGTTGGAGGTTATTCACTAAGAACAAAATGTCCATATGTCTCCTTCGGTAGCAATTTCATTCTGTATTTCTTTATAAATAAAATCTGATGACATTATTGCCTCCATGAGAAAATACTGTGCACTCTGTTTATGCGGAATTGGGTATTTGCACTAGTAAAGATAGAGACAAACATGACTCAGGAAAAAAAGGAGTTTCTATAGGTTTACACCAATGTAAATAAGATTGGAATATATCATATACTGCTACCGATCACCATACTACCTGAGACCCTTGCCTATAAAATCAGTAGCCATAGCAGAGTCCCTGGTGAGGTCTTTGGCTCTTCTTATATTTTGGGATAAAAACTCAGATGGAGGTATCGATGCATTTGTTCTTTGTGTTTTTTGTTTGTTTGTTTGTTTGTCAGATTTTTAGCTTATTTTTGCTTAACTGGTTGATTGGTGGTTTGGTTTGTTTGTTTGTTTTAGGAGGTTTTGGAGGTGGAAAGGCCTGAGAAGATGGTGAGTGTTTGATGAGATGGGATTTTCAATGTTTGTCCCTTCTTGGGAGTATCCATATGTCATCTCTTTGATGGGTTTTCTGAGCGAACTGAAGGTTTGCTCCCCACAATGACAAAAGAGTGCAAAAGAGGATTATGCATGGCTTAGTTCCTACTGACATGATTATGTGTAGATTGTTGGGATATTATTGTATTATTAAAGATATGTGTCATAAATATAAAGGGAAGGGTAACCACCTTTCTCTGCACAGTGCTATAGAATCCCTCCTGGCCAGAGGCAAAACCCTTTCACCTGTAAAGGGTTAAGAAGCTAAGATAACCTCGCTGGCACCTGATCAAAATGACCAATGAGGAGACAAGATACTTTCAAAGCTGGAGGGTGGGGGGAACAAAGGGTATGTCTGTCTGTGTGATGCTTTTGCCAGGAAGAGATCAGGAATGCAGCTCAGAACTCCTGTAAAAAGTTAGTAAGTAATCTAGCTAGAAATGCATTAGATTTCTTTTGTTTAATGGCTGGTAAAAAATAGCTGTGCTGAATGGAATGTATATTCCTGGTTTTGTGTCTTTTTGTAACTTAAGGTTTTGCCTAGAGGGATGCTCTATGTTTTGAATCTGATTACCCTGTAAGGTATTTACCATCCTGATTTTTAGAGAGGTCATTCTTTTACCTTTTCTTTCATTAAAATTCTTCTTTTAAGAACCTGATTTCTTTTTCTTTGTTCTTAAGATCCAAGGGTTTGGGTCTGTGTTCACCTGTACAAATTGGTGAGGATTTTGATCAAGCCTTTCCCAGGAAAGGGGGTGTAGGTCTTGGGGGGATGTTTTGGGGGAAGATGTCTCCAAGTGGGCTCTTTCCCTGTTCTTTGTGTAACACACTTGGTGGTGGCAGCATAGGGTTCAAGGACAAGGCAAAGTTTGTACCATGAGGAAGTTTTTAACCTAAGCTGGTAAGAATAAGCTTAGGGGGTCTTTCATGCAGGTCCCCACATCTGTACCCTAGAGTTCAGAGTGGGGAAGGAACCTTGACAATATGTAAGGCATCTTTTTATTATTTTAACCTAAATGAGTATAGCATCATAGAATATTAGGGTTGGAAGAGACCTCAGGAGGTCATCTAGTCCAATCCCCTGCTCAAAGCAGGACCAACGCCGACTATATCACCCCAGTCAAGGCTTTGTCAAGCCAGGCCTTAAAAACCTCTGAGGATGGAGATTCCACCACCTCCCTAGGTAACCCTCCTAGTGAAATAGTGTTTCCTAATATCCCACCTAGACCTCCCCCACTGTAACTTGAGACCACTGCTCCTTGTTCTGTCATCTGCCACCCCTGAGAACAGCCGAGCTCCATCCTCTTTGGAACCCCCCTTCAGGTCGTTGAAGGCTGCTATCAAATCCCCCCTCTCTCTTCTCTTCTGCAGACTAAATAACCCCAGTTCCCTCAGTCTCTCCTCATAAGTCATGTGCCCCAGCCCACTAATCATTTTCGTTGCTCTCCACTGGACTCTCTCCAATTTGTCCACATCCGTTCTGTTGTGGGGATGTAAAAACAGTGTCATTCTTGCTATGGTGGAAAGACTATTGTAAAGTAAGTGACATGAACACTAGTGTCTCGGGTCTTCTTGTCTTCTTGTCTGGGGTCATTTTGTTCTAGCCCTGGTGTAAGTGGACAAGTGCCATCATGTGCACTGATCTGGTGTTCCATACGCCTTCCCATGTAGATGTACTCACACCCAAGCTGAGAAAGGATCTCAGAAGTTGGCCTGTTAGTAGTATTAGAATATCATCTTTGTGCATGGTTGTGTACACTTCATATATGACAGACAAAAGCAGAGTATGTGATTAGCTAGAGAGACAGACAGACAGGACCATTCCTTGTCCTAACCCACAACCTCATTTAGTGATAATGATAGATTTCTATTTGATTGTGAATTACATGAGCTAGCTAGCTAGTGTGACAAAGTTTCTCCTCTACCTTGGTGGGTCTTGCGCTTATTGGCAGATTTGTTCGCCTTTGAGCTTCACGGCAGCCCTCAGTTTGGCCGTTTTCGTGAACCCACAGTCCAGGTCAACTCCTCCTGTGTCTGACCAGGAGTTGGGAGGTTTGGGGGGAACCCGGGCTCGTCCTCGACTCCAGGGCCCAGTGGAATGCAGCTGTCTAGAGTGCCTCCTGGAACAGCTGTGCGACAGCTACAACTCCCTGGGCTACTTCCCTATGGCCTCCTCCCAACACCTTCTTTATCCTCACCATAGGACCTTCCTCCTGGTGTCTGATAATGCTTCTATTCCTCAGTCCTCCCACAGTCCACATTCTCACTCCTAGAGCCTCTTGCTCTCAGCTCCTTACACGTGCACCACAAACTGAAGTGAGCTCCTTTTTAAACCCAGGTGCTCTGATTAGCCTGCCTTAATTGATTCTAGCAGCTTCTTGATTAGATCAGCCTGTCTGTCTTAATTGTCTCCAGAAGGTTCCTGATTGTTCTGAACCTTTCCTGTTAGGAAACGGAACGTCCTTTGCTTGCTCCTCAGCTATCTGCTTTCTATTCTTTCCTAAAGCCCCCTGGCCTGGATTTTTCTTACTTTTTGCACCTGCCTTAGTCCCCCCCCGACTGGGCCAGACGCTTTTTTTTGTTTTCTTTTGATTTTTTGGTTTTTTTCCGTCTACGTGCTTCAGCCCTTAGTTTGCCAGCACCCGCCCCCCCTCCATGCCTGCTTTCGGGCGCAGCTATTTGCCTCAGCTGAGCCCCCGGAGGAGGGGGGGGGAAGATTGCCGATTTTGCTGTCCGGAGTGGGGAGTGGAAACCCCCAGACCCAGCCGTTTTGCCAGCAGATCGGACTTTACAACATTCTTAGCATGCCGGAAGCCTTGGAACACAGCCAACACAGCCGGAGAAGAAGGTTTCAGCAGACAGGAGAAATAATCCAGGAGAGCTATAAATCATTGTGAAGGGGGCCGTAAGACTGAGTAATTTTCTGAATTATACTCTCGTGGGGGGGAGTTTGACTGTGGTTACTTGCGTTTGTGGCGGCACAGGGGGTGTGGCGTGGAGACCCCCACCCCCGACCCATCGGTGCCCCTACCCCCCATCGTTATTACAACTGTCACGGCCCCCCCGCCGTCTGTCCCTGCTGGCAACCTGCCATCTCCCTTCTGATCCAGCTGTTCGCTTTGAACTTTGCCTTCCGGACCGAACATAACAGCCGACCAACCGAGACTCTTTGGACAAACGTGTGTGGGTCTGCACCCCCCCGCCCCGGATTGCTTATCCCACAGCTTGCCCCTATTACTGGACCCCGATTTTGTTCCCCCCCCTCCCAGTCTAACCCCCTCGGCATTCCCCCCCTCCCTGCCCGCAGCCTAGCGGAAGGAGGGGCTACTTCGCTTTTTCCCCTCCCCCCTCCTCCTTCCGGTCTCTCCCTGTCTCTCCCTGCTCACAATGGCGGGGAACGAGAGGGGCGAGACTGCTTCAACAAAATTAGTTGTCCCTCCCCCACCACCACCCCTGCCCGACCCCCAAGGTCCCCCCCCCCACTATTGTCAAGATACTTGCCACCCCCCCTGCTGGGGCACCGGTAGCAGGAGGCACCAGGATGATTGCTGCTGCTGCTGCACCCACCGCCCACCCAGATTCTAGGAAACCCCCCTGGGTTGGCCGGAAGGGCCAGGGCGGGATGAAAGGAAAGGGCCCCGCTAAAACCACTAAGCCCTCCATGGCAGAGGCTGCCCCCACCGCTGTGGCCTCGTCATCAACCGTGGTGCCCCTCCCTTGTTTCCCTCCACCAGCTCTGCGATTGTCCCTCCCCGGCCCCCAGGACATATGCCCGGGCGGCAACGTGCTCCCCCCTGCCTGCCGCCTCGTCATCTCGCCCCTCCCCGCCTCCGCCACCATCACCAGCGGCCGGGGCCCTTTCCCCACCGTGACCAGGAGGCACGGTGTCCATTGCCTCCTGGTGCCCACCTCGCCCCACGTGGAGACATACGTGCAGGCGTTGGCGAAGGTGGTAGGACCCACGGCTATTGTGACGGCCTCCAAGATGTATGGGAAGTTCGTTTTTTTCTTAGCTTCGGAGGATGCCGCCCAGGAGGCGGTGGAGAGGGGCCTGACGGTGGGGGGGGGTGTTTGTCCCCCTAGAACCGTTAGAAGACCTGGGCGTTCGCCTCGTCCTCACCTCCGTTCCTCCCTTCTTACCCAATGCTGCCCTGTTACCTGCTCTCTCCACTCTGGGGAAACTTGTCTCTGTCATCAGCCCTCTCCTGTTGGGCTGCAAAGACCCCACCCTCCGTCACATTTTTTCGTTCCGCCGGCAAGTGCAGCTTCTACCGCCGGCAGGAGTGCGTGACGAAGAGGCGCTCGAGGGATCTTTTCTAGTCCCCTACCAGGGAGCCCGCTATCGGGTCTTTTACTCTACCAGAGAGGCCCGGTGCTACCTCTGCCGCTCAGTGGGGCATGTCCGCAGAGACTGCCCTTTGGCCCGGGGGGGAGGGGCACCCGAAACCACCGAGACCCGGCAGGACATCGGCCCCGTTGCTGCCGACGCCCCTGGCTGCCCGGCACCTGAAACCAACCCTCCTCCTACTCGACCCATTGCTGCTCCCGTCCGGGCCCAAGAGATACCTTCCCTACAACGCCCGGGCGAGCAAGGGAGTTCCACCCTTGCTATTACCAATCCAGCAAAGCCTATGGAGGAGGGTGTGGCAAGGATATTATCGGGTATAGGAGAGGGCCCGCCCCAAGGAGAAACCCCTGCCCCTCATGCTGCCTCACCGCTACCCCCCCGAACCCCTGAACCATCACCTCCGCCCCCCGACACGACCCCTGCTAACCAGACCCCAGATGACGGTATGGAGGGCTGGACCCTAGTCCAGGGGAAGCGAGGCAAGCGGAAGGCTCGAGCTCCGCTGCATCCATCCGATGCGGAAGCCCTCCGGAAGACCAGGAAAGGAGGCACTGACATCGAGCCTCCCGCCACGGCCACGAGTGAGATCCATCCGCTGGTGTCGAGAGGGGAAGACGGACTGGCATTGGAGGGCAGAATCCCCCCTCCACGGGAGACTCTCCCCTCCGAGACTTCTGAGGATGCCCCTTCCGCCTGGATACCACCTGAACCCCCCGCGGACCCCGAGGCGACCGTTGAGGCGGGCCCTGGAGGAGAGGCCCCCGGTGTGGCAGGAGCTGGCCTCTCCCCCGTGTATGCGGAGATTGAGGCCCTAGATTTGACCCCGGTCACCCAGGGAGGGGATGATCTGCTGCTGGCTGGCCTCGAGCTGGGCAACCTTACCCCAGCCTCCCTTTCCCCATGCTCCCTCCCCCTAATTGCCTTCCCAGGTGAGCACCCTGCAGAAGGTGGTCCACCACCTGATGCCATGGCCGCTAAGACCACCATGGAGCCAGTGCCTAGCATTATTGGGAGCCCCCTCCCTTACCCCTTAACCCTTGACTCTGCTCAGGAGGCACTTTCCTTTAGCTGCTTGCCTCCTGAACCCCAGAGCCTTACCCCTGCCCTTGCCCCCACCCCTGTCCCTGCCCAAGTCCCCTCCTCCTGCAATGCTAATGCCGCCCCTGGGGTTATTTCCTTTCCGCCTTTCGCAGATTCCCCCCAGGGAGCAGTCTTTGCACTTTCTAGCCGCGACCCATTAGGAGTGGTAATTTTTCCCCTGCCATCCCCCTCCACCCCAAGGCGTGAAATGAATTTAATAACCCCAGCCTGTCAGACGCCCCGTCGGTGGTCCGCACCCTGTTTACCCGTCTTAGCGGACCACGAGGCTGTATTAAGAGTCCCACCAAGGAACACCTCGGGAATTGTAACCCCACCCCCCCATGAGCTGCGGCATGCACTATGGAAGTTCCTAGAGCACACCCGTGGTGCCCGCGATAGGGCACAGCTGGCTCTTCAGCTATGGGGGGACTTTGATCAAATCCTCCAGGCCACAAGGGCCCTTATAAAGGAGGGCAGGGGGCAAGGAAGGCGCGGTGCTGCGGCCTACGAGTGAGCCCGCAGCTTCCGACGTGATCTACTCACCCACGGGATGGGTCACGGGTTGCTGCGCAACCCACCAGGGGCCCTGAACACCCCCGCCAACACGAAACCCCCACCCCCCCAGCCCTCCGCATGACGCCTCTTATTATTGCGACCCTGAATACCAGGGGCTGTAGGATGGCTCTCCGCAGGTCCCAGGTGCTCTCTTACCTTCGGGAAGGGGGGTACTCTGTAGTTTTCCTGCAGGAGACCCATACGGACCTGGCCGCCGAGGACAGGTGGCGGCTGGAGTGGGGGGACGGGGTATACTTTAGCCACTTCGCGACCTGGCAAGCTGGAGTGGCAACCCTGTTCTCCCCCAACCTACGGCCTGAGGTGCTAGGGGTCAATGAGGCCGTGCCGGGCCACCTGCTGCACCTTCAAGTCTGTATGGAGGGGCTCGTGGTCAATCTTGTTAACATCTATGCCCCGCAAACGAGCTCCAGGCGGCCACAATTTTATCAGCGGGTGTCCGACTTTCTCGGCACCCTGGATTCGCATGAGTGCCTGGTCCTGGGAGGGGACTTTAACACCACCCTTGAGGAACGGGACCACTCAGGGGCCGAACCGAGCCCGGCCGCCGCGAATATTCTCCAAGGGATAGTTGAACATCACTCCCTAGTGGACGTCTGGCGTGACCATCACCCAGATGACACCTCCACGTTCACCTTTGTCCGGAGGGAGGCCCATCGGTCACACCACTCTCGGTTGGACCGTATTTACTTATCCCGTTTCCATCTTTCACAGGCCCACTCCTCCGCCATTCGGCCGGCCCCATTTTCCGATCATCATTTAGTCACCGTAATGATCTCCCTCCGTGCAGAGAGACCGGGGCCGGCCTATTGGCACTTTAATAACAGCCTGTTGGAGGACGAGAGCTTTGTGATGTCCTTCCGGGAGTTTTGGCTGGCTTGGCGAGAGCAGTGGCGTGCCTTTCCCTCGGTGCGGCGATGGTGGGATCTCGGGAAGGTGCGCGCCAAGCTCTTCTGCCGTGACTACACTCGGGGCACCAGCCGACGGCGAAATGCGGCGATAGAGCAGTTGGAACGGAAGGTCTTAGAGATGGAGAGGCGCCTGGCCGCCAATCCCGAGGACCCGTCCCTCTGCGGAGTGTGCCGGGAGAGGCGGGAGGAGCTCCGGGCCCTCGAGGACCACTGGGCCCGAGGTGCCTTCATTCGGTCCCGCATCCGCCTCCTTCGGGAGATGGACCGCGGCTCCCGCTTCTTCTATGCCCTGGAGAAAATGAGGGGGGCCAAGAAACACGTCACCTGCCTTCTTGAGGAAGACGGCACCCCCCTCACGGATCCGGAGGAGATGTGTGGGAGGGCCCTTGACTTCTACACAAGCCTTTTCTCCCCGGACCTGACCGATCCTGGCGCTTGCGGGGTGCTCTGGGAGGAACTCCCCACGGTCTGCGTGGGCGACCGAGACCGACTAGAGCTACCTCTCACCCTGGCCGAGTTCTCGGAAGCCCTCCGTCGCATGCCCACCAATAAATCTCCGGGCATGGACGGGCTGACCGTGGAGTTTTACCGCGCGTTCTGGGACATTCTTGGCCCAGACCTAGTCACCGTCTGGGCTGAGTCCTTGCAGAGCAAGGTCCTCCCTCTGTCGTGCAGGCGAGCAGTGCTCTCCTTGCTGCCGAAGAGGGGGAACCTCCTCAATCTACGAAACTGGCGTCCCGTCTCACTCCTTAGCACGGATTACAAAATCGTAGCGAAAGCAATCTCGCTGCGGCTAGGGTCCGTGATGGCGGATGTGATCCACCCAGACCAGACCTATACTGTCCTGGGTCGCAGCATTTTTGACAACCTCTTTCTAGTCCGAGACCTTTTGGAACTCGGGCGGAGAGATGGTCTGTCGTTCGCCCTCCTGTCTCTTGACCAGGAGAAAGAGTTCGATAGAGTAGACCATGGGTACCTCCTGAGCACTCTGCAGGCGTTTGGATTTGGACCTCAGTTTGTGAGTTTTCTCCAGGTGCTGTATGCCTCCGCGGAGTGTTTGGTTAGGCTCAACTGGACCCTGACTGAACCGGTCAGCTTCGGGCGAGGAGTGCGGCAGGGGTGCCCCCTCTCGGGCCAGTTGTACGCTCTGGCGATCGAGCCTTTCCTCTGTCTCCTCCGCAGGAGGATGACAGGGTTGGTGCTGCGGGAGCCGGAGCTGCGGCTGGTCCTGTCGGCTTACGCCGATGACGTACTCCTCGTGGTCCAGGACCCGGGCGACTTGGCGCGAGTGGAGGCATGCCAAGCCATCTATTCGGCAGCCTCCTCCGCCCGAGTCAACTGGGTCAAGAGCTCTGGCTTGGCGGTGGGGGACTGGCGGCAGGTGGGCTCCCTCCCACCCGCACTTCAGACCATCCGGTGGAGTGCGGGTCCACTGCTCTATCTCGGCGTTTACCTTTCCGCCACGCACCCTTCCCCGCCGGAGAACTGGCAAAATTTAGAGGGCGGGGTGATAGAGCGGATCCGGAAATGGACGAGGCTACTCCGATGTCTCTCCCTCCGAGGGAGAGCACTGATGCTTAACCAACTAGTCCTGTCCACGCTCTGGTACCGGCTCAACACCCTGGCCCCGGCCCCGGGTTTCCTGACCCACCTCCGGAGATTGATTCTAGAGTTCTTCTGGTCAGGAATGCACTGGTCCCCTGTTGGAGTTCTTCATCTACCCCTGAAGGAAGGAGGGCAGGGCCTGAAGTGTCTGTACACTCAGGTCCGCGTTTTCCGCCTCCAGGCCCTGCAGAGGCTCCTTTATAGTGCAAGTAGTTCGGCGTGGAGCATACTGGCGCACGCCTTCCTGCGCTGCTTCCAAGGGCTTCGATACGACCAGCAGCTCTTTTATCTTTCTCCGAGGGGTTTTCCGCGAGACCTCTCCGGGCTGCCGGTCTCCTACCAGGACCTCCTCCGGACCTGGAAACTGTTTCTAACAACCAGGTCCGTGGCGGCCACCGTGGGAGCAGATCTCCTCACGGAGCCCCTGCTACACAACCCCCAGCTCCGTGTGCAGGTGGCGGAGTCCCGCTCGGTGCGCCAGAGGTTGGTCCTGGCTGAAGTCACGAGGGTCGGAGACCTCCTGGACTACGACCGGAGAGACTGGCCGGATCCCCTGACGCTCGCTCGGCGCATGGGGCTCTCCAGCCCCCGTACCCCCCGGCGCATACTTCAGGAGGTGAAGGCTGCCTTGACCCCCGGCTTATGTTAGCCGAGCCTTGTGCGAGGGCGCACCCCGCCCATCTTTTACCCCAGGCCCGCCGGACCTTTCCATCGGGCCCCTACCTCGTAGATCCCAACAAACCCCTCACCCTTTCACTGCAAGCCGGCTGCACGAACTGCAGCCGGTTAGTTTTCAAATTGCACCACGGAAATATTTATATACACTTACGCTTCACACCCTTCACTCCCACACCCTGGTGTCCCACCCCGATACAAAGTGGCGGGACCTCCTGCCACCTTTGGAGGGTGAGCAACCTCGGTGGGCCAGCCTGTATTCCACCTTGGTCCCGAGGCCCATCGGGGACATCAGTTGGCGGCTCCTTCATGGAGCTGTGAGTACGGGCGTGTTTCTGACACGGTTTACCCCCATCCCGGGCACTTGTCCTTTCTGTAATGTGAGGGAAACCCTGGCGCACGTATATTTAGAGTGTGCCAGATTGCAGCCCCTTTTCCGGCTCCTCACAAATATTTTATTACGCTTCTGGCTTCATTTCTCCCCTCACCTTTTTATCTATACACTTCCCATCCATGGCCCCACAAAGTCGCGGGATCTTCTGGTCAACCTCCTCCTAGCCTTGGCTAAAACAGCCATTTATAAAACCAGAGAGAGGAGGTTGGCCCATGAAACGTCCTGCGATTGTGGGGCCTCCTTCCGATCCTCAGTACATTCACGTATCCGGGCGGAGTTCCTCTGGGCGGCGTCCACCGACTCCCTTGATGCTTTCGAGGAGCGGTGGACGCTGTCCGGGGTTCTCTGCTCGGTGACCCCATCCGGTTCCCTCCGTCTGACCCTTTGATTGAGGGGAAGAGCGAGAGATGCCAGCCCCAGCCGTTGCCACTGTGGATACCATCATTCCTGTCATCTAGGAGGGGTCCACTAATACATGGGTGTCTACCCCACCCCATCCCTAAACCACCCACCCCGCAGCCGTGCCCATCTTACCGGGCACTCTCAGAAGAGGGAGGATCGGTGACACTGGGCGCGGCACTAGGTAACTCGAGGGGGTGGAAGACCACAAGTGTCGAGGAAGCCCTCCTGCTCTGGGCCCAGGCTAGCCTGAACACTTCTCCCTCCTGAAAGCTGCTGTGTTATACCTTCTGTTTGCGTTGTTTTGTTGCATAGTTGTTTTGTTTCCTTTGGTAATTTTGTAAGTGTTACCAATAAACTTCTTTTCTGTTTCAAAAAAAAAAAAAAAAAAACCCTTCCCTGTTACCTTACCTAGGGGAAAGGGACCTACTTAACCTGGGGCTAATATATCTGCCTTCTACTACTCTCCTGTAGCCATCTGGCTCGACCCTGTCACACTAGATAATGAATAATCTATGGAAATTTTTGTGCAAATTATTGTGCTTCTTTTCCTGTTAATGATTGTCTATGTCCAGATCATGATTTTCTTATAAGTACTCCTTATTACACATTATTTCGCAAAGATTTTGTATGACTATATCTTACTCCATCGCTCATTTACAAACAGCTCATCCTAACGCACTTAGTGTTTGAACTTTGAGCTGTTTTGACCGGATATATTTTTAACATACTCTGGTTTGCTTGGAAGTATCACAGACGGGTTGGAAGAGACCTCAGGAGGCCATCTAGTCCAATCCCCTGCTCAAAGCAGGATCAACACCAACTAAATCATCCCAGACAAGGCTTAGTCATGCCGGGCCTCAGGCCAATGCTCAGCTGATTTAAATTGGCATAGCTCTATTGAAGTCAATAGATCTCTGAGAATTTACACCAGCTGAGGATCTGGTCCAAACACTCATGATTATGAATTTAAAACTCATTTCCTTTGAATATTCTGTACAATGGTCCTGATTCCGCAGCCACTTCAGCACGTTCTTAACTTTAACCATATGAGTGGCCCCATTGAAGGTTTAAAGGTAAACTCATGTTTAAGTCCCCGTTAAATATGGGTTAGGGATATGGATAGGGCTCAAGGATAACCCCAAACTGATGTCAGACCCTGACACTCTTTCCATTTCTCTCCTTTCCCAGTCAAATAAAGCCCTGCAACTGGTGCATTGGAATTACTCTCCCCGTCTGGCTTCTTTCAAAAATTAGGATTCTGGGACCTGACGTGTCAGTGACTTTCGGCACCACACCGATGAATGGAGTAGAGAGAGAGAGATCAACATTGACAAGGACTTGCACAGAGAAAGGATGCTGTGCCACTGTCCATGTCATCAGTGTTAGGGGTATTCTGATGTGAGGCTCCCACAGTCACTCCAGTTGAAGCTGTTCCAGTCTGGAAAAATAATTAAAGAGTTATTGGAGCAGGGGGTGTGGACACGGGGTCTCCCAGGTGAGTGCTTTGGCCACCAGGCTACAGGGTAATTCTCATGTGCTCTCTCTCCCTCTCTGACCCAATGATTCTTTAATGATTTAATCCAAAGTGGAACAGCTTGAACAGGAGAGGTTGAGGGAGCCCCACATCGGAATATCCCACAGCCCAGTGATTAGGACACTCACCCAAAAGGTGGCAGATCCCCCTTCAAATCCCTTCTCCTCCTCAGGCAGAGGGGGGACTTGAACTGGGGGTTTCCCCATGGCCAGGTAAGTACCCTAACCACTGGGCTAAAAGTTAAACAGGAGGGCCTTCTCCTTCTCACACAAAACACCAGAGGTGCCTGACCCAAGGAGAGGGTTCCCAGGTATGCATCACAAGCAGGGATAGGCGCCACCCAACAGTTCGACATAGGCAACTATCTCTGTGAGGGGGTGGAGCTTGGCACACCCGCGTCTAGTCATCATCTCCCAGTGGTCAGGTTAGGCACCTCCCCACTGCCTGCTGGCAACTGTGGATCCCATTTAGGTGTTTACCTCTCCTGTCATTGAACAGGGAGCCTGGGCTCCGAACACAAGCTTTAGGAATCATGGGGATTTTCTAAGTGCCTAAATGTTAGGTGCTGCAATGCTCATCGTTAGAATACCTAAAGGTAAGATTTTTAAAGGTATTTAGGTGCCTGGTGGGATTTTCAAAAGCATTTAGGTACCTAAATCCAATTGAAATCAAAGGGTGTTTTGAAAGTCCTACTAGATGCTTAAATACCTTAAAAAATCAGGCCCTAATTCCTTCTGTGAATCTAGCCCTGAGTGTCTGATATCCCCGAAGAGGCTTTAACAATATCATCCCAGAAGACTGAAGACAGATCCAAAAACCATATTTTTGAGCCCTTCCTAACACTGAAGGGCTTTGTAAACTGCAGCCATATCCAGACATGGGTTCTACAAATGGCCCTGTCCCTTTAAAATGAGCCAGACACAGACCCCAGGACCAAAGACTCATGAGTTTGAGGTTTTAAAATATAAGGCTGCTCCCATCTCAGCTGAGATAGGGACCACCGCACCTCTAGATCATGCAGAACAATCTGGTCCCAGCAGGGTACACGAGAAAGGCTGATATTCATTGGATAGCTGACAGTCAGTGGTAGCTTTGAAAATGAGGCCTCTTTGAAAATGCCAGCTGAGGGCTTTGTCAAGTGGAAAATGATCTATTGTCAGATTTTACAAATGGCCCCTCTCTTCATCATTGGCCAAACAGAAACATCCATCCCTGAGCTTTGCAGTGTTCAACATCCAGCCTTGCCTTCATCACTTCCTAGGGGTGCACAGGGACCATTCCCCCGCTAGGCCGCGAGTGACTATATTGGCATAAGCATCAAAGTTTGTGCCTTGTGATGGCTTCATGGTGGCCTTAAGAAATGGACTGGGGGTCTTTGTGCGGTTCCTAGAAGACGTGTCCCCAACACACAAACATCATCATTACTGGAAATAGATTTGCATCCTTGTGCTCCATTACTATAGAGAGGTCCAGAAGTATGCAGAAAGGAATCCTCTGTCCTATATAGCAAGGGTCCCTCCACGGCAGGGGAGAAGCACACGTCCGGGGAATGGGGAGCGAGGGAAGATCGCACAGCTGCCACCTGGGCTTCTATACGTACTACTGAAAAATGTCAGACTTCAGAACCTTGGCTAATCATCTGGCCACTGAGGGTTAGTGTGGTGCAAAGAAAATTAGGATACAAAGGGACAAGACAGAAATCTCTGTATATTAAGTCTGGGATATTCAAAGGGGTCTAAGGACATTAGTTGCCTAACTCCCATTGTGCAGTCAATGGGAGCTGGGCACGTAATTCCCTGAAGCCACTCTGAAAAGCCCTGTCACAGCTCATGGCCCTCAGTGAAAGTTCACTGTACGGTTCCAGATTCTGCAGCACCCACAGCCCCTTGTGTCTGCTCTAATTGCACAGGATGCTGGAGAGTCAGTCACTGGTTCCTCCAGAGGGCCAAGCCCATTCCTCCAGGGGTCTCTCCAGGGAAATCGGTGATTTTGCACCCAGGATACATTGGGTCCCTTCTGCTGAGCTGTTTTCTACTCTCTCCCCTGCTAGTGCCCCCTGGGGATAATCACAGCTCTGTGCTCCTCACAGGGGTTTCCTAGGGATGCCCCACTTGGTCTGATTGCTTTGGTTGCTCTCAGTAACTGAATCCCTGGGCTGATGTTATGTCCCTGGCACACCATGCTTGGTGCACCACGCTGCGGCAGGGCCTGGGAATAGATTGTGCCCCAATAAGGCAACTATAGAGAGCATTCGGCCCCTGAACATTTGAGAGGAGCTGAGGTCTCAGTTCACACCCCATTTCCATGTGGAAGCTACAAACATTGTCGAGCAGGATGGGACAGGCTGGCTTGGGAGATAAGAGATGAAGTTGCTGCTTTCACCTCTAAGTCACCTGTCCAAACCCAGCCCCACTGAGCAGGAGCCAAGGGCTAAATCCGCAAAAGCATTTAGGTGCCTAAGTCCAAAATTTACACCCTCAAAAGCTCTGCTCAGCTGCTGCCTAACCCTGTAAGCACCTACATGTCCCTGGATAAAGTCCACTGTGGTTGCTATTGCAGAGGGATGCAGATGGTGGTGTATCAGTTGTAGAAACCCAAGGTTTGCTCCAATAGGCTCTTTTGCAAATGATAGGTGTAATGTTTCTGAAGTTCAGGTGAAGCCCAGGCCTTAGAACTTGAGAAGATAGATACAGGGCACAGATTATAAAGGGGTTTAGGCACCTACCTATTCTAATAGGTGCCCAGTGGGATTTACAAGAGCACCTAAGCAGGTTAGGTGCCTAACTCCCATTGAACGTCCATGGGATCTAGCCACCTGGCTTACTTAGGAGCTTTGATTAATCTCCCTAGGTGCCTGTCTCCATTGGTAGGTGCCTAAATGCCTTGAGCAATGCAAGATGGTATATTTCTGAGGTACAAGGCTGGGAGCTGGGGGCATCTGGCTGGTGCCTTTCTTTGTGTGATTCACGAGTGGATCTGGGAGCATTCATTTGGCTCTAGACTGTTCTCAATGGTAGCAGATGACAGAACGAGGAGTAATGGCTTCAAGTTGCAGTGGGGGAGGTTTAGATTGGATATTAGGAAAAACTTTTTCACTAAGAGGGTGGTGAAACACTGGAATGCGTTGCCTAGGGAGGTGGTGGAATCTCCTTCCTTGGAAGTTTTTAAGGTCAGACTTGACAAAGCCCTGGCTGGGATGATTTAACTGGGAATTGGTCCTGCTTCGAGCAGGGGGTTGGACTAGATGACCTTCAGGGGTCCCTTCCAACCCTGATATTCTATGATTCTATGATTCTATGATTCATGCAATCTAGCTGGGTGTGGGGCTTCACATGCTTCTGGACTGAGTGATAGCACCTGGAGGGGTTTGCTGTTAGTCGCTAGCAGAGCATTGTGAGAGACACACCAGGCTAGTGAATTCAGGAGCCACAGCCATCCCACAGTCCCAGGTTGCAGCCCGGGGAACACCATCACACACTCCCACTCTGCCTAGGCACATAGCATGATGGGAATGCTTTGCCCAAATGATGACTTTTGGCTGGTGTTGGATCACAAGACACTTTGTTATTGGGGCAGGGGTAATAAAGGGTTTGTGTATCCTTCTTGTGTGAATCAAGGGCAGCAGAACTGTGCTTGACATGCCCTGACTGAGGAACTCACCGTCAAGTAAACTGCACTTGCTAAGCAGGGGACATGGGTGCCAAAGGCCAGTGGAGGTGGGTGGGTGGATGTGTGCAGGATGGCTGGTAGAGGCCAGAGCAAATGTCTGGACAGTGGAGAGAGCAAGGTGCCTTTCTCTCCATCCACCAGGGTGGGCTGTGAATGCCACAGATGCACCTCTGAACTCTGGGTCTTCGCTGACCAAGGACAACAGCTGTGAGTGTGGTGCGGTGAAGGGAAGGGCACGTTACAGGAACTTTTGGTTGCTGGACTTAAGAACCTGAGGCAAAAGGACAAAGCCCAACATACTCTGGGGTGGGTGTTTTGCTCATGGTTTATGTTATGAATCCTGCTTGCAGTGTTTTCCCAAGTTAATACCAGCTTACTTTCCCCCTTTTTATTAAAAGTTTCTTTTCTACACTCGGACTCTGTGCTTGTGAGAGGGGAAGTGTTATCTCTAGAGGTGCCCAACGGGGGATGTGTAATTGTGCCAAGTTACTAGTTGGGAGCTCAAGTCGGTGTTATGTTGCATTGTTGAAAAAGACCCCCAAGATATTGAACCCGGCCCTTGTTGCTGCCGACTCCAACTGGCAGAAGGGTTACACAGGTTTCTTAAAAGTGAAGGGAGAGGTTCTCAGTTGGTCTAAATCATTATAGCTGGGTAGATGTGACCGTGCGGTGCTGCGGGCTGGGAGAGCTGCCTGAGGCAGAAGCCTCCAGCTCGCATGATATTCCAGGCAGGACTGAATCTCCATGAGACAAAACCTAAAGAAGAGAATGACCTGGAGTCTCTGGCTCCCATTCGGTGCTCTAAGAGGAGAAGCGCCATGTCTGTCCAGGCGCCCCAATCGATCTCACCGAGGTCTGCCAGGAGCACCCAGGAGATGTACGCCGGCTACCAATCCTACTGCACCGTCTGCCGTGAAGGCAAGGAGCTGCTGCTGTGTAGCAATGCAGTACCGCGTCTGCCAGCAGCACCCAGGAGACATACGGTGAGCTGAGCGGGCTCCAGGCTTGCCGTGGTATGGCGTCTGCATGGATAACCCAGGAAAAAAGGCGCAAAACGATTCTCTGCCGTTGCTATCACAGAAGGAGGGAAGGGGGGGTGGTCCTAACGACATGTACCCAGAATCATGTGCGACAATGTTTGTGCCCCATCAGGCATTGGGAGCTTAACCCAGAATTCCAATGGGCAGCGGAGACTGCAGGAACTGTGGGATAGCTACTCACAGTGCACTGCTCTGTAAATCAATGCAAGCCACGATATTGACGACACACTCCGCCGACTTAATGCGCTTAGTGGGGATATACGCGATCGACTGAATAAAATCAGTTTCTAAAAATGGACTTCTATAAAATCGACCTTATTTCGTAGTGTAGACATACCCTAAGAGAGTTAAGCATCTAACTCCCATTGTGCAGACAATGGGCATTGAGCACCTGTTTCCCTGAAACCACTCTGAAAATCCCTGTCATAGCTCACATCCTGGAGCAAGTGTCCATGTATTGTTCCAGATTCTGCAGTACCCACACCCCCTTGCTTCTGCTCTAATTGTGCAGGATGCTGCAGAGTTGGTTACAGGTCCCCCCAGAGGGCCAAGCCCATTCCTGGGGCCTCTCCATGGAAATCAGCAATTAGTACCCAGGATACATGGTGACCATTCTGTTGAGCTGTTTTCTACTCACTAGATATTACCTCGCCCACCTTGTCTCTCTGTTCCCGGAAAAGCCATCTTTAGAGAGCAGGACAGTCCCTGGTCTTCGCTTCCAGCACTGGACACATGAAAGGAGAGGAGGTCTCCGTTCACACCCCATGTCCACATGAATGCTATAGCCATCTCGGCGCAGGATGGGAAATGCTGGCTTGGGAGATAACAGATGAAGAAGCTGCTTTCATGTCTAGGTCACCTATTCAACCCAGCCCCAGTGAGCAGTGCCCCAGTGTCCTCCCCTTCCGAGTGCTGTGAAAAATTGGTTTTGTGCCTCATCTCCTTGGACACGACATGAAAGCACCCACCAAACATCTCATCCATCCAAACTAGAACGCGTTAATCCCCTGTGAGCAGCCTCAGCAGAGACCACGGACCAGCCCGGACCTGAAGAGATCATCTCAAAATGGGAGAGGGTAGATCGGGCTCTCAGTCCCCTTCACTACATGGTCGCTCCATGGAAATTGCGATAGCCATCAAAGGAGCCAATTGTTGCCAGTCAAAGTAAAGGTGGGTTCTGCAGGGATGGGCTTTAGTGTGGAACCAGAACCTCAGATCCTAAGCCCCCTCACCTGAGCTTTGGGGAAGTGAGGATCCCAAGAAAGAGCCCAGTGTCTGAGCTGGGCCCATCTCAAATTAATTTGCAATTTCCTGATGGAAATAGTCTTCTTCTGTCAGCCACACAACCCTCAGCTCTTACATAGCAGGGAAGGCCTAGTCCTGATCAGTGAGACTCATTCTTCTCTCCCTCAGCCTGGTGTAAATAAAGAGTAACTCTAGTCGAGTAAATGGAGCTGTTTCTCCTCTTACTCACCCAGTGAGTAACTCAACAGAGTTAGGCCATGTCGACACTATGGACCTTACAGCTTTTACCTTTACCGCCTTGTCTACCCTTCGGACCTTACTACCTTTACCGCTTGTGACGGTCAAACTTTTGTTGGTCGGGGTGGTTTTTTCACATCCCGACCAACAAAATTGGTAGTGTAGACAAAGCTTAAAGTGGGGGCTTTTGGTTAACTCATTGTTAGTTATGTTAATTGAAGGATGAATTCACAGCCGTCAATCTCAATGAGGTCTGTGATTGATCCCATTATTCGTACCTCGCAGTTTAACAATACAAGGCAGCAGAAGGAAACTGGAAGTTATGGAGGGGCTTATAACTCCGGAAGCCCTTGGTCAAATGACAACAAATTTGGAACGCGAATCTACCCCGGGCCTGCCTGAGGTACCCAAATTTCAAAGCTTTCCGAGTAACCATTCAGCTTCTAGTGCACTTCCAGAAACTGAGCTTTAAACCATACAAAATGGTGGGAATGGAAATCCGCTAGCCCTCCTTCTGCATTGGCACAAGCGCACAATCCAACACGCAGACTTTCTTAAATTCCATTCTCATTTCGGGTCCCCCAAGATTTAGTGGGGGCCGTGCACTACCTTGGGTAAAATGAGACAGATTGAGACCATTTTGACCTGCCTCACATCAATAGTTTGATCTCTAGCTTTGAGCAAAATAAACAAAACCTAGAAACTTGTAACTGGGCTCATATCTCCACAACCCTCTCTCAGATGACCCCACATTTAGGTCACTAATCCTACCCTGCACCCTCCTAAGGCACATTAAATTTCAAAAGAATCTGACTAAGCATGTCTTCTGTTTTTTCCTTTTCTTTTTTTTTTTAAGAAAGGAGGACCTTTAAACAGAAGTCATGATGCAACCTTAACTAGAAGGGCGTTGCTGTGATGGTAATAATATTCACCAGTTCATTCACTGGTTGGGTATCCATCTTGCACGTTTCTATGAACCCTGCTATTGGAATATTCCAGGAGCATTGAGATGGGATTGTGATGTTCAGCAACGAGAATCTCAGAGACAGGAACAAGCAAAAAAACTCGACATCACGGCACTGATATTTAGCTCATGTAACCTGGCCGAGTTCCATAGCACTCTGCCAATTTACATTCGCTGAGGAACTGGTCTAATTGACTTCAGTGGGGCTAGGGCTGATTTACACAACAGCTGTTTGGGGATCTGGACTCTTTGAGTCCAAGGCAGCTAGAGGTGATTTACAGAAACTGGGACACTGACCCATCCACTTCAGTGGAGCTACCCTGATTTGAACTTGCTGAGGATCGGAACCATTGATTCCAACAGGTCTCGGGCTGATTTCTACTCTTTGGCTCTTTGTATTTCATCAGTTTCTCTGACATGAATGTCTCGTGTAAATTACACATTTTTAAACAGTGCATCTGCAGCCAAAGGAGCCTTTTATTTTAATGTTGTCTGCCGGAAGGAAAACAATGTTACGACTGAGAAAGAAAGAAAGAAAGAAAGAAAGAAAGAAAGAAAGAAAGAAAGAAAGAAAGAAAGAAAGGAAAAGACCTGGGCTATTCATCCCAATAAAAGTTGAAGATCAGATGCAGAAAATCTCCACAACACTGTCCCCAGTTCTGTCCCAAGTGGGAATGAATCGCTCTGTCACCCTTACAAGTTACACTTGTAATTCATCCCAGTGGACAAAGAGCTAGGAAAGAGGAGACTGGTTACGAATGTTTGACTCTTCTTTGGTTCAGTTTCACAGGCAAAGGATATGGGTTGGAAACTGCGTCATGGGCCAGATCCCCAGCTGGTGTAAATGGATGTAGCTCCCTGGAAGTCAATGAGTAAGATCCCCAAGTGGTGTAAATAGCCCGCGCTACTCTGAAGTCAATGGAAGTGTATCAATTTACACCAGCTCAGGACCTGGTCCTTAGTTTTTAGTGTTTGTCTCTTAGTGAGGAACTTGAAGCAGCCAGGGCAGCCTGAGCTGTGGGTTCCTCTGGTGGCTGCACCCCAAGAGCTGCTGGTGCAATGCAGGAGAAAAACATCTCTGCTCCCCTAGAGGTGACTATGTGGAGTTAATGAAGGAACAGGCTATTCCAGGCCAACTGAGACTCTGGTGCCAAGAGGCTCTTAGCTATTGTAGAGCCCATGTCTGTGCTACAAATATATGTTTTATTTTGCCATCCTGTGGGGACCCCCTTTGTGATCCAGCCCTGCCTTGTTTTTAGCTAAAGGTCCTTCAAGAGGTGCTGTCATCATGTGAGATGCAGGGCAGGTGCTGTTCCCCCTCTGGGGGGTTAGGGTCAACTAGGGCAGGTTGTCAGGATGGTTTGCTCCTGAGGTGAGAGCAGAGCTGGGCTCACAGCCCTGGAGACCAGATTCAGCTATTTAGCCCCAGAGCAGGGATATCTTGGGCTGTGACCTTGTTTGAAGCCGGCACAAACCAGGATCAGCTCGAGAGCTGGGATTGTCTTTCAGTCCCTGATCCCATTTAGTCCATCACCTTTCACCCAAGCCTGCCCTAGGAGGGAAGCAGGGAGCGCCCATCTGTGCTAGGAACTGCAGAGAGACCCCCACAACTAGGACATCCAACAAAGGGATGCGACACAGCTGGTGGATACTACAGTGATGGGGGCATGAGAGAGAGAGAGAGAACCAAAGAATCCTGGCAGCGGGTGAACAGATAGATAGATAGATAATGACCAATGATTTCTAACACAGTCGGATCAAATGCATCACAAATTGGAATAAAGACCAACAAAGTAAGTTTTCTATTTCAATTAAATATGTTAGAGTATTCATATATGGGGCAAATTTAATATCAGAAATATGAATTGCAATTAGAACTCTTTAAGACATTTACTATCAAATTATGCAGATATATAGAGATGATCAGATTTTTTTTTCCACCAGAAAAAATTGACTTTTCATTGAGGTTGTGAGAACCAAACAGTTTCAGCCGAAAACTGTTGGAACCTGAAAATTTTTAGGCATAACCAAAAAATGTTTTCATTTTTATGGATTTCAGAAACTTTCCATGAAAATATATTAACTGAAAACTGAATTTTCCTTTGAAATAAAGTAGAAATTGTCTGACTACTCCTACCTGGAAACTTAGCTTTTCACCAGGGTGGGGAACATGAATATTGTCCAATAACACCATAATTTACAACCCCATTCCCTCTATTGCAACCGTGTTTGTCTGTTTCAAAGGGGTAGCTGCAGGATGGTAAAACTGAGTAAGTAGCAAAGTTGGTCGCCCAGAGAATGTGTTTTAAACATACTAACCTCTCTAAACTAAAGCCCTGAGAGTCGAAGCTCCCAGACAAAGCCTGTCTCTCTTTATCCTACCCAAGGACAGGCAGGAGGTTGATGGAACTAGAACCCAAATCTCCACTTCTACCATCATAGCCTCTGTCCCACACTGCTGCCTGCTAAACAAAAATACTGTCAACATGTGCACAGAACATGTACATAGGAAGACACAATCCATCCCCAAAAGAGTTCACATTCAAAGTACACAAGACAGACAAAGGGAAGGGGAGGAAAGAGAGGCAGCAGTGACTGCTCCATGGTCACAAAGTGACAGAGGAAAGACTAGAACCGAAGTCTCCTGACTCACACAGCACAGAAATAAAGTCACAGAGGGGAACCACACAACCTAGCAGCAACTGAGCGATGCGACCAGCCCATCATCACCCAGCAATGGGAGTGCAGCTGGGATCTGGTGCCATAAATCATTGTATAAGTAAGGAATCAGGCGGTATGTGGGATGTTGGGGTGGAATCATCACAGAAAAGCTGCCATGCGGGAAGCTGGGTGATTCTGTGCTGTGTTTCTCAGTTAAGTGGGAATCAGACTGTGCTGGCATTTTAGTATTTTAGTTGGCCAAGTTGTGAGCCTGCTGTCTATAGCAATAGGGGCATAATTTTGGCTCAGATTGTTGGATTTGGGTTGTACTTTGTTCCATCTTTCATCCTGCATTTGATCAAGCCACATCTTGGGCCAGATCCTCAGATGGTGTAAACTGACCCAGCTCCAGTGACTTTAAGGGAGCAATGCCAATTTACACTCCTGTCATAACGCACCAGAGTAGTGCTCTGGTTGTGAGCGGTGAGGAGCCCTCACTACTCCAGTCAATGGACGTGACAAGTGCTGTGCACCTTTGACATTCACACCATGAGATATCATGGAGAGGGGAATCAGAGTCATTCCCTCTCTCACTATAACCCTGACCATTGCTCTTCTCCTTCCCTCCACAGCCATCACACGATGAACTAAGAAAGAAAATGTCCAACCAAACCACCGTGACCGAGTTCCTTCTCCTGGGATTCTCTGATGTTCGAGAGCTGCAGATTTTGCACTTCATGGTGTTTCTAGTGCTTTACCTGGCAGCCCTGACAGGGAATCTTCTCAGCATCATAGCCATAGCTCTTGACCACCACCTTCACACCCCCATGTACTTCTTCCTGATGAGTTTGTCCATCCTAGACCTCAGCTCCATCTCTGTCACCATCCCCAAATCTATGGCCAATTCCCTTATGAATACCAGGTCCATTTCCTATGCTGGATGTGTCGCCCAAGTCTTTTTCCTCATCTTCTTTGCTGTAGCCGACTTCGCCTTACTCACCATTATGGCGTACGATCGATACGTTGCCATCTGCAAACCACTGCACTATGAGACTATAATGAACAGGAAAGCTTGTGTCCAAATGGCAGCCAGTGCCTGGATCAGTGTAATTCTCTCTGCTTCATTGCATACCGGGAACACGTTTTCGATAACCTTCTGTGGAGGCAACATGGTGGATCAGTTCTTCTGTGAAATCCCCCAGCTACTCAAACTCGCCTGCTCTAACTCGTACATCAGTGAAGTTGGGGTTATTGAATTTGGTGTGTGTTTAACCATAAGTTGCTTTGTTTTTATAATTGTGACATATGTTCAGATCTTGACCATGGTATTGAGAATCCCCTCTGAGCAGGGCCGACATAAAACCTTCTCCACATGCCTTCCTCATCTCATTGTAATTTCCATGTTTTTTTCCACTGTTGTCTTTGCCTACATGAAACCCATCTCCAGCTCTCCGTCAGCTCTGGATCTCGTGGTGGCTGTTCTCTATTCCGTGCTGCCGCCAGTGATGAATCCGATCATCTACAGCATAAAGAACAAGGAAATCAAAGCTTCCCTGAGGAAACTGACTGGGTGGAGGTTATTCAACAAGAATAAAATGTCTGCGTTTCTCTGATGAATGTGATTTTATCTGTGTTGTTTTAGCAAATACAATCAACTGATGACATTACTGTCCCCGTAATATGGTGTGTGATTTATTTATGCAAAATGCTGTATGTATAGTGGTAAATCCACACTAACTCCACTAAGCCAGAAGAGTTCCCAGAAGTCACCTATTACAGGACAGGCCTAACAAAGAAAATAACAGAACGCCACTAGCCATCACCTTCAGCCCCCAACTAAAACCCCTCCAACGCATTATTAAGGATCTACAACCTATCCTGAAGGATGACTCAACACTCTCACAAATCTTGGGAGACAGGCCAGTCCTTGCCTACAGACAGCCCCCCAACCTGAAGCAAATACTCACCAGCAACCACATACCACACAACAGAACCATTAACCCAGGAACCTATCCTTGCAACAAAGCCCGTTGCCAACTGTGTCCACATATCTATTCAGGGTACACCACCATAGGTCCTAATAACATCAGCCACACTATCAGAGGCTCGTTCACCTGCACATCCACCAATGTGATATATGCCATCATGTGCCAGCAATGACCCTCTGCCATGTACATTGGTCAAACTGGACAGTCTCTACATAAAAGAATAAATGGACACAAATCAGATGTCATGAATTATAACATTCATAAACCAGTCGGAGAACACTTCAATCTCTCTGGTCACGCGATTACAGACATGAAAGTTGCGATATTACAGCAAAAAAACTTCAAAACCAGACTCCAACGAGAAACTGTTGATTTGGAATTCATTTGCAAATTGGATACAATTAACTTAGGCTTGAATAGAGACTGGGAGTGGCTAAGTCATTATGCAAGGTAAACGATTTCCCCTGGTTTTTTCCTACACCCCCCCCCCCAGACTTCTTGTTAAACCCTGGATTTGTGCTGGAAATGGCTCACCTTGATTATCATACACATTGTAAGGAGAGTGATCACTTTAGATAAGCTATTACGAGCAGCAGAGTGGGGTGGGAGGAGAGAAAACCTTTTGTAGTGGTAAACACCCGTTTTTTCATGCTTTGTGTGTATAAAAAGATCTTCTACACTTTCCATAGTATGCATCCGATAAAGTGAGCTGTAGCTCACGAAAGCTTATGCTCAAATAAATTGGTTAGTCTCTAAGGTGCCACAAGTACTCCTTTTCTTTTTAAGTCAGTGGAGTTCTTCCAGGTTTATACCAGTATAAGTAAGATGAAAATCTGTCTATCTCATGCTTTTAGACTGCCACCCCTCACCATGTTATCTGAGTACCTTCCACATAAAATCAGTAGCTATTAGAAAGTACCCAGTGGACTTCATGGAGTCTCTGGTTCTTCTCCTTTTTTGGGGTCAAAACTTTGCTTGGGGTATGATGGCTTTTGGGTTTCTGTTTGCTGGTGTGATAGAGTGGGACATGGCAGCATCAGATCATGAACTCTGTGTTTTGCTATCTGGGTAGATGTTGACATGGTGACTGCAGAAGTCTGGGCTTGCTCAATAGCTGTCTATCGCTCTTTGTTCATGGCAGCTCTCCTACCTGAGAAAGGTGCCTGTTACGTTGCTGAAGGACTATCACTCAGAGAAATCAAGACTGACTTTTGTTGCCTTTCACCTACAGGCCCTGCAGCATGGAACAAGTCTTTTGCTGTATAGGGAGTCTGCAAGTGATGCGCCGGAGGGAGGGGCGGGGGACATGGCTGGTGGGTCTGGAAGTCTTAATTTTAGCACATGACAAAGAGACAGGGGAACTATTTAAGTGCAGAATCCTACCCTGTGTCAGGTGCCAACCATAATCCCATGTAAGAAGGACTTGCAGGAGTTCGTTCTATCTAATCTAATCTAATCTAATCTATCTGTCTATCGTAGGATTCCACACTGTACCCATTACCATGATATCTGAGCACCTTCCACATAAAATCAGGAGCCATAGCAAAGCCCCTAGTAGACCGTGAGGAGCCAGAGACTCCATTCCTTTTTTTGTTCTTCCCCTCAGGGTAAAAAATATGATTGTGGTATCAGTGCAGTTGTTTGGTTCTTGCTTCTTTCTCAGATTTTTTAAATTTTATTTTAGGGGGTTTTTTTTCGTTTTTTTTTTACTGGTGGATTGATTTGTTTCTTTATGAGGTGGGAGTGCCTGGGTACAGGAGCACTGGAAGCTCCCTAGAAGTGGGGGGGCCACCGACACCTGAACCAAGGCCTCACCCCCACACGGCCTCTTCCTCCGAGGCCCCACCCTCGTGCCGCCTCTCCCCCCCAAGGCCCTTCACCATGCTTGCTCCTCTCTGCCCCCTCCCCACCATCGCTCACCTTTAAGGCCAGTAAAAAGTGGGAGAACATAGCCCTCCCACTTTTAAAAGTGATGGGGCCATGGCCCCCTGCCCCCCCACCCCCATCTCCATTCTGGTGCCCCTGCCTGGGGAGAGGCTGAGTGTTTGGATAGACAGTGTGGTCAGTGTTTTCCCCTTTGCTGGGCGTGCCCGTATCTCATCTCCTTGATGGGGTTTTCCGAGCAATGGGTGAAGCAACATCTTGTATTGGCCCAATTTCTGTTGTTGGGAGAGATAAATTTCCAAGCTTACACAGAGCTCTTCTTCGGGTCTGGGGAAGGTGTTCAGAATGTCACAGCTAAATACAAGTTTCAGAGTGGTAGCCGTATTAGTCTGTATCAGCACGTTTTAAATTTTCATCCAGATTTGGGATAAAAACCAATTTCAAAATATTGGAATTTCCTCTACAATGAAAATTCCAACCAGCTCTAATTAGGGCTGGGACTTCCAAAGATGCCAAAGGGACATAGGTGCAAAAATTCTATTGAAACTCTCTCAGGTTCCTTTGGTAAACCCAGCCTATGTCTTTACCTCCTTTGAAATCCCTGGCCTTAATAAGTAAAACACTTTCCAAAAGGTAGGGGGATACAAAGGTAAAAGTTAAAGTTTATTTACACTCTGATGATAAGACTGGTCTAGATAGAAATATACAAAAATACAAATAAGTCCGGCATCAAGGGCAAGATATGTAAAGGTATTTAGGAACCTAGTGGCATTGTCAAAAGCATCTAGGTGTCTATCACCCATTAAAATCAACAGTCCCCATCAACAGTTATGTTTTGAGAACTATCAGTTAGCCAGTTTTTAATCAATTTACTATTGTTTTTGTGTTGTGTTATTTTTTTAAATAGTGTGATGTTACCCTGAATCAAACCTTTAGAAAAATGCAAGTCTATTACATAAACACCATTGCCTTTATCAATCAGAAATATCACAGTTAAATCAAGTTCATCTGATAATAAACATTCTGTGAAAACATATTGATCAACATTAATTGAACTTGTCCCTTGTAATTCCTTTTTGTTGAAAAATGACCATTTTCAAAAATGAAAATTTTTGTAAAGAACTGTTGATTTAGTGAATTTTTTCTTTTTTTAATTAAATTTTTCATTTCAATTTTTGACAACATTTAAATGGAAAACTTTATAAAAAACATGATTGAATTGTTTCCATTCACCAACATGTAGGATCCCCAAACTTAAAACCCTTAAAAAGGGAAATAAGTTTGATTTTTTGAAATTCTTCACTAATTAAAAAAAAAAATCCACCGTGGTTGTTCATCATTCTTTATTTCCTGCATGTTGTTCTTTAGTCTGCTGTTTAATAATTTTTCAGCTATTGAATCAGGGAACAGACACAATGTCGTGTGAGTTGGCCAACCAGTCATACATCACAGGTAATGAAAACTCTGGAGTTGCTACAAATTTAAACTTAGGACAAACTTCTGAGTCACTAAGGTCTTGATCCTGCACATGCTTTATGCACAAGCTTTCTTTCCTAGTGTGAGTAGTCCCATTAGAGTCAACTGGACGACTCAAAATAATATAATTTAGCACTTGAGTAAGGATCTCAGGATGGGGGCCGAAATGTGAATTGCTAAAAGTAATGTCCACATAGGGCCCGATCAAAAGGCCATTTAATTCAGTTGAAAGATGTTCATTGATGCCAATGGGCTGTTGATGAGACCTCTCGAGAGATTTTAAGGGACAGATTTTCAAAAGTATTTGTAGCTACCACTGAAATCAATGGGATTTTGGTGCCTCATCTGCTGAAGTGCTTTGGAAAAGCCCACTAAACAACTATCTGCATCTTTAGACACCTAAATATCTTTGAAAATATGCCCCTTAGGAGCTCACGTCCAGTAGATTTTCAATAAAAATTAGGCTCCTAGAAACCACATCTTTCATGGTGTTTAGGGGCCTATCTGAATCTTTAGGTGCCTAAATTCCTTTGCAAATCTGGCCCTTAGGCACTTCTGAAAATTTTACCCAAATAAAAAGGTGTAAATGTAAAACTGGAACCAGGATTAAAAGAACAACAACAAGGACAGTTACTACCAAAGGGAACATGAGCACAGGCTGAGAATCAGACCCAGTAACATCTAAGCCATTCAAAAACAACTTCATGTCCCACTGAATAGCTTCCATAAAGCCTCCTTCACCTCTTTGTTTCTCAGACTGTCAAAGAAGAGGTTGAACAGTGGAGTTACAATAGTATTCAAAGTGTTGACAGTCTTGTTCATGTCCAAGGCGTTCTGGCTGGAAGGCCTGACATACAGGAAGATGGTGGAGCTGTACCATATAATCACAAGAGTGGGAGGGGAAGAGCAAGTGGAAAAGGCCATTTGCCAGCCTTGGGCTGACGGGATTCTCAGTATGGTGGAGAGGGTGTAAATGTAGGAGACCAGAGTTATTGAACATAATCCCAGGATGACGATGATCGAGATGATAAAAGCTGCCATCTCAATCACGTAGGTGTCTGGGCAGGAGAGAATGATGAAGGAATCTATGCTGCAGAAGAAACAAGTAACGACATTAGTGCCACAGAAGGACAACCTAACTCTCAGAGATTCTGGGATAGAAATAGCCAGGAAACTACACACCCAGGAGCCAAGGGCCAGCTGAGCAGACAAGGTGCTGTTCATGATGGTGCTATAGTGCAATGGGTAGCAAATAGCCAGATAGCAGTCATAGGCCATGGCAGAGAAGAGGAAATATTCTGTGCAGCCCAGGGAGAAAATGAAGTCCATCTGCAGGATGCAGCTACTAAAGGGGACCGTTCTGCTTTTCCCCAGGAAAATCGCAGTGATCTTGGGAACACAGGCTGTGCTGTATCATATCTCCAGCAAGAAGAGGTGGGAAAGGAAGAAGTACATGCGGGTGCGGAGTTGATAGCTGGCCCTCACTAGGACTAGGATGGCAACATTTTCTGCAACTGTCAGGACATACATCATGGCAAACACCACAAAAAGAGAGATCTGCAAATATTGACAACCGGGGAAGCCCAGAAGGATAAATTCTTATATCTTGGACTGGTTTTCCTTCTCTATTCCAGTCACAGGCTCCATCTGTCAAGACACAAGAGACCATAATTCAGGAGAAGCTTTGTTACATGGATTGTTAGACATCACAAGTACAGTTTTCATTGGTGCCTGTCAAGATTCCTTCTTCACTCTGAACTCCAGGGTACAGCTGTGGGGACCTGCATGAAAGACCCCTAAGCTTATTCTTACCAGCTTAGGTTAAAAACTTCCACAACATGCAAACTTTGCCTTGTCCTTGAACCCTATGCTGCCACCACCAAGCGTGTTACACAAAGAACAGAGAAAGAGCCCACCTGGAGACGTCTTCCCCCAAAATATCTCCCCAAGCCCTACACCCCCTTTCCTGGGGAAGGCTTGATAAAAATCCTCATTAATTTGTACAGGTGAACACAGAGCCAAACCCTTGGAACTTAAGAACAATGAAAAAGCAATCAGGTTCTTAAAAGAAGAATTTTAATGAAAGAAAAGGTAAAAGAATCACCTCTGTAAAAGCAGGATGGTAAATACCTTACAGGGTAATCAGATTCAAAACATAGAGAATCCCTCTAGGGAAAACCTTAAGTTACAAAAAGACACAAAACCAGGAATATACATTACATCCAGCACAGCCTATTTTACCAGCCATTAAACAAAAGGAAATCTGATGCATTTCTAGCTAGAGTACTGACTAACTTTTTACAGGAGTTCTGAGCTGCATTCCTGATCTGTTCCCAGCAAAAGCATCACACAGACAGACAGACAGACCCTTTGTTCCTCCCCCTCCAGCTTTGAAAGTATCTTATCTCCTCATTGGTCATTTTGGTCAGGTGCCAGCGAGGTTATCTTAACTTCTTAGCCCTTTACAGGTGAAAGGGTTTTGCCTCTGTCCAAGAGGGATTTTATAGCACTGTATACAGAAAGGTGGTTACCCTTCCCTTTATATTTATGATAGTGCCTACATGATATAGAAGCCTAAATCCCATTACAAAATCATGTAAGTTGCTTAGGAGCCTGAGAGCTAGAGTTTCAAAAGTGTTTAGATGTCAATGGTGCTGACTGACAAAAATGCTTAAGCAGGTTAGGCACCTAATCTGGTTAGGGGTTTTTGAAAATCCCACTCAGCATCTATCTGAAGCTTTAGACATCTTCATACTTTTGAAAATCTGGCTCTGAAAGATTAAAGCTCTTTTGAAAATTGGATGTAGTCTCTCAAGTCACCCAGGGCCAGATTTTAAATGGTATTTAGGCATGTAGTGGGATTTTCAAAAACATCAAGGCACCTAAACTGATTGAGTTCATTGATTCATAGATTCCAAAGCCAGAAGGGACCATTGTGATCATCTAGTCTGACTTTCTGTATAACACAGGACATAGATCTTCTCCAAAATAATTCGTAGAGCAGATCTTTTAGAGAAACATCCAATCTTGATTGAAAAATTCTCAGTGATGGAGAATCCACCATGACTGTTAGTAAATTACTCCAAAAGTTAATTACTCTCACTGTATGCCTTATTTCCAGTCTGATTTTGCCTAGCTTAAAGTTCCAGCCATTGTATGGTGTTATCCCTTTCTATGCTAGACTGAAGAGACCATGAAGGAATTTATAGACTGGTTTATTCATCCATTAACCTTCTTTTTGTTAAGCTAAATAGATTGAGCTCCTTGGGTCTGTCACTATAAGGCGTGCTTCCTAAACTTTTAATCATTCTCATGGCTCTTCTCTGAACCCTCTCCAATTGATCAACATCCTTTTTGAATTGTTGACACGAGAACTGGACATAGTCTTTTTCCTGTTTATGCATCCAAGAATTGCATTAGTCCTTTTGGCACAGCATCACACTGGGAGCTCATGTTCAGCTGATTATCCACCATGACCACCAAATCTTTTTCAGAATCACTGTTACCCACAATAGAGTTCCACATCCTGCAAGTATGTCCTACATGCTTTGTTCCTGGATGTAGACATTCACATTTAGCCATAGTAAAATCATATTGTTTGCTTGCGCCCAGCTTACCAAGCGATCCAGATTGCTCTGTAACCCTGTCCTCTTCATTATTAACTACTTCCTCATTTTTGTGTCATTTGCAAACTTTATCAGTGATGAGTTTATGTCATCTTCCATGTCATGAAAAAATGTTAAATAGAGTTAGGATATGAACAGAACCCTCTTGGACCCCACTGGAAACATACCTGTTCCAAGACAATTCCCTTTAACAATTACATTTTGAGACCTAACCGTGAGCCAGCTTTTAGTCCATGTATTGTGTGCCATGTTATTTTTGTATCCTTCTAGTTGTTTAGTCAAAATGTCATGCAGTACCAAGTCAAATGCCATAGAGAAGTCTATTATATCAGCACTATTGCCTTTATCAATCACAATTGTAATGTCATCAAAAATGATACCAAGTTAGTTTGACAGGATCTATTTACCATAAACCCACGTTAAATGACATTAATTATATTACTTTATTTCTTTATTAATTGAGTCCCTTATCAGTGTAACGATGCTGGTTCTGGCGGGACCCAACGGAGAGTGCCCATTCAGGACAAATTGCTTCAAGCAGGGCAGTTACAGCCCAAGGCTGGGGTTTCTGTGCACACCAAGGAAACCAAACCAGCCAGACAGAGAAGACTTTGGCTAACCACAAGTCACACAAGCAATTCCCTTAGACACCCCAGTTTCCCAGTATCACCACCAGTGCCACATGTTATGAGGACAAATGGTGATGAAAACCAAGACCCCAGTAAAGGGAAAAAGGTTCTCTCCATCCCAAAGGACCAAGCCCCAGACCCAGGTCAATATACAAATCAGATCTGACCCACAAATCACGCTGTTGCCAATCCTTTGGATCTAAAATCTAAAGGTTTATTCATAAAAGGAAAACGATATAGATGAAAGCTACAATTGGTTCAATGGAATCAATGACATACAGTGATGGCAAAGTTCTTGGTTCAGGCTTGCAGCAGTGAGAGAATAAACTGCAGGTTCAAATCAAGTCTCTGGAGGACATCCACAGCTGGGATGGGTCTTTCAGTCCTTGGTTCAGAGCTTCAGTGTGCAGTAAAGTTCCTCCAGACGTAAGAAGCAGAATTGAAGACCAGATGGAGGAGCTGCAGCAGCTTTTTATAGTCTCTTGTCATTTGGCCTCCTCTTTCTTTGTCCTCAAGACAAGCTGCCCAGCACATGGCATAGAAAAACCTCAGTGTTCTGTCCATAGGCAGGGTCCCTGCATACCTTGCTGACTCAGAGGGTGAAAACCAACGCACTGAATCAGTTCTCCATCTGTACCCCAGTCTTGATTTCTGTAGGTCACAAGAGATACCCATGGAGTTAAACAGTTAAAATACATTACTGGATGTTCCTTGAATGTTCAAGTCAGGATCCTAATGCCTGAACAATTATTACCACCTCCCCTATCTCCCGAAGCCTCAATCAGCTACTACTTGCAACTAGAGTTTGTCAAGAAACAGGGCAAGGGAAAGGAAGGGGATCCTGATCATTTCATCATTTTTCCCATTGACATTGGAAATGTTGATGGCACTTTTGATCTACTAATTGTTCATTCAATCTTCAGCCAGTGCTATTCCTTGTCAAAAGTCCCTCCATGCTCTTAGCTGGGATTTTCAAAGGGGCTTAAGAGAGTTTGGTACCCAATACCCATTGAACTCCATTAGGTTATGGACACACGGCATGTAGAATTTCCCTTGATTCTGGATGTCCATATTTAAGGGATGATCTTGACTTGCACTCTGGAGAATCACTGATATGCAAATCCCATTTTAACAGATCTACGGAATTTAGCATGAAGAAGAAGAGGAAGAAAAATATCCCAGTTTCCCTGAAAATTTCCTTTCTTCTAATATTAAGGTAAATGGGTCAGTCTTGTCCTCTGCTATTTTCTCCTTCATGAATCTCTGCTGTGCTCTGCGGCAGGCAGGACTTGTCTTTGTTCCTCAAAGGCTCTACGATGAACATTTTACATTGGTATATTCCAAGGCAGAGAATCCTAATCTCTAGTTCCAGCACAACATTGCCAAACTTGAACTCCTAATCTTTTCTCCTAGATCCTCCCTCATTTTCCATTCTCCAGCTCATTTCAGAACTCAGCTACCCTTCCCAATACACACCTTTGGAACATTGGGGTTATTTATGTGTCTTCTTCTGAGTCCAGGACCATGATTTTTGTCTTTGGTGAAGATTTTCAGAGGCAAAGTGGGCAATTCTGTGGCCCAACTCCCATTGAAAATCCTTTGACAATCTCCCCCTTTGTATTGAACATTAAAACTGATTGTACATTTTGCCCAGGATCAAATTCTAACAACCAAGGAACAGACATCATGACTAGGCTTGGAAAGATTAGATTTGTATTGGTGAACATTGGTAAATGTCAATTTCACCACACACACACACACGCAAACTGATGAAAATGTATTTTCATCGATAATACTCAAAATGTACAGATAGGCAAAGTAAGAAAAATACTGCGGGAGAACTTATTAGAGTCAAAATCCAGTGATTTAGACTTCTGATTTTGACTTACAAATGGATTAGTGAATGAATAGTGAAAACAGGTATTATCTGTTGAATTAAGGATATTTACTTTCTATAGTTTAACACGTGATGTTGACAATTTGTGTTTTAATGGTTTATAGAACTTTCACTTTTTGAATCTCAGTGTTAACTATCATTTGTCTGACAGTCTCCCACGCCCCACCCCCATAATTTTGTACAACTATGAACACTGAAATAAATAAAAAGTGGAGAAAATGCTTAAAAATAAACAGTGACAGTACCCATCAAAATTATAAATAATAAAAATAAAATGCTGCCAAGCCTATCCATGACATATTAACATACAAGTGAGAACAGAACAAGAATTTCATACAGAATTATGTACCAGACAGTGCTTAATTGACAATGCTCATTAAGTATAATCCCTAGCTTTTGTGCAATGCTTTTCATCAGTAGATCTCAACACATTTTACAACCGGAGTCAGGGTCATTGTCCCCATTTTACAAAAGAAGAAATTATAAACCAAAATAAATGTATCTGATTTTGCAGTGCTGGACCTTAGAGGCACATTCCATGCTCAGCTGAGATGGAAATAAGACTTTGCCCTGAAGGATAAACGGTTGATTATTACTGTGCAATGGGATTTTCAAAGGAGTTCAAAACAATTAAAAATTCAAATCTCATTGTGATTCAGTGGAATGTAAATGCCTGATTCCCACAGACTCTTTTAAAAATCGCACCCATAATGATTATCCTCCTTATGCTAATCTGAGCTAGTCTGGCAAAGATAATAATACCTTGTACTTATAAACATCTTTACATCTTCAAATCACTGTCCAGTCATAAGCTATTTTATTCTAGAACAGGTTGAAAAGAACTGCCTTTGTAGCCATAACTTCAGTGTTGTTTGGAATGGGCCCAATGCCCCTCTGTAGTAAATAATTAAGCATTATCAATCCTCTGCCATCTGAGGAGAAATTGGGGCAGAGGGGTAAAGGATCTTGCTTAGGGATGCATTGGAAGTCAGGGGAAAAGCCCGGAACAGAGACCAGGATCTCCTGACTTCTAATACCCTAAACTTCATAGTTACAGAGGTCCTGATCCAATGACAGAGGAAGTCAAAGTTATTCTATTCATTCACTCTAGTAGACTTGGGAAGAAATTCATGGTGCTTTTTCACCTGTAGATTTCAAACCATTTTACCAAGGTGGGTGAGTAGTATTATTTCATTTATTTACAGATGGGGAAACTGAGGCACAGACAGTTAATCTGACTTTCACACAGTAAATGAGTGACAGAGCTGGGACAAACTCCAACTCCTTATTTCCCATCTACCAGACCAGGCTACAGCTGAGAGTTCAAAAGCTGCCTAAGGGATTATGGGGCAAATTCTTAAAGGCTTTTAGGTGCGTAGTGGGATTTTTCAAAGCAGCTAGGTGTCTAATACCCATTGCAATCAAGGATTTTTAGGTGCCGGGATGCTTCTAAAAATCTCATTAGGTGCCTAAAAACCTTTAAAAATCTGGTTTTTAAACAAAGAAATACCCGTGAAAATTAATGAGGAGTGGGCATCCATGTGGCATTTGTAGCTATGAAAACCTAAAGTCTACCTCTAAGAGAAATATCCAATCCATTTTTACATTCTTATCTATGCGACTCAATAAATTACAGCAGCAGTGAGTTCCACAGATCTATCATATAGTTATTTTCTCTTCTGCATTCAAGAGTTGAAAAAGATGAGTGAAATTTAGAAAGTGAGAAAGTAAGTGAGAGAGAAGGAAGTATGTTACAGATGAACCAATTACTCACTGGGAAACCTATTCCTTCCAACCAGATATGGCCCACTAGGTCACATTACCAAGTATACAAAAAATAGGTCTTAATACAAGTGGTTTAAAGTATATTTCTGGGATCCTCTCCCTCTCTCTCTCTCTCTCTCTCTCTCTCTCTCTCTCTAGTGGACCTAACTTATTAGCTTTTGCTGACAGAACTAGCCAGAACAGACTCCCTTCACACATTATATTCTCTCCTTAGAATGAGACGTTCTTGGATTCTGAGGAAAAAAATGCATTGCGAGCCATATTTTTTCCTCCAGCTATAAATCAAACATTTAAAGGTTTCATACACAAAATCCTCCTACTTATTGCATAAATTTCTATATTGATTAGAATCTCATTGCATTACCATTTTGTCATCACCCTGCTGTCTTTTTCCCTTACCTGCTTCGTTTATGTATGGCAACTCAACAGGTCCAAGAAAGAAGACGAATTTATGTTCCTCAGAAGTGCTCTTGGGATTTGGTCTCAACAGAATTTCACTGTCTTCTCAAGAATGTGCCAAACCCCTGGCTTAGTAAGGATGGTGTACTTGTTTAAAGAAGAGCACTGGAAGTCAGGAGACCTTGGTTCTGTGTCTCCATTGACTTGCTGATGGACCACTGTGAAATTGTTTAAGTTCTTTGTTCCTCAGTTTCTCCGTTTGTAAAAGACAAAAGGCCAGATTTCTCAAGGTATTTAGATGCCTATTGAAATTTCCAGAAGCACCTTGGAACCTACAACTCATTGATTTCTGTGGATGTTAGGTGCTTATGTCCTTTTAATAATCTCACTAGGTGACTAAATACTTTTTAAAATCTGGCCCTAAGTGGCTGCCCAAAGTTAGGCAACTACGTCCACATTTAGACAACCTAATAGGTGATCTAAGATACAGAAGTATAAAGCACCATAGGCTGAAGACATTCAGACGTCTTAAGATAGGCAGATAGGCACCTAGTGGGAATTTCAGAAGTACCTACGCAGGTTAAGCACATAACTCCAATTGAATTCAATGGGGTTTAGGTGCCTAGGCCTTTGAAAATCCCACTAGACACCTAATAACCTTTGAAAATCTGGTTCTAAGACACTTTGGTGCTTTTAAAATATTTGCCTCTAGTCTACACAAAAAGTTGTACTGACATAATGAAAGGTGTGATTTTATACCAATTTAGCTAAAAGAGTGCAACTTTGTGTGTGGATATTATATTGGTTTAAACCTCATGTATACCAATTTTCAGGTGCAAATTGAACTGATATAACCAGTTTTCAACCTAAGAGTCCACAAAGGCACAAAAGTGGCAGTGGCCTAAATAAACATATTGAAGTTAAGTTGCTGTGTCTTCTCTGTATAGACAAGCCCTAGGGCCAGATTTTTAAAAGTATTTAGGCACCTAGTGGAATTTTCAAACCTTCTAGTTGCCTAACATCCATTGAAATCAATGTTTTAGATACCAAGGTGCCTAAATACCTGTCATAAATATAAAGGGAAGGGTAAACCCCTTTAAAATCCCTCCTGGCCAGAGGAAAACTCCTCTCACCTGTAAAGGGTTAAGAAGCTAAAGGTAACCTCGCTGGCACCTGACCAAAATGACCAATGAGGAGACAAGATACTTTCAAAAGTTGGGAGGAGGGAGAGAAACAAAGGGTCTGTGTGTCTGTCTATATGCTGTTTTTGCTGGGGATAGACCAGGAATGGAGTCTTAGAACTTTTAGTAAGTAATCTAGCTAGGTATGTGTTAGATTATGATTTCTTTAAATGGCTGAGAAAAGAATTGTCCTGAATAGAATAACTATTTCTGTCTGTGTATCTTTTTTGTAACTTAAGGTTTTGCCTAGAGGGATTCTCTATGTTTTGAATCTAATTACCCTGTAAGGTATCTACCATCCTGATTTTACAGAGGGGATTTCTTTATTCTATTTACTCCTATTTCTATTAAAAGTCTTCTTGGAAGAAAACTGAATGTTTTTTCATTGTTCTCAGATCCAAGGGTTTGGGTCTGTGGTCACCTATGCAAATTGGTGAGGCTTTTTATCCAACATTTCCCAGGAAAGGTGGGGGTGCAAGTGTTGGGAGGATTGTTCATGGTTCTTAAGATCCAAGGGTCTGGGTCTGTAGTCACCTAGGCAAATTGGTGAGGCTTTTTACCAAACCTTGTCCAGGAAGTGGGGTGCAAGGTTTTGGGAAGTATTTGGGGGGAAAGACGTTTCCAAACAGCTTTTCCCCACTAACCAGTATTTGTTTGGTGGTGGTAGCAGCCAATCCAAGGACAAAGGGTGGAATATTTTGTACCTTGGGGAAGTTTTTGACCTAAGCTGGTAAAGAGAAGCTTAAGAGGTTTTCATGCAGGTCCCCACATCAGTACCCTAGCGTTCAGAGTGGGTAAGGAACCTTGACAATACCTCAACTAATCTGGTGCTAAGTCACTTTTGAAAATAGGATGGACAGTTAAATTTTCAAGTGCAGCTAATTGACTAAAGAAAGCCAAGGAAAGTGTGGGACCCTTACTGAATGAGGGAGGCAACCTAGTGACAGAGGATGTGGAAAAAGCTAATGTACTCAATGCTTTTTTTGCCTCTGTTTTCACTAACAAGGACAGCTCCCAGACTGCTACGCTGGGCATCACAAAATGGGGAAGAGATGGCCAGCCCTCTGTGGAGATAGAGGTGGTTAGGGACTATTTAGAAAAGCTGGACGTGCACAAGTCCATGGGGCCGGACGAGTTGCATCCGAGAGTGCTGAAGGAATTGGCGGCTGTGATTGCAGAGCCATTGGCCATTATCTTTGAAAACTCGTGGCGAACCGGGGAAGTCCCGGATGACTGGAAAAAGGCTAATGTAGTGCCAATCTTTAAAAAAGGGAAGAAGGAGAATCCTGGGAACTACAGGCCAGTCAGCCTCACCTCAGTCCCTGGAAAAATCATGGAGCAGGTCCTCAAAGAATCAATCTTGAAGTACTTGCATGAAAGGAAAGTGATCAGGAACAGCCAGCATGGATTCACCAAGGGAAGGTCATGCCTGACTAATCTAATCGCCTTTTATCATGAGATTACTGGTTCTGTGGATGAAGGGAAAGCAGTGGATGTATTGTTTCTTGACTTTAGCAAAGCTTTTGACACGGTCTCCCACAGTATTCTTGTCAGCAAGTTAAGGAAGTATGGGCTGGATGAATGCACTATAGGGTGGGTAGAAAGCTGGCTAGATTGTCGGGCTCAACGGGTAGTGATCAATGGCTCCATGTCTAATTGGCAGCCGGTGTCAAGTGGAGTGCCCCAGGGGTCGGTCCTGGGGCCAGTTTTGTTCAATATCTTCATAAATGATCTGGAGGATGGTGTGGATTGCACTCTCAGCAAATTTGCGGACGATACTAAACTGGGAGGAGTGGTAGATACGCTGGAGGGGAGGGATAGGATACAGAAGGACCTAGACAAATTGGAGGATTGGGCCAAAAGAAATCTGATGAGGTTCAATAAGGATAAGTGCAGGGTCCTGCACTTAGGACGGAAGAATCCAATGCACCGCTACAGACTAGGGACCGAATGGCTAGGCAGCAGTTCTGCGGAAAAGGACCTAGGGGTGACAGTGGACGAGAAGCTGGATATGAGTCAGCAGTGTGCCCTTGTTGCCAAGAAGGCCAATGGCATTTTGGGATGTATACGTAGGGGCATAGCGAGCAGATCGAGGGACGTGATCGTCCCCCTCTATTCGACATTGGTGAGGCCTCATCTGGAGTACTGTGTCCAGTTTTGGGCCCCACACTACAAGAAGGATGTGGATAAATTGGAGAGAGTCCAGCGAAGGGCAACAAAAATGATTAGGGGTCTAGAACACATGACTTATGAGGAGAGGCTGAGGGAGCTGGGATTGTTTAGCCTGCAGAAGAGAAGAATGAGGGGGGATTTGATAGCTGCTTTCAACTACCTGAAAGGGGGTTCCAAAGAGTATGGCTCTAGACTGTTCTCAATGGTAGCAGATGACAGAACGAGGAGTAATGGCTTCAAGTTGCAGTGGGGGAGGTTTAGATTGGATATTAGGAAAAACTTTTTCACTAAGAGGGTGGTGAAACACTGGAATGCGTTGCCTAGGGAGGTGGTGGAATCTCCTTCCTTGGAAGTTTTTAAGGTCAGGCTTGACAAAGCCCTGGCTGGGATGATTTAACTGGGAATTGGTCCTGCTTCGAGCAGGGGGTTGGACTAGATGACCTTCAGGGGTCCCTTCCAACCCTGATATTCTATGATTCTATGATTCTATGATAAAGAGCCAATGAGACCTAAGCTCCTAAGTCACCTAGGTGCTTTAGGAAATTTTACCCTAAGGCTCCCTAGTGTGCTTGAATGTAATATAGTTTGAATTCTAGGGACTTCAATGGAAGTTAGACACCAAAGTGCTTTTGAAGATCCTGCTAGGCACCTGTTTGTCTCTTTAGCACCTTTATACCTTTGAGGAGCTCAGCCCTAGTGCTTAGCTGTCCAGTTCCACCGGGTTGTCATTGTGCTCATGAAATCCTGAACTGCTCAGAGCATTTGCCATCCACATGGGTGTGAAAATTACTGAGCAATATCAGGCATCATCCTGGTAAATACAATGGGAATTTGCTGGGCTCAGGACTGAATAAAATTTAAGTCAGGAGTAAAATAATCGCTGAAATTATGCACCTGATCTCCCTTCCCCTTCCAGAGATTTAGGCTGGGATTTTCAAAGGCGACTAAGGGAGTTAGGTTTCCAACTCCAATTTAAATTAATGAGATTTGGGCACCTAAATTCCTTTAGGCACATTTGAAAATACCAGTCCACTTTGGCATGGACTTAATTGAGGCAGGACTGGCCCCTAAAGCAGAAGCTACTCCCCATAATAGTGCAATACATGTGAGAAGAGAATCAGGATCTGTGACTTTATGGCCCTCAACTCCGTGAGAGATTCATGATAACATCGCTAGGCTTGGCAACATGGACACCCCATTCTAAATGATAGGTCAGAGCTCCTAAATGTAAATGAGCTGCAAAGATGAGAGCACATGTGTTTGTGGCTAGAATACAGAAATTGTGACTTGTTCCAGTTCAGAGCCAGTGGGCAAATTCCGTACGCCTTAGGGTGAAAATCATCCTGTGCAGAGAAGTACTTACCTTACACCTAACCCTCACAGGATCACTTAACGAGGTCTTCAGTAGTGCACTGACTGAATTTGATTCCTCATCTCAGCATGGGACACAGGACCAAAGACATAGGTTGATAGAAATCTACAGCTGATATAGTGAGTTCATATCCATGGCGTCCATACCCATGGCGAGGTAGGTGCGAGAGCATTGTTATTCGTACTTGACAGAAGGAGAAACGAAGGCTGAGAAAGGAGCAGGGACTTGTCTTAGCTGATGCAGCCAGTCAGTAGCAGAATTGCTCTCAAATGAGCTACAGACCAGCAATTGTTCATAGTAATTATGCAGCAAGTATTTGAGAAGAATTGGATTGTTCGAGAGGATATTGAACTGCTCGGAGACAATGAATGGAGAGCAGCATCCACATATAGCTGGTTGTGACTTATTTGCTTGGTCATAAAAGAGAACAACAAAATCCAGAGTTTTCTCCCTGTCAATAGCCCCCTCCTCAGCCAATCAAGGTTGAGACTTTGAGGGGTGGGAGGCTAAGGGTTCTCATTAAATAGCCCAAAGAATGGCCCTGGTCACCACCGAGGCGATCATTCTCGGAGCCCTATTCCAGTCTCACCTCTCTGTGAGGGCCTCCCACAACCTCCCCGGCCCCCGTTCCACACACAGAGCTCCTGGTGAGCAGAGGAAAATGACAAAGGAAGCAAGAAGAGAAAGGTAGGAGGGACAGAGGAAAAGGGAAAACAAAAAGGAGAAAAAGCAACGTCCCCAGTGATTCTAAGGGACAAAGTCCTAGGTCGGAAATAAAATACTTTCCCCACAATCTAATGTTTTCCTTTCCTAAAAATCAACCAGCACCTGATGGATCAGACTGAAGAGGTTCCAAACCTCTCTGAGGCTCTTACCTTCTATACAGGGATGTCTGTTTTCGATCAAAACCACTACAAGAAAAGGAGAAAACTCCGAAGAGGGTCCTCCTTGCGCTCACGAATGTGAAAGTGAATGCTCTCTCAGTCCTCCAGGAGAGACCTCGAGAAGGAGACGTGCTGAAGCAAAGCCACAGGGATCTCCGAGCTTGCCCCTGTTCTGCACCCCTGTCCTGCCTGGCTGATGTCAAGATCTCTCTGTGAGATCATCGCCTCCCCACCACCTTTGTCCAATAGGCTGAGGTCCTGCCAAAGGCCCTTGTGATGTCACTGCCACACCCACCCCTTCCTTGCAGTGCTGATGTTCTGCCCCTGTCCAGCTACATTGGATGTTTCAGCCGCTTCCCCTGGATCACCCCACGCAATGAGCGTTCATTGTGGGCTCAAGTCGAACAAAGTAAAACATCAGAGGCTTCTCCCCATGCTATGCTCAGTTTTTCATAAATGAGCAGACTTTATGGACAGAAGAGACAATTAGAGCATGTCATCTGACCCCCTGCATATCACATGCTTTCTGTAGAGCGTTGGAGCTAGTTTTTGACTACACACGTTCCAGAAAGGCATCTCGTCTTCATTAGAAGACATCAAGAGGTGGGGAATTCCCACCACTTCCCTTTCTAGTTTGTTCCTTTGGTGATTCATCCTCACGGTTGAATATGTGTGCCCTCTTTCTAATATGAATTGGTCTCTTTTGAGTTTCCAGCCACTGGGTCTTGTTATTCTTTTCTCTGCTAGATTAATGAGCCCTTTCATACCTAATATTTTCTCTCCATGAAGTCACTTCAACACTTCAATGATGTCACCTCCCGATCTTTTTTTATCATCTAAACAGGCTGAGCTCTTTCAATAGCTTATTCACAGGCATTTTTCTCCAGCCCTCAAAACGTTTCATTGCTTTTTGCTGCCCCATCTCCAATATTTCCAAATCTTTTTTCATTGGTGGCTGCCAAAACTGCATGCAGGATTCCATGATCAGTCTTCCTCATGGTTTCAGAGTAACAGCCGTGTTAGTCTGTATTTGCAAAAAGAAAAGGAGTACTTGTGGCACCTTAGAGACTAACCAATTTATTTGAGCATAAGCTTTCGTGAGCTACAGCTCACTTCATCGGCTGCATACTGTGGAAAGTGTAGAAGATCTTTTTATATACATACAAAGCATGAAAAAATACCTCCTCCCACCCCACTCTCCTGCTACTAATAGCTTATCTAAAGTGATCACACTCCTTACAATGTGTATGATAATCAAGTTGGGACATTTCCAGCACAAATCCAAATTTTTTCATGCTTTGTGTGTATATAAAAATATCTTCTACACTTTCCACAGTATGCATCCGATGAAGTGAGCTGTAGCTCACAAAAGCTTATGCTCAAATAAATTGATTAGTCTCTAAGGTGCCACAAGTACTCCTTTTCTTCCTCATGGTGTGTCACCTCCCTATGCTCCTCACTGCTCTTTTCATCCATCTAATGATGGCTTTAGCCCTCTTCACCACAGCATCACCCTGGGTGCTCATGTTGAATGGCTTGCCTAGCATGGCCCCGAAATCCTCTTCACAGTGCTTTCCTGGATACACTTCCCCACTCTGTAGGTGTGGCCTGCATGCTTTGTCGCTAGCTATAGGACCCTTCCTTTGGTTCTTTTCCAACTTGTTTTCTTTGAATGGCTCCACTTTATCAAGGGATCCGATTGCTCTGTGTCACTGCCCTCTCCTCATCATTAATTACCACTCTGTTACTATTTTATCACCCACCAACGTTAGCAGCAGTGATATTATATTTGGGTTGCAGTTCATTGATATTTATTTTCAAGAATTAGTCCTTGAGAGCCTCTTCATATCCCTCGTGCCCATAACCTGCTCCACACAGCACAGTGAGAAAAGGCCGCCCAGCCCAGCTGTGCCCTAGGGGCTAAGCACAGAACAAATGTAGGAGCTTGTGTCATCCATAGCTTCTGAACAACATGTGGGGGTCATCAGCTTACAAAGACACTCTAGACGGGTAGCATAGACAGGCCCCAAATGTATCGAAGTGTCCCGCCTTGAAAAACAGAAGACAAAAAAACATAACCTTGCATAGCTTTATTTTATAGTCGTGGAAACTGAGGCACACAGAAGCAAAGAGATTCGCTCATGGTCAAAAAGCCAGGAATAGAAAATGGCCAATCTGCTGATAGTCAGTCCTGGGCCCTAGCCGTGTTTGTCCTGGCCTCTCTGCTTCAGCTCCAGTAACAACCCGAGTGGAGGTTTTCTTCCTCTCCGTGTCCTTTAACTTCACGTCACTGGAGAAGAAAGATTGTTTCTGACCAGCTGGCTCTAATGCTTAAAAACCTTCATTTTTTTCTTTCGCTAGGAGGATAACGCTGGACGTTTTCTCTCATTCACTTTCCTTTGGAATAATTTCAATCCAGTCCAAAGGATTTCCTTTTCCATTGTGTCTTCAGCACCTTTCCTAGCAAACAGTTCCTGTTCGAGCACAGGTTTCCAGTTTCAGGCTGTCCCAAGGTGAGATGGCCATGAAAGGGGTAGTAGCTCAACTGAACCTATCCCCAGGTGAAGGGAATAAGTGCAGGGGTCACATGGGAAGGAGCAGCATGTAACTAGGATCCAGGCCTGTTGGGTGATATAAGAACAGCCTGTGCTCAGCCAGGAGAGAGACCCGCAATGGGAGCAGGCCTGGGAGGGGCTTGGATAGTCCTTTCAAGTCAGTTTTGGTACACAGCAGGGGATGGAACAGCCAAGCTGCTAGGGTTGGGAGCTGGGCTTCCTGGCAGTGTCCAGGAACGAAAGCACAGCACCTGCCAGGAAGGGAGTCCCCACAGAGGGACACCGTAATCTTCCAGGGAGGGAAAAGGCTCTCACTGCCATTTCTTAACCTCATGGGGTGTTCTCCTTCTCTGCCAACCCCACCCCTATTTCAGCATCTCTAGGTGCCTGAGGAAGCAGGCACCAGAGACCATCCTGCAGCTGGGACAGAGATGGAGGTTGATGACCTACCTGCCCGTGGTGACCATGGTGCAGGACAGCCCTCAGGACATGCGAATGCAGCTCCAGATCTGCAGAATGCACCTTCCCTTTGCTGGCACGAGACCTTGCAGGTTGCGGAAGGTGAGACAGGCACTAACTTTTGGTAACCCTCAGTGGGATCAGAGGGTAATGGTTTGTAGAAAGTGGTGTTGGAGAGCTTTACAAAAACTAGGCAAGCCATTTACAACACACACTTTGTTTCTCTACAAAAGAAAAAGGACACTAAACTATCTAAACTACTACATGCCACAAGGGGCCACAACAGTGGTTCCCTCAATCCACCCAGCAATATTGTTAATGTCTCCAACTCTACTCTTAGCCCAGCAGAAGAATCTGTCCTATCTCGGGGCCTCTCCTTCTGCCCCTCCACCCCCACGAATATGATACCGTTCTGTGGTGACCTAGAATCCTATTTTCGACGTCTCCGACTCAAGGAATATTTCTCACACCTCTGAACAACATACTAACCCACAGAGAGCTTCCTACCAAGACGACAAAAAGAAGGATTCTGGGTGAACTCCTCCTGAAGGTCGAAACAACAGACTGCACTTCTACAGAGAGTGCTTCCGCCGACGTGCACGGGCTGAAATTGTGGAAAGCAACATAACTTGCCCCATAACCTCAGCCGTGCAGAACACAACGCCATCCACAGCCTCAGAAACAGCTCAGACATCATAATCAAAAAGACTGACAAAGGAGGTGCTGTCGTCATCATGAATAGGTCAGAATATAAACAAGAGGCTGCTAGGCAGGTCTCCAACGCCACTTTCTACAAGCCATTACCCTCTGATCCCACTGCGGGTTACCAAAAGAAACTACACCATCTGCTCAAGAAACTCCCTGAAAAAGCACAAGAACAAATCCGCACAGACACACCCCTAGAACCCCAACCTGGGATATTCTATCTGCTACCCAAGATCCATAAACCTGGAAATCCTGGACGCCCCATCATCTCAGGCATTGGCACCCTGACAGCAGGATTGTCTGGCTATGTAGACTCTCTCCTCAGGCCCTATGCTACCAGCACTCCCAGCTATCTTCCAGACACCACTGACTTCCTGAGGAAACTACAATCCATCGGTGATCTTCCTGAAAACACCATCCTGGCCACTATGGATGTAGAAGCCCTCTACACCAACATTCCACACAAAGATGGACTACAAGCCGTCAAGAACAGTATCCCCGATAATGTCACGGCAAACCTGGTGGCTGAACTTTGTGACTTTGTCCTCACCCATAACTATTTCACATCTGGGGACAATGTATACCTTCAAGTCGGCCGGATTGCTATGGGTACCCGCATGGCCCCACAGTATGCCCGCATTTTTATGGCTGACTTAGAATAACGCTTCCTCAGCTCTCGTCCCCTAATGCCCCTACTCTACTTGGGCTACATTGATGACACCTTCATCATCTGGACCCATGGAAAAGAAGCCCTTGAGGAATTCCACCATGATTTCAACAATTTGCGTCCCACCGTCATCCTCAGCCTGGACCAGTCCACACAAGAGATCCACTTCCTGGACACTACGGTGCTAATAAGCGATGGTCACATAAACACCACCCTATACCGGAAACCTATTGACCACTATACTTACCTACATGGCTCCAGCTTCCAACCAGGACACAACACACGATCCATTGTCTACAGCCAAACTCTACCATACAACCGCATTTGCTCCAACCCCTCAGGCAGAGACAAATATCTACAAGATCTCTATCAAGCATTCTTACAACTACAGTACACACCTGCTGAAGTGAAGAAACAGATTGACAGAGCCAGAAGAGTACCCAGAAGTTACCTACTACAGGACAGGCCCAACAAAGGAAATAACAGAACGCCACTAGCCATCACCTTCAGCCCCCAACTAAAACTTCTCCAATGCATCATCAAGGATCTACAACCTATCCTGAAGGACGCCCCATCACTCTCACAGATCTTTGGAGACAGGCCAGTCCTTGCGTACAGACAGCCCCCCAACCTGAAGCAAATACTCACCAGCAACCACACACCACACAACAGAACCACTAACCCAGGATCCTATCCTTGCAACAAAGCCCGTTGCCAACTGTGTCCACATATCTATTCAGGGGACATCATCATAGGGCCTAATCACATCAGCCACACTATCAGAGGCTCGTTCACCTGCACATCTACCAATGTGATATATGCCATCATGTGCCAGCAATGCCCCTCTGCCATGTACATTGGCTAAACTGGACAGTCTCTACATAAAAGAATAAATGGACACAAATCAGATGTCAAGTATTATAACATTCAAAAACCAGTCGGAGAACACTTCAATCTCTCTGGTCACTCGAACTCAGACCTAAAAGGGGCAATTCTTCAACAACAAAAAACTTCAAAAACAGACTCCAAGGAGAGACTGCTGAATTGGAATTAATTTGCAAACTGGATACAATTAATTTAGGCTTGAATAAATACTGGGAGTGGATGTGTCATTACACAAAGTAAAACTATTTCCCCTTGTTTATTCCCCCCCATACTGTTCTTGTCAACTGCTGGAAATGGCCCACCTTGATTATCACTACAGAAGGTTTTCTTCACCCTCCGCCCCCTCCCCCGCCCACCTCTGCTCTCCTCCTGGTAATAGCTCACCTTTCCTGATCACTCTTGTTACAGTCTGTATGGTAACACCAATTCTTTCATGTTCTTTATGTATATAAAATCTCCACCCTGTATTTTCCATTGCATGCATCCGATGAAGTGAGCTGTAGCTCATGAAAGCTTACGCTCAAATGTCTTTGTTAGTCTCTAAGGTGCCACAAGTCCTCCTTTTCTTTTTGTGGATACAGACTAACACGGCTGCTACTCTGCCATGCCTCCACCCACTTTAATCCAAAACAAACTCAGGTTTTGGGTCAAAGGGGGTAGAGGCATGGAAGAGAGTATATAGTGAACAAAAGATTGATTTTAAAAGTGTCAGAACAATATTGTGAAAACAGGAAATTCCTAGTCTTGACAATCTTTCACGAAAAACCCTTGCATTCCAAAAATAGTCCCTTTTCTACAGACAATCCTTCCTTTGGAAAAGATTTTCAACCGTGTCTAGAAATTGCTCCCAGGTCAGTGTCTCTCTGAGCGTGGGCTGCACTCATTTGCCCTCCCCTTCCCCTGGGGATGTGTATGAAGCACTAGTTAGAGGGGTACAGAGGAGGTATAAATAAAGATGATTAGGTCTTGACGAATACACATGTGGAGGGTGTGGGGGGAGAGAGACATGACTGATTGTATTGTCCTGAAGCAGTGCACAGCTTCCAAAGATTTGGTGAATGCTTCTCTGGGGGTCTGATTCCGCAAACCAACTTCCAGGAGCATCAGATGTGCATCTGACAAGGCCCTGCTCCCTCCTCATGTCCAGGCCACTTGGCCAGTGGCTTGGCATGAGTAACTTTAATGCTGGACTGCCATTTGCCTACCCCTGCCTCTATGTGCATTGTGAGCAGCTACACTGCTGCACATCCAAGTGGCTAAAGAACCATCAACAGGCTTCACTCTTCTTCACTCTCTGGTCATGCAATTACAGACATGAAAGTTGCGATATTACAATAGAAAAACTTCAGAAATAGACTCCAACCAGAGACTGCTGAATTGGAATTCATTTGCAAATTGGATACAATTAACTTAGGCCTGGGAGTGGTTGAGTCATTATGCAAGGTAACCTATTTCCCCTTGTTTATTCCTTCCCCCTCCCCCCCACTGTTCCTCAGACATTCTTGTTAAACCCTGGATTTGTGCTGGAAATGGCCCATGTTGATTATCATACACATTGTAAGGAGAGTGATCACTTTAGATAAGCTATTACCAGCAGGAGAGTGGGGTGGGGGGGAGAGAAAATCTTTTGAAGTGATAAACACCCATTTTTTCATGGTCTGTGTGTATAAAAACATTCTCACTGTATTTTCCACTTTATGCATCTGATGAAGTGAGCTGTAGCTCACGAAAGCTTATGCTCAAATAAATTGGTTAGTCTCTAAGGTGCCACAAGTCCTCCTTTTCTTTTTGCGAATACAGACGAACACGGTTGCTACTCTGAAACCTGACAACACATAGTGCTGTCATTTGCACAAAGATAAAATGGAGAAATGTTGTGTGTGTTTAACCTCTTTCAAACAATGGGCTCTTAAATGTGGCAAATAATTTCTAGCTCAACCAGAAGTTAGGGGCTTGAGGTAGGAGTCTCCCAGGCATTGTCTTCACTGCAAAAGTGTGTTTACACAGAGATAGCTAACTTGATGTAAAATCCGCGTGGAGACATAGAATAGAAACATAGAATATCAGGGTTGGAAGGGACCTCAGGTGGTCATCTAGTCCAACCCCCTGCTCAAAGCAGAACCAATCCCCAATTAAATCATCCCAGGAGGGGTTTGTCAAGCCTGACCTTAAAAACCAATAAGGAAGGAGATTCTATCTACCACCTCCCTAGGTAATGCGTTCCAGTGTTTCACCACCCTCCTAGTAAAAAGTTTTTCCTAATATCCAACCTAAACCTCCCCCACTGCAACTTGAGACCATTACTCCTTGTCCTGTCCTCTTCTACCACTGAGAATAGTCTAGAACCATCCTCTCTGGAACCACCTCTCAGGTAGTTGAAAGCAGCTATCAAATCCCCCCTCATTCTTCTCTTCTGCAGACTAAACAATCCCAGTTCCCTCAGCCTCTCCTCATAAGTCATGTGTTCCAGACCCCTAATCATTTTTGTTGCCCTTCACTGGACTCTCTCCAATTTATCCACATCCTTCTTGTAGTGTGGGGCCCAAAACTGGACACAGTACTCCAGATGAGGCCTCACCAATGTCAAATAGAGGGGAACGATCACGTCCCTCGATCTGCTCGCTATGCTCCTACTTATACATCCCAAAATGCCATTGGCCTCCTTGGCAACAAGGGCACACTGCTGACTCATATCCAGCTTCTCGTCCACTGTCACCCCTAGGTCCTTTTCCGCAGAACTGCTGCCTAGCCATTCGGTCCCTAGTCTGTAGCTGTGCATTGGGTTCTTCCGTCCTAAGTGCAGGACCCTGCACTTATCCTTATTGAACCTCATTAGATTTCTTTTGGCCCAATCCTCCAATTTGTCTAGGTCCCTCTGTATCCTATCCCTGCCCTCCAGCGTATCTACCACTCCTCCCAGTTTAGTATCATCCTCAAATTTGCTGAGAGTGCAATCCACACCATCCTCCAGATCATTTATGAAGATATTGAACAAAACCGGCACCAGAACCGACCCCTGGGTCACTCTACTTGACACCGGCTGGCACCTAGACATGGAGCCATTGATCACTACCAGTTGAGCCCGACAATCTAGCCAACTTTCTTCCCACCTTAGAGTGCATTCATCCAGCCCATACTTCTTTAACTTGCTGACAAGAATACTGTGGGACACCGTGTCAAAAACTTTGCTAAAGTCAAGAAACAATACATCCACTGCTTTCCCTTCATCCACAGAACCAGTAATCTCATCATAGAAGGCGATTAGATTAGTCAGGCATGACCTTCCCTTGGTGAATCCATGCTGACTGTTCCTGATCACTTTCCTCTCATGTAAGTGCTTCAGGATAAGTGCTTCAGACAAGGCACAGGTGGCTTTAACCTCTGTGTCACTTGTCCAGGTAAATACCAGGCTGAGCATATAGCATTCCTGGACTAGCTACATCAAGGTAAAAGACACCTCTCCCTCACCTCTACTAGTACTTTACATTGAGTTCGCCAGCTGAGTGTAAACACATATGTTTTGAGCTGGGAGGTTGATTTTTTTTGTTTGTTTTGCTGCTTTTTGGTGGTGGTGGTGCAGGGGGGAGGGCATTGAAGCCATAATAGTGACATTCTCTAGCCCGTGTTATTTGTATTACTGTAGCACATAGGAGCCCCAGTCATGGATCAGGACCCGATTGTGCTAGGTGCTGTACAAAAAAGTACAAAAGACAGTCCCTGCCCCAAAGAGTTGACAATCTAAGTATAAGACAAGAGACAGATGCAGACAGACAGACAGGGGAGTGCAAGGAAAGAATGAGAGTGTATCGGTCGGTATGATAGGCAGTGGTCTCAGCACCCCAGGAGACAGACTGTTGAATTTTTGGTAGACACCAGGGCAAAGAAGAGCATTGATTTGGGAATTGGAGATGGATAATGAGGTAGGTTTGCGAATGTTTAAGGGGCTCTCCTCCCGAGCATGTAGGGCATGTGGCAGAAAACATGAAGGTGGTTGTCTGAAAATTTAACAAGTGGGTGTTGCTGGCAGCACGGACCAATTGGAGGTGGGAGTCAACACCTTGGTACGGTGAATGAAAGATGTCCGGTTGGGATAGGACAGTACCTGAAGGGCCTTGAAAGAGAAGACAAGCAGCTTCTGTTTGATGTAATAGAGAAGGGGGAGCCAGTGGAGGGATGCAAAGAGGGGTGACATGGTGAAAGCAATGGGCTAGGAGAATGATCTTTGCAGCTTGCAACAATATTCTGAATGGATCTGAGCTGGGCAAGAGGGAGAAGAGAAGCATGTGGCGGTAACTGAGATGTGATGTGATCAGAGCCTCGATGGGAATTTTAGCTGTGTGGATGGAGAGGAAAGGCTGTATCTTAGAGATGTTATGCAGGAAAACTCCACAAGACTTAAGCACAGCCCTGGATGTGAGGACCTAGAGCAGAGGTGGGCAAAGAACGGCCCGCGGGCCACATCCGGCCTGCGGGACTGTCCTGCCCGGCCCCTGAGTTCCCGGCAGGGGACGCTAGCCCGCGGTCCCTCCCCTGCTGTCCCCCCGCCCCTGCAGCCTCAGCTCACTGCGCCGTTGGCGCTCTGGCCTGCTGCTGCTACCGGGCAGCGAGGTGGCGGGGCTGCGAGCTCCTGCTGGTCTGAGCAGCATGGTAAGGGGGGGGCGTTAGATAAGGGGCATTCAGGGGACGGGGGCAGTTGGATGGGGTGGAGGTTCTGGGGGGCGGTCAGGAGATGAGGAACAGGGGGGTTGGATAGGTGTGGGATTCCCGGGGGGGCTGTCAGGGAGCAGGGGTGTGGATAGGGGTCAGGGCACTCAGGGGACAGGGGTTGGATAGGGGATGGGGTCCCAGAGGGGGCGGTTATGGATGGGGGTCAGTCAGGGGGCAGGAAGTGGGAGGGGGCGGATAGGGGGTGGGGGCCAGGCTATCTGGGGAGTCACAGCCTTCTCTACCCGGCCCTCCTCTGGTGGGCGGGGGAGGGAAATGAACAATTCATGAAATCGAGTCAGACTGATCTTTGAAAACAGTGTGAGAAAACTCAAACCCTGTAACCGCCATTTCTGGGTGGGATCTGGGGTCCCGCCCACCTCAGGGCCAGGGGGCACAGGAGGAGGAGGAGGGGAGGGTGGCGTGGCGTTGATAGCCATGTAAACAGAGTATTAGGGAAGGTTTCTGGCTGTAACAACCGTAACACAAAATGTCCACTGGAAACCAAAGGACAGCACATTGTTCATCACAGAGAGCAGGGCTCCCCTTGAAAGCCTCCTATCCCCACACCCAGAGAACGGGCTGCATGCAGAGCAGACTCAGGAGAGGGGGTGGGGAGAACACGCGGGGCGGGAGGAGAGAGATTGAAATTGAGGTGAGGAAAGGAAGGAGGGAGGATTGAGAAAAGGGGGAACAGGAGAAACGCAGGAAGGGGACGGGGGAGAGAAAGAACTAGGGTAGAAGCAGGAACTGGAGAAGGAAAGAGAGAGAAGAGAGGAGGGAGAAGAAGAAAAACCTGAAAGAATCAGGGAGGGAAGGTGGGAGCAGCTCCCAGCGACTGCGACAAAGAAAACCCAGAGGTGGGAATGAAACCCACAGTCACGGCCCCTGGAATCAAAGTGCACCTCTGAAAGGTGAAGCACTGAGGGGGGTTGGGGGGTCAGATTGCACCCTTCAGCATGGCCCCCCTCCATGCACCATGTAACCTAAACCAGCTCCCCACGTCTGCCTGGAATCAGGGAGGTGTTTGCTGCTAGCCAGAGACGCCCAGGTGGGATATGTGAGCCGTGGCTCCAGGGCTCCCTGGCTGGCCACCAACCAGTTGTTCCAGCAGCCCCGGGGCTGGATCGGCTAGCAGGAGGCGCTCGGGGGAGGGGCGGAGTGGAGCAAGTGGCAGGCGGGGGAGGGGCCTTGGGGGAGGGGATGGAGAGGAGTGAGTGGCGGCCATGCGGGGCGGGACCTCGGGGGAAGGGGGCAGGAAGCGGCGGAGCGAGGGCTGGGCCTCGGGGTGGAGCACCCACCAGGAGAAACAAAAGTCTGCACATGTGACGGGCCGGGCCTCCTCTTCGACCACACAGCCTCGTGCCTGTGTCACACTCTGTGCTCCCCCCTTCCGGGGGACCTGCAGGCCGCTGGTCACCACTTCCCTTAGTGGCTACTGCAGCGTATTGTCTGGCCATTTTCTCATGGCCCCAGTATCCTCTTTGCCCTCGCCTCAGCCTGCAAGCCCCAGCAGCCTCTCTCGCTCCCCCATTCCCCGCACACTGCCCCCTAGGTCAAGTGGCTGCAACGCGGCTGTTAGCCCATCCTGGGTCTTTGTCCCAGCCCTGCCGCCAGCCACCCATGGGCCCTGCATAATCCAGCAGGTTTTGGTCATTGCCTGACTGCTGCGTATGATCTGCATGCTCTGGTCCTCTTTGGCTCCTGGCAACCAGCAAGCAAGAAGTGGCCATGAGCCGCGAGGCTCCTATCATGGTTCTAAATCATGTGCTTGACCCCCTGTGTCCTTTACTGCCGTGGCAGCTTGTTAGACACTGCAATGGCCCATGCTGTCTGTTCCCTGCTGCACACGTAAGAGGGCTGAACCAAAGGGCTCTGTCCCCTTGAAGGGATTTGGCGCGCTTTGTGCTAATCTGATCAGTGTCATTACAAATGTCCCGCCACGCCGGTCAAGTTTCCTTCATTTCAACAGCGGATGTAGTTAAGGCTCTTGGTGCCTTGTCCAATCCAGGATCAGTATGCTAATAGAGTATATGGCCACGCCCCTGTGTGTATTGCAGTCCCCTTGCGGCTGGCTTTTTTCGCGGGTTTTTCCTTGCCCTAGCAATGGGGGAAAACATGATGTGTGTGAAGGGGGGAGTTCGGGCTCCCCCCTCAGAGATATGGGGTCATGTTGTTCATATAATGAGTATGTTCAGATGTGGAGTATAATGAGTGGATACCATGATGAGGTTGGATTTACCCTCATTTGGTGGGATTTAATGTTCAGTGATTTATGGCTCCCAGCAGAACAGAATCCCATTGTGCTTGGTGCTGTATCTGTATGGAGTAAGAGACTGTCTCTGCCTTGAAGAGCTGTGCTAGGTGCTGTAGAGAACTTAGTTAGAACTGCATGGTCTCTACCCTGAAGCTGGTATGATCCAGTTTCACATGTGTCACCAGGAAAGGGATGAACAAAATACCTGAAAGGAGGATAGGTGTGTTACTGCCTCAGTTTCCATAGATACAGGTTTTTTAGGTCTACTTCTGAGTCTTCAGCTTGCCTAATCCCTATGGTATATCACAGCCCCAGTGCATGAAATGCAGTCACCTCTGGGTTTGGGCAGCTGGCAATAGCCATGCAGCAAGGTTGCCCAGGGATTGTGTAGGCATATTCTTAATATTTGTGATTCTGTTCATAATAAATTGTAAACCTGCAATATTGATTTATAGTATTTGTAAATCTGCATTTATAACATTTATAATTCTTCCATTTGACATAATTGTAAATCTGCAATATTGATTTACAATTCTGTATTAAAGCTTGCAAACCGTACCTTGCAAGCTGCTCAATTGGCTCTGCTTTCTCTGAAGTGATACTTTCTCTCACTTGTTAGTAAGACTGACGCTTGTAAAACTAAACCGCTCAATTGATTCTGCTTTCTCTGTATTGAGGCTTTCCATTGATTGTAATTGAGATTGACGCTTATAAATGTAAACCAATCAATTAATGTGACTTTCTTAAAAGGTTATGTTCAATTGGCTCTACTTTGCAAAGGGATACTTTGTGATGGAGATGGACATGATTTCTTGTAACACGGCAAAGAGCCGCGATTTGGAGCGGCGCTCATAGAAATGCCACATAGAGACTCCCACCCTCTATAGTTTGGATCAGGAATGTTAAAAAACGGGGAGTCTCAAATAAATAACACCTTTGTATGATAAAAGAAAGTCAATACCGAAGGAATGTTAAGAGACAGGGAGTCTCAAATAAAATAACAATAGTTGGTGAAATGAGAAATGTGTTTTTATTAAAGTAAGGAATGTATGTGAATGAATGGTGGGTTTTGAATAATCAGGGAAGTGGCAGCCTAGGAATTTAACATCAATTGGCCGAAGAAGACGCCAGGTGGAGACAACCAGAGAACCCCACCGGAGGGCAAACTAGGATCCACCCAACCAATTCAAAGGATGAAGAAAGCTGATGAGCACCTGACAGCCGTCCTGGAGCAGTCATGACTAACAATATGACAAAGCAAATTCCACGGACTGGCATAGGAAGAAACTCCTACAAAAATGAACACTAAGGACTGAGAACTTTGAGTCTCCAGTTCTTCCACTACCCTTCAGGAGCATCGGATGCGCATCTGACACGGACTCGGCTCCACTCTCGTGTACAGGTTACCTGGCCAGTACTCTGTCACGAGCAACTTCTAGGCTGGTAACTATAACCCCTATGCAGAACTGGTATGAATGAATGAATGAATGAATATATATATATATATATATATATATATATATATATATTTAAGTAAGGAATAAGTAACAATACAACAGTGTGAGTTTTATATTTCTTTTTATTATATTTACAATAAATGTGGCATTTTGCCTTGTCCCTTTTATAAGATCCTGCTGGTTTTTATTTTATTGGTACAACAATTGCTTGCCAAGTACTGAAATCTAACTGCCTCTGGGGTTGGGTGCAGCAGCTGGTTGACAGCCATATGGTAACAATGCGCTGCGATCGTTCATCCAGTGCTGAAATGCAGCCATCTCTGGGGTGGGACTCATCAAATGTTTAAATGTATATCAACATTTTTTGCAAAAAAATTTAGTTGCATTTTTTCCACTTAGAACAAACTCAGGTTTTGGGTCAAAGGGGGTGGAGGCATGAAAGAGAGTATATAGTGAACAAAAGATTGATTTTAAAAGTGTCAGAACAATATTGTGAAAACAGGAAAGTCCTATAGTCTTGACAATCTTTCCTGAAAACCCTTGCATTCGAAAAATAGTCACTTTTCCACAGACAATCCTTCCTTTGGAAAAGATTTTCAACCATGTCTAGAAATCGCTCCCAGGTCAGTGTCTCTCTGAGCGTGGGGTGCACTCATTTGCCCTCCCCATCCTCTGGGGATGTGTATGAAGCACTAGTTAGAGGGGTACAGAAGAGGTATAAATAAAGATGATTAGGTCTTGACGAATACACATGTGGAGGGTGTGGGGGGAGAGAGACATGACTGATTGTATTGTCCTGAAGCAGTGCACAGCTTCCAAAGATTTGATGAATGCTTCTCTGGGGGAAGCAGTGAAACTGACTACACAGAGTGCTGTCAGTTGCACAAAGACAAAATGGAGAAATGTTGTGTGTGTTTAACCTCTTTCAATCAGTGGGCTCTTAAATGTTGCAAATAATTTCTAGCTCAACCAGAAGTTCAGGGCTTGAGGTAGGAGTCTCCCAGGCATTGTCTTCACTGCAAAAGTGTATTTACACGGAGATAGCTAACTTGATGTAAAATCGGAGTGGAGACAAGGCACAGGTGGCTTTAACCTCTGTGTCACTTGTCCAGGTAAATACCAGGCTGAGCGTATAGCATTCCTGGACTAGCTACATCAAGGTAAAAGACACCTCTCCCTCACCTCTACTAGTACTTTACATTGAGTTCGCCAGCTGAGTGTAAACACATACGTTTTGAGCTGGGAGGTTGATTTTTTTTTGTTTTGTTTTGCTGCTTTTTGGTGGTGGTGGGGGGGAGGGCACTGAAGCCATAATAGTGACATTCTCTAGCCTATGTTATTTGTATTACATTAGCACATAGGAGCCCCAGTCATGGATCAGGACCCGATTGTGCTAGGTGCTGTACAAAATAGTACAAAAGACAGTCCCTGCCCTCTAAGTATAAGACAAGAGACAGATGCAAACAGACAGACAGGGGAGTGCAAGGAAAGAATGAGAGTGTATCGGTCGGTATGATAGGCAGTGGTCTGAGCGCCCCAGGAGACAGGCTGTTGAATTTTTGGTAGACACCAGGGCAAAGAACAGCTTTGATTTGGGAATTGGAGATGGATAATGAGGTAGGTTTGCAAATGTTTAAGGGGCTCTCCTCCCGAGCATGAAGGGCATGTGGCAGAAAGCATGAAGGTGGTTGTCTGAAAATTTAACAAGTGGGTGTTGCTGGCAGCATGGACCGATTGGAGGTGGAAGTCAACACCTTGGTACAGTGAATGAGAGATGTCCGGTTGGGAGAGGACAGTATGTGAAGGGCCTTGAAAGAGAAGACAAGCAGCTTCTGTTTGATGCAATAGAGAAGGGGGAGCCAGTGGAGGGATGCAAAGAGGGGTGACATGGTGAAAGCAGTGGGCTCAGAGAATGATCTTTACAGCTTGCAGCAATATTCTGAATGGATATGAGCTGGGGAAGAGGGAAAAGAGAAGCATGTGGCGGTAACTGAGATGTGATGTGATCAAAGCCTGGATGGGAATTTTAGCTGTGTGGATGGAGAGGAAAGGCTGTATCTTAGAGATGTTATGCAGGAAAACACCACAAGACTTAAGCACAGCCCTGGATGTGAGGACCTAGAGCAGAGGTGGGCAAAGTACGGGCCGCGGGCCACATCCAGCCTGCGGGACTGTCCTGCCCGGCCCCTGAGCTCCCAGGAGGGGAGGCTAGTCCCACGTCCCTCCCCGCTGTTCCCTCGCCCCTCCGGCCTCACCTCACTGTGCCGCTGGTGCTCTGGCCTGCTGCTCCCACCGGGCGGCGTGGCTGCGAGCTCCTGCTGCTCTGAGCAGCGTGGTAAGCGGGTGGGGGGTGGGTTGGATAAGGGGCAGTCAGGGGACAGGGGGCAGTTGGATGGGGTGGAGGTTCTTGGGGGGGGCGGTCAGGGGATGGGGAACGGGGGGGTTGGATAGGTGTGGGAATCCCGGGGGGGGGGCTGTCAGGGAGCAGGGGTGTGGACAGGGGTTGGGGCACTCAGGGACAGGGGTTGGTTAGGGGATGGGGTCCCAGAGGGGGCGGTTAGGGATGGGGGTCAGTCAGGGGGCGGGAAGTGGGAGGAGGTGGATAGGGGGTGGGGGCCAGGCTACTTGGGGAGTCACAGCCTTCCCTACCCGGCCCTCCATGCCGTTTTGCAACCCCGATGTGGCCCTTGGGCCAAAAAGTTTGCCCACCCCTGACCTAGAGAGAGGTGTGAGTGGAAGATGACAGGTTATGGGCCTGAGTGACAGGCAGGATGCTGGCGTTGTCCACAGTGATGGAGAAAGGAGGCAATAGAGAGGGCTTGGACAGGAGGGGAGAGACAGAGAGCTCTGCTTTAGCCATGTTGGGCTTGAGCTGACACCTAGGTAGGCACAAGGAGATGTCCCAGAGACAGGCTGAGGTGTTCATTTGGCCAGCAGGAGATGGGGCTGGTGCAGAGAGGCAAATGGGTGAGTTGTCAGCATGGAGAGGGGAGTTGAATTTGTGTTTACAGAGGAGACAACCCAGAGAGGAGGGGCAGAGGGAGAAGAGAACAGAAGAGGGAGGCTGGCCATAAACCATGTCACATTTACTGGTTTGTTTGTTTTTTTTTTCTCAAGACCTCCCCGCTCCTTGTCACACACTGTTACACCGAAACAAACCAGTAAGGACCCTCCCTGCCCCATGTGTTTATATACTATTTGGTCAGCCCCAGGGGACCAAGGACAGAGCCTATGGAAGGGCCCCGGGGAGCTGGCAGGAGGGGGAAGCAGCGATCAGAGGGGTCGGGGCTGGGGGGAGCAGGGGAGGGCAGAGGGAGGACAAGGTTTCAGGAGGAGGGCGGGCAGGGCGGGCAGGCCAGGGAGGGCGAGGACTGAGCCCCGATCGGCGCTTTGCCCTGGGCCGGGCGGGACGCCGCTCGGGCACCCGGCCAGCCCGGGAGAGAGGGGGAAGGTTTGTGGGGAGCGGAGCGGCCGGGAGTCCAGGGGTTAAATGGAGGCGGGGCTGAGGGTGGGGATCGGCCGCTGTTGCGGTGACCCCCGAGCAGGGACGTTTCCGCTGTTCAGACCCACGTGGAAACGAAGCTGGTGCGGGGGTCACAGGGAAGCCGGTCGCTCTTCGGTCGCTCTGCGGCTATGAACTCACCCGGCGGGATCTGCTGCGAGCCCGCCTGGCTGCTGGGACCTCAGCTCCTCCCCGGGCTGCGGCACCGGGCGCTCTTCCCGCGGGTGAGACTCCGGGTCCCAGGGGTCCCTGCCCGGGCCGCGGGTGGGTGGGTGGGTGCTGCTGGCTGCTCGGCGGTGGCTGGCTCGCTCGCTGCGCGGCGGGGATTGCGGGCCGGTTCCAGCCACCACTGGACTGGGGCGAGGGGGGACCGCGGGCCCGAATGGGGAGGGGGTGGGGCCGGGGCTCGGGCCCGAATGGTGGGCGGGGCTCGGGCCCGAATTGGGGGGCGGGGCTCGGGCTCAGGGACCAAATGGGGAGGGGGAGGGACCGGAGCCCGAATGGGTGGCAGGGCTCGGGCTCAGGGCTGGGGACCACATGGGGGGCGGGGCTCCGAAGGGGGGGCGGGACTTGGGTGGTGCCTGGGGACCGTGTGGGGAGGGCAGTGCAGTGGCAGGGGCCGGTCCTTGGCCGAAGGGCTGGGACTCTGGGTCAAAGGGCGGTGATTCAGGGGGCAGGCCCCGAGCCGAAGAGTGGGGGGTGGGTTCGGGAGAGTCCCCCCTGGAAGGGAAAGGAGGGGCTGGGCAGAGGAGCGCTGGACACTGGTTCAAGTCCCGCCCTCCAAGGAGGGGCTGGGCCAGGGACAAGGCTGTTTCGAGCCCCAGCCCCTCCCCTTCTGATATCCGACCCACACTTACTTCTAGGAGGATTGTGTGTGTGAGGAGGGTCTTCTCCCCCACCCCCCAGCTGGGTGCCTGTCACGGGTGGGAGGGGCCCGTAGGACATCAGGTCTCTGAGGCCCTGGGGGCGGAGGGGCCGATGAGAGTTAAGGGGTTTTAATCATCATGGCACCTCCTTTGGCAGGGGGTTGGGCTGCTGGGCAGGGAACAAGAAACCACAAATGGCCTCCCCCACCGCTGACCTGTCCTGCTTGGTCCGTCTCGGGTTCAGATTGGCTGGAGAGCTTGGAGCAGGGACGGGGAGCCAGGGCCAGGACCTGCGCCTCGGCTTTGCTGCTGCCAAATCGGACTCACTCAGACCGAGAGGAGCCGACCCCAGCCCAGCACCTGTTGCAGCGTCTGTGGCCTGAGTGTCGCTGAGAGAGACGATGGGGCCAGCAGCTAGGGCTGCTGAGAGCGAAGAGCCGCTGCAGGAGTTGTGTGTTAATGGCAATGGACACCGGGAGACTGGAGGGAACCCAGGTAATGGGGAATCTCTGCCTGGGAGCAGGCTGCAGAGAGACACTGAGACTGCCTGGGGTGCTGGAAGGGGGCATGGCCCTCCCACTTTTTGTCACTGGCCCTGCCCCTCCCCGTTCTCTTCCTCCTGAGGTCCCCCCCACCCCGCCTCTGGCAGGCAGCTGGAGTCCAAGCAGTTGCAGGGAGCCGTGGATGACCCTCCACTTGCCTGGGGTGGGGGGCCAAGAGCAGCCCCAGGTCCGTATCCCTCCCCCCAGGCTCCCGGCCCAGAGCAGGGGGAGGGTCTGTAGTTCCCCACAGCTGCGTCTTACCATGGCCCGGCTGCTGCTCTGAGGCCCTGCTACCCAGCCAGAGCCGGATCTTGGTAACAGCCCCAGGGTAGCTCTAGGGAGACATGGACCCTCCATCTGCCCTTGGTGGGGGGGTCTGCCTGACCCTCTGGGCTCCCCTCCCAGAGCGTCTGAGGGAAGGAGCAATCGACAGAACGGTGCATGTTCCAGGGCAGCTCCAGCCCCGCTGCTGTCAGTGAGACGTGTCCTCCCAGCCCTGCCTGACGGGTCTGTCTGTTTCAGACCCTCCTTGGAACTGCCAGAAAAGTCCAACCTGTGGAGTTGTGGTTGCACTGATAGTTGTATCGTCTCCTTTGATCGCTGCCATCATTGCTCTGGCAGGTGAGTTCCCAGCTTCCGCCCCGCTCCCTTCCCCTCCATCTACGATCTCCGTGCATCCCATTCCCCCGTGACCTACCACGGTCCCTCTCTCCTCCCGGCCTGTCTGGCTTCTGCCCCTGGGACAGAGGATTCCTGGGGGATGTTCCTCCCCGACCTTCCTCCTGCTCCCTCCCAGACCCCGGCACCTGGGCACTCTCTGTGTGGGGACGATCTGACTGACATTAGCCCCCCCAGCCCATCTCTGAGCACTTTGGACCCAAGTCACCTTTGCCATGTGCCATGAAACAGTCCCTGTCCAGGGTGTCCAATGGGACAGGATGCAGCGCATCCCTGAGCCCTTTGCCTTCCCTGTGTTGCTCTGAGGTTACCAGCCTGGCCTTCCTGGATCTTCAGGTCACGCCTGTGGCCGGGCGGCAGGTGCCGCCGTGTTATTGAAAGGAGCCGGAGAACTCAGCCTAGACCCCTCCACCAGCGCAGTGTGGAAACCCCCCAATCGCTGAGCGTGGCCATGAAGGGTCCCTTAGCACCATTCACTCCCCTCGGATGCACAGACGGCGTGTGCTCGTGCAGAGGGCGTCTGTTTGCCGTGAACATGAACCCTGCTGTATCCCCCCGTCGTCTGGGGCAGGGGGTGCTGGAGGCTGTCGGGGGTGGGATTTCTCTACTGCCCTGGGATCTGATCACTGGGCCCCAGGAGGGTTTAGCAGCTGGCAGAGGGGATTGAATCCAGCTCTGTCTGCATTAGGAATCCTCTGTGCCGATGTCATGACATCCGTGCAGTTGAATTGGTGCAAACCGCTAAAGCAGACACACTGCACTGGTGCACAAAGGAGCTTTCCTTGGTGCAGTTCGCTGCAGGAAGTTACCAGAGCGAGCCGCACTGCTCCAGCGCATCTCCAGGAGGTGTTTGCCCTGATGTCACTGCGTCACTGTGATTATACCGGTGCAGATTGCTCGGATACAGATGGGCCCTGAATCCCAGCTCCCTGCTGTAATGGCAGGCTGTTGCAATGGGCAGCATTGGCTCTCACTGTGTAAGGTGGGAATCTGTGAGCTTAGGGTTGGTTACACACCTGCAGGTGCAGGGAGCTCTGCAGAACATGTGGCATCTGACCTGGAGATGGATGTTGGAGACAGCCTGTGCCATCAACTGTTAGTCACTGACTTCTCTGCTCAGTTCAGTAGGGCAGGGGTGTGGGCTACCGTGCACTGGACAGTTAAATCTACAGGGTCAGACATGCCTTGTGCGTGAGGCGAACACATGCTCGTTTTCTGATCACCGCTGCCACGTTTCCTAACTCTTCCCGACTCAGAGTGTCTGTTCCTCGCTGAGCGCCAACCACATGGGAAGGCTTGAAAACCAGCTACCGAGTTACTGTGGTGCAAACAAAAGTGACGTGCTCAAAAACATCTGGAGGGGTTTGAGTCCGACTCCTCTCAACTAGACAGGCCTTTCAAATCCTCTTTGGTGTCACTTATGGGTGACCCCCCTGCTGCTCTTTCATGGCTCTGAAAGGGTTACACTGCCGTGAGGGTTTCCAGAAAGTGCCTTTCTTGCTGCTGTGTTTGGGGAGAGAAAAGTCCGCAGGTAGGAGGTGAATAAATTTACATCATTCCTGGCCCACAGTGCAACAGGTCACTTCCCGTGGCTGTGGTTTCTGGCGCCCCCTTGTGGCTTTCATGTCCCTGCGTGAAAGTTCCAAAGTTCTTCTCAGTTGTTCACCTGCTGTTTGTTGCGAGGTTGAAGGTCCAGCTGTTGATCTTGTGCCTGGGGTGAAATGCTCCGAGCTGTGTCAGTCCCTCGCAGGCTGGGAGTGTCCCTGGAATCCTTCTTGCCAGGCAAATTTACAGTGACAAACGTCTCCGTCCCCCTGCGTCTGATTGCCATGGTCCAGCCCCAGCTGGGGGTCCCAATGGGCTTGGCAAGCCGGTCAACTAACTGCCTGTTTGGCCACAGTCAAATACTCCAGCGAGAGCCCTGGGGGTAGGAGGCAGCCTGCCTTTCGGATTGCGTCTTGGAGCCTCACTTGTGTTTTCCGGAACCTGGTTTCATTGTTTTGCCTTTTTTTTCTGAGCTAAAATAACTCAGTGAAGTACATTTTTTTAAAAAAATGAGGTAGATCCGTATCTATCGAAAGCTAAACCTACTGGAGAGAATGACGTCTTGCTCTTTTTTGTTCCTGGCGGGAGGTAACCAATTCTGATAAATTGGTATTTTAAAATATCTGACCACTCTTTGACAGATTTGACTGGTCAGTTGACCAATTTTTGTACCAGTCAAATGCCCAATTCTAGGTGTAACACTTACCCTCCATGTGACTGTCTCATTCTCAGTGCTGACATCTCAGCTTTCATCAGCTGATCTGTGCCCCCCTGCTGGCCCCTAGTGCCCAGACGGCTGGATGGGATACCAAGGGAAATGCTACTATTTCTCAAAGATGAAGGGAGCTGGATTGACAGCCGGAGCCGCTGCTCTGCCCCGGGTGCCTCCCTGGCTGGGATCGACAGTGAGCAGGAAATGGTGAGAGACTCTCGAATTGCCATACACTGATCTTGGCACAGTGGTGGCTGCTGCAGTAGGACCGGGGCTCTGCCCCGTGGGGTGAGGAGCAGCTCTGAGCCCTCCCGTGCTGGGAGGTCAGAGTGAATGAACTTCCAGCTGCTGAACGACAGCCGTGGCTGGGCCCAGAGCCCTACTGTCTGTGTGTGATCACAGGGATTGCCCATTCTCCGCTCCCCCCTCCCCAAATAGGGAGACAGCTTCTGTCTAGGGCAGGGCTGGCTCAGGCATCTCCTGGCCTGCTGGCTGCTGGAGTGGGACCAAGAACCCAGCCAGTGCTCCTGTTGTGGGGATGGGAAAGGAGCAGCCAGCCGAGGAGGCGGGGGAGGAGAGGATCCTCTCAGACTGACTTCAGCTTGACTCGCTCCCTCCTCCTGCCTTGCTGTGGTGAGCGGGGGCTGATCTGTGAGAAGAGAGGTCTCTGCAGAGAGCTCAGACCCAGCAGCTGCCCCCAGCCCAGGGGGACTTGGGGTGCGGGTGACTGGGAGCACAGGGGTGGGGCTGCTCTGTGCAGGGGGAGGGTTAATACTGCCTGGGTGATCTTGTACTTTGCAAAAGGCAGGGGAACACCCCCCCCCCCAAAAAAATAAACTGAGCACTCTTCAATATGGGGGGAGGGATAGCTCAGTGGTTTGAGCATTGGCCTGCTAAACCCAGGGTTGTGAGTTCAGTTCTTGAGGGGGCCATTTAGGGATATGGGGCAAAAATCTGTTGGATGACTTAATTGGGGATGGGGGTGGGACTAGGAGATCTCCTGAGGTCCCTTCCAACCCTGATACTCTATGAATATGAGACTGGGATTCTCTGCGGCACAGAGCCCTGGAGGGGTGGGGGTGGGGAAGCACCGGAGCTGGGGCTGATACCTGCTGTCCCTCGGCTTTCTTGAAAGCGTTCCTGCTGCGCCATAAGGGTGTCCAGGACCACTGGATTGGCCTCCGGAGGGAACAGGGTCAGCCCTGGAAATGGACCAACAGCACCAAATTCAACCACCTGTGAGTCTCTCTCACCCCTCTGTACTAATTCCCTGGGCTTGGGATTCTGGTGTCTGAGCTGTTTGAGTTCAGGTAGATCCACCATTCAGTGCTAGTGAAACAACCAGACACGACCCTGGTCCGTTCGCGTCCTGCGTGTATCGGAGACCGATGGGAGCCGGCATGTCCCTGAACTCTCGGCTCCTCCCCGCAGCACGGTGCTGGGCCGGAGACAGAGCCCGCCATAGCCAGAGGTGCCCTTGCAGCGCGCTGGGATTTCAGCTGGGACACTCGCTGTTCTCCCCCAGCCCTCTTCAGCAAGGTCCCTGGGGTGTCTGACCTCCCCTGCGGAAAGGAGGCAGCAGGGAACTCAGGTTAACAGTGGCTGCTAGAGAGGGCAGCATGCCGAGTACTGCATGGCAGGTGCAGGTCCCGCTGGGGATTGCAGCCGGCAGGTTTGAGTGACTTGGCTGGTGAGGCCTCTGAATCCGCAACAAGGCACGGATGTTAAAGGAGCCTGCGGTTCACAGGTGCTGGACGCCTGGGGCTCCCACGGGAACGGGGTACAGTAGTGATGGCTGTCCAGCCAACACCCCGCGATGGGTTTCAGTGGGCTCCAAGTGTGATCACAAAACCAGCGCTGCTTGAACCCTGGGACTTCAGGACTAGAAGCATGAGCCTCTGCCATAGGAGCGAAAGAATCCACTTCTTTAACTGAACCCCCCCCACATTGATAAAGCTCTTTTGCAGGCCAGCCATTAGAGGGGGATGGAGACCCCCCCACTTCTCTGGTCTGGGTTACTTCAGTACTTTGAAAAATCAGGCTCTTTTGGCGCTGGGTCAGGGCTCCCCAATGGACAGTCCCCATTCTGCTGTATTGGACCCAACCTTTGGATCCCACCTGCTTCCAGCCTCACTGGGTCTGAAGAGCTACCAGACACTGTCCTGAGTTCGGGCCTCTGTGGCACTCTCCTGGGGTACAGACTCCCTGTCTGGTATGCTCCTTAGGATGTGGGACCCTGCAGATCAGCTGCTGTAGGATCCAAAACCAGTGCTGAACCCTCCCAAATCTCCCAAGAGGCATGTTGTCCCTAGAGCTCCACCCTCCACACCAGATGAACTCTGGGAGAGTCACGTGAGGGTTACAAACAAGGAACACATGCTTTCACAAAGGAACTTCTTCAACACTCTCTTTTTCCCCCATCCCCAATGGAAAGCTCAAGAGTTATAGATCAACAGAAAGGAAACCCCTGAATGCAATTTCTTCTTTCAGTGTCATCTTGGTTCTGCTCCATGTGTTTCAAGGAGGCGAGATCCCTCCTGTCCCCCGCTTTTCCTGCTCAGTCGTCTGGTTCTGGTGATGGTCTGCCCCTCTTGTTAGAGGGCCGGTCCCTTTTGACAATCAGTCTAACAAATTCTCTCTGTCCTGCTGGGGACTGTCCATTCTCCAGCACCCCTGTGGGCTGCTCAGCCTAGAGGGTCACGAACAGTCAGCGGTTCTGCAAAGCCCCCGCTGTCCTGAGCTCTGCTCCTGAGGGGCTGGGAGAGTAGCTGCTCCGCACTCAGGCCTGCACTGTGGAGAACGGCTCCCCTGGCTGGGACTGGTGTGAAATGCCCGGCCTCTGCCGGACTGCAGCTCCCTGGCTTCTGTGTTGCAGGTTTCACTTAAGAGGAGGAGGTGACTGCGCGTATCTGAACGACGAGAAAGGGGTCAGCAGCTCACGGTGCTACATGGGAAGACGGTGGATCTGTAGCAAACCTGAGATGTATGTGATGGTGTCATAAATATAAAGGGAAGGGTACACACCTTTAAAATCCCTCCTGGCCAGAGGAAAAATCCTTTCACCTGTAAAGGGTTAAGAGGCTAGGATAACCTCGCTGGCACCTGACCAAAATGACCAATGAGGACACAAGATACTTTCAAAAGCTGGAAAGAGGGAGAACATCAAAGGGGTCTGTGTCTGTCTGGGTGAGGCTTTTGCCAGGGACAGAACAGGAATGGAGTCTTAGAACTTAGTAAGTAATCTAGCTAGATATGCGTTAGCTTATGATTTCTTTAAATGGCTGATAAAATAAGTTGTGCTGAATAGAATGAATATTCCTGTCTGTGTGTCTTTTTGTAACCTAAGGTTTTGCCTAGAGGGGTTCTCTATGTTTTGAATCTAATTATCCTGTAAGGTATTTACCGTCCTGATCTTACAGAGGTGATCCTTTTCTTTTTACTGTTTCTTCTATTAAAATATTTCTTTTCAAGAACTGAATGCTTTTTTCATTGTCCTAAGATCCAAGGGCTTGGGTCTGTGGTCACCTATGCAAATTGGTGAGGATTTTTACCAAACCTTCCCCAGGAAGTGGGGTGCAAGGTTTTGGGGAGGATTTTGGGGGGAAAGACGTTTCCAAACAACACTTTCCCAGAAACCCGGTTAAACGTTTGGTGGTGGCAGTGGAAGTCCAAGGGTCAAATAGTTTGTACCTTGGGGAAGTTTTAACCTAAGCTGGTAAAGTAAGCTTAAGAGGTTTTCATGCAGGTCCCCACATTTGTACCCTAGAGTTCAAAGTGGGGAAGGAACCTTGACAGATGGGAAAAGAGACTGCACTCGAAAGGGGCTCGAAATGAGACTCCTAGAAGTGACACTTACACAACTCACACCTACTTGAACGAGCCAAGATCTCAAAATCAGGCAGTGGGGCCCTCAAGCAATAAGTGTGTCTCATTTAAACTCCGTATGTGCCTTCTGCTTTTGAACCTTTTAAACTCAGGGTCACGTTGTCAAGCTTTTCTCTACAGCTGAGAGAGAGTGATCTCATGAGAAGGAGTCTTACTTCATTTCCCCAGCATGTGGCTAAGGGAAGGCCTTGTTCCTTTAGACTCCAGAACAGCATTTCTCAAATGCAGTCACCAGCTGATTGTTTGCAGCCACAAGAGCCTCCAAAGTGCCCCAACAATCGCTCAGATGTTAAGTATTAAAGGTGTCTTCTAAATGCCATAAATCCTAATGCGCGCTCCCTTTTAAATAGTACCATGCCGGCAGAGCTGAGCTACATAGGTGTGGTTTTCTTTCAAGTCACAAAGTGTATTCTTTGGCTAAGAACATAAGAACGGCCATACTGGGTCAGAGCAAAGGTCCATCCAGCCCAGTATCCTGTCTGCCAACAGCGGCCAACACCAGGTGCCCCAGAGGGAGTGAACCTAACAGGCAATGATCAAGTGATCTGTCTCCCGCCATCCATCTCCACCCTCTGACAAACAGAGGCTAGGGACACCATTCCTTACCCATCCTAGCTAATAGCCATTCATGGACTTAACTTCCATGAATTTATCCAGTTCTCCTTTAAACCCTGTTATAGTCCTAGCCTTCACAACCTCCTCAGGCAAGGAGTTCCACAGGTTGACTATGCACTGTGTGAGGAAGAACTTCCTTTTATTTGTTTTAAACCTGGTGCCCATTAATTTAATTTGGCGGCCCCTAATTCTTGTGTTATGGGAACAAGTAAATAGCTTTTCCTTAGTCACTTTCTCTGTACCACTCATGATTTTATAGACCTCTAACCACTGTGTTTACATCTCATGTTATTGTAGCTCTGTAAGTGGCTATGGGCCATCTCACTGCGTGATGTTTGGGCAGGTTGCGATTGTTCATGGGGGTGGGGAGGGAGGTGAAAAAGTTAAAATGTGACTGGGTATCAGAAAGTATTTCAGATAATCTAGTGCCAGAAAATGACCTTGAATGTGACAGCAGGTGGCTCCTCTGAGACCTTCTGCTAAGAAAAGCAAAACATAGAAAGAAAAAGAAACACTTCAGCACCAGGGGGAAAGGCAGTTTCCTGTGTTTGCGAAGCCATCTGATTCCATTTCTGAGTAAGTTGCAGTGTGAGAGAGAAATTCATCAAATTGAAATGTATGTAGTGCAACGTCCCTACAGCACTTGTGCAAGGGAAGTTGAACCAAATTACTACGGTGAGCTTCAGAGGCGCAAGCTGTTAAATGATGCAAAAACCAAGCTGAAAAGACAACAGCAACGGCTCAGATTTTGTTGTTACTGTTATCATTATTATTACTGGGCTACGTTGATTGGGTTTTTTTGTCTGTGAAAGAAACTTTGGACATATTGGCAGATACATTCTTTCCTTATTAGTCATTATCCTTTCTATTATGTAAAGCATTTTTAAATTTAGTTCAGAATTGTACAGCCGTCCACCTTTGACCAAAAAAGTAAAAAAGACAAGACTGTGCAAAGCACTGGTTTGTTCTGTGTTTAGGTCCACTAAAGATAAGACACAACTGTACCTTATATTTATTATTGAGTCTGCAAAAAATCCCTATGTAAATATGCACATGTAATTTATTTATTTGTTTTTCCTACAGTTAGTTCAGTATTGTCAGAGCCTCATTCTGAGGCTGCCAAAAATTTGTGAGAACCCCGGCTCTAGAAAGTGTTAGAAAACAAAATCCTATGTGACCATTACTTTCCAGTATTTGCAAAAAGAAAAGGAGGACTTGTGGCACCTTAGAGACTAACCAATTTATTTGAGCATGAGCTTTTGTGAGCTACAGCTCCCTTCATCAGATGCATTCAGTGGAAAATACAATGGGGAGATTTATATACACACAGAACATGAAACAATGGGTGTTACCAGTATTTATTCACTCTCGCTTGCATCTCTGTTCTTTGATAATAAACTCATTCCTGTTTTCTGTATATCTAATTGCTGTGTTCTCAACAGAGTGGTTGGCCTGAATTGAATCTTACAAGCTGCTGTGGACCGCGCCTGAGGGAATAGAGTCACAGTTCTGCGTGTGCTCAGTGGAATGGGCTGAGCACTCCCGAGGGATGCTCAGAGGCTTTGGGAGTGTTTATCGCTAACCTGTACACAGAGAGCGAGGCCTGCAGGGGGCTGGAAGGTCAGGCTTGCGCTGCCAGGGGTGGTGGTTTGAGAGAGCTGACCCATGGCAGGCCTGGACAAGGCTCCCCCAAAAGTGCCTCGTATGCCTGCTATGAATCACTCAAACGGGCAGACGTCCCTGGCTCATTCCACCCCTGCACCCCCCAGGTACAACCCGCAGAAGGCATTCGACCAGGGTGAGGAGAACACCTGCAATGCCCTGTCACCTGACGTGCTGAATTTGCCTCTGAGCCCATTTTCCCTTCCAGCTTGGGACTCCAGAACCCTGCCTTGTTGAGCCAGACATGCTTGCCAGCTGCAAACACAGACCCAGGTCTGGGCTACACCCCTAACGCTGCAGACTTTAACCCAAAATTGCTCAGCAGGTCACCTGTCTCCAGCACCCAGCTCCCAATGGGATCCAAACCCCAAATAAATCCGTTTTACTCTGTATGAAGTTTATACAGGGTAAACTCAAATTGTCCACCCTCTATAACACTGATAGGGAGAGATGCCCAGCTGTTTGCTCCCCCAGGTATTAATCACTTACTCTGGGTTAATTAATAAACAAAAGTGATTTCATTAAATATAAAAAGTAGGATTTAAATGGTTTCAAGTAATAACAGACAGAACAAATAAGTTACCAAGAAAAATAAAACAAAACACGCAAGTCTAAGCCTAATACATTAAGAAACGGAATACAGATAAATCTCACCCTGAGAGATGTTCCAATAAGCTTCTTTCCCAGACTGGACTCCCTCCAGTCTGGGCCCAATCCTTTCCCCTGGTACAGCCTTGTTCCAGCTCAGGTGGTAATTCGGGGATTTCTTATGACTGGCAGCCCCCTTTGTTCTGTTCCACCCCCTTTGATATCTTTGGCACAAGGCGGGAATCCTCTCACGGTCTCTCTGGGTTTCCACCCCTCCTTCTAAATGGAAAAGCACCAGGTTAAAGATGGATTCAAGTATCGTGTGACATGTTCACATGTCCTGTAAGCCCCTCTCCATTCTTTCAGGACTGGCCCGCACGTATGCAGTGAAAGCTTGCAGGTGAACAGAGCCATCTACAGTCAGTTGTCCTAGCTAATGGGAGCCATCAAGATTCTAAACCACCATTAATGGCCCACACTTTGCATAACTACAGTAGGACCTCAGAGTGATATCTCATATTCCTAATTTCAGATACAAGAATGACACATTCATCCAAATAGGATGAACACACTCAGTAGATTTGTAAGGTCTCATTACAAAACTTATAGAGACCTTTTGCATAAAGCATATTCCAGTTACATCATATTCACACTTAAACATTTTTATAAAGCTTATGAAGTGCAATGTCACAGGGTCAATACCCTCAGAGGATACCTGCAGATAGAGGCTTCCCTGGCTGGTGGAAAGGCCTCAACTGTCCTGCTTCCCATGGCCAGAAGGCATTGTAGTGCAGCTATTCTCAGCTTACCCGGGCCTATGTGGAGCGGAATGTACATTAGAGCAGCCCCAAGGCTGCTCTGACTTAGACCTGGTCAGCACAAAGCCTGACGATCATTTGTCTACTCTCCGATCAGCACGGGCTGCCAGTGAGTTGGCCACCCAGGAAGCCTAGCCCCTGGCCCTTCCCCTTGTGCCTGAGGTCCCGACACTCCCCTTCTGCCCCCCTCCCTCTCCTTCTACCTACCTCTTCCCCGCAGGAGCCCAAAGCACCCTCACCACAGCCCACAGCCCCAGCACTGGACGGCAGAGGTCGGGGGGCGAGACCCCAGCCCCGGGGCACTGCAACCTCAGTGCCCACAGCCCCATGACACCTGCTGCCCATGCTGATCACGCTGTCTGGATTGAAGAGATTTGATGCATGTTACCCTACTGTTCCCGTATTGTGTCCGAATCCCAGAGCTGTTGGCATGAAGACACCACTGGAAATGGAACATTCATTCATTCCTAAATCTGCTCAAAGTTTGTAAGTGCAAAGAAGAAAGGAATAATAAAATATATATAAGAGAACCCCTGAGATGCCTAGCTCTGTAAACAGTGAGAGGTGAGGAAGCCCCTCTCATGTGGGTGCATCGTATAGTGCCATATGCACACCCAGCACTTCTCAAATCCCAGATGTTCTAATCCACATCCATCTCCTCGCCCTCCCATTCTCCCATCTCCTCCACCTCCATCTCCTCCATGTCGCTGCTGTCCGGGTCGTCCTGGGGCTCCGTCGGAGCCCTGGCTTTTGGGCTATCTGCTGCTCCATAGAAATCCCTGGCAGCATCTCCCATTGGCAGCTGCAATGTGATATTCACAGCAAAGTACGAAGCATGGTTGAAATCTACAAGCACAGAGCCCCACGGCTGGGTTAGAGGCCAAGTGCACAGAGGTTTGTGCTGCTCATGCAGGTGGAGGGATGAAGGCAAAAACATCAAACTAGGAACCGAATTGGACAACCATTTCACTGTAGACAAAGATCTCATGCCCCTCAATCCCGACCAGCAGCTCCCTGCTAGCCCAGTTTTGTCAATACTCCTCAGTCTCACCCCAGAGCCCCCTGCGGTTCTGGCCTTAGGTCATCCCAGACAGCTCTCTTGATTCTCTTCACTCCTTCTGTGGCAGATACAGGATACACAGCGGGGCGGTGTGCAGGTTTCCTTGGCACTCACTTCGAGTGAGCTCCATAACTCAAGGCTTCACCGTTCATTAGTAACACGCCAATTGCAACCCCACACCAGCCAAACCCATTCGCAGCTCCAGCAGGGCTTCCTTTCTGTTCCTTACCCGCCTTACACACTCTCCGCCCAACCTAGAATACACTGGCGAGGAAAATCTCTTCCTGACCTCTGCATGTGACCAGCTGAAGCAAGAGACTTGGGACCATAAGACATATACCAGACAAGACCCTCAGGGTTGCCCAGTCCACCCCCATCCCACAAGCAACCCTCTCATACAGTCACACTCAAATGTGTCCAATGCTCTCTTAAAACTAATAAAGTTTGCCCCTATTGGGAAGCTGTTCCAGAACCTCCCTCCTCAAATGGTTAGAAACTTTCTAATCTCCAGCCTGAACTTCTTCTTGGCCAGTTGATTCGCCTTTGTTCTTGGGCCTACATTGTCCTTTAGCTAGAACAGCTCTCCACCCTCCCTGGTATTTACCCCGATGTATTTATGGAGAGCCATCAGATCCCCTCTCAGCCTTTGTTTTGCTAGACTAAACCAGCCCAGCTCTCCCAGCCTTCTCTCGTAAGACAGGCCCTCCATTCCCTGATCATCCTGAGAACTCTTCTCTGTACCTGTTTCACTCTGAATTCATCTTTCTCGAATGATCAGAATCATACACAGGATTCTAGAGGAGGGCTCTCCAGGGCCATGTACTTTCGTACTTCTCTGTCTCGACTGGAAGTGCCTCAGCTGATGCATCCTAGCATCACATTTGCCTTTTTCATGGCCACATCACATGGGTGGCTCAGTCACCGTATAATCGACCAACACATCAAGGTCTCGCCCCTCCTCTGTCGCCTCCAACTGATGAGCCCCCAGCATCAAGAAGAAATTCTTCTTATTAGACCCTAAGTGCAGGATTTTGCACCTGGTACCATTAAATGTCATCCTTCTTCTGGTACTCCAGTCTTCAAGGTCATCCAGATCTTCCTGTATAATATTCTACCCCCTCTGGACAGACCATGTTTCCCAGCTTTTTAATTATCAGTAAGTTTTGTTATCACTCTCCTACTTTTTGGGTTAACACCATTAATAAAGAGATTAATGAAGATGGATCCCAAAACAGATCCTTGAAGAACTCCATTAGGAACCTCCCTCCGATCCCATAACTCAGCTTCCAGACTTCTCCCCTTTAATTGGTTCCTCACCCGCCTTACAATTCTTGTACTGATCCCCGTCTTCTCTAATTTAGCTAAGAATTTCCCACGTGATACCGTATCAAATGCTTTACTGAAGTCCAAGTATATTAGATCTGCTGCATTTCCCTTCTCTAAACAACCAGTTCTCAGCTCAAAGAAAGAGCTCAGGTTAGTCTGGCCCCATCTACCTTTGGTTACATCCCCTTTTCCATTTACCTCTGTTGGAGACCCCAGGGCATGGCCACTAGTTAAGTTGAGGAGATGGAAGGCCATAAGGGTTGAGGAGGTCTCCCTGCTAAAGGCCTAAGGGCTTCTTCTCAACCTCCCTTAATAGAATTCAGGCCTGGCTGGTTTGAGTAAGCTCTTTTGCTCTTAAAACAATGTTGCAGCCGCAGACAATGCCCCATAGTGTAAGGTTTGCTGAAGCCAAGTTAAAGATAATAGGAGAGAGAGCTACAAGGCCAGACAGGATGTGCTAGTTCTTTAAGTTGCTAGGAATGCTTGTTAGAGGTTGCAGGAAATAAACATTGTTCTAACCCATATAAGAAAGGCAGAGTATTTGTGCAAAGTTTTGATTGGCTGATGTGTAGTGCAGTAGCATTAAGGAATATAAAAGTGTGTGTAATGACCTGCTCTGATGTGCAGGATTTGAGATTCTATTCTCCCTGTACCTTGTTTGCAGCTGCAAATAAACTTTTCTGCTTCTCCACCCCGTTGTGATTATTGAGTGACGCACACCGGTTAACGAACCCCCCCTGCTGTTGTTCGCCTCTGGCACTGGGTGCCGGCAACAGCTTTTGGAGTCCCAACGTGGGGTGACGAGGATGCAATTTAGCCTTGCCCAGATCCCTTCTGGAGGTCGAGGATTGCAGCGACAACCGACGCCCAGCACACACCGGTGAGTTCATTGGGGGCCTCAGAGGAGACGCAGTTTGATTGATCCCGGAGGGCACGACGGTGCAACGCACTCACATAGTGGAGAAGCAGCTGTGGGAGACAGTGAGGAACCGGTTCCTTGGATATAAGGGAGGAGCAGCTGCGGGCGACGTTGGGGAACTGGTCCCTTGGATAAGGTAGGAACCTTTTGAAATCCGGATTATATGCTCTGTTGGAACCTGGAGACGCCCAGAGTTACACTGTAGGTATGGGACAGGAACAGAGCACGGGAGGTATGGTACGATGCATGCCCCTAGAGTGTATTTTAGTAAATTGGAAGATATTTGGATCAGATCCAATGGCTAAGGGTAAATTGAAGCGATTTTGTACGGTTGACTGGCCTCAGTACCAATTAGAGGACCAAGAACAGTGGCCTCCCGGAGGATCACTAAATCATAATACAATCCTCCAGTTACTCCTGTTCTGTCAGCGAACGGCGAAGTAGAATAAGCATTCGTATGCTTACTTGTTTATAACCTTATAGTCTCGTACTGATATTTTACAATGCTGTAATTTAACCCCGATTGGCCCTGTAGCAATTAATGTCAGTCCCCGGATCCCCACCCCAAATGCAATGGCAGATCCGGTGTCTCCTTCGGCCCCTACACCCACACAGAGCGAGGCTCCTTCGGCCCCTACACCCACACAGAGCGAGGCTCAAAGTAAGATTCCTAGTGAAGCTCATAGTGAGGTTCAGGCTCCATCTGCTGGATTATACCCGTTACTTACCAAGACTAAAATCGCCCCTAATGCAATAGAAAGGACAAGCTCTTACCATGCAGGTCTATACTCATGCACCTTTTAATCCTATGGACCTGGCCGCTTTCAAAGCACAGGCTGGAGAATTTTCTATCAACCCAAGCAAGTTGGTATCGGTCTTTGAGGAATGTCTTAGCAGCTACAAGCCAGACTGGGATGATTGTAATGTCCTTCTGCAAACATTATTGACTGAGGTTAAACAAGAACAGGTCATAGCTAAAGCAAGGAAAAAAGCGAAAAGGCGATATGACCAAGACCGTAACAACGTCCCGATCCCAGAAAATCAAGTTCCTATAAAAAATCCTAGGTGGGACCCAAATGGCAATCAGGCTATGACCCACCTCACCTCCTCTAAGGAGCTGCTACTGTATAGACTCCGTCACGCAGCTGTCAGACAGAATCATTAAACTAAACCGTAGAAGGTAGTGCAGGATCCAAAGGAAAGCCCTGGAGCTTTTTTGCAGCGCATTCGAAACACGATCCAACAGTATACCAATGCAGATCCTAATAATCCACAAACTGAGGCAGTTATTAAAGGAGTATTTACAAGCAGGGCAGCCCCCGACATTAAGAGAAAGCTACAGAAAAAGGAGGATTTCATAAGTATGACAATGGCACAGATTTTAGAAGCAGCAAATCAAGTGCATAGTTTAAAAAAAGTAAAAAAAAAAAAAAAGCAAGTAAAATTAATGGTAGCAGCAATGCAGGCAGGCACGAAGGAAAGTAAACAAAAAAAAGGGGGCCGTGGACACGGACGTCCAGGCCCGCGAAAAAGACGATTGGGGCGCAATCAGTGTGCCCTGTGTTGGCAAGAGGGACACTAAAAAAATAAGTGCCCAAACAAAAAGAAAAGGGGAAGTACCTCTATGATGGCGATAAAAAAACAAAAATAAGGGTGTCAGGGGAAACAGATCATCCTACCCCCGGAACCCCGAGTAAAAATGAGGATGGGAAATGAAGAAATAGATTTTTTAGTGGACTCTGGAGCGGCGCGAACTGCTGTAAATCAACCGCTTCAGTTGCCAGTAGCAAACTCCCTCACTGTCACAGGAGCCACAGGCAAAGATACCAAGTGCCTAGTGTATGCCCCAGCAGAATGTGCTTTGGGAAACAAAACCATATCCCATAAGCTGGTCTAGCTCCCTGAATGCCCAACACCATTGCTGGGATGGGACCTGCTGTGTCGCCTAGGTGCCACCCTGCATTTTACTCCAGATGAAATAACCCTTACCTTACCCCCTGAAAATGCATAGATTATGACCCTTGCAGCTGAACCCTCGGCTATGCAAGCCCCAAAATGGGACCAGTGGGAAGTCCAAGTGTATCCCCTTGTGTGGGCATCAGGGGTCCCAGGAAAAGCTACTCACCAAACCCCCATTCATGTCCAGCTCATACCCGGGAAAGGCCCGGTGCGGGTAAAGCAATAGCCAATCAAGAAGGAAGCCAAAAAGGGGTTACAGGAAACCATAGATCGATTTCTAACCTACGGTATTCTCCGGGAATGTCGGTCAGCCTGGAACACTCCCATTTTACCCGTACAGAAACCTGATGGCACGTACCGGCTGCTACAAGACCTAAGGGCAGTTAATGAACGGGTTAAGACTCTGCACCCTCTTGTCCCTAACCCCTATACCCTATTGGCTTCTATAGGGGAACAGTATACCCATTTTCCAGTTCTTGATTTAAAAGATGCTTTTTTTGCCATCCCAGTTGACACCTCAGCACAGGAGATTTTCTCCTTCGAATGGGAGGACCGGAACAGAGTTAAAAAGCAACTTTGCTGGACAGTGTTAGCCCAGGGGTTTAAAAATTCCCCCACCCTCTTTGGCCAGGCTCTGGCCAGGGACCTAGAGGAGTGGGATAATAAAGAAGCCCTCCTTTTGCAATACATAGATGATCTGTTAATTGCCACTGTAGGTTTAACTCCCTGCCTTAAAGCCACCGTGAGTCTCCTGAATTTTGTGGGACTCCAAGGATATCGGGTAGCGCGAAGTCAGGCTCAGATTGCTCTCCCGCAGGTACAGTACCTCGGGTTCTACATACAGCAGGGGGAACGCCAGCTTTCAAATAAAAAAATAAAAGCAATATGCCAAGTTCCTATCCCGAGTAATCGCAAGCGGCTCAGAGCATTTCTGGGGATGGCAGGCTTCTGTAGAATATAAATCCCAGAGTCTGAACTATAGGTTAGACCCCTGTATGACTGCGTAAAAGGAGCAGACCATGACCCCTTTCATTGGACCCCAGAGGCTGACAGGGCATTTAAAATCCTAAAAAACAAGCTAATGGAAGCCCCGGCTCTAGGTCTGCCAGATCTCTCCAAGCCATTTCAGTTGTATGTACACAAACGAAAGGAGGTGGCCCTGGAAGTACTCACACAGCTGCTAGGAGCATGAAAACGTCCGGTGGCATATTTTTCGAAATAACTGGACCAAGTAGCCAAGGGCTGGCCAGCGTGCCTGCGGGCAATGGCAGCCACCGCCCTGACCCTGGCAGAAGCAGAGAAACTGACACTAGGGGGAACAATACAGGTTTTTACACCACACATGGTACGCGCTTTACTGGATGTTAAGGGCGGCCTCTGGCTCACACAAGCGCGTATGGCAAGATACCAAGCAAAGCTCTTAGAGAACCCTGAGGTCACGCTGCAGCCTTGTCCATCCCTTAACCCTGCCACCCTCTTACCAAAAACTGAGAAACAGAAACATGACTGTTTAAAAATCATAGATGCCCAATATTCTAGCCGCCCGGACTTGAAGGATGCGCCCCTCCCAAATGCAGATTATGAGTGGTACACTGATAGTAGCAGCATGGTAATAAATGAGCAAAAAATGGCGGGTTATGCTATTGTAACCCTCAGTGACACCGTGGAAGCTGAAAGTTTGCCCGCTGGGACCTCTGCCCAGTTGGCTGAGCTAGTGGCCCTGGCCCATGCACTCGAACTGTCCAAAAAAAACCCAGGTCAATATTTTCACTGATTCCAAATATGCTGTTGGGGTGCTGCATGCTCCTGCTGGCCTGTGGAAGCAGAGGGGAATGCTGACAGCCCAAGGCTCCCCAGTCAAGTACGGGCCCCAAATCCTCCAGCTTCTAGAGGCAGTGCAACTCCCTTTGGAAGTGGCAGTGGGACACTATAAGGCCCATCAGAGGGAGGATCAAGATGTGACCAGGGGTAATGCCAGGGCAGATAGAGGCAAAGCATGCTGCCACCCTGATGTTCCCTCAGACTAAAAACACCTATATGCATGCCCTTATCCCATCAGTGGGGAAGCTCCCGACCCCTCAGTATTCTGGGGAGGAGAAACAGCTAGCTGACAAACTTGGTCTCCAGGAAAAGGAGGGATGGCTTCATTCCCCGGAAGGGAAAGTCCTCTTACCAAAGGGCCTAATTCTGCCAGTATTACAAAAGTTACATCAAAATACTCATGCTGGCAGGGAGGCACTTATCCAAGTAATAAAAAAGTACTTCATAACCTCCAGACTCAGAGCCCTAGCTGCCCAAGTACAAACAAAATGCCTAGTCTGTCAAAAGAATAACCCCCAATCAGGACACCCAGTGCCACCAGCGGCCCTGGAACCCACTCCAGGCCCCGGACGGGTGTGGCAAATAGACTTTGCTAAGTTTCCCCGGACCCAAAAGTTCAAGTATCTCCTTGTCATAGTAAATGGATTCAGCAGATGGTCAGAAGCCTTTCCATGTCGCAATTGCACTGCCAGGACAGTGGCTCTCAAGTTTGTTAAAAAGATTATTCCTCCCTTTGGATTTCCCCAGTAAATAAAATCTGACAATAAAACACACTTCACGTCAAAAATCGTCCAAAGCATCTCAGACACCTTACAGATTCCCTGAAAACTCCATACACCCTGGAGACCACAAGCCAGTGGGGTAGTGAAGTGGATCAATCAGACCCTTAAGCAACATCTCTCGAAAGTATGCCAGGAGGCCGCCCTGCGGTGGCCTGATGCCCTGCCCCTAGTTCTGCTCCGCAGCCGTGCTCTCCCGAAGGGTAAATTAAAGCTCAGTCCCTTTAAAATTATGTTTAAAAAAACATGGCCTATAAATAGTACACCGCTTATGTCAAAAAAAAAAGTAAAAATTAAAAAACAAGTTTCTCTCTCAGTATATGTGTTCCCTGTCTGCTGTTCTTTTGTCTCTTCACAGGTATACTAAGGATTCCCAGCCTCTACCCTTGGACTCACCCATCCACTCCCTGCAGCCTGGTGATTCAGTGCTCGTACGTACCTGGAAAGACGAGCCCCTCCAGAAAAAGTGGAAGGGACCCTATACCGTCCTGCTGGTCTCCCACACGGCAGCAAAGGCCGAGGGACACAAGAATTAGATTCATTATACCCAGCTGAAAGACGTGTCAACCCCCCCCCCCACACCCCCGCCCCCCGGCTAAAAGGTAGACCGTGCATTCAGCCCCCTCCAGTGAAGATCTTAGACTAAAATTACTATTTAAACAGCAGCCCACCAAAAAAGCAAAAAAATAAATAAAAAAGTATATTTTATTCCCCCTCTTAGCCATGTGCCTAACCGGTACTGCTGTTTCAAGCATTGTACCCGTAAATACCTGGCTGGCACTGGCCCAGAGTGCAGTGAACGCAACGTCGTGCTCAGAGAACCTTATTCTCAGAGACTAAGGCAGCAGCTCTGGCCTTTTCTTTAGTTAGTATCCCTGGGCTTGTGGTGCATAATTATCACGCAGTAGAGCACCTTGCCTGCACAGTGGCAAAGGCCATTAATTTAACCTCAGCCGTCCTGGCCCAACTCTCACATGAGTTAGGGGAAGTACGTCAGGGTATGCTACAGAACAGGCTGGCTGTAGACTATTTACTTCTACGCCATGGTCACCTATGCCAGGAGTTTGCAAGCATGTGTTGCTTTAATATAACAGATGCAGAGCCATCCGTAAAAGCTGATTTCCAACGCCTAAAGCAGCTAGCAAAGAGCATTCATCAGCAAACTAGAGAAAATTAGCTAAGCTCTCTATTTTCTAGTTGAAGCCTTTCCCTGTAGCTAAATAAGTTCTTTAGCCTATTATTTAAGTTTTTTTTTTTCCTGTATGAATCATGTTATATTTACTGTGTTATATATAGTCCTGGTAAAAATGCTTATTTTGCATAGTTTTAAAAATCTTAATTTTATGCATAGCCCGCTAGTAAGTAAATAAAAATAAAAAACCTCAAGCAATAAAAATAAATATTCTCAAAAAAAAAAATTGTTAAAAACCCCAGGGCATGGCCACTAGTTAAATTAAAAAAATAAAAGGCCATAAAGGTCAAAAAAGTCTCCCTGCTAAAGCCCTAAGAGCTTCTTCTCAACCCCCCTTAATAAAATTCAGGCCTGGCTGGTTTGAGTAAGCTCTTTTGCTCTTAAAACAATGTTGCAGCCGCATATAATGCCTCATAGTGTAAAGTTTGCTAACGCCAAGTTAAAAATAATAAAAAAAACAGCTACAAGGCCAAACAAGATGTGCTGGTTGTTTAAGTTGCTAAAAATGCTTGTTAAAAATTGCAAAAAATAAACATTGTTGTAACCCATATAAAAAAAGCAAAATATTTGTGCAAAGTTTTAATTACCTAATGTGCAATGCAGTCGCATTAAGGAATATAAAAGTGTGTGTAATGACCTGCTCTAATGTGCAAAATTTAAAATTCTATTCCCCCTGTACCTTGTTTGCAGCTGCAAATAAACTTTTCAGCTTTTCCACCCCGTTGTGATTATTAAGTGACGCATACCGGGTAACAAACCCCCCCTGCTGTTGTTCGCCTCTGGCACTGGGTGCCGGCAACACCTCCATGAATTTAATTCTCCTCCCCTCACAGTGTCTTCTACAGCGCCTTGCCTACTGCTGAGCTCACTGACAGAAAAGCAAGAGGGATGTGGCCACTAGATGGGGACAAAGAGCTGCATCTGCTGGCCAAGAGCAGCTGGGGGAAGCCTGGGAGCAACACGTATCAGAATAAGCAAGTCAATCTCAGACCGTGGCCTAGTTTTCAGACATCTCTGGGCCGATTCTTGGAGGACGCAGCTCCTGGCAAAGCCACCCCCCAGAGTCAGGCCCTCAATGGTTCTCCCAGCGCAGTGGGCCCTGGGTGCAGCAATGGTGCAGAGATCGGTGTGAAATAGGAACCCCTGCGAGATGCTGGCTCTCCCTGCGGTCCCTGACCCCTTCCGGGGGCTCCAGCGCAGCTCCCCCATACGCAGGCAGAGCTCAGAGCAGAGTCCGCAGCAGCCCCACTCCAGCGAGAGCTCCCAGCGAAGGGAGAGGCCTGGCAGAGAGAGGAGAGGGGCACAGGCAGGTCAGCGGAGAGCTGGAAGGTGGCTTCCACCCCAGCAGGGTTAACAGAGAAAGAAGAGCGGAGCTGGGAGAGCGCAGAACAGAGACACCCCCCAGCAAATCCCCCCCGCCCCCAGACACCGAGATCCCGGCCTGGGAGAGCCCTAGCAGAGGGGTTCACTCCCCGATACTTACTCATGACACTTGCAGCAAGGGGTCCTTGTGGGGTGGGAGGAGGTGCCACCCCGCTCTGGCTGGCTGGCTTTGGAGAGATACAACGGTGAAGAGCGCGGTGAGGAGTTGGTGCCCTGGGAAAGAGGTGGAAGAAGAGTGGGGGCTAAGGGCCGAACAGGGGTGGAGCATCTACGGGGAAAAATAAGTCAGTGCCCGTGGAGGGGAAGGCCGGGGGCTCTGTTCCACGAGGGCTGAGCGTGTCAGAGCAAAACTCCTGAGCAGCGTCATTGTGGCCTCCCCCTGAGCGTCCCTGATTCCTCAGGGTATACTGCATTTCCCCGGCTCCTTCCCTTGCTAGGTGTAATTTCAGAAAATCACTCTCCTGTCCCTAACTCCCACAGCTGCTGTGTATGAGCCACTGCCAGGCCTCTCTAGATGGGCTAACATCTGGATCCTGCCCAAGCTGGTTCTATCCCACGTGGCCAATTGCAAGTGACCAAAAAAAAAATCACAAGTCAGAGCCCCCCTGAAAAACGATTGTTTTTAAAGTCTCGTTGGTTTTAAGCCAACAAGTTTGGGTTCTGTTCTCCAGCTCCTGGTGTTGGAGCCTTTTGGGGGGGGGTCACCTTTTCAAGCTTTTCTCCCCATCCAGGAGAGCAAGATCATGAAAAACTTCTGCCAAGAATGGCCAACCCCGCCAAAACCTTCTACCAGCACCGGAAAACAGTTAGTCCCAAATTGGGGAAAAAGCAAAACAAAAACCCCCACATCATCCAAACCATTTTTGGTTTTTGAATTTTCCAACAAAAAATTGATTTTTTCCTGCTAAAGTGACACTTTCCACAAAAAATTGTCTTTAATCGAACACCCAATTTTCCCTAGCACAAAATGTTGATGGAAACATTTCAGTGTATTAGTAAAAGTTGCTGTGAAATCCCCACCTCCCCATACCTCCCTACCAGCACCAGCCCCAGCACCTATGGGGCGTGCAGCTGTGCAGCCTGCCTGGCTGTAGGGCCCCTTCCCTGCCTCCCAAACAGCAGCTGGAGCCAGGGAGCCATCGGGGATCCCCACAAGGACTGGCTGCACCTGCTGCTGCTCAGCTCAGCCCCACAGGGTCAGCATCAGCCTCTCCCCATCCCTTTCCTGGGTAGAGAAGAGGCAGTACCTGGAGCTCCGCTGCCCTGAAGATGCCCCACGGGCTGCGGTGCCTTGGCGCAGGGAGAAGCTGCTGGATGCGGCTGGGCTGGGGGTGAGCGCTGGGCTCGGGAACCTCTGGGACAGCTGGGCGGTCAGTTTGCGGGGCTGGTCCTGCTCCTGTGAACACAGCGTGCTTCTCTCCAAGGGGAGCTTGAACAGGGCCTCCAGCCCCAGCAGGAGGAAGCGTCTGCAACAGCCCCGGGGACCCAGCACAGAGACACCCCCGACCCCAGTGAGCTCCCCTGGGGCAGCAGCAGCCTGGCCTGAGGGGAGAGAGGGAGAGAGACACAGCAGGGGAGAGTAATGGGATAGTTCTGGTTTTGCACCGTGCAGCGAGGGAGAGCTCAGCTGAGCACCCAGGGCAGGCAGGGTGTTAGGGCAAGGGGCTGACAAAGGAGGAACTAGAGAGTGCCTGAATCCTGTACAATCCTCTAGTAAAGCTCAAATCTTGACCGCCTCAGGAAGCAAAGCATGGCTCGGAAAACTCTCCTCCCATTGCAAAGCGATTCCAGAGTTGTTAAATGAATCTCTAACCGGCTCTGTTGATTGTCTGGTGGAACTGCCCATGCACCGTTTACACCATCAGCTTACTGTGCTTTCGTAGAGTCAGGTGATGGTGGGCTGGCCTTAGCTTTTGGTGAAGTTGCCGCCGATCTCGCCTGTTCCTTTTGCGCCTCTGACATGCCGTGGGTCGGGGTGTCTCTGGGGCTCTTCCTTCCAGCCCGCCCCTCTGGGTTTTTGGATGGCACTTCAGGTAAGAGATTCCATCTCCCTTCTGGACTGTTCAGTGGGGCTGGAGTCCTAAGCAGAAAAGGGGAGGGGGAGGTGTGTTGTCTGGGGGTTAGAGAAGGTAGAGCTGGGGCGGGGGGGGTGCATGGCGGGGGGGGCAGCTGCAGGGCCCATGTGTTCCCAACACCTCCACATGCCCCTTTCTTCAGGCCCTGTCCCACCCAGGGGCGCTGGAACAATTTGTACAGTGAGGGGGCAGAGAGCCACTGAGCCAAACTGTAAACCCTGGATAGGACGGAAACCGCTTCAAGCCAGGGGGAGCGGCAGCCCCGCTAGGTCCAGCACTGGTGGTCCTGCCCATGTCGATTTTACAGAAAATATTTGGGGGCTTTTTTGTCCAGTTTTTTAATTTTTATTTATTTATTTGCAAATCCCCAGCTGCTGGCTGAGCAGGTGAAACTTAGAGACGCAGAGAATAGGGATGGAGGGAAGAGCGCATGGAAAGAACATACAGAGGAGGGGGGAGAGGGATTATTTTGTGAACTTTCTTTGAATGCAGTTTAGCAGCTGGAGACAGAGAGGAAGCAGTGAAGTGGGATGGGGAGAGCTTGAGACCTTTCCCCATCACACCCCAGTGACAAAAGCTGAAACCATAGGATGGCAGCCCTGTTGAACAGGGCAGGTCAGCAGCCCCTGCCAACTGAATCCTCCCAATCTCTCGGGAGCGGGTCCAGCCCTACCAGCAGCAAGACCAGCTTCCCACGCCCACGTGCCTCAGTCAGTCACCATCACCAGTCAGTCCTTGGCCTCCCAGGCTGCCAGGGATAGGAGCAACTCTCGATGGTGGCTGGGGTGACATGGACACTAGGCTATGGGGAAATGGGGGCAGCTCTGTGGGGCAGGAAAGGTTCCCAGAAGGCACTTAGGGGACTCTCCTGTCCTTCCCAGGAGTGATAGCAGAGCACCACATCCTAAGAACAGAAGTCCATGAAGTCCAGAAGTCCCCACTAGGCTTCTTGCTACCAGGCCAGTGCATGGCGAGAGGATGGGAAGGAGGCCCTGGGCCCCACCCCAAGCTTCTGAGTCGATTGCAGCTGCTTACCGTGTCCCCCATCAGTTGCTGGGCTTCCCCCAGGAGGGAGTAGACGAGCACCAGCCCAGCCTGGCTGACACGCAGCAGGGGGTCGTGGATGGCCAGCAAAGCTGTCTGCACGAAGGATCTTCTCTGCCTGATGGAGAAGAATTTTCCAAAGACCTAAAACCAAGAGGACATGAGGCTCGAGCAGATTGCCCAGAGCCAGCCTCCAAGTCCTGATGGTACAATGGCGTCTCATGCCCCAAAGGGCGGGGAAGAGAGCTGCTGTGGCCAAGGCAGTTCATTCCCCAGGAGGCTTTCAGGGTCCCAGGGCTCAGGGAAGCCCCTTTATTAAAAGGTCGCAGATGCTGAGGGACCAAAGCCTCCAGTGGCTCTTTCGGGAAGGCAATTTCTGGCAGGGGCCAGGATGGGCTGGAAATGGATCTCTAATGTGTGTGAGCAGGGCCAATCTGCTGTGCAGGGCACAGAGATGACAGGGGACCCTGTCTTGCTTCCAGCAGAGAGATCTCCTGCACCTCAGCGGCTAGAGGAGTGTGCGTGTGTTGTTACATGGGGAGGGGGTTGGAGATGACAGACCAAAGGTCTCTTCCCCGAGCTAAGTGATTTCTCTAGTTGCTGGCTATGGCCTCTGCAACTCCTTGGTTTCTTCAAGGGGAATCCAACCTGCAGCCTGACAAGAACAAGGAGACTCATGGCCCAGTCCCAGTGTGGGACCTTTAGCACCAGCGTGTCCCACTGGTTGCTGGATGAGGAACTCTGAACTGGAAATAAGGAGCGGGCTCTTTTCCTGTCTCCAGGAGGCATCCACTGCAGGGAACCCAGCCAGCTACACTCCCTGAGCTGTGTCATGCCCTGGCACAGTGCCCTTACCTCCCCCACTCTGGCTGTGTTATTGTAGCCCAACAGCCTGCTGTCCTGGTGCCAGTCATAGCACCAGAGATCTTACGCCTCATGTATGGTCAGGCCTGGAAGAAAGAGAGAGAGAGAGACTTTTCTCGTCATTCTGGTTGCAGTTTCTGTGTCCTTCCAATGCAATTGGTGGCTGCACAGTGGAGTGGAGAAGAACAGAGGCAGAGAGAGACTTGTCCTCCAGCTGGGGTCAGTCGGAGAGAAATGGTCTGGGGTCCCATTATCAACCTGTGGTCACTCTCAGTCCCCTATTGGGTTCCATGTCCCAGCTGGGTTCCTTACCCCTCTGTTGGAGCAGCAGTTGGTAGAGCCGGTAAGTCCCCTCCCTGGCCTGCCGGCTGATGTCCTTGTCTGGATTGCTGACAAATACAGCCAGCTGGGCCACATGGTGCCCCATCCTAGGGAACTCTGCTGAGATCTAATGGAAGGGAGAGCAGAGGGGACTCCATCAGCATTTTCCTCTCAGCTCCCTGTCCGCCCTGGGCCAGAGGGCTCCTTCCCCTTAGCCCCTCTGCAGGAGATGCTGGGGGAGAGGAGCTTGAGATCGAGCCTTCATTTGCTCTGCTGCCAAGGGAGCTCGGAGCTGCTTTGGGATGCCAAGCAGGGGCTGGAGCATGATCCCCTTAAAGGCCCAGGGACAACACTGAACCAGGACAAGGAGAACTTGACTCAAGCCTAGCTCAATCCTGCTCTGACTCTGCCTCCCCATGAAGAACCCTCCTAAGCCACAGCCCCGGCAGCAGCAGCAGATCCTGCAGCCCGCTGGAGCCAGCCCACCTCCTCCTGGAGCCAGCAAGCTGGGCTCGGAGTTCACTTAAGTCAAACTCAGGGAGGGTGACTGTGTATCTCATCACGGCTGTGCTGCTCCTGATGGCCCTGGCTCGCTCCTGGGACACCCTGGACACGACCCAGAGGTTGACATGCTGTGGGGAAAGGAGGCAGGTCAGACTCAGTGGCCAGCTGCTCCTGCTTTGCAAATGAGCCCTCCACGCCTCCAGCCCCAGGGGCCTGAGACATTCTGCGCAGGGGGGAATATCTGAGTCCTTGATGGCAGAGCTTTAGAAGGGGATTCTTTCCCCCAGGATGCAGCTTGTACCCTTCACGTCACAACTTCTCCGCGTCTCTCTAGATTGGGACAATGTTCGGGGTCGGGGCTGGTCCCATCCTCCCAGAATTCCTGATTCCTGAACAGTTCACCAGAAAGAAGACTGAACCCTCGGCCCTTCCCTGCTACGCAAATCCTTGGGGGGATGTAGGGAGTGACTGAGAGCACAATCCCCCCAGGAATTTCAGAGCAGATCAGAGGGAAGGGCTGATTCCCTGGGGCCCTCCTGTTTCTCTAGGAAGGAGCATGTGCCTCTTCTCTGAGAACTATCTCCCTAATCTCATGGGCTCTGTGTGTTGGAGGGGAGGGGGAAGGGTGGATTTTCAGACTCTCACTCCCCAAGACAGCCAGGAGTCCTGTGCTTAGTGCTCAGCAGAACCAGGCAGAGCTCTGGCTTGAAGTCCCAGCTCCTTCCTCTGTCCCTCAAGAAGGAAGGACCTGACACTACATTGTACTGACCTCCCCAACCAAGGACGGCCCACTGGGGACCCAGCTAGGAGGACAGAGTAGAAAATGGATCTTCCAGTCTCTCCTTACCAGTCCCCCAAAGAGTTACGGTCAAATGGGGCTCACCTCCAAGATGAAGTGGAGCCTGTCTGTGTCTGGGGACTCTGCCAGCAGGTTCCCCAGCATGGCATCCAGGACCTCTGGGATGACTTTGTGCAGAGCCTGCAAAGCATGGGTCAGACTTAGGGAACCTGGGCCTACACCTGCCACAGGATGGGAAGAGGGGTCTCTGGGAAGCACTGGGGAGACTCCCAAACACATCTCCCAGCCTCCCTCCTTCACATCCCACTGCAGGCAATTCGCAAGAATTGATGACCCCTGGACCTTTAATCCACGAGCTTAGCAGGTCTCTGCAGAGGGCCTTGTAGGCAGAAGAGTAGGAAACAGCCAAGTTGCTATGGACGGAAGCTGGGCTTCTGGGCAAAACACGGCTTATGAAAGAAAGAAAGAAAGAAAGAAAGAAAGAAAGAAAGAAAGAAAGAAAGAAAGAAAGAAAGAAAGAAAGAAAGAAAGAAAGCAATCCCCCAGGGAGGCGTAATCTCTTCCTTGCTGGAGGGAAGGATCCAACCCTGCAGCTTGTTCCATCTCCACTACCCCACCCCTAAAGCTGGAGCTCCAGTGAATCAAGAGAGCAGGGACGAAGGACCACTCTGGAAGAGGAGGAGGATGGAGGAGGAGGAGGTACCTGGATGTCGGTGGTGTCCTTCTCCGTGCCCAGGGTGAAGACGGAGTGAAGGGCAGCTCGCAACAGGTGGGTCTCTAGGGCTGGCTCCAGGGCAGGTTTCATGTTGCTGGCAAGAGAGAGGAGCTGCTATTAGACTGTGCAGTACGGGGGTGGGACTGTTGCCAACACAGACACCAAGCCACAGGGATAGAGGCACAGGCTGGCGAGAATGGAAACTGAGGCACTTAGCTAGGGAATGACAAGGCCAAGGCGTCCCAGACAGACAGTGGCAGGACAGGAATAGCTGCTGTTCCCTGGAGCCTGCTGCCCCTCCTGTATCTGATCCCCAGAGTGAGCCCCTCCCCAAGGCCCCTGTCATGTTATGGGAGTGGAAAGAAGAGCCCTGCCAGGAGAGAGTGACCCTTCCCACCCCACCATCTCTGCCCTAGGCACCACTTTTGGGAGGTGACCTGGGAGGGACAGTGACGGTGACTCCCAGCCTTGGGCCTGAGCAGCACTGGGGTGAGGGGAGCCGGCGGGGTCGGGGGGTGGGGCTGTCTCGGTACCAGAGGTTGCCCACTGCAGCCAGGGAGTGGGCGAGGACGGCGCTGGGTGACGAGTCATCGGGAAGCTCCTCGATGAGCTCCTGTGAGACGCGAAGGAGACAAAGGAGCGTGTGAGATTCAGGCCCGACTGACACCTCCCAATGACGAAATGACACAGCCAGTGCCCCACATGGCCAGCAGGATCCCCCACCACCTCCCGCTCCTCCCATTCCTTCCTGCCCATCAAACTTGTCCCCCTTCCTGGATTCCTGCAAAGCTCACTCCCAATCTCCTTCTCTCCTCCTCCCTGTCAAAAATGCCCCCATTCAGCCCCATCCCGATGACCGAGCTGGGACCATGTGATTCCTTGGCCCCCACTCTCAGCTGTCCTCCAGCCCCACAATTTCCCCCCTGCCCACTACTGGCCAGTCTCACAATTTCTCCCTTCTCTTCTCCCAAGTCTTCAGCCCGAGGAATCCTTGTCCTCTGCTGCCCCCTCCAACACCACCCAGTCCCCACCCAAGAGCCCGGCCATACCCCTGCCAAACTCATGTCTCTCTCCTCCCTCCAGCTGCCGTATGGCGTGTCTCACTCACCACAATCCTCTTCACCACAGCCGCCTTGCAGTAGCGCGGCTCCAGCGTGTCCTCCCCTCTCTCCCGTGCAGCCAGACATGCGGGGTAGATGGCCTGAAGGAACAGGAGCTGCTGCCCCTCATCCTGTACCCACCGGGAGTGGGGTATAGCAAGAGAGAAACTGTTAGCTAGGGACCTTCCTACCCCACCCAAACCAGCTCCAGGGCTCAGGCCTCAATGGGGGATTGTGGGGACCCGCCTATTGTCCAAATCCCCCACCACTCCTACACAAGCAGGATCAGGAAGTGGGACAGTGCCTGTGGGGAAAACGACCTCGGCTGTTGTGGGACAAAGACCCCCATCTTGGGTGTCCCACATCATGGGTGTAAAAGGGCCCCATTAGAGGTGGTGGATCATGAGGGACAAGACCCTCGGCAGGGGGTGGGGATGCTGGGAAGGGACAGGGCAATCTTGGTTCAAGCCCAGGTGGGGAACATTTCTACCTTATCTCTGCACTGGAGCTGCTTTCGGATGAGCTTGAGAGCAGCTTCATCTTTGGCCATGTGCACCCGTTCCTCCTGCTCCGAATCCCGGGGGGTCCCTGCACCAGGGAGGGAAGGACAGGGGCGTGGTGGGCAGAGCAGGATTCAAGACCCCCCTTCCCACCTCAGGCACCCAGGGCAGATCGGGCCCCAAACCTCCCTCTCAGGGATGCCTTCAGCCCCCAACAGCTTCAGAAGCCCAGAGCAGAGCCCCCCTCCCCTGCCCAGGACTGCAGGGGAGGTGCCTGTTCCCCCCGCCCGGAGCAGCAAGGACCAAAGTGGCAGCAGCTCTTCACGCCCCCACCCCCAGGTCCCCATGCGGAAGGGGCAGCTGTGTGACGGCTGCTGCTGTCCGTGGGGTTCCCGTGGCTCAGGCCAGACACCTGGGATGGGGACCCCCCCCCGTATCCCTGGGAGAGCGTCTGGGACCAGAGTGTTCACAACCCCGTCCTCACCCCTCCCTTAGCCCAGCCTGGCTCCTCACCTGGAACAAAGCAGTGGCCTCCATCGGCCTGGCTGCTGCCAGAGGCCCAGGTGCTGCCGCTGTCCCATGCTGAGCTGCCGGTGCTGGGACAGGGACCGTCCCCCTCCTGGCCGGCGGGGGCTGGAAGGGCCTCAGAGACCGGGCAGGGCGATGCCCCCTGATGGGAAGCAGGGCTGGGCTCCTGGGGCCGCTGCTGCCCACACAGCAAGCCCCAGAGCAACCCTGCCCGCCGCCCCTCCTGGGCTGGGTCCTGTCTGCAGCCTGGGCCAGCTCCATTGGGGCCTGGTCGGGGCCTCTCCCAGCTCGGCTCCTGCGCCGGGAGCTGGGTTCCTTTTCCAGAAGGCCGGGCACTTCCGCCGTCTGGCCTGGACGGAAGCTGTTTCCCCGCCAGCGGGGATGCAGGGGATGCTCTGCCCCTTGGGAAGGTGGCAGCTGCTTCCCTCAGGCTCTGGGGCCACCTGCAGAGCCTTCCTCTGCAACATCCGCAGGAGCCTGGCCATCCTGGAACCGAGCGGGGAGCAGGGGTGAGTCTGGGCTCAAGGCAGCCTTTCACTCATGGGGCTTTTCTGTCCCTCCTCCTCCCTGCTCCAACCACAGCCGCCCCCTCTGCCCCCACAGGAGTGCAGGGAGTGCCATCTACACACACGGGCAGGAGTTCATTGCATGATCTGCTCCCAACGTTCCCCCTCGTAATCCCTGCTGCTGCAATAGCCAGGAAGTCTCATCCTTTTCCAGCAATGGGGTCAGTCCCAAAGACCATCGGTTCCTCTGGACAAGCAGCCCCCTCCTGTCGTCCCAGGCCACTCTCCCACCCAGGCTAGAGAAGGAACAGAAGCCAGGAGTCCGGACTTCTCCTGGGAAACCATTCCCTACGGCAAAGTCACAAAGAGCCTAGGCACAGGAAGCCCAGGGCCCTCCTCGTTCCCCCTTGATTTCCAGGCTCAGCAGCTCACAGGGTCTGGCCCAGCTCTGAGACTCTCAGCCTGGGGAACGGTGTCCCACAAGGGAAGGGTTGGGAGTCCCATTGCTGGAACCTTTCCAAACACACTGGAGAAGGCTCTGGAGAAGCCCCTGCCTGGCCTAAGAATGAGGGGCTCTTGGGGGCTGTTTGCAAAGGAAATCCCCCTTTGGAGATAGTCTCTCCCCATTTCTGCCTCTCCCTAGACAGACAGGGAGGAACCCGAATGCCACTCACTTGCTCTCAGTGATGGGATGATGGATGGCGGATGTTCAGGGTCAGCAGACTTCCCACGCCCTCCTCCTCACTCTCCAAGCCCAAGGCAGGCTGGAGAGGGTGGTGACCTCAGTAGTCACCCTGCCCAGCCAGCAGGCAGGGTGATGACATGAGGGCGATCGACTGGCTGTGAAAACAAGAGTCTGTCTTATTGCCAAGGGACGGAGAAACTCAGCCAGCAGCAGGGGGGTGCAGAACATGGCCCTAGGGCGGAGGTGACAGCGCCTCCAGGATCCTGACATCCCAGCACTTTACACACCTTCCTGGAGCCTCCCAAACCCACTGAGCTGTAGCCATGGGATCCTAACCCTACTGATGGCAAACGGGCCTCAGCTAGGAGCACAGGGTCACACTGAGTGTCAGAGCCATGGATGGACCCCTTCACTAACCACTGCCGCACACTCCCTCCACAGCTGGCAATTGCAACCAGGCCCTAATGGCTGGTCCCCCTGCCTTTGAGAGGGAGGGTCACTCCTGCTTCCATTGCTGCCTCTTGATCTGTGGGACTTTGGGCAAGTTGCTCCCCCTCTCCATGGCTCTCTGGGACTCACATCCCTGAATGGGCTTTAAAAAAACGATGGTTAAAGTTTGGTCCCAACTAGTTCTTGTTTCTCGAGACTAACCATTTCAGCAAAGTTTAGAATTCTTGACATTCAACACCTGGAAACATCCCTTTCTCCTTCGCAGACGGCCTTAACATCCCTTATCTCACCCAGGCTCCCTGCGGCCTGGAGTTAGAGAATTGACCCTATTCCCACTGGACCTACCCAAGGTGTCACACAGCAAAGCGTGACGGAGCCAGAAAGAGAAGACAACAGTCCTAACTCCTGTTCTAACTAACAGACAACAACCCCCCCGGAGGCAGGGATAAAGCCCAGGAAATAAGGTGTGAACATTTGCATGGAAACCGTTTTCTGTCTGAAAATCCATTCAGATGAAACCACTTTGTTTCTTGAAATCATAAGAAGTAGGATGAAAATTCTTTGCAAAAATATTTGTTTGCAAAACAAGAGCATCTCCTGTTTGTCACAGTGCATTCAACTGTCCCGTCGTACACAAAGGGGAGACACTATGATCTAGCAAAAAGAAAAAGGAGTACTTGTGGCACCTTAGAGACTAACGAATTTATTTGAGCATAAGCTTTCGTGAGCTCCAGCTCACTTCATCGGATGCATCTGTAGCTCACGACAGCTGTAGCTCACGAAAGCATATGCTCAAATAAATTGGTTAGTTTCTAAGGTGCCACAAGTCCTCCTGTTCTTTTTTGCAAATACAGACTAACACGGCTGCTACTCTGAAACCAACTATGATCTAGAAAATGAGATGAGATGCTTCAGTCTGAGCTAAGTAGTTGCTGCTCTTCACAATTTCAAAAGAATAAAATACAAATAAAAGAGAATATTAGGTCATAATCTGATATGGCTCAGTGTGATAGGACACCCCTAGTCTGTACTGCTCCGAGTGACACTCTTCAGTGGATCCCCAGCATCCACCCATGGCGAGGTAGGTGGGAGAGGATTGTTATTCATACTTGACAGAAGGAGAAACGAAGGCTGAGAAAGGAGCAGGGACTTGTCTTAGCTGATGCAACCAGTCAGCAGCAGAGTTGCTCTCAAATGAGCTACAGACCAACAATTGTTCATAGTAATTATGCAGCAAGTATTTCAGAAGAATTGGAATGTTCGAGAGGATATTGAACTGCTCCGAGACAATGAATGGAGAGCAGCATCCACATTGGTCAGACATATAACTGGTTGTGACTTATTTGCTTGGTCATGTAAGCAGTGTCAGGATGAGCTCCACCCTGACATCTGGTGGTGAGGTGTGGCAAGTTGTGGAAAAGAACTTCAGGGGCCGATCTCATTTGCATAGGCACACCCACCCCGCCTAGAATGAGACCATAGCTGCCCAAATGGTCACTTTGGCTGCTGTGGGATCCCCAGTGTCTCTGTTATTGGGGCAGGAAGAATAAATTGTTATTACCCTGATTATGGGAACTGTGCTTGGAACTGTATGTGGCCTTTTGTTATGATGGAGGGATTCACCATCAACTAAGTAGCACTCGCTAGGCAAGGGTCATGGGTTCCAAAACTGTGTGAATGGAGAGAGGTTGGGGATAAGTATTAGTACTTGGTGGCATGGGCCCTTTGGAGAGGGCCTTACTTGCTAATTGCACTTTCTCCTGTCTCCACTGTGGAATATCAGAGCTAATTTTGATTTTGTTAGAAGTCTAGTTATAGGCTGCTGAGCTCACTTTGGGCTGACAGTGCACCAGCACTGGGGCTCCCCTACTACAAGCTGAATTCACCTAAGAGCTGAAATCACTGAGTGTTGTGTTAAGTAGTGGGGGAGCCTGAAGATATATTGTGGAGCAGTTTGCGGGACGGCTGGTGAAGCAGTTCGACGTGGAGCAGTGTGTGGATGGCAGGAGCTGCTTGTGGGTCGTGGAGCTGAGCGAAGGAGTTTGTGGGGCGGCTGGCGGAGCAGAGCGCAGCTGAGCAAAGGAGGTCGTGGGGCGGCTGGCGGAGCGGAGCGCAGCTGAGCGAAGGAGGTCGTGGGGCGGCTGGTGGAGCGGAGCGGAGCGCAGCTGAGCGAAGGAGTTTGTGGGGCGGCTGGCGGAGCGGAGCGCCGCTATGGAGCTATGGGGCGGTCAGCTTCAGATCATGTAAGGTGCCTCTTACCCCCGTCCCATTTCCACCCAGGTTGGGAGGTAAAGCTCCGCAGATAAACTTTCGAACTCTGGGGCTGCCCTGACCAGGGACAGAGACTTTTGGGGCATTGGACTTTTGGGACTTTGGGTGATTTGGGGTTGCTGGACTCAAGAACCCAAGGGAAAGGACACGCCCCAATTTGCCTGGGGTGGGTTTTTTTTTTGCTCATGGGTTGTGTTATGAATCCTGTTGGTGGTGTTTCCCCAACATAATGCCACATTGTTTCTCTCTGTTATTAAAAGGCTTCTGCTACACTCAGACTATGTGCTTGCGAGAGGGGAAGTATTGCCTCTTGGAGGCGCCCAGCGGGGATGGTATATATTTGTCCCAGGTCAGTGGGTGGGGGCTCGAGCCTGTTTGCATTGTGTTATTGGAATGGAACCCCTAGATATTGAACCCGGCCCTTGTTGCTGCCAACTCTGACGGGCAGAAGGGTTACAGTCATAAAAGAGAACAACAAAGACCAGAGTTTCCTCCCTGTCAATAGCTCCCTCCTCAGCCAATCAAGGTTGAGACTTTGAGGGGTGGGAGGCTAAGGGTTCTCATCAAATAGCCCAAAGAATGGCCCTGGTCACCACCGAGGCGATCATTCTCGGAGCCCTATTCCAGTCTCACCTCTCTGTGAGGGCCTCCCACAACCTCCCCGGCCCCCGCTCCACACACAGAGCTCCTGGTGAGCAGAGGAAAATGACAAAGGAAGCAAGAAGAGAAAGGTAGGAGGGACCGAGGAAAAGGGAAAACAAAAAGGAGAAAAAGCAACGTCCCCAGTGATTCTAAGGGACAAAGTCCTAGGTCGGAAATAAAATACTTCCCCCACAATCTAATGTTTTCCTTTCCTAAAAATCAACCGGCACCTGATGGATCAGACTGAAGAGGTTCCAAACCTCTCCGAGGCTCTTACCTTACCTTCTATACAGGGATGTCTGTTTTTGATCAAAACCACTACAAGAAAAGGAGAAAACTCTGAAGAGGGTCCTCCTTGCGCTCACGAATGTGAAAGTGAATGCTCTCTCAGTCCTCCAGGAGAGACCTCCAGAAGGAGACGTGCTGAAGCAAAGCCACAGGGATCTCCGAGCTTGCCCCTGTCCTGCACCCCTGTCCTGCCTGGCTGATGTCAAGATCTCTCTGTGAGGTCATCGCCTCCCCACCACCTTTGTCCAATAGGCTGAGGTCCTGCCAAAGGCCCTTGTGATGTCACTGCCACACCCACCCCTCCCCTGCAGTGCTGATGTCCTGCCCCTGTCCAGCCACACTGGATGTTTCAGCCGCTTCCCCTGGATCACCCCACGCAATGACTCTTCCTTGTGGGGATGACACCGACCACACAGTATAACACAGAGCTTCTTCCCCAGGCCGCAATTAGGTTTTCACAAGTTAGTTGACTTTATGGCCAGAAGCAACCTTTCGAGCATTTAATCTCATCCCCTGCGTATCCTAAGGCCTCCTGTATATCAGAAGAGCTGGGCTTTTCTTTTACTCAAATGTTTTCCAGAAAGGCATCTAGTCTTTATTCGAAGAGATCAAGAGATGGAGAATCCATCATTTCTCTTGGCAGTTTGTGCCAATGACGAATCATCCTCTTACAAATCCGGGTCTTATTGTCATTATACTTTTTCTGATTTCTGCTTCCATCCATGGGGTCTTGTCATGCCTTTCTCTGCTACATAAAAGAGCCCTTTTATACTCAACATTTTCTCTCCATAAAGTCAAGCAACTCACCTCTCATTTGTCTTTTGTGTATACTAAACAGATTGAGCTTTTTCAATGTCTCATTAGAAGGCATCATCCCTATCACTCAATTACGAATCTTTTCTGTACCCTCTCCAATTGTTTTAACATAATATTCAAAATGTGGACACAAGAACTGGATTCAACATTCCAGCATCAGTTTCACCAATGCTCTTTCACTTCCCTTTCCATCCTCACTACTCTATCCAGCCAAGAATGGCTTTAACCTTTTTTAACACAGTTTCACATTGACAGACCGTGCTGAGCAGCTCGTCCTCTATGGCCCCGAAATCCTTTTCAGGGTCGCTGCTTTCCAGCGGATTGTCCCCCATTCTGTAGGGTGCCACCTGACTCCTTTGTTACTGAAGCTATGGGGTTGCATTTGGCTTGATTAAAACCTAATTATTTCGTAAGTATTTTAGAAGAACTAGCCCATTAGAGAGAGAATCGTGAATTACTCCAAGACAATGAATGGAGAAAAGCGGCAAGAGCAATCAAATACATGTTTGGTTATGGCCTATTTCCTTGGTCTTAAAAGAGAGTAAGGAGGACCTGAGTCTCCTCCCTCACAATAGCCCCAAGCTCCCCCAATCAGCATTGAGACTCTGAGAAGCAGAAAGCTGAGAGTCCTCACCAGATGTCCCGGGTCACCACCGGAGGGAGTCACTCTTAGAGCACTATTCCAGCCACATGTCTTTGGGAGCAACCCCCCATCCCCAACTCCACATGCACAGACAGGTCCTGGTGGTGAAAGGAAAGCAGGGGAAAAGGACAAAGATGCAAGAGAAGATGAGAAAGGAGGGAGAGACAGGAAAAGGGAAAACAAAAAGGAGAAACCCCAGTGTCCCCAGTAATTCTAAGGGACAAAGTCCTAGGTCTGAATTAAAATGCTGCCCCCACAATCTAGTGTTTTCCTTTCCTAAAAATCAGCTGGCACCTGATTGATCAGACTGGTCAGGTTCCAAACCTTTCCGAGGCTCTTACCTTCTATACAGGAACGTCTGTTTTTGAGCAAAACCACTACAAGAAAAGGAGAAAACTCCGAAGAGGGTCCTCCTTGAGCTCACGAATGTGAAAGTGAATGCTCTCTCAGTCCTCCAGGAGAGACCTCGAGAAGGAGACGTGCTGAAGCAAAGCCACAGGGATCTCCGAGGTTGCCCCTGTCCTGCACCCCTGTCCTGCCTGGCTGATGTCAAGATCTCTCTGTGAGATCATCGCCTCCCCACCACCTTTGTCCAATAGGCTGAGGTCCTGCCAAAGGCCCTTGTGATGTCACTGCCACACCCACCCCTCCCTTGCAGTGCTGATGTCCTGCCCCTGTCCAGCTACATTGGATGTTTCAGCCGCTTCCCCTGGATCACCCCACGCAATGAGCGTTCATTGTGGGCTCAAGTCGAACAAAGTAAAACATCAGAGGCTTCTCCCTGTGCTACATCAGTTTTTCATAAATTAGCAGACTTTATGGACAGAAGAGACAATTAGAGCATGTCATCTCACCCACTGCATATCACATGCTTTCTGTGGAGCGTAGGAGCTAGTTTTTGACTACACACGTTCCAGAAAGGCATCTAGTCTTCATTAGAAGACATCAAGTGGTGGGGAATTCCCACCACTTCCCTTTCTAGTTTGTTCCTTTGGTGATTCATCCTCACGGTTGAATATGTGTGCCCTCTTTCTAAGATGAATTGGTCTCTTTTGAGTTTCCAGCCACTGGGTCTTGTTATTCTTTTCTCTGCTAGATTAATGAGCCCTTTCATACCCGATATTTTCTCTCCATGAAGTCACTTCAACACTTCAATGACGTCACCTCCCGATCTTTTTTATCATCTAAACAGGCTGAGCTCTTTCAATAGCTTATTCGCAGGCATTTTTCTCCAGCCCTCAAAACGTTTCATTGCTTTTTCTGCCCCATCTGCAATATTTCCAAATTTTTTTCAAAGGTGGATGCCAAAACTGGATGCAGGATTCCATGATCAGTCTTCCTCATGGTTTCAGAGTAACAGCCGTGTTAGTCTGTATTCGCAAAAAGAAAAGGAGTACTTGTGGCACCTCAGAGAGTAACCAATTTATTTGAGCATAAGCTTTCATGAGCTACAGCTCACTTCATCGGATGCATACTGTGGAAAGTGTAGAAGATCTTTTTATATACATACAAAGCATGAAAAAATACCTCCTCCCACTCCACTCTCCTGCTACTAATAGCTTATCTAAAGTGATCACTCTCCTTACAATGTGTATGATAATCAAGTTGGGCCATTTCCTGCCCAAATCCAGATTTTCTTACACACACCCCCACCCCACACACACAAACCCACTCTCCTGCTGGGAATAGCTTATCTAAAGTGACCACTCTCCTTACAATGTGTATGATAATCAAGGTGGGCCATTTCCAGCACAAATCCAAATTTTTTCATGCTTTGTGTGTATATAAAAAGATCTTCTACACTTTCCACAGTATGCATCCGATGAAGTGAGCTGTAGCTCACAAAAGCTTATGCTCAAATAAATTGGTCAGTCTCTAAGGTGCCACAAGTACTGCTTTTCTTCCTCATGGTGTGTCACCTCCCTATGCTCCTCACTGCTCTTTTCATACATCTAATGATGGCTTTAGCCTTTTTCACCACAGCATCACCCTGGGTGCTCATGTTGAATGGCTTGCCTAGCATGGCCCCGAAATCCTCTTCACAGTCAGTGCTTTCCTGGATACACTTCCCCACTCTGTAGGTGTGGCCTGCATGCTTTGTCGCTAGCTATAGGACCCTTCTTTTGGTTCTTTTCCAACTTGTTTTCTTTGAATGGCTCCACTTTATCAAGGGATCCGATTGCTCTGTGTCACTGCCCTCTCCTCATCATTAATTACCACTCTGCTACTATTTTATCACTCACCAACGTTAGCAGCAGTGATATTTTATTTGGGTTGCAGTTCATTGATATTTATTTTCAAAAATTAGTCCTTGAGAGCCTCTTCATATCCCTCGTGCCCATAACCTGCTCCACACAGCACAGTGAGAAAAGGCCGCCCAGCCCAGCTGTGCCCTAGGGGCTAAGCACAGAAGAAATGTAGGAGCTTGTGTCATCCATAGCTTCTGAACAACATGTGGGGGTCATCAACTTACAAAGACACTCTAGACCGGTAGCGTAGACAGGCCCCAAATGTATCGAAGTGTCCCGCCTTGAAAAACAGAAGACAAAAAAACATAACCTTGAGTAGCTTTATTTTATAGTCGTGGAAACTGAGGCACACAGAAGCAAAGAGATTCGCTCATGGTCAAAAAGTCAGGAATAGAAAATGGCCAATCTGCTGATAGTCAGTCCTGGGCCCTAGCCGTGTTTGTCCTGGCCTCTCTGCTTCAGCTCCAGTAACAACCCGAGTGGAGGTTTTCTTCCTCTCCGTGTCCTTTAACTTCATGTCACTGGAGAAGAAAGATTGTTTCTGACCAGCTGGCTCTAATGCTTAAAAACCTTCATTTTTTTCTTTCGCTAGGAGGATAACGCTGGACGTTTTCTCTCATTCACTTTCCTTTGGAATAATTTCAATCCAGTCCAAAGGATTTCCTTTTCCATTGTGTCTTCAGCACCTTTCCTAGCAAACAGTTCCTGTTCGAGCACAGGTTTCCAGTTTCAGGCTGTCCCAGGGTGAGATGGCCATGAAAGGGGTAGTAGCTCAACTGAACCTATCCCCAGGTGAAGAGAATAAGTGCAGGGGCACATGAGAAGGAGCAGCATGTATCTAGGATCCAGGCCTGTTGGGCGATATAAGAACAGCCTGTGCTCAGCCAGGAGAGAGACCCGCAATGGGAGCAGGCCTGGGCGGGGCTTGGATAGTCCTTTCAAGGCAGTTTCGGTACACAGTAGGGGATGGAACAGCCAAGCTGCTAGGGTTGGGAGCTGGGCCTCCTGGCAGTGTCCAGGAACGAAAGCACAGCACCTGCCAGGAAGGGAGTCCCCACTGAGGGACCCCATAATCTCCCAGGGAGGGAAAAGGCTCTCACTGCCATTTCTTAACCTCATGGGGTGTTCTCCTGCTCTGCCAACCCCACCCCTATTTCAGCATCTCCAGGTGCCTGAGGAAGCAGGCACCAGAGGCCATCCTGCAGCTGGGACAGAGATGGAGGTTGATGACCTACCTGCCCGTGGTGACCATGGTGCAGGACAGCCCTCAGGACATGCGAATGCAGCTCCAGATCTGCAGAATGCACCTTCCCTTTGCTGGCATGAGACCTTGCAGGTTGCGGAAGGTGAGACAGGCACTAACTTTTGGTAACCCTCAGTGGGATCAGAGGGTAATGGTTTGTAAGAAGTGGTGTTGGAGAGCTTTACAAAAACTAGGCAAGCCATTTACAACACACACTTTGTTTCTCTACAAAAGCAAAAGGACACTAAACTATCTAAACTACTACATGCCACAAAGGGCCACAACAGTGGTTCACTTAACCCACCCAGCAATATTGTTAATGTCTCCAACTCTACTCTTAGCCCAGCAGAAGAATCTGTCCTATCTCGGGGCCTCTCCTTCTGCTCCTCCACCCCCACGAATATGATACCGTTCTGTGGTGACCTAGAATCCTATTTTCGATGTCTCCGACTCAAGGAATATTTCTCACACCTCTGAACAACATACTAACCCACAGAGAGCTTCCTACCAAGACGACAAAAAGAAGGATTCTGGGTGGACTCCTCCTGAAGGTCGAAACAACAGACTGGACTTCTACAGACAGTGCTTCCGCCGACGTGCATGGGCTGAAATTGTGGAAAGCAACATAACTTGCCCCATAACCTCAGCCGTGCAGAACACAACGCCATCCACAGCCTCAGAAACAGCTCAGACATCATAATCAAAAAGACTGACAAAGGAGGTGCTGTCGTCATCATGAATAGGTCAGAATATAAACAAGAGGCTGCTAGGCAGGTCTCCAACGCCACTTTCTACAAGCCATTACCCTCTGATCCCACTGCGGGTTACCAAAAGAAACTACACCATCTGCTCAAGAAACTCCCTGAAAAAGCACAAGAACAAATCCGCACAGACACACCCCTAGAACCCCAACCTGGGATATTCTATCTGATACCCAAGATCCATAAACCTGGAAATCCTGGACGCCCCATCATCTCAGGCATTGGCACCCTGACAGCAGGATTGTCTGGCTATGTAGAGTCTCTCCTCAGGCCCTATGCTACCAGCACTCCCAGCTATCTTCCAGACACCACTGACTTCCTGAGGAAACTACAATCCATCGGTGATCTTCCTGAGAACACCATCCTGGCCACCATGGATGTAGAAGCCCTCTACACCAACATTCCACACAAAGATGGACTACAAGCCGTCAAGAACAGTATCCCCGATAATGTCACGGCAAACCTGGTGGCTGAACTTTGTGACTTTGTCCTCACCCATAACTATTTCACATTTGGGGACAATGTATACCTTCAAGTCGGCCGGATTGCTATGGGTACCTGCATGGCCCACAGTATGCCCGCATTTTTATGGCTGACTTAGAATAACGCTTCCTCAGCTCTCGTCCCCTAATGCCCCTACTCTACTTGGGCTACATTGATGACACCTTCATCATCTGGACCCATGGAAAAGAAACCCTTGAGGAATTCCACCATGATTTCAACAATTTGCGTCCCACCATCATCCTCAGCCTGGACCAGTCCACACAAGAGATCCACTTCCTGGACACTACGGTGCTAATAAGCGATGGTCACATAAACACCACCCTATACTGGAAACCTATTGACCACTATACTTACCTACATGCCTCCAGCTTCCAACCAGGACACACCACACGATCCATTGTCTACAGCCAAACTCTACCATACAACCGCATTTGCTCCAACCCCTCAGGCAGAGACAAATATCTACAAGATCTCTATCAAGCATTCTTACAACTACAGTACACACCTGCTGAAGTGAAGAAACAGATTGACAGAGCCAGAAGAGTACCCAGAAGTTACCTACTACAGGACAAACCCAAAAAAGAAAATAACAGAACGCCACTAGCCGTCACCTTCAGCCCCCAACTAAAACCTCTCCAATGCATCATCAAGGATCTACAACCTATCCTGAAGGATGCCCCATCACTCTCAAAGATCTTTGGAGACAGGCCTTGCGTACAGACAGCCCCCCAACCTGAAGCAAATACTCACCAGCAACTGCACACCACACAACAGAACCACTAATCCAGGATCCTATCCTTGCAACAAAGCCCGTTGCCAACTGTGTCCACATATCTATTCAGGGGACATCATCATAGGGCCTAATCACAACAGCCACACTATCAGAGGCTCGTTCACCTGCACATCTACCAATGTGATCTGTGCCATCATGTGCCAGCAATGCCCCTCTGCCATGTACATTGGCCAAACTGGACAGTCTCTACATAAAAGAATAAATGGACACAAATCAGACATCAAGTATTATAACATTCAAAAACCAGTCGGAGAACACTTCAATCTCTCTGGTCACTCGAACTCAGACCTAAAAGGGGCAATTCTTCAACAACAAAAAACTTCAAAAACAGACTCCAAGGAGAGACTGCTGAATTGGAATTAATTTGCAAACTGGATACAATTAATTTAGGCTTGAATAAAGACTGGGAGTGGATGTGTCATTACACACAGTAAAACTATTTCCCCTTGTTTATTCCCCCCCATACTGTTCTTGTCAACTGCTGGAAATGGCCCACCTTGATTATCACTACAGAAGGTTTTCTTCACTCTCCCCCCCCTCCCCCGCCCACCTCTGCTCTCCTCCTGGTAATAGCTCACCTTTCCTGATCACTCTTGTTACAGTCTGTATGGTAACACCAATTCTTTCATGTTCTTTATGTATATAAAATCTCCACCCTGTATTTTCCATTGCATGCATCCGATGAAGTGAGCTGTAGCTCATGAAAGCTTACGTTCAAATGTCTTTGTTAGTCTCTAAGGTGTCACAAGTCCTCCTTTTCTTTTTGCGGATACAGACTAACATGGCTGCTACTCTGAAACAGTGCTAGTCTTGCAGATGCAGACTAACACGGCTGCTACGCTTCCATGCCTCCACCCACTTTAACCCAAAACAAACTCAGGTTTTGGGTCAAAGGGGGTAGAGGCATGGAAGAGAGTATATAGTGAACAAAAGATTGATTTTAAAAGCGTCAGAACAATATTGTGAAAACAGGAAATTCCTAGTCTTGACAATCTTTCACGAAAAACCCTTGCATTCCAAAAATAGTTACTTTTCTACAGACAATCCTTCCTTTGGAAAAGATTTTCAACCGTGTCTAGAAATCGCTCCCAGGTCAGTGTCTCTCTGAGCGTGGGCTGCACTCGTTTGCCCTCCCCATCCCCTGGGGATGTGTATGAAGCACTAGTTAGAGGGGTACAGAGGAGGTATAAATAAAGATGATTAGGTCTTGACGAATACACATGTGGAGGGTGTGGGGGGAGAGAGACATGACTGATTGTATTGTCCTGAAGTAGTGCACAGCTTCCAAAGGTTTGGTGAATGCTTCTCTGGGGGTCTGATTCTGCAAACCAACTTCCAGGATGTGCATCTGACAAGGCCCTGCTCCCTCCTCATGTCCAGGCCACTTGGCCAGTGGCTTGGCATGAGTAACTCTGATGCTGGACTACCGTTTTCCTACCCCTGCCTCTATGTGCATTGTGAGCAGCTGCACTGCTGCACATCCAAGTGGCTAAAGAACCATCAACAGGCTTCACTCTTCTTCACTCTCTGGTCACACAATTACAGACATGAAAGTTGCGATATTACAACAGAAAAACTTCAGAAACAGACTCCAACCAGAGACTGCTGAATTGGAATTCATTTGCAAATTGGATACAATTAACTTAGGCTTGAATAGAGACTGGGAGTGGTTGAGTCATTATGCAAGGTAACCTATTTCTCCTTGTTTATTCCTTCCCCCTCCCCACCACTGTTCCTCAGACATTCTTGTTAAACCCTGGATTTGTGCTGGAAATGGCCCACCTTGATTATCATACACATTGTAAGGAGAGTGATCACTTTAGGTAAGCTATTACCAGCAGGAGAGTGGGGTGGGGGAGAGAAAATCTTTTGAAGTGATAAACACCCATTTTTTCATGGTCTGTGCGTATAAAACATCCTCACTGTATTTTCCACTTTATGCATCTGATGAAGTGAGCTGTAGCTCACAAAAGCTTATGCTCAAATACATTGGTTAGTCTCTAAGGTGCCACAAGTCCTTCTTTTCTTTTTGCGAATACAGACGAACACGGCTGCTACTCTGAAACCTGACTACACAGAGTGCTGTCATTTGCACAAAGATAAAATGGAGAAATGTTGTGTGTGTTTAACCTCTTTCAAACAGTGGGCTCTTAAATGTTGCAAATAATTTCTAGCTCAACCAGAAGTTAGGGGCTTGAGGTAGGAGTCTCCCAGGCATTGTCTTCATTGCAAAAGTGTATTTACACGGAGATAGCTAACTTGATGTAAAATCCGCGTGGAGACATAGAATAGAAACATAGAATATCAGGGTTGGAAGGGATCTCAGGTGGTCATCTAGTCCAACCCCCTGCTCAAAGCAGGACCAATCCCCAATTAAATCATCCCAGCCAGGGCTTTGTCAAGCCTGACCTTAAAAACTTCTAAGGAAGGAGATTCTATCTACCACCTCCCTAGGTAACGCATTCCAGTGTTTCACCACCCTCCTAGTGAAAAAGTTTTTCCTAATATCCAACCTAAACCTCCCCCACTGCAACTTGAGACCATTACTCCTTGTCCTGTCCTCTTCTACCACTGAGAATAGTCGAGAACCATCCTCTCTGGAACCACCTCTCAGGTAGTTGAAAGCAGGTAGTATCAAATCCCCCCTCATTCTTCTCTTCTGCAGACTAAACAATCCCAGTTCCCTCAGCCTCTCCTCATAAGTCATGTGTTCCAGACCCCTAATCATTTTTGTTGCCCTTCACTGGACTCTCTCCAATTTATCCACATCCTTCTTGTAGTGTGGGGCCCAAAACTAGACACAGTACTCCAGATGAGGCCTCACCAATGTCAAATAGAGGGGAACGATCATGTCCCTCGATCTGCTTGCTATGCCCCTACTTATACATCCCAAAATGCCATTGGCCTTCTTGGCAACAAGGGCACACTGCTGACTCATATCCAGCTTCTCGTCCTAGGTCCTTTTCCGGAGAACTGCTGCCTAGCCATTCGGTCCCTAGTCTGTAGCTGTGCATTGGGTTCTTCCGTCCTAAGTGCAGGACCCTGCACTTATCCTTATTGAACCTCATTAGATTTCTTTTGGCCCAATCCTCCAATTTGTCTAGGTCCCTCTGTATCCTATCCCTGCCCTCCAGGGTATCAACCACTCCTCCCAGTTTAGTATCATCCGCAAATTTGATGAGAGTGCAAGCCACACCATCCTCCAGATCATTTATGAAGATATTGAACAAAACCGTCCCAAGGATCGACCCCTGGGACACTCCACTTGACACCGGCTGCCACCTAGACATGGAGCCATTGATCACTACCCGTTGAGCCTGACAATCTAGCCAACTTTCTACCCACCTTAGAGTGCATTCCTCCAGCCCATACTTCTTTAACTTGCTGACAAGAATACTGTGGGAAACCGTGTCAAAAGCTTTCCTAAAGTCAAGAAACAATACATCCACTGCTTTCCCTTCATCCACAGAACCAGTAATCTCATCATAGAAGGCGATTAGATTAGTCAGGCATGACCTTCCCTTGGTGAATCCATGCTGACTGTTCCTGATCACTTTCCTCTCATGTAAGTGCTTCAGGATAAGTGCTTCAGACAAGGCACAGGTGGCTTTAACCTCTGTGTCACTTGTCCAGGTAAATACCAGGCTGAGCATATAGCATTCCTGGACTAGCTACATCAAGGTAAAAGACACCTCTCCCTCACCTCTACTAGTACTTTACATTGAGTTCACCAGCTGAGTGTAAACACATATGTTTTGAGCTGGGAGGTTGATTTTTTTTGTTTGTTTTGCTGCTTTTTGGTGGTGGTGGTGCAGGGGGGAGGGCATTGAAGCCATAATAGTGACATTCTCTAGCCCGTGTTATTTGTATTACTGTAGCACATAGGAGCCCCAGTCATGGATCAGGACCCGACTGTGCTAGGTGCTGTACAAAATAGTATAAAAGACAGTCCCTGCCCCAAAGAGTTGACAATCTAAGTATAAGACAAGAGACAGATGGAGACAGACAGACAGAGGAGTGCAAGGAAATAATGAGAGTGTATCGGTCGGTATGATAGGCAGTGGTCTGAGCGCCCCAGGAAACAGGCTGTTGAATTTTTGGTAGACACCAGGGCAAAGAAGAGCATTGATCTGGGAATTGGAGGTGGATAATGAGGTAGGTTTGCGAATGTTTAAGGGGCTCTCCTCCCGAGCATGAAGGGCATGTGGCAGAAAGCATGAAGGTGGTTGTCGAAAATTTAACAAGTGGGTTTTGCTGGCAGCATGGACCAATTGGAGGTGGGAGTCAACACCTTGGTATGGTGAATGAAAGATGTCCAGTTGGGAGAGGACAGTACGTGAAGGGCCTTGAAAGAGAAGACAAGCAGGTTCTGTTTGATGCAATAGAGAAGGGGGAGCCAGTGGAGGGATGCAAAGAGGGGTGACATGGTGAAAGCAATGGGCTAGGAGAATGATTTTTGCAGCTTGCTGCAATATTCTGAATGGATCTGAGCTGGCAAGATGGAGCAGAGAAGCATGTGGCGGTAACTGAGATGTGATGTGATCAGAGCCTCGATGGGAATTTTAGCTATGTGGATGGAGAGGAAAGGCTGTGTCCTCTCCATCCACACAGGAAAACTCCACAAGAGTTAGGCACAGCCCTGGATGTGAGGACCTAGAGCAGAGGTGGGCAAAGAACGGCCCGCGGGCCACATCCAGCCTGCGGGACTGTCCTGCCCGGCCCCTGAGTACCCGGCAGGGGACGCTAGCCTGCGGTCCCTCCCCTGCTGTCCCCCCGCCCCTGCAGCCTCAGCTCACTGCGCCGTCGGCGCTCTGGCCCGCTGCTGCTACCGGGCAGCGAGGTGGCGGGGCTGCGAGCTCCTGCTGGTCTGAGCAGCATGGTAAGGGGGGGGCGTTAGATAAGGGGCATTCAGGGGACGGGGGCAGTTGGATGGGGTGGAGGTTCTGGGGGGCGGTCAGGAGATGAGGAACAGGGGGGTTGGATAGGTGTGGGATTCCCGGGGGGGCTGTCAGGGAGCAGGGGTGTGGATAGGGGTCAGGGCACTCAGGGGACAGGGGTTGGATAGGGGATGGGGTCCCAGAGGGGGCGGTTAGGGATGGGGGTCAGTCAGGGGGCAGGAAGTGGGAGGGGGCGGATAGGGGGTGGGGGCCAGGCTATCTGGGGAGTCACAGCCTTCTCTACCCGGCCCTCCTCCGGTGGGCGGGGGAGGGAAATGAACAATTCATGAAATCGAGTCAGACTGATCTTTGAAAACAGTGTGAGAAAACTCAAACCCTGTAACCGCCATTTCTGGGTGGGATCTGGGGTCCCGCCCACCTCAGGGCCAGGGGGCACAGGAGGAGGAGGAGGGGAGGGTGGCGTGGCGTTGATAGCCATGTAAACAGAGTATTAGGGAAGGTTTCTGGCTGTAACAACCGTAGCACAAAATGTCCACTGGAAACCAAAGGACAGCACATTGTTCATCACAGAGAGCAGGGCTCCCCTTGAAAGCCTCCTATCCCCACACCCAGAGAACGGGCTGCATGCAGAGCAGACTCAGGAGAGGGGGTGGGGAGAACACGCGGGGCGGGAGGAGAGAGATTGAAATTGAGGTGAGGAAAGGAAGGAGGGAGGATTGAGAAAAGGGGGAACAGGAGAAACGCAGGAAGGGGACGGGGGAGAGAAAGAACTAGGGTAGAAGCAGGAACTGGAGAAGGAAAGAGAGAGAAGAGAGGAGGGAGAAGAAGAAAAACCTGAAAGAATCAGGGAGGGAAGGTGGGAGCAGCTCCCAGCGACTGCGACAAAGAAAACCCAGAGGTGGGAATGAAACCCGCAGTCACGGCCCCTGGAATCAAAGTGCACCTCTGAAAGGTGAACCACTGAGGGGGGTTGGGGGGTCAGATTGCACCCTTCAGCATGGCCCCCCTCCATGCACCATGTAACCTAAACCAGCTCCCCACGTCTGCCTGGAATCAGGGAGGTGTTTGCTGCTAGCCAGAGACGCCCAGGTGGGATATGTGAGCCGTGGCTCCAGGGCTCCCTGGCTGGCCACCAACCAGTTGTTCCAGCAGCCCCGGGGCTGGATCGGCTAGCAGGAGGCGCTCGGGGGAGGGGCGGAGAGGAGCAAGTGGCAGGCGGGGGAGGGGCCTTGGGGGAGGGGATGGAGAGGAGTGAGTGGCGGCCATGCGGGGCGGGACCTCGGGGGAAGGGGGCAGGAAGCGGCGGAGCGAGGGCTGGGCCTCGGGGTGGAGCACCCACCAGGAGAAACAAAAGTCTGCACATGTGACGGGCCGGGCCTCCTCTTCGACCACACAGCCTCGTGCCTGTGTCACACTCTGTGCTCCCCCCTTCCGGGGGACCTGCAGGCCGCTGGTCACCACTTCCCTTAGTGGCTACTGCAGCGTATTGTCTGGCCATTTTCTCATGGCCCCAGTATCCTCTTTGCCCTCGCCTCAGCCTGCAAGCCCCAGCAGCCTCTCTCGCTCCCCCATTCCCCGCACACTGCCCCCTAGGTCAAGTGGCTGCAACGCGGCTGTTAGCCCATCCTGGGTCTTTGTCCCAGCCCTGCCGCCAGCCAGCCATGGGCCCTGCATGATCCAGCAGGTTTTGGTCATTGCCTGACTGCTGCGTATGATCTGCATGCTCTGGTCCTCTTTGGCTCCTGGCAACCAGCAAGCAAGAAGTGGCCATGAGCCGCGAGGCTCCTATCATGGTTCTAAATCATGTGCTTGACCCCCTGGGTCCTTTACTGCCGTGGCAGGTTGTTAGACACTGCAATGGCCCATGCTGTCTGTTCCCTGCTGCACACGTAAGAGGGCTGAACCAAAGGGCTCTGTCCCCTTGAAGGGATTTGGTGCACTTTGTGCTAATCTGATCAGTGTGATTACAAATGTCCCGCCACGCCGGTCAAGTTTCCTTCATTTCAACAGCGGATGTAGTTAAGGCTCTTGGTGCCTTGTCCAATCCAGGATCAGGATGCTAATAGAGTATATGGCCACGCCCCTGTGTGTATTGCAGTCCCCTTGCGGCTGGCTTTTTTCGCTGGTTTTTCCTTGCCCTAGCAATGGGGGAAGACATGATGTGTGTGAAGGGGGGAGTTCGGGCTCCCCCCTCAGCGAATGCACAGAGAGGGGGAGATGGAAAAGGGACCTGAGCTACAAGGAGTGCTGCAGCCATGAAGTCCCTGGACGAAGGAAGCTGTGATCTTCCTACGTAGCAGTGGCTTGTGACACTGACTCCCAACCCCCTGCTCTGCAAAGAGGGACATGGGCTTGGGTGGAGATCAGAGGTTCTTTGGGAGACCCTGATATTGCAGCAGCTCTATTGTTGTTTTTACAGCCCCCAAAGGTGAGCTAAAGGGCCTCCCAGGGCACATGAATGATGTACTATTATTTGCAGATTTAATAATTTTATTAAGATGATGTTGAAGAAAAAAGAAAATGGTACAGAGTTTAAGCATAGAAGTTTCTGGTGATCAGGGAATAAGGTACAGATTATCAAGGGGTGCGAAATTTGGTTTAGGAACAGATGGCGTAAGGAATACATAATCTGCAATCTCCCCGATTGGGGGTAAAAGTTTAACGGGTCAAAGTACAGACATTGAGATATGGGGTCATGTTGTTCATATAATGAGTATGTTCAGGTGTTGAGTATAATGAGTGGATACGATGATGAGGATGGATTTACCCTCATTTGGTGGGATTTAATGTTCAGTGATTTATGGTTCCCAGCAGAACAGAGTCCCAGTGTGCTCGGTGCTGTATCTGTGTGTAGTAAGAGACTGTCTCTGCCCTGAAGAGCTGTGCTAGGTGCTGTAGAGACGCTTAGTTAGAACTGCATGGTCTCTACCCTGAAGCTGGTATGATCCAGTTTCACATGTGTCACCAGGAAAGGGATGAACAAAATACCTGAAAGGAGGATAGGTGTGTTACTGCCTCAGTTTCCATAGATACAGGTTTTTTAGACCAGTACTGGCCAGTACTCTGTTCTGAGTCTTCAGCTTGCCTAATCCCTATGGTATATCACAGCCCCAGTGCATGAAATGCAGCCACCTCTGGGTTGGGGCAGCTGGCAATAGCCATGCAGCAAGGTTGCCCAGGGATTGTGTAGGCATATTCCTAATATTTGTGATTCTGTTCATAATAAATTGTAAACCTGCAATATTGATTTATAGTATTTGTAAATCTGCATTTATAACATTTATAATTCTTCCATTTGACATAATTGTAAATCTGCAATATTGATTTACAATTCTGTATTAAAGCTTGTAAACCGTACCTTGCAAGCTGCTCAATTGGCTCTGCTTTCTCTGAAGTGATACTTTCTCTCACTTGTTAGTAAGACTGACGCTTGTAAAACTAAACCGCTCAATTGATTCTGCTTTCTCTGTATTGAGGCTTTCCATTGATTGTAATTGAGATTGACGCTTATAAATGTAAACCAATCAATTAATGTGACTTTCTTAAAAGGTTATGTTCAATTGGCTCTACTTTGCAAAGGGATACTTTGTGATGGAGATGGACATGATTTCTTGTAACACGGCAAAGAGCCGCGATTTGGAGCGGCGCTCATAGAAATGCCACATAGAGACTCCCACCCTCTATAGTTTGGATCAGGAATGTTAAAAAACGGGGAGTCTCAAATAAATAACACCTTTGTATGATAAAAGAAAGTCAATACCGAAGGAATGTTAAGAGACAGGGAGTCTCAAATAAAATAACAATAGACGGTGAAATGAGAAATGTGTTTTTATTAAAGTAAGGAATGTATGTGAATGAATGGTGGGTTTTGAATAATCAGGGAAGTGGCAGCCTAGGAATTTAACATCAATTGGCCGAAGAAGACGCCAGGTGGAGACAACCAGAGAACCCCACCGGAGGGCAAACTAGGATCCACCCAACCAATTCAAAGGATGAAGAAAGCTGATGAGTACCTGACAGCCATCCTGGAGCAGTCATGACTAACAATATGACAAAGCAAATTCCATGGACTGGCATAGGAAGAAACTCCTACAAAAATGGACACTAAGGACTGAGAACTTTGAGTCTCCAGTTCTGCCACTACCCTTCAGGAGCATCGGATGCGCATCTGACACGGACTCGGCTCCACTCTCGTGTACAGGTTACCTGGCCAGTACTCTGTCACGAGCAACTTCTAGGCTGGTAACTATAACCCCTATGCAGAACTGGTATGAATGAATGAATGAATGAATATATATATATATATATATATATTTAAGTAAGGAATAAGTAACAATACAACAGTGTGAGTTTTATATTTCTTTTTATTATATTTACAATAAATGTGGCATTTTGCCTTGTCCCTTTTATAAGATCCTGCTGGTTTTTATTTTATTGGTACAACAATTGCTTGCCAAGTACTGAAATCTAACTGCCTCTGGGGTTGGGTGCAGCAGCTGGTTGACAGCCATATGGTAACAATGCGCTGCGATCGTTCATCCAGTGCTGAAATGCAGCCATCTCTGGGGTGGGACTCATCAAATGTTTAAATGTATATCAACATTTTTTGCAAAAAAATTTAGTTGCATTTTTTCCACTTAGAACAAACTCAGGTTTTGGGTCAAAGGGGGTGGAGGCATGAAAGAGAGTATATAGTGAACAAAAGATTGATTTTAAAAGTGTCAGAACAATATTGTGAAAACAGGAAAGTCCTATAGTCTTGACAATCTTTCCTGAAAACCCTTGCATTCGAAAAATAGTCACTTTTCCACAGACAATCCTTCCTTTGGAAAAGATTTTCAACCATGTCTAGAAATCGCTCCCAGGTCAGTGTCTCTCTGAGCGTGGGGTGCACTCATTTGCCCTCCCCATCCTCTGGGGATGTGTATGAAGCACTAGTTAGAGGGGTACAGAAGAGGTATAAATAAAGATGATTAGGTCTTGACGAATACACATGTGGAGGGTGTGGGGGGAGAGAGACATGACTGATTGTATTGTCCTGAAGCAGTGCACAGCTTCCAAAGATTTGATGAATGCTTCTCTGGGGGAAGCAGTGAAACTGACTACACAGAGTGCTGTCAGTTGCACAAAGACAAAATGGAGAAATGTTGTGTGTGTTTAACCTCTTTCAATCAGTGGGCTCTTAAATGTTGCAAATAATTTCTAGCTCAACCAGAAGTTCAGGGCTTGAGGTAGGAGTCTCCCAGGCATTGTCTTCACTGCAAAAGTGTATTTACACGGAGATAGCTAACTTGATGTAAAATCGGAGTGGAGACAAGGCACAGGTGGCTTTAACCTCTGTGTCACTTGTCCAGGTAAATACCAGGCTGAGCGTATAGCATTCCTGGACTAGCTACATCAAGGTAAAAGACACCTCTCCCTCACCTCTACTAGTACTTTACATTGAGTTTGCCAGCTGAGTGTAAACACATACGTTTTGAGCTGGGAGGTTGATTTTTTTTGTTTTGTTTTGCTGCTTTTTGGTGGTGGTGGGGGGGGAGGGCACTGAAGCCATAATAGTGACATTCTCTAGCCTATGTTATTTGTATTACATTAGCACATAGGAGCCCCAGTCATGGATCAGGACCCGATTGTGCTAGGTGCTGTACAAAATAGTACAAAAGACAGTCCCTGCCCCAAAGAGTTGACAATCTAAGTATAAGACAAGAGACAGATGGAGACAGACAGACAGGGGAGTGCAAGGAAATAATGAGAGTGTATCGGTCGGTATGATAGGCAGTGGTCTGAGCGCCCCAGGAGACAGGCTGTTGAATTTTTGGGAGACACCAGGGCAAAGAAGAGCTTTGATTTGGGAATTGGAGATGGATAATGAGGTAGGTTTGCAAATGTTTAAGGGGCTCTCCTTCCGAGCATGAAGGGCATGTGGCAGAAAGCATGAAGGTGGTTGTCTGAAAATTTAACAAGTGGGTTTTTCTGGCAGCATGGACCGATTGGAGGTGGGAGTTAACACCTTGGTACAGTGAATGAGAGATGTCCGGTTGGGAGAGGACAGTATGTGAAGGGCCTTGAAAGAGAAGACAAGCAGCTTCTGTTTGATGCAATAGAGAAGGGGGAGCCAGTGGAGGGATGCAAAGAGGGGTGACATGGTGAAAGCAGTGGGCTCAGAGAATGATCTTTGCAGCTTGCTGCAATATTCTGAATGGATATGAGCTGGGGAAGAGGGAAAAGAGAAGCATGTGGCGGTAACTGAGATGTGATGTGATCAAAGCCTGGATGGGAATTTTAGCTGTGTGGATGGAGAGGAAAGGCTGTATCTTAGAGATGTTATGCAGGAAAACACCACAAGACTTAAGCACAGCCCTGGATGTGAGGACCTAGAGCAGAGGTGGGCAAAGTACGGCCCGCGGGCCACATCCAGCCTGCGGGACTGTCCTGCCCGGCCCCTGAGTTCCCAGCAGGGGAGGCTAGCCCCCGGTCCCTCCCCTGCTGTTCCCTCGCCCCTGCGGCCTCACCTCACTGAGCCGCTGGTGCTCTGGCCCGCTGCTGCTACCGGGCGGTGGGGCTGCGAGCTCCTGCTGCTCTGAGCAGCGTGGTAAGCGGGTGGGGGGTGGGTTGGATAAGGGGCAGTCAGGGGACAGGGGGCAGTTGGATGGGGTGGAGGTTCTTGGGGGGCAGTCAGGGGATGGGGAACGGGGGGGTTGGATAGGTGTGGGAATCCGGGGGGGGGGGGCTGTCAGGGAGGAGGGGTGTGGACAGGGCTTGGGGCACTCAGGGACAGGGGTTGGTTAGGGGATGGGGTCCCAGAGGGGGCGGTTAGGGATGGGGGTCAGTCAGGGGGCGGGAAGTGGGAGGAGGTGGATAGGGGGTGGGGGCCAGGCTACTTGGGGAGTCACAGCCTTCCCTACCCGGCCCTCCATGCCGTTTTGCAACCCCGATGTGGCCCTTGGGCCAAAAAGTTTGCCCACCCCTGACCTAGAGAGAGGTGTAGTGGAAGATGACAGGTTATGGGCCTGAGTGACAGGCAGGATGCTGGCGTTGTCCACAGTGATGGAGAAAGGAGGCAATAGAGAGGGCTTGGACAGGAGGGGAGAGACAGAGAGCTCTGCTCTAGCCATGTTGGGCTTGAGCTGACAGCTAGGTAGGCACAAGGAGATGTCCCAGAGACAGGCTGAGGTGTTCATTTGGCCAGCAGGAGATGGGGCTGGTGCAGAGAGGCAAATGGGTGAGTTGTCAGCATGGAGAGGGGAGTTGAATTTGTGTTTACAGAGGAGACAACCCAGAGAGGAGGGGCAGAGGGAGAAGAGAACAGAAGAGGGAGGCTGGCCATAAACCATGTCACATTTACTGGTTTGTTTGTTTGTTTTTTCTCAAGACCTCCCCCCTCCTTGTCACACACTGTTACACCGAAACAAACCAGTAAGGACCCTCCCCGCCCCATGTGTTTATAAACTATTTGGTCAGCCCCAGGGGACCAAGGACAGAGCCTGTGGAAGGGCCCCGGGGAGCTGGCAGGAGGGGGAAGCAGCGATCAGAGGAGTCGGGGCTGGGGGGATCAGGGGAGGGCAGAGGGAGGACAAGGTTTCAGGAGGAGGGCGGGCAGGGCGGGCAGGCCAGGGAGGGCAAGGACTGAGCCCTGATCGGAGCTTTGCCCTGGGCCGGGCGGGACGCCGCTCGGGCACCCGGCCAGCCCGGGAGAGAGGGGGAAGGTTTGTGGGGAGCGGAGCGGCCGGGAGTCCAGGGGTTAAATGGAGGCGGGGCTGAGGGTGGGGATCGGCCGCTGTTGCGGTGACCCCGGGGCAGGGATGTTTCCGCTGTTCAGACCCACGTGGGAATGAAGCTGGTGCGGGGGTCACAGGGAAGCCGGTCGCTCTTCGGTCGCTCTGCGGCTACGAACTCACCCGGCGGGATCCGCTGCGAGCCCGCCTGGCTGCTGGGACCTCAGCTCCTCCTCGGGCTGCGGCACCGGGCGCTCTTCCCGCGGGTGAGACTCTGGGTCCCAGGGGTCCCTGCCCGGGCCGCGGGTGGGTGGGTGGGTGCTGCTGGCTGCTCGGCGGTGGCTGGCTCGCTCGCTGCGCGGCGGGGATTGCGGGCCGGTTCCAGCCACCGCCGGACTGGGGCGAGGGGGGACCGCGGGCCCGAATGGGGAGGGGGAGGGGCCGGGGCTCGGGCCCGAATGGGGGGCGGGGCTCGGGCTCAGGGACCAAATGGGGAGGGGGAGGGACCGGAGCCCGCATGGGTGGCGGGGCTCGGGCTCGGGGCTGGGGACCACATGGGGGGCGGGGCTCCAAAGGGGGGGCGGGGCTTGGGCGGTGCCTGGGGACCGTGTGGGGAGGGCAGCGCAGTGGCAGGGGCCGGTCCTTGGCCGAAGGGCTGGGACTCTGGGCCAAAGGGGGGTGATTCGGGGGGCAGGCCCCGAGCCGAAGAGCGGGGTGGGGTTCGGAAGAGCCCCCCCCGGAAGGGAAAGCAGGGGCTGGGCAGAGGAGCGCTGGACACTGGTTCAAGTCCCGCCCTCCAAGGAGGGGGCTGGGCCAGGGACAAGGCTGTTTCGAGCCCCAGCCCCTCCCCTTCTGATATCTGACTCACACTTACTTCTAGGAGGATTGTGTGTGTGAGGAGGGTCTTCTCCCCCACCCCCCAGCTGAGTGCCTGTCACGGGTGGGAGGGGCCCGTAGGACATCAGGTCTCTGAGGCCCTGGGGGCGGAAGGGCCGATGGGAGTTAAGGGGTTTTAATCATCATGGCACCTCCTTTGGCGGGGGGTTGGGCTGCTGGGCAGGGAACAAGAAACCACAAATGGCCTCCCCCACCGCTGACCTGTCCTGCTTGGTCCGTCTCGGTTTCAGATCGGCTGGAGAGCCTGGAGCAGGGACGGGGAGCCAGGGCCAGGATCTGTGCCTCGGCTTTGCTGCTGCCAAATCGGACCCACTCAGACTGAGAGGAGCCGACCCCAGCCCAGCACCTGCAGCAGCATCTGTGGCCTGAGTGTCGCTGAGAGGGACAATGGGGCCAGCAGCTGGGTTGCTGAGAGTGAAGAGCTGCTGCAGGAGTTGTGTGTTAATGGCAATGGACACCTGGAGACTGGAGGGAACCCAGGTAATGGGGCATCTCTGCCTGGGGGCAGGCTGGAGAGAGATACTGAGACTGCCCGGGGTGCTGGAAGGGGGCGTGGCCCTCCCACTTTTTGTCACTGGCCCCGCCCCTCCTCCTCCTCTTCCCCCTGAGGTCCCCCCCACCCCACCTCTGGCTGGGTGCTGGAGTCCAGGCAGTTGCAGGGAGCTGTGGATGACCCTCCACTTGCCAGGGGTGGGGGGCTGAGAGCAGCCCCAGGTCCGTATCCCTCCCCCCAGGCTCCCGGCCCAGAGCAGGGGGAGGGTCTGTAGTTCCCCACAGCTGCGTCTTACCATGGCCCGGCTGCTGCTCTGAGGCCCTGCTACCCAGCCAGAGCCGGATCTTGGTAACAGCCCCAGGGCAGCTCTAGGGAGCCATGGACCCTCCATCTGCCCTTGGTGGGGGGGTCTGCCTGACCCTCTGGGCTCCCCTCCCAGAGCGTCTGAGGGAAGGAGCAATCGACAGAACGGTGCATGTTCCAGGGCAGCTCCAGCCCCGGTGCTGTCAGTGAGACGTGTCCTCCCAGCCCTGCCTGACGGGTCTGTCTGTTTCAGACCCTCCTTGGAACTGCCAGAAAAGCCCAGCCTGTAGAGTTGTGGTTGCACTGATAGTTGTATCGTCTCCTTTGATCGCTGCCATCATTGCTCTGGCAGGTGAGTTCCCAGCTTCCGCCCCGCTCCCTTCCCCTCCATCTACGATCTCCGTGCATCCTATTCCCCCGTGACCTACCACGGTCCCTCTCTCCTCCCGGCCTGTCTGGCTTCTGCCCCTGGGACAGAGGATTCCTGGGGGATCTTCCTCACCGACCTTCCTCCTGCTCCCTCCCAGACCCCGGCACCTGGGCACTCTCTGTGTCGGGACGATCTGACTGACATTAGCCCCCCAGCCCATCTCTGAGCACTTTGGACCCAAGTCACCTTTGCCACACGCCGTGAAGCAGTCCCTGTCCAGGGTGTCCAATGGGACAGGATGCAACGCATCCCTGAGCCCTTTGCCTTCCCTGTGTTGCTCTGAGGTTACCAGCCTGGCCTTCCTGGATCTTCAGGTCATGCCTGGGGCCGGGCGGCAGGTGCTGCCGTGTTATTGAAAGGAGCCGTAGAGCTCAGCCTAGACCCCTCCACCAGCGCAGTGTGGAAACCCCCCAATCGCTGAGCGTGGCCATGAAGGCTCCCGTAGCACCATTCACTCCCCCCGGCTGCACAGACGGCGTGTGCTCGTGCAGAGGGCGTCTGTTTGCCGTGAACATGAACCCTGCTGTATCCCCCCGTCGTCTGGGGCAGGGCGTGCTGGAGGCTGTCGGGGGTGGGATTTCTCTATTGCCCTGGGATCTGGTCACTAGGCCCCAGGAGGGTTTAGCAGCTGGTAGAGGGGATTGAATCCAGCTCTGTCTGCATTAGGAATCCTCTGTGCCGATGTCATGACATCCGTGCAGTTGAATTGGGGCAAACCGCTAAAGCAGACGCACTGCACTGGTGCACAAAGGAGCTTGCCTTGGTGCAGTTCGCTGCAGGAAGTTACCAGAGCGAGCCGCACTGCTCCAGCGCATCTCCAGGAGGTGTTTGCCCTGATGTCACTGCGTCACTGTTGTTGCCGGCACCCAGTGCCGAGAGGCTGAACAACAGCTCGAGTTGGTTCGTTACCCGGTGTGCTACACCCAATAATCACAACGGGGTGGAGAAGCAGAAAAGTTTATTTGCAGCTGCAAAAAGGTACAGGGAGAATAAAATCTCAAATCCTGCACAACAGAGCAGGAAGTTACACAGGCTTTTATACATCCTTTTTCCCAGCATACTTATCCAATAGCAAGCTGCCCCAAGTATCCATATAGCCAGCCAATCCAGTTCCCAGCTAGTTCCCTGATTCTCTGTATCATTTGTTAAACTATACATAAAGCTGCTTTATTCAGCATTGTTCTTCCATATCTCCCCTGTTTGGCCTTGCTTAGTTTCAGGCAGTCTGACTCTGCAACATACTGTTGTAGATTCTCAGCATAACTGCTGTATGTGCCTCCAGGCAGGGGGGCCAAGGACACTTGGGCCTAGTACGCAGAGCTGCTGCGAGTGCCTCCAGGCAAGAGGGGGGGCCAAGGACACCGGGGCCTGGTGCAAGGGGCTTCATCGACACTCGTGGCCTTCCATCCCCTCGAGTTACCTAGTGGCCATGCCCCAGTGTCCCCAACACTGTGATTATACTGGTGCAGCCTGCTCTGATACAGATGGGCCCTGAATCCCAGCTCCCTGCTGTAATGGCAGGCTATTGCAATGGGCAGCATTGGCTCTCACTGTGTAAGGTGGGAATCTGTGAGCTTAGGGTTGGTTACACACCTGCAGGTGCAGGGAGCTCTGCAGAACATGTGGCATCTGACCTGGAGATGGATGTTGGAGACAGCCTGTGCCATCAACTGTTAGTCACTGACTTCTCTGCTCAGTTCAGTAGGGCAGGGGTGTGGGCTACCGTGCACTGGACAGTTAAATCTACAGGGTCAGACATGCCTTGTGCGTGAGGCGAACACATGCTCGTTTTCTGATCACCGCTGCCACGTTTCCTAACTCTTCCCGACTCAGAGTGTCTGTTCCTCGCTGAGCGCCAGCCACATGAGAAGGCTTGAAAACCAGCTACCGAGTTACTGTGGTGCAAACAAAAGTGACGTGCTCAAAAACATCTGGAGGGGTTTGAGTCCGACTCCTCTCAACTAGACAGGTCTTTCAAATCCTCTTTGGTGTCACTTATGGGTGACCCCACTGCTGCTCTTTCATGGCTCTGAAAGGGTTACACTGCCGTGAGGGCTTCCAGAAAGTGCCTTTCTTGCTGCTGTGTTTGGGGAGAGAAAAGTACAGGTAGGAGGTGAATTAATTTCCATCATTCCTGGCCCACAGTGCAACAGGTCGCTTCCGGTTGCTGTGGTTTCTGGTGCCCCCTTGTGGCTTTCATGTCCCTGCGTGAAAGTTCCAAAGTTCTTCTCAGTTGTTCACCTGCTGTTTATTGCGAGGTTGAACGTCCAGCTGTTGATCTTGTGCCTGGGGTGAAATGCTCTGAGCTGTGTCAGTCCCTCGCAGGCTGGGAGTGTCCCTGGAATCCTTCTTGCCAGGCAAATTTACAGTGACAAACGTCTCCATCCCCCTGCGTCTGATTGCCATCGTCCAGCCCCAGCTGGGGGTCCCAATGGGCTTGGCAAGCCGGTCAACTGACTGCCTGTTTGGCCACAGTCAAATACTCCAGCGAGAGCCCTGGGGGTAGGAGGCAGCCTGCCTTTCGGATTGCGTCTTGGAGCCTCACTTGTGTTTTCTGGAACCTGGTTTCATTGTTTTGCCTTTTTTTTCTTAGCTAAAATAACTCAGTGAAGTACATTTTTTTTTAAAAAAAATTAGGTAGATCCGTATCTATTGAAAGCTAAACCTACTGGAGAGAATGACGTCTTGCTCTTTTTTGTTCCTAGCAGGAGGTAACCAATTCTGATAAATTTGGTATTTTAAAATATCTGACCACTCTTTGACAGATTTGACTGGTCAGTTGACCAATTTTTGTACCAGTCAAATGCCCAATTCCAGGTGTAACTCTTACCCTCCATGTGACTGTCTCATTCTCAGTACTGACATCTCAGCTTTCATCAGCTGATCTGTGCCCCCTGCTGGCCCCTAGTGCCCGGACGACTGAATGGGATACCGAGGGAAATGCTACTATTTCTCAGAGACGGAAGGGAGCTGGACCGACAGCCGGAGCCGCTGCTGTGCACAGGGTGCCTCCCTGGCTGGCATCGACAGTGAGCAGGAAATGGTGAGAGACTCTCGAATTGCCATACACTGATCTTGGCACAGTGGTGGCTGCTGCAGTAGGACCTGGGCTCTGCCCCGTGGGGTGAGGAGCAGCTCTGAGCCCTCCCGTGCTGGGAGGCCAGAGTGAATGAACTTCCAGCTGCTGAACGCCAGCCCTGGCTGGGCCCAGGGCCCTACTGTCTGTGTGTGATCACAGGGATTGTCCATTCTCAGCTGCCCCCCTCCCCAAATAGGGAGACAGCTTCTGTCTAGGGCAGGGCTGGCTCAGGCATCTCCTGGCCTGCTGGCTGCTGGAGTGGGACTGAGAACCCAGCCAGTGCTCCTGTTGTGGGGATGGGAAAGGAGCAGCCAGCCGAGGAGGCGGGGGAGGAGGGGATCCTCTCAGATTGACTTCAGCTTGACTCGCTCCCTCCTCCTGCCTTGCTGTGGTGAGCGGGGGCTGATCTGTGAGAAGAGAGGTCTCTGCAGAGAGCTCAGACCCAGCAGCTGCCCCCAGCCCAGGGGGACTTGGGGTGTGGGTGACTGGGAGCACAGGGGTGGGGCTGCTCTGTGCAGGGGGAGGGTTAATACTGCCTGGGTGATCTTGTACTTTGCAAAAGGCAGAGGAACACCCCCCCCCAAAAAAAATAAACTGAGAATTCTTCAATATGGGGGGAGGGATAGCTCAGTGGTTTGAGCATTGGCCTGCTAAACCCAGGGTTGTGAGTTCAATTCTTGAGGGGGCCATTTAGGGATATGGGGCAAAAATCTGTTGGATGATTTAATTGGGGATGGGGGTGGGACTAGAAGATCTCCTGAGGTCCCTTCCAACCCTGATACTCTATGAATATGCAGCTTGGATTCTCTGCAGCACAGAGCCCTGGAGGGGTGGGGGTGGGGAAGCACCGGAGCTGGGGCTGATGTTCCTGCTGCGCCATAAGGGTGTCCAGGACCACTGGATTGGCCTCCGGAGGGAACAAGGTCAGCCCTGGATATGGACCAACAGCACCAAATTCAACCACCTGTGAGTCTCTCTCACCCCTCTGTACTAATTCCCTGGGCTTGGGATTCTGGTGTCTGAGCTGTTTGAGTTCAGGTAGATCCACCATTCAGTGCTAGTGAAACAACCAGACACGACCCTGGTCCGTTCGCGTCCTGCGTGTATCGGAGACCGATGGGAGCCGGCATGTCCCTGAACTCTCGGCTCCTCCCCGCAGCATGGTGCTGGGCCGGAGACAGAGCCTGCCACAGCCAGAGATGCCCTCGCAGCGCGCTGGGATTTCAGCTGGGACACTCGCTGTTCTCCCCCAGCCCTCTTCAGCAAGGTCCCTGGGGTGTTTGACCCCCCCTGGGGAAAGGAGGCAGCAGGGAGCTCAGGTTAACAGTGGCTGCTAGAGAGGGCAGCATGCCGAGTACTGCATGGCAGGTGCAGGTCCCGCTGGGGATTGCAGCCGGCAGGTTTGAGTGACTTGGCTGGTGAGGCCTCTGAATCCGCAACAAGGCACCGATGTTAAAGGAGCCTGCGGTTCACAGGTGCTGGACACCTGGGGCTCCCACTGGAACGGGGTACAGTAGTGATGGCTGCCCAGCCAACACCCCGCAATGGGTTTCAGTGGGCTCCAAGTGTGATCACAAAACCAGCGCTGCTTGAACCCTGGGACTTCAGGACTAGAAGCATGAGCCTCTGCCATAGGAGTGAAAGAATCCACTTCTTTAACTGAAACCCCCCCCCATTGATAAAGCTCTTTTGCAGGCCAGCCATTAGAGGGGGATGGAGACCCCCCCCCACTTCTCTGGTCTGGGTTACTTCAGTACTTTGAAAAATCAGGCTCTTTTGGCGCTGGGTCAGGGCTCCCCAATGGACAGTCCCCATTCTGCTGTATTGGACCCAACCTTTGGATCCCACCTGCTTCCAGCCTCACTGGGTCTGAAGAGCTACCAGACACTGTCCTGAGTTCGGGCCTCTGTGGCACTCTCCTGGGGTACAGACTCCCTGTCTGGTATGCTCCTTAGGATGTGGGACCCTGCAGATCAGCTGCTGTAGGATCCAAAACCAGTGCTGAACCCTCCCAAATCTCCCGAGAGGCATGTTGTCCCTAGAGCTCCACCCTCCACACCAGATGAACTCTGGGAGAGTCACGTGAGGGTTACAAACAAGGAACACATGCTTTCACAAAGGAACTTCTTCAACACTCTCTTTTTCCCCCATCCCCAATGGAAAGCTCAAGAGTTATAGATCAACAGAAAGGAAACCCCTGAATGCAATTTCTTCTTTCAGTGTCATCTTGGTTCTGCTCCATGTGTTTCAAGGAGGCGAGATCCCTCCTGTCCCCCGCTTTTCCTGCTCAGTCGTCTGGTTCTGGTGATGGTCTGCCCCTCTTGTTAGAGGGCCGGTCCCTTTTGACAATCAGTCTAACAAATTCTCTCTGTCCTGCTGGGGACTGTCCATTCTCCAGCACCCCTGTGGGCTGCTCAGCATAGAGGGTCAGGAACAGTCAGCGGTTCTGCAAAGCCCCCGCTGTCCTGAGCTCTGCTCCTGAGGGGCTGGGAGAGTAGCTGCTCTGCACTCAGGCCTGCACTGTGGAGAACGGCTCCCCTGGCTGGGACTGGTGTGAAATGCCTGGCCTCTGCCGGACTGCAGCTCCCTGGCTTCTGTGTTTTGCAGGTTTCACTTAAGAGGAGGAGGTGACTGCACATATCTGAACGACCAGAAAGGGGTCAGCAGCTCACGGTGCTACATGGGAAGACGGTGGATCTGTAGCAAACCTGAGGTGTATGTGATGGTGTCATAAATATAAAGGGAAGGGTACACACCTTTAAAATCCCTCCTGGCCAGAGGAAAAATCCTTTCACCTGTAAAGGGTTAAGAGGCTAGGATAACCTCGCTGGCACCTGACCAAAATGACCAATGAGGACACAAGATACTTTCAAAAGCTGGAAAGAGGGAGAACATCAAAGGGGTCTGTGTCTGTCTGGGTGAGGCTTTTGCCAGGGACTGAACAGGAATGGAGTCTTAGAACTTAGTAAGTAATCTAGCTAGATATGCGTTAGCTTATGATTTCTTTAAATGGCTGATAAAATAAGTTGTGCTGAATAGAATGAATATTCCTGTCTGTGTGTCTTTTTGTAACCTAAGGTTTTGCCTAGAGGGGTTCTCTATGTTTTGAATCTAATTCCCCGTAAGGTATTTACCGTCCTGATCTTACAGAGGTGATCCTTTTCTTTTTACTGTTTCTTCTATTAAAATGTTTCTTTTCAAGAACTGAATGCTTTTGTCATTGCCCTAAGATCCAAGGGCTTGGGTCTGTGGTCACCTATGCAAATTGGTGAGGATTTTTACCAAACCTTCCCCAGGAAGTGGGGTGCAAGGTTTTGGGGAGGATTTTGGGGGGAAAGACGTTTCCAAACAACACTTTCCCAGAAACCCGGTTAAACGTTTGGTGGTGGCAGTGGAAGTCCAAGGGTCAAATAGTTTGTACCTTGGGGAAGTTTTAGCCTAAGCTGGTAAAGTAAGCTTAGGAGGTTTTCATGCAGGTCCCCACATTTGTACCCTAGAGTTCAAAGTAGGGAAGGAACCTTGACAGATGGGAAAAGAGACTGCACTCGAAAGGGGCTCGAAATGAGACTCCTAGAAGTGACACTTACACAACTCACACCTACTTGAACGAGCCAAGATCTCAAAATCAGGCAGTGGGGCCCTCAAGCAATAAGTGTCTCTTGTTTAAACTCGTTTAAACTTCGTATTCGCCTTCTGCTTTTGAACCTTTTAAACTCAGGGTCACGTTGTCAAGCTTTTCTCTACAGCTGAGAGGGAGTGATCTCATGAGAAGGAGTCTTACCTCATTTCCCCAGCATGTGGCTAAGGGAAGGCCTTGTTCCTTTAGACTCCAGAACAGCATTTCTCAAATGCAGCCAGCAGCCGATTGTTTTGCAGCCACAAGAGCCTCCAAAGTGCCCCAACAATCGCTCAGATGTTAAGTATTAAAGGTGTCTTCTAAATGCCATAAATCCTCATGCGTGCTCCCTTTTAAATAGTACCATGCCGGCAGAGCTGAGCTACATAGGTGTGGTTTTCTTTCAAGTCACAAAGTGTATTCTTTGGCTAAGAACATAAGAACGGCCATACTGGGTCAGAGCAAAGGTCCATGCAGCCCAGTATCCTGTCTGCCAACAGCGGCCAACGCCAGGTGCCCCAGAGGGAGGGAACCTAACAGGCAATGATCAAGTGATCTGTCTCCCGCCATCCATCTCCACCCTCTGACAAACAGAGGCTAGGAACACCATTCCTTACCCATCCTAGCTAATAGCCATTCATGGACTTAACTTCCATGAATTTATCGAGTTCTCTTTTAAACCCTGTTATAGTCCTAGCCTTCACAACCTCCTCAGGCAAGGAGTTCCACAGGTTGACTGTGTGCTGTGTGAGGAAGAACTTCCTTTTATTTGTTTTAAACCTGGTGCCCATTAATTTCATTTGGCGGCCCCTAATTCTTGTGTTATGGGAACAAGTAAATAGCTTTTCCTTAGTCACTTTCTCCGCACCACTCATGATTTTATAGACCTCTAACCACTGTGTTTACATCTCATGTTATTGTAGCTCTGTAAGTGGCTATGGGCCATCTCACTGCGTAGTGTTTGGGTAGGTTGCGATTGTTCATGGGGGTGGGGAGGGAGGTGAAAAAGTTAAAATGTGACTGGGTATCAGAAAGTATTTCAGATAATCTAGTGCCAGAAAATGACCTTGAATGTGACAGCAGGTGGCTCCTCTGAGACCTTCTGCTAAGAAAAGCAAAACATAGAAAGAAAAAGAAACACTTCAGCACCAAAGCCATCTGATTCCATTTCTGAACAAGTTGCAGTGTGAGAGAGAAATTCATCAAATTGAAATGTATGTCGTGCAACGTCCCTACAGCACTTGTGCAAGGGAAGTTGAACCAAATTACTACGGTGAGCTTCAGAGGCGCAAGCTGTTAAATGATGCAAAAACCAAGCTGAAAAGACAACAGCAACGGCTCAGATTTTGTTGTTACTGTTATCATTATTATTACTGGGCTACGTTGATTGGGTTTTTTTGTCTGTGAAAGAAACTTTGGACATATTGGCAGATACATTCTTTCATTATTAGTCATTATCCTTTCTATTATGTAAAGCATTTTTAAATTTAGTTCAGAATTCTTGTACAGCCATCCACCTTTGACCAAAAAAGCAAAAGAACAACAAAAAAGACAAGACTGTGGAAAGCACTGGTTTGTTCTGTGTTTAGGTCCACTAAAGATAAGACACAATTGTACCTTATATTTATTATTGAGTCTGCAAAAAATCCCTATGTAAATATGCAGATGTAATTTATTTATTTGTTTTTCCTACAGTTAGTTCAGTATTGTCAGAGCCTCATTTTGAGGCTGCCAAAAATTTGTGAGAACCCCGGCTCTAGAAAGTGTTAGGATTTTGTTTTCTATGTGACCATTACTTTCCAGTATTTGCAAAAAGAAAAGGAGGACTTGTGGCACCTTAGAGACTAACCAATTTATTTGAGCATAAGCTTTTGTGAGCTACAGCTCACTTCATCGGATGTATTCACTGGAAAATACAATGGGGAGATTTATATACACACAGAACATGAAACAATGGGTGTTACCAGTATTTATTCACTCTCGCTTGCATCTCTGTTCTTTGATAATAAACTCATTCCTGTTTTCTGTATATCTAATTGCTGTGTTCTCAATAGAGTGGTTGGCCTGAATTGAATCTTACAAGCTGCTGTGGACCGTGCCTGAGGGAATAGAGTCACAGTTCTGCGTGTGCTCAGTGGAACGGGCTGAGCACTCCCGAGGGACGCTCAGAGGCTTTGGGGGTGTCGATCGCTAACCTGTACACAGAGAGCGAGGCCTGTAGGGGGCTGGAAGGTCAGGCTTGTGCTGCCAGGGGTGGTGGTTTGAGAGAGCTGACCCATGGCAGGCCTGGACAAGGCTCCCCCAAAAGTGCCTCGTATGCCTGCTATGAATCACTCAAACGGGCAGACGTCCCTGGCTCATTCCACCCCTGCACCCCCCAGGTACAACCCGCAGAAGGCATTCGACCAGGGTGAGGAGAACACCTGCAATGCCCTGTCACCTGACGTGCTGAATTTGCCTCTGAGCCCATTTTCCCTTCCAGCTTGGGACTCCAGAACCCTGCCTTGTTGAGCCAGACATGCTTGCCAGCTGCAAACACAGACCCAGGTCTGGGCCACACTCCTAACGCTGCAGACTTTAACCCTAAACTGCTCAGCAGGTCACCTGTCTCCAGCACCCAGCTCCCAATGGGATCCAAACCCCAAATAAATCCGTTTTACTCTGTATGAAGTTTATACAGGGTAAACTCAAATTGTCCACCCTCTATAACACTGATAGGGAGAGATGCCCAGCTGTTTGCTCCCCCAGGTATTAATCACTTACTCTGGGTTAATTAATAAACAAAAGTGATTTCATTAAATATAAAAAGTAGGATTTAAATGGTTTCAAGTAATAACAGACAGAACAAATAAGATATCAAGAAAAATAAAACAAAACACGCAAGTCTAAGCCTAATACATTAAGAAACGGAATACAGATAAATCTCACCCTGAGAGATGTTCCAATAAGCTTCTTTCCCAGACTGGACTCCCTCCAGTCTGGGCCCAATCCTTTCCCCTGGTACAGCCTTGTTCCAGCTCAGGTGGTAACTCGGGGATTTCTTATGACTGGCAGCCCCCTTTGTTCTGTTCCACCCCCTTTGATATCTTTGGCACAAGGCGGGAATCCTCTCACGGTCTCTCTGGGTTTCCACCCCTCCTTCTAAATGGAAAAGCACCAGGTTAAAGATGAATTCAAGTATCATGTGACATATTCACATGTCCTGTGAGCCCCCCTCCATTCTTTCAGGACTGGCCCGCACGTATGCAGTGAAAGCTTGCAGGTGAACAGAGCCATCTACAATCAGTTGTCCTAGCTAATGGGAGCCATCAAGATTCTAAGCCACCATTAATGGCCCACACTTTGCATAACTACAGTAGGACCTCAGAGTGATATCTCATATTCCTAATTTCAGATACAAGAATGACACATTCATCCAAATAGGATGAACACACTCAGTAGATTTGTAAGGTCTCATTACAAAACTTATAGAGACCTTTTGCATAAAGCATATTCCAGTTACATCCTCAGAGGATACCTGCAGATAGAGGCTTCCCTGGCTGGTGGAAAGGCCTCAACTGCCCTGCTTCCCATGGCCAGAAGGCATTGTAGTACAGCTATTCTCAGCTTACCCGGGCCTATGTGGAGCGGAATGTACATTAGAGCAGCCCCAAGGCTGCTCTAACTTAGACCTGGTCAGCACAAAGCCTGACGATCATTTGTCTACTCTCCGATCAGCACGGGCTGCCAGTGAGTTGGCCACCCAGGAAGCCTAGCCCCTGGCCCTTTCCCTTGTGCCTGAGGTCCTGCCACTCCCCTTCTGCCTACCTACCTCTCCCCCGCAGGAGCCCAAAGCACCCTTATCACAGCCCACAGCCCCAACACTGGACAGCAGAGGTCGGGGGGCGAGACCCCAGCCCCGGGGCACTGCAACCTCAGTGCCCACAGCCCCATGATACCTGCTGCCCATGCTGATCACGCTGTCTGGATTGAAGAGATTTGATGCATGTTACCCTACTGTTCCCGTATCGTGTCCGAATCCCAGAGCTGTTGGCATGAAGACACCACTGGAAACGGAACATTCATTCATCCCTAAATCTGCTCAAAGTTTGTAAGTACAAAGAAGAAAGGAATAATAAAATATATATAAGAGAACCCCTGAGATGCCTAACTCTGTAAACAGTGAGAGGTGAGGAAGCCTCCCTCGTGTGGGTGCATCGTATGGTGCCATATGCACACCCAGCACTTCTCAAATCCCAGATGTTCTAATCCACATCCATCTCCTCGCCCTCCCATTCTCCCATCTCCTCCACCTCCATCTCCTCCATGTCGCTGCTGTCAGGGTCATCCTGGGGCTCCATCGGAGCCCTGGCTTTTGGGCTATCTGCTGCTCCATAGAAATCCCTGGCAGCATCTCCCATTGGCAGCTGCAATGTGATATTCACAGCAAAGTACGAAGCATGGTTGAAATCTACAAGCACAGAGCCCCGCTGCTGGGTTAGAGGCCAAGTGCACAGAGGTTTGTGCTGCTCATGCAGGTGGAGGGATGAAGGCAAAAACATCAAACTAGGAACCGAATTGGACAACCGTTTCACAGTAGACAAAGATCTCATGCCCCTCAATCCTGACCAGCAGCTCCCTGCTAGCCCAGTTTTGTCAATACTCCTCAGTCCCACCCCAGAGCCCCCTGCGGTTCTGGCCTTAGGTCATCCCAGACAGCTCTCTTGATTCTCTTCACTCCTTCTGTGGCAGATACAGGATACACAGCGGGGCGGTGTGCGGGTTTCCTTGGCACTCACTTCGAGTGAGCTCCATAACTCAAGGCTTCACCATTCATTAGTAACACGCCAGTTGCAACCCCACACCAGCCAAACCCATTCGCAGCACCAGCAGGGCTTCCTTTCTGTTCCTTACCCGCCTTACAATTCTTGTACTGATCCCCGTCTTCTCTAATTTAGCTAAGAATTTCCCACGTGATACCGTATCAAATGCTTTACTGAAGTCCAAGTATATTAGATCTGCTGCATTTCCCTTCTCTGAACAACCAGTTCTCAGCTCAAAGAAAGAGCTCAGGTTAGTCTGGCCCCATCTACCTTTGGTTACATCCCCTTTTCCATTTACCTCTGTTGGAGACCCCAGGGCATGGCCACTAGTTAAGTTGAGGGGATGGAAGGCCATAAGGGTCGAGGAGGTCTCCCTGCAAAAGGTCTAAGGGCTTCTTCTCAACCCCCCTTAATAGAATTTAGGCCTGGCTGGTTTGAGTAAGCTCTTTTGCTCTTAAAACAATGTTGCAGCCGCAGACAATGCCCCATAGTGTAAGGTTTGCTGATGCCAAGTTAAAGATAATAGGAGAGAGAGCTACAAGGCCAGACAGGATGTGCTGGTTCTTTAAGTTGCTAGGAATGCTTGTTAGAGGTTGCAGGAAATAAACATTGTTCTAACCCATATAAGAAAGGCAGAGTATTTGTGCAAAGTTTTGATTGGCTGATGTGTAGTGCAGTAGCATTAAGGAATATAAAAGTGTGTGTAATGACCTGCTCTGATGTGCAGGATTTGAGATTCTATTCTCCCTGTACCTTGTTTGCAGCTGCAAATAAACTTTTCTGCTTCTCCACCCCGTTGTGATTATTGAGTGACGCACACCGGTTAACGAACCCCCCCTGCTGTTGTTCGCCTCTGGCACTGGGTGCCGGCAACAGCTTTTGGAGTCCCAACGTGGGGTGACGAGGATGCAATTTAGCCTTGCCCAGATCCCTTCTGGAGGTCGAGGATTGCAGCGACAACCGACGCCCAGCACACACCGGTGAGTTCATTGGGGGCCTCAGAGGAGACGCAAGTTGATCGACCCCGGAGGGCACGATGGTGCAACACCCACACAGAGCGAGACTCCAAGTAAGATTCCTAGTGAAGCTCATAGTGAGGTTCAGGCTCCATCTGCTGGATTATACCCGTTACTTACCAAGACTAAAATCGCCCCTAATACAATAGAAAGGACAAGCTCTTACCATGCAGGTCTATACTCATGCACCTTTTAATCCTATGGACCTGGCCGCTTTCAAAGCACAGGCTGGAGAATTTTCTATCAATCCAAGCAAGTTGGTATTGGTTTTTGAGGGATGTCTTAGCAGCTACAAGCCAGACAGGGATGATTGTAATGTCCTTCTGCAAACATTATTGACTGAGGTTAAACAAGAACAGGTCATAGCTAAAGCAAGGAAAAAAGCGAAAAGGCGATATGACCAAGACCGTAACAACGTCCCGATCCCAGAAAATCAAGTTCCTATAAAAAATCCTAGGTGGGACCCAAATGGCAATCAGGCTATGACCCACCTCACCTCCTCTAAGGAGCTGCTACTGTATAGACTCCGTCACGCAGCTGTCAGACAGAATCATTAAACTAAACCGTAGAAGGTAGTGCAGGATCCAAAGGAAAGCCCTGGAGCTTTTTTGCAGCGCATTCGAAACACGATCCAACAGTATACCAATGCAGATCCTAATAATCCACAAACTGAGGCAGTTATTAAAGGAGTATTTACAAGCAGGGCAGCCCCCGACATTAAGAGAAAGCTACAGAAAAAGGAGGATTTCATAAGTATGACAATGGCACAGATTTTGGAAGCAGCAAATCAAGTGCATAGTTTAAAAAAAGTAAAAAAAACACAGCGCGCTTCTCTCCAAGGGGAGCTTGAACAGGGCCTCCAGCCCCAGCAGGAGGAAGCGTCTGCAACAGCCCCGGGGACCCAGCACAGAGACACCCCCGACCCCAGTGAGCTCCCCTGGGGCAGCAGCAGCCTGGCCTGAGGGGAGAGAGGGAGAGAGACACAGCAGGGGAGAGTAATGGGATAGTTCTGGTTTTGCACCTTGCAGCGAGGGAGAGCTCAGCTGAGCACCCAGGGCAGGCAGGGTGTTAGGGCAAGGGGCTGACAAAGGAGGAACTAGAGAGTGCCTGAATCCTGTACAATCCTCTAGTAAAGCTCAAATCTTGACCGCCTCAGGAAGCAAAGCATGGCTCGGAAAACTCTCCTCCCATTGCAAAGCGATTCCAGAGTTGTTAAATGAATCTCTAACCGGCTCTGTTGATCGTCTGGTGGAACTGCCCATGCACCGTTTACACCACCAGCTTACTGTGCTTTCGTAGAGTCAGGTGATGGTGGGCTGGCCTTAGCTTTTGGTGAAGTTGCCGCCGATCTCGCCCGTTCCTTTTGCGCCTCTGACATGCCGTGGGTCGGGGTGTCTCTGGGGCTCTTCCTTCCAGCCCGCCCCTCTGGGTTTTTGGATGGCACTTCAGGTAAGAGATTCCATCTCCCTTCTGGACTGTTCAGTGGGGCTGGAGTCCTAAGCAGAAAAGGGGAGGGGGAGGTGTGTTGTCTGGGGGTTAGAGAAGGTAGAGCTGGGGCGGGGGGGGGTGCATGGCGGGGGGGCAGCTGCAGGGCCCATGTGTTCCCAACACCTCCGCATGCCCCTTTCTTCAGGCCCTGTCCCGCCCAAGGGCGCTGGAACAATTTGTACAGTGAGGGGGCAGAGAGCCACTGAGCCAAACTGTAAACCCTGGATAGGATGGAAACCGCTTCAAGCCGGGGGGGGCGGCAGCCCCGCTAGATCCAGCACTGGTGGTCCTGCCCATGTCGATTTTACAGAAAATGTTTGGGGGCTTTTTTGTCCAGTTTTTTAATTTTTATTTATTTATTTGCAAATCTCCAGCTGCTGGCTGAGCAGGTGAAACTTAGAGACGCAGAGAATAGGGATGGAGGGAAGAGCGCATGGAAAGAACATACAGAGGAGGGGGGAGAGGGATTATTTTGTAAACTTTCTTTGAATGCAGTTTAGCAGCTGGAGACAGAGAGGATTGGCCAGCGCCTTGCATCCAGCCAGCCCCACTTGATCACAAGCAGAGAATCCCCTGGCAAGCCCCAGGTTAGGGAACTGGGGGTGTGGGGTGGGGCAGGTTTGAAGCGTGTGTCTTCTCGAGCAGGGGGAGTCGACCTTGGGTTTTAAGGTCTTGGGGCTGGGGGGAGCATGTCCTCACTGCAGAGTTAACTGGAGTTATGGACACTGGGGGTTATAATCTGCTTGCAGAGATGTGCTGTGTAAATGCATGAGATAAAATCAGATCTGGTGCCGGGGTGATAGGTGTGCATGGCGTGATGGGGTGTGTGTGTGTGAGTATGAGAAGCAGCCCTTGTTAATTGCACGTTGCCCACTCATGGCAGGGAAACCCCAGCACTCACCTCTAGATCTTTCTGTGATCTACCTACAGGAAGGAGCAGGTGGATGTGACACCCCTTCATTACCTGTCTCAGGATCTTCCCAGGCCTTCCTCACCTCTGACTCCGCTCTCCCGGTTGATTGTTAGGGCTGAGCTCTGGCTCTTTGTCCGGCCAAGCCCCAGCAGAAAATGCACAAGCCCCATGCCTGTAGAACGAATTGTAAGAAGCTTGGGGTCACATTCTTTTAGATCAAAACCCCCTTTGTTCTGCCACAGCAAATATCTCAAACTTTTTGGTAGCAAGTTGTTCATTTAAAATCATTTTGTTTAAGAAGAGTCCTACCTCTCTTCGAGCCAGCATTGTTGATGTTCCTGGAGATGTTTTGCTCAGTCATGGAATGTCGGGGGTTTAAAAAACGCCATGGTTTGCTACAAAAAAGCTCTAAAAGTCTTGAGCAGGTTTTGCAAAATAATGCCCAGAGTTCGGCTCCTAAATCCAGGTATAAATGGGCAGCGCCCTGCAAATCTGCAGAGATCCGCTTCGTAGCCGTGGATCGTGTGCAGAAACAAATGTTGTACCCGCACAGGGCTCTATAAACGTGGCCTGATGCACAAGAGTGTGAGACCCTCTCGCTCTAACTGCAGCTGCTGAAGGCCTGGCACTTCAGTGTCCTTACAGGACCAAGAATGGACGGAAAGACATGAGAATGATTGCATTGCACTCTTCCCGTTGTGCTGCCCTGCAGCAGAATTGCATGAAGTGCAACGGGTGGGGAGTGGAGGGTTTTCAAGGGGAGAGGTACCTTCAGGCACAAGACCACTGATGTTCCCGGGGTACCCATGGCCTCTACCTCCACAGGGGGAAGAGCTAAAGAGCCTAACGATGCATTAATTAGAGGATTCCCTACAATTAGTTCCCTGTGACTTAGGCAAATATTCCTCATTCCCACCGTTGGCAACTCCCCTGATCTTTGTCATGCATCTCACGGTATTTGGTGTTTGATTTTCTAAAAGCCCCAGAGACTGGAGTCCTGTGATAAGCACATCCATTTGTTTAAACCAAAATATGGGGTTTATGTAGGACGACTTGAAAAAAGTGACTTCCCCTGCTCCCTTCTCTTCCCCGACCCCCACCCCCCCCGCTCAAAACTCAAAAGATGAAAAAGCAGACCCCACCACAAATTTATTATTTTTAAATATTTCATGATTTTTAAGGCAACCTGCTGAGATTTGAAGGCTGTGGGTTGGCAAAACTCTGCAAGATACAATAAAGTGGCATTCCAAGAGGATAGAGTTAAGGTTATATGGGGGAACCGGCACCTATAACTGAGCTCCTCCTGGTTAGCAGAGCTCTGTGGTTCGTTTTCCGCTCTAGTGCTAAGATTCTTTCCTAGTGTTACATGGGGAAGATCTCAGCTGAGCATTTCCTGGTTTTCTAACAGCTGAGTTTGGGGCAGTGACACCCCGGAAGGGCCTGGGGAGCAGAACTGCCTGTTGGTCAGCAAAAACAGGGTGGATTTGATTTTAAATCAAATTGATTTAAACCACTAGTCAGGACGACTCGATTTAATCATGGATTTCTACATAAAAGTGTATTCTTGTTGGTTGTTATAACCTTAATACATGTTCTTCACAACTCACAGATAGATGTAGGTTTCATTTTTAGAAGGTACACTCTATACATTTTTAAAGGATGATTTATTCTGAAAACTTTTCAGATGAGTTTTACAGCTATCTCAGAAAATGAATGATTGTTTGGTTATTTCATTTACCCAAGGTTATTGAAGCAGATAGTTCCCCTCCCAATGACTGCATAAATATCTCCAATTCAACAGGTTAATCGTTAATATTTGGAGGATTTTCTTGCCAGGCTGTATATCACCTCTCTATATTTATTTATTTATTTGAAAACATTTTTGCTGTTAACAAGCATGTTACCTCTGGAGACACAAATCCACAGTTTGAGAACTGCAAAACTAAGCATCTCTGATGGTATCTTCTAGACTGAGCACTGAATCCCATTGGGTAGATGGATTAACCTACATAATCTATACAGAAGCCTGTGGAACCCCATAAGATTGGGTCCTTAATCCATGAAGTATTGGAACTCATTTACAAAACTTTTCTTAAAAATTACATGAATATATTGTCTCATACTATAGAATTAGAATTTATCCTCCATATTCCATGATGAGAGATCTTTGAACTAGAATGTATCTTAATTAAAACTATCTTTAGATAGCTTTTTGAGGGGCAAAAACCATTTTATCAAAAAAATCCAATTTTTTTTATTTTTTTTTTTAAATCATTGATTTTTATCCACCCTGTTTGCAAGTGAATAGCAAAGCTGGTCCCAGCAGGGAGCCAGAGTGTCCAAATTCTTAGCTGGTGGGAGAGCCTGTCTGTGAGCATCTGTAAAGCATCTCACTTCAACAGTGACTGGTTGAATGATTTATTGTAAGGGACGCCCTTTCTCAGACCCTTTCCCTTTATTGTCTCCCAACCCCTCATGTCAGTCCCTGACCCAGGATTGCCAAGCCAAACTCAAATACTACTTGTTTGAAATCTCACAGCTCGCCAAGATTACCTAATTGTCCAGGTGGCTGAGCCCGTTTTCCACAGGGTCAGTCTGAGTTCAAGTCAATGCCGCAGGGCATTTCAGGCTGCTGTCCTGTCTGGTCCAGCCCAGGGGACAATATCTGATGCTTCCAGGAAAAGCAAGAACCCGCTATAACATACATGGCTAGTTTTACCATGCTGCAAATGCAGGTGGGGAATTAATTACTGACCTCGGTGGCGTTCAGACTATGTCCTGAAGCATGGGATTGGGCCAGAGGGACAGCTAGCGCTGGACACAGTGTGTAGGGTCTCGGAGTGGGAAGTTCCTTGGAGAATTTCACTGGGTGGGAGACTCAGCTGTGAAGGGAGGGGGCGGGCAGGAGCATCTCATAAACCCAAGATTGGAATAACTGAAGTAATGTTCCTTTTACATGGAACCTCAGGTCTCTGGAACCTCTGCAAACGCTTTAACCACATGTTTAACTCCATCTGTAGGAGAAGCCTTGGATCGCAGTGGGAGGGCTCAGGTGCATACGTGTTTGCAGGGTGGGCGCTCAGGGCAGTCCCTGACACCAGGGCAAAGCGGATGTGACGTGCCACTGTCTGGATTTGGGAGCCTGCCTGCACACCAAATTCACTAGGTGCTGGGTGCATGACTGCAAGGCGCTGGGCTGGGGAAAATCAGCCCCGGGTGGTTATTTTGAGAAGAAAACCAGAGCCACTTCTGGGGTCTTTCAGCTTCTAATGCCCTTTCTCTTCTGCAGCTGGATTTCAGCCTATGATAAAATCCTTCTCAATGCCAAGTCAGTGCCATAAATCACTGGGCTGGGTGCAGGAATCAGTAGGCGACGTTCTCTGGCCTGGGTTATGCCAGGGCTCAGACTAAATTATTCTTCCCAAAACTTTTAAAAGCTGAGCCCCCTCCTCAAGGCAAAGAAACCAATCGTGCCCCTCACCCATAAGCAATGTGTTAGTGACCCCACCCCCCATTTTCCTGTATACATCTTCAAACCCCACCATCTTCCCACCATGGCTAGCCCTTCCCCACGCTTCAGGAGACGCTGGAGGAGATGATCCTAACCATCCCCTCTAACCTTAAGAACCTGAGGGACCCCATCTTGGAGCATCTTAAAAATCACGGTTCCCAGACTCTGGAACAGGGGCTGCTTTGCCGGGCTCACCTTTCTCCCTCAGGTTGGCCGATGGGGATAATGAGCCTGGAGATCTCATTCCCGCTGCTCTGAGTGCTGCCCATGTGCACTCGACCCAACTCAGCTCTTACTGTACCCCAGGAACGTCTTCATCTTCTGGGATCCTCATGGCAGCAGTGGGATGATTTAACGGACTCCCTTAGTCATGGGGCCTTTCTCTCTCTTTTGTTCACGTCCAGACCCTCCCCCCAGTTCTTAAAAAGTCGAAGCATTTTGTTTAGACACTTTCCAAACAAACCATTTTGATTTTTCAGTTTGAAACTATTTTTTATTTAAAAATGTCCTTCACTTTTATTTTAAAAATTCAAAAAGTTATAACCCTTGAAATGTTCCTGGGTCCTTTTTTTTTTTTTAAAGCTTTTTGGTTCATCAAAAATTTGGAAAAATGTTAGTTTTGTTCAACCTGAAACCGTTTTTTTTTCCATCTCTTTTTTGGAATTGCCAGTGACCAAAAAATTCTGTTTGCCCAGCTCTAGGGGCGGGTGAGGATTTTGGCGGTTATATTGTGGGTCTCTAAGTCCCCTTGTTGCTCAAAGTTTTCTTACTGCAACAAATTAATTTGGGATGAGGGCAGGATGGGCAAAAGCTTCCTAAAAGTGTGTGTGTGGGGGGGCTGCTGGCACAAAAACTGTGGCCCACCCCCTGTGCCACCCCTTCTCCTCGAGGTCCTGCCCCCTCAAACTGCCCTTTTCCCTGAGGCCCCCCCCTCACACCGCCTTTCTCCCTGAGCTCCCACTTCATGCCGCCCCTTGCCCCCAAAACACTGCCCTCCCCACTCCCTTCTCTCCCCCATCATCCAGTCGCTCACACTTATGGCCAGTAAAAAGTGGTGGGCCCTGGTCTCCCCTGTTCCGGCACCCCTGGATGAGAGTGGGAGAGGATGAAGAACTCCTTTCAAATATAACTCCCCCCCACCCTCAGAAAAGCACAATTTGCCAGCAACAGCAAAACATGCACCTAACCAACCCGGGCCAGTCACGCTGTGTTGTGTGTGACATTCCCGTCCTGGGGCGGTTTATGTCTTGGAGAATGTGAACCCCGCAGGCCTGGGTGTTTCTCTGCGTAATGTGACCTCAGTGCTCCTGATGAAAGCCATTGTTTGTAAATGTTTCAGTAGCAGACATATTTATCATTCATGTATAGACAGACATTTATTCACAATTAGAACTGGTCAAAAATAGGGAGGGTGGCGAGGGTCATGAAAATGGAAGAAGAAACCACTCCCCCCCATATTCTTCCAACTTATTTGGAAATGTTTTTAATGATCAAATTTTTGTTTCGTTTTGGTGGGAAAAACTCCATGTTCTCTCTCAAGTGGGCAGAGAAATCCCAAATGTTTTTTTTAAAGAGGTAACTTTTTTCAAATGATCAATGTAATCCAAAGTGGCATTTTTAGTTCAAAGGTTGCATTGTCAGTGTAAAACCCTTTTGAACCAGCTCTGTTACTGTATAACAAGATGAGTTTATTTTTCATGATGCATTGTTTGGGCCAGGTTCCAAGTGGCATTTCAGTTTTTGCACAGCTCTTCTCTTCTTGCATCTGCACCTCTCATAAGCTGTGGCCTTAATCTTGGGCCTGGAAACACTTACGTGCATATTTAACTTTAATTACTGCTGTGAATAATTTCATTTCAATGGGACAACTCTGAGATCGGCTTTACACTACGGCCCTATATCGGTGTACCTATGTCATTTATTTAATTTTCTTTCTTTTATATGTGAAAGTTCTTGAGAGGTTAAAGCAGGTAAAATACATGAACAGGTTCGGACAGTCCGAGTTTGTCCGTGCAAAGTGACAGCAGAGATGTGGGATCTGCTAGTTTTCCATAAGTCTCTCAGGGTTACCCAGGATAACTTTGGGGATCTCTGTCTTGCATCAGGAATGTTCCCTGAAAGTGTCCAAACAGCTCAGAGATACAGAACCATTCCCTGGATCCATTCTTATAGCTGTCTTCCCCAGAAAGCAGTCTGGCAAGTGTTTCTGTCAGTTCATTGCTAAGTTATCTGTCAAAACACTAGAGTTTTCAGGTGCCTAAGTAGCCCCTGGAATCAGGGTGAAATCACATTCTCCCCGTCACCACCAAAATTGGAAATGGTGCCCCGGAGTGCACGGTACCCTACCGTGCTTCCCCCATAGGAACTGCATGAACAGGCAACTCTGCAAGTTCTCTGCATGCCTCTGCAAGTGACCCCCATGCCTCTCCATTTCCTTGGCCACATGTACCCAGTCCCCATGCCGGCGGCGAATCCAGAAAAAGAGGGAAAAGCTCACCACTGCGAACACCTGAGGGCGGTGTTGGGTTGAGATCAGCTGGTCAAAGCAGGCAATAGGGACAGAATCTGAGACTTGAAGTTCCTCGAGCGACCTCTGACCTTTCTAGACCTGCCCTTCAATCAGACACAGCGATTGTAAAGTTGAATGTGATAGTAACTAGACCCATTTTAAACCCTTCACCACACAAGACAAAGCCCGTAGGATTCATCATGAACTATTTATTTCTCCTCCCCTGGCTCCATGCAGCCACCAGCCACCTTGAAGCTTTCTCTCGTCTCTCCCAGGCTGGGCTCACTTGATTGCAGGAGCTCAGTGGAGGGTCCAGCTTTGCTCTTTCGCTTCCATTCTTTACCTCTTTGGGTGGCTGCATTTGCAACTGAGCAGCCTGATGGAAGCACTGAGTCCTCTGTCTCGGCAGGCAGGCCCAGCCGCGAAAGCCAAAGGCTCCCTGAGAACAGGGGGAGGTTCGCCTGAACTCTCAGGAGACGAGGCTTGGCCCATAGGTTAGGGTTACCATATTTGAACTTTCAAAAAAGAGGACACTCCGAGGGTGGGGGAGGAGTGGTAGCCCTGCCCCCTATCTACTCTCTCCCCCTTCCTGCCCCCTGACTGCCCCCCACAGAACCGCCATCCCATCCAACCCCCCCTGCTCCTTGTCCCCTGATCACCCCCTCCCAGGACCCTGCCCTCTATCTAAGTCTTCCTTCTTCCTGTCTCCAACTGCCCCCTCCTTAGACCCCTCCACCCTAACTGCCCCCCTTGAACTCCACCCCCTACCTGTCCCCTGACTGCCCTGCCCCCTATCCGCACCCCCGCCTCCTGACAGACCCCTGGCTCTCCCACACCCATCCAACCACTCCCTGTCCCCTGACTGCCCCCGCAGAACCCCCAACCCATCTAATCCCCCCTGCTCCCTGCCCCTGACTCCACCCCGAACCTCCGCCCCGTCCAACCCCTCCCGCTCCCTGTCCCTTGACTCCCCCGACCCCTGGGATCTTCCATCTAAGCCTCAATGGGACCCCTGTTGCTTGATCTGACAGGAGGAGATCATCTGTCCCCACTGCTCCCTGCGCTGGGCTGGCTGCAGCACACATCTGTGTAAGAGGCTGGGCCAGAGAGATGTTTCAGTCAGGGTCCAGGCAGCCCAGAAGGAGAACAGAGGGTCTGAAACCAGAAGATGAAGCAATCAAATCAGCGGATTCGACAGAGAAGTTTTCTACCCTACAGGGACATCAAAGAAGGTCTGCTAGGAAAGCTGAGATTTTAGTCTGGAAACTGCTAAGGCAAAGATTGTGACTTGTTAAGATTCAGTTTTAGTGACTACAAAGTGTGTTGTGTTTTGTTTCTCTCTTTGAAATGTGTCTCTTTCTCTTGCTTAGTATCACTTAAATCTCTTCTTTGTTACTATGCTTCCCAAACCACCTCAGTGTTGTGTGTTCGAGTGAAGTGAGATTCTCCAGTCTACCCAACAGGCTGAGCTGTGCCCTATCTCTCTGAAGGTAGCGAATAATTTCTGAGCGGTTCTGGGCCCAGGGTCCAAGGGCAGTTCACCAGACATCTCCTGTGAAGCCCAAAGAGACCAAAGGAGCAGGAGAGATTCTGGCCCCACTGACCCATGGGAACTTCCCACAGAAGAGCCTACACAGGGCTCTAGACACGGCCACTTTGGGTGTGTACCAGAGTTCACTCACCGCTAGATGCTGGCCAGGCCTCATGTCACCGCTTTCTCTCTGGGCTAGCAACCGCGCTGATACTCACTCTTGCAGTTTCTTGGCTGGGAACTCAGCCCTCCAACCAGGTGACTGTCCTTTACTCCACTCCTTCCTGGGTTGTGCTCCTTGCAAACAAAGTCCCAAAATGTCTTGAACAGAAACAAGGCCTTGCACCCTCATGGGGAGTTCTGCCTCAGCCTGATTTCGGTTCGGGTTGCCCTTCTTGGGTTTCTCTGGTCTTCTATGTCCCCTTCCTGAGGGACGGTGAGAGAAGCCAGTCCTACCCTGGACTCCAGGGTTTGGCCCAAGGCCTTCTACTGAACAGCTCACTCTGCTTCTGGACTTTTGATGCTGTTTTCCCTTGTTTCCTCTCAGGTGGGGCTCACTTGATCATCAATTTGGCCTAGCCCCAGGCTAGGCAGCCATAGGCCAGGCCATCCTGTTAGATACCTCCTCCTTCAAATCCGGTCCAGCCCGGCTGACAGGTTTGCTGAGGGGAGGGGGAAACCCCATTGCTGATCAGAAGGAGGTCAGAGTCTGTTCTCTAGGAGCTGAAGGTCCGTTTGTCCTGCTGCGGGAAGTGGAGCTGGAGGGCGGAGATGTTAGGTGAAAGAGACTGCATGATGGAGTTGGAGACTGAGGGACGGGAGCCTCCTCCCAGAAACCCTGCCAGGAGAAGAGGTTTGGGGAGGAGTTCTCTGGGGAGCCTCTTGCTTGGAAAAAAACAAGGGTGGCACATTGATGGAGATGTCTCTGTCCCAGGGATGGGGGAAGCTCCCAGCCAGGCTATGCAGCAGGGATCCCATTTCTCCCCCAAGAAACCCAGATGCCCAAAGAAGTCAATGGCTCTTACCTCCAAGAGGGAGTAGGGTCTTCCCTCTCAGCCTCTTTGAAAACTACCACTGCTTGGCTTCCTCGGACAAAGGACCTGTCCCCACTGCTCCCTAAGGTGGTTCAGCTTCTGACTGCACCCATCTGGGAGGCTGTCACACACCCCAGGGCCTAGAAGACGTGGCGGGGGGACGAGGCTCCTCTTCATCTCAGACTCGGAGAGCCCAGAGAAGGGCCAAAGGATGAATAAAGGGCAGGAGATGAAGCTAGCCCTAAGCCTCTGTCCCATCCTCACCTCTTCAAATGTGGAGCTTCCTGGGCTTCAGTTGGGCAGACAGTCTGTAGCCCTGACCCAAAGGTCCTTCTTCGCCATATGGGGCAGGAAGATCTCTGCCTGGGAGCACGGGGAATGGGATGGGGGTGAGATCAAGAAAAGAGGGGAGGGATATGGATGTGAGGGAAAGAGCTTCTGCCCCAGATGAAGGAATTTGGGGAGGCCGAGGGAAGGACACAGCTCCACAGAGAGGGGAGAGAATTTCTGTGAATGCCAGGGGCCTCCGTTTCTGCTTCCACTAGCCTGGCATTTACAGTGAGACAGAGCAGTACCTGCAGCAGGGAGCGGGACTTGCTGAACAGGGAGGGGAACCTTGAAGAGCATCAGATGAGCCACAGCCCTTGCAGCGCCTCGGGCATCTGGTGCAAGTGCCGGATGATGTGAAGCTGGCCCATGACCTTGGCTGTGACATCCTCGTGCTGCAGGGGAATGAGAACATGTCAGAGACTGAGACGCTCCCCAGGAATCAGGGAGAATTAAGGGCACCTGGAACCAGCGCCATCGTTTCCACCCAGCAGCTGCTCATGTCTGAGTGGTGGATTCACCCTCCTGACCCCCAGGATGGAGGCTTGCTGTCCTCTCCAGTGACCTCCAGTGCCAACCCCCCTCCTTGTCGGGTGAGCTCCTGCCACCTCCCCATCAGTGCCCCTGACAGCTGTTCCACCTCCAACCCACCTGGGGACATCGCTCACGTTCAGAGAACCCTCCCCTCCACCCCTACCTCCATCCCCACCCAGGTAGGGCAGGGAGGGGGCTCTAGAAGGGTGGCGGGGGGCGGGAGGGATTCTGGCAGCAGTGAAGTAGGATGGGGAGAGCTTGAGACCTTTCCCCAAGTCACCCCAGTGACAAAAGCTGAAACCACAGGATGGCAGCCCTGTTGAACGGGGCAGGTCAGCAGCCCCTGCCAACTGAATCCTCCCAATCTCTCGAGAGCGGGTCCAGCCCTACCGGCAGCAAGACCAGCTTCCCACGCCCATGTGCCTCAGTCAGTCACTATCACCAGTCAGTCCTTGGCCTCCCAGGCTGCCAGGGAAGGGAGCAACTCTCGATGGTGGCTCAGGTGACATGGACACTAGGCCATGGGGAAATGGGTGCAGCTCTGTGGGGCAGGAAAGGTTCACAGAGGGCACTTAGGGGACTCTCCTGTCCTTCCCAGCAGTGATAGCAGAGCACCACATCCTAAGAAGAGAAGTCCATGAAGTCCAGAAGTCCCCACTAGGTCCTTGCTACTAGGCCAGCTCATGGCAAGAGGATGGGAAGGAGGCCCTGGGCCCCACCCCAAGCTTCTGAGTCGATTGCAGCTGCTTACTGTGTCCCCCATCAGTTGCTGGGCTTCCCCCAGGAGGGAGTAGACGAGCACCAGCCCAGCCTGGCTGACACGGAGCAGGGGGTCGTGGATGGCCAGCAAAGCTGTCTGCACGAAGGATCTTCTCTCCCCGACGGAGAAGAATTTTCCAAAGACCTAAAACCAAGAGGACATGAGGCTCGAGGAGATTGCCCAGAGCCAGCCTCCAAGTCCTGGCGGTACAATGGCGTCTCATGCCCCAAAGGGCGGGGAAGAGAGCTGCTGTGGCCAAGGCAGTTCATTCCCCAGGAGGCTTTCAGGGTCCCAGGGCTCAGGGAAGCCCCTTTATTAAAAGGTCACAGATGCTGAGGGACCAAAGCCTCCAGTGGCTCTTTCGGGAAGGCAATTTCTGGCAGGGGCCAGGATGGGCTGGAAATGGATCTCTAATGTGTGTGAGCAGGGCCAATCTGCTGTGCAGGGCACAGAGATGACAGGGGACCCTGTCTTGCTTCCAGCAGAGAGATCTCCTGCACCTCAGCGGCTAGAGGAGTGTGCGTGTGTTGTTACGTGGGGAGGGGGTTGGAGATGACAGACCAAAGGTCTCTTCCCCGAGCTAAGTGATTTCTCTAGTTGCTGGCTATGGCCTCTGCAACTCCTTGGTTTCTTCAAGGGAATCCAACCTGCAGCCTGACAAGAACAAGGAGACTCATGGCTGAGTCCCAGTGTGGGACCTCTAGCACCAGCGTGTCCCACTGGTTGCTGGATGAGGAACTCTGAACTGGAAATAAGGAGCGGGCTCTTTTCCTGTCTCCAGGAGGCATCCACTGCAGGGAACCCAGTCAGCTACACTCCCTGAGCTGTGTCATGCCCTGGCACAGTGCCCTTACCTCCCCCACTCTGGCTGTGTTCTTGTAGCCCAACAGCCTGCTGTCCTGGTGCCAGTCATAGCACCAGAGATCTTCCGCCTCATGTATGGTCAGGCCTGGAAGAAAGAGAGAGAGAGAGACTTTTCTCCTCATTCTGGTTGCAGTTTCTGTGTCCTTCCAATCCGATTGGTGGCTGCACAGTGGAGTGGAGAAGAACAAAGGCAGAGAGAGACTTGTCCACCAGCTGGGGTCAGTCGGAGAGAAATGGTCTGGGGTCCCATTATCAACCTGTGGTCACTCTCAGTCCCCTATTGGGTTCCATGTCCCAGCTGGGTTCCTTACCCAGGGGCGTGGTGGGCAGAGCAGGATTCAAGACCCCCCTTCCCACCTCAGGCACCCAGGGCAGATCGGGCCCCAAACCTCCCTCTCAGGGATGCCTTCAGGCCCCAACAGCTTTAGAAGCCCAGAGCAGAGCCCCCTCCCCTGCCCAGGACTCCAGGGGAGGTGCCTGTTCCCCCCGCCCAGAGCAGCAAGGACCTACATGGCAGCAGCTCTTCACGCCCCCACCCCCAGGTCCCCTTGCGGAAGGGGCAGCTGTGTGACGGCTGCTGCTGTCTGTGGGGTTCCCGTGGCTCAGGCCAGACACCTGGGATGGGGACCTCCCCCGCCCCCGTATCCCTGGGAGAGCGTCTGGGCCCAGGGTGTTCACATCCCCGTCCTCACCTGTCCCTCAGCCCAGCCTAGCTCCTCACCTGGAACAAAGCAGTGGCCTCCATCGGCCTGGCTGCTGCCAGAGGCCGAGGTGCTGCCGCTGTCCCAGGCTGAGCTGCCTGTGCTGGGACAGGGACCTTCCCCCTCCTGGCCGGCGGGGGCTGGAAGGGCCTCAGAGACCGGGCAGGGCGATGCCTCCTGATGGGAAGGAGGGCTGGGCTCCTGGAGCCGCTGCTGCCCACACAACAAGCCCCAGAGCCACCCTGCCCGGCGCCCCTCCTGGGCTGGGTCCTGTCTGCCAAACCGCAGCCTGGGCCAGCTCCACTGGGGCCTGGTCGGGGCCTCTCCCAGCTCGGCGCCTGCGCTGGGAGCCGGGGTCCTTTTCCAGAAGGCCGGGCACTTCCGCCGTCTGGCCTGGATGGGAGCTGCTTCCCCGCCAGCGGGGACGCAGGGCTTGCTCTGCCCCTTGGGAAGGTGGCAGCTGCTTCCCTCAGGCTCTGGGGCCACCTGCAGAGCCTTCCTCCGCAACATCCGCAGGAGCCTGGCCATCCTGGAACTGAGCAGGGAGCAGGTGTGAGTCTGGGCTCAAGGCAGCCTTTCACTCCTGGCCCTTGTCTGTCCCTCCTCCTCCCTCCTCCAACCACAGCAGCCCCCTCTGCCCCCACAGGAGTGCAGGGAGTGCCATCTACACACACGAGCAGGAGTTCATTGCATGATCTGCTCCCAACGTTCCCCCTCGTAATCCCTGCTGCTGCAATAGCCAGGAAGTCTCATCCTTTTCCAGCAATGGGGTCAGTCCCAAAGACCATCGGTTCCTCTGGACAAGCAGTCCCCTCCTGTCGTCCCAGGCCACTCTCCCACCCAGGCTAGAGAAGGAACAGAAGCCAGGAGCCCGGACTTCTCCTGGGAAACCATTCCCCACGGCAAAGTCACAAAGAGCCTAGGCACAGGAAGACCAGGGCCCCCCTTGTTCCCCCTTGATTTCCAGACTCAGCACCTCACAGGGTCTGGCCCAGCTCCGAGACTCTCAGCCTGGGGAACGGTGTCCCACAAGGGAAGGGCTAGGAGCCCCATTTCTGGAACCTTTCCAAACACACTGGAGACGGCTCTGGAGAAGCCCCTGCCTGGCCTAAGAGTGAGGGGCTCTTGGGGGCTGTTTGCAAAGGAAATCCCCCTTTGGAGATAGTCTCTCCCCATTTCTGCCTCTCCCTAGACAGACAGGGGAAGCTACCGAGGAACCCGAATGCCACTCACTTGCTCTCAGTGATGGGATGATGGATGGTGGATGTTCAGGGTCAGCAGACTTCCCACGCCCTCCTCCTCACTCTCCAAGCCCAAGGCAGGCTGGAGAGGGTGGTGACCTCAGTAGTCACCCTGCCCAGCCAGCAGGCAGGGTGATGACACGAGGGCGATCGACTAGCTGTGAAAACAAGAGTCTGTCTTATTGCCAAGGGACGGAGAAACTCAGCCAGCAGCAGGGGGGTGCAGAACACTCCCCTAGGGCGGAGGTGACAGCGCCTCCAGGATCCTGACATCCCAGCACTTTACACACCTTCCTGGAGCCTCCCAAACCCACTGAGCTGTAGCCATGGGACCCTAACCCGACTGACGGCAAACGGGCCTCAGCTGGGAGCACAGGGTCATGGATGGACCCCTTCACTAACCACTGCTGCACACTCCCTCCACAGCTGGCAATTGCAACCAGGCCCTAATGGCTGGTCCCTCTGCCTTTGAGAGGGAGGGTCACTCCTGCTTCCATTGCTGCCTCTTGATCTGTGGGACTTTGAGCAAGTTGCTCCCCCTCTCCATGGCTCTCTGGGACTCACATCCCTGAATGGGCTTTAAAAAAAACAATGGTTAAAGTTTGGCCCCAACTAGTTCTTGTTTCTCGAGACTAGCCATTTCAGCAAAGTTTAGAATTCTTGACATTCAACACCTGGAAACATCCCTTTCTCCTTCGCAGACGGCCTTAACATCCTTTATCTCACCCAGGCTCCCTGCTGCCTGGAGTTAGAGAATTGACCCTATTCCCACTGGACCTACCCAAGGTGTCACACAGCAAAGCGTGATGGAGCCAGAAAGAGAAGACAACAATCCTGACTCCTGTTCTCACTAACAGACAACAACCCCCCCGGAGGCAGAGATAAAGCCCAGGAAATAAGGTGTGAACATTTTCATGGAAACCGTTTTCTGTCTGAAAATCCATTCAGATGAAACCACTTTGTTTCTTGAAATCATAAGAAGTAGGATGAAAATTCTTTGCAAAAATATTTGTTTGCAAAACAAGAGCATCTCCTGTTTGTCACAGTGCATTCAACTGTCTCGTCGTACACAAAGGGGAGACACTATGATCTAGCAAAAAGAAAAAGGAGTACTTGTGGCACCTTAGAGACTAACGAATTTATTTGAGCATAAGCTTTCGTGAGCTCCAGCTCACTTCATCGGATGCATCTGTAGCTCACGATAGCTGTAGCTCACGAAAGCATATGCTCAAATAAATTGGTTAGTCTCTAAGGTGCCACAAGTCCTCCTGTTCTTTTTGCGAATACAGACTAACACGGCTGCTACTCTGAAACCAACTATGATCTAGAAAATTAGATGAGATGCTTCAGTCTGAGCTAAGTACTTGCTGCTCTTCACAATTTCAAAAGAATAAAATACAAATAAAAGAGAATATTAGGTCATAATCGGATATGGCTCAGTGTGATAGGACACCCCTAGTCTGTACTGCTCCGAGTGACACTCTTCAGTGGATCCCCAGCATCCACCCATGGCGAGGTAGGTGGGAGAGGATTGTTATTCATACTTGACAGAAGGAGAAACGAAGGCTGAGAAAGGAGCAGGGACTTGTCTTAGCTGATGCAGCCAGTCAGTAGCAGAATTGCTCTCAAATGAGCTACAGACCAGCAATTGTTCATAGTAATTATGCAGCAAGTATTTGAGAAGAATTGGATTGTTCGAGAGGATATTGAACTGCTCCGAGACAATGAATGGAGAGCAGCATCCACATTGGTCAGACATATAACTGGTTGTGACTTATTTGCTTGGTCATAAAAGAGAACAACAAAGACCAGAGTTTCCTCCCTGTCAATAGCTCCCTCCTCAGCCAATCAAGGTTGAGACTTTGAGGGGTGGGAGGCTAAGGGTTCTCATTATATAGCCCAAAGAATGGCCCTGGTCACCACCGAGGCGATCATTCTCGGAGCCCTATTCCAGTCTCACCTCTCTGTGAGGGCCTCCCACAACCTCCCCGTCCCCCGTTCCACACACAGAGCTCCTGGTGGTGGGAGGAGAGCAGAGGAAAATGACAAAGGAAGCAAGAAGAGAAAGGTAGGAGGGACAGAGGAAAAGGGAAAACAAAAAGGAGAAAAAGCAACGTCCCCAGTGATTCTAAGGGACAAAGTCCTAGGTCGGAAATAAAATACTTCCCCCACAATCTAATGTTTTCCTTTCCTAAAAATCAACCGGCACCTGATGGATCAGACTGAAGAGGTTCCAAACCTCTCCGAGGCTCTTACCTTACCTTCTATACAGGGATGTCTGTTTTCGATGAAAACCACTACAAGAAAAGGAGAAAACTCCGAAGAGGGTCCTCCTTGCTCTCACGAATGTGAAAGTCAATGCTCTCTCAGTCCTCCAGGAGAGACCTCGAGAAGGAGACGTGCTGAAGCAAAGCCACAGGGATCTCCGAGCTTGCCCCTGTCCTGCACCCCTGTCCTGCCTGGCTGATGTCAAGATCTCTCTGTGAGGTCATCGCCTCCCCACCACCTTTGTCCAATAGGCTGAGGTCCTGCCAAAGGCCCTTGTGATGTCACTGCCACACCCACCCCTCCCCTGCAGTGCTGATATCCTGCCCCTGTCCAGCCACATTGGATGTTTCAGCCGCTTCCCCTGGATCACCCCACACAATGACTCTTCCTTGTGGGGATGACACCGACCACACAGTATAACACAGAACTTCTTCCCCAGGCCGCAATTAGGTTTTCACAAGTTAGTTGACTTTATGGCCAGAAGCAACCTTTCGAGCATTTAATCTCATCCCCTGCGTATCCTAAGGCCTTCTATATATCAGAAGAGCTGGGCTTTTCTTTTACTCAAATGTTTTCCAGAAAGGCATCTAGTCTTTATTCGAAGAGATCAAGAGATGGAGAATCCATCATTTCTCTTGGCAGTTTGTGCCAATGACGAATCACCCTCTTACAAATCTGGGTCTTATTGTCATTATACTTTTTCTGATTTCTGCTTCCATCAATGGGGTCTTGTCATGCCTTTCTCTGCTACATAAAAGAGCCCTTTTATACTCAACATTTTCTCTCCATGAAGTCAAGCAACTCACCTCTCATTTGTCTTTTGTGTATACTAAACAGATTGAGCTTTTTCAATGTCTCATTAGAAGGCATCATCCCCATCACTCAATTACAAATCTTTTCTGTACCCTCTCCAATTGTTTTAACATAATATTCAAAATGTGGACACAAGAACTGGATTCAACATTCCAGCATCAGTTTCACCAATGCTCTTTCACTTCCCTTTCCATCCTCACTACTCTATCCAGCCAAGAATGGTTTTAACCTTTTTTAACACAGTTTCACATTGACAGACCGTGCTGAGCAGCCCATCCTCTATGGCCCCGAAATCCTTTTCAGGGTTGCTGCTTTCCAGCGGATTGTCCCCCATTCTGTAGGGTGCCACCTGACTCCTTTGTTACTGAAGCTATGGGGTTGCATTTGGCTTTATTTAAACCTAATTATTTCGTAAGTATTTTAGAAGAACTAGCCCATTAGAGAGAGAATCGTGAATTACTCCAAGACAATGAATGGAGAAAAGCGGCAAGAGCAATCAAATACATGTTTGGTTATGGCCTATTTCCTTGGTCTTAAAAGAGAGTAAGGAGGACCTGAGTCTCCTCCCTCACAATAGCCCCAAGCTCCCCCAATCAGCATTGAGACTCTGAGAAGCAGAAAGCTGAGAGTCCTCACCAGATGTCCCGGGTCACCACCGGAGGGAGTCACTCTTAGAGCACCATTCCAGCCACACATCTTTGGGAGCAACCCCCCATCCCCAACTCCACATGCACAGACAGGTCCTGGTGGTGAAAGGAAAGCAGGGGAAAAGGACAAAGATGCAAAGGAAGACGAGAAAGGAGGGAGAGACAGGAAAAGGGAAAACAAAAAGGAGAAACCCCAGTGTCCCCAGTAATTCTAAGGGACAAAGTCCTAGGTCTGAATTAAAATGCTGCCCCCACAATCTAGTGTTTTCCTTTCCTAAAAATCAGCTGGCACCTGATTGATCAGACTGGTCAGGTTCCAAATCTCTCCGAGGCTCTTACCTTCTATACAGGAACATCTGTTTTTGAGCAAAACCACTACAAGAAAAGGAGAAAACTCCGAAGAGGGTCCTCCTTGCGCTCACGAATGTGAAAGTGAATGCTCTCTCAGTCCTCCAGGAGAGACCTCGAGAAGGAGACGTGCTGAAGCAAAGCCACAGGGATCTCCGAGCTTGCCCCTGTCCTGCACCCCTGTCCTGCCTGGCTGATGTCAAGATCTCTCTGTGAGATCATCGCCTCCCCACCACCTTTGTCCAATAGGCTGAGGTCCTGCCAAAGGCCCTTGTGATGTCACTGCCACACCCACCCCTCCCTTGCAGTGCTGATGTCCTGCCCCTGTCCAGCTACATTGGATGTTTCAGCCGCTTCCCCTGGATCACCCCACGCAATGAGCGTTCATTGTGGGCTCAAGTCGAACAAAGTAAAACATCAGAGGCTTCTCCCCGTGCTACGCTCAGTTTTTCATAAATTAGCAGACTTTATGGACAGAAGAGACAATTAGAGCATGTCATCTGACCCCCTGCATATCACATACTTTCTGTGGAGCGTAGGAGCTAGTTTTTGACTACACACGTTCCAGAAAGGCATCTAGTCTTCGTTAGAAGACATCAAGAGGTGGGGAATTCCCACCACTTCCCTTTCTAGTTTGTTCCTTTGGTGAACATGTTGAACATGTTCCTCACGGTTGAATATGTGTGCCCTCTTTCTAAGATGAATTGGTCTCTTTTGAGTTTCCAGCCACTGGGTCTTGTTATTCTTTTCTCTGCTAGATTAATGAGCCCTTTCATACCCAATATTTTCTCTCCATGAAGTCACTTCAACACTTCAATGATGTCACCTCCCGATCTTTTTTATCATCTAAACAGGCTGAGCTCTTTCAATAGCTTATTCGCAGGCATTTTTCTCCAGCCCTCAAAACGTTTCATTGCTTTTTGCTGCCCCATCTCCAATATTTCCAAATCTTTTTTCAAAGGTGAATGCCAAAACTGCATGCAGGATTCCATGATCAGTCTTCCTCATGGTTTCAGAGTAACAGCCGTGTTAGTCTGTATTCGCAAAAAGAAAAGGAGTACTTGTGGCACCTTAGAGACTAACCAATTTATTTGAGCATAAGCTTTCGTGAGCTACAGCTCACTTCATCGGATGCATACTGTGGAAAGTGTAGAAGATCTTTTTATATACATACAAAGCATGAAAAAATACTTCCTCCCACCCCACTCTCCTGCTACTAATAGCTTATCTAAAGTGATCGCTCTCCTTACAATGTGTATGATAATCAAGTTGGGCCATTTCCAGCACAAATCCAGGTTTTCTCACACACACCCCCACCCCACACACACAAACCCACTCTCCTGCTGGGAATAGCTTATCTAAAGTGACCACTCTCCTTACAATGTGTATGATAATCAAGGTGGGCCATTGCCAGCACAAATCCAAATTTTTTCGTGCTTTGTGTGTATATAAAAAGATCTTCTACACTTTCCACAGTATGCATCCGATGAAGTGAGCTGTAGCTCACAAAAGCTTATGCTCAAATAAATTGGTTAGTCTCTAAGGTGCCACAAGTACTCCTTTTCTTCCTCATGGTGTGTCACCTCCCTATGTGCCTCACTGCTCTTTTCATACATCTAATGATGGCTTTAGCCCTCTTCACCACAGCATCCCCCCGGGTGCTCATGTTCAATGGCTTGCCTAGCATGGCCCCGAAATCCTCTTCACGCTCAGTGCTTTCCTGGATACACTTCCCCACTCTGTAGGTGTGGCCTGTATGCTTTGTTGCTAGCTATAGGACCCTTCTTTTGGTTCTTTTCCAACTTGTTTTCTTTGAATGGCTCCTCTTTATCAAGGGATCCGATTGCTCTGTGTCACTGCTCTCTCCTCATCATTAATTACCACTCTGCTACTATTTTATCACCCACCAACGTTAGCAGCAGTGATATTTTATTTGGGTTGCAGTTCATTGATATTTATTTTCAAGAATTAGTCCTTGAGAGCCTCTTCATATCCCTCGTGCCCATAACCTGCTCCACACAGCACAGTGAGAGAAGGCCGCCCAGCCCAGCTGTGCCCTAGGGGCTAAGCACAGAACAAATGTAGGAGCTTGTGTCATCCATAGCTTCTGAACAACATGTGGGGGTCATCAGCTTACAAAGACACTCTAGACGGGTAGCATAGACAGGCCCCAAATGTATCGAAGTGTCCCGCCTTGAAAAACAGAAGACAAAAAAGCATAACCTTGAGTAGCTTTATTTTATAGGCGTGGAAACTGAGGCACACAGAAGCAAAGAGATTCGCTCATGGTCAAAAAGCCAGGAATAGAAAATGGCCAATCTGCTGATAGTCAGTCCTGGGCCCTAGCCGTGTTTGTCCTGGCCTCTCTGCTTCAGCTCCAGTAACAACCCGAGTGGAGGTTTTCTTCCTCTCCGTGTCCTTTAACTTCATGTCACTGGAGAAGAAAGATTGTTTCTGACCAGCTGGCTCTAATGCTTAAAAACCTTCATTTTTTTCTTTCGCTAGGAGGATAACGCTGGACGTTTTCTCTCATTCACTTTCCTTTGGAATAATTTCAATCCAGTCCAAAGGATTTCCTTTTCCAGTGTGTCTTCAGCACCTTTCCTAGCAAACAGTTCCTGTTCGAGCACAGGTTTCCAGTTTCAGGCTGTCCCAAGGTGAGATGGCCATGAAAGGGGTAGTAGCTCAACTGAACCTATCCCCAGGTGAAGGGAATAAGTGCAGGGGTCACATGGGAAGGAGCAGCATGTAACTAGGATCCAGGCCTGTTGGGCGATATAAGAACAGCCTGTGCTCAGCCAGGAGAGAGATCCGCAATGGGAGCAGGCCTGGGAGGGGCTTGGATAGTCCTTTCAAGTCAGTTTTGGTACACAGCAGGGGATGGAACAGCCAAGCTGCTAGGGTTGGGAGCTGGGCCTCCTGGCAGTGTCCAGGAACGAAAGCACAGCACCTGCCAGGAAGGGAGTCCCCACTGAGGGACACCATAATCTCCCAGGGAGGGAAAAGGCTCTCACTGCCATTTCTTAACCTCATGGGGTGTTCTCCTGCTCTGCCAACCCCACCCCTATTTCAGCATCTCCAGGTGCCTGAGGAAGCAGGCACCAGAGGCCATCCTGCAGCTGGGACAGAGATGGAGGTTGATGACCTACCTGCCCGTGGTGACCATGGTGCAGGACAGCCCTCAGGACATGCGAATGCAGCTCCAGATCTGCAGAATGCACCTTCCCTTTGCTGGCACGAGACCTTGCAGGTTGCGGAAGGTGAGACAAGCACTAACTTTTGGTAACCCTCAGTGGGATCAGAGGGTAATGGTTTGTAAGAAGTGGTGTTGGAGAGCTTTACAAAAACTAGGCAAGCCATTTACAACACACACTTTGTTTCTCTACAAAAGCAAAAGGACACTAAACTATCTAAACTACTACATGCCACAAAGGGCCACAACAGTGGTTCACTTAACCCACCCAGCAATATTGTTAATGTCTCCAACTATACTCTTAGCCCAGCAGAAGAATCTGTCCTATCTCGGGGCCTCTCCTTCTGCTCCTCCACCCCCACGAATATGATACCGTTCTGTGGTGACCTAGAATCCTATTTTCGATGTCTCCGACTCAAGGAATATTTCTCACACCTCTGAACAACATACTAACCCACAGAGAGCTTCCTACCAAGATGACAAAAAGAAGGATTCTGGGTGGACTCCTCCTGAAGGTCGAAACAACAGACTGGACTTCTACAGAGAGTGCTTCCGCCGACGTGCACGGGCCGAAATTGTGGAAAAGCAACATCACTTGCCCCATAACCTCAGCCATGCAGAACACAGCGTCATCCACAGCCTCAGAAACAGCTCAGACATCATAATCAAAAAGGCTGACAAAGGAGGTGCTGTCGTCATCATGAATAGGTCAGAATATAAACAAGAGGCTGCTAGGCAGGTCTCCAACACCACTTTCTACAAGCCATTACTCTCTGATCCCACTGCGGGTTACCAAAAGAAACTACACCATCTGCTCAAGAAACTCCCTGAAAAAGAACAAGAACAAATCCGCACAGACACACCCTTAGAACCCCGACCTGGGATATTCTATCTGATACCCAAGATCCATAAACCTGGAAATCCTGGACGCCCCATCATCTCAGGCATTGGCACCCTGACAGCGGGATTGTCTGGCTATGTAGACTCTCTCCTCAGGCCCTATGCTACCAGCACTCCCAGCTATCTTCCAGACACCACTGACTTCCTGAGGAAACTACAATCCATCGGTGATCTTCCTGAAAACACCATCCTGGCCACTATGGATGTAGAAGCCCTCAGCACCAACATTCCACACAAAGATGGACTACAAGCCGTCAAGAACAGTATCCCCGATAATGTCACGGCAAACCTGGTGGCTGAACTTTGTGACTTTGTCCTCACCCATAACTCTTTCACATCTGGAGACAATGTATACCTTCAAGTCGGCCGGATTGCTATGGGTACCCGCATGGCCCCACAGTATGCCCGCATTTCTATGGCTGACTTAGAATAACGCTTCCTCAGCTCTCGTCCCCTAATGCCCCTACTCTACTTGGGCTACATTGATGACACCTTCATCATCTGGACCCATGGAAAAGAAGCCCTTGAGGAATTCCACCATGATTTCAACAATTTGCGTCCCACCATCATCCTCAGCCTGGACCAGTCCACACAAGAGATCCACTTCCTGGACACTACAGTGCTAATAAGCAATGGTCACATAAACACCACCCTATACTGGAAACCTATTGACCGCTATACTTACCTACATGCCTCCAGCTTCCAACCAGGACACACCACACGATCCATTGTCTACAGCCAAACTCTACCATACAACCGCATTTGCTCCAACCCCTCAGGCAGAGACAAATATCTACAAGATCTCTATCAAGCATTCTTACAACTACAGTACACACCTGCTGAAGTGAAGAAACAGATTGACAGAGCCAGAAGAGTACCCGGAAGTTACCTACTACAGGACAGGCCCAACAAAGAAAATAACAGAACGCCACTAGCCGTCACCTTCAGCCCCCAACTAAAACCTCTCCAATGCATCATCAAGGATCTACAACCTATCCTGAAGGACGCCCCATCACTCTCACAGATCTTTGGAGACAGGCCAGTCCTTGCGTACAGACAGCCCCCCAACCTGAAGCAAATACTCACCAGCAACCACACACCACACAACAGAACCACTAACCCAGGATCCTATCCTTGCAACAAAGCCCGTTGCCAACTGTGTCCACATATCTATTCAGGGGACATCATCATAGGGCCTAATCACATCAGCCACACTATCAGAGGCTCGTTCACCTGCACATCTACCAATGTGATCTATGCCATCATGTGCCAGCAATGCCCCTCTGCCATGTACATTGGCCAAACTGGACAGTCTCTACATAAAAGAATAAATGGACACAAATCAGACGTCAAGTATTATAACATTCAAAAACCAGTCGGAGAACACTTCAATCTCTCTGGTCACTCGAACTCAGACCTAAAAGGGGCAATTCTTCAACAACAAAAAACTTCAAAAACAGACTCCAAGGAGAGACTGCTGAATTGGAATTAATTTGCAAACTGGATACAATTAATTTAGGCTTGAATAAAGACTGGGAGTGGATGTGTCATTACACAAAGTAAAACTATTTCCCCTTGTTTATTTCCCCCCCTACTGTTCTTGTCAACTGCTGGAAATGGCCCACCTTGATTATCACTACAGAAGGTTTTCTTCACCATCTGCCCCCTCCCCCGCCCACCCCTGCTCTCCTGCTGGTAATAGCTCACCTTTCCTGATCACTCTTGTTACAGTCTATATGGTAACACCAATTCTTTCATGTTCTTTATGTATATAAAATCTCCACCCTGTATTTTCCATTGCATGCATCTGATGAAGTGAGCTGTAGCTCATGAAAGCTTACGCTCAAATGTCTTTGTTAGTCTCTAAGGTGCCACAAGTCCTCCTTTTCTTTTTGTGGATACAGACTAACATGGCTGCTACTCTGAAACAGTGTTAGTCTTGCAGATGCAGACTAACACTGCTGCTACTCTGCCATGCCTCCACCCACTTTAACCCAAAACAAACTCAGGTTTTGGGTCAAAGGGGATAGAGGCATGGAAGAGAGTATATAGTGAACAAAAGATTGATTTTAAAAGCGTCAGAACAATATTGTGAAAACAGGAAATTCCTAGTCTTGACAATCTTTCACGAAAAACCCTTGCATTCCAAAAATAGTCCCTTTTCTACAGACAATCCTTCCTTTGGAAAAGATTTTCAACTGTGTCTAGAAATTGCTCCCAGGTCAGTGTCTCTCTGAGCATGGGCTGCACTCATTTGCCCTCCCCTTCCCCTGGGGATGTGTATGAAGCACTAGTTAGAGGGGTACAGAGGAGGTATAAATAAAGATGATTAGGTCTTGACGAATACACATGTGGAGGGTGTGGGGGGAGAGAGACATGACTGATTGTATTGTCCTGAAGTAGTGCACAGCTTCCAAAGATTTGGTGAATGCTTCTCTGGGGGTCTGATTCTGCAAACCAACTTCCAGGAGCATCAGATGTGCATCTGACAAGGCCCTGCTCCCTCCTCATGTCCAGGCCACTTGGCCAGTGGCTTGGCATGAGTAACTCTGATGCTGGACTACCCCTGCCTCTATGTGCATTGTGAGCAGCTGCACTGCTGCACATCCAAGTGGCTAAAGAACAATCAACAGGCTTCACTCTTCTTCACTCTCTGGTCACGCAATTACAGACATGAAAGTTGCGATATTACAACAGAAAAACTTCAGAAACAGACTCCAACCAGAGACTGCTGAATTGGAATTCATTTGCAAATTGGATACAATTAACTTAGGCTTGAATAGAGACTGGGAGTGGTTGAGTCATTATGCAAGGTAACCTATTTCTCCTTGTTTATTCCTTCCCCCTCCCCACCACTGTTCCTCAGACATTCTTGTTAAACCCTGGATTTGTGCTGGAAATGGCCTACCTTGATTATCATACACATTGTAAGGAGAGTGATCACTTTAGGTAAGCTATTACCAGCAGGAGAGTGGGGTGGGGGAGAGAAAATCTTCTGAAGTGATAAACACCCATTTTTTTCATGGTCTGTGTGTATAAAAACATCCTCACTGTATTTTCCACTTTATGCATCTGATGAAGTGAGCTGTAGCTCACGAAAGCTTATGCTCAAATAAATTGGTTAGTCTCTAAGGTGCCACAAGTCCTTCTTTTCTTTTTGCGAATACAGACGAACACGGCTGCTACTCTGAAACCTGACTACACAGAGTGCTGTCAGTTGCACAAAGATAAAATGGAGAAATGTTGTGTGTGTTTAACCTCTTTCAAACAGTGCGCTCTTAAATGTTGCAAATAATTTCTAGCTCAACCAGAAGTTAGGGGCTTGAGGTAGGAGTCTCCCAGGCATTGTCTTCATTGCAAAAGTGTGTTTACACGGAGATAGCTAACTTGATGTAAAATCCGCGTGGAGACATAGAATAGAAACATAGAATATCAGGGTTGGAAGGGACCTCAGGTGGTCATCTGGTCCAACTCCCTGCTCAAAGCAGGACCAATCCCCAATTAAATCATCCCAGCCAGGGCTTTGTCAAGCCTGACCTTAAAAACTTCTAAGGAAGGAGATTCTATCTAGCACCTCCCTAGGTAACGCATTCCAGTGTTTCACCACCCTCCTAGTGAAAAAGCTTTTCCTAATATCCAACCTAAACCTCCCCCACTGCAACTTGAGACCATTACTCCTTGTCCTGTCCTCTTCCACCACTAAGAATAGTCTAGAACCATCCTCTCTGGAACCACCTCTCAGGTAGTTGAAAGCAGCTATCAAATCCCCCCTCATTCTTCTCTTCCGCAGACTAAACAATCCCAGTTCCCTCAGCCTCTCCTCATAAGTCATGTGTTCCAGACCCCTAATCATTTTTGTTGCCCTTCGCTGGACTCTTTCCAATTTATCCACATCCTTCTTGTAGTGTGGGGCTCAAAACTGGACACAGTACTCCAGATGAGGCCTCACCAATGTCGAATAGAGGGGGACGATCACGTCCCTCGATCTGCTCGCTATGCCCCTACTTATACATCCCAAAATGCCATTGGCCTTCTTGGCAACAAGGGCACACTGCTGACTCATATCCAGCTTCTCATCCACTGTCACCCCTAGGTCCTTTTCCGCAGAACTGCTGCCTAGCCATTCGGTCCCTAGTCTGTAGCGGTGCATTGGATTCTTCCGTCCTAAGTGCAGGAGCCTGCACTTATCCTTATTGAACCTCATCAGATTTCTTTTGGCCCAATCCTCCAATTTGTCTAGGTCCTTCTGTATCCTATCCCTCCCCTCCAGCGTATCTACCACTCCTCCCAGTTTAGTATCGTCCGCAAATTTGCTGAGAGTGCAATCCACACCATCCTCCAGATCATTTATGAAGATATTGAACAAAACCGGCCCCCGGACCGACCCCTGGGGCACTCCACTTGACACCGGCTGCCAACTAGACATGGAGCCATTGATCACTACCCGTTGAGCCTGACAATCTAGCCAACTTTCTACCCACCTTATAGTGCATTCATCCAGCCCGTACTTCTTTAACTTGCTGACAAGAATACCGTGGGAGACAGTGTCAAAAGCTTTGCTAAAGTCAAGATACAATACATCCACTGCTTTCCCTTCATCCACAGAACCAGTAATCTCATCATAGAAGGCGATTAGATTAGTCAGGCATGACCTTCCCTTGGTGAATCCATGGAATAAAGTCCTTATTTACTTTCTCCACACCAGTCCTGATTTTATAGACCTCTATCGTATCCCCCCTTAGTTGTCTCTTTCCCAAGCTGAAAAGTCCCAGTCTTACTAATCTCTCCTCATATGGAAGCTGTTCCATACCCCTAGTCATGTTTATTGCCATTTTCTGAACCTTTTCCAATTCCAATATACCTTTTTTGAGATGGGGCGACCACATCTGCGCACAGTATTCAAGATGTGGGCATACCACGGATTTATATAGAGGCAATATGATATTTTGTGTCTTTTTATCTATCCCTTTCTTAATGATTCCCAACATTCTGTTTGCTTTTTTGACTGCTACTGCACATTGAGTGGATGTTTTCAGAGAACTATCCACAATGACTCCAAGAATTCTTTCTTGAGTGGTAACAGCTAATTTAGACCCCTAAAAAGTATGGCTCTGGTTTGGGAATCCCCCTCACATTCTCAGCCATGAAGACTGATGCAAAAAATTCATTTAGTTTCTCCACAATGGCCTCATCATCCTTGAGTGCTCCTTTAGCATCTCGATTGTCCAATGGCCCCACTGGTTGTTTAGCAGGATTCCTGCTTCGGATGTCCTTAAAAATTTTTTTGCTCTTAGTTTTTGACTCTTTGGCTGGCTGTTCTTCAAATTCTTTTTTGGCCTTTCTAATTATATTTTTACACTTCATTTGTCAGAGTTTATGCTCCTTTCTAGTCTCCTCATTAGGATTTAACTTCCATTTTTTAAAGGATGCCTTTTTGCCTTTCACTGCTTCTTTTACTTTGTTGTGTAACCACAGTGACACTTTTCTGGTTCTCTTACTATGTTTTTTAATTTGCGGTATACATTTAAGTTGAGCCTCCATTATGGTGTCTTTAAAATGTTTCCATGCAGGTTGCAGGGATTTCACTTTTGGCGCTGTACCTTTTAATTTCTGTTTCACTAACCTCCTCATTTTTGTGTAGTTCCCCTTTCTGAAATTAAATGCTGTGGTGTTGGGCTGCTGTAGTGTTTTCCCCACCACAGGGATGTTAAACCTTTACTAGTGTGTCTTTAAGTGAGGTGTTTGGGAAAATCTCTGCTTGGTAAACAAAGGCTGTTGCACATCTTCCCCACATCGAGGGGGGAGAGAATTAATTAATGAGCTTGCATTGTACAGATCCTGTGCAGTGCAAAATGATACAATTCTGGGCTCATACTCCAACAGGGGTGCAAGGCTGGGGAGCTGGGAAAATGGAGGTTGTCTCCTGTTTGTCCTTGCGTGGCTTAGGTAAAGCACTGAGGTAACTCAGTTAGGTGTGTGGTATCACCCGCTGTCATGTTGGGTGATAACAGGGCCTGGAGGGGCTGGCTGTGTATCACCAGTAGAGCAGTGTGAGAAAGGACAACTCAGCTGAATTGTTAGGAGGCACAGCAGTTCCAACCACTCCCAGACTACACCCCGGGGAGTGACAACCTCTCACAGCGGGCAATGACCCTAACTCAGGCTGAGCAGAGGGAACCTTTTCCCAGTGCCCTCCCCAGCAATCCTCCCACCCTTTGCCCAGCCCAGTGCTGCCACGCTCTCCCTGCCAAAGTTACCGACTGGGTGTGAGAGACCTTTCCTTCTCCTGCTGCACCTCCCCCTGGCATTTTTCTGGCTCACTCAGCTTCTCTCCCTGGCAGCCAGGCCCAAATGTGGAGCAGAGGGGGCAGGACAGAGATGCTTCTCACGTTTGAGGGTGGCTACTCTGGTTTGCTGCCTTTGTGTACAGAGCCTGGCTGGGGAAGGGGTGGCTCGCCTCCTGTCTCACTGCCTGGACCTGGCTGCCAGGAAGAGGGGGCTGGTTGCAGGACCACAGCCCAGCCTAGTGGTATTGTTTTCACAAGAGCCTCCAGGGCTGTAATGTTACCAGGGGGCTCGCTCCAGCTCAGCAAACAGCAGGAGTCAGTTCCAGGAAGGGAAACACCCAGGTGCTGCTACAGGGGGGGCTTGTTTCTGAGCTCGGGAAAGTGAACCTTACCCTGTTACACTGTCCAGAGGGAGCCATGGCTGCAGGGAGCTCTGTGGAAAGTCTCCAGGATGAAGCTACTTGTCCCATCTGTCTGGAGTATTTCACAGAACCTGTCACTCTGGAGTGTGGGCACAATTTCTGCCGAGCCTGCACCACCCAGTGCTGGGGAGAATCAGACACAGGCATCACCTGCCCTAAGTGCAGACAAGCTGTGCAACAGAGAAACCTCAGGCCAAACAGGCAGCTGGCCAATGTCCTAGAAATAGCCAAATGGCTGGGTGTCCAGGCAGCGAAGGGATCAGGAGTGTGTGTGGAACACCAGAAGGCTCTGACACTGTTCTGTGAAGAGGATCAAACCCCCATCTGTGTGGTTTGCCATCTGTCCCGGACTCACCGAGCTCACACTGTGGTTCCCATAAGGGAGGATAACCAGGAGTACAAGGTAGGGAATTGCTGTCAAGTTCAATGAGTAACAGCTTTGGATTTTTATGCCAGGTGGAAGTTGCCTGTCAGAGGTGTGACTGCATTGTTCAACTCTGTAAGGCCTTCATTGTATGGGAGATGCTATAAACAATAAATGAGACAGCTGGGTGGCAGGAAGGGCAAACAATTAAGACTTGAAAAATTTCTAATGTGGGAAAGTTTTACCTGAGAAGCAGAATCCTTTTCAAACCCAGCTCCCACTGGTGAACTAAGGGAACTCTCTATGGAACAGAAGCTGTTAAATGATCAGTGAGGTTTAAATCACCTGCAGGCCTGTCTACGTGAGACTGTTGCCTTCAGACTGGAGAATATCAAGTTAAAAAGCTGATGTTGTCATTGCTGATTTGTATCTTAGCATTTATTATCATTGTTGTTATTTGCATCCCAGTAGCCACTACAGACCCCAGATGAGATTTGACCTTGATTTTGCTGGAACCTGCACAAAACAGTGTGAGGGACAAACCCTGCTCTGAGCAGGGATAATCTAATTTATAGGCTAATCTGAGAAGAAAAATGCAGAGTGGGATGGGAAATGGAGGGTCAGAGTAGGGAAGTTAATTGCCTAAGGTCACCCAGCAGGAGAGTGACTGGGTGGGCAATAGGACCAAAGTCTCTCAAGGCCCACACCAGTGCCTGAACCATGAGACCATGCTGTTGTGGCCCTAGCAGAGATGAAGTCTGTTAGAAGGGGAAGACTCTTTGAGAAAAGTCTGAATCATAGAATATTAGGGTTGGAAGGGACCTCAGGAGGTCATCTAGTCCAACCCCCTGCTGAAAGCAGGACCAATCCCCAATTTTTGCCCCATATCCCTAAATGGCCCCCTCAAGGATTGAACTCACAACCCTAGGTTTAGCAGGCCAAAGCTCAAACCACTGAGCTATCCCTCCCCTCAAGCCAGTAAGGAGATGAAGTTTCTCCTTGGGATTCTGAATTTCCATGAGGGGTGAAACTGAGATGCACTCTCACCCCTAAAAATAAAAATCAAACCACCCAAATCATTTCTGTTGATTCAGGATAAAATCCAGCTCTATTTGAAGATTCTGAGGGAAGAGAGAGAAAATCTCCAGGGATTTAACTTGAGTAGAGAGAAGAAAAGCCAGGAGTATCTGGTAGGTTCCTGTTGTTATTAACCTGCATTGACATGGGATGTGAGGTTGGTTTGTAGGCAGATTCCCTTGTGGCCTTAGGAAATGTTGGCTTTTATCTACTACTCCATTACCACGGATGCTCTGTGCGTATGTGTGCACTCACCTCCAAACAGATGGCCTGAAAAATCCTCTTCTCCATCTTCAGATTCTAAGCTTTCATTTCTGGTAATGAATTCTTGTCCACCTTTTGTGGCTTTGACGAAAATCTTGCCAAAATGATCTGAATGTATCCAATGCACAGTTCTGTGCCTGTCTGCACTTTTTGTTCAATTGATTCATTTTTTCTTTCCATACATCTGTGCCAACGTAGTTCTGTGTAGAGCTGAGTAAACAACAGGACTTTTCATTGACTGGAAATTGGGAAAAAAAATGTTCAAACCAAAAATAATTTTAAAAAGTTTAGCAAATCAGTGTTCCATTTTTTCTTGGGCAGAGTGTTTTGTTTCAATTTTGACCATGAAGAAGGACTTTTTGAAGCAAAAACTGCCTTTTCCTCCAAAAAAGTTTAGTGCAAAAAATGTCACTCAGCTCTAGTGCTAAATCTTGCCTCCAGCTGCCTTGGATCTGCATTTTTAAAGGCCCCTGGTAACACGATATCCTAACCATGTCAGACATGAGAATATCCCTTTAAGAGATATAGGGGCCAAATGGGAAGGTGTGAGAAAATCCTCTTTCTACTAACCACAGGTCACAGGCAAGTGTAAGATGTCTTAGAATGTGCAAAGAAATTCTCCCTCCTGCACACTCAGCACTCCATGAAAGGACCCCAGGCTCCATTCACATCCCAAACAAGCCCTTTCCCTATTTTCTTACAGAAACAGACAGAAACAGAGAGGCAGAAGATTGTATCTGAATTTCAGAAACTGCGGCAGTTCCTGCAGGAAAAAGAGCGACTCCTGCTGGCCGAGCTGGAAAAAACAGGACAAGGAGATTGTGAAGATACAGAATGAAAATGTTACTAAACTCTCTGAGGAGATTTCCCACCTCAGTGAGCTGATCAGTGAGATGGAGGGGAAGTATCTGAAGCCAGTAAGCAAATTCCTGCAGGTGAGACAGAGTAAGAAATACCCCAGATCCCACACAGGGACAGGACCATTCCCAAATTGTGGGCACTGGAGTCCAGCTGTCAGTGAATTCCTGAAATGTGCATTACAATTTTTCTATGACCAATTAGAGATATATAGATATGAGAGATGGAAAAGCCCCATTAGCTGAGATAATCCATGGTTCTGGGGCCAGACCAGAGCTTCTTTTTTCAAGATTTGCAAAATCCCTTCCCTGCAATCCTCAGTGTGTTTCAAGTGGGTCTCAGATTATTTTTCTCTCTTTTTCCCCTCTAGGATGTCAGAAGTACCTTGAGCAGGTACATGGCTCTTTCTCACTCCCACACCCACTTCACATGCTGGGAAAGGACTTGGAAGCCATGTTAACCCCGCTTCTCTCCAGGGCTACGTGGCAAAATGTGTGGGGCAGGTTCACATTTTGGATACAAATCTCTTTAATGAATTTAATCCTGATGTTCTCACTGTCTTTCTGTCTGGAATAGCTCACAACTGTGAAAGCCAAATTCAGGTCAGATGCCAGAAAACAGGGCAGACACCCTAAACTGGTGGTATATTCTATAATTAGATTTCACCAAACCAGTAACGAACATGCACTCCTGGATCTCTGTATCAGTCTTACCATGGAGTCAAAGACAGGCCCCTTAGGATCTCCAGCCCTTCTTGCCACCCAGACAAACTGGGCTTTTTGATATTGGTCACTATACCAAATATCACATCACATTAGGTTACTCCCAACCACAAACGGTCAGTTACTTACCCTGGTCAAATTTGTACTCTGGATCTCACCAAAGACAAAGCTGAAGTAAATTCACTAGTAAACTAACTAAAGATTTATTAGCTAAGAAAAAGAACTGAGACTTATTGAGAGGTTTAAGCAGGTAAAATACATTAACAGGTGAGTCAAAGTTTATAATTCCAAGATGATAGCAGAGATGTAGTAGTCTGCTAATTTTCCAAAAGTCTCTCAGGGATACCCAAAATCACTTTGGGGACCTCCTTCCACTCACTCAGTATTCTACCCTCTTCGAATCTAAAACAGTTCAGAGATACAGGATCATTCCCTGGAATCAGTATTTACGGCTTCTTTTCACAGAAAGCAATCATCCAAGTGTTTTCATCACAGCATGCATTTTTCCTTTGTTGACTAAATGCAGACTGAGCCTGAAGATTTCCATTGTCGAATGCAATGACCCATGCTTTGAAGTCAGCATGCTTCTTCATTTCCTGTTCCAAGGCTCCAATCCTGTCTGATGGGCAATTAAATTACAGAGATATTACATTATGTATGTCCCTGTACTTAATTGATCCTAGATCAAAAATGTGTGTTAGCATCAAGATGAAAATTTACTTGATGTGTAAAGTTCATGAAAACTAATGGATTGTTACATGCTATTACCTAACAATATTCATTATGTATGAGATAGCAGAGAACAGGTTACAGATGAGAAGACAATATCATTCACATTTCCTTTGAACTAGATTAATACTCAAATGAATTAGTACACTTAACATTTCTTTGACATTCACACAGAAGTGAATTGGCCTATGGCTTTGACCTGAGCTGGCCTGGTGGTGTCACACTGACCCTTTTTAGAGAAGACTCTGGAATTATCCATTCAGGGGGAAAGATTATCCTAAAGTATTTCTTAGAGATGTCACACAAAGAACAGCCCCCCAACAGTTAAAAACACAGAACATAGGGAATACTTATAGGATGGGGGACTCTGAAAGCAGTTACTCTGAAAAAGACTTGCGGATCATGGTGGATAATCAGCTGAACATGAGCGCCCAGTGTAATGCTGTGGCTAATTGGGCTAATCTGATCCTTAGCTGTCTAAACAAAGGAACATCAAGCAAGAGTAAGCAGGTTATATTACCTTTGTATTTAGCATTGGTGCAACCACTACTGGAATACTGTGTCCAGTTCTGGTGTACTCAATTCACGAAGGGTGTTGATAAACTGGAAAGGGTTCAGAGAAGAGCCATGAGAATGATTAAAAGATTGGAAAACATACCTTATAGTGAGAGACTTGAGCAGCTCAATCTATTTAACTCAAAGAGAAAGTGAAGGGGTCACACCTTATCATGCAAGAGAATGTGATCTACCTACCTGATCACACAAAAGAATGTGCTTAAGGAGCTGATAAGCCTACCTATAGTATATAGGAAAAGCATCTGCAATATCTTGGGAGACTAATCTGAGAGACATACAGTCACATTCCAGGGTGCAGTCCAGACCAGAGAAGGGTTGTGTCACTGCCTGCCCTGCAGCCTTGGGTCCCTCACAATGCTTTGCTGTTGTAGCTTCCCCACTGGGCTGCTCTCAACTAGCCTACCAGCATGCAGGACACACCCTGAGTGTTTCTATGTTGCTTCAGCCCTGGTCTAGTATCTCTGACCCCAACAGCCTCTCAGTAACATGCCAGCCACACTCCGGCTTCCACCAGCCTTGGTTACTACTTGCAGGGTGACCCTACCATATTCCCAGTCCTGAATTTTCCCCAAAACATGTGCTCTGCAATGTCCAACCCTCTCCTGAACAGTTCAGATATTAAGGTTCATTGCTCTTGTCAAGGTTCCTCCCCCACTCTGAACTCTAGGGTACAGATGTGGGGACCTGCATGAAAAACCTCCTAATCTTATCTTTACCAGCTTAGGTCAAAACTTCCCCAAGGTACAAAATATTCCACCCGTTGTCCTTGGACTGGCTCCTACCACCACCAAACTAATACTGGTTACTGGGGAAGAGCTGTTTGGACGCGTCTTTCCCCCCAAAATACTTCCCAAAACCCTGCACCCCACTTCCTGGACAAGGTTTGGTAAAAAGCCTCACCAATTTGCCTAGGTGACTACAGACCCAGACCCTTGGATCTTAAGAACAATGCACAATCCTCCCAACACTTGCACCCCCCCTTTCCTGGGAAATGTTGGATAAAAAGCCTCACCAATTTGCATAGGTGACCACAAACCCAAACCCTTGGATCTGAGAACAATGAAAAAGCATTCAGTTTTTTACAAGAAGACTTTTAATAAAAAATAGAAGTAAATAGAAATAAAGAAATCCCCTCTGTAAAATCAGGATGGTAGATATCTTACAGGGTAATTAGATTCAAAAACATAGAGAACCCCTCTAGGCAAAACCTTAAGTTACAAAAAAGATACACAGACAGAAATAGTTATTCTATTCAGCACAATTCTTTTCTCAGCCATTTAAAGAAATCATAATCTAACACATACCTAGCTAGATTACTTACTAAAAGTTCTAAGACTCCATTCCTGGTCTATCCCTGGCCAAGACGACTACAGACAGACACAGGACCCTTTGTTTCTCTCCCTCCTCCCAGCTTTTGAAAGTATCTTGTCTCCTCATTGGTCATTTTGGTCAGGTGCCAGCGAGGTTACCTTTAGCTTCTTAACCCTTTACAGGTGAGAGGAGCTTTCCCCTGGCCAGGAGGGATTTCAAAGGGGTTTACCCTTCCCTTTATATTTATGACACTCTTGTACAAAGTAATTATTCAACAATTTGCTACTTTAACTGGAGTTGCCAAACAGTTCAGTTTAAACACAGCACTGGATTGGTCTAGATTAAAAAACAAACAAACAAACAAAACAAAAGAAGATAGGATTTAAATTAACTCACAGATAAGAGAGAAAATTAGAAATGGTTTTAAGCAAATAGAAGTAAAAACATGCATCTAGAAGTCTAAAACAATCTAGCAAGTTTTGGTTCAAGGTTTTGTTCAAGAGGGACTTTCTCAGTCACAGTCTTCCGGGCAAGATTATGACTGTCCCTTTCCTTGGTCAGGATCTCTCCCAGAGGCCCAAAGATGTGTTGTTTTAGGTGAAAGAGAGACTGTGTGGGGTTTTCTGCCCCCCTCTTTTATGTGCAGTGTTGTTGTAGCCCAGGATATTAGAGAGACAAGGTGGATGCATGGACTTCTATTGGTGAGAGAGACAAGCTTTCAACCTTACATAGAGCTGTTCTTCAGCTTAAAAGCTTGACTCTCTCATGAGCAGAAGTTGGTCCAATAAAAGATACTACCTCATCCACCTTGTCTCTCTCTCTTTTATAGTCCACATGAACCTTTGAAATGAATAGGTACCTTGATGAAGAACAGAAATTTGACAGTAAAGGGCTCTTTAGTTTAGCAGACAAAGGAATATGAAGATACAATGACTGGAAGTTGAAGCTAGGTAAATTCAAAAAACATAAGGCTCGTATTTTTAACAGTGAGGATAATTTACCCATGGAACATCTTACAAAGGGTTGTTGTGGATTCTTCATCATCAGAAATTTTAAAATCAAAATTGGATTTTTTTTTTTTTTTGGAAATATATGCCCTAGTTCAACCGCAGCTATTGGGCATGGGACAGGAATTAATTCAGGTGAGTCCCAGAGCTTGTTGTACAGGAGGTCAGATTAGACAATCACAGTGCTTCCTTTGGGCTTAAAAAATCTATGAATTTATGAATTAATTTTAATTAAGTTGAAAAATTAAGTCCACATTATTCCATTGTTGAGATCATTTTATACAAAGACTGCAACACAGGGTCAATTTCTTAAAGGGCCCAGTTTGTAATTAAGTTTGATTTATAGGCTAATTAACAAATTTGTGAATTCTCAGAAAATTAATTCTTCCCTCGAAGACTAAGTGCTGTAAATTTGGGGAGGGTAATGTATGGTTTCTCAGACATAACAAAGAGGTGGAATTCTCTGATTGAGGTGCCAAACAGAACTCTGCCTGAACAATGATGTGACTACCTCAGCAGTGTGCCCTTGTTGCCAAGAAGGCCAATGGCATTTTGGGATGTATAAGTAGGGGCATGGCGAGCAGATCGAGGGACGTGATCGTCCCCCTCTATTCGACATTGGTGAGGCCTCATCTGGAGTACTGTGTCCAGTTTTGGGCCCCACACTACAAGAAGGATGTGGATAAATTGGAAAGAGTCCAGCGAAGGGCAACAGAAATGATTAAGGGTCTGGAACACATGACTTATGAGGAAAGGATGAGGGAACTGGGATTGTTTAGTCTGCAGAAGAGAAGAATGAGGGGGGATTTGATAGCTGCTTTCAACTACCTGAGAGGTGGTTCCAGAGAGGATGGTTCTAGACTATTCTCAGTGGTAGAAGAGGACAGGACAAGGAGTAATGGTCTCAAGATGCAGTGGGGGAGGTTTAGGTTGGATATTAGGAAAAACTTTTTCACTAGGAGGGTGGTGAAGCACTGGAATATGTTGCCTAGGGAGGTGGTGGAATCTCCTTCCTTAGAAGTTTTTAAGGTCAGGCTTGACAAAGCCCTGGCTGGGATGATTTAATTGGGGATTGGTCCTGCTTTTGAGCAGGGGGTTGGACTAGATGACCTCCTGAGGTCCCTTCCAACCCTGATATTCTATGATTCTATGCTGCTACCGTGTCTGTATAGTGGAGATAGCATTCCTGAAGAGAGATTATTACCCTGGTCCCTGTACATTGGGTAAAGGGTCCAGAGTAGAGTAAAAGGGGTTCTAAGAACCTCTGATCCAGCTGTGGGAGGACTGCCCTGGTGCAGCCTCAGGTTGTCCTGAGAACGCCTTTGCAGGCCCTGGTGTAGGGGGCAAGCCAGGGGCATGGCTATTGGTATTCCTAATAGCGCAGCACTAAATCTCACCCCAGTCAACATATAGCAGTAGAAATATTGCTTTTCTTGCAGAATGGACTATTTTCAGTAGTCATTCTTTAGTCTTCCAGGTATTTTTGACGTCAGGTGATGTCTCTACTTATTGGCATTTGTTAACATCAAGCCATTTCTGTTTCTCCTGCTACGACAATTTTTCTTGCTATTCTCAGGGGTTGCTGGGTTGTGGCTATTATACCTGATTCAGCTGTGTCCCCGTCTTTACCAAGAAAGACTCAAAACCTCGTCTTCACACCCAGACTCCACACAGCGCTTAAAAAAAAAGAGGGAGACTGGTTTAAAAAAACAGCACACCAAGAAGCTCTTATTTTCAGTCTTTCACTTCTGACAAAGTGCAGTTTCTATAGCTGCTTCAGTACAATTACAGAAATCATTCCCACTCTTGAACCCTAATTTGCTGCCAGAAAATCAGGGTTGTTCTATGTACTCTGTATACTTCAGTTTAATGAACCCCACCCCACAAGATTACTGAGTGGTAGTGAGGAATGGGTTGTGGTGGATTTGCAAGAAAAGTCAGAGGCCTCAATGGGGTGTACCACCATAGTTTACCATTGTGGAAATATCCAAAAGAATTGAATAGCAAATGATAAGCTTTCTATAGCTTCTTGAACCATTCTGGAGAACATAATGGAGAATGATGTCCCTGTTACAAAATTGTACTGTTTGGTTTCGAAAACACATAGGAAGGATGTGAATTCTATAGTTTTTTAGAGCAGTGGTTTTCAACTTGTGATCCGTGGACCCCCGGGGGTCCACAGACTATGTCTAAGATTTCCAAAGGGGTTTGCACCTCCATGTGAATAGTTTTAGGGGTTCCGCAAATGAAAAAAGTTGAAAACTACCATTTTGGAGTAATTCTTACAGAATGCTTACATTTCTATAGACCCCTATTGGTTTAATATCTGTTAACTTTATGGGACTAACATAGGGTGTTACCTCCAGGGACAACCCCTCATGGCCTCACGGTGGCCCTGCAGGAGGCCTCTTTTTCAATTTCCTTCTTCCAGACTCCCCCACTCACTCCAAGCAAACTTTCTGAGCACAAATAGCCCTTTGTGGGGCTAGTACCAAAGTCCCACAACCATAATCCCGAATTCCCCAGCACAGTCCAAACAGTACATTCAATCTCCAGCAGCCCATCAACAGCTCTGGCATCTCTGATCATGCTCTGGATCTCCAGTATAGCTCCATCCCTGACAGGTGTTTGTCCAACCTGTTCTTAAAAAACTTCCCATGATGGGGATTCTACAAACTCCTTGGGAAGCCTATTCCAGAGCTTAAATGTCCTTATATTTAGAAAGTTTTTCATGCTATCTAACCTAAATCACCCTTGCTGCAGATTAAGCCGATTACTTCTTGTCCTACCTTCAGTGGACATGGAGAACAGTTGATCACTGTCCTCTTTGTAACGTCCCACCTCAGTCTTCCTTTCTCAAGACGAAATAGGCCCAGTTTTTTTAACATTTCCTCATAGGTTTTCTAAACCTTTTATCATTTTTGTTGCTCTCCTCTGAACTCTCTTCAATTTGTTCACATCTTTCCTAAATTGCAGAGCCCAGAATTGGACACAGTACTCCAGCTGAGGCCTCATCAGTGCTGAGTAGAGCGGGACAATTACCACCCATATCTTACCTACGATACTCTTGATAATACATTGCAGAATGATATTAACTTTTTTTGCAACTGCATCCCATTGTTCAACATTCAACCTGTTATCCACTATAGCTCCCAGTTCCTTTTCAGCAGTACTACCATACAGTTTGTTATTCCCCATTTTGTATTTGTGGATTTAGTTTTTCCTGCCTAAGTAAAATACTTTGCATTTGTCTTTCTTGAATTTCAGATCCATTCTTTAATCTGTCAAGGTCATTTTGAATTCTAGTCCTGTCCTGCACAGTGCTTGTAATCCCTCCCAGGTGACATCCTCCACAGATTTTATAAGTACACTCTCCACTTCATTATCCAAGTCATTAATGAAAATATTGACTAGCACTGGACGTAGGACTGACCCCTCTGGGACTCCACTTGATACATCTCCCATTGTGACAGCCAGAGAGATAACTACTCTTTGAACTACTTTTTCAACCAGATGTATCCCTACCTTATAGTAATTTCATCTAGACCACATTTCCCTAGTTTGCTTATGAAAATGTCATGTGGAATGATGTCAGAGACTTACTAAAATCAAGATAAATCAAAGAAGGAAATTAAGCTGGATTGGAATGATTTGTTCTTAACAAATCCATGCTGGCTACTCTTCATAAACACTGATTTGCTAGGGGCTTACAAATTGATTGTATAATAATTTGTTTCAGTATCTTTCCAGGTATCGAAGTTAGGCTGACTGGTCTATAATTCCGTGCGTCTTCTTTGTTGTCATTTTTTTAAAAAATAGATAATACACCTGCCCTTATCCAGTCCTCTGAGATCTCATCTGTCCTCTGAGAGTTCTTGAAGGTAATTGCTCATGGTTTCAAGATTGCTTCAGCTACTTCCCTAAGTACCCTAGGATGAATTTCATCAGGCCCTGCCAGCTTGAATACACTTAACTTATCTTAATATTCTTTAACCTGTTCTTTCCCTATTTGGGCTTGCATAACATGTACCCTGCAGAGGAAGATTGGGGCCTGCATAGTATAATCTATTTGCACTGCAATTTAGTGGCAGAGGCCCCAGTCCTGGAAACACTCATGCAGATAACTTTATGCTTACGAGTGGGCTCATTGACTTCAATGGCATTTTTCATGTGCATAAAATTAAGCAAATGTGTGCCTGTTTGCAGGATCGGGACCAGAGTTTGTAGTAATTTATACACTGGCTCTAATGTGGTTTAGAATCCCCATTGTGAAGAAGGTTCCTGGAACAGTTGTAAAAGAGCTTCTTGTGGCACAGTTCCTGTGGGAGATCCAGTATTTAGTAGCGATATCTTTGGCAAGGGGGTTAAATCCCACTCTTCCTCCTGCATAAGGCTGGGAAAATTCATAACTCCTCTTTGTAATTATTCTTGCATCAGGGAGAATGCTTCCCATATTGGGAAGCAATCTCATCTTGTGTGGAGCCATTTGTCCAAACCTAGGCCTTGAATCTAGAAGGTACTTGCACATATGATTGACTTAAAGCGTGTGAGTAGTCCCCTTGCATTTAGTGGGACTACTCTCATGATTAAAGTTAGGCATGAGTTTAAGAACTCCTATGAATCACAGCCCTAATGAACACTTGAGAACAGGCACAGCTCTCTGCACCAAACGAAAACAAACTACATTGACAAAGGGTGTTTCATGACTAACTTAAAAAAACAACAAAGCATTTTATTTGGAATTTATTAATTTGTTTTGTCTTTCAATAATTAAAGGGGACTGATTACCATTCAAAAAAAAATATAACAGGTTGGCTATTCACCTTTGAAAGATGGTATTTGTAGTGCTATAATAGCAGACAAGAACTTGGAAAATAATGAAGAAGCATAAAAATGCAAATTACTGCTGCTAATTGGCTGTGTCTTCTTACGCCTTCTGAATTATTAAATTATGATAGAGTAAATCTGCCACATTTAAATATATAGTGAGGAACATAGTTGTGTTCTGCGCTGTAGAGCAAGACTTATAATATGCTACTATTTGTTCCCTAATTTGATGGTAAACTGTTCTTTTTCTTTGCAATTGCAAGATACTTGCAATGTTCTAAAAATGTACACGGTATATGGAACTCTGATCATGCAAAATGGCACCATTACATTTCCTATTTCTAGTCCTGATTGAAAAGAAATGATGCAATTATTACAATAATGCTAATAACAGCTTGTGCTGTTGGCCCTAACATGTAATCTGAATGTATTGAGTCTAATCCTGTAGACTCTGATGTATGTGACTATTTTACTCACATGAGTAATTCTGTTGACTTCAGTGGGGTTATTCACATGCATAAATGATTGCAAGATTGAGGCTGAGAAGGATAAAATTAAATAAATAGGCTTGGCTTGAATTATTTTTTTCTTTTAACTTCAACAGAATTTGCACAATAACCTTCCTAATAGCAATTCTCTAATTGTGATTTATATCCCATCCAAAATCTTCATATGAGGTACTAATAAAATGCTAAAAATATGACTTTGGGGCTGAAATTTCTCATGCTTAGTTTCAGCCCGGAAATGATTTTTTTTTTTTAAGTTTGAACAGAATAGGTTTTCAGCTATTTTTGAGTTTTGTGATTGTGAAATAAGTTTTGTTATACTGATTGTGTGTTCCATATATAACAGAAGTGCATGATGCTTTGTGAAACAAATTAGGATGAAACCCCTATCCTGAGAAGCTTATAAGTCCCAAGCCTGCAAACATTTGTTTGCACATTGACCTGCGTGGAACTACTTAAAGTTATGTTCTTGTCTAAGTGTTTGCAGGATCGGGGCTTGTGTTATGGCGACAGAAGGAGATGGCAAACACAAATGATGACGGGCATGTGAGGTAGGGGGAACAAAGGTGAAAAAATAAGTTCATGGGGTAACTTGTTTTAATTTTTCTCGACATTTTGTACTCAGAATACTCACAAATCTAACACTGATTGACATGGCCCTCATCACTAGTATCTGAGCGCCTCAAAATTAATATATTTTATAGTCACAACAATGCGATGAGGTAGAGTGGTATTATCTCCATTTTACCAATGGAGAATTAAGGCCCAGGGTAGGTTAAGTGTCTTCCCCAAGATCACACAGGAAGTCAGTGGTTGAGCTGGGAACTGAACCAATGTCTCCTGAGGTCACTGGACTATGCTTGCTATCCAAGCAGCCTTGTTTGCACCATGGATGTGCATGGGATTCTCATGATATTTTTTAAGTTTAAAAAAACCTGATTTTTTAAAAAAACATCAGCAACTCTAGCTGTCAGAGTCAAAGCCTAAGGGGCCACTAACTCATTCCGTCTGAATTGATCATAAACCTCCAACACCACTCAGAAACTGCACACTAAACCCAATAACTGGAATTAGAAAATATTAAAGTTCACAGGAGACAAAACTATTGTCTGCCACAGGCAGAGAACAGAGGGAGCATGGTGCACCAGTGCCCCAGGTCCCTGTAAATGTCAGGGAAATGATTAAATGAGATATTCCCAGATAATCCTGGCAAGCAACCCATGCCCCATATTGCAAAAAGAGAGGCAAAAATCAGCTAGTGTAACTGCCAATTTGATATGGGGGAAAATTCCTTCTCAGTCCACAAAAGGCAATCAGTTAGACCTTGTGCCTGTGAACAAGAACCAACCAGACAGCCAAGCATGTGAGAAAGAATTATCCATCCCACCTCAGAGCCCTGGCCCACCCTGTGCAGTGTCCCATCTCCAGCTGTGGACATCCCTCATGCTTCAGAGAAAGGAAACAACCATCCCCTCCCTCCCTCCCTCCTTCAGTATACATTTGGGGGAAAATCCCTTCCTGACCCTCACAGGTGACCTACTGAAGGCCTGAAGCATGAGATTTAAGGAACATAAAACATGATCCAGAAGAGACCTTCAGGGCTGTTGAGCCCCGGTCACCCACACCACAAGTAACCCAGTCATAAAGTCCCACTCAGACAAAAAATTGGAACTTATGGTAAACTCAAGAGTTTAGTGCGGAAGATGAGGATTGGCAGAAATATATTGAAAGACTGGGCTTTTATTTTCTTGCAAATGAGATAATAGGATAGGACAAAAAGAAAGCAAATTTCCTCAATTTTGTGGCAGTAAAACCTACTCCCTCATAAAGAGTTTGTTAAAGCCTCAGAAACCAGGAGATAAAAGTTTAGGAGACCTGAAAAAGATCTTAACAGAGCACTACACAAAGCCAAACATTACTGTGGAACGTTTCAAGTTTCATAGTAGGATGAGAAGACAAGAGGAAAGCATACCTGTGTATGTTGCAGAGCTGAAATGATTAACAGAATATTGTTCCTTCAGAAATGTCCTAGAGGATATGCTCTGGGACAGATTTGTTTGTGGTATAAGAGTAACAGCCGTGTTAGTCTGTATTTGCAAAAAGAAAAGGAGTACTTGTGGCACCTTAGAGACTAATAAATAAATAAATAAATAAATAGGTTGGTCTCTAAGGTGCCACAAGTACTCCTTTTCTTTTTGTGGTATAAGTATTCAAAGACAATTGCTGGTGGAGATGAATTTAATCTGTCCCAAAGCAGTAGAACTGGTAACAGCAATGGAAGCAAACAGTGAAAAATTTGCACTTACAGTGCAGGGGAACTCAAACTGACTCAGTTAAATGGGGAGTCTCTGTAAATTGAAGGCTTTAAATCAAGATTTGAGGACTTTGGTTATTCAGCCAGAGGTTGTATGTCAGTGAGGTTCTGTGGCCTATGATATCCAGGAGGTAAGGCTAGATGGTCAGGATGGTCCCTTCTGGTCTTAAAGTCTATGAGTATAAAAAAGGCAAAGCAAGCTGAAAGGGACTCAGGCTCCAAAGGGTGTTTCTGCTGTGGAGAAGCTCATTTTTAATCTGTTTGTAAATTTAAAAAGGCCTAGTAACTCAAGATTGCACACTTAGTCAGAAAATGCAAAGGTGACTATCAAACAGTATCTCAAACTCAGGAGGGTAGACTCCAAATGTCCAGAGGGAAAGAACAAAAAACAGAGGACTCTCTTCCTCAAGGGGGAGGAGGTATATACTATGTATTGTCTGAAAGGAAAGAAAGTCAGTCCTTATGAAGTAATGGTAGAGGTAAACAGGCAGTCAGTATCCCTTGGGGAGGGATAGCTCAGTGGTTTGAGCAGTGGCCTGCTAAACCCAGAGTTCTGAGTTCAATCCTTGAGAGGGCCATTTAGGGATCTGGGGCAAAAATTGGGGATTGGTCCTGCTTTGAGCAGGGAGTTGGACTAGATGACCTCCTGTGGTCCCTTCCAACCCTGATATTCTATGATTCTATGAGTACAAATGGAAATAAATACAGGGACTTCAGCTAGTGTGATCAATGAATATACATATCAGCAGCGTAAAGCAGGACTGAGACTTGTAGTTAATGCAGGAGTGATCCTGCATACCTAAACCAGGAACCTGTCGTGGTGGTAGGTTCTGTGCTTGTCCCTGTAAAATATAAGGGTATGTCTACACTACGGAATAAGGTCGAATTTATAGAAGTGGGTTTTTTAGAAATCGGTTTTATATATTCGAGTGTGTGTGTGTCCCCACAGAAAATCCTCTAAGTGCATTAAGTGCATTAACTCGGCGGAGCGCTTCCACAGTACCGAGGCTAGAGTCGACTTCCGGAGCGTTGCACTGTGGGTCGCTATCCCACAGTTCCCGCAGTCTCTGCTGCCCATTGGAATTCTGGGTTGAGATCCCAATGCCTGATGGGGCTAAAACATTGTCACGGGTGGTTCTGGGTACATATCGTCAGGCCCCCCTTCCCTCCCTTCCTCCGTGAAAGCAAGGGCAGACAATCGTTTCGCGCCTTTTTTCCTGAGTTACCTGTGCAGACGCCATACCATGGCAGGCATGGAGCCCGCTCACCCTATGTCTCCTGGGTGCTGGCAGACGTGGTACTGCATTGCTACACAGTAGCAGCAACCCCTTGCCTTGTGGCAGCAGACGGTACAGTACGACTGGTAGCCGTCCTCGTCATGTCCGAGGTGCTCCTGGCCACGTCGGCTGGGAGCGCCTGGGCAGACATGGGCGCAGGGACTAAATTTGGAGTGACTTGACCAGGTCATTCTCTTTAGTCCTGCAGTCAGTCCTATTGAACCGTCTTATGGTGAGCAGGCAGGCGATACGGATTGCTAGCAGTCCTACTGTACCATTTTCTGTCAGGCAGGCAAGAGATGAGGATTGCTAGCAGTCGTATTGTACCATCTTCTGCCAGGCAGGCAAGAGATGAGGATGACTAGCAGTCGTACTGTACCATCTTCTGCCGAGCAGCCATGAGATGTGGATGGCATGCAGTCCTTCTGCACCGTCTGCTGCCAGCCAAAGATGTAAAAGATAGATGGAGTGGATCAAAACAAGAAATAGACCAGATTTGTTTTGTACTCATTTGCTTCCCCCCCTCCCCTGTCTAGGGGACTCATTCCTCTAGGTCACACTGCAGTCACTCACAGAGAAGGTGCAGCAAGGTAAATCTAGCTATGTATCAATCAGAGGCCAGGCTAACTTTCTTGTTCCAATAAGAACAATAACTTAGGTGCACCATTTCTTATTGGAACCCTCCGTGAAGTCCTGCCTGAAATACTCCTTGATGTAAAGACACCCCCTTTGTTGATTTTAGCTCCCTGAAGCCAACCCTGTAAGCCGTGTCGTCAGTCGCCCCTCCCTGCGTCAGAGCAACGGCAGACAATCGTTCCGCGCCTTTTTTCTGTGCGGACGCCATACCAAGGCAAGCATGGAGGCCGCTCAGCTCACTTTGGCAATTAGGAGCACATTAAACACCACACGCATTATCCAGCAGTATATGCAGCACCAGAACCTGGCAAAGCGATACCTGGCGAGGAGGCGATGTCAGCGCAGTCGCGTGAGTGATCAGGACATGGACACAGATTTCTCTGAAAGCATGGGCCCTGCCAATGCATGCATCATGGTGCTAATGGGGCAGGTTCATGCTGTGGAATGCCGATTCTGGGCTCGGGAAACAAGCACAGACTGGTGGGACCGCATAGTGTTGCAGGTCTGGGACGATTCCCAGTGGTTGTGAAACTTTTGCATGCGTAAGGGCACTTTCATGGAACTTTGTGACTTGCTTTCCCCTGCCCTGAGGTGCATGAATACCAAGATGAGAGCAGCCCTCACAGTTGAGAAGCGAGTGGCGATAGCCCTGTGGAAGCTTGCAACGCCAGACAGCTACCGGTCAGTTGGGAATCAATTTGGAGTGGGCAAATCTACTGTGGGGGCTGCTGTGATGCAAGTAGCCCACGCAATCAAAGATCTGCTGATATCAAGGGTAGTGACCCTGGGAAAAGTGCAGGTCATAGTGGATGGCTTTGCTGCAATGGGATTCCCTAACTGTGGTGGGGCCATAGACGGAACCCATATCCCTATCTTGGCACCGGAGCACCAAGCCGCCGAGTACATAAACCGCAAGGGGTACTTTTCGATAGTGCTGCAAGCTCTGGTGGATCACAAGGGACGTTTCACCAACATCAACGTGGGATGGCCGGGAAAGGTACATGACGCTCGCATCTTCAGGAACTCTGGTCTGTTTCAAAAGCTGCAGGAAGGGACTTTATTCCCAGACCAGAAAATAACTGTTGGGGATGTTGAAATGCCTATATGTATCCTTGGGGACCCAGCCTACCCCTTAATGCCATGGCTCATGAAGCCGTACACAGGCAGCCTGGACAGTAGTCAGGAGCTGTTCAACTACAGGCTGAGCAAGTGCAGAATGGTGGTAGAATGTGCATTTGGACGTTTAAAGGCACGCTGGCGCAGTTTACTGACTCGCTTAGACCTCAGCGAAACCAATATTCCCACTGTTATTACTGCTTGCTGTGTGCTCCACAATATCTGTGAGAGTAAGGGGGAGACGTTTATGGCGGGGTGGGAGGTTGAGGCAAATCGCCTAGCTGCTGGTTACGCACAGCCAGACACCAGGGTGGTTAGAAGAGCACAGGAGGGCGCGGTATGCATCAGAGAAGCTTTGAAAACCAGTTTCATGACTGGCCAGGCTACGGTGTGAAAGTTCCGTTTGTTTCTCCTTGATGAAACCCCCTGCCCCTTGGTTCGCTCTACTTCCCTGTAAGCTAACCACCCGCCCCTCCTCCCTTCAATCACCGCTTGCAGAGGCAATAAAGTCATTGTTGCTTCACATTCATGCATTCTTTATTCATTCATCACACAAATAGGGGGATGACTACCAAGGTAGCCCAGGAGGGGTGGTGGAGGAGGGAAGGAAAATGCCACACAGCACTTTAAAAGTTTACAACTTTAAAATTTATTGAATGACAGCTTTCTTTTTTTTGGGCAATCCTCTGTGGTGGAGTGGCTGGTTGGCCGGAGGCCCCCCCCACCACGTTCTTGGGCATCTGGGTGTGGAGGCTATGGAACTTGGGGAGGAGGGCGGTGGTTACAGAGGGGCTGCAGTGGCAGTCTGTGCTCCAGCTGCCTTTGCTGCAGCTCAACCATACACTGGAGCATACTGGTTTGGTCCTGCAGCAGCCTCAGCATTGAATCCTGCCTCCTCTCATCACCCTGCCGCCACATTTGAGCTTCAGCCCTGTCTTCAGCCCGCCACCTCTCCTCCCGGTCATTTTGTGCTTTCCTGCACTCTGACATTATTTGCCTCCATGCATTCGTCTGTGCTCTATCAGTGTGGGCGGACAGCATGAGCTCGGAGAACATTTCATCGCGAGTGCGTTTTTTTTTCTTTCTAAGCTTCACTAGCCTCTGGGAAGGAGAAGATCCTGTGATCGTTGAAACACATGCAGCTGGTGGAGAAAAAAAAAGGGACAGCGGTATTTAAAAAGACACATTTTATAAAACAGTGGCTACACTCTTTCAGGGTAAACCTTGCTGTTAACATTACATACATAGCACGTGTGCTTTCGTTACAAGGTCGCATTTTGCCTCCTCCCACCGCGTGACTACCCCCTGAACCTTCCCCCCTCCCTGTGGCTAACAGCGGGGAACATTTCTGTTTAGCCACAGGCAAACAGCCCAGCAGGAATGGGCTCCTCTGAGTGTCCCCTGAAGAAAAGCACTCTATTTCAACCAGGTGACCATGAATGATATCTCACTCTCCTGAGGATAACACAGAGAGATAAAGAACGGATGTTGTTTGAATGCCAGCAAACATACACTGCAATGCTTTGTTGTACAATGATTCCCGAGTACGTGTTACTGGCCTGGAGTGGTAAAGTGTCCTACCATGAAGGATGCAATAAGGCTGCGCTCCCCAGAAACCTTTTGCAAAGGCTTTAGGACTACATCTAGGAGAACCGCGAATGCCAGGGCAAAGTAATCCTTTCACATGCTTGCTTTTAAACCATGTATAGTATTTTAAAAGGTACACTCACCAGAGGTCCCTTCTCCGCCTGCTGGGTCCAGGAGGCAGCCTTGGGTGGGTTCGGGGGGTACTGGCTCCAGGTCCAGGGTGAGAAACAGTTCCTGGCTGTCGGGAAAACCGGTTTCTCCGCTTGCTTGCTGTAAGCTATCTTCTTCGTCCCCAAAACCTGCTTCCGTATTGCCTCCATCTCCATTGAAGGAGTCAAACAACACGGCTGGGGTAGTGGTGGCTGAACCCCCTAAAATGGCATGCAGCTCATCATAGAAGCGGCATGTTTGGGGCTCTGACCCGGAGCAGCCGTTTGCCTCTCTGGTAGGCTTGCCTCAGCTCCTTCAGTTTCACACGGCACTGCTTCAGGTCCCTGTTATGGCCTCTGTCCTTCATGCCCTGGGAGATTTTGACAAAGGTTTTGGCATTTCGAAAACTGGAACGGAGTTCTGATAGCACGGATTCCTCTCCCCAAACAGCAATCAGATCCCGTACCTCCCGTTCGGTCCATGCTGGAGTTCTTTTGCGATTCTGGGACTCCATCGTGGTCACCTGTGCTGATGAGCTCTGCATGGTCACCTGCAGCTTGCCACGCTGACCAAACAGGAAATGAGATTCAAAAGTTTGTGGTTCTTTTCCTGTCTACCTGGCCAGTGCATCTGAGTTGAGAGTGCTGTCCAGAGCGGTCACAATGGAGCACTCTGGGATAGCTCCCGGAGGCCAATACCATTGAATTGTGTCCACAGTACCCCAAATTCGAGCCGGCAAGGTCGATTTAAGCGCTAATCCACTTGTCAGGGGTGGAGTAAGGAAATCGATTTTAAGAGCCCTTTAAGTCTAAATAAAGGGCTTCATTGTGTGGACGGGTGTAGGTTTACATCGATTTAACGCTGCTAAATTTGACCTAAAGTCCTAGTGTAGACCAGGGCTAAGAGCCAAAAGAAAAGGTTACCAGCCCTAATAATCTAGGGAGAAAGTCAGAATCAGTTTGGCGAAGATTGCTTGCAAGAACAGAATCTGAACTGGGAGGAAATTTTCAAATGAGACCCTAACAAAACACCAGCATTCTAGGAAGTCTTGAATGTTCACCCATCTATTTTAAAAGAAGGGTCAGAGGCTCTGGATAGAGTAAGAGTCAGGATTTATGTCCAGGATGGGGTCAAACCAAAATTACTTAAAGCAAAACCAGTTTCTTATGCCCTCAGAGAAAAGACAGACTGAGTTAGACAGGCTGGGGGAAAAGGGAATCATGTCACCATCATTTCTGAATGGGCCACACCTATCATACCCAGGGTTAAACCAGATAAGACCATCCACAACTGTGTGGATTATAAAGCCATGGTGAATCATGTCTCCAGGTTAGACAATTACTCCATTCCAAGGACAGAGGACTTACTGGCAGTGTTAGGTGGGGGTTGAAAAATTTAGTAAGTTAGAAATGTTGCAGGCTTACCAGAAGATGAGGCTGAAGGAGGACTGTAAAAAAAAAAGAAAGAAAGAAAAAGAAAAGAAAAAAAGTACCACTATAAAACACTCAAGGGATTATATCAGTACCATCAATTACCATATGGAATATTAGCAGCACCTGGAATTTTCCAGAGGGCTGTAAAAATTTGTTGAACCCACATGTTGTAGTGAGGATCGATGACATCCTCATCATAGTTGGAAGTGATGCTGAGCATCTGTCAACACCGGAGAAGGTGCTTCACAGATTGGAGGCAACAGGACTTCACTTAAAACAAAGTAAGTGCTTTTTTGTAAGACCGGAAGTGATGCACCTGGGTAATAGGATGGATTAGAAGGGATTCATGGAGCTCCAGTTGGTATGGAAGAGCACATTCATTCCCTCCACAGCCTGCCATCCACTAATATGCATTTCCATCTGGCATCTAGGGCCCCCGACTGACCACCCCCAGTAAAGGAACAAGTACATGAAAATCTCTGGAATGTAAGTAAATAAATATTTGATTGCTGTGAGCTTTGCAAGTGGCCAAAAGACAAGGAGAACGGAGACCCAACTCTATCTCCCTCTCCCCTCCGAACAAGATGGCTGATGTGGGCACGGCAGACACATCAGATATCAAGGCCATAGCACAGCTGACTTACTTCAATTGACTCCTCTCTGGAAGCGCTGACAGGATGCATGAATGAAACAGAAGGGTGAATATCAACGGTGGAAATTCAGGTACAAGGGCTCTCTGCCCAGGTGCAGAGAAGCTTCACAGACTAATCTTCTCTTAAATCAAAAGTGGCAGACATTGAGCAGAGGTCTTGCTGAAATGATCTGGGCATTATAGGAGTACCTGAAAGAGAGAGAAAGAATTTGTTTCCCCATCTCCTTGCAGAAGTGCTCAGTCTGCCGGATGATTTTAAATTTGATTTAGAGAGAGCACATAGGTCCCTCGCTCCTAAGCCCATCTCAAATGCCAAATCTCACACATAGATTGTCAATTTTCTCAGATTTACTGTAGAATAAAAATACTACACCTAGTTTGTGGGGGAAAAAACTGTTTGGGGGAGACCATAAGATAATGATTTTTCAAGATTGTGCAAAAGCTGCAGTTGAACAGAGATCAGCCTTCAGAAGAGCAAGGGTACTTGCCAAGCACTGAGGGCTCAAATATTTTATGAAATTTACAGCTCAGTTCCCTGTCAAGGTGAGGAAGTGAATCTGTTCCAAGAGCCCCAAGAAGCAGAATGTTTTTAAACAGCCTGCAGTGAACTGAGTAGTTCTGTTTTACAACAAAGTTTACTTCTTATTTGTTATGTCTGTCCTACTCGGATACATAAGCTTGTCTAGTGACTGGGACAAACTTACTTGGGTCATCTTTTGCTGCAAGCTTTTACTCTCAACTTTTGGGACATGTAGATCAATTCTCAAATGGCTGAATGTGAAACACCCTAGCAGGGGAGTAGAGGGAATACCTCATCCCAAACTGATATCATCAGAATGATGTATGAGCAAGATTAAGTGCCTTTGCTTCTGTATTTGTGATGGGGGAACTGATGAAACATTTGACAACATCATTATCAAGGCAGAACACCTTCTATGTGTTTTCAATTATATAAAGGTCTGTATATTAGCTAGGTATTGACATACACTAAAGGAATCACCAGAGTGTGGTGCAGCTCCTGTTGCTGTGTAGAAATTTGAAAGCTCTGGTTCCACTTTTTAAAATTGGTGCCAGTGGCAGATCCTGCTGTGTCACCCGTCTCACTGGGGGTTCTCAAATCCTGGCAGCTTTACATTCCACGTACTGGAATTGCAAGAGACAGCTCTCCTCCCTGCAAGATGTACGATATCTGGCAGCTCATATGCCTAACAGGTGGGGACTATTCATACTTTTCCTCTCTCTGTGAGTTCATTTCAATTTACTTTTGATCTCTAGGGACGTGATAAATTCTGTAACTGACTCCTCCATTGATGCAATTGCTGTCTCTGCTGATGATCCTCTACTTCTTTGAAGAGCAACAGTTTTGGGCCAGAAAGAACCATGTAGATGAAGTTTGAATTCCTCACTTTTAGTACATCCCCATTTCAAAATTTTTATTGAAAAATAAATTAGCCTGTTCATGAAGACAAATGACCCCCAAACATCTTCTAACAGGCTCAAGCAGGGTGGCAGTACTTAAAATTAAAACACTTACTAACAGATCAGTTGGATGCACCAAGACTGCCAGAGGCTCCAGAACTATGGAGAAATGCTTCATAAACTCCCCAGGTCCACATCCACCATGCTTTGCAGAACCCAAAACCATGACTATGATCCAGAGACAGAGACGTGGGCCCAAAGGACCTGGTCTATACTAAAGGTTTCAATAGTGATCAGCCAACATGGATTCCAGGTACTGTCCTAGAGCAAACTGCCCCCTTGTCTTTTAAAGTCGGTTTAAGTGATGTTTGAGTCGTAAGATGGCATTGAATGATATCCGTTTACAGGGTGACATGTGGGTGCCAGAGCCTTTGCTCTTGGGTGATGAGTCTGGAGGAGCTGAAGCCAACAGAGGATGCCGTTTTGCCAGGAATGCCGGAGATCTCAAGAGGAGGGTATTTGCAAAACTGCTGGAGCAGGAGACTGGAGGCAGTGGGCCTCTGCCCCATGGCTGCCATGGAGAGGTACTACCCTGTGTAAAAGAGAACAGTTCCAAGTTTTTTAGAAGACTAACTCAGGGCTGCAGATTGAAAGGTGAGCAATGTAGCTAAGTGGTCATCAAGGACTTAACTGGGTGTAAGCAGTGTCAGGATGAGCTCCACCCTGACATCTGGTGGTGAGGTGTGGCAAGTTGTGGAAAAGAACTTCAGGGGCCGATCTCATTTGCATAGGCACACCCACCCCGCCTAGAATGAGACCATAGCTGCCCAAATGGTCACTTTGGCTGCTGTGGGATCCCCAGTGTCTCTGTTATTGGGGCAGGAAGAATAAATTGTTATTACCCTGATTATGGGAACTGTGCTTGGAACTGTACGTGGCCTTTTGTTATGATGGAGGGATTCACCATCAACTAAGTAGCACTCGCTAGGCAAGGGTCATGGGTTCCAAAACTGTGTGAATGGAGAGAGGCTGGGGACAAGTATTAATACTTGGTGGCATGGGCTCCTTGGTGAGGGCCTTACGTGCTAATTGCACTTCCTCCTGTCTCCACTGTGGAATATCAGAGCTAATTTTAATTTCTTTAGAAGTCTAGTTATAGGCTGCTGAGCTCACTTTGGGCTGACAGTGCACCAGCACTGGGGCTCCCCTACTACAAGCTGGATTCACCTAAGAGCTGAAATCACTGAGTGTTGTGTTAAGTAGTGGGGGAGCCTGAAGATATATTGTGGAGCAGTTTGCGGGACGGCTGGTGAAGCAGTTCGACGTGGAGCAGTGTGTGGATGGCAGGAGCTGCTTGTGGGTCATGGAGCTGAGCGAAGGAGTTTGTGGGGCGGCTGGCGGAGCGCAGCGCAGCGGAGCGAAGGAGTTCATGGGGCGGCTGGCGGAACGGAGCGCAGCGGAGCGAAGGAGTTTGTGGGGCGGCTGGCGGAGCGGAGCGCCGCTATGGAGCTATGGGGCGGTCAGCTTCAGATCATGTAAGGTGCCTCTTACCCCCGTCCCATTTCCACCCAGGTTGGGAGGTAAAGCTCCGCAGATAAACTTTCGAACTCTGGGGCTGCCCTGACCAGGGACAGAGACTTTTGGGGCATTGGACTTTTGGGACTTTGGGTGATTTGGGGTTGCTGGACTCAAGAACCAAAGGGAAAAGGGCATGCCCCAATTTGCCTGGGGTGGGTTTTTTTTTTTTGCTCATGGGTTGTGTTATGAATCCTGTTGGTGGTGTTTCCCCAACATAATGCCACATTGTTTCTCTCTGTTATTAAAAGGCTTTTGCTACACTCAGACTCTGTGCTTGCGAGAGGGGAAGTATTGCCTCTTGGAGGCGCCCAGCGGGGGTGGTATATATTTGTCCCAGGTCACTGGGTGGGGGCTTGAGCCGGTTTGCATTGTGTTATTGGAATGGAACCCCTAGATATTGAACCCGGCCCTTGTTGCTGCCAACTCTGACGGGCAGAAGGGTTACATGGGTTACTAAGAGTATTATGGGTTGGAGCCACGCTCTATCCCCTCCCTTACCTCCTATTGAGTTAGTGAGTGTTTTACCCCACTCTTTTTGTGTATAGTTGAATAAAGCAGCATGTTCCCAGCCTGCAGTATTGGAAGTAAAGTGTGATTCTTGTGCTCAGAGTGGTTCTTTTTAGGGCTGTCAAGCAATTAAAAACATTGCAATTAATCACTCAATTAAAATTTTTCTATCACGATTAACTGTGGCATTAAACAATAGAATACCACCTATTTAATTATTTTTGGATGCTTTTTACATTTTCAAATATATTGATTTCAATTATAACACAGAATACAAAGTGTACAGTGCTCACTTAATTTTTAACAACAAATATTTGCACTGTAAAAAAAGACCCAACACACACATGATACTGTAGACCCAATTGTTTAATAGACCCAATACTGTTTACAGTATTATGTAAAGTTTACCCACGTTTACATTTAAATCGTAATATAAAGTGAGCACTGTACACTTTATTTTCTGTATTGTAATTGAAATCAACATATTTGAAAATGTAGAAAAACATCCAAAAATATTTAATAAATTTCAATTGGTATTATATTGTTTGACAGTGCAATTGAATCTGCGATTAATCACAAATAATTTTTTTAAATCACCATTAATTTGTGTGTTGATTGTGTGATTTATTTGAACACATTAAACTAAGTTTTTCTCTCATCTCAGATGTGAGCATTGCCATTTCTGTGCACATTTCCATCAGCTATCCTGCCGTCATGTTCATGTTCTATATTATCATCCTTATTGCAAACTGAGTCAAAGTAGTCATTTATTTTTTGGCCAATGCCTCGATTCTCTTTCCCACCCACCTGGGCAGCCCAACCTCATAATTCCATGTTGAAACTGTGGCCAATGGGAGCTGCGGGGGTGGGGCTTGCAGGCACAGCAGCGTGTGGAGCTACATACCCTTCCCCAGGGGACACAGGAGCATGCTGGCTGGGTCTGGGAGTGGCGTGGGGCCAGGGAAGGCAGGAAACCTGCCTTAGCCCCCCTGTGCCACCACCTGGGAGCTGTCTGAGGTAAGTGCCGCCTGGCGGGAGCCCACACCCTAATCCTGAGCCCCCTCCCAGAGCCTTCACCCCGCACCCCCTCCTGCACCCAAACTCCCTCCCAGAACTTGCATCTCTACCCCAGGCTCAGCCGGGACCCCCCTCCCAAACTCTGAGCCGCTTGGCCGCAGCCCAGTGAAAGTGAGTGAGGATGGGGGCGGGGGAAAACAAAGGGGAGTGAGCGGGGCAGGGGTGGGGTAAATCCTGGGTTGCACTTAAATTCAAAAAGTGATCTTGGGAGTAAAAAGGTTGGAGACCACTGATTTATATAATTAGAAATCCTCTTACTAGGTGTTTTGTCTTCAGTGGGAGTTACAGGTATTCAGTACTTCTCATGTAGCCACATCATGCCACTGAATGTTACACAGAACTTCCCATTGATTTTATTGAGGTATTCTACTTCAAATATCCATGGCATATTATGGTCCAGGATCAGGTTCCAAGTTTGGGAATGGCATACTGAGCACGTGGCATAAATCATTTTGGTTACTTTTAAAATATTAATTATGCATTTAATCATTGTTAGATTAACGCCAACAAAAGAAATGGAAAATACACCCTGAATATGAATCATGTGAATGAGAAAAAACAAAGGGAAACAGAGCATACACCTGGGATCATTCTGCCAATAGGAGTCCATAGCTGATAATTAAAGCAAACCACAGAATTTTTTTAATTAAAGAGTGCCTTGCTATACTGGTAGAAGTGAGTCAGACTCAATTGGTAAAGAGAAAAAGAGCAGAAAAATATCAGGTGTCCATTTTTCAGGTAAATAACAAGGTTTTTTTCCTTAATTAAAAGGCCCATGGGAAATGCATCCATTTGTAATATGAAATTCCAACAACAAAATCCAGTAGCCTTACATAAGCAGGGCCTGAATGAGCTCTCCCCTGACATCTAGTGATGAACTGGGGAAAGACTTCAGGAGTAGATACTCCTACTCTGCCTAGGTGTTCACCAGACAGACCTGCTTTGCCAGAGTGATGAGTTTTGGGTTAAAATTCACTTCAGTATTGAGTGCAGGGGTAATAAAATTGTGATGCTTTGGGGTTTCACCCAGACCAGTAAGAGTTTGGGTCACCACCTGCCCAGTAACCCTGACTATTTCTGTGCTGTGCAGCTGCGGCTCAGGGCCCAAGTAGCCTGCTCACAGCACAATGACCTCACCCAGCAGCTTCCAGCAACCAGCAACACACCAACTGCCCCTCCAGTCCCGAGTCACCCCAAAACCATCTCCCTGGTAGTATCCAGTCCCTCTCACTGGACCCTCACAGAAGTTATCCAGTTAGCTGCCTCCAAAGGGAAAGAATACACACCAGCCTGCTAGAATAGCTGAGGATTTTGCCCTTTAGTTTAACATACAACACTGACATGGTAATAAACTTGTTTTACCTTTTACAAAACTAATAGAACCTGGATTTAAGAGATACCAAGTAGAAAGAATAGGGATAGAAGTGGTTACAAACAACTAAAAATAAGGCTTCTAAGGCTAAAATCTAAGTTACACTTTAGATTTTTATTCAAAGTAGTTTGCTCACCAGTCATTCTTCCACCATGACTGGCCAGTCTTTAGCCAGGATCCAATATGGAGCCTAAAACACTTCATTTCTTGGTCTTCTCAGGGGAACGATGACAAATGGCTTTCCCCCTCTACTTATATCTTCCAAAGTCCATTGACCCTGTTTCAAGAAGCAGGAAAGCATCCTTGGGGAGGTGGGTGCGGGGGTGCAGTCTCCATCCCCCACCAACATTGTTAAGTGGTTGTCTTCTCCCACTTACTTGCCTGATGGCTTTGTCTAACCTTGCATATAAATGTGCTTTTCATGGTCTTTGGTCACACCTTATGGAATTTACATTGGAGCCACACTCAAGCCTGTGAAGCATTCCTTTCCCTAGGACAAGCTGTGCTTAGGTACTGCAATGCCAAACACATTTGAGGAACATATCTCCAGCACACATCTATAACTCTTTATACACTTCTGGTACATACATCATGCGCTAATATTAATGGCCAGTATATTACCAGTTTGCATGTGACACCTTCCATGGCACGTTATAGATACAGATGACAATAGAGAGTTGGGGCAATGTGCTAGGCCTGATGAGCATTATAGGGTATCCTCTGCAAGTGAGCATTGAGGGTCTCCCTGGGACACAGAAATGTTATCCTGATTGTATGAGTAAAGGTACTTAACTTGCCCTGGTTGAACCTAAATTTAACCTCACTCACTAAGCAGGGGGTAAGGGTGCTGTGTTCTGAGGTTCCACTATTTAGCCCAGTTCTTAATGATTGGAGTGCTTAATGATTGCACCAGGTAGCAAAGCAGTGGGGTTGGGGACAGGTGTTCCTACCTGGGGGTGTAGGCTCTTTAAATAGAGTCATAGACACCATTTGAACCTCCCCCTCTATGTTTAAAGACAAAGCTGATCATACTCATTTAAGAGTCTTTGTTTCTGCTCAGTGATGACTAGAGCTGAAGTCACTGGTGATCGGGTCTGGGGGCTAAGTCTTTGACTTGGTATGAGGACAGTGTTGGAGTGAAAGACAATGCAGACGTTTCAGTTGCAGAGAGGTTCCCCCCTCCGTGGTGAAGTCACTAAGAACAGGGCTAGGTGATGGAACCCCAGAAAATGTTATCACAGAGGCACCAAGCAGTGCCAGCAGTGGCAAAGGTGGCAGCAGGGACAGTGGGCAGTGGCAACTACAGAGGGATTGCTAGACCTTCCCTTTGAGATGTGGGAGGTGAACCCACATGAACACACCCCTGAATGCTGGGACTTCACTGACTACGGACAACCAACTCTGAGCAGAGCGCAGTGGGGGGGAAAGGAATAGTATGATAAAGGGTCATTTGTCCCTCAGACTTTTGTACTACAAGGGGGGAAACCGAGGCAAAGGGGGGAAACTGAGGCAACACGGTGGGGTGTTGACTTGTGGTTTGCATACTTTTGCATCATTGTTGTGCTGTTTTTCCAAATTAATGCTGAGTTCCCCCTTCCTTTTAATACAAGTTTTCTTGTGTTGTACACAGATTCAGTGCTTATAAGTGGAGAACTTTCACTTCTTAGAGGTGCCTAGGGTGGTGGTAAGTTTTCCCACATTGAGTGAGGCTCGAGCCAGTTCTGTTTTGTAATGTTAAGAGGAACTTCTGAATATTGAACCTGGCCTTTGTTGTTCCTGATACCACCTGGCAGAAGAGTTGCCTCTAGAAGACCCAATTTTATAAGCATGCAGAATGCAGCTAGCTAAACTCTAACCTGAGCCAAGGTTCCAATCGCCATCTAGGCTGATTTCCTAGATGCTGGAGACTAGCTGTATACTTACTCGACTCCTTCGTTTTGCTTCAGCCAGCAAGCCCCCTTCACATTTTCCTGCTGCATTCCTAGCATTTGATGGTGCTATGTTAGGGTATAAATAGAAGCAATCAGATGCTCCATCACATGACCTAAAATGGAGTTCAACAGCTATCAGAAAGTACAGTTGGTACCGCTTAGTTTTGAAACAAAAACAAGCCTCTCCCCTACTTTAAAAGTTCTCAGGTCTCTGCTGTTGGAAAGGGAAAATAGTGCTGTACCCTGTACGCTGCAGTTGGCTTCTTCTCTGTCTTTGCTCTTGAGGCTTTACATACAGTTGCAGCAATTTTTAAAAATATATAGAGTCAGAATACCTCTTGATATTAACCTATTAATAGATCTACCCCTTGTGTTCTCATTCTCCAGTGGGGGCTTGACCAGGCATAGAAAGACAAGTGGGAAATATGGAATTTATTCCAAGACCTGTCTATCACTATAATATCTGCTCACCTGGAATTTGCTTTTATCTTCACTAAAAAGGAGAAGACTAACAGATGTATTTATGCAGCAGTGGTTAATGAAAGGGAGAAAAGACAATCATCATCTCTGGCTCCATGGAGAGCTATAACGCATACAGGGAGCAGTCTCATTTATCAACAGACCAAAATATAAAGGGGAGAGTCTGCAGCAAATTAGGTTAAATACAAAGAAAACCAAGAGTATAAATATTAGTCATGCAGGGGATATTGCAGAATCAACATCAGTGACTATTCAAGTTTAGTCTTCATAACCATCTACTGAGGATGATTAAGGATTAATTAAATAACTCCTATCACAATGCAGGCAGATGGACTGGAGAACTCCTGAGGGGGCTAGATCCTGAGGCTCAGAACTTCTCACAATCAGCTGACAGAAAACCCACTCAGCCCAAATCATCATATTATTCTGCCTAGTGCCTGAGTCAACTGAATGTAAGCCAATTGCAAAGTGAGATTCCAGCGGTGAAAACAAAAACAAAACTTAAACCCCCACCCCAGCAACATGCTTTAGCCCAGGGGTTCTCAAGCCTGTTTTTGCTGGAACCCCCTTTGAAAAGGTTTTGGGTTGTGATGACATCCCCTACCACCATGCCACCCTTGCTTCTATGCCGCCGCTGGTGGCGGTGTCTTCAGAGCTTGGTGCCCAGCCCAGCAGCTGCTGCTCTCTGGCCGCCCAGCTCTGAAGGCCGCACAGAAGAAAAGGTGGCAATACCGTGATCCCCCTACAATAGGTTTGTGACCACCTTTTGGGTCAGGACTCCCAGTTTGAAAAACACTGCTTTAGCCCTTACATTTATATTTATTAATTTACATTTCTCTAATTCATGAGTGTAAAACTGGTATAAATCAGGCCCCCGGAGCCCTGGAATTCCACTTGACTTGCAGTAAGAGGTTTTTTTAACTTAATGTTATTCAGTGAAATTCACACTAAAAGGAATGAAGTCTCCTGCAAGACAGTGGAAATGTATGGCTCAAGGACTATAGGTTTCAAAAGGGAATCTGCCCAAGAAATTCTTTTGAAGTGAAGCCAGAGGATAATTAGCAATGTCTCTCATACCCCTGTTGGAATGCAGCAATCTTCTACTTCCAAAACCTCCAAACACACTATAAAAGACTACTACAATGACCACTTTATTTGGGATGAGCTGCAGAACTCACCCACACCTTCACCATGTGTGTAAGCTGGCCATCTAGAAAAGCCTTTACGCCATCTCACCATGTATTCTCTCTAAATATACCTTTGTTACAGTGAATATATAAAGAGTGCTACTTTCACTCAAGAAAAAAAGAAAAATACATTTGGTTTGAATTCTTACACTGCTCTTCAGTGGTAGAGACAGAACAGTAAGCAGCCTAAAGCAATGTTATGTTAGTGCAAGAGTGTCCTCCAGTGGTGACAGTGTTATGTAACTCAAAGGATGCCTACTATAGAAGGTTCCAACATGGCTGCCTCCTGAATGTAACATGGATCATGCCTGTCACAATGGTGAGGCTGAATGAATATAAAATACAGGGTCGGATTCTTCATTGCATTTTGTGTAGTCATTTACCCCTATGCAAAGTGACCTCAAATTGGGTATAAGCCACGACCATTTTCATTTTGCGGTATTGTATATCTATTTTACATTAACTTTTCACAGGGGTAATTTCCTACACAAGGAACAAAGCAATAGAGAACATCTATATTTTTACTTATTGACTTTTTAAAAAAATCTCTGATCTGTGCTTTATTTCTGAGGGGGATGCAAGTAGAATTTTGCAAAAAAACCCACTGCAGTCTGTAGAACATAATATCCAAATCAATACTGGCCTCCTGGTCCTTTCTGGAGATCGCACAGCTGTGCACAGATGGGACCTCATCACCACAAAGACAAGAATCTCTCTACCTGGAATGTTGAAAGGGGTACAAAGAATAAACTATGGGGAAAGATTTTTCTCTCTATTCTCCTCACCCTCCATTTCCTTTCCACTATTATTTAACTTTGTGGGTGATGGGTGTTTCCCTTTTAAAATGGGACAAAGGCTGCCAAAACTTACAATTCTCTTCATCGCCAGCTGGCTTCTTGTGCCAAACCACAGCTTTCCACCTCTTTCCCCACTCTCCTCTTTCCTAAATTTGTACGAGTGAAACGAGATCCCTAAATCAACTCCTTAATTCAGGTCCAGTTTAGGTTTATTGTTCCCAATTGTGAAAAAACCTACCGACAGCAGCCAGGGTAAAGGAAAACTACGAGGTTCTCTTTGAAGTTTATGAATTCTTCTGTCAGGGGGAAGTTCAGGGTTTGGCCTGCCCTTCACTTGTGTTTAAGATGTCCTCATCTGCTTTCAAGCAACTGTTTGCTTTCATGAGCTCAAGTAAAAGGGGAATCTTACATCCTGGGGCTCTGATTTTAGGGGGGCTACGTTAGCCACCAACAGCTATATTGAAGTAGCTTCTAGGTCTTGCTTTTAAGTGTTAGGGTTTCACACAGGGAATGTGGGATATGGACATGTAAGGTAAACTCAAATCAAACAAGAAAATTGATAGTTTTTGTTTGTCAGCTGAGGGTTGTGAGTCTGTACAATTACATTATTCAAGTTTAAGGGTATTTGCCTGTATTAAAAGCAATGTTATCCAGATGACTGAAGGAGATATTGATAAAATTGCATTAAGCCTTTCTCTCATTTTGCTGAGATATCTTGAATTTGACAATTTAGTCATTCCGGTTATCTCATAAATGTCTCAGTTTTGTGACTGAAGACTTACTTGCAGGAGCCACCATCTATCAAGGGGAAAAAAATGCTTCTATTGTGATGTGCAGGTCCTCAGCTGATGTGAATTGTCTTGAAGTCAATGGAACTAGACAGTTGACACCAGCTGTTTATACTGAAATATACCTCTGATGTTCATGTGAACTTATCAGGAGGCATTTTCTGGCTTTCAAACTAGGTTTAGATAAATCCCTAGGTTTATTTTGATAAAGTAAATGCCTTTAAACGGGTCATTTCTGCTTTCATTACATATTTTAAATGCATCAGAACCAATCTAATAAAATGGGCTAGATTCCTTGAAGGCTGCAAGAACAAGGTGAGTGTCACCAAAAATGGGATATATTAATTATTAATGTGCAACATCACATTTTTAGTGTTGAGTTAAAGTGCATAATCTTTCAACCAGTTTTGGGAACAGCTAAAATGCATATTGGAGTAACAAGTTATTTAAAATAGGGAAGTGAAACTGTTCCATTGACTTTGGTACAGAACCATGCTAGACACTGTCTGTTGAACCAAGACATAGGCCCCAACATAAACCAAACAATTTACTGGAATAATGGACATTAACCTAATGATTTACTGGAATACTTAATTGGGAATATTAGGATGGGCTTCTGAAGATATTTATCATGTCTAGCCCCAGAAATGTTACAAACGCTCATGACTGGTGAAATATTGAGATGTGCTCACTGGGCCTGCCAATTGGGGTGACCCATAACTGTTAGGAAAATGGGCTGCATTTGATTGTGTCAAATGACTTGAAATTGAGCTCAATGTTGATTCATCGAGGGACCCTGGAGGAGGTGCAAGTGGGAGGAGCAACAGATCCTCATAGAGAATGACTGCTTCCAATGCAAAACACTGCATCCAAAACCAGAATTCTAGGATCTGGTCTACAGCCACACTAGTACTTCTGAGCCAACTCACACCTGAGTTTGAGAAAGAAATTGGAGATAGGACATAAAAGGCTGTCCAACTTGCAAGGACCAAATGATCTATGAAGCATTTAACATTCCATCTCTCAGAGGCCTGTTTCAAGAGAACTCCCTTGCCAAGATCCAGGAACAACACAGAGTTATACATATCATTGCGGAAGAAACTTGAACTGTCCTTCCCTATCTGAAGACCCAGTCACTGCCAGCTGTCAAACTGAGCTGGGGAATCCAGCTCCATGAGGCATCTACCTAATAAGTACCAGAGACATTGTTAATTCATTTTCTTTTGAGTAATGGCTCAATTAATTGAAGTTAAGTGTTTTCCAGATGTATTCCTGTGAATATTTATAAGAAATATTTATTTAGATCACCAATGCCATAACTGGACTTTGTGTGACAAGTGTCAGCAATGACTATTGTACTCTGGGAGAGGTAGTTTTGAATTGAATTGGCATCTTCAGTAAATAAGTTATTGGCTGGAGACCTCAGTTCTTCAACTTGTTGCTTGTGGGCAGATTCTGGAGCCCACACGGAGCCCCACTGATGTCAGTGGGGCACAGGTCAGCCCATGTGCACCAAATTGCAGAATGGAGACCTAAGCTTCTTTGGAGTTATTTGGATGACTTGGCGCAAAGAAGGGCCATAGCTTGGAACTGGCATATTAAATTGGAGTGGCAAATTAGAAAAGGACTTGTATTAAGGATCCATGATTTTATATTGATATTGAAATTACTTACCTGAATAGGTTATGTTTTAGCTGCAATAAGGTACTGCTATCTCAAAAGGTTTGTGATAAAATGTTTATGGAGTCTACATAAAGTTCTAGTACTTCATATTCCATTCATTATTTTAAAACTCTATAAACACTCATTTAACTATTTTTATTTTCCATTCTTTAACTTAGCACTGTAATATTTTGTTTTACAAGATTTATAAATTTAAAAGAATTTTTGAGTCTGTACTTTAGATTGGATTAACCAAACAAACAGCCATGAAAATTAGGATATGGATAATTGGTTAATTCAAGTTACTTAACCGATGTGTGTCTAATCCCATACGTAGTCTATTGGTCTTATCTGGGTAAAATGGAATTTAAAACAGCTACTGCTATTCACTTTCAAACTGTAAGTGTTTATAACAGCTATTAAATTTCTGTATTTATAGAAAAAAAACACTTGATAAATATCAAACTATACATTTATAAATACGCCAGTCTTACAGAACTATAGAAATATGGCAAATGCCACGAAAACTATTCATTAAAGTTCAAAAATAAATAATGAATAGGCATATCCTGTCACCAAAATTGAGTGACAGATTAATGAATCCAGGCAAACAGCTCAATTTATTTGTAATACTATATATTTTCACTGAACACCTACTCACGACACATTTGTGTAGGATGCATATTTGAAGACATGAGTCTAGCAAAGAATAACTTGCAGAGTAATAAACCTATTGGATTGACCATTGGTCCATCTAGTCTTGTATCCTGTCTCTAGCAAAGTCTAGAACTTAATGCTTCTGAATAAGGTGCAAAAAACCCATAGTGGACAATTATGGGATAAGCTACCTACTGAAATTTCTTCATAAGACCCATCAGTTAGATGTTTTATTCTCAGGAGGTAGAAGAGTTTCTCTTAAAAATAACCTTACATAATGCAATTATAGATGCTTCCATTGCCAATATATTTATTTTTATTTGTTTCATATAAGCTGATAAAAAGGACATATCTAAGACTCTGGGCACCTTAGCACATTAACTATATAATACAGTTGTCAAGGTTCCTTCCCCACTCTGAACTCTAGGGTACAGATGTGGGGACCTGCATGAAAGACCCCCTAAACTTATTCTTACCAGCTTAGGTTAAAAACTTCTCCAAGGTACAAACTTTGCCTTGTCCTTGAACTGTATGCTGCCATCACCAAGCGTTTTAAACAAAGAACAGGGAAAGAGCTCACTTGGAGGGATATTTTGGGAGAAGATGTCTCCAAGCCCTACACCCCCCTTTCCTGGGGAAGGCTTGATAAGAATCATTACCAATTGGTACAGGTGAACACAGATCCAAACCCTTGGATCTTAAGAACAATGAGAAATCAATCAGGTTCCTAAAAGAAGAATTTTAATTAAAGAAAAGGTAAAAGAATTACCTCTGTAAAAATCAGGATGGTAAATACCTTACAGGGTAATCAGATTCAAAACAGAGAATCCCTCTAGGCAAAACCTTAAGTTACAAAAGACACAAAAACAGGAATATACATTCCATTCAGCACAGCTTATTTTATCAGCCATTAAACAAAAGAATCTAATGCATTTTCTAGCTAGATTCCATACTAACTTTCCAGGAGTTGTAAGGCTGCATTCCTGATCTGTTCCCGGCAAAAGCATCACACAGACGGACCAAAACCTTTGTCCCCCTCCTCCAGATTTGAAAGAATCTTGCTTGTCCCCTCATTGGCCATTTTGGGTCAGGTGCCAATGGGATTACCTTAGCTTCTTAACTCTTTACAGGTGAAAGGGTTTAGCCTCTGGCCAGGAGGGATTTTATAGCACTGTATACAGAAAGGTGGTTACCCTTCTCTTTATATTTGTGACAACAGTAATCCCAGCATCATCAAAATAACCATTCCAACAGGAACTCAGCCATTCAGAGCTTACAGGGAGTGGGACTCCCCTCTACCCCTTGAGTATTATGGGGTAACGTATACCTCTCTGAATGTTATTGAAACTCTTGGTCTTATGATATCTAGTGGCAATGAGTTTTACAGTTTAGTTATGCATGGTGTAAAAAAGTATTTCCTTTGATAAAGTTACATTTATCCCCTTACAATTTCATTGAGTGTCCCTTGTTCTATTAGAGAGGAGTCAAATAAAAGCACTCTCTTCTCTGTACATTTAATTTTATACCTCTATCATATCCACTTATTCATGTAAAATAATTTTTAATTTAAATTCAGATTTTCAGGCTCTCTTCCTGTTGAAATCTTTCTAAGCTTCTAATCATTTATGTTGCTCATCTCTGAGCCTCCCCACACCATTTCTGATTTTTTTTTAAGACAGGGTGATGAGAAATGAATATAATGGGTGAAATCCTGGCCCAGTTGAAATCAATGGGAAGTCTATTATTGACTTCAATGGGACCAGGATTTCATTCATTTGTTCAAGGGGGTGTACCAATGATTTGTAAAACAGTATTACCATAGCTTCAGTATTATGTTCCTTATGAATTCTTACATTGTGTTTGCTGTTTCAGCAGCCCTTGCACATTGAGCAGAGGTTTTAGTCTAGCTGTTCACACCACCACTTTCGTCTTTTTCCAGAGTGGTTGAAATGAACGTAGAACCCAGTAATTATTTAAATTATTCTTTCCAATGTGAACTACTTTGCATTTGTTAACATAGAATTTTAGCTTCTATCATGCTGTCCTTTAATTTAGCTTGGTTAGGTCCCTCTGAAGTTTCTCAGTCTTCTCTAACCTGAGTCATTTTGGGTCATCTGAACATTTTTCACCTCACTTTTAACCCTCTTTTCCAGATCATTAACATATTAAGCACCACTTTTAGTGCAGAATCTCGGGGCATCTCTGTTAATCTTTGGACAAATTGAAAATTGATCATTTAGTCCTACTCTGTTTTTTTATCTTAGCATCTGCACAATATTTCACCTCTCATTCTGTAATTACTTAGTTTCCTTAGTATTTTCTAATGCAGGTGAGGCACTGTGTCAAAGGCTTTTTGAAAGTTCAAATAAAAGGTCATCTCACTCTCCTTTACTAGCTATTTTGCTGACATGCTCAAATTACCTAGATGAGTCACAATATTTCTTTATAGACGCTTTCTTTGTAGGAGTCCATTGTGGTCTTAAATCTATTGATATCTTTTCCTCTCAGCATCTCGTGTCAGAACCTCCAACTTGGACAATACCTCATCTTTATTACTGCTAAGAATAGATTTGAGGAAGGTATTCCCCACAACAGTAGCCTCTGTTGTGAAAATGGATACAAATAAATCCTTTATTTTCCTGCAATGCCATTATTCTCCTTAATTATGGATAGTCCAGCAAACCTACTGGTTTCCTTACAACTTTCCTGCTTCTATTGTATTGAAAAGAAATATTTATTTTTTATAACTTTGGCTACTTGCTCTACAAATTCCATCAGTACCATACTGTTTCATCTTCTTACCCGATCCTTTCTATTACCTTCATTTAAGCTAGATTTCCATTTTCTGAAGCCTGTTTGGCTAGAATAGTCACTTGGGCTTTGCCATTCAGCTATACTTTTTTTCTTGCCTTTCTGCTTCCTTTCTTTTTAAAAGGTATGCATGTACCTTCTGTGACTCTATTTTGCAGTACTTACGTGACCGCCATAGTAATTCTAAGGCTTTTAATTTCTTTGTAGTTGTCTATAGAGACGTTTTGACTAGCTTCCTTATTATTTTAAATATATCTTTCTAAAGTTTAGTGTCTTGTTGACAATTCTTTGTAGTATGGTTTTGGTGTCTCATGTATTAGTATTAATTTACTGCTTGGGAACTTGCACCAAGATTTTTAAAAAATGGGCGCCTAAATTTAGGCTTCTGAATAAGTAGGTTGATTTTCTAAAGGGCTGAATATCCAGTCATTTCCACTGGAGTCCATGCTGGGGCTCAGCATCTTTTAAAGTCAGGCCACTTCAGAAACCTGTTTTTGAAAATATTGGCCTCAAATATGTTGACAGAGGAAATAAAAGCTTTGCAAAAGTTGTGTTTTGAAAGCAGTGTTTTGCTTATAAACTTTTCACTTTGCAGTTCATATAACAATAGAGGCTTTTATTCTTTTCAAGACTTATTGTCTAGCCTGTGGGATATACTGTACAGTTAGCAACCAAAACAAACCACTTCATTGGTTATGAGGAGAGGCTTGTGTTAGCACCATTTGTTCAAATACAAAAATAAAAGTGAAGTAATTAATCTAAGGAGTAGTGACAGACAAAATGCAATAATCGCTAAATTTCAATCCTAGTCTTAAAAACCCTAGCAAAGGTGCCAGTCTTCAGAGATCAAGCAGCATCAAGAGCAGACTGCAGTCTCATTACCCGCTAAAGCTTTTTGCCTTCTTTAGGGGCCTGCCTCTGATTCAGTATTCCATCTCAATTCAGCCAAGCACATAAGCATGTGCTTAATTCTCATTGATGTCAACGGGACTTACACACATGCTTAATGATTTGCTGAACAGCGGCCTACACGTAGCTCTGAGAAGACTTCTGTTTGTTCCCACTTTCATATCAGAACCGCAGCAGCAGAGGCCAGGAGAGAGTCACTGTAGTTTATATTTCAGAATAGAGGCAAACATTTGTAGCTTACTCTGGTCAGTATTACAAACTTCGCATATTGTTCACATGTGCTAGCAGCCCTATCAGCGCTTTTATTATTGTTTCACTTGCACACTTGAACCATCCCATCCAATATTGGAGATCGGATCAAGAGTCCTGTCTTTCTGATGGGAGAGCCTTCCAACCAACGTTCAGAGAAGGAGGTAAGGACTGCTCTAAAAGTCTATCCCCCACAATCCTTATATGCCAGCAGCAACAGCAACTTGAGCCCAGGGGCTACTGGTCTGCTGCTGTTCCATTTCATTGATAACTGTAGCAGGTTTTCAAGTAACTTGCTATTTATCCAACAACCAAAAACATAACCACAGTCCTCATACTGATTTTACTCTGCTGTCTCCACATCCTAGTTCTAGGACTTTATCATCAGTGTTGATATATTGGGCTATTGAATAAATAATTTTATGTATATATTTTTCTCCCACAGTAATGGATTATTTATCACAACCTACAAGATTCTGAGCAGAATAAAAGAATATTATTGAGTATTTAGAGGTTGTTCTGCTGATCAGCTTGATTGAAAACAAAGAAAGTTAATCAGCTAACACTCAGCAGACCACAGTTTAAAATCTTTTTTAAAAAGACTTCACCATGACCCACTGATCAGCACTGTTGTGACTAAACATATTTAGCTATTTTTATCTAACACCTGGCAACAACTTGTGCATCACTACTGAGGTCATCAATTGAGCTATTAAGAATGAGGACATTCGCAGTTCTCATAAAAAGCAGGGCAAGGGGTAATGGTATTTAGTTCTTAACACCAGCACTGAATTCTGGTATAAATTATCATCTTGTCCATTATTTTTCCATAGTTAGAATCTGCAGCAGGCTTACAAAGCATACACTTACCACTACAAATATGAGAGGTTTCCCAGTTGGCAGGAGTGGTCATAAGTCAGTATAATAATCTTCTCAGGGAGTAGAGAGAGAAAAAAGTCTATGAGACTGTAAAACATGAAGTGGCTACAGGACCTACAGAGAAAATAATGGAGGCAGTCTCTTCCACCGAGCATGACAATGGAACCCAACAGTGGCATGAGACACCTTCTCAGTGGCATTGGAACTTCTATAGTCGGCACGCTGAAAGTCCTGTAGACAATGGCAAGTACTTCATGCCAAGGGGTGCTGCCCCAGTATCACTCCAGTATCTCTAGTTCCAACACCCCTGCAACTTCTTCCCCTGGTGTAAGCAGCTGGAGAGGATTGCCATGTTCAGCAGGAAAACAAAAGTCTTTTGATGAGGGAGTCTTTTATCCAAGGCTTTAATCTGGCTCTGTTATGTATAGAAACAAAACATTCTTACTTAAAAAACATTCAGCTTGGGGTTATGCGCAACTGCCAGGTTATCAGGAGCACCCGGAACTGTTTGTTAGTAGAGGAAAAGCAAGTAAGCAAGATTTTACTAGGGAGGGCTGAGTCCACGCCCCTCAAGGAAAAAAACCCATGAATTTGGTCCCACTTCTTTCTCCCACTTCCAGATGCCCTCACTTACTTGATGATCCACTGTGTTAAGCTTGATGGGACCCACTGTGTTAAGCCAACATATTTATCAACGTTTCCAAAGATGATGGCAAGACAAAGGTTCACACGGTACACTGGCTCTTGACAAGAGCCTATAGGGCAGGCATGTATTGCTGGTGCAGATCAGATGCTTGGGTATCTCGGGGGATGCTGTCTGCAGGGACTGATGGAAATGGTTGTGCGAGGAGTACGTGACTGAGATCAGGTGGTTGCAGACCATATAATGCAAGCTGTTTGGTCAACTTGCAGTATTGCCAACCCCAAGCATTTAAAAATCATGACTCAAGCCCTGAAAAAACAAAAAACCCAACCCTCCAACCCCAAATCCCACAAGATTAAAGCTCAATTTTAAACTAAAAAAAGAAAAGGTTTGGGTGCTTTTTATGTGCTATCTGATTCTGGAGTTTTTGGGTACACTTCATCCACATTAAAGCGTCTCTGCCATCATAAGGGCTAGAAAGTTATTTTTTTTAAGAAAGTAAAGCTGAGGTTCTCAAAATCATTTGGCCTTAGGAGCTAAAAATAAAGTTGTTGGTGTGGCAACACTGATTTTAGAGGAGTCCTTGTGGCACCTTAGAGACTAACAAATTTATTTGGGCATAAGCTTTCGTGGGCTAGAACCCACTTCATCAGATGCATGGAGTGGAAAATACAGTAGCAGGTATATATATACAGTACATGAAAAGATGGGAGTTGCCTTACCAAGTGGGGGGTCCGTACTAACAAGATAATTGAATTAACAGTAGAATACCAAGGGAGGAAAAATCACTTTTGTAGTGGTAATGAGGATGGCCCATTTCAAACAGTTGACAAGAACGTGTGACTGTTAATTGAATTGTCTTGTTAGTACTGACCCCCCACTTGGTAAGGCAACTCCCGTCTTTTCATGTACTGTGTTTATATACCTGCTACTGTATTTTCTCCTTATTGTTTTTGCTAATACAGACTAACACGGCTACCACTTCTGAATACTGATTTTAGAGATATCAGGGATAAGGCAAGACAGGAAAAGGGCTCTCCTCCAAAGGAAGGCAGCCTGTGACGTCGGGCCTGTGGTGAAAAGGCCTATGAAGAAACTCAGGAGGAGGTCTTACAGATAAGCAGGGGAAGAAAAAGGACCTCCAAGGAAGAGTAATAAACACTTGAAGGAAAGATCTTGGGGCATCACAATAATGGTGTTCGCTTGAAGCCTGGTGTTAGCATGTATCCTTGTTTAGGGGCACCAGACTGGAGTTTCCAGAGTTCTGTTGCCAGCTCAGCTATAGACAAAGATGTGAGGATACTTTTTATCCCGAGTGTTTGGAAGAAGTCCTTTGTTATTCTCCCTGCAACAATCAAGAAATTATTTAGCCTGTGAGGGAATCGCTTAGCTTTGTTTCAGTGGTGTAAGAGACTGTTGAGCCTGGAGAGAGCTGAAGGACTATTGAGCTGAAGGAAGGGAAAATCTGAAACAGTCTCAAGGTTATGAACATTTACATTTCGCTACTGCTATTTTTTAAAAATATGTACTGAAACCTAGCATGTTGAAGGCTGTGAAAGGTCTTAGGTTTGAATGAGTCTTACTTTAGCTGTTGAATGCTTCAGAATTAAGTGCAAAAGAGGAGAAAAGATTGACTTTTGGTGAAGACATGGCACTAAGCTAGGAAATGAGAGTTCCACTGCCAGCTCACCCATAGACAAGGGGGTGAGCATACTTTGCTTATAAAATTGATATACCATAGAGAGAAATGTGTACTTTCAATGACTTTTCAAAGTCCATCATGGAGCAAAGAAAGAGCAGCGCCTCCCAGGCCCAATATAAAACTATCTTCTCCACCTCAGTAAAAGTCACAAAAATACCATTGTTACTCAAAAAAACCAAAACAAAAACAAAAAAAACCACAACCACTCTCCAAACACAAATGTTCTAATTAAAAAATTAATCAGACTCAGGAAAGACGCTTCTGCTTGGTCTCAGAGAATGTCAGAAGAACAGTGTTCCACTTGCAGAGAAAAGAACAAACTTAAAAAACGCCTTTCACACATGTTATCTTTAACTTTCACTATACTTACTTCTATAGTTATCAAATTCCTTGTTCCACAGCAAACATCATGTGAGAACCAAGACTAATTAGGAGACTAATCACGCTTTTATGTTGATTGGCTGTTTTGCCCCCAACTCTTCAAAGGTTGTGACCCTACACTGGTTATTTAAAGAAATGAGATTCATAGTGGGGTTTTCAAGAGCACCTACATACTTAATCCCCATTGGGTGTGAGGTGCCCAGGCACTTTTGAAAACCCCACTAACTGTATCAGTTTTATAAAAAACACTTGAACTAATATAAAAATCAAGAAAACATATCACCAAAACCAAGCTATTATTAATGTTAAACTGAAGTAAAAACGGAACGTTACAAAAACTGAATTAAAATCAAATTGGCAAATTAGTCTCAAGATTTGATTGAAATTAAATAATCATATAAATAAAAGTCATAAAATTAATCCACTTAATACCAAATGTAATCAACATAATCAATTCTAAAGAGGATTTTAAGTAGGTAGCTGTCTGTTTAGTTATAAAACCCAACTAAAGAATTTTACCAAAGTTAATCAAATCTATGATTTACAGCTGGTCACAGGATTGATACTGAGAACAAGTTATCTAATGTCTAAGGCCTGGTCTACACTACATGGTTAGGTCAACATCAGCTGCCTTGCATCAACCTAGCTGTGGAAGTGTCTTCACTTAAATTTGGCTCCCATTGATGCAAGTGCCTCTCTGCACTGATTAGTAACATCACCTCCCCAAGTGGCGTAGAGCTCCAGTTGATGTAACTAGGTCAACACAGAGACAGTGTAGACACTGCGTTGCTTACACTGACTATTATTGGCTTTCAGGAGCTGTCCCACAATGCCCCACATTGGCAATACAATCAATACCAGCCCTCCTAGTGAGGACACGCACCACCGACACACGGAGCCAAGTGTATGCGCACACGCCATTTAAAAGTGCAGGGGGTGTATGCTGATGTAAATTAGGTTGGCATAATTTTGTAGTGTAGACATGGCCTAAGGCACATCGTCAGAGCCAATTATAAAGCTTCCTTAGAATTCTATTCTTGTGAGATGGGTAACCCTTTCCTCCCTCTTCCCATCAGAGAGATTATGGTCTAGACTTTAGCAGACTACTTAAGCAGAAGTTAGACAACTTTTATTTACCAGAAATTACAGATGACGATCTCAAGTCTCTTAAGACAAACAACCACAGAACACACTTTAGTGAATAATTTTATGAGACAATATTTTAAGCTACTAAACAGAGAACTTTCTGTCACCTTTCTGAGGTGGACTTTATGGTTATTCATACCCACACATGTACACAACCACGCTTTCAAACCCTAACGTTAAAAAGAATATAAAAAGGCTGCTATGTCTCCCAGCTACAAAAATATTCAGAAAAGAAAAACAAAATACTTAACAGAAGCTTTGCAAACTCTTCAACTGATGTCTGTGACACATCCCCTCAAAATATAATAAATTCAATTACATGAGACCACTTTTGAATAAGCTGGTACTGTCTTATCTGTGTGAAAGTTCTTAAGAGGACATTGTGTTATCAGTTTAAGGAAAGTTCAACAACAAAATCCTTTAAAAATATTTGACTGAAAAAACCAAACAAAAACAAAAACACCCTAACAGTCACTCAACATTCATCCATCAGTAAAATTAAAAATAAGTTCAAACAAATAATCAATTTCATCACTTCAGTTTCCTCAGAAAGAATAGAGTAAATGCCTCATTTCTATTTTAGAACTGGGCTATAAGTCAAACAGCTTGTCTTCTGCAATCTTCATCTTGAAGGATAAAAGTTATTGTAAAGCCTCTGAAGATGAAACCCATCTAAAACATAAATACCTTTATATGAAATTTAAGGTAACTATACCCATGAAGCTATTCTTCTCACAACTGTATTCCAGTCCTGTGATTTTTCCATTTTGTAGTTTCAGGAACTCTATTTTTTATCCCCTTGATCAGAAAGTTTGTATGTGTCAGAGTCATTGTCAGAGGACCAGGAAAAAAAAATAATCCTGATTCTTGTTTGCAGAATAATAATTCTACACACCACTTCAAATATAGATTGATAAAAAATTCCAAGGTGTACAACACAATTTTAAAATTTATTTTATTCTGTGACTGGATGATTTTTGTGTATCAATGGATTGAGGTGTCAACACACCTAACGTTGGGAGTACATAACACCCACCCACACCATGCTTATAGTTATACTTCTGGCCACAAGCTCTCTGTTTGACGTTGGGCAAGTTATTTAGCGTATTTGACTCAGTGTCCTCTCGCTGTATAACAAGTACAACAATATTGACTTATCCACAGCCGTACTTTAAAGCTTACTTTGTTAATATCTGCAAATCCCTCTGAAATCCTCTGATTCAAGATGCTATACAAGTACAACATTCAAAGTAATGAATTCAAAAATATTAGATGATAAATTTATCTTAGTGAGGATATGTGTAATGTTTCTTTAAAACTGTAGCAGGAAGCCAGAAGGAAAGGGCCCTGGAGAAGTTTGTAGGAAAAGCTCTACAGTGAACCAGAAAGACAGAATAGTTTCAGGGAATAACACTCAGTTTAATAAAATTCCCTTTTCAGTGTTAAAAAAGATGTACTTTACCATTTTCACATGACAATGCCTCAGTTAAGGTCAAGCCTGTAAAAGGCAAGCCTACCTTCAAGGAAATCATATAACTAACATTAATTGTATGAACATTTTACATTAAATATTTCAACTTGCTTAATTTCATTTAAGATTGAATCAGAACTGGCGTGGGGTAGAACATTGGACAGTTTCAAACTCTAGCACATCTCAAATTCAGGATTGCCTCAAACTCTGGATCATTTAAGTAACTTCTCCAGTGGGAGAGCACCTGAAACTGGAACACATAAAAAAACCTCTGAGATTATTACAATCTGTGGACCAGCTCAAATTTGGGACCAGCTCAAACTCCAGGCCATCAATTTGAAACTTCATTACTTTAAAAGTACTGAACTGATTTTCTTCACATTTGGCTTGTTTTGTAGATATAATTGAAAAAACAAGCAAGGCTGAAGGTTATAAGTACTACACTGTGATTTACTGTATGCAAGTATAAGAAATTTCAGCTGTGTATCATATTAAATTTTAAAATAACTAGAATTCTATAAGGGACAATACTTAAATATAAGTCTGAGGGGAAGGAGTTACATTTGAGACTTAAGCTCATCATATTTCTCCTGTTGCAGAATTACAGGCAGTTCAGAGAAGAGTGACAAATGATAATAAAGCACCTGGAAAACCTCATCTGTGGAGAGATTGAAAAGATTGGGATGGTTTATTTAGAAAGGAAATATGAGAAAAGTATAATACAATGAATGGTTTAGAGAAGGTACATTTGGGAACTTCTGTTCTCCCAGTCTCATTACTCAGGAACACAGAGCCATTCACTGCAATTAAAGGACATGAAATTTAAAACTGATAAAAGGAAGTACTTTTTCACACAATGTTTGATTAAACAGTGGAACTTTCAAAGATTAAAAAAGATCTTACAGAAAAATGCATCGCTCTTTCCCTCAAGTGTGGATTCTTCTTTCCCCTCGTCTGCAAAAGTTACACTGGTCCATGATCAAGGATGGGCCTTACACAGCTGTAATTCCCATGGATGAGGCAGATCAAAACACAGTGCAGAGGTCAGAGTTCAGGTAAGGATCCGATAGCCTGGAGATCCAATCCAAGGGGACAGTTCAGCAAGGCAGCAGAAGGGTCCAAGTAGCAACAAGCAGGCAATGGCTTGTTGGTCAGACAAGGACAGGAAGGAAGCAGGAAGTTTATATAGGGTCACTAGCCAATCAGGGTCAAGATCATGTGGCCAATCAGGGAGCAGGCTGCAAAACCCTGGCTGTTGACCCACTCAACTCTGTAAAGTCCCCTATAGCCTGGTGCATGGCTGTGGTGTGATGGGTAAGGCTGTTTTCTGAGCTTCTAAAGGGCTTTGCTTTGAGACTAGATTACTGACAACAGCCCCATTCCAGTGACAGATTAAGGTCCAATATCTTATATGTCTTCTTGGATAGAAATGTGAGTTCAGCCCTTAGACAGAGGATATTATGGCTTTTCCAAAGGAACACATAACACTTTCTTCCACTTCTCTGAACATACCTGGACTTACAACGTATATCATTTAAATGCATAGAATAGCTACTTTAAGTTATTTTCAGAGATTTCTAAAATGTATTAGAAATTGTATTACAATTTTTTATTAAGGTACATTTCTGCTCTTCCGCTGATCACTGTACAGTTGGATTTGTCATACAAAAGCAATCTGGCTTTTTAGACAGGGGGATACAAAAAATAATCCTCTCTTTTTAAACAACTCTCTAAAATGCTTTTCCTGTTAAGTATGTGGCGTAGAATCAACCCTGGTTATATGCATCTATATTATATCATATGCACACACAAAATAGGACGAAGTTCATATAACATCAACATCTTACTATATCCACCCATATCTTTCTTTTTCCATAAATGTGACTATTCAGTTGTAAAAGTGAGATGTTCCTGTATTTGCTTATTTAACTTTCCTTTTCTGTTTTTGATGTAACTAACAACCAACCTCTCTACTTTAAGCAGACTTTTACTCAAAAAAGTAGACATGCCAGTAATTCCATGCACTCCAGGAGGATTTTACTTATGTTTCCAATTTACATGGAAGATGCTCAGATACTACACTGATGGGCAACTGTGTAAACCCTACAATGGACAGAGAGATAGATATAATAATTAACCAGATCATCTGTCCACCTTCTGGGAAATGTATAGTTATTATTAGTGTAATACTCTTTCCCAAAGTGACATAAAGGGGTTGCTGATTAATAAAAAAGGTAACACATTGAAAAGAAATATGTTTTAACATTTTTCGAAACCTAACAACAACAAAAAGGTATCTTGTAAGGCTTTCATCTTCTAATTACTACTGATTTGAGACTCTATTTCTGTAATTATATTTATGTAACCTGTTTTAATAACTGCTAAATCACAATAGCAGCTGCCTCCTATGACTGTGAAGACTACTTAGAATGCTTTCTTTCCATCAAAACAATAATTCCAATAATTTTAATGACCAGATTTCTGCAGATGTTTATTGCAATACAAGTGCCTGATGCATTGAATCAACCCTGGTTATATGCATCTATATTATATCATATGCACACACAAAATAGGACGAAGTTCATATAACATCAACATCTTACTATATCCACCCATATCTTTCTTTTTCCATAAATGTGACTATTCAGTTGTAAAAGTGAGATGTTCCTGTATTTGCTTATTTAACTTTCCTTTTCTGTTTTTGATGTAACTAACAACCAACCTCTCTACTTTAAGCAGACTTTTACTCAAAAAAGTAGACATGCCAGTAATTCCATGCACTCCAGGAGGATTTTACTTATGTTTCCAATTTACATGGAAGATGCTCAGATACTACACTGATGGGCAACTGTGTAAACCCTACAATGGACAGAGAGATAGATATAATAATTAACCAGATCATCTGTCCACCTTCTGGGAAATGTATAGTTATTATTAGTGTAATACTCTTTCCCAAAGTGACATAAAGGGGTTGCTGATTAATAAAAAAGGTAACACATTGAAAAGAAATATGTTTTAACATTTTTCGAAACCTAACAACAACAAAAAGGTATCTTGTAAGGCTTTCATCTTCTAATTACTACTGATTTGAGACTCTATTTCTGTAATTATATTTATGTAACCTGTTTTAATAACTGCTAAATCACAATAGCAGCTGCCTCCTATGACTGTGAAGACTACTTAGAATGCTTTCTTTCCATCAAAACAATAATTCCAATAATTTTAATGACCAGATTTCTGCAGATGTTTATTGCAATACAAGTGCCTGATGCATTGAAGTGAATGGCAGAACTCCTATTGACTTCTGTAGGAGCAAGATTGGGCCCTTGATTTTCACTATTGAGATATTTCTTCCCCCATTCAGTTAAAGGAGCATTTCAAGACAAGCATCCTTTGATCAAACTGTTTGGAATCTTTCCCAGAATTACAAGTGAAGCAAGTCTGGTCATCTCATACTTCATTTTATCCCATGCTATATAGATGGTTCTCAGATCCTTCCGATCATATTTTAAGGAATGACAAAAGATTCTCACAACAGTTTTTCTCAATATCCCTTTAAGAAAAGTTTACACACCAAATTCATGAACATCTTCTTGTTTGGGTCATAGAATCATAGAATATCAGGGTTGGAAGGGACCTCAGGAGGTCATCTAGTCCAACCCCCTGCTCAAAGCAGGACCATTCCCCAATTAAATCATCCCAGCCAGGGCTTTGTCAAGCCTGACCTTAAAAACTTCTAAGGAAGGAGATTCTACCACCTCCCTAGGTAACGCATTCCAGTGTTTCACCACCCTCCTAGTGAAAATTTTTTTCCTAATATCTAACCTAAACCTCCCCCACTGCAACTTGAGACCATTACTCCTTGTCCTGTCCTCTTCTACCACTGAGAATAGTCTAGAACCATCCTCTCTGGAACTACCTCTCAGTTCGTTGAGAGCAGCTATCAAATCTCCCCTCATTCTTCTCTTCTGCAGACTAAACAATCCCAGTTCCCTCAGCCTCTTCTCATAAGTCATGTGTTCCAGACCCCTAATCATTTTTGTTGCCCTTCGCTGGACTCTTTCCAATTTATCCACATCCTTCTTGTAGTGTGGGGCCCAAAACTGGACACAGTACTCCAGATGAGGCCTCACCAATGTCGAGTAGAGGGGGCGATCACGTCCCTCGATCTGCTCGCTACGCCCCTACTTATACATCCCAAAATGCCATTGGCCTTCTTGGCAACAAGGGCACACTGCTGACTCATATCCAGCTTCTCGTCCACTGTCACCCCTAGGTCCTTTTCCGCAGAACTGCTGCCTAGCCTTTCGGTCCCTAGTCTGTAGCGGTGCATTGGGTTCTTCCGTCCTAAGTGCAGGACCCTGCACTTGTCCTTGTTGAACCTCATCAGATTTCTTTTGGCCCAATCCTCCAATTTGTCTAGGTCCCTCTGTATCCTATCCCTGCCCTCCAGCGTATCTACCACTCCTCCTAGTTTAGTATCATCCGCAAATTTGCTGAGAGTGCAATCCACACCATCCTCCAGATCATTTATGAAGATATTGAACAAAACCGGCCCCAGAACCGACCCCTGGGTCACTCTACTTGACACCGGCTGCCAACTAGACATGGAACCATTGATCACTACCCGTTGAGCCCGACAATCTAGCCAACTTTCTACCCACCTTATAGTGCATTCATCCAGCCCATACTTCTTTAACTTGCTGACAAGAATACTGTGGGAGACCATGTCAAAAGCTTTGCTAAAGTCAAGAAACAATACATCCACTGCTTTCCCTTCATCCACAGAACCAGTAATCTCATCATAGAAGGCGATTAGATTAGTCAGGCATGACCTTCCCTTGGTGGGAAGGGATCACTTTCCTCTCATGTAAGTGCTTCAGGATTGATTCCTTGAGGACCTGCTCCATGATTTTTCCAGGGACTGAAGTGAGGCTGACTGGCCTGTAGTTCCCAGGATCCTCCTTCTTCCCTTTTTTAAAGATTGGCACTACATTAGCCTTTTTTCAGTCATCCGGGACTTCCCCCATTCGCCACGAGTTTTCAAAGATAATGGCCAATGGCTCTGCAATCACAGCCACCAATTCCTTTAGCACTCTCTGATGCAACGCGTCCGGCCCCATGAACTTGTGCACATCCAGCTTTTCTAAATAGTCCCTAATCACCTCTTTCTCCACAGAGGGCTGGCCATCTACTCCCCATGCTGTGATGCCCAGTGCAGCAGTCTGGGAGCTGACCTTGTTCGTGAAGACAGAGGCAAAAAAAGCATTGGGTACATTAGCTTTTTCCACATCCTCTGTCACTAGGTTGCCTCCCTCATTCATTAAGGGGCCCTGTCAAGGTTCCTCCCCCACTCTGAACTCTAGGGTACAGATGTGGGGACCTGCATGAAAAACCTCCTAAGCTTATCTTTACCAGCTTAGGTCAAAAACTTCCCCAAGGTACAAAATATTCCCCCCGTTGTCCTTGGACAGGCCGCTACCACCACCAAACTAATACTGGTTACTGGGGAAGAGCTGTTTGGACGCGTCCTTCCCCCCAAAATACTTCCCAAAACCTTGCACCCCACTTCCTGGACAAGGTTTGGTAAAAAGCCTCACCAATTTGCCTAGGTGACTACAGACCCAGACCCTTGGATCTTAAGAACAATGAATAATCCTCCCAACACTTACACCCCCCCTTTCCTGGGAAATGTTGGATAAAAAGCCTCACCAATTTGCATAGGTGACCACAGACCCAAACCCTTGGATCTGAGAACAATGAAAAAGCATTCAGTTTTTTACAAGAAGACTTTTAATAAAAAATAGAAGTAAATAGAAATAAAGAAATCCCCCCTGTAAAATCAGGATGGTAGATATCTTACAGGGTAATTAGATTCAAAAACGTAGAGAACCCCTCTAGGCAAAACCTTAAGTTACAAAAAAGATACACAGACAGAAATAGTTATTCTATTCAGCACAATTCTTTTCTCAGCCATTTAAAGAAATCATAATCTAACACATACCTAGCTAGATTACTTACTAAAAGTTCTAAGACTCCATTCCTGATCTATCCCTGGCAAAGACCAGCATACAGACAGACACAGACCCTTTGTTTCTCTCCCTCCTCCCAGCTTTTGAAAGTATCTTGTCTCCTCATTGGTCATTTTGGTCAGGTGCCAGCGAGGTTACCTTTAGCTTCTTAACCCTTTACAGGTGAGAGGAGCTTTCCCCTGGCCAGGAGGGATTTCAAAGGGGTTTACCCTTCCCTTTATATTTATGACAGGCCCACACTTTCCTTGGCTTTCTTCTTGTTGCCAACATACCTGAAGAAACCCTTCTTGTTACTCTTGACAACTCTTGGTAGCTGCAGTTCCAGGTGCGATTTGGCCCTCCTGATTTCATTCTTACATGCCCGAGCAATATTTTTATACTCTTCCCTGGTCATATGTCCAACCTTCCACTTCTTGTAAGCTTCTTTTTTATGTTTAAGATCCGCTAGGATTTCACCGTTAAGCCAAGCTGGTCGCCTGCCATATTTACTATTCTTTCGACACATCGGGATGGTTTGTCCCTGTAACCTCAACAGGGATTCCTTGAAATACAGCCAGCTCTCCTGGACTCCTTTCCCCTTCATGTTAGTCCCCCAGGGGATCCTACCCATCTGTTCCCTGAGGGAGTCAAAGTCTGCTTTCCTGAAGTCCAAGGTCCGTATCCTGCTGCTTACCTTTCTTCCCTGTGTCAGGATCCTGAACTCAACCATCTCATGGTCACTGCCTCCCAGATTCCCATCCACTTTTGCTTCCCCTACTAATTCTTCCCGGTTTGTGAGCAGCAGGTCAAGAAAAGCTCCCCCCTAATTGGCTCGTCTAGCACTTGCACCAGGAAATTGTCCCCTACATTTTCCAAAAACTTCCTGGATTGTCTATGCACCGCTGTATTGCTCTCCCAGCAGATATCAGGAAAATTAAAGTCACCCATGAGAACCAGGGCGTGTGATCTAGTAGCTTCTGCGAGCTGCCAGAAGAAAGCCTCATCCACCTCATCCCCCTGGTCCGGTGGTCTATAGCAGACTCCCACCACTACATCACTCTTGTTGCTCACGCTTCTAAACTTAATCCAGAGACACTCAGGTTTTTCTGCAGTTTCGTATCGGAGCTCTGAGCAGTCATACTGCTCCCTTACATACAGTGACTAACCAATTTATTTGAGCATGAGCTTTCATGAGCTACAGCTCACTTCATCGGATGCATACCGTGGAAACTGCAGGACATTATATACACACAGAGACCATGAAACAATACCTCCTCGTCCCCGGGGCGGGGGAGGGGGGGGTTGAGAAAGCCTGGATTTTTGCTGGAAATGGCCAACCTTGATTACCATGCACGTTGTAGGGAGAGTGGTCACTTTGGATAACCTATTACCAGCAGGAGAGTGAGTTTGTGTGTGTGGTTTTTGGAGGGGGGTGAGGGAGTGAGAGAACCTGGATTTGTGCAGGAAATGGCCCACCTTGATTATCATACACATTGTGAAGAGAGTGGTCACTTTGGATGGGCTATTACCAGCAGGAGAGTGAGTTTGGGTGGGGGGGGGGCGGAGGGTGAGAAAACCTGGATTTGTGCTGGAAATGGCTCAACTTGATGATCACTTTAGATAAGCTATTACCAGCAGGACAGTAGGGTGGGAGGAGGTATTGTTTCATGGTCTCTGTGTGTATATAATGTCTTCTGCAGTTTCCACGGTATGCATCCGATGAAGGGAGCTGTAGCTCAGGAAAGCTCATGCTCAAAAAATTGGTTAGTCTCTAAGGTGCCACAAGTACTCCTTTTCTTTTTGCGAATACAGACTAACACGGCTGTTACTCTGAAACCTGTCATTATGCAGATTAAAAGGTGTCTCTCCCCCCACCCCCACCCCCCATCAACTTAAACATCACCCTGGTGGCGGAACATTGTTCTCCCGCTGGAGTTACGAGCAGAGCGAGCCCGCCCGCCCCAGCCAGGCCAATGCAGGGTCAGACACCATCTCCCCTTCACCCGGAGAGCTCCCCGCCACACGGCCTATTCGCGGCTCCTGCTCGCAGCCCCCGAGGGGCGAGCGCAGCTGTCGGGTTGCTCGGGTGTGAGCTTCTCTCATGAAGGCTCCTGCAAAGACCCCAGCTACCCTGTCCCCCAGGAGCCTGCCCCCCCCCCCAGCCGCCGAGCATGGGACCCCAGAGGTTGGAGGGGCCGGGGCAGGAGGCCAAGCGATGCGCGCCGCGCTCTGGGCCAGGCTCCTCGGGAAGGGAGAAGTGACGTCTGCACACGGGGTTGATTTGTCCCCCGAAGGGAGGATTTCCCAGAGAACAGGAGCCCTTTCTGAAAGGCAGGACGTCTCGCCGACTTGGGAGCAATTCTGGGTTTTTTGCTGGGTTTTCTGGCACGTCTAAAAGCTACTGTTCATTTCCTGGAACCCCCACCCCCCAGTCTCCCCTTAACCCAACACCTAGCTTTGGGGGAAACAAAAATATTCGATCTCAATTTGTGGCCGAAGAATGGACACACAATTAAACAGCGGCTGCAGTACACATCGTACGTCATTCACAGACACTGCGGGGCCCTGCAGCCTGCCAGGCTGTAAAAATAATCACAGGGCTGCTATGACACTGGGATCTTGAGAATAACCCCCTGTCTCCACCCTAACCCCAGTCCCTCCATTGCAGAGCAGGGGTGGGAGTCAGGTTCCCAGGGCACTGCTCTGGAGGAAGATCACAGCTTACCTCCTCCAGGGACTCCATGGCTGCAGCAGCCTTTGCAAGGCAGGTCCCTGCTCCATCTCCCCCTCTCTGTGCATTAGCTGAGGGGGGAGCCCCAACTCCCCCCTTCACACAAATCATGTCTTCCCCCATGGCTCGGGCAAGGGAAAGCGCGCGAAAAAGCCAGCCGCGAGGAGAACGAAACTACACAGCACGGGGGAGATCATACACAATTATTAGCATATTGCTTCTGATTGGACAAGGGGCAGGAGCCCCGGAGGGGGAGGAGGGTCCACTTGCTCTGGCCCAGGGCCCCAGGAAACCCTTGTCCGCCTCTGCTCGTCTCGCTATTGGCCTAGTTTTACCAGGGGCTGCCTGAAAGCACTGGTGACGTCAGTGCAAACCAACATTCCAGACAGTGACGTCTTCATCTTGCTCTATGGAGTGTACACCGACATGTACATTTCCAGCTGATTTCTTTTATAATTATATGGTAACAAGGAGAGAGTCAGCAATTTTTCCATAATAGTGGCTGTGTGACACTTTTGTATTTTTATGTCCGGCTTTGTAAGCGAATGGTTTTTAAGTGAGGTGTAACTTGGGGTCTGTAAATCAGACTCCTGAAAGGGGTACAGCAGTATGGAAAAGTTGAGAGCCACTGCAATCCTTGGGCGAGCAGGGGCAGAGACTGGTGGGACGGGGGGAGAAGGGGCAAAGAAGGGCCTCTCTGCCCCGGGCACAGACTGGGGGAGGGTTGGAACTGTGGCAGAGTGGGAATTTTCTGTACTATTTTGTATGAATACTATGTGCCTCAGTTTCCCCTATGTGCTGCATGGTTAAGTAGGTGGTGGGAAAAGGTTGTTTATCCTTTGTAGAGACCCAGAGATACAGACGTGGCTGACGCCTAGATGCCTGGGCCCTGGGGCCCCATGCCCATGGAGACGCCCAGAAGACAATGGCCATTCCAATTGCCCAGACATTTGGCACCCAGCAACTAACAACCATGGATGGCCCACCCTCTGCAGGAAGCCAGTGGGATGGATCTAGCTGGAGAACAAAGGGCTGAGGAGGAAGGCCAGGGGACAAGGTTTGCCCAGGAAGAAAAACAAAGGGCTGAAGAGGAGCCACGTTGGGGGTTGTTCAGTGTGGAGCCACTGGAATCGGGGACGCTCTCCTGAACTGGAACAACAAAGTGGTCAAAGGCCTCTCGGTTGACGCGGATGGACCATGCCGGAACTCTCTGTTCGAACCAAGGACTCTCTACGCTGTGTTCCAGACAGCTAATAAACCCTCCTGCTTTTACAACAGTGGCTGAGAGCCACATCAGTTTAAGGAAGTTGGGGGTACATTGCTCCCTTTGGGGGTACAAGTCTCCCTGATGTAAGGCGACTGTTGTCCACTTCCTAAAACTCAGTGGGGGTGTTTGGGTTAGCTAGCTCCCAGTACCAAAAGGAAGGGGAAGGGTCAATGGGAAATCAGGACCTTGAGACTGCCAGTCCCCAGGAACAATGGGGAGAGGCCAATGCGCCAGGTCAGCCTGATTGACAGGGCGGGCAGGCTAATCAGGGAGTCAGGAGGCCAGGGGGGTCCCATCCTCTGTGTGAGCCAGAATTGCCTAGGTCAGAGAGAGAGGGGCCGAGCTAAGGAGAAAGCAGGGGTTCAAGCTGAGCTGGGGAACAAGGTCGTGCCAGCCAGGGGGGCCAGAAAAGCAGCCCAGGGAGCACATCAGTGCTGGGAACAGAGCCAAGAAGCAGCCAGCCACAAACCCAAGGGAACAAAGTTTCCATGGAAAATTGTGGAATGTAACTATCACTTGCCATTCATTCTCAACTCTGCCACACGCTTCTCTCCGGAATGGGGCCTCGGAGAGACAGCCCCATAGACATCTGGGGGCAGGGAGAGACCCAGGGGTGCAGGGAAAATGGGGGTAGGATGGAGGGAGCTGGAGAAAAGTAAAGATACATGGGGGAGGTGTTATGTGTTGGGACAGGGACTGACCAACCCTCAGTACATGCTGGGGGGGTGCCTGGGTGCCATTTCAGATGGGGGGCAACTTTAATAGGTACTACTTAGGCATCTGAAAAATCTAGGGTTTTTTTTGCAGATAACTTGGAAATTAGCTGACAGGAGCACTGTATCTAATTCCTATGTAACTGTAACCCTTCTGCACGTCAGAGTTAGCAGCAACAAGGGCCAGGTTGAGTATCTAGGGGTTTCAATAATGCAATACAAAACCAGCTCGAGCCCCCACCCAGAGACCTGGGAGAATTACAAACCACCCCCGGGTGCCTCCAAGAGGCAATACTTCCCCTCTCGCAAGCACAGAGTCTGAACGTAGCAAAAGCCTTTTAATAAAGGAGGGAAACAATGTGGCATTATGCTGGGGAAACACCACCCACGGGATTCATAACACAACCCATGAGCAAAAGACCCACCCCCAAGTAAATCTGGCAGGGTCCTTTTCCCCTCAGGGTCTTGAGCCGGTGAGAAATGTGCAACCCACACCGGGCTCGCTGGGGGAGCTCCAGGACACTGGGGGGCAGGGGCTGGAACCCCCCCCCCTCCAGAGGCCCCCCCCCGCCGGAACCCCGACTCATGGGCTGGGCATCGCCGTTTGGCGACCGCTCCCCCTAAGGGGCCCCCTCCCCCTCTTCGAGCTGGGGGGGGCCTCTCTCCCCCCTCTCCCCTCCCCTTCCCCCTCTCCGGGCTGGGGGGGGTCCCCCGTCCCTTCCCCCTCTCCTCTGTCCCTCGCCTCTAATTCCCAGGTTTCTGATGCTTGAGTTTTGCTGATGCCCACGTTCTGGAAGGGAAGGAGCTGTCCCTGCCCGGCAAGCCGGACCTCTGCCTGCATGAAGTCTCTGCTGTTTAACTGAGTTCAGATTCCTGCCCCTGGTTGGAGCTGAATTCACACTGCTGCGGGGTGGCGGGGGGGGGACAGTCTCTCAGAGCCCCACAAGTCTTGTCCATCCCAGCGGCCTTTCAACCCTCTGGCTCTCTGTCTGTGCATGCTCAGTGTAGTCCAGGGGTCCTCAAACTGGGGATTGTGAGGTTATTATGTGGGGGTCATGAGCTGTCAGCCTCCACCCCCAAACCCTGCTTCATCCCCAGTCATTATAACAGTGTTAAATATATTAAAGTTGTTTTTAATTTATAACAGGGGGTTGCATTCAGAGGCTTGCTGTGTGGAAGGGGTAACCAGGACAAAAGTTTGAGAACCACTGAAATGGTTCAATTAATTTTTTTTTTTCGGAAAAATTGGGTGTTTGATTCAAGGCAACCTATTGTGGAAAGTGTCGGCTTTAATAAAAAGCATTCACTGTCTTCTTGGAAAATTCAAAAACCAAAAATTGTTCTGTTTTCAGTCATTCTGGACTAATTTTTTTCTGATTCTGGTAGAAGATTTTCGCAGGGTTGGCCATTTTTGTCAGAAGTTTTTCTTGTTCTAGCCCTCCTGGAGGGGGACAAAAGCTTGAAAAGGTGACCCCTAAAGGCTCCACCACCAGGAGATCAAGAACAGAACCCAAAGTTGTTTTCAAAATCTCATCTTGTTTAAGCCAATCTGATGGTTTTGGGGAGCTCTGACTTGTGATTTTTGGTCACTGGGGGTTGGCCACATGGGCTAGAACCAGCTTGGCCAGGATCCAGATGTTAACCCCGGTGTAGAGGGCCCTGGCAGTGGCCCAAACCCAGCAGCTGTGGGGGACAGGAGAGAGATTTGATGTGTTCCCTGAGGTTCAAATTAGCAAGAGAAGCGGCCGGGGAGACGCATTCTAAACTGGGGGATCAGTGACATTCAGGGTGAGGCAACATTGAAAATACTCAGCAGTGTTACAGTTACTTTGCTCTGACACTCTCAGCCCTGGTGGAGCAGAGCCCCCGGCCCTTCCCTGAACACACCCACAGCTACTCCTGCAATGGGGGTCCAGAGCTAGGAGCGGAGCAGGGGGACCCCTGGGCACCAACTCCTCACTGCACTCTCCTCTCCCTGTTCTCTCTCTCTCTTTCCAGATCCAGCCAGCTGGAGCGGGGTGGAAGCTCCTCCCGCCCCACAGGGACCCCTTGCTGCAGCTGTCATGAGTAAGTGTTGGGGAGCGAACCCCTCTGCCAGGCCGGGATCTCGGTGTCTGGGGTGGGGGGATTTCCTGGGGGGTGTCTCTGTTCTGCGCTCTCACAGCCCCGCTTTCCTCTCTCTGTTAAATCTCCTGGGGTGGGATCCAGCTTCCACCCCTCCTCTGACCTGCCTGTGCCCCTCTCCTCTCTCTGCCAGGCCCCTGCCTTCGCTTGGAGCTCTCACCGGGGAGGGGGTGCTGCTGCTGACTCTGCTCTGAGCTCTGCCTGAGGATGGGGGAGATGCACTCGGCCCCTGGAGGGGTCAGGAACCGAAGGTAGAGAGCATCTTGCAGGGGTTCCTGTTTCAAACGGATCGCTGCACCCAGGGCCTGCTGCACTGGGAGAGCCATTGAGGGCCTGATTCTGGGAGCTGCCTCCTCTGAGAATTGGCCCAGAGACGCCTGGGAACTAGTTCATGGTTTGAGATTGTCTAGCTCGGCATTTGTCCAACTGGGAGTCCTGACCCAAAAGGGGGTTGCAAGGCTTTGGAGGGGGGAGGGGGGGTCAAGAGATCACAAAAATATTCTCAGGGGAGGGGGGCAGGAGGGGAAGAGGGCTACAACAGCTGCCCCTCTCCAGCTGCCCAGCTCTGAGGGCAGTGCCCCGCCCGTAGCAGCCCAGAAGTAAGGGTGGCAATACCATGCGTATGTTTCTATGAGTCCGTACAGTAACTTGCTATGACTGTTTGGGTGTTGGGGGTTGTCATAGCCTTTCAAAGTGGGGCCAGCAAAACCAAAAATTTGAGAAGCCCGGGTCTAGCTTATTCTGATACCTGTTGCTCCCAGCCTTCCCCCAGCTGGTTTTATAAAGCTGGTGAGGCTCTTCCTCCTCATCTAGTGTCCGATGATAGTAAAGCAAGAGGGAAAAAAGTGATCCAGGCAACTACAGACCCATTCATCTAAGCAAAAAGAAAAGGAGGACTTGTGGCACCTTAGAGACTAACCAATTTAATTGAGCATGAGCTTTCGTGAGCTACAGCTCACTTCATCGGATGCATACCGTGGAAACTGCAGAAGACATCATATACACACAGAGACCATGAAACAATACCTCCTCCCACCCCACTGTCCTGCTGGTAAAATACAGTGAGGAGATTTATATACACACAGAATGTGAAAAAATGGGTGTTATCATACACACTCACTTCAAATGAGCTATTACCATCAGGAGAGTGGAGGAGGGGAAAGAAAACCTTTTGTAGTGATAATCAAGGTGGGCCATTCCACTCTCACAAATCTTGGGAGACAGGCCAGTCCTTGACTACAGACAGCCCTCCAACCTGAAGCAAATACTCACCAGCAACCACACACCACACAACAGAACCACTAACCCAGGAACCTATCCTTGCAACAAAGCCCGTTGCCAACTGTGTCCACATATCTATTCAGGGGACACCATCATAGGGCCTAATCACATCAGCCACACTATCAGAGGCTCGTTCACCTGCACATCTACCAATGTGATATATGCCATCATGTGCCAGCAATGCCCCCTGCCATGTACATTGGCCAAACCGGACAGTCTCTACGTAAAAGAATAAATGGACACAAATCAGATGTCAAGAATTATAACGTTCATAAACCAGTCGGAGAACACTTCAATCTCTCTGGTCACTCGATCTCTGACCTAAAAGTTGCTATATTACAACAAAATGACTTCAAAAACAGACTCCAACGAGAGACTGCTGAATTGGAGTTAATTTGCAAACTGCATACAATTAATTTAGGCTTGAATAAAGACTGGGAATGGATGAGTCATTAGACAAAGTAAAACTATTTCCCCATGTTTATTCCCCCACCCCCACCCCCCACTGTTCCTCAGACGTTCTTGTTAACTGCTGGAAATAGCCCACCTTGATTATCACTACAAAAGGATTTCTTCCCCACCCCCACCCCCCCAATGGTAATAGCTCATCTGAAGTGAGTGTGTATGATAATACCCATTGTTTCACGTTCTGTGCGTATATAAATCTCCTCACTGTATTTTCCACTGAATGCATCCGATGAAGTGAAGTGAAGTGCATCCAACTATACTCTTAGCCCAGCAGAAGAATCTGTCCTATCTCGGGGCCTCTCCTTCTGCCCCTGCACTTATTCCCTTCACCTGGGGACAGGTTCAGTTGAGCTACTAACCCTTTCATGGCTATCTCACCCTGGGACAGCCTGAAACTGGAAACCTGTGCTCGAACAGTAACTGTTTGCTAGGAAAGGAGCTGAAGACACAATGGAAGAGGAAATCCTTGGACTGGATTGAAATTATTCCAAAGGAAAGTGAATGAGAGAAAATGTCCAGCCTTACCCTCCTAGCGAAAGAAAAGAATTAAGGTCAGAAAGGACCATTCTGTCCATCTTCTGTGTAACACAGGCCCTAAAACATCACCGAGCGCTTCCTCCAGAAAACCTACGACATGGGACTGAGCCAGAGCACGTCTTCTGGAAAGACATCTCCATGCATTAGAGCCAGCTGGTCAGAAACAATCTTTCTTCTGCAGTGACGTGAAGTTAAAGGACATGGAGACGAAGAAAACCTCGACTCGGGTTGTTGCTGGAGCTGAAGCAGAGAGGCCAGGACAAACACGGCTAGGGCCCAGGACTGACTATCAGCAGATCTGCCATTTTCTATTGCTGGCTTTTTGACCATGAGTGAATCTCTTTGCTTCTCTGTGCCTCAGTTTCCACGACTATAAAATAAAGCTAATCTAGGTTCTGTTTTTTTCTCTCCTCTTTTTCAAGGCGGGACACTTAGATACATTTGGGGCTTGTCTACGCTACTGGTCTAGAATGTATTTGTAAGCTGATGACCCCCACATGTTGTTCAGAAGCTATGGATGACACAAGCTCCTAAGGTTGTTCTGTGCTTAGCCCCTGTGGCACAGCTGGGCTGGGCGGTCTTTTCTCACTGTGCTGTGTGGAGCAGGTTCTGGGCACTGGGGATATGAAGAGGATCTCAAGGACTAATTCTTGAAAATAAATATCAATGAACTGCAACCTAAATAAAAAATCACTGCTGCTAACATTGGTGGGTGATAAAATAGTAGCAGAGTGGTAACTAATGATGAGGACAGGGCAGTGACACAGAGCAATTGGATCCCTTGAGAAGCTGGACCCATTCAAAGAAAACAAGTTTGAAAATAACCAAAGGAAGGGTCCTATAGCTAGCAACAAAGCATGCAGGCCACACCTACAGAGTGGGGAAGTGTATCCAGGAAAGCACTGACTGTGAAGAGGATTTCGGGGCCATGCTGGGCAAGCCATTCAACATGAGCACCCAGGGTGATGCTGTGGTGAACAGGGCTAAAGCCGTCATTAGATGTATGAAAAGAGCAGTGAGGCGCAGAGCGAGGTGACACACCATGCGGAAGACTGATCATGGAATACTGCATCCAGTTTTGGCTTCCACCTTTGAAAAAAGATTTTGTAATATTGGAGATGGGGCAGGAAAAAGCAATGAAACCTTTCGAGGGCAGGAGAAATGCCTGCGAATGAGCTATTGAAAGAGCTCAGCCTGTTTAGATGATAAAAAAGATCGGGAGGTGACGTCATTGAAGTGTTGAAGTGACTTCATGGAGAGAAAATATGGGGTATTAAAGGGCTCATTAATCTAGCAGAGAAAAGCATAACAAGACCCAGTAGCTGGAAACTCAAAAGAGACCAATTCGTATTCGAAAGAGGGCACACATATTCAACCGTGAGGATGAATCACCAAAGGAACAAACTAGAAAGGGAAGTGGTGGGAATTCCCCACCTCTTGATGTCTTCTAATGAAGACTAGATGGCTTTCTGGAACGTGTGTAGTCAAAAACTAGCTCCTATGCTCTACAGAAAGCATGTGATATGCAGGGGGTCAGATGACATGCTCTAATTTTCTCTTCTGTCCATAAAGTCTGCTCATTTATGAAAAACTGAGAATAGCATGGGGAGAAGCCTCTGATGTTTTACTGTGTGGTCGGTGTCATCCCCACAAGGAAGAGTCATTGCGTGGGGTGATCCAGGGGAAGCGGCTGAAACATCCAATGTGGCTGGACAGGGGCAGGACATCAGCACTGCAGGGGAGGGGTGGGTGTGGCAGTGACATCACAAGGGCCTTTGGCAGGACCTCAGCCTATTGGACAAAGGTGGTGGGGAGGTGATGATCTCACAGAGAGATCTTGACATCAGCCAGGCAGGACAGGGATGCAGGACAGGGGCAACCTCGGAGATCCCTGTGGCTTTGCTTCAGCACGTCTCCTTCTCGAGGTCTCTCCTGGAGGACTGAGAGAGCATTCACTTGCACGTACGTGAGCGCAAGGAGGACCCTCTTCGGAGTTTGCTCCTTTTCTTTTTGTGGCTTTGCTCGAAAACAGACATCCCTGTATAGAAGGTAAGAGCCTCGGAGAGGTTTGGAACCTGTTCAGTCTGATCCATCAGGTGCCGGCTGATTTTTAGGAAAGGAAAACACTAGATTGTGGGGGCAGCATTTTATTTCCGACCTCGGACTTTGTCCCTTAGAATTACTGGGGACATTGGGGTTTCTCCTTTTTGTTTTCCCTTTTCCTCTGTCCCTCCTACCTTTCTCTTCTTGCTTCCTTTTTCCTTTTTCTCTGCTCTCCTCCCATCACCAGGAGCTCTGTGGGTGGCACGGGGGCCGGGGGGGCTTGTGGGAGGCCCTCACAGAGAGGTGAGACTGGACTAGTGCTCCGAGAGTGATCCCCTCGGTGGTGACCAGGGCCATTCTTTGGGCTATTTGATGTGAACACTGAGCCTCCCACCCCTCAAAGTCCCAACCTTGATTGGCTGAGGAGGGGGCTATTGACAGGAAGGAAACTCTGGTCTTTGTTGTTCTCTTTTATGACCAAGCAAATAAGTCACAACCAGTTAGATGTTTGACCAATGTGGACGCTGCTCTCCATTCATTGTCTCAGAGCAGTTCATGATCCTCTCGAACGTTCCAATTCTTCTGAAATAATTGCTGAATAATTACTATGAACAATTGTTGGTCTGTAGCTTATTTGAGAGCAACTCTGCTACTGACTGGCTGCATCAGCTAAGACAAGTCACTGCTCCTTTCTCAGCCTTCGTTTCTCCTTCTGTCAAGTACGAATAACAATCCTCTCCCACCTACCTCGCCATGGGCGGATGCTGGGGATCCACTGAAGATTGTCACTCAGAGCAGTGCAGACTAGGGGGTGTCCTATCACACTGAGCCATAGCAGATTATGACCTAATATTCGATTGGATTTGTCTTTTATTGTTTTGAAATTGTGAAGAGCAGCAACTACTTAGCTCAGACTGAAGCATCTCATCTAATTTTCTCGAGCACAGTGTCTCCCCTTTGTGTACGATGAGACAGTTTAATGCACTATGATAAACAGGAGATGCTCTTCTTTTGCAAACAAATATTTTTGCAAAGAATTTTCATCCTACTTGTTACGATTTCAGGAAACAAAGTGGTTTCATCTGAATGGATTTTCTGACAGAAAACGGTTTCCATGCAAATGTTCACACCTTACTTCCTGGGCTTTATCCCTGCCTCCGGGGGGTTGTTGTCTGTTAGTTAGAACAGGAGTTAGGACTGTTGTCTTCTCTTTCTGGCTCCGTCCCCGTTTTGCTGTGTGACACCTTGGGTAGGTCCAACGGGAACAGGGTCAATTCTCTAACTCCAGGCAGCAGGGAGCCTGGGTGAGATAAGGGATGTTAAGGCCGTCTGCGAAGGAGAAAGGGATGTTTCCAGGTGTTGAATGTCAAGACTTCTAAACTTTGCTAAAATGGCTAGTCTCGAGAAACAAGAACTAGTTGGGGGCAAACTTTAACCATTGTCTTTTTTAAAGCCCATTCAGGGATGTGAGTCCCAGAGAGCCATAGAGAGGGGGAGCAACTTGCCCAAAGTCCCACAGATCAATAGGCAGCAATGGAAGCAGGAGTGACCCTCCCTCTCAAAGGCAGGGGGACCAGCCATTAGGGCCTGGTTGCAATTGCCAGCTGTGGGAGGGGGTGTGCGGCAGTGGTTAGTGAAGGGGTCCACCCATGGCTCTGACACTCGGTGTGACCTTGAGCCGGTAGCTGAGGCCCGTTTGCCTAGAGTAGGGTTGGGGTCTCATCGCTCCAGCCCAGCGGGGTTGGGAGACTCCAGGAAGGTGTGTAAAGTGCTGAGATGTCAGGATCCTGGAGACGCTGTCATCTCAGCACGAGGGCAGTTCTCTGCACCCTCCTGCTGCTGGCTGAGTTTCTCCGTCCCTTGGCAATAAGACAGACTCTTGTTTTCACAGCCAGTAGATCGCCCTCGTGTCATCACCCTGCCTGCTGGCTGGGCAGGGTAACTCCTGAGGTCACCACCCTCTCCAGCCTGCCTTGGGCTTGGAGAGTGAGGAGGAGGGCGAGGGATGTCTGCTGATCCTGAACATCCACCATCCATCATACCATCACTGAGAGCAAGTGAGTGGCATTCGAGTTCCTCCGTGTCTTCCCCTGTCTGTCTGGGGAGAGGCAGAAACAGTGGGAGAGACTATCTCCAAAGGGGGATTTCATTTGCAAACAACCCCCAAGAGCCCCTCACTCTTAGGCCAGGCAGGGGCTTCTCCAGAGCCGTCTCCAGTGTGTTTGGAAAGGTTCCAGCAATGGGGCTCCCAGCCCTTCCCTTGTGGGACACTGTTCCCCAGGCTGAGAGTCTCCCTGTGAGCTGCTGAGCCTGGAAATCAATGGGGAACGAGGAGGGCCCTGGTCTTCCTGTGCCTAGGGTCTCTGTGACTTTGACATGGGGAATGGTTTCGCAGGAGAAGTCCGGGCTCCTGGCTTCTGTTCCTTCTCTAGCCTGGGCGGGAGAGTGGCCTGGGATGACAGGAGGGAGCTGCTTGTCCAGAGGAACCGATGGTCTTTGGGACTGACCCCATTGCTGGAAAAGGATGAAACTTCCTGGCTATTGCAGCAGCAGGGATTACGAGGGGGAACGTTGGGAGCAGATCATGCAATGAACTCCTGCCCGTGTGTGTAGATGGCACTCCCTGCACTCCTGTGGGGCAGAGGGGGCGGCTGTGGTTGGAGGAGGGAGGAGGAGGGACAGACAAGGGCCAGGAGTGAAAGGCTGCCTTGAGCCCAGACTCACCCCTGCTCCCCGCTCGGTTCCAGGGTGGCCAGGCTCCTGCGGATGTTGCGGAGGAAGGCTCTGCAGGTGGCCCCAGAGCCTGAGGGAAGCAGCTGCCGTCTTCCCAAGGGGCAGAGCAAGCCCTGCGTCCCCGCTGGCGGGGAAGCAGCTCCCGTCCAGGCCAGACAGCGGAAGTGCCCGGCCTTCTGGAAAAGGACCCCGGCTCCCGGCGCAGGCGTCGAGCTGGGAGAGGCCCCGACCAGGCCCCAGTGGAGCTGGCCCAGGCTGCGGTTTGGCAGACAGGACCCAGCCCAGGAGGGGCGCCGGGCAGGGTGGCTCTGGGGCTTGTTGTGTGGGCAGCAGCGGCCCCAGGAGCCCAGCCCTCCTTCCCATCAGGAGGCCTCACCCTGCCCGGTCTCTGAGGCCCTTCCAGCCCCTGCCGGCCAGGAGGGGGAAGGTCCCTGTCCCAGCACCGGCAGCTCAGCCTGGGACAGCGGCAGCACCTGGGCCTCTGGCAGCAGCCAGGCTGACGGGCGCCACTGCTTTGTTCCAGGTGAGGAGCCAGGCTGGGCTCCTGGAGGGCTGAGGACGGGATGTGAACACCCTGGGCCCAGACGCTCTCCCAGGGATATGGGGGAGGGTCCCCATCCCAGGTGTCTGGCCTGAGCCACGGGAACCCCACGGACAGCAGCAGCCGTCACACAGCTGCCCCTTCCGCACGGGGACCTGGGGGTGGGGGCGTGAAGAGCTGCTGCCAGTTGGTCCTTGCTGCTCCGGGCGGGGGGAACAGGCACCTCCCCGGAGTCCTGGGCAGGGGAGGGGGGCTCTGCTCTGGGCTTCAGCAGCTGTTGGGGGCTGAAGGCATCCCTGAGAGAGAGGTTTGGGGTCCCATCTGCCCTGGGTGCCTGAGGTGGGAAGGGGGGTCTTGAAACCTGCTCTGCCCACCACGCCCCTGTCCTTCCCTCCCTGGTGCAGGGACCCCCCTGGATTCGGAGCAGGAGGAAGGGGTGGACGTGGCCAAAGATGAAGCTGCTCTCAAGGTCATCCGAGAGCAGCTCCAGTGCAGAGATAAGGTACAAATGTTCCCCACCTGGGCTGGAACCAAGATTGCCCTGTCCCTTCCCAGCATCCCCACCCCCTGCCGAGGGTCTTGTCCCTCATGATCCACCACCCCTAATGCGGCCCTTTTACATCCATGATGTGGGATGCCCAGATGGGGGTGTTTGTCCCACAACAGTCGAGGTCGTCTCCCCCCCACAGGCACTGTCCAAGTTCCTGATCCTGCTTGGGTAGGAGTGGTGGGGGATTTGGACAATAGGCGGGTCCCCACAATCTCCCATTGAGCCCTGAGCCCTGGAGCTGGTTTGGGTGGGGCAGGAAGGTCCCTCGCTAACAGGTTCTCTCTCGCTATACCCCACTCCTGGTGGGTCCAGGATGAGGGGCAGCAGCTCCTGTTCCTTCAGGCCATCTACCCCGCATGTCTGGCTGCACGGGAGAGAGGGGAGAACATGCTGGAGCCGTGCTGCTGCAAGGCGGCTGTGGTGAAGAGGATCGTGGTGAGTGAGACACGCCATACGGCAGCTGGCGAGATGAGAGAGCAATGGGATTGGCAGGGGTATGGCCAGGCTAATGGGTGGGGGCTGGGTACTGTTGGAGGGGGCAGCAGAGGACAGGGATTGCTGTCACTGAAGACTTGGGAGAAGAGAAGGGAGAAATTCTGAGATTGGTGGGTAGTGGGCAGGGGGGGAATTGTGGGGCTGGAGGGCAGCTGAGAGTGGGGGACAAGGAATCACATGGTCTCAGATCGGTCATCGGGATGGGGCTGAATGGGGGAAGTTTTGACAGGGAGGAGGAGAGAAGGGGATTGGGAGTGAGCTGGGCAGGAATCCAGGAAGGGGGACAAGTCAGTTGGGCAGGAAGGAATCGGAGGAGCAGGAGGTTGTGGGGGATCCTGCTGGCCATGTGGGGCACTGGCTGTGTCATCTCCTCACTGGGAGGTGTCAGTGGGGCCTGAATCTTACACGTTCCTTTGTCTCCTTCGCGTCTCACAGGAGCTCATCGAGGAGCTTCCCGATGACTCGTCACCCAGCGCCGTCCTCGCCCACTCCCTGGCTGCAGTGGGCAACCTCTGGTACCGAGATAGCCCCACCCCCCCACCCCGCCGGCTCCCCTCACCCCAGTGCTGCTCAGGCCCAAGGCTGGGAGTCACCGTCACTGTCCCTCCCAGGTCACCTCCCAAGAGTGGCGCCTCTGGCAGAGATGGTGGGGTGGGTAGGGTCACTCTCTCCTGGCAGGGCTCTTCTTTTCACTTCCATAACATGACAGGGGCCTTGGGGAGAGGCTCACTCTCGGGCTCAGATACAGGAGGGGTAGCAGGCTCCAGGGAACAGGAGCTATTCCTGTCCTACCACTGTCTGTCTGTGACGCCTTGGCCTTGTCATTCCCTAGCTAAGTGCCTCAGTTTCCATTCTCGCCAGCCTGTGCCTCTATCCGTGTGGCTTGGTGTCCGTGTTGGCGACAGTCCCACCCCCGTACTGCACAGTCTAATAGCAGCTCCTCTCTCTTGCCAGCACCATGAAACCTGCCCTGGAGCCAGCCCTAGAGACCCACCTCTTGCGAGCTGCCCTTCACTCCGTCTTCACCCTGGGCACGGAGAAGGACACCACCGACATCCAGGTACCTCCTCCTCCTCCTTCCTCTTACTTTTCCAGGGTGGTCCTTGGTCCCTGCTCCCTTGATTCGCTGGAGCTCCAGATTTAGGGATGGGGTAACAGAGTTGGAACAAGCTGCAGAGTTGGATTCTTCCCTCCAGCAGGGAAGAGATTACCCCTCCCTGGGGCATTTCTTTCTTTCTTTCTTTCTTTCTTTCTTTCTTTCTTTCTTTCTTTCTTTCTTTCTTTCTTTCATAAGCCATGTTTTATCCAGAAGCCCAGCTTCCATCCACAGGAACTTGGCTGTTTCATACTCTTCTGCCTACAAGGCCCTCTGCAGAGACCTGCTAAGCTCATGGATCAAAGGTCCAGGGGTCATCAATTCTTGCAAATTGCCTGCCGTGCGATGTGAAGGAGTGAGGCCAGGATATGTGTTTGGAGTCTCCCCAGTGCTTCCCAGAGACCCCTCTTCCCATCCTGTGGCACGTGTAGGCCCAGGTTCCCTAACTCTGACCCATGCTTTGCAGGCTCTGCACAAAGTCATCCCAGAGGTCCTGGATGCCATGCTGGGGAACCTGCTGGCAGAGTCCCCAGACACAGACAGGCTCCACTTCATCTTGGAGGTGAGCCCCATTTCACCTGAACTCTTTGGGGGACTGGTAAGGAGAGACTGGAAGATCCATTTTCTACTGTGTCCTCCAAGCTGGGTCCCCAGTGGGCCATCCTTGGTTGGGGAGGTCAGTGCAATGCAGTGTCAGGTCCTTCCTTCTTGAGGGACAGAGGAAAGAGCTGGGATTTCAAGCCAGAGCTCTGCCTGGTTCTGCTGAGCACTAACCACAGGGCTCCTGGCTGTGTTGGGGAGTGAGTGTCTGAAAACCCACCCTTCCCCCACCCCTCCAACACACACACCCCATGAGATTTGGGAGATGGTTCTCAGAGAAGAGGCACACGCTCCTTCCTAGAGAAACAGGAGGAGCCCAGGGAATCAGCCCTTCCCTCTGATCTGCTCTGAAATTCCTGGGGGGATTGTGTTCTCAGTCACTCCCTCCATCCCCCCAAGGATTTTCGTAGCAGGGAAGGGCCGAGGGTTCAGTCTCCTTTCTGGAGAACTGTTCAGGAATCAGGAGTTCTGGGAGGAGGGGACCAGCCCCAACCCCGAACGTTGTCCCAATCTAGAGAGAAGCTGACAAGTTGTGACCGGCAGGGTACAAGCTGCATCCTGGGGGAAAGAATCCCCTTCTAAAGCTCTGCCATCAAGGCCTCAGATATTCCCCCCTATGCAGAATGTCTCAGGCCCCTGGGGCTGGAGGTGTAGGGGTCTCATTTGCAAAGCAGGTGCACCTGGCCACTGAGTCTGACCTGCCTCCTTTCCCCACAGGATATCAACTTGTGGGTCGTGTCCAGGGTGTCGCAGGAGCGAGCCAGGGCTATCAGGAGCAGCACAGCCCTGCTGAGATACACAGTCTCCCTCCCTGAGTTTGATGTAAGTGATCTCCGACCCCAGCTTGCTTTCTCCAGGCGGAGGCGGGCTGGCTCCAGCGGGCTGCAGGATCTGCTGCTGCTGCCGGGGCTGTGGCTTAGGAGGGTTCTTCATGGGGAGGCAGAGTCAGAGCAGGGACTGAGCTCGGCTTGAGTCAAGTTCTTCTTGTCCTGGATCAGTGTTGTCCCTGGACATTTAAGGAGCCCATGCTCCACCCCTGCTTGGCATCCCAAAGCAGCTCCATGCTCCCTTGGCAGCAGAGCAAATGAAGGGTCGATCTCAAGCTCCTCTCCCCCAGCATCTCCTGCAGAGGAGCTAAGGAGAAGGAGCCCTCTGGCCCAGGGGAGCTGACAGGAAAATGCTGATGGAGTCCCCTCTCCTCTCCCTTCCATTAGATCTCAGCCGAGTTCCCTAGGATGGGTCACCATGTGGCCCAGCTGGCTCTATTTGTCAGCGATCCAGACAAGGACATCAGCCGGCAGGCCAGGGAGGGGACTTACCGGCTCTACCAACTGCTGCTCCAACAGAGGGGTAAGGAACCCAACTGGGACACAGAACCCAATAGGGGATTGAGAGTGACCACAAGTGGATAATGGGACCCCAGACCATTTCTCTCAGACTGACCCCAGCTGGAGGACAAGTCTCTCTCTGCCTCTGTTCTTCTCCACTCCACTGTGGAACCACCAATGGGATTGGAAGGACACAGAAACTGCAACCAGAATGAGGAGAAAAGTCTCTCTCTCTCTCTCTCTTCCAGGCCTGACCATACATGAGGCGGAAGATCTCTGGTGCTATGACTGGCACCAGGACAGAAGGCTCTTGGGCTACAGGAATACAGCCAGAGTGGGGGAGGTAAGGGCACTGTGCCAGGGCATGACACAGCTCAGGGAGTGTGGCTGGCTGGGTTCCCTGCAGTGGATGCCTCCTGGAGACAGGAAAAGAGCCCACTCCCTATTTCCAGCTCAGAATTCCTCATCCAGGAACCAGTGGGACGGGCTGGTGCTAAAGATCCCACATTGGAACCTCGCTAGTTGCCGTGATTTGAGTGTCTTACATGGCTGCATTGCTCCGTGGCATAAGGAAGATCCCTGGGTGGGTGAGTTAACATAGGATTATGGCTCTGGGTGTCTCTCTGCTCCTTGTCCCCCTGGCTGATCCCCAAGTGTCTGAGAGGAGAGCCCTGAGTCAGTCAGTCACGATTGCTTGATCAGACCCTTGTTTAATTCCCTGCACCCTGTAGAAGCAGAGAAAGGAGGTGGGCTTTGCCCAATTCCATTGGTGGTCAGGAAGCAGAATGCCCCAACCTGGGAACTGGGTAGGGGACATAGTGAGCTCCAGAGCCAATATGGACCACATGCGCCCCCCTCATGTCTCCAGCCCTGGCCAGGGAATGGCAGAGTATCTGGACCTCAGCCACTGTTCCAAAGAAGCACATTGTCACTGACCCAAGTTGCGGCTACTTGCTGCACAAGTAGAAAATCAAAGACACCCCCCCACCCCCATCTCACAACTGTGGTGAGAATATCCAATCCTTTGAACACACTGTAACACAGTGCCCCCAGCCTGGAGTGAAAGGTGAAATGGGTGATTGCCACAACATCACAGAGGAGGCCTTGGAGTGGCTCCTGGATCGACAAGGGCATCGACAGAACGCTGCTCCACAGACGCCCTGTGAGAGAGACTGTGTGAGCTTGTCCCGCCTCAAACAAGCTGAATTGCTGCCGCGGAAGAAACGTCTCCGAGGAGCGTATGGGATGGGGACTGGGCCATGAGTCTCCTTGTCCTTGTCAGGCTGCAGGTTGGATTCCCTGTGAAGAAACGAAGGAGATGCAGAGGCCGTTCCCAGCAACGAGAGAAATCACTAAGCTGGGGTGACAAGACCTTTGGTCTGTCAGCTCCAACCCCCTCGCCCCCCACAACACACACAGACTCCTCTAGCCGCTGAGGTGCAGGAGATCTCTCTGCTGGAAGCAACACAGGGTCCCCTGTCATCTCTGTGCCCTGCACAGCAGAGTGGGCCTGCTCACACACATTAGAGATCCATTTCCAGCCCATCCTGGCCCCTGCCAGAAATTGCCCTCCCGAAAGAGCCACTGGAGGCTTTGGTCCCTCAGCATCTGTGACCTTTTAATAAAGGGGCTTCCCTGAGCCCTGGGACCCTGAAAGCCTCCTGGGGAATGAAGTGCCTTGGCCACAGCAGCTCTCTTCCCCGCCCTTTGGGGCACTAGACGTCATTGTACCGCCAGGACTTGGAGGCTGGCTCTGGCCAATCTGCTCGAGTCCCGTGTCCTCTTGGTTTTAGGTCTTTGGAAAATTCTTCTCCATCGGTCAGAAAAGATCCTTCCTTCAGACAGCAGTGCTGGCTATCCACGACCCCGTGCTGCGTGTCAGCCAGGCTGGGCTGGTGCTCGTCTACTCCCTCCTGGGGGAAGCCCAGCAACTGATGGGGGTCACGGTAAGCAGCTGCAATCGACTCAGGAGCTTGGGGTGGGGGCCAGGGACTCATTCCCATCCTATTGCCTTTCGCTGGCCTGGTGGCAAGGAGCCTAGTGGGGATTTCTGGACTTCATGGACTTCTCTTCTTAGGATGTGATGCTCTGCTATCACTCCTGGAAAGGACAGGAGAGTCCCCTAAGAGCCCTCTGGGAACCTTTCCTGCCCCACAGAGCTGCCCCCATTTCCCCATAGCCTAGTGTCCATGTCACCTGAGCCACCATCGAGAGTTGCTCCCTTCCCCGGCAGCCTGGGAGGCCAAGGACTGACTGGTGATGGTGACCGAGCAGGAAGGGCTGAGGCACATGGGCGTGGGAAGCTGGTATTGTTGCTGGTAGGGCTGGACCCGCTTTCGAGAGATTGGGAGGATTCAGTCAGCAGGGGCTGCTGACCTGCCTCGTTCACCAGGGCTGCCATCCTGTGGCTTCAGCTTTTGTCACTGGGGTGACTTGGGGAAAGGTCTCAACCTCTCCCCATCCCACTTCACTGCTGCCAGAATCCCTCCTACCCCCCACCACCCTGCTAGAGCCCCCTCTCTGCCCTACCTGGGTGGGGATGGAGGTGGGGGTGGAGGAGAGGGTTCTACGAACTTGAGCGGTGTCCCCAGGTGGGTTGGAGGTGGAACAGCTGTCAGGGGCACTGATGGGGAGGTGGCAGGAGCTCACCCGACAAGGAGGGGGGTTGGCACTGGAGGTCACTAGAGAGGACAGCAAGCCTCCATCCTGCTGCAGGTACTGCTCTGTCTCACTGTAAATGCGGGGCTCGTGGAAGCGGAAATGGAGGCCCCTGGCACTCACAGAAATTCTCTCCCCTCTCTGTGGAGCCGGGTCCTTCCCTTGGCCCCCCAAATTCCTCCATCTCAGAGTCTGACATGAAGAGGAGCCTCGTCCCCCCGCCACGTCTTCTAGGCCCTGGGGTGTGTGACAGCCTCCCAGATGGCTGCAGTCAGAAGCTGAACCACCTCAGGGAGCAGTGGGGGCAGGTCCCTTGTCCGAGGAAACCAAGCAGCGGTAGTTCTCAAAGAGGCTCCTCTTCATGTCAGACTCTGAGAGCCCAAAGAAGAATAAAGGGCAGGAGATGAAGCTAGCCCTGAGCCTCTGTCCCATCCTCACCTCCTCAAATGTGGGGCTTCCTGAGCTTCAGTTGGGCAGACAGTCTGTAGCCCTGACACAAAGGTCTTTCTGCGCCATATGGGGCAGGAAGATCTCTGCCTGCGAGCACGGGGAATGGGATGGGGGTGAGATCAAGGAAAGAGGGGAGGGGTATGGGTGGGAGGGAAAGAGCTCCTGCCCCAGATAGAGGAATTTGGGAGGCCAAAGGAAGGACCCGGCTCCACAGAGAGGGCAGAGAATTTCTGTGTGTGCCAGGGGCCTCCATTTCCGCTTCCACTAGCCCCGCATTTACAGTGAGACAGAGCAGTACCTGCAGCAGGGAGCGGGACTTGCTGAACAGGGAGGGGAACCTTTAAGAGCATCAGACGAGCCACAGCCCTTGCAGCGCCTCGGGCATCTGGTGCAAGTGCCTGATGATGTGAAGCTGGCCCATGACCTTGGCTGTGACATCCTCGTGCTGCAGGGGAACGAGAACATGTCAGAGACGGAGACACTCCCCAGGAATCAGGGAGAATTAAGGGCACCTGGAACCAGCACCATCATTTCCACCCAGCAGCTGCTCATGTCTGAGTGGTGGATTCACCCTCCTGACCCCCAGGATGGAGGCTTGCTGTCCTCTCTAGTGACCTCCAGTGCCAACCCCCCTCCTTGTCGGGTGAGCTCCTGCCACCTCCCCATCAGTGCCCCTGACAGCTGTTCCACCTCCAACCCACCTGGGGACACCGCTCAAGTTCGTAGAACCCTCTCCTCCACCCCCACCTCCATCCCCACCCAGGTAGGGCAGAGAGGGGGCTCTAGCAGGGTGGTGGGGGGTAGGAGGGATTCTGGCAGCAGTGAAGTGGGATGGGGAGAGGTTGAGACCTTTCCCCAAGTCACCCCAGTGACAAAAGCTGAAGCCACAGGATGGCAGCCCTGGTGAACGAGGCAGGTCAGCAGCCCCTGCTGACTGAATCCTCCCAATCTCTCGAAAGCGGGTCCAGCCCTACCAGCAACAATACCAGCTTCCCACGCCCATGTGCCTCAGCCCTTCCTGTTCGGTCACCATCACCAGTCAGTCCTTGGCCTCCCAGGCTGCCGGGGAAGGGAGCAACTCTCGATGGTGGCTCAGGTGACATGGACACTAGGCTATGGGGAAATGGGGGCAGCTCTGTGGGGCAGGAAAGGTTCCCAGAGGGCTCTTAGGGGACTCTCCTGTCCTTTCCAGGAGTGATAGCAGAGCACCACATCCTAAGAAGAGAAGTCCATGAAGTCCAGAAGTCCCCACTAGGCTCCTTACCACCAGGCCAGTGAATGGCGATAGGATGGGAATGAGTCCCTGGCCCCCACCCCAAGCTCCTGAGTCGATTGCAGCTGCTTACCGTGACCCCCATCAGTTGCTGGGCTTCCCCCAGGAGGGAGTAGACGAGCACCAGCCCAGCCTGGCTGACACGCAGCACGGGGTCGTGGATAGCCAGCACTGCTGTCTGAAGGAAGGATCTTTTCTGACCGATGGAGAAGAATTTTCCAAAGACCTAAAACCAAGAGGACACGGGACTCGAGCAGATTGGCCAGAGCCAGCCTCCAAGTCCTGGCGGTACAATGGCGTCTAGTGCCCCAAAGGGCGGGGAAGAGAGCTGCTGTGGCCAAGGCACTTCATTCCCCAGGAGGCTTTCAGGGTCCCAGGGCTCAGGGAAGCCCCTTTATTAAAAGGTCACAGATGCTGAGGGACCAAAGCCTCCAGTGGCTCTTTCGGGAGGGCAATTTCTGGCAGGGGCCAGGATGGGCTGGAAATGGATCTCTAATGTGTGTGAGCAGGCCCACTCTGCTGTGCAGGGCACAGAGATGACAGGGGACCCTGTGTTGCTTCCAGCAGAGAGATCTCCTGCACCTCAGTGGCTAGAGGAGTGTGTGTGCGTTGTGGGGGGCGACGGGGTTGGAGCTGACAGACCAAAGGTCTCTTCACCCCAGCTTAGTGATTTCTCTCGTTGCTGGGAACGGCCTCTGCATCTCCTTCGTTTCTTCACAGGGAATCCAACCTGCAGCCTGACAAGGACAAGGAGACTCATGGCCCAGTCCCCATCACAGACGCTCCTCGGAGACTTTTCTTCTGCAGCAGCAATTCAGCTTGTTTGAGGCGGGACAAGCTCACACAGTCTCTCTCACGGGGCGTCTGTGGAGCAGCGTTCTGTCGATGCCCTTGTCGATCCAGGAGCCATTCCAAGGCCTCCTCTGTGATGTTGTGGAAATCACACATTTCACCTTTGACTCCAGGCTGGGGGCACTGTGTTACAGTGTGTTCGAAGGTTTGGATATTCTCACCACAGTTGTGAGATGGGGGTGGGGGGGTGTCTTTGATTTTCTACTTGTGCAGCAAGTAGCCGCAACTTGGGTCAGTGACAATGTGCTTCTTTGGAACAGTGGCTGAGGTCCAGATACTCTGCCATTCCCTGGCCAGGGCTGGAGACATGAAGGGGGCGCATGTGGTCCATATAGGCTCTGGAGCTCACTATGTCCCCTACCCAGTTCCCAGGTTGGGGCATTCTGCTTCCTGACCACCAATGGAATTGGGCAAAGCCCACCTCCTTTCTCTGCTTCTACAGGGTGCAGGGAATTAAACAAGGGTCTGATCAAGCAATCGTGACTGACTGACTCAGGGCTCTCCTCTCAGACACTTGGGGATCAGCCAGGGGGACAAGGAGCAGAGAGACACCCAGAGCCATAATCCTATATTAACTCACCCACCCGGGGATCTTCCTTATGCCACGGAGCAATGCAGCCATGTAAGACACTCAAATCACGGCAACTAGCGAGGTTCCAAAGTGGGACCTTTAGCACCAGCCTGTCCCACTGGTTGCTGGATGAGGAATTCTGAGCTGGAAATAAGGAGCGGGCTCTTTTCCTGTCTCCAGGAGGCATCCACTGCAGGGAACCCAGCCAGCCACACTCCCTGAGCTGTGTCATGCCCTGGCACAGTGCCCTTACCTCCCCCACTCTGGCTTTATTCCTGTAGCCCAATAGCCTTCTGTCCTGGTGCCAGTCATAGCACCAGAGATCTTCCGCGTCATGTATGGTCAGGCCTGGAAGAGAGAGAGAGAGAGAGAGAGACTTTTCTCCTCATTCTGGTTGCAGTTTCTGTGTCCTTCCAATCCCATTGGTGGCTCCACAGTGGAGTGGAGAAGAACAGAGGCAGAGAGAGACTTGTCCTCCAGCTGCGGTCAGTCTGAGAGAAATGGTCTGGGGATCCATTATCCACCTGTGGTCACTCTTAGTCCCCTTTTGGGTTCTGTGTCCCAGTTGGGTTCCTTACCCCTCTGTTGGAGCAGCAGCTGGTAGAGCCGGTAAGTCCCCTCCCTGGCCTGCCGGCTGATGTCCTTGTCTGGATCGCTGACAAATAGAGCTAGCTGGGCCACATGGTGCCCCATCCTAGGGAACTCGGCTGAGATCTAATGGAAGGGAGAGGAGAGGGGACTCCATCAGCATTTTCCTGTCAGCTCCCCTGGGCCAGAGGGCTCCTTCTCCTTAGCTCCTCTGCAGGAGATGCTGGGGGAGAGGAGCTTGAGATCGACCCTTCATCTGCTCTGTTGCCAAGGAAGCATGGAGCTGCTTTGGGATGCCAAGCAGGGGTGGAGCATGGGCTCCTTAAAGGCCCAGGGACAACACTGAACCAGGACAAGAAGAACTTGACTCAAGCCGAGCTCAGTCCCTGCTCTGACTCTGCCTCCCCATGAAGAACCCTCCTAAGCCACAGCCCCGGCAGCAGCAGCAGATCCTGCAGCCCGCTGGAGCCAGCCCGCCTCCGCCTGGAGCCAGCAAGCTGGGGTCGGAGGTCACTTACATCAAACTCAGGGAGGTTGACTGTGTATCTCAGCAGGGCTGTGCTGCTCCTGATAGCCCTGGCTTGCTCCTGCGACACCCTGGACACGAAACACAAGTTGATATCCTGTGGGGAAAGGAGGCAGGTCAGACTCAGTGGCCAGGTGTACCTGCTTTGCAAATGAGTCCCCCACGCCTCCAGCCCCAGGGGCCTGAGACATTCTGCATAGGGGGGAATATCTGAGGTCTTGATGGCAGAGCTTTAGAAGGGGATTCTTTCCCCCAGGACGCAGCTTGTACCCTGCCGGTCACAACTTGTCAGCTTCTCTCTAGATTGGGACAATGTTCGGGGTCTGGCTGGTCCCATCCTCCCAGAACTCCTGATTCCTGAACAGTTCACCAGAAAGGAGACTGAACCCTCGGCCCTTCCCTGCTATGAAAATCCTTGGGGGGGATGTAGGGAGTGACTGAGAACACAATCCCCCCAGGAATTTCAGAGCAGATCAGAGGGAAGGGCTGATTCCCTGGGCTCCTCCTGTTTCTCTAGGAAGGAGCGTGTGCCTCTTCTCTGAGAACCATCTCCCAAAACTCATGGGGTGTGTGTGTTGGAGGGATGGGGGAAGGGCGGGTTTTCAGACTCTCACTCCCCAAGACAGCCAGGAGCCCTGTGCTTAGTGCTCAGCAGAACCAGGCAGAGCTCTGGCTTGAAGTCCCAGCTCTTTCCTCTGTCCCTCAAGAAGGAAGGACCTGACACTGCATTGCACTGACCTCCCCAACCAAGGATGGCCCACTGGGAACCCAGCTAGGAGCACACAGTAGAAAATGGATCTTTCACTCTCTCCTTACCAGTCCCCCAAAGAGTTCAGGTGAAATGGGGCTCACCTCCAAGATGAAGTGGAGCCTGTCTGTGTCTGGGGACTCTGTCAGCAGGTTCCCCAGCATGGCATCCAGGACCTCTGGGATGACTTTGTGCAGAGCCTGCAAAGCATGGGTCAGAGTTAGGGAACCTGGGCCTACACGTGCCACAGGATGGGAAGAGGGGTCTCTGGAAAGCACTGGGGAGACTCCAAACACATCTCCTGGCCTCTCTCCTTCACATCGCACGGCAGGCAATTTGCAAGAATTGATGACCCCTGGACCTTTGATCCATGAGCTTAGCAGGTCTCTGCAGAGGGCCTTGTAGGCAGAAGAGTAGGAAACAGCCAAGTTGCTATGGATGGAAGCTGGGCTTCTGGGTAAAACATGGCTTAAGAAAGAAAGAAAGAAAGAAAGAAATCCCCCAGGGAGGGGTAATCTCTTCCCTGCTGGAGGGAAGGATCCAACCCTGCAGCTTGTTCCAACTCCGCTATCCCACCCCTAAATCTGGAGCTCCAGCGAATCAAGGGAGCAGGGACCAAGGACCACTCTGGAAAAGTAAGAGGATGGAGGAGGAGGAGGTACCTGGATGTCGGTGGTGTCCTTCTCCGTGCCCAGGGTGAAGACGGAGTGAAGGGCAGCTCGCAAGAGGTGGGTCTCTAGGGCTGGCTCCAGGGCAGGTTTCATGGTGCTGGCAAGAGAGAGGAGCTGCTATTAGACTGTGCAGTACGGGAGTGGGACTGTCGCCAACACGGACACCAACCCACAGGGTTAGAGGCACAGGCTGGTGAGAATGGAAACTGAGGCACTTAGCTAGGGAATGACAAGGCCAAGGCATCCCAGACAGACAGTGGCAGGACAGGAATAGCTCCTGTTCCCTGGAGACTACTGCCCCTCCTGTATCTGAGCCTGGGAGTGAGCCCCTCCCCAAGGCCCCTGTCATGTTATGGAAGTGAAAAGAAGAGCCCTGCCAGGAGAGAGTGAAACTTCCCACCCCACCATGTGCGCCACTCTTGGGAGGTGACCTGGGAGGGACAGTGATGGTGACTCCCAGCCTTGGGCCCGAGCAGCACTGGGGTGAGTGGAGCCGGCGGGGTTGGGGGGTGGGGCTGTCTCGGTACCAGAGGTTGCCCACTGCAGCCAGGGAGTGGGCGAGGATGGCGCTGGGTGACGAGTCATCGGGAAGCTCCTCGATGAGCTCCTGTGAGACGTGAAGGAGACAAAGGAGCGTGTAAGATTCAGGCCCCACTGACACCTCCCAGTGAGGAGATGACACAGCCAGTGCCCCACATGGCCAGCAGGATCCCCCACAACCTCCCGCTCCTCCGATTCCTTCCTGCCCATCCGACTTGTCCCCCTTCCCGGATTCTTGCCCAGCTCACTCCCAATCCCCTTCTCTCCTCCTCCCTGTCAAAACTTCCCCCATTTAGCCCCATCCCGATGACCGAGCTGGGACCATGTGATTCCTTGTCCCCCACTCTCAGCTGCCCTCCAGCCCCACAATTCCCCCCCTGCCCACTACCCACCAATCTCAGAATTTCTCCCTTCTCTTCTCCCAAGTCTTCAGTGACAGCAATCCCTGTCCTCTGCTGCCCCCTCCAACAGTACCCAGCCCCCACCCATTAGCCTGGCCATACCCCTGCCAATCCCATGGCTCTCTCCTCTCGCCAGCTGCCGTATGGCATGTCTCACTCACCACTATCCTCTTCACCACAGCCGCCTTGCAGCAGCGCGGCTCCAGCGTGTCCTCCCCTCTCTCCCGTGCAGCCAGACATGCGGGGTAGATGGCCTGAAGGAACAGGAGCTGCTGCTCCTCATCCTGGACCCACCAGGAGTGGGGTACAGCGAGAGAGAACCTTTTAGTGAGGGACCTTCCTGCCCCACCCAAACCAGCTCCAGGGCTCAGGCCTCAATGGGAGATTGTGGGGACCCGCCGATTGTCCAAATCCCCCACCACTCCTACCCAAGCAGGATCAGGAACTGGGACAGTGCCTGTCGGGGCAGACGACCTCGGCTGTTGTGGGACAAACACCCCCATCTGGGGGTCCCACATCATGGATGTAAAAGGACCCCATTAGGGTTGGTGGATCAGGAGGGACAAGACCCTCGGTAGGGGGTGGGGATGCTGGGAAGGGACAGGGCAATCTTGGTTCCAGCCCAGGTGTGGAACATTTGTACCTTATCTCTGCACTGGAGCTGCTCTCGGATGACCTTGAGAGCAGCTTCATCTTTGGCCACGTCCACCCCTTCCTCCTGCTCCGAAACCAGAGGGCTCCCTGCACCAGGGAGGGAAGGACAGGGGCGTGGTGGGCAGAGCAGGATTCAAGACCCCCCTTCCCACCTCAGGCACCCAGTGCAGATGGTGCCCGAAACCTCCCTCTCAGGGATGCCTTCAGCCCCCAACAGCTGCTGAAGCCCAGAGCAGAGCCCCCTTCACCTGCCCAGGACTCCGGGGAGGTGCCTGTTCCCCCCGCCTGGAGCAGCAAGGACCTACATGGCAGCAGCTCTTCACACCCCCACCCCCAGGTCCCCGTGCAGAAGGGGCAGCTGTGTGATGGCTGCTGCTGTCCCTGGGGTTCGTGCGGCTCAGGCCAGACACCTGGGCTGGGGACCCCCCCTCCACCGTATCCCTGGGAGAGCGTCTGGGCCCAGGGTGTTCACATCCCATCCTCAGCCCTCCCGGAGCCCAGCCTGGCTCCTCACCTGGAACAAAGCAGTGGCGCCCGTCGGCCTGGCTGCTGCCAGAGGCCCAGGTGCTGCCACTGTCCCAGGCTGAGCTGGCGGTGCTGGGACAGGGACCTTCCCCCTCCTGGCCGGCAGGGGCTGGAAGGGCCTCAGAGAGCGGGCAGGGCGATGCCTCCTGATGGGAAGGAGGGCTGGGCTCCTGGGGCCGCTGCTGCCCACACAACAAGCCCCAGAGCCACCCTGCCCGGCGCCCCTCCTGGGCTGGGTCCTGTCTGCCAAACCGCAGCCTGGGCCAGCTCCACTGGGGCCTGGTCGGGGCCTCTCCCAGCTCGACGCCTGCGCCGGGAGCCGGGGTCCTTTTCCAGAAGGCCGGGCACTTCCGCTGTCTGGCCTGGACGGGAGCTGCCTCCCCGCCAGCGGGGACGCAGGGCTTGCTCTGCCCCTTGGGAAGATGGCAGCTGCTTCCCTCAGGCTCTGGGGCCACCTGCAGAGCCTTCCTCCGCAACATCCGCAGGAGCCTGGCCATCCTGGAACCGAGCGGGGAGCAGGGGTGAGTCTGGGCTCAAGGCAGCCTTTCACTCCTGGCCCTTTTCCGTCCCTCCTCCTCCCTGCTCCAACCACAGCCGCCCCCTCTGCCCCCACAGGAGTGCAGGGAGTGCCATCTACACACACGGGCAGGAGTTCATTGCATGATCTGCTCCCAACGTTCCCCCTCGTAATCTCTGCTGCTGCAATAGCCAGGAAGTCTCATCCTTTTCCAGCAAGGGGGTCAGTCCCAAAGACCATCTGTTACTCTGGACAAGCAGCCCCCTCCTGTCGTCCCAGGCCATTCTCCTGCCCAGGCTAGAGAAGGAACAGAACCCAGGAGCGCGGACTTCTCCTGCGAAAACATTCTCCACATCAAAGTCACAAAGACCCTAAGCACAGGAAGACCAGGGCCCTCCTCGTTCCCCATTGATTTCCAGGCTCAGCACCTCACAGGGTCTGGCCCAGCTCAGAGACTCTCAGCCTGGGGAACAGTGTCCCACACGGGAAGGGCTGGGAGCCCCATTGCTGGAACCTTTCCAAACACACTGGAGACGGCTCTGGAGAAGCCCCTGCCTGCCCTAAGAGTGAGGGGCTCTTGGGAGCTGTTTGCAAATGAAATCCCCCTTTGGAGATAGTCTCTCCCCGTTTCTGCCTCTCCCCACACAGACGGGGAAGCCACCGAGGAACCCGAATGCCACTCACTTGCTCTCAGTGATGGTATGATGGATGGCGGATGTTCAGGGTCAGCAGACGTCCCTCGCCTTCCTCCTCACGCTCCAAGCCCAAGGGAGGCTGGAGAGGGTGGTGACCTCAGGAGTTACCCTGCCCAGCCAGCAGGCATGGTGATGACACTAGGGCATTCAACTGGCTGTGAAAAGAAGAGTCAGTCTTTTTGCCAAGGGGATGGAGAAACTCAGCCAGCAGCAGGGGGGTGCAGAACACTGCCCTAGGGCGGAGGTGACAGCGCCTCCAGGATCCTGACATCCCAGCACTTTACACATCTTCCTGGAGCCTCCCAAACCCACTGGGCTGTAGGGATGGGACCCCAACTCGACTGATGGCAAACGGGCCTCAGCTACCAGCTCAGGGTCACACTGAGTTTCAGAGCCATGAATGGACCCTTTCACCAACCACTGCCGCACACTCCCTCCCACAGCTGGCAATTACAACCAGGCCCTTATGTCTGGTCTCCCTGCCTTTGAGAGGGGGTGTCACTCCTGCTTCCATTGCTTCCTATTGATCTGTGGGACTTTGGGCAAGTTGCTCCCCCTCTCTATGGCTCTCTGCGACTCACATCCCTGAATGGGCTTTAAAAAAGACAATGGTTAAAGTTTGCCCCCAACTAGTTCTTGTTTCTCAAGACTAGCCATTTTAGCAAAGTTTAGAATTCTTGACATTCAACACCTGGAAACATCCCTTTCTCCTTCGCAGACGGCCTTAACATCCCTTATCTCACCCTGGCTTCCTGCTGCCTAGAGTTAGAGAATTGACCTTATTCCCATTGGACCTAACCAAGGTGTCACATAGCAAAGCAGTGACAGAGCCAGAAAGAGAAGACAATGGTCCTGACTCCTGTTCTAACTAACAGACAACAACCCCCCGGAGGCAGGGATAAAGCCCAGGAAATAAGGTGTCAACATTTTCATGGGAACTGTTTTCTGTCAGAAAATCCATTCAGACAAAACCACTCTGTTTCTTGAAATCGTAAGAAATAGGATGAAAATTCTTCGCAAAAATATATGTTTAGAAAACAAGAGCATCTCCTGTTTGTCACAGTGCAGGAAACTGTCTCGTCGTACAAAAAGGGGAGACACTATGATCTAGACAATTAGATGAGATGCTTCATTTTGAGCTAAGTAGTTGCTGCTCTTCACAATTTCAAAACAATAAAATACAAAACAAATCGAATATTAGGTCATAATCTGATATGGCTCAGTGTGATAGGACACCCCCTAGTCTGCACTGCTCCGAGTGACACTCTTCAGTGGATCCCCAGCATCCACCCATGGCGAGGTAGGTGGGAGAGGATTGTTATTCGTTCTTGACAGAAGGAGAAACGAAGGCTGAGAAAGGAGCAGTGACTTGTCTTAGCTGATGCAGCCAGTCAGTAGCAGAGTTGCTCTCAAATGAGCTACAGACCAACAATTGTTCATAGTAAATATTCAACAAGTATTTCAGAAGAATTGAAATGTTGGAGAGGATCACGAACTGCTCCGAGACAATGAATGGAGAGCAGCATCCACATTGGTCAAACATAAAACTGATTGTGACTTATTTGCTTGGTCATAAAAGAGAACAACAAAGACCAGAGTTTCCTCCCTGTCAATAGCCCCCTCCTCAGCCAATCAAGGTTGAGACTTTGAGGGGTGGGAGGCTAAGGGTTCTCATCAAATAGCCCAAAGAATGGCCCTGGTCACCACCGAGGGGATCACTCTCGGAGCACTAGTCCAGTCTCACCTCTCTGTGAAGGCCTCCCATAGCCCCCCCCCCCCGGCCCCCGTGCCACCCACAGAGCTCCTGGTGGTGGGAGGAGAGCAGAGGAAAAGGAAAAAGGAAGCAAGAAGAGAAAGGTAGGAGGGACAGAGGAAAAGGGAAAACAAAAAGGAGAAACCCCAATGTCCCCAGTTATTCTAGGTCGGAAATAAAATGCTGCCCCCACAATCTAGTGTTTTCCTTTCCTAAAAATCAGCCGGCACCTGATGGATCAGACTGAACAGGTTCCAAACCTCTCCGAGGCTCTTACCTTCTCTACAGAGACGTCTCTTTTCGAGCAAAACCACTAAAAGAAAAGGAGCAAACTCCGAAGAGGGTCCTCCTTGCGCTCACGTACGTGAAAATGAATTCTCTCTCAGTCCTCCAGGAGAGACCTCGAGAAGGAGATGTGCTGAAGCAAAGCCACAGGGATCTCCGAGGTTGCCCCTGTCCTGCACCCCTGTCCTGCCTGGCTGATGTCAAGATCTCTCTGTGAGATCATTGCCTCCCCATCACCTTTGTCCAATAGGCTGAGGTCCTGTCAAAGGCCCTTGTGATGTCACTTCCACGCCCACCCCTCCCCTGCAGTGCTGATGTCATGTCCCTGTCCAGCCACATTGGGTGTTTCAGCCGCTTTCCCTGGATCACCCCACGCAATGAACGTTCATTGTGGGCTCAAGCCGAACACAGTTAAACATCAGAGGCTTCTCCCCATGCTACGCTCAGTTTTTCATCAATTAGCAGACTTTATGGACAGAAGAGACAATTAGAGCATGTCATCTGACCCCCTGCATATCACATGCTTTCTGTAGAGCATAGGAGCTAGTTTTTGACTACACACGTTCCAGAGAGCCATCTAGTCTTCATTAGAAGACATTAAGAGGTGGGGAATTCCCACCAGTTCCCTTTCTAGTTTGTTCCTTTGATGATTCATCCTCACGGTTGAATATGTGTACCCTCTTTCGAATACGAATTGGTCTCTTTTGAGTTTCCAGCCACTGGGTCTTGTTATGCTTTTCTCTGCTAAATTAATGAGCCCTTTCCTACCCGATATTTTCTCTCCATGAAGTCACTTCAACACTTCAATGACGTCACCTCCCAATCTTTTTTATCATCTAAACAGGCTGAGCTCTTTCAATAACTCACTAGCAGGCCTTTATTCTCCAGCCCTCATAATGTTTCATTGCTTTTTGCTGCCCCATCTCCAAGATTTCAACATCTTTTTTCAAAGGTGGATGCCAAAACTGGATGCAGTATTCCATGATCAGTCTTCCTCATGGTGTGTCACCTCCCTATGCTCCTCACTGCTCTTTTCATACATCTAATGATGGCTTTAGCCCTGTTCACCACAGCATCACCCTGGGTGCTCATGTTGAATGGCTTGCCTAGCATGGCCCCTAAATCCTCTTCACAGTCAGTGCTTTCCTGGATACACTTCCCCATTCTGTAGGTGTGGCCTGCATGCTTTGTTGCTAGCTATAGGACCCTTCCTTTGGTTCTTTTCCAACTCTTTTTCTTTGAATGGGTCAAGCTTATCAAGGGATCTGATTGCTCTGGGTCACTGCCCTGTCCTCATCATCAATTACCACTCTGCTCCCATTTTATCACCCACCAATGTTAGCAGCAGTGATTTTTTATTTGGGTTGCAGTTCATTGATATTTATTTTCAAGAATTAGTCCCCGACAGCCTCTTCATATCCCTAGTGCCCAGAACCTGCTCCACACAGCACAGCGAGAAAAGGCCACCCAGCCCAGCTGTGCCCTAGGGGCTAAGCACAGAACAAACTTCGGAGCTTGTGTCATCCATAGCTTCTGAACAACATGTGGGGGGTCATCAGCTTACAAATACACTCTAGACCGGTAGCGTAGACAGGCCCCAAATGTATCTAAGTGTCCCGCCTTGAAAAACAGGAGAGAAAAAAACAGAACCTTGAGTAGCTTTATTTTATAGTCATGGAAACTGAGGCACACAGAAGCAAAGAGATTTGCTCATGGTCAAAAAGCCAGGAATAGAAAATGGCAGATCTGCTGATAGTCAGGCCTGGGCCCTAGCCGTGTTTGTCCTGGCCTCTCTGCTTCAGCTCCAGTAACAACCCGAGTCAAGGTTTTCTTCTTCTCCGTGTCCTTTAACTTCATGTCACTGCAGAAGAAAGATTGTTTCTGACCAGCTCGATCTAATGCATGGAGATGTCTTTCCAGAAGACATGCTCTGGCTTAGTCACATGTCGTAGGTTTTCTGGAGGAAGCACTCGGTGCTGTTCTAGGGCCTGTGTTACTCAGAAGATGGACAGAATGGTCCTTTCTGACCTTAATTTTTTTCTTTCGCTAGGAGGATAACGCTGGACATTTTTTCTCATTCACTTTCCTTTGGAATAATTTCAATCCAGTCCAAAGGATTTCCTCTTCCACTGTGTCTTCAGCACCTTTCCTAGCAAACAGTTACTGTTTGAGAACAGGTTTCCAGTTTCAGGCTGTCCCAGGGGGAGATGGCCATGAAAGCGGTAGTAGCTCAACTGAGCCTATCCCCCGGGGAAGGGAGTAAGTGCGGGGGTCACATGAGAAGGAGCAGGACGCAACTAGGATCCAGGCCTGTTGGGCGATATAAGGACAGCCTGTGCTCAGCCAGGAGAGAGACCCGCAATGGGAGCAGGCCTGGGCGGGGCTTGGATAGTCCTTTCAAGGCAGTTTCGGTACACAGTAGGGGATGGAACAGCCAAGCTGCTAGGGTTGGGAGCTGGGCCTCCTGGCAGTATCCAGGAATGAAAACACAGCATCTGCCAGGAAGGGAGTCCCCACAGAGGGACACCATAATCTCCCAGGGAGGGAAAAGGCTCTCACTGCCGTTTCTTAACCTCATGGGGTGTTCTCCTGCTCCGCCAACCCCACCCCTATTTCAGCATCTCCAGGTGCCTGAGGGAGCAGGCACCAGAGGCCATCCTGCAGCTGGGACAGAGATGGAGGTTGATGACCTTCCTGTCCGTGGTGACCGTGGTGCAGGACAGCCCTCAGGACATGCGAATGCAGCTCCAGATCTGGGAGCAGCTTCCCTTTGCTGGCATGAGACCTTGCAGGTTGTGGGGGGTGAGACAGGCACTAACTTTTGGTAACCCTCAGTGGGATCAGAGGGTAATGGTTTGTAGAAAGTGGTGTTGGAGAGCTTTACAAAAACTAGGCAAGCCATTTACAACACACACTTTGCTTCTCTACAAAAGAAAAAGGACACTGGCTATGTAGACTCCTTCCTCAGGCCCTAAGCTACCAGCACTCCCAGCTATCTTCGAGACACCACTGACTTCCTGAGGAAACTACAATCCATCAGTGATCTTCCTGAAAACACCATCCTGGCCACTATGGATGTAGAAGCCCTCTACACCAACATTCCACACACAGATGGACAACAAGCCGTCAGGAACACTATCCCCAATAATGTCACGGCTAACCTGGTGGCTGAACTTTGTGATTTTGTCCTCACCCATAAGCCTGGACCAGTCCACACAAGAGATCCACTTCCTGGACACTACAGTTCTAATAAGTGATGGTCACATAAACACCACCCTATACTGGAAACCTACTGACCGCTATTCCTACCTACATGCCTCCAGCTTTCACCCAGACCACACCACATGACCCATTGTCTACAGCCAAGCTCTACGATACAACTGCATTTGCTCCAACCCCTCAGATAGAGACAAACACTTACAAGATCTCTATCAAACATTCTTACAACTACAATACCCACCTGCTGAAGTGAAGAAACAGATTGACAGAGCCAGAAAAGTACCCAGAAGTCACCTACTACAGGACAGGTCCAACAAAGAAAATATCAGAACGCCACTTCCCATCACCTTCAGCCCCCAACTAAAACCTCTCCAACGCATCATCAAGGATCTACAGCCTGTCCTGAAGGATGACCCATCACTCTCACAAATCTTGGGAGACAGGCCTGTCCTTGACTACAGACAGCCCCCAACCTGAAGCAAATACTCACCAGCAACCACACACCACACAACAGAACCACTAACCCAGGAACCTGTCCTTGCAACAAAGCCCGTTGCCAACTGTGTCCACATATCTATTCAGGGGACACCATCACAGGGCCTAATCACATCAGCCACACTATCAGAGGCTCGTTCACCTGCACATCTACCAATGTGATCTATGCCATCATGTGCCAGCAATGCCCCTCTGCCATGTACATTGGTCAAACTGGACAGTCTCTACGTAAAAGAATAAATGGACACAAATCAGATGTCAAGAATTATAACATTCATAAACCAGTTGGAGAACACGTCAATCTCTCTGGTCACTCGATCTCTGACCTAAAAGTCGCAATATTACAACAAAAAGACTTCAGAAACAGACCCCAAGGAGAGACTGCTGAATTGGAATTAATTTGCAATGGGCTTTAAAAAAGACAATGTACAATCTTGAGTAATTTTGTATCATCTCCTGTGAGAGCTACATCTCAGTCACTGTAGTGTTATGTTTAAGAGCCTTCTGGAAAGTAACTAGCCAACTCTTATGATTTCATCATGAGTCTCATGATAATGATTGTTTTCCTTAAAGCCCCAGCTCCTGGAGTCAAGTGGATATGTGAAGATTTCAGCCTTCATTCTTAAACAAAAATGAAGTTTCTCGCCCCCATGGATATGGAGATAGCTTCAAAATGTTACCCCAGTGCACCCTAAAGGCTCAAAAAGCAGACAGCAAATAAAAAGAACTCCAAAGCTGTTATTTTTATATAATCTCATGATTTCAAAGCCAATCTCATGATTTTTGGTGGGCCTGATTCATGATTTTTGAACATTTGGGGTCAGCAATACTGTAAAAGTTACTTGAAAGGGTCAGTTTCACTCCTTTTTAAGGTCAATTTCTATTTTATTATTTGCAGTGGGGTAACACCCCTAGAGCCCGAGGCAGTACAGTATAAACTCAGAGGGCCTTGCCCTCGAAGAATGTTTCCAAAGGTTAAATGATCTGTTCCATGCTTGGTGAACTACAAAAAGGTGATAGAAAGTAATCTAGATTTTTCTACAGTTGTTTTAGTTGTTGTAATCAAGAGTTAATAACAAAGTCAGAATATACATTAAAATTTTAAACCTAACCAATGTCCCTTAAGTGAATTGACACAAGATGTGAGAACATTACTATGAGAGCCGAGCGAGTGTAATATTTATTTAATTCTCTTTTTTTATATTGGAATTAGACACAGTGCTCCTGTCAGCTAATTTCTAAGTAGCCCCTGGAATCATGGTTAAAATTGTGCCCCCACCCTCCACCAAAATCTGAAATGGCGCCCCTGTGTTCCTGGGAAAAAAAAGCGGGCGGGCAGGGGGGTGTAATTCACCAGGCAGAAAATAACTTTATTTTAAACTGTGATTCATAGGAAATAAGCAGGATTTGAATATCTTGCGAGGGATCATTTAATAATCAGAACAGAAACCAGCAACAAAATTTGTACAAACTTTTTCAAGGCACTGAAATGGCTAAATTTCTCCAGGACTAAAACATTAAAGGAATGAATTCTCTAAACAACAAATGACACCATCACTTTCAATGCAATCTACAAATCTCACTGTCAAACAGCTTAGTCATGTAAGACCAGTTCCTCAAAGGTTTTTAGGTGCCTCACTCCCATGGATTTAAATGGGAATTAGGTGCATAAATATGTCTGATTATCTGGGCCTTTTTCCTTCTCACTTCAATTCATTTTTTCCCCTTCAATTCCCAGGTTCCCCACTCCAGTCCCCATTGTCTTCTACCCGCTATTGCCTCAGAGTTCAAAAACGGTGAGCCAGGCCACCAGAAATCATGGGATTGCCCTAAAATTCAGGAGTATTTTAAAATATATATATTTTTAAAAAATCCTGGCTTGGGTCAAATGTTTGATTTTTTTACCTATTTCCTCCCCTGCCAAATGTTCCAGAAATCATTTCAGTTTGAAAATATGATGAAGAAATACTCATATTAAAGAAATTAATATAATAAATACTAATGCATAATATAATCAATAAAATACATATATTTGGCCCATCATGTATTAATATGTATAACGATCACAGTAATTAATGATCATTAATTCAATACTCCACCAATATCCCCAGCCCTCCCCTCTCCCTTTTGAGACCAGCTTTCTGAGATCTCCCTTCACCTCTCTCCCACTTCTCCCAGCCCCCTTTCCTCCGTAGCCCTGCTTCCTGGCAGCTGTCTCTAACTTTAGATTTTGGATAACCTAAGAAATGATTAATAAGAGTAATAACTTGGGATTTTAATTACAGATTAATTTGATAGCAAGTTGCCTATCACGGCTATTGATGTAACTGCATCTCTAAGCTCTGTAAAGCCTCCATTGTATGAAACAATAAAACAAATATTGTTTTAGAAAATTGATTTGGAAAAATGTCTAAAGAATTCTTTTTAAAAAAGAAAGAACAACACATACAAAGAAATATATGTACAACAGAAATAAACTTTATTTACGAATGTGGAACGAATGTGGGAGGGGGAAAGCACATTCATTTGCCTTTTAAAAACACATACACTGATCTTGTCTGTCACAGATCAGTGTATATGTGACTGTGATGTCTGTACTCTCACACAGGGTGGAGTGGCAGTGATAGGGCACCAGCCCCTGACACCATGTGCAGTGTGTGGGGGGACTTCCGCATCATGCTGGAATGCAGTTCTGAATGGGTTGTAGAGGGAGGCGAGCTCAAATGTGTTGCACTTGAAGGTCAGCCAGGCTCTTCAGCATGTCTGTTTGCTCCTTCAGAAGTGCTGTCATCTCCTGCTGCGTGTCACGCTCATTCTGCTGAGCTTTTCTCCTATCCTCAATGTCCCTGTCCATTTTGTGCGAGACCATGACCTCCATGCCTTCTGCTCAATGTTCGCTGCTCCAGAGGCTTGCGTGATCTCTGCAAACATGTCATCCCGCATTCTCTTCCTTCACCTCCTTATCTGGTTCAGCTTCTCCACTGGTGTGGAGGGAGAGATGAAGGTTGCATTTTCAGCTGCAAAAGAAACAATGTACAGAGGCACTATTGTGAGTGCATAGTGAAGCTATAAGGCTATATTGAAATCACTCCCCTGAATCCATGCAAGTTTAAAGAAGTACCATCTCACTTTGGCCAGGTATTCATGGACAGCGCTGGCTTCCCAGCCATGGTGAGTAGAGCCCAGGCGGGGGAGGGGAGAGGGAGTAGGGGATGAGCTGGCACAAGACGGAAGCGGGGGGGCATACAGGCAGTAGTGTTTGCGGTTTGGGCAACTGAACTAAGTACAGGCATCGTTTCCCACAGGCAGCGGTGACTTTAGCTGATATCTCACTCCTGAGGGTAGCAGAGGTGGAAAGGGAACAGCTGCTGCACAGTCCTGGTCCGTATGGTGCTAGCCTGGGTGCTGCAATAATGCCTTCTGAATTAATAGATGAATGGCGTAGGAAATTGTCCTACTGTGGCAGAAGAAATAAGGCAGCCCTTCCCAGAAACCTTTGGCAACAGACTGCAGATTACCGCCAGGAAAGTTTCCTTGAGATCTCTATGGAGGATTCACAGGACATCCCAGTGTGCATAACCAACTGGTTTGCAGGGTCCCCTTTGCCTAGCTGTGCCTGGCAATGAGAAGCAGACAGCCACTCTACCTCAACTGGGTATTTCACTATCTCTTGTAACACAACTAAAGAATAGTGAATGAGAAGATATGTTCCCACAATATCAATGCAAACTGCTTACTTACCAGACGTTCATTCCCTGATATTACGGTTGCCCATGCTGGACTGCTCCAGGGTTACAAACAGCTCCTGGCTCGGCGTGACAATGGGTCGCTTGTTCGCCTGTGCCCCTTTCTCCTCCTCCTCTTTCTTGTCCAATACCTCATCCTCAGGGTTGCCTGCAGTGGCCACTGACTCCATCTCCTCCGATGTATCCAGGGAGCCCTTGGCGGGGAAGTTGGGTCATCGCAGAGGACAGTATGCAGATCTTTGTAAAAGTGGCGTGTCTGCGGCGCTGCACGAGAGCAACTGGTTGCCTCCCTTGCCTTCCGGGATGTCTGCCGCAGCTCCTTGGCTGGGTGTCTCTCTCGTAGTCCTTCTCCCCCATTCCCCGAGCGATCTGCTCATTGATGTCCACATTTCTGTGGCTGGATAGGAACTGTGTCTATACAGCCTCTTCCCCCCACAGACCCAGGAGATCCACCGTCTCCTACACTTAGCGCAGACAGGAGCACATTTGGACTGTGTAGCCAGCACGCTCAGCTGGGCAGTTTCTACGTGAGCTCTCCATGCCAAGCAAACAGGAAATGGAATTTCAAAAATTTCTGGTTCTTTAACGGGGAGGGGCTTGTTCCAGTGCACCTGGAAGCTGGGCAGCACAGTTCAAAATGGTGACCAGAGTGATCACAGTGGGGCATTGTGGGACACCTCCTGGAGGCCACTTAAGTCAACATAAGCAATGCAGTGTCTACAGTGTTGTCCTAACTACATCAGTTTAAGCACTACGTCTCTCACAGAGGTAGAGTTATTAAGTCAATGTAGCAGGTGAGTTACATCAGAGAGAGAAACTCTGGAGCATAAACGCTGACATTATTAGGTCAACGTAAGCTTGTGACACACTATACCTTGGGGGAGAGCCCTGTAAGCCCCATATTCCTCATTTACATATAATTATGATATTTCATATAAAGCATGCCATGTGAGGTATTGTGGGAAAGGTTATGATCTGCTGAAACCCACTCTTCCATCTAAATATGTGTACCATTAATGTATATAAAATTATAAGAATAGTGTTGTGTTAGGGGGCTTATTCCTTCACCCACTTACTTCCCTGGTCCTTCTCTCATGAACAGAGAGCAACAATACCTGAAGTCCAAAGGTGCAAACAATTCGATGTTTATTGGGGTGAACTTCTAGCAAGCATGATTCCAGTTTCCTTCCTTAGTGTCCCCCTTCCCAGCTCTGACACCACAGAGCCTTACACGTGTGTCCCTGTTCCCATTTCCCCCTTTAGCAAAACATGATTCCAATTTCCCCACCCCCATTCCCTGTTCCCATTTTCCCCACACCCACCCACCCACTCACTTCCTGATTGACTGCAGACTATATAGTAAAACCTGAGTTCTGCTTAGCTATACCTTAACCAATCATTTTCCTGAAATTTAACTAACCAATCCTAACATATTGTAACATGATTATGTAAACAATTATATCCCACCACCTTAATTAGTTTACACCCAGCAAAATTAATTATACAGCAGGCAGAAACAATCACAGAACCAGACAGAGATTATACAGACAAACAATAGCAAAGTGGGAACTATAATGACAAAACAATACAGAAGTGAGGATTTCACATCCCAGCTATTGATAAGTAAGTTCTTGCCAGACAGGATGCTATCAAACTAAGTTTCCTTTTACATTTTCTAGGCACTTCCCTTTCTCTGGAGGTGATAGGCACTATCAGGACAGGATTGTATTCCTAACAGCGCAATAGCACCTTATTTCAATGTGACTAGTTTGGAATGTGAGGATGTGACCATTCACTTCCCAGCTTATGGCTGCCTCTGTTGCTTAGCCAAAGGCCTTAGCCTAAGCACAGGGCCTCAGATGGTCACAGTAAGAGAAGGCCCTTACACCGGCAGACAGTGATTTTGATTCTTTCTTTTATACCTCTATAACTAGCCAAGTGATAAGAATACACCTAAATTCTTAGAGTCTAGGCCTTTACAGACAGGCCTGAATATCTATATCCTAACACTCCACCCCCTTTTTTTCCCTTTTTCTGTTGGGATCCTCCTGCCCAGGTATCCCTGGAAAAGCATAGGACATATGGTGACACATTTCCTGATAGGGCCAGGCATCAAGGTGGAAGGTGTCGATATTCCATTTGTCCCACTGCCCCTTGTGTAGTATAGTGCCCTACACCTTCTCTCATACGGGCATACCACACTGTCAAGGTTCCTCCCCCACTCTGAACTCTAGGGTACAGATGTGGGGACCTGCATGAAAAACCTCCTAAGCTTATCTTTACCAGCTTAGGTCAAAACTTCCCCAAGGTACAAAGTATTCCACCCGTGGTCCTTTGAATGGCCGCTACCACCACCAAACTAATACTGGTTACTGGGGAAGAGCTGTTTGGACGCGTCTTTCCCCCCAAAATACTTCCCAAAACCCTGCACCCCACTTCCTGGACAAGGTTTGGTAAAAAGCCTCACCAATTTGCCTAGGTGACTACAGACCCAGACCCTTGGATCTTAAGAACAATGAACAATCCTCCCAACACTTGCACCCCCCCCTTTCCTGGGAAATGTTGGATAAAAAGCCTCACCAATTTGCATAGGTGACCACAGACCCAAACCCTTGGATCTGAGAACAATGAAAAAGCATTCAGTTTTTTTACAAGAAAACTTTTAATAGAAAATAGAAGTAAATAGAAATAAAGAAATCCCCCCTGTAAAATCAGGATGGTAGATATCTTACAGGGTAATTAGATTCAAAAACATAGAGAACCCCTCTAGGCAAAACCTTAAGTTACAAAAAAGATACACAGACAGAAATAGTTATTCTATTCAGCACAATTCTTTTCTCAGCCATTTAAAGAAATCATAATCTAACACATACCTAGCTAGATTACTTACTAAAAGTTCTAAGACTCCATTCCTGGTCTATCCCTGGCCAAGCACAGCATACAGACAGACACAGACCCTTTGTTTCTCTCCCTCCTCCCAGCTTTTGAAAGTATCTTGTCCTCTCATTGGTCATTTTGGTCAGGTGCCAGCGAGGTTACCTTTAGCTTCTTAACCCTTTACAGGTGAGAGGAGCTTTCCCCTGGCCAGGAGGGATTTCAAAGGGGTTTACCCTTCCCTTTATATTTATGACACGCCCCCCAAATCTCAGCTAGGGTGGAACACTGGCTGGGATTTCTTCCTGGAGCTCTAGGAAAAACAGAGTTAATAAGACACATGCATCTCTAAATATACTACCAAGTACATAAAGACTAACAATATTTTCCACATCTCAAGGACGATTTTAACCAGTTGACTCTGGGAAACTTTCACGGGAGAGTGCATCAGCCACTTTGTTAGAAGCTCCTGAGATGTGTTGGATGTCGAAATCAAAATCTTGGAGAGCTAAACTCCACCGAAGAAGTTTTTTGTTAGTTTCCTTGACGGTGTGAAGCCACTTCAGTGCAGCATGGTCGGTTTGCAGGTGGAAACGCCGTCCCCAAACATATGGGTGTAGCTTTTCCAGAGCGTAGACAATGGCATAACATTCTTTTTCAGTGACTGACCAGTTGCTTTCCCTCTCAGACAGTTTTTTGCTGAGAAACACTACAGGGTGGAATTCTTGATCAGATCCTTTCTGCATTAAAACTGCTCCCACACCACGCTCGGATGCATCTGTGGTTACTAGGAACGGTTTGTCAAAGTCTGGGGCCCTTAGTACAGGGTCAGACATGAGTGTCGCTTTAAGCTTGTTAAAGGCCTTCTGACACTTTCCGGTCCACTGAACAGCATTTGGCTGTTTCTTTTTGGTTAGGTCTGTCAGTGGGGCAGCGATTTGGCTGTAGTGCGGTACAAATCGTCTGTAATAACCGGCCAAGCCTAAGAAGGATTGAACCTGTTTCTTTGACTTTGGGACAGGCCACTTTTGGATAGCATCCACTTTGGCCTGTAGGGGGCTGATAGTTCCTTGACCCACCTGGTGTCCAAGGTAAGTCACTCTGTTTAGGCCTATTTGACACTTCTTAGCCTTAACAGTTAGTCCTGCCTCCCTTATGCGCTCAAGGACTTTTTGTAGATGTTCCAGGTGGTCTGCCCAGGAATCCGAAAATATGGCCACATCGTCAAGGTAGGCGACTGCATATTCTCCTAATCCCGCTAGGAGACCATCTACAAGTCTTTGGAAAGTGGCGGGTGCATTTCGCAGCCCGAAAGGGAGTACATTAAATTCATACAGCCCGAGATGTGTGATGAAGGCTGACCTTTCCTTGGCAGATTCATCTAGCGGTACCTGCCAGTACCCCTTTGTTAAGTCCAAGGTAGAGATGAACTGGGCCCGTCCCAGTTTCTCTAACAGTTCATCTGTGCGTGGCATTGGATAGTTGTCTGGGCGAGTTACAGCATTTAGCTTACGGTAGTCCACGCAAAAACGTATTTCCCCATCTGGTTTGGGAACTAGAACCACTGGAGATGCCCATGCACTTTCAGAGGGGCGGATTACACCCATCTGTAACATATCCTGGATCTCCCGTTCTATAGCAGTTTTAGCTTGAGGAGACACCCGGTAAGGTTGGACCCTAATTGGGTGAGCATTACCTGTGTCAATGGAGTGGTATGCCCGTTCAGTCAGTCCTGGGGTGGCTGAGAACGTTGGCGCGTAGCTAGTGCACAGCTCCTGGATCTGCTGTCGCTGCATACGCCCAAGGGTCATGGAGAGGTTCACCTCTTCCACACCACCAGCACATTTCCCTTCGTAGTAGACACCTTCAGGCCACTCAGCATCATCTTCTCCCTGGGCTGTAAACTGACAAACCTTTAATTCTCTCGAATAAAAGGGCTTTAGAGAATTAATATGGTACACCTTAGGCTTTCGGTTGGAGGTGGGGAATGCTATGAGATAATTAACAGCTCCCAGGCGCTCCTGGACCATGAATGGCCCTTCCCACGATGCTTCCATTTTATGGGCCTGGAGCGCCCTTAAGACCATGACCTGGTCTCCTACTTTGAAGGAACGCTCTCTGGCATGTTTATCATACCAGGCTTTTTGCTCTTTTTGAGCATCCTGTAAGTTTTCTTTAGCAAGGGCTAAAGAGGTTCGGAGGGTGTTTTGTAGGTTGGTTACAAAGTCCAGAATGTTAGTTCCTGGAGAAGGTGTAAATCCCTCCCATTGCTGCTTCACCAACTGCAATGGCCCCTTAACCTCACGGCCATATACAAGTTCAAATGGGGAAAACCCTAAACTGGGATGTGGAACAGCTCTGTAGGCAAAGAGCAACTGCTGCAACACTAGGTCCCAATCATTGGAGCGCTCATTTACGAATTTACGTATCATGGCCCCCAAAGTTCCATTAAACTTCTCCACCATGCCATTTGTTTGATGGTGGTAAGGAGTGGCAACCAAGTGATTTACCCCATGAGCTTCCCAAAGGTTTTCCATAGTTCCTGCCAGGAAATTAGTCCCTGCATCTGTGAGGATGTCGGAGGGCCAACCTACCCTGGCAAAAATGTCTGCTAGTGCCTGGCATACACTTTTAGCCCTGGTGTTGCTTAGAGCTACTGCTTCCGGCCATCGGGTGGCAAAATCCATGAAAGTCAGTATGTACTGCTTTCCTCTGGCTGTCTTTTTCGGAAAAGGACCCAGAATATCCACAGCTACTCGCTGAAATGGAACTTCAATGATGGGGAGTGGCTGGATAGGGGCTTTGACCTGGTCTTGGGGTTTTCCCACTCTTTGGCACACCTCACAAGACTGGACATAGGTAGAAACATCCTTGCCCATTCCCTCCCAGTGGAATGACCCCCCCAAACGGTCTTTGGTCCTGTTCACCCCAGCATGGCCACTAGGGTGATCGTGGGCTAAGCTCAAGAGCTTGGCCCGGTATTTAGTTGGAACTACCAACTGTCTCTGAGGATGCCAGTCTTCCTGGTGTCCACCAGAAAGAGTTTCCTTGTATAAAAGTCCTCTTTCTACAACAAACCTGGATCGATTAGAAGAGCTGAGAGGCGGTGGGTTGCTCCGTGCCGCCGTCCAAGCTCTCTGGAGGCTTTCATCTGCTTCCTGTTCGGTCTGGAACTGTTCCCTTGATGCTGGAGACATCAGTCCCTCATTGGATTGTGGACCTAGGCTTGGTCCCTCTGGAAGCGATATAGGGGATGGAGCTGTTTCTGTTGACTGTGAACCGCTCTCCGCTGGTGCACTAGGTTGGGATTCAGGCTCCGGCTGAGCCTCTTGTGTAGGGTTATCGGCTGCTGCCAGTTCAGGTTCGGTGGGGCCCTCTGGTGTTGAGGTTGCAAGTAATGGATTCAGTGCTGGCACGGGGTCTGGTGTTGGTTGTTCGGCTGGTTCCGGTTCTGGGACTGGTTCCGTCTGGGTCTCTGGGACTGGATCCACTACTGCTGTTGCAGACATTGGCCTGGGGTCCGGGTCCATCACCTCTGACTGGGTCCTGATAGAAGTTTCCGGAACAGAGCTAGGCCTCACGGCTTGTTTAGCCTGGCTGCGGGTGACCATTCCCACCCTCTTGGCCTGCTTCACATGATTGGCCAAGTCTTCCCCCAACAGCATGGGGATGGGATAATCATCATAGACTGCAAAAGTCCACATTCCTGACCAGCCCTTGTACTGGACAGGCAACTTGGCTGTAGGCAAATTGAAAGAGTTGGACTTGAAGGGTTGAATCGTCACTTGGATCTCTGGGTTGATTAAATTGGGGTCCACTAAGGAAGCATGGATAGCTGACACTTGTGCTCCGGTGTCCCTCCACGCGGTGACCTTCTTCCCGCCCACACTCACAGTTTCCCTCCGCTCCAAGGGTATCTGGGAGGTATCTGGGCCTGTGGACCTCTGGTGTGATTCCGGTGCAATGAACTGTAATCTGTTGGGGTTCTTGGGGCAGTTGGCCTTTACATGCCCCAGCTCGTTACATTTAAAACATCGTCCAGCTGACGGGTCACTGGGGCGAGGAGGGTTGCTGGAGAATGGGGTGGCAGGACGATAAGGGGTCTGGAGGGTTCTTTGGGAGGTAGGTGGGGCCTTGGGCGGCCCCCGGTAATAGGGTGTGGTCTGGGGTTGTCCCTTCTGGTCTCCGCTCCAACTGCGACCAGTTTTCTTCTTCTCTGCCACCTCCACCCATCTGGCTCCAATCTCTCCTGCCTCGATTACAGTTTTGGGTTTCCCATCTAGGATGTATCTTTCTATTTCCTCAGGAACACCCTCTAAGAATTGTTCCATTTGCATTAGGAAGGGCAAATTTACTGGAGATTCAACACTTGCTCCTGATATCCAGGCATCCCAATGTTTCACAATGTGGTAGGCATGTCGGGTAAATGACATGTCTGGTTTCCACCTTAGGGCTCTGAACCTCCGACGAGACTGCTCGGGTGTTATCCCCATTCTGACTCTCGCCTTGGATTTAAACAGTTCATACTTGTTCATGTGTTCTTTAGGCATTTCAGCTGCCACCTCAGCTAAGGGTCCACTGAGCTGCGGCCTCAGCTCTACCATGTATTGGTCAGTAGAGGTGTTGTACCCAAGGCAGGCCCTTTCGAAGTTTTCTAGGAAGGCCTCAGTATCATCGCCTGCCTTGTAGGTGGGGAACTTTCTGGGATGGGAAGTGGTACTTGGAGAAGGATTACTAGGGTTTGTTGGGATATTCTGCTGAGCCTTTATCTTCTCCATCTCCTCCACATACTTCCTCTCTTTTTCCTTCTCCTCCAGTTCTTTGTCCCTCGCTTCCATAGCTCTCCTGTGAGCAGCCGCTTGGTGTTGTTCTGCTTCTCTCGCTGCCTCCCTTTCTTGTTCCTTCTTCAGCTGCATGAGTTCTATCTGTCTTTCATGTTCCCTTTGTCTTTCCTCAGCCTGAAATTTGGCTAATTCCAGCTGTAGTCGAGCTGAGGATTTGGTCATTCTAACCTCTCTGTTTTTAACTAACTTTACACCCGAGGTTTAGAAATAAACAAACAAAACTTGGCTGTAAAATTTTGCTGTGCTGGAATAGAATACCTATTCTCTGATAGTGATTGTCAGCCTACAGAAAAAGACAATTCCCTTGTCTCTGCTCTGGGCCCAACTTAAAGCAAAAAACCTCCAGCTACTTGGAAACCTGCTTACCCAGCCCAAAGAAAAAAAAAATTCCCTTTCAAACCTGTGCTCCTTGTAAAACAAAAAAATCAAAATCCAAAAAAAAAACCCCTGCCACTTTTGTCTCCAGGCAAATGGGTAGAGCACACACCCCCTATTTACTTTTAGGAAGGAAAAAAAAAAAAAAAAAAAAAAAAACCTCTGGGTTGGAAGACTGTGAATTTCCCTGCAGGAGTTAAGTACCCTGCCTCCAGGCAAAGAAAACCTGCAATTCACAAGATAATCCCCTTTTGTCTCTGCTTGGCCACAAAGCAAAGAAAAACAATCTGCTTTCAGTTTCAACTGCTTTCCAAAGGAAAAAAAAAATTCCTTTTTAAAATCTGTATTTCTAGTTCAAAAAATCTCAACTGGATCTCAAAATGATTTCAGGTTAATCCCACCACTATGCCACCATGTCAAGGTTCCTCCCCCACTCTGAACTCTAGGGTACAGATGTGGGGACCTGCATGAAAAACCTCCTAAGCTTATCTTTACCAGCTTAGGTCAAAACTTCCCCAAGGTACAAAGTATTCCACCCGTGGTCCTTGGAATGGCCGCTACCACCACCAAACTAATACTGGTTACTGGGGAAGAGCTGTTTGGACGCGTCTTTCCCCCCAAAATACTTCCCAAAACCCTGCACCCCACTTCCTGGACAAGGTTTGGTAAAAAGCCTCACCAATTTGCCTAGGTGACTACAGACCCAGACCCTTGGATCTTAAGAACAATGAACAATCCTCCCAACACTTGCACCCCCCCCTTTCCTGGGAAATGTTGGATAAAAAGCCTCACCAATTTGCATAGGTGACCACAGACCCAAACCCTTGGATCTGAGAACAATGAAAAAGCATTCAGTTTTTTTACAAGAAAACTTTTAATAGAAAATAGAAGTAAATAGAAATAAAGAAATCCCCCCTGTAAAATCAGGATGGTAGATATCTTACAGGGTAATTAGATTCAAAAACATAGAGAACCCCTCTAGGCAAAACCTTAAGTTACAAAAAAGATACACAGACAGAAATAGTTATTCTATTCAGCACAATTCTTTTCTCAGCCATTTAAAGAAATCATAATCTAACACATACCTAGCTAGATTACTTACTAAAAGTTCTAAGACTCCATTCCTGGTCTATCCCTGGCCAAGCACAGCATACAGACAGACACAGACCCTTTGTTTCTCTCCCTCCTCCCAGCTTTTGAAAGTATCTTGTCCCCTCATTGGTCATTTTGGTCAGGTGCCAGCGAGGTTACCTTTAGCTTCTTAACCCTTTACAGGTGAGAGGAGCTTTCCCCTGGCCAGGAGGGATTTCAAAGGGGTTTACCCTTCCCTTTATATTTATGACACACACCTATTCCAATTAGTGTTCCAGACTTCCCATTAGAGTGGGCCCGAGAAGGTTGGGTCTGGGTTGTCTAGTACACTGCAGGGTTTGGAGGGCTTATTACATTACTTATAGGTTATCTCCATATGCAACGTAACACAAGTACAGTTAACAATACAAAATCCACAGCAACACCGAGTCCTGACCACCGCAGTATGGTCCAACATCCGAGACACCCCCAAAACACTGCCTCTCCTCCTTCGATGGGGTCACGATCTTATGTGTCCAATTGCTGGCAGTTGCAACAAGCTGCCCCTGCAGGTTTTCCTTGCTTTTGTCCACATCGTAAGTCCATTGAATGTTCACAGAGAAATGGGATATTGTCCAAACCAGCTTGACCACTTGGTATGGAATCAGGCAGTAGGCCCTAGTTTGATTATTCACAGCAATAAGATTCACAGATCCATTTGTGCACCAAAGTCCAGATAGCAGCATGTGGATGTGTGTAATTTTGTTATGGGCTGGTGTAACTGTGCCCCCAGTAATATGTATGTAAGCAATGTCAGGATGAGCTCCACCCTGACATCTGGTGGTGAGGTGTGGCAAGTTGTGGAAAAGAACTTCAGGGGCCAATCTCATTTGCATAGGCCCACCCAGCATGCCTAGAATGAGACCATAGCTGCCCAAATGGTCACTTTGGCTGCTGTGGGATCCCCAGTGTCTCTGTTATTGGGGCAGGAAGAATAAATTGTTATTACCCTGATTATGGGAACTGTGCTTGGAACTGTATGTGGCCTTTTGTTATGATGGAGGGATTCACCATCAACTAAGTAGCACTCGCTAGGCAAGGGTCATGGGTTCCAAAACTGTGTGAAGGGAGAGAGGTTGGGGGAGAAGTGTTAATAGTTGGTGGTATGGGCCCCTTGGTGAGGGCCTTACATGCTAATTGCACTTTCTCTTCTTTCCACTGTGGAATATCAGAGCTAATTTTGATTTCATTAGAAGTCTAGTTATAGGCTGCTGAGCTCACTTTGGGCTGACAGTACACCAGCACTGGAGCTCCCCTACTACAAGCTGAATTCACCAAAGAGCTGAAATCACTGAGTGTTGTGTTAAGTAGTGGGGGAGCCTGAAGATATATTGTGGAGCAGTTTGTGGGACGGCTGGAGTGCTTTGTGGACTGGCTGGTGAAGCAGTTTGATGCGGAGCAGTTTGTGGATGGCAGGAGCTACTTGTGGGCCGTGGAGCTGAGCAAAGGAGTTTGTGGGGTGGCTGGCGGAGCGGAGCGCCGCTATGGAGCTATGGGGCGGTCAGCTTCAGATCATGTAAGGTGCCTCTTAACCCCATCCCATCTCCACCCAGGTTGGGAGGTAAAGCTCCGCAGATCAACTTTCGAACTCTGGGGCTACCCTGACCAGGGACAGAGACTTTTGGGGCATTGGACTTTTGGGACTTTGGGTGATTTGGGGTTGCTGGACTCAAGAACCAAAGGGAAAAGGGCATGCCCCAATTTGCTTGGGGTGGGTTTTTTTTCTTCATGGGTTGTGTTATGAATCCTGTTGGTGGTGTTTCCCCAACATAATGCCACATTGTTTCTCTCTGTTATTAAAAGGCTTTTTGCTACACTCAGACTATGTGCTTGCGAGAGGGGAAATATTGCCTCTTGGAGGCACCCAGCGGGGGTGGTATATATTTGTCCCAGGTCACTGGCTGGGGGCTCGAGCCGGTTTGCATTGTGTTATTGGAATGGATCCCGTAGATATTGAACCCGGCCCTTGTTGCTGCCAACTCTGACGGGCAGAAGGGTTACATGTACATTCCCAGCATAACACCTTATACACAGTACACCCAATTGTCCACCCCTTGCATAGGCCATTGATCCTGCTCCTCTATAGTCATAGGAGAGGGGCACATCCAAACATCTTCTGTTGATTTACACTATTTTACACACCCCGCCATTGATTCCCAGTGAGCTCCTCCCCTTCTCATTATTTCCATAGGGTTTGTGGGGACCACCTTAGTTGCCATTCCATTTCCAGGTACCATGGTAGCTATTACACAGGTGCTGGCCTCCTAGTTGAGTATTTTGCATTCCCATACACATCTCCCCCCCAAGGTCAGCCTTTTGAAGCTATCCCCCACCCACATCATGAGGTTTTTTGTTCATTGAAACACAGCAATGCTAGCAACAAGACAAACACCACAGACAAACACCACAAAACATAGATCCATGGTATTCTGAGTTATTCTTCCGCTGGCACCAGCTTGCTTGTAGAGTGTCTGAAAAGCAAAAGAAACAATTTCCACCCCCCTGGTGGGGACAGATTATTGCTTAATAATAATACCACTTTCTTTTACAAACTTCCTTGCTAATTGCAGGAAAAACAGAAGAATTACCTCCAGGCTGTCCTTATTTTGTTCTATAGTCAGGCTAGAGAATTACCCCACTCACTGGTCACTTATGAAATTCCTGAGGTGGTTTACCTCAGTTTCCCCTCTTGTACAACAGACCATGTTTGCAATAGTTTCTCTGCTGTACCAAGCTTTAAGTTTATTCTCAGGTAATAGCTGAGAGACAGCTTCAGATTTTAGCACTGTACACACACACACACACACACCCCTTAAGGTTAACCTGTCCCCCTTACTTTCAGGCTTGACTTGTTTTTTCACCTCCCTTTGCTGGAGGGCCATAATCTGAGTCTTCTAGCAGCTTGTTTGCTGACCAGATGTATTCGTTATTTGCAGCTCCTTTGTGCCCATCAGCTAGGTGATTTGCCTTTACACACAGAGGCTTACTAGCTTGCTTTTGGATCCAAAGCTGTTAACAGCTCAGACACTGTCTTAACAGGGAAACATTTTACTTCCACCAGAGTTCTGATTACTTTCCACTTTCATCTCCTGCTCCAAAACACACAGAGATCTGAAAAAGAAAGCACAACCTATTGTGGCTCCTTTTGGCGCCCTATTAGGATTTTAATGAAGTACCATGTTTTATTTGCATTTCTTTTACCCCTTCTCCAATATACACTGCACACATCCTGGGAAAATGAAAATTCCTTCCATATAGTTTAACCTCCATAACATTATATTAGCCATATTAATTTTACACAAGGCATAACTGCCTCTCCCATGCCCACAGAGTTTTCATGCACACCCACCAAAGTAACAATCTGATCACCCAGAGCCACCCCAAGGCTCAGTGTTCCCATCATTCCTCCTCTTTTCCTTTCACCTGTGCACACACACAAAATTCTCTTTTGCCTAACATCGTTTGCACTGTGATTACTCTTTTACATAACTGTACCCCAATTACATCTTGTACAACGAGACACAACCAGGAGCAGCCAAGTTAAGTTCCAATAGAACCCCTTACATCCTTTAGTGATTTTGATTACATTACCCAATAGTCAAATAATTTTGATCAGATTCTCTCTCTGCCTGCAGCAGTCCCTTATAGACCGCATTTCTGTGGGAAAAGGGCCCATTTTCCCTCAGAATAGCTGTAAAGACTTCTGGGGACAGAAGCATAGTGGTGGTAGTAGCCACTCTACCTGACCCCCTTGGATAATTTAATTACCAAGCTTCCATCCAATGTGACTGCACAGAGTTGCACATATAGTTACATTTACATAACTGGGTTTTATCATTAAACAAAAACTTCCTTCTTGACATCTCACATAAGTACCCAAAGTACCCTCTATTAAAACTTCAGAAAAACAAAAGAGTGTGGAAAGGCAGGTTGCACTTGGAAACTTTTTTTTTCTTCCCCTTCTTTCTCTCCATACCCCCAGGACCAAGTCCCAGCTCCAGTCTCTAAAGGTCGTCTGTTAACTGTGCTTTTGACTATAAACCCTTTTATGCCAAATCATCTTTCACTACCCCTAACTGATGTAAGCAGTGTCAGGATGAGCTCCACCCTGACATCTGGTGGTGAGGTGTGGCAAGTTGTGGAAAAGAACTTCAGGGGCCGATCTCATTTGCATAGGAACACCAAGCCCGCCTAGAATGAGGCCATAGCTGCCCAAATGGTCACTTTGGCTGCTGTGGGATCCCCAGTGTCTCTGTTATTGGGGCAGGAAGAATAAATTGTTATTACCCTGATTATGGGAACTGTGCTTGGAACTGTACGTGGCCTTTTGTTATGATGGAGGGACTCACCATCAACTAAGTAGCACTCGCTAGGCAAGGGTCATGGGTTTTAAAACTCTGTGAATTGAGAGAGGCTGGGGACAAGTATTAATGCTTGGTGGTATGGGCTCCTTGGTGAGGGTCTTACATGCTAATTGCACTTCTTCTTCTCTCCACTGTGGAATATCTAGAGCTAATTTTGATTTTATTAGGAGTCTAATTACAAGCTGCTGGGCTCACTTTGGGCTAATGGTGCACCAGCATGGAGGCTCCCCTGCTACAAGCTGAATTCACCAAAGACCTGAAATCACTGAGCATTGTGTTAAGTAGTGGGGGAGCCTGAAGATATAATGTGGAGCAATTTGCGGGAGGGCTGGAGTGCCTTGTGGACAGGCTGGTGGAGCAGTTCGTAGGACAGCAGGAGCTGCTGGTGGGACGCGGAACAGTTTGTGGACTGGCTGGTGGAGCAGTTTGTGGGACGGTGGGAGCTGCTGGTGGGCCGTGGAGCAGAGCTGAGTGAAGGAGTTCGTGGGGCGGCTGGCGGAGCGAAGCGAAGCGAAGCGAAGGCCTATGGAGCTGTGGGGCGGTCAGCTTCAGATCATGTCAGGTCCAAAGGTGCAAACAATTCGATGTTTATTGGGGTGAACTTCCAGCAAGCATGCTTCTTACCCCCGTCCCATCTCCACCCAGGTTGGGAGGTAAAGCTCCGCAGATAAACTTTTGAACTCTGGGGCTACCCTGACCAGGGACAGAGACTTCTGGTGCATTGGACTTTTGGGACTTTGGGTGATTTGGGGTTGCTGGACTCAAGAACCAAAGGGAAAGGGGCATGCCCCAATTTGCTTGGGGTGGGTTTTTTTGCTCATGGGTTGTGTTATGAATCCTGTTGGTGGTGTTTCCCCAACATAATGCCACATTGTTTCTCTCTGTTATTAAAAGGCTTTTTGCTACACTCAGACTATGTGCTTGCGAGAGGGGAAGTATTGCCTCTTGGAGGCACCCAGAGGGAGTGGTATATATTTGTCCCAGGTCACTGGGTGGGGGCTCAAGCCGGTTTGCATTGTGTTATTGGAATGGATCCCCTAGATATTGAACCTGGCCCTTGTTGCTGCCAACTCTAACGGGCAGAAGGGTTACACTAATTTACAACCTTTCAGCAGCTCTTGCTGAAGCAGCACCAAACTTGAAAGATTACAGGCAGCTTCCCATAATGCTGCCCTTATTTCAAACCTCTCACAAGCAGACTGAAGTGCCTCCTTTCCCTGGAAGACATTCAGTCCCCATGGGCAGGGACCTTCTTCCACTACCCATATACCAAGGAGGGTGGGCTCCTCAGCCACCCCCCATCCCTCTGGGTCCCCTAACACTTCCTCCGTTTCCTTTTTAATCTCATCCCAGGTTGACCTCTGCACCTGGGATGGGCCCTGGTTCTTCCTTATCCATTTATTCAAAAAATCCTTTACCCTGGCTTGCCAGAACCCCCAACTACCATCACGAGAGTTTGCGATACCCCCTCAAAGCAGCTGCGCGGACTGTTGGGGAGGGGGACTTACAGGCTGCCACTCACCTATCCAATGCGATGCACCCGAGTCAGTCACCGGCACAAGATGTTAGGGGGCTTATTCCTTCACCCACTTACTTCCCTGGTCCTTCTCGCATGAACAGAGCGCAACAATACCTGAAGTCCAAAGGTGCAAACAATTTGATGTTTATTGGGGTGAACTTCCAGCAAGCATGATTCCAGTTTCCTTCCTTAGTGTCCCCCTTCCCAGCTCTGACACCACAGAGCCTTACACGTGTGTCCCTGTTCCCATTCCTGCCCTTAGCCAAACATGATTCCAATTTCCTTACCCCCATTCCCTGTTCCCATTTCCCCCTTTAGCAAAACATGACTCCAATTTCCCCACCCCCATTCCCTGTTCCCATTTTCCCCACACTCACACACCCACTCACTTCCTGATTGACTGCAGACTATACAGTAAAACCTGAGTTCTGCTTAGCTATACCTTAACCAATCATTTTCCTGAAATTTAACTAACCAATCCTAACATATTGTAACATGATTATGCAAACAATTATATCCCACCACCTTAATTAGTTTACACCCAGCAAAATTAATTATACAGCAGGCAGAAACAATCACAGAACCAGACAGAGATTATACAGACAAACAATAGCAAAGTGGGAACTATAATGACAAAACAATACAGAAGTGAGGATTTCACATCCCAGCTATTGATAAGTGAGTTCTTGCCAGACAGGATGCTATCAAACTAAGTTTCCTTTTACATTTTCTAGGCACTTCCCTTTCTCTGGAGGTGATAGGCACTATCAGGACAGGATTGTATTCCTAACAGTGCAATAGCACCTTATTTCAATGTGACTAGTTTGGAATGTGAGGATGTGACCATTCACTTCCCAGCTTATGGCTGCCTCTGTTGCTTAGCCAAAGGCCTTAGCCTAAGCACAGGGCCTCAGACGGTCACAGTAAGAGAAGGCCCTTACACCAGCAGACAGTGATTTTGATTCTTTCTTTTATACCTCTATAACTAGCCAAGTGATAAGAATACACCTAAATGCTTAGAGTCTAGGCCTTTACAGACAGGCCTGAATATCTGCTGAAACCCACTGTTCCATCTAAATATGTGTACCATTAATGTATATAAAATTATAAGAATTGTGTTGTATGGTTTTCACTAAAATATGCTGTGGTTTTGGGAAGAGCCCAGATACTAGCTCTCTAGAGATAATGACAAGGGAGGTAACTAACCCCAGGGTGGGTGCTGAACAGACATCACCAGCACAGGAGTTACAATTCAATGACTCACTCACAGGTGACATACCTCACCCTGTGACTCAGCAATGTCCATCAGACATGCCTGGACTTGTGTTCTCCAAGCACATGGACTAAGGATATAAAACAGAACACAGTGGCCCCATGCTTGGCCTTTTATCCTCCACCAAACCTGTGCTGCAAGCAATAAGGACATTCAGAAGATTGAAGACTCTAACAGAGGAGATTGGCCCAGATTTCAAGAGTGAAACCTATGTACTATGAACTGCAATATTCAGTGGGGTGAGAAAAACTGCTTAATCTAGCTGTTGCCCAGTCTGATTGGATTGAGAGTTTAGACTGCATACTTATATTTTATTTTATTTTATTTTGGTAGCCACTCTGACGTTTTGCCTATCACTTATAATCACTTAAAATCTATCTTTTCTAATCAATACACTTATTTTACTTTTCATCTTTACCAGTGAGTTTAAATGAAGTGCGTGGCAAATCTGCTCAGGTTTACAAAGGCTGGTTTATATCCACTTTCCATTGATGAAGTGGTGAACCAATTAATGAACTTGCACAGCTCGTCTTGAGAAGTGCAAGATGGTATATTCCTGAGGTATAAGGCTGGGAGCAGGGGGGATTCGGCTTGTGCCTTTCTCTGTGTGATTCATGAGTGGCTTTGGGAGCATTCATGCAATCTAGTTGTCCGGGGGGGCTCCACGTGTGGTTGTGCTGAGTGATAACAGTGCCTGCAGAGGTTTGCTGCTTTTCACTAGCAAAGCATTGTGAGAGACAGCCCAGGATGGAGAGATAAGAGGGCACAGTGGTCCCATGGCCCCAGGGTGCACCCCGGGGATCCCGTCAGAAAGCTGCCTTATGATGATCTAACTCTGTAATGTGGAACAGGCCTTAGTGTGCTTTACTTTCCCCCTCTCTCCCCACCCTCACATCCAGTTTCAGTGACACAGTCTGACCCATGATTTCCAGAGTCCTCCCAGATCGTAGCAAATAGTGATAAAGGGGCTGCACAATGCCTGGGACAATGGGATTGGCTTCTCCATCTTGATCACCCCCTGCTCTCTATGGTTTGACAGTCCAGACCCCATGGAACTTCCAAAGTCAAAGAAATTGCACAGAAGAAAGTCTGCATAGAGACTGGTGCATCTGAGACTAGACAGGCTGATTTCAGGGTCCTCAGGGGGGTGTTCCCTCCATGTCTCAGTAACACAGTCTGAGCTGGGATCTGGCCCCCACCCAGAGACAGGGGTGGATTTTCTCTCCAGGGAAAGAGGCTGGCGGGAAAGTGAAGAGCGGGGCCTCATTATCAGCATCAAAAAATGTCACCTGGCCCCTTTCATAGTCCAGACAACCCCGGATCCTGCTGGGGACATGACTCAGGGTCAGGGGAGTCTCAGGGGAGGTGAGAGCTTGGTACCAATCCACCCACCACATCACAGCCCAGATCCCCCCCTCAGGATTAAGTCTGATCCCTCCCTTCCTCCTCACAGACTCTCTGGCCACCCCCACAGCCCAGCACATCCCATCTTCCAGCTCCACCTCCCAGCAATGTCTCCCTGAGGTGAATCCTCATGTAGCTGGAGTGGGGATTCCTTCACCTGTCTCATTAAACTGTCAGAAACTGCTCAGCAGGGGCACAGTCTTTGGGGAGTTCCCAGCTCCCCCTTCCTTAGAGTCAAGCCAGAAGCTTTATCGTGCAGTACATATTTCAAGTTTCCTTTTAAGGCATAAATATTTTCCCCAACTCTTTGATGTTCCTCAAATCTTAAAGACATTTGAACAATTTTAATGAGCATTTAATGTGCCCCCTCTACTGCAGTCACAGAGGTTGAATGTGACAGTGAATGAGCAAAGCAGGACTTCAGTAAACTCATTGTTTGTGGTATTAAAAAATAACAGCTCTCTCTAAAGAAACACAAAGAACTGTGACAATCTATGCGAGGTCTCAGGGCCTGGTAGTGGCCTGGCTACTACTTCTGTTCTCCTGCCAGTGTCCCCACTTCTAGCAAGGTCCCGGCCCTCTTTGGAGCTCCTGCACAGCACACGGGCTTGGCAAAATAGAGAACTGCAAAGTCCTCAGGCCACTGGTTTACTCCAGCTGCAGAAGGGGGATCAGGGGCCAGACTGAGGGGGCCTGTGAGAGTCTGGGGCACGGCCACCTGGGACCAGGAAAGGGGAGTCAACCATGAAGGGAAGGAAGCACTGGCAGGAGATGCTTTTGGGGATGCAGGCAGTTGCACAGATTGCTCTGTAACTGGCTATAATAAGAGGCTACTTCTTCAAGCTGCACCAGCTCGCTGAGATCCATTGAAGCCAGGGAACACACTCAGTGCCCCAGCTGAGAAACTGGCTCAGCGTCACTGCTGTTTCATCACACTGGCCATATTGTTGCAGCTGAGTAATGTGACCTACCCGTGTTGTTGTAAATTAGCTTCCCAGGCCCTGATGCTCCCTGGCAGCCATATGCAGTGTGCTAGCTATTTCATTAAGGAACAGATGGAAAACAAATTCTCAGCTCTGACAGCAAGGTGGGGGGAAGGGGGAGCTCAAACTTTTGCAAAATTTGGACCCCATCTCAAAGTGACTGTCTCTAGCAGCAGCTCCCCTCCCCTTAACACACTGTGGCCACCACAGCAAATGCTGGTGAGGAAAAGAAATGTGAACAACACATGCCTTATATTTTAGTTGCCTTTGAATGTAAGTTACCTACTGGAAAGAAGAAGGAAGATCAGCACCATATGATGGGCAGAGCTCCCAAGTTACTAGATTGGTGTGTAACCTTTCTGCCAGGCTGAGTTGATAGCAGCAAGGGCCGGGTTCAGTACATAGGGGTTCCCTCTCAACAATGCAATGCAAAACTGGCTCGAGCCCCCACCCAGTGACCTGGGAAAATCTTACACACACTCCTGGGTGCCTCAAAGAGGCAATACTTCCCCTCTCACAAGCACAGAGTCTCGGTGTAGCAGAAAATCTTTAATAACATGAGGTAAACGACATCAGCATTAAATAGGGAAACCACCACAACTGGGGTTCATAAACCAAACCATGAGCAAAGACTCACCCAGCAAATTGGGCCATGTCCTTTCCCTTTGGTTCTTGAGTCCAGCAATCCAAAAATCACCCAAAGTCCCAAAAGTCCAACAAGTCAAAAGTCTCTGTCCCTGGTCAGTGCAGCCCCAGGGTTCAAAAGTTTATCTGCAAAGTTTTACCCCCCAGTTTGGGTAGAAATGCAGGTGGGGTGGTTAAGGGGCACCTTACATGGTCAGAGGCCAACTGCCCCACCTCTCTGTCAGGTTCTGCTATAGCCTTCACTGCGAGCCATCCTGCAAACTGCGCTGCTCTGCCATCCATTCTGCAATGTATCTTCAGCCCCCCCAACACAGCACTCAGCAATTCCAGCTCTTTATTGACTTCAGCTTGTAATAGGAGAGCCTCAATACTAGAGCACCATTGGCGCAAAGTGAATCCAGCTCAGCAACCTGTAACTAGACTCCTAATAGAATCAAAATTACCTCTAAAAGCCTACAGTGACAAGAAGGTGTAATTAGTAGTTCAGACCCCTAAAAACAGACCCACACCACCTAGTACAAAGATCTAGCCCCAATCTTTTTCAAGCTACTAGCTTTTGGAATCCATGTCCCTTGTCTAGCGAGTGCTACTTAGTTGATGGTGAGTCCCTCCATCATAAAATAGTTCCACTGTCCTTGATTCATATAATCACGGTAACAACACTTTATTCTTTCTGCCCCAATAATAGAGAAACTGGGGATCCCAGAGCAGCCAAAGTGACCATTTGGGCTGCTGTGGGCTCATGCTAGGTGGGATGGGTGTGCCTATGCAAACAGAAAAGGAGTACTTGTGGCACCTTAGAGACTAACCAATTTATTTGAGCATAAGCTTTCGTGAGCTATAGCTCACTTCATCAGATGCAACTCACGAAAAGCTTATGCTCAAATAAATTGGTTAGTCTCTAAGGTGCCACAAGTACTCCTTTTCTTTTTGCGAATACAGACTAACATGCCGGTTACTCTGAAACCTATGCAAACAAGATCAGCGCCTGAAGTTCTTTTCCACAACTTGCCACAATTCACCACCAGATGTCAGGGTAGAGCTTAGCCTGACTCTGCTTACAGATGGAATGTTCATCAGTTGTGCTGATTTTGGCTGCTTGTTCTGTTGCTCCAAAGAAGATAGCAGCCTGTCACAGACGCAAGGGAAAGAGAGACATTTGTCCAGTAGCTGATGGCAAAGTGCAGCAAACTAAGAGCTAGCAACCAATGAGTTCAAATATCACCTCTCCTTTTTGTTGTTTGCATTTCCATGCACATCACAACCCATATCCCTAATGACACACCACATCCCCTACCCTGGAAAGCAGGCAAGTATTAGACACTTTCTCCCTCAATTTACTGAGAGGCTGCACAAGGTCACTTCAGGTGGAACTGGGAAGAAAACGCAGCTCTCCGCTATAGAAAGCCCAGATGCTAGCCACTCACTTCTACTGCTCTTCAGGATCAATGCCTGTAATAGATATGATTTGGTAATCTATCGCTATCCCACACTCAAGCCAGGAAGAGAACCTCCTGGCAAAGTGTGTGTGTCAAGGCCCATTCCAGTGCTTGGTCCTCAGCAAGAATAGCAATTCCTCCTGAAGGTCAAGTGGTGGAGGTGTGTGCTGGGGACAGGAGTGGCCATAGCACCAGCCCTGTTGCCGTGGAAGTGGGGATTGTGTGGTTCTCTTTGATACATATTTTAATTTCCTTTTTTAATAGTTTATTTAATTCACACAATAGTTAAAACCATTATAATCTGTTGAATCTGGTATATTGTGCCATAAAATTCAAGTGTTCCATATTGCCAAGATCTATCACGCCTTTTGATTGCTGATGTCAGCCACTGGCAGGTTTGGGGGTTGAGAGGTGAAGTGATCAAATCAGCTCTCTGCAGAGCATAGATGAACAATTCCTGATGTATATATTTATATAAAGCACATGACCCAGAGTGCAGGTGGGATAGCAGCATAAGACCCAGGCTATCAACGGAGTCTCTCTCTCTCACACACACACACACAGATGTGGGGTAACACAATCAGCTTGGGGGAAAGGGAGAATCCCTTCACTGCCTTCAAAAATCACAGCTGGGTAATTAAAGGGAAATACACAAGTAGAATGGTTTATATGTTTCATTTAAGCGAATGTCAGGCTTAAAAGGAACTGAGAGGGATCTTTCATAAACAGAACCCACTGTAAAAACATACAAAATTTGAAGACGCGTTGTTCTGAAAGGCACTACAGCAAAAATAATGTCCATGAACTATAGGGTGGAATGAATGAGTTGCAATCTCACTTTTGGTAACATTTTATAGATCTCCCTCTCCCTCTCACATTCCCTTTCATTCTTCTTTTTAGAATCAGCAGATCATAAAACTATAGGGATGGAAGGGACCTCAAGAAGTCATCAAGTCAAGTCCAGCCACCAGCACTGTAGCAGGACCAAATAAACCTAGACAGTCACGGACAGCTGTTTGTCCGATTTGTTTTTAAAAGCTCCAATAATAGGGATTCCACGGTTTTCCTTGGAAGCCTATTCCACAGCTTAAATACCCTTATAGTTCAATAGTTTTTCCTAATATCTAACTGTGATGGGGTCCCCGGGGTACAACCTGGAACTGGGGTACCACTGTGCCCTCTTAACTCTCCAGCCTGGGCTATCTCTCAGAATCCTTTGTTAGTGACAAGCAGCAAACTCCTCCAGACACTGTTATCACTCAGCACAACAGTACGTGGAGCCACACACCCAGCTAGAATGCATGAATGCTCCCAAAGCCACTCACAAATCACACAGAGAAAGGCACCAGACAATTCCCCCCAGCACCCAGCCTTGCACCCCAGAGCTGTACCATCATGCCCTGGTCAGAACCTGACCAGTATACATTTATTACCCAGTCCGCCCGTCTCTCAATGTGGAGATGACATACACAAGCCTTTGTAAGCTGAGCTGAGATTTCCCAAGCACTTCAACTGAAACACAGTGTTTTAGGTAAAATATAAAACAAGTTTATTGTCTACAGAAAGATAGATTTTTAAGTGATTATAAGTGGTGGGCATAAAAGGTCAGAGATAGTTACCAAAGAAAATAAAAGATAAGCATGCAATCTAAATCTTAAACCTTACTACTCTCAGCAGTATTAAGATCAAGCAATTTTCTCACCCCACTGGATGTTACAATTCATAATACACAGGCCTCTCTCTCAAGCCTGAGACTAGTCTCCTCAGCTGAGTCTTTCTGTCTTCCCAGCATTCTTGTTGCTTCCAGCGTAGGTGAGGGAGAAGAAAGGGAAAAGCACGATACTACTGTCTCCTATTTTATATCCTTAGTCCATGTGCCTAGAAGACACTTGCCCAGACATTTTCTGGTGGGTTTTGCTGAGTCACAGGGTTGAGCAATCCCCCTGGTGTGGTCTTTTGCGACTGAGTCATAGAGTTGAGCAGTCCCCATTGTGTGGTGCTTGTGAAACTGTCATTGAATTGTATATCCCTTGATTACAACTCCCCTGGTGATTAATGGTCGTTGAACTCCCTCCTGGGTGGAGATCATCACCCTTGTAATAGAGACTCTCAAATTTGCAATGTATTTCAGTAACAAACATAAAGCAGGTTTCAGAGTAACAGCCGTGTTAGTCTGTATTCGCAAAAAGAAAAGGAGTACTTGTGGCACCTTAGAGACTAACCAATTTATTTGAGCATGAGCTTTCGTGAGCTACAGCTCACTTCATCGGATGCATACCGTGGAAACTGCAGCAGACTTTATATATACACAGAGAATATGAAACAATACCTCCTCCCACCCCACTGTCCTGCTGGTAATAGCTTATCTAAAGTGATCATCAGGTTAGGCCATTACCAGCACAAATCCAGGTTTTCTCACCCTCCACCCCCCCACACAAATTCACTCTCCTGGATTCAATCACAGACATGAAGGTCGCTATCTTAAAACAAAAAAACTTCAAATCCAGACTCCAGCGAGAAACTGCTGAATTGGAATTCATTTGCAAATTGGATACTATTAATTTAGGCTTAAATAGAGACTGGGAGTGGCTAAGTCATTATGCAAGGTAGCCTATTTCCTCTTGTTTTTTCCTACCCCCCCCCCCCCAGATGTTCTGGTTTAACTTGGATTTAAACTTGGAGAGTGGTCAGTTTGGATGAGCTATTAGCAGCAGGAGAGTGAGTTTGTGTGTGTATGGGGGTGGGTTTTTGGAGGGGGATGAGGGAGTGAGAGAACCTGGATTTGTGCAGGAAATGGCCCAATTTGATTATCATGCACATTGTGTAAAGAGTTGTCACTTTGGATGGGCTATCACCAGCAGGAGAGTGAATTTGTGTGGGGGGGTGGAGGGTGAGAAAACCTGGATTTGTGCTGGTAATGACCTAACCTGATGATCACTTTAGATAAGCTATTACCAGCAGGACAGTGGGGTGGGAGGAGGTATTGTTTCATATTCTCTGTGTATATATAAAGTCTGCTGCAGTTTCCACGGTATGCATCCGATGAAGTGAGCTGTAGCTCACGAAAGCTCATGCTCAAACATAAAGCAAAATTTCATAACTTCATGCACGCTAATGATATACATATTTCGACAGAACAATGGGCTTCAGCAGATCATAATCTTACATATGATATCTTACATGGCATGCTTTGTATTAAATATCCCAACCATATATGGATGATGAATATGGGGGTACAGGGTGCTAATTTGAGGTACGTGTCACATTAACCTAAATCTCCCTTGCTGCAGATTAAGCCCATTACTACTTTTCTTTTATTTCATCCAGTTTGGCACATCATTTTCTCTAGCACACATTTTCCATCACTGCTTCTCTGTCTCCCTCTAACACTCTTCTGTTCCCTATCACAGATCATTCCAACTTGGTTTCCCAGTTCTCTCGCTTGAGTTTATCACTTCCCCTTGTGCTGCCCCCTGAGCATTTTCCTTCTCAGGATTGTTTTGCTTTCACTCTCTCCATTTCAGTTTCCCTCCACTTGCCCAGGCTTCACTGTTTACTCTCGTTTTAATTGATTTTTTTCTTTCATGATTTTTCTCCCTTCTGGTCAAATATGTGCCATATGTGCCTTTCCACTCCACACAGCCAGCTCATCTTCATCCAGATGATGTCACTCCCCTATTATATGCTCCTTTTCCCTGGGGTCCTGGAGGTCACACTCTCCAATCACTGGGTCTCCTTCTCCTAGGATCCCTGCTGGTGCAGAGCCTCCTGCTTCTCCTCATGTTTCCCTGCCACCCCCACATCTCCCTGTCCCCCAGCCCAGCTAGTAATTTGCCCCCAGCCTCCAAATCAATTCTGCCCTCAATCCTATATCAATTCTGATCCCTGAAGCCCCACATCTGCCCCTTCCCCTCAGAGCCCCTCTGCTCCTCCTGCAGCTCCAGGGTTTTCCTTCTCTTCTTATTCATGGAGGGAAGGGGCAGGAGATTGGAGGGCTCATATGGATGTTGTGGGTTTGGTAAAGAGGGGTCATCCAGGGTCATAGAGATGAGCCTAGCCAGATGGGAGTCCTCCAGGGTCATAGAAACTAGGACGACTGTTGAAAGAGAAGCCAATTTTTTCATTCCCAGTGAGCTATACCCCCTCCCCCCACAGGTCTCAGTGACACAGTCTGACACAGTATCCCCAGAGTCCTCCCAGATCATGGAGGACAGTGACAAACAGGCTGCACAATCCCTGGAACAATGAGATTGACTTCTCCATCTCAGTCAATCCCAGCTGCCTATGGTTTGACAGACCAGACCCCCAGAACCTCCAGGGCAGTAGAGACTACACAGTAGAAAGTCTGGAAGCAGACAAGAGTCCTCCAGGGTCATAGAGTCTGGTGTCTGAGGCTAGAGAGACAGATCTGAGGGTCCCCAGTGAGGTATTTCCCATGTATCTCAGTGACACAGCCTGAGCTGGGATCCTGCCCCCCACCCAGAGCCACAGGCGGATTTTCTCCCCAGAAAAAGAAGTCAGTGGGAAAGTGAAGATTGGGGCCTCATTGCCAGCACTGAAAAATGTCACCTGCCCTTGTTCATAGTCCAGAGAAACCCAGATCATCTGGGGTACCTTGCACAGGGATAGGTGGGTAACAGGGGAGGTTAAAGCCTGGTACTGACCCACCCACCGCTGCACAGCCCAGATCCCTTCCTCAGGGTTCTGGATGAGATGTCCCTTCCTCCTCACAGACTCTCTGGCAACCCCCACAGCCCAGCATCCCTTATCCCACACCTCCACCTCCCAGGCATGTCTCCCCGAGGTGTATCCCTCACAGCTCAGCACACAGGGATCAGTGTCAAATCTCTCCTGGGTTACTGGGCAGATCCTCACACGTGAATCCACATCTCATATTTTTCTGATCTTCAGACAGCATAAGGATGGGATGAGCCATGTCTGGATCCAGAGTCACATTTTCTGGGGAGAGAAAGAATCAGAGCATTAGAGGCAGAGCTCAGCCCTGGGGGAGACTGGGACCATTTCTCACACTCCCAACAGCCTTGTTCTGGCTGGGACAGTCCTGGGTCCCAGGGAGCTGCCTCTGTCCTGGGCGCCTGAGACTGAGCAGAGGGGTCACTGCAGTTTCTCATTCTGTTGAATGGGAGCCACTCATTACTTTCATGTGTTTTATAGAGGCTTCAGGTCCCTGATTCCCCTGCCGGGGCTGCTCCATTCCCAGCTGCAGAGACACAGAAAGGAAGGTTTCAGAAGCTTTTAGTGAGGAGGGAGCAGAGGAGGCAGGTACCAGCTCTAAACCCCAGAGGGAAGCTCCCTCCCCTAAATGCAGCCTCCACTCCCAGGCTGAGGAATAGAAAGGAAGGTTCAGCATTGGGGAATGCTTTAAGACCAGAGAGTAGGAGGTGGCATTGGGAGGGGTAGCCCCATCTTCAGCTCCGAGAGAAGGGAGGCGGTGCCACCATCTGAGGCAGAGCATCTCCCCAATCCATGAAGCAGGGAGCAGCTCTAATGGCAGAGCACCATCCTGCCCAAAGGAAACGTAGGATGTTGGAGAAGAGTGATGGGCGAGACCCGCCTCTGCCAGGGTAAAGGAGAGGGATGTGTCAGCCCTCAGGGGAGAGAGCTCTGTCCTCATTCCTCTCAATTTAATATTGAAAGGGCCTGTCAATGTCTATGAAAACCCCGGGGTCAGAATTAAGGGTGTTTGGATGTTGGTCAGTGACTGTTTCTATTCACTGGTGTGCGCATGAATTGAGCACTAAGGTTGTTGTCAGGATTGTTTGTGTGACTTCAGCTTGGGATCTCCTTAGTAGTGAATGTTTTCTTTTTTTAGGGCTGTGAGTGTCATGGTCTGTGTTGGTTTGGCTGGTAACTGTAGCTTCAAATTCATGAAATGTTTTCATGTGAATTTTCTCCTTCTTTAAAAGATAATGTCCACCTGCAATCTCACCATGTCTGTGTGCCCCATCTCCAGTTCAGATGGCAGAGTGTCTGAAGAGGAAAAGGATAAAAGAGAGGTGAGATTTCATGCTGTCATATTTATAACAGCATTCTCATTTGTAACTAATATAACTGTCTTTTAATTATGGTTGAGCCCTGAAGTACCCATGGAGTCGGCACTTATGCTCACAAGCACCCTACGAGATACAATCTGTAAGAAATATTTACTTTCCCCTCCTCATCTCCTCCCACCCTCTACATCCCAGCTGGTTTGTCTCATTCACCTATTGCATTTTGTCAGACCCTAGACCCAGATCCTGCAAAGACCTTAGTGTCAATGTAACTGTACACACTTTGGTCTCTTTGACATTAATAGGATGTTAAGAATTTGCAGGGTCAGAGCTCTGAATTGTGAGCTCTTTGGGTCTATTTATTCAGTGTCAATGAAGTGCTCAGCACAACAGGGCCTTTGTCCTCCATAGACAGGAATACAAATAATAGTAAGTTTTTTTATGTATGTGGAAATTCAAGCTGGGAAGGGTCGGCTCAATGGGTCAGATTCCCCCTGAACTGGCAAAGGGATAGAGGGGGGCAGTTTGTGACTCCCCTATTCAGTGGCTGCTTGGCACAGGCTAGGGAAGTCCTGAGATCCGGCCAGAGTAAACACCCCTGTTTCTGTGACCCCCAGGGACTTTGCAAGTTTTGTAGTTAGGAGAGAGAAACTCTCAGGGACCCAAAATTAGGCCATTTTGCTAAATTTGGGCCTTAAGGTTGTCACCTTCGGTAAGTCATGAATTAATGTGAGATGTCCTGATGCTTGGGCCCTGCTACACCTGCTCAATAGCTCTACTCTCCACCTTTCATTCAATAGATATGTACAGTATTTTAAATCAAGAACACATCTCCTCCCACAGACTCAGAGGTTCATCCCAATTTCCTCTCCTAGATCCTTTCTCAGTGCCTTTGAATTTCCTCAGAGTCTCCGTTAGAACAATAGTTTTCTGGGAGAAATCACTGAGTCTCTTTTCTTGTTCAGGGAAAGTCTCCACAGGCTGCTGGAACTTCCTCTTTTCATAGCTGGAGAGAAACCATTTCACTTTGTATTATTTCCTTTAGTGACTCATTATAATTCCTTGTTAGTGAACGTTGCTGCTCTAATGGGCTTGAAGTTAGAATTCCTCTACTTCTCCCAGCCTCAAAGTAGGTGCAACACAGGCCATGGCAGTGTAACATTTTGCTTAAAGGTCCCATTAATATTCTTCAACTCTGGCCTGGAGAGACAAGCTCTGGGGATAAAAGGGGAAGTGAGTCTCCATGGACAATTCACTCCTTGGCCTCCACACTATGATGGACAGGAAGTTCCCATGCCAACTTCCCCCTCCCAAGCTCATTGCACATAGTTCTTCAAACAGTCCTCAGGTGGGAAAGACTCTTCATCACTCCTGATCTGGGTTGGATTGCAGTGTCCCAGCAGTGAAAGGCTCACATTTCACCCACATAATCCTGAGGCAGCCAGTCCCCCAGGGATGTGACATCTCTAAGAAATACTTTAGGTTAATCTTTCCCACTGAATGGATAATTCCAGAGTCTTCTCTAAAAAAGGTCAGTGTGACACCACCAGGCCAGCTCAGGTCAAAGCCATAGGCCAATTCACTTCTGTGTGAATATCAAAGAAATGTTAAGTGTACTAATTCGTTTGAGTATTAATCTAGTTCAAAGGAAATGTGAATGATATTGTCTTCACTCATCTGTAACCTGTTCTCTGCTATCTCATACATAATGCATATTGTTAGGTAATAGCACATAACAATCCATTAGTTTTCATGAAGTTTACACATCAGGTAAATTCTCATCTTGATGCTAACACACACTTTTGATCTAGGGTCAATTAAGTACAGGGACATACATAACATAATATCTCTGTAATTTAATTGCCCATCAGACAGGATTGGGGCCTTGGAACGGGAAATGAAGAAGCATGCTGACTTCAAGCATGGGTCATTGCATTCGACAATGGAAATCTTCAGGCTCAGTCTGCATTTAGTCAACAAAGGAAAAATGCACACTGTGATGAAAACACTTGGATGATTGCTTTCTGTGGAAAGAAGCTGTAAATACTGATTCCAGGGAATGATCCTGTATCTCTGAACTGTTTTAGATTCGAAGAGGGTGGAATACTGAGCGAGTGGAAGGAGGTCCCCAAAGTGATTTTAGGTATCCCTGAGACTTTTGGAAAACTAGCAGACTACTACATCTCTGCTATCATCTTGGAGTTATACACTTTGACTCACCTGTTAATGTATTTTACCTGCTTAAACCTCTCAATAAGTCTCAGTTCTTTTTCTTAGCTAATAAATCTTTAGTTAGTTTACTAGTGAATTTACTTCAGCGTTGTCTTTGGTGAGATCCAGAGTACAAATTTGACCAGGGTAAGTGACTGACCCTTTGTGGTTGGGAGTAACCTAATGTGATGTGATATTTGGTATAGTGACCAATATCACAAAGCCCAGTTTGTCTGGGTGGCAAGAAGGGCTGGAGATCCTAAGGGGACTGTCTTTGACTCCATGGTAAGACTGATACAGTGATCCAGGAGTGCATGTTCGTTACTGGTTCGGTGAAATCTAATTATAGAATATACCACCAGTTTAGGGTGTCTGCCCTGTTTTCTGGCATCTGACCTGAATTTGGCATTCACAGTTGTAAGCCATTCCAGACAGCAAGTGAGAACATCAGGATTAAATTCATTAGAGAGATTTGTATCCAAAGTGTGAACCTGCCCCACACATTTTGCCACGTAGCCCTGGAGAGAAGTGGTGTTAACATGGCTTCCAAGTCCTTTCCCAGCATGTGAAGTGGGTGTGGGAGTGAGAAAGAGCCATGTACCTGCTCAAGATACTTCTGACATCCTAGAGGGGAAAGAGAGAGAAAAATAATCTGAGACCCACTTGAAACACACTGAGGATTGCAGGGAAGGGATTTTGCAAATCTTGAAAAAAGAAGCTCTGGTCTGCCCCCAGAACCATGGATTATCTCAGCTAATGGGGCTTTTCCATCTCTCATATCTATATATCTCTAATTGGTCATAGAAAAATTGTAATGCACATTTCAGGAATTCACTGACAGCTGGACTCCAGTGCTCACAATTTGGGCACGGTCCTATCCCTGTGGTGGGATCTGGGGTATTTCTTACTCTGTCTCACCTGCAGGAATTTGCTTACTGGCTTCTGATACTTCCCCTCCATCTCACTGATCAGCTCACTGAGACGGGAAATCTCCTCTGAGAATTTGGTGATATTTTCATTCTGTATCTTCACAATCTCCTTGTCCAGCTTTTCCAGCTCGGCCAGCAGAAGTCGATCTTATTCCTCCAGGAACTGCCGCAGTTTCTGAAATTCAGATACAATCTTCTGCCTCTCTGTTTCTGTCTGTTTCTGTAAGAAAATAGGGAAAGGGCTTGTTTGGGACGTGAATGGAGCCTGGGGTCCTTTCATGGAGTGCTGAGTGTGCAGGAGGGAGAATTTCTTTGCACATTCTAAGACATCTAACACTTGCCTGTGACCTGTGGTTAGTAGAAAGAGGATTTTCTCACACCTTCCCATTTGGCCCCTATATCTCTTAAAGGGATATTCTCATGCCTGACATGGTTAGGATATCATGTTACCAGCGGCCTTTAAAAATGCAGATCCAAGGCAGCTGGAGGCAAGACTCAGCACTAGATCTGGGTGACATTTTTTGCACTAAACTTTTTTGGAGGGAAAAGGCAGATTCATTGACTCTGAAATATTTAATGAATTCCTCTCAATGTCACCCACATTTTTTGGATGGATAAATAAAGAAATAAATAAGCAGATAAACAAATAAATAAATCCTGAAAAAAATCAAGAAAATGTTTTGATTATTCAATTTGAAATTAGTTTTTGCTTCAAAAAGTCCTTCTTCCTGGTCAAAATTGAAACAAAACACTGCTCAAGAAAAAATGGAACACTGATTTGCTGCACTTTGTTTAATTATTTTAGGTTTGACCATTTTTTTCCCAATTTCCAGTCAACGAAAAGTTTTGTTGTTTACTCAGCTCTACACAGAACTACGTTGACACAGATGTATGGAAAGAAAAAATGAATCAATTGAACAAAAAGTGCAGACAGGCACAGAACTGTGCATTGGATACATTCAGATCATTTTGGCAAGATTTTTGTCAAAGCCACAAAAGGTGGACAAGAATTCATTACCAGAAATGAAAGCTTAGAATCTGAAGATGGAGAAGAGGATTTTTCAGGCCTTCTGTATGGAGGTGAGTGCACACATACGCACAGAGCATCCGTGGTAATGGAGTAGTAGATAAAAGCCAACATTTCCTAAGGCCACAAGGGAATCTGCCTACAAACCAACCTCGCACCCCATGTCAATGCAGGTTAATAACAACAGGAGCCTACCAGATACTCCTGGCTTTTCTTCTCTCTACTCAATTTAAATCCCTGGAAATTTTCTCTCTCTTCCCTCAGAATCTTCAAATAGAGCTGGATTTTATCCTGAATCAACAGAAATGATTTGGGTGGTTTGATTTTTATTTTTTGGGGTGAAGGTGCATCTCAGTTTAACCCCTCATGGAAATTCAGAATCCCAAGGAGAAACTTAATGTAACCCTTCTGCTCATCAGAGTTGGCAGCAACAAGGGCCGGGTTCAATATCTACGGGATCCATTCCAATAACACAATGCAAACCGGCTCGAGCCCCCACCCAGTGACCTGGGACAAATATATACCACCCCCGCTGGGCGCCTCCAAGAGGCAATACTTCCCCTCTCGCAAGCACATAGTCTGAGTGTAGCAAAAGCCTTTTAATAACAGAGAGAAACAATGTGGCATTATGTTGGGGAAACACCACCAACAGGATTCATAACACAACCCATGAAGAAAAAAAACCCACCCCAAGCAAATTGGGGCATGCCCTTTTCCCCTTGGTTCTTGAGTCCAGCAACCCCAAATCACCCAAAGTCCCAAAAGTCCAATGCCCCAAAAGTCTCTGTCCCTGGTCAGGGTAGCCCCAGAGTTCGAAAGTTTATCTGCGGAGCTTTACCTCCCAACCTGGGTGGAGATGGGACGGGGTTAAGAGGCACCTTACATGATCTGAAGCTGACCGCCCCACAGCTCCATAGGCCTTCGCTCCGCTCCGCCAGCCGCCTCACGAACTCCTTCGCTCAGCTCCGCTCCGCCAGCCGCCCCACGAACTCCTTCGCTCAGCTGCGCTCCGCTCCGCTCTGCCAGCCAGCCGCCCCACGAACTCCTTCGCTCAGCTCCACGGCCCACAAACTGCTCCACGTCGAACTGCTCCACAATATATCTTCAGGCTCCCCCACTACTTAACACAACACTCAGTGATTTCAGCTCTTAGGTAAATTCAGCTTGTAGTAGGGGAACCCCAGTGCTGGTGCCCTGTCAGCCCAAAGTGAGCTCAGCAGCCTTTTACTAGACTTCTAATGAAATCAAAATTAGCTCTGATAGTTCACAGTGGAGAGAGGAGGAAATGCAATTAGCATGTAAGGCCCTCACCAAGAGGCCCATGCCACCAAGTATTAATACTTGTCCCCAGCCTCTCTCCCTTCACACAGTTTTGGAACCCATGACCCTTGCCTAGCGAGTGCTACTTAGTTGATGGTGAATCCCTCCATCATAACAAAAGGCCACGTACAGTTCCAAGCACAGTTCCCATAATCAGGGTAATAACAATTTATTCTTCCTGCCCCAATAACAGAGACACTGGGGATCCCACAGCAGCCAAAGTGACCATTTGGGCAGCTATGGTCTCATTCTAGGCGTGGTGGGTGTGCCTATGCAAATGAGATCAGCCCCTGAAGTTCTTTTCCACAACTTGCCACACCTCACCACCAGATGTCAGGGTGGAGCTCATCCTGACACTGCTTACATTAATCTCCTTACTGGCTTCAGACTTTTCTCAAAGAGTCTTCCCCTTCTAACAGACTTCATCACTGCTAGGAGCTGCTAGGGCCACAACAGCATAGTCTCATCGTTCAGGCACTGGTGTGGGCCTTGAGAGACCTTGGTCCTATTGCCCACCCAGTCACTCTCCTGCTGGGTGACCTTAGGCAATTAACTTCCCCACTCTGGCCCTCCATTTCCTATCCCACTCTGCATTTTTCTTCTCAGATTAGCCTATACATTAGATTATCCCTGCTCAGAGCAGGGATTGTCCCTCACACTGTTTTGTGCAGGTTCCAGCAAAATCAAGGTCAAATCTCATCTGGGGTCTGTAGTGGCTACTGGGATGCAAATAACAACAATGATGATAAATGCTAAGATACAAATCAGCAATGACAACATCAGCTTTTTAACTTGATATTCTCCAGTCTGAAGGCAACAGTCTCACATAGACAGGCCTGCAGGTGATTTAAACCTCACTGATCATTTAACAGCTTCTGTTCCATAGAGAGTTCCCTTAGTTCACCAGTGGGAGCTGGGTTTGAAAAGGATTCTGCTTCTCAGGTAAAACTTTCCCACATTAGAAATTTTTCAAGTCTTAATTGTTTATTGGCCATTCCTGCCACCCAGCTGTCTCATTTATTGTTTATAGCATCTCCCATACAATGAAGGCCTTACAGAGTTGAACAATGCAGTCACACCTCTGACAGGCAACTTCCACCTGGCATAAAAATCCAAAGCTGTTACTCATTGAACTTGACAGCAATTCCCTACCTTGTACTCCTGGTTATCCTCCCTTATGGGAACCACAGTGTGAGCTCGGTGAGTCCCGGACAGATGGCAAACCACACAGATGGGGGTTTGATCTTCTTCACAGAACAGTGTCAGAGCCTTCTGGTGTTCCACACACACTCCTGATCCCTTCGCTGCCTGGACACCCAGCCATTTGGCTATTTCTAGGACATTGGCCAGCTGCCTGTTTGGCCTGAGGTTTCTCTGTTGCACAGCTTGTCTGCACTTAGGGCAGGTGATGCCTGTGTCTGATTCTCCCCAGCACTGGGTGGTGCAGGCTCGGCAGAAATTGTGCCCACACTCCAGAGTGACAGGTTCTGTGAAATACTCCAGACAGATGGGACAAGTAGCTTCATCCTGGAGACTTTCCACAGAGCTCCCTGCAGCCATGGCTCCCTCTGGACAGTGTAACAGGGTAAGGTTCACTTTCCTGAGCTCAGAAACAAGCCCCCCCTGTAGCAGCACCTGGGTGTTTCCCTTCCTGGAACTGACTCCTGCTGTTTGCTGAGCTGGAGCGAGCCCCCTGGTAACATTACAGCCCTGGGGCTCTTGTGAAAACAATACCACTAGGCTGGGCTGTGGTCCTGCAACCAGCCCCCTCTTCCTGGCAGCCAGGTCCAGGCAGTGAGACAGGAGGCGAGCCACCACTTCCCCAGCCAGGCTCTGTACACAAAGGCAGCAAACCAGAGTAGCCACCCTCAAACGTGAGAAGCATCTCTGTCCTGCCCCCTCTGCTCCACATTTGGGCCTGGCTGCCAGGGAGAGAAGCTGAGTGAGCCAGAAAAATGCCAGGGGGAGGTGCAGCAGGAGAAGGAAAGGTCTCTCACACCCAGTCGGTAACTTTGGCAGGGAGAGCGTGGCAGCACTGGGCTGGGCAAAGGGTGGGAGGATTGCTGGGGAGGGCACTGGGAAAAGGTTCCCTCTGCTCAGCCTGAGTTAGGGTCATTGCCCGCTGTGAGAGGTTGTCACTCCCCGGGGTGTAGTCTGGGAGTGGTTGGAACTGCTGTGCCTCCTAACAATTCAGCTGAGTTGTCCTTTCTCACACTGCTCTACTGGTGATACACAGCCAGCCCCTCCAGGCCCTGTTATCACCCAGCATGACAGCAGGTGATGCCACACACCTAACTGAGTTACCTCAGTGCTTTACCTAAGCCACGCAAGGACAAACAGGAGACAACCTCCATTTTCCCAGCTCCCCAGCCTTGCACCCCTGTTGGAGTATGAGCCCAGAATTGTATCATTTTGCACTGCACAGGATCTGTACAATGCAAGCTCATTAATTAATTCTCTCCCCCCTCGATGTGGGGAAGATGTGCAACAGCCTTTGTTTACCAAGCAGAGATTTTCCCAAACACCTCACTGAAAGACACACTAGTAAAGGTTTAACATCCCTGTGGTGGGGAAAACTCTACAGCAGCCCAACACCATAGCATTTAATTTCAGAAAGGGGAACTACACAAAAATGAGGAGGTTAGTGAAACAGAAATTAAAAGGTACAGCGCCAAAAGTGAAATCCCTGCAACCTGCATGGAAACATTTTAAAGACACCATAATGGAGGCTCAACTTAAATGTATACCCCAAATTAAAAAACATAGTAAGAGAACCAGAAAAGTGTCACTGTGGTTACACAACAAAGTAAAAGAAGCAGTGAAAGGCAAAAAGGCATCCTTTAAAAAATGGAAGTTAAATCCTAATGAGGAGACTAGAAAGGAGCATAAACTCTGACAAATGAAGTGCAAAAATATAATTAGAAAGGCCAAAAAAGAATTTGAAGAACAGCCAGCCAAAGAGTCAAAAACTAAGAGCAAAAAAATTTTTAAGGACATCCGAAGCAGGAATCCTGCTAAACAACCAGTGGGGCCATTGGACAATCGAGATGCTAAAGGAGCACTCAAGGATGATGAGGCCATTGTGGAGAAACTAAATGAATTCTTTGCATCAGTCTTCATGGCTGAGAATGTGAGGGGGATTCCCAAACCAGAGCCATACTTTTTAGGGGTCTAAATTAGCTGTTACCACTCAAGAAAGAATTCTTGGAGTCATTGTGGATAGTTCTCTGAAAACATCCACTCAATGTGCAGTAGCAGTCAAAAAAGCAAACAGAATGTTGGGAATCATTAAGAAAGGGATAGATAAAAAGACACAAAATATCATATTGCCTCTATATAAATCCATGGTATGCCCACATCTTGAATACTGTGTGCAGATGTGGTCGCCCCATCTCAAAAAAGGTATATTGGAATTGGAAAAGGTTCAGAAAATGGCAATAAACATGACTAGGGGTATGGAACAGCTTCCATATGAGGAGAGATTAATAAGACTGGGACTTTTCAGCTTGGGAAAGAGACGACTAAGGGGGGATACGATAGAGGTCTATAAAATCAGGATTGGTGTGGAGAAAGTAAATAAGGAAGTGTTTACTTATTCTCATAACACAAGAACTAGGACTCACCAAAAGAAATTAATAAGCAGCAGGTTTAAAACAAACAAAAGAAAGTATTTCTTCATACAACGCACAGTCAATCTGTGGAACTCTTTGCCAGAGACTGTTGTGAAGGCCAAGACTATAACAGGGTTCAGAAAAGCACTAGATAAATTAATGGAGGATAGGTCCATCAATGGCTATTAGCCAGCATGGGCAGGGATGGTGTCCCTAGCCTGTTTGCCAGAAGCTGGGAATGGGCGACAGGACTTGATGATTACCTGTTCCGTTCATTCCCTCTGGGGCACCTGGCATTGGTCACTGTCAGAATACAGGATACTTGGCTAGATGGACCTTTGGTCTGACCTAGTATGGCCATTCTTATGTTCTTATAAAACAAGTTTATTAACTACAGAAAGATAGATTTTAAGTGATTATATGTGATAGCAAACAGATCAAAACAGATTACCTAGCAAATAAACAAAATTGGAAACTAAGCCTAAATTACTAGATAGATATGAATTAGCAAAATCTCCCCGTGACTGATGATACAAGCAGGCTTGCACATTCTTAAGGCACAAGGAACATGTGCCTTGCAGCTTGGCTTCCCCTCCCCTGTTCCCAATCCTTTGTCTTCCAGAGCTTCTTTCAGGTGTTGAATTGTGGGGGAGTGAAGACAAATCATGATGTTACTCCCCACCTTATATAGTCTCTCCATATGGCAGAAACCTTTTGTTTCAAGCTAAGTTCCCAGCCCAGTTCATGGAAAAACACAGGTACCAAAATGGAATTTAGTGTCATGTGGTCTGGAAAAGGAAGGGAGTGGGCACCTGACCAAAAGAGCCAATGGGAAGGCCAGAACTTTTTAAAATTGGAAAAAACTTCCCCTTTGTCTGTCTGTTCTTCTCCGGAGGAGCAGAGACAGGGCTGGAACTATGCTGTAAAAGCTTTGGGCCAGGTATGAAAAAATCATCAGATCATACCTAGAAACTACTCATTTGAAACCCCAGATATGTAATAGATCAGGAAATGTCTAGGAAGATGCAATTAGGTTTATCTCTTCTATTTCTTTATGGCTTGTGGACTCCTCTGTGCTAACCCCAGGTGCTTTTGTTTTGCTTGTAGCCTTTAAGCTGGACCTCAAGAAAGCTATCTTGGTGCTTAATCCTTGTAATTGATTGTTTGGTTTTTTTAAATCTAGCAAAAAGCCTAAGTTCCAAATGTATTTTCTTTCTTTTTGTTTTTAATAAAATTTACCTTTTTTTAAGAACAGGATTGGATTTTTGTGTCCTAAAAGGTTTGTGCATATGTTGTTTAATTAGCTGGTGGCAACAGCTAGTTTCCTTTGTTTTCTTTCTCAGCTCTTCCCCAGGGGGCGGGGGTGAAAGGGGTTGAGGGTACCCTACAGGAAGGAATTCCCAAGTGCGCCTTCCTGGGTTCTCAAAGGGGTTTTTTGCACTTGGGTGGTGGCAGCATCAACCCATCCAAGGTCAGAGAAAAGCTGTGAACTTGAGAGTGTAATACAAGCCTGGAGTGGCCAGTATTAATTTTTATAATCCTTGTCGGCCTCCACCTTCTGCACTCGAAGTGCTAGAGTGGGAATTTTGAACCCTCCCAGGAAAAGAGTCTCTGAAGCAAATGCTAGAAAAGAGTAGGATCAAAAGAGCCACTTTGGGGAATTCCCCTGACACTGTCCTCGAGGGCAGCGCATCCCTCCAGCAGTGACTCAGCAGAGACACAAACTGGCTTCTGCTCTCTGGTCCTCACTTTGTTCCCGGGACAGGCAATCTTCCCAGAGTGGGGCAGCAAATGGATCTAGGTAGGGTTGGGACCTGGGAATCTCTTTTTCTACTTATTGTTCCTGCTGCCCCTCTCAGTCTCCTTCCCTTTTCTCCCAGTGCTTTATCTGTAATGAAAGAGGTGCTGGGGCTCAAGCAATTTTTTTTACTTTCATAACTGACATGGTAAGCCCAGAGGTGCTGGGGCTCAGCTCTGGCAAGCCCTGGCACACATTAAGCGCTGCTTTCTCCCCTCTTGTACAAACTCACCAGTGGGTCCCTTAAAGGGGGCTTTTGTGCAGTCACTTTCCTGCTAGTCCCCAGCACTTTCCCCCAGGTCTGTCCCATCATCTGGAGTCTCAGCTCAGGAGTTGGAGTCAGCAGAGCCCAGGGCTGCCCCAGGGGTCTCATTCTAGCCACCAGAGAAAGTCCCCAGCTGGGCTGGGCATGGAGGGAGCTTTAATGAAGGTCTCTCCCCAGAACAGACCGCACTGGGGGAGCAGCAGCTGCTCAGGTTCCCAGATCACAGTGCAGGGAGCTGCATCTGCCCCAGGGAAACCAACTCCAGAGCGCTAATACCATGAGCAGAGAGAGACAAGGTGGGTGAGGTAAGAGCTTTTATTGGACCAACTTCTACTGGTGAAAGAGATACGTGTATGAGCTACACAGAGATCTTCTTCAGGCCAGAGAGAGGCAGACACCAGCCTCTTCTCCCTAAGTAATACCGAGATCCTGCTGGTGGCAGCAGCTAATGACTGTGCCCCACTGGGCTCCCTGGGCAGCCGCAGGGACAGCCAGGCAGATACTGATCCCATTTGCCCATCTGGACCCACCTCCTGCTATTCTGGGGGTGACTCTGAGCCCTGAATCCTGCACAGAAATCCAAGAGGGACCCTGGTCCGTCCTGTCACCCCAAACAGTCCCAGTCAGAAGCCAGAGCCCAGAAATCATGATTTTGGCCTAAGAAAATAATGCAATAGTGTGTCTGTTGGGGGGTGAGCTCTGTGGGGATATTCACCTTGTAGCTTTGGAGCCCATAGGGGTTAGTCCTTTGCCGCCCCCCCACCCCCAACACTTTGACCGTTTCCAGTACAAACAAAATCTCCCCTGGCTGCTGGGTGGGGAAGACCCCTCCCCCTCTTACTGCCCCTGGCCTGTACCATGGGCTGGGAGAGCTGCCATTGGATCTCTCACCATCCCTCTACTTTATCACTAGCCTCTCTCCCCCTCCCCCAGCCAGTCTCCTCTGTCACTCTCTCTCCAGCCCTAGTGTCACCCCCCCACTTTCTCCCCCTCTTCCCTTCTCACTGTCCCCCATTCACATTTTCCTTCTCTCCCAGCCCTGTTCCCACCCGCCCCATGATTCTCCCCCTGCATCTTGATTCCCAGGAATTGTCTTATCCTCCCTCCAGTGCACCCACGGCCCCCCAATCCCATCCCATGCCCCGCACCCCTGTTCCCTCCCTCCTGCCCCCTCACACATCCCATTTCATGCCTCAATCCCCTCTGGCCCACACTCCCCCTGCCCCTTTTCAGCCCCCTTCCAGCTCCCACTCCCCAGGTGTCGTTGACCCAGCTGTCCCCACAGCGCAGTCTGGAAAAGGCTGCCAAGTCTCACAAAATAAAAAATCTGCACTGCCTTTTCCCAACAAGCCCAAAGCAAGCCAATCCCATTTCGGAGGCACCGCCCAGTCCCACTCACCAAGCCCCAAACAAGCCACACACTTCAATGGCAAAACAAGCAACAAGCTGCTTAAAGAAAAGCAACAGGCTACTGAGAGAAATGATTGGGCAAGTACAAAGAAGCCATTATAGGCTTCCTAATAGAAGCCTCCCCACCCCACCCAAAGCCCCCAAACAAGCAAAAGTCTACTTAAAGAAATGAATAAGCAGTTACATAACAAAGAAGCCAAAGGGAGCCCTTTGGCTCCCAGCAAATGAGATCAGCATCGGCCTGACTGTCCCTGGGGGCTGCAGTGATCGCTGGGGTCACTCAGTCCAGCAGCAGGAAGTGAATCGCTCTCGCTGCAGTGACTCTGCGGCGCTGTGGGGAGCCCAGGCTCCTTGCAAGATCCCCGAGCCCCGGCGGCTGCTGCTGGGGACCCCGGGGCCCTGGCTGCAGCCGGGAGAGGGGAATTTCCAGCAGTGACATTCCCGCTGCTCCCCAGGAGCCTCCCCCGGTGCAGAGACCCCAGCCTGGCCAGGACCCCCCATCCCGGGCTCCAGCCCCTGCTCCCGGGGAGGGCACCGCTTGGAGGGAAGGTGAGAGAGACCTGCCCATCCCCCCAGGGAGAGGTGCCCCCCGGTGCCATCCTGGCTGCAGGGGGAGCGTTTGGCCTCAGGCTGCTCCCAGCGGAGCTGGCTGCGATTCCCTGCCCTGGGCCCAGGAAAGCTGCCGCCAGCTCCCTTTGGCTCCGATGCTGATCCCATTTGCCCATCTGGTCTCACACTGGAACCGGAGAACTAATTCAAACCGGGATTTCATACTGGAACTGGAGCTGAAGCTGAACCATAATTTTGTTTACTGATTGAACCTGCACTGAAGTGAAAAAAAAGAAAAAAAAACTGTGTGTGAGTGTGTGTGTGTCCAGTTAAAATTAAGATTTCGCATTTTTTAAGCTCATCATTTTAAAAAAATTACAGTCATCTTATTTTCATTTTGAGAGATGAAAACAAAATACACAATGGGCTGGTGATTTTCCCACAATGGGAGCAACTGTTTCACTGTCTGAACCTGAACCGTAACAGATCTGTGGGCGGACAGGGGGAAAGACGAGAAGGGGTGGCAAGCATGGAGTTCGGCAAAATTTCGTTTCATCAAAATGTGGGTGCAGATAGGCTTGAGTCAGAAGTCAGAAATAATTATATCTTAGCATCAATGTCAGACACATTTGAAATTGAAAGATGAATTGGAACTTCTTCTGAAGCTTGTGAAATCTCCAAAACGGAAGCAATATCTGGACCAAGGAAAGCCCCAAAAGGATTGGGCTAATTCTTGATTCGTTTGCAGATGAGCCACTTATCAATAAGAAAGAAAACATACCAATCTATTGAAAACATCAGAAAAATGTCATGCCCAAGCTGTATCAACTAGCAAAAATTGTACCAGCAGTTCCAGCAACACAAGTGAGTCTTAAAAGAAAATGTCCAGACCTCAAAGGTATCTTTTTACTGCAGAGGTCCAATATCACAAACCAAATGTTTCAAGATGTTATTTTAGGTTTTTCAAACAAATTGTTCATCAAAAAAATGATGTTTATTTAACAACACAAAAACACTAGGAAAATTCATGTAAAGTTTAAGTTAAAAAATAAATAAATAGTCAAAAATTAAAACAGTTTTCAGTTGCAGCTCTGTTTTTTCAAGTTATCTCCACAGAGATTTAAATAGGATTTGAACATGTAACTGAACTTTTACTTTTGTTTCTTTGGGTGGCTTGAACCATCGATGAAACTGAACATATTTAATGCAACTTAACCCGAACTGAACCAAACCAAAATAAATACCAGTTGGACTCCCTGCCTGCTGTTGCTAGCAGTGACTTTGGTTTGACCCAGGATCCTGCACATCAGTCAGAGCAGGGCCCTGTTCTGTCCTGTCAACCCCAAACATTTAACATTCAGGAGTTGGACTCTCAAATAATGAGACTGTCTGTCTGAAAAAAATCAAAGAGTAAATTGGGAGCAGGGTGTGTGTGTGGAGGGGGGCGGGATATTTGCCTAGTGAATTCTGAGCCCTTGGGGGAAGTCCACTGCCCACCCTCCCCCCCATGCTTGTTTGACCATTTCTAGGGGAAAAGATTCCCCCCTGAAACTCTCCTACCCCATGGGCTGGGGGAGCTGCTATTTTCTCTCTCACCATCCCCCTCCCTTCTACCCTCCAGCTCTCCCTTCTCCAGCCAGTCTCAGCTTGCTCTCATATTCTCCCTCCAGCCTCCCCACAGCCCATCTCCACACATCCCACCCTTTCCTTCTCTTTATCCCGCCACTCAGAGTTTCCCTCTATTCCAGCTCTGTTCCCCTGAGCCCCAGAATTCTCCCCCGCCCCCTGATTCCTGAGTATTCCCTCAGCATCCCTTCAGCAGCCCCACATCTCCATGGCCCCATCCTGCCCCGTGCATCCCTGTTCACCACCCTCCTGCCCCCTCACACATCGCTGTTAACCCCTCAGTGCCCTCTGGCTCTCAGAGCCCCCTGCCCCTCTTCACCCCCCTTCCGGCCAGCCCCACTCCCCTTCCCCTAGGACCCACCCCCTTCCCCTGCCGAAGCCCCCCTCTCCATGTTTGCCAGCCCCCCCCAACCCAGAGCACAGGGAGAGCAGGCGGCATGTGCTCCCCCACCCCACAGCACAGGGTCCCAGCCCCCAGCACAGGGCGGGTGGCATGCAACCACCACCACCCCCCGCCCTGACCACCCCACGCACAGGACAGGCCACCTCAGCACCTCCGTTCCCCTCCCTCCCCCAAGTAGCAGGCGGCATGGCCTCGGTGCCTGAGGCCCCCCAGCACTGGGCAGCCTCAGCTACGCCAAGTCCTGGCCACCCTAGCCCCAATCTTTAAAAGCAAGGTGTGATAGAGCCTTCAATGGCCAGATGAACTAGTGGCTAGTTAGTTGCACAAAGGGGACTTAGGGGGATCTGGGCCACACCCCCCCTCCATCAGGTCCCAGCCCAGGGCCCTGTGTGGTTCAACCCCTAAACAGGGGAGATGAGTCTCTCTCCCTGTCGGGGGGGCAGGGGGGGCCTTCAAAACCAGTTTCCTCGGGCTGCTTCCTTCTAAAGTCTCTTTCGTTTGGGGCACAGCCCCACTAGTCCAGTCGCCCCACAGTTGGGGCTTATCTGCAGGTTCCCCTTGGCTTACTTGCCTCCAGTGGCTGCGTTGGCTGGCAAGTCGCTACTCCGTCCCTTCAGGCAGGCAAAGAGGGAGCTCCTGCTCCTCACCAGTCATCCCCTGGCTGAGCCGGCTCCCTTCTTTTCTCCTCCCTCCAGGCCTGGCATTGGCTGCAGGTATAGCGGGGCAGGGCTAGCTGAACCCAAAGGTTTTCTTTAATCCCTGCTGTGCCAGTCGGCACTTTCTCTTCTCCTTCATAGAAGGAAATACAGATTTAAAGAGAATCCCTACCCCATTCCTGGCTACACACTTCTAAAATCATTCACTGGCAATAGGACACTGCCCCATCCCAGGTAAGTGCCTTTGACAGAAGAGTTCTACACACAACACTGAGTGTGTTCATCTCACTCACAATGTAACGCAAATCCTGAATTCTGACCTGAGCAAAAATGGCTTGTGCCTGGAACATTGCCAGGGCCCTCGTTGGTGGGGAATAACACTACGTTAAAACTTTCTTGTACATTATGAGGGCTGTAGGCATAAGGGCTCTGCTTAGATAGAAGTTGCCAGAGTCTCACCTAATCACAAGCTTCCAGGAGCTTGGGGTTCTAACAAACACATCAACTGTCATGAAGCTCATGAAAAAATCCTGAAGGTTGGCAACACTGCAAGGCCCTTTTACACTGAACCAGAACAGTCTTAGCGTGCATGAGAATCAGTCCTTGGAAACACTCCAACTTAACCAAGTTTTTAGCCTGTGAATTTAACAATTTCCTTCCTTAAACACACAGACCCTGCTTCTGCAAGCTCACCATCACAGGTGGACATTGGTGTCTTTGTGAAGCCCCAGTGACCCTCCACACCAGCACAGGGGGGGCTGGTTGCAGCACCAGAGCCCTAGTGGTTCATTTTTCAGAAAAGCCTCTGGGGCTATAATGTTACCAGCTGGCACCTTCCAGCTCACCAAACCGCATGAGTCAGTGCCAGGTAGGGAAACACCCAGTTGTTTTTGCAGGAGGGGCATATTTCTGAGCTCAGGAAAGTGAAACTTACACTGTCCAGAGGGAGCCATGGCCGCAGAGAACCCCATGGAAAGTCTCCAGGATGAAGCTAGTTGTCCCATCTGTCTGGAATATTTTCAAGACCCAGTGATTATAGACTGTGGGCACAATTTCTGCCGAGGCTGCATCAGCCGGTGCTGGGAGGGATCTGACTCGGAAGTATCCTGCCCTCAGTGCAGAGAAACTGCTCAGCAGAGAAACCTCAGGCCAAACAGGCAGCTGGCAAATGTTGTAGAAATAGCCAAACAGCTGAGTTTCCAGGCAGGAACAGGGTCAGGAGGGGATAGTCTGTGTGATGAGCACCAGGAGCCTCTCAAACTGTTCTGTGAAGAGGACCAAACCCCCATCTGTGTGGTGTGTGACAGATCCCAGGCTCACAGAGCTCACGCTGTGGTTCCCATAGAGGAGGCTGCCCAGCAATACAAGGTAGGGAACTTCTCTCCAGCCTAATGGGAAATAATTTTGAATGTTAGTTGCAGGTTCATTTAATCACAAGTTGCCAGTCACACATATTCTCTCTCTCCTACAGCTATTGATGTATCTGCATCATTCAGCTCTGTGAAGAAAAAAAATGTATGAAAAATTATATAGCAACTCCTTAATAAAGGCCTCAGGCCCAGCAGGGAGATGAGGTTTCCCACTGGGATTCTGAATTCCTGTGTTCCTCCGTAAGGGATTAAATTCAGATGCCAGCCTGCATTAGAGGAGGTCACTGTGCTAAACCCTGTGTGGACCCCAAGCAGCTTGAGTCCACACACAAAAGGGCTCCAGACAGCGTAGGTCCATGCCGAACACCATGGGCATTAGCCTGGGTTGCCGCAAAACTAACCTGGGAAGAGCTGTCCTGTGCCAGTCTGAACTGTTTTATTGTGTATGTGGGCAAGGACCAGCCAGAGTGGTTCCATTAGTCCTACCGTGCAGCCTTTTGAAATCTTGCAGAATCCACTGCTTCTGGACACTTTTCCAGGGACGCTGGGGTAACTACACAGCGGGCATTGCCACTGAAAGGGTTTAGAACAGCACTAAGTCAAACTCCAGCCATTCTTAACACTAATCAGCATCTCTAGTAGGGTTTGCTTTAGTGCTTAAGCAAGTTCTGCCCAACTAGTATGCTCCCCAGGGGTTCAGGGCTGAAGTTCAATGGTCCTGGTAGTTCCTCTTGTTTGTATCACAAAGTAAGCTAAACCTTCTCAAAAATAGATTTATTTGTTCCCCACCATGGCCCATTAACACCTAATATCCCAGGACCAACACAAATACAACACTGCATATAACACCTGGGATTTGTATCATTTTGTGAGTTAAACCTTCTCAAAAACAGGTTAATTGATTCACCATCATGTGACTCCAGTTTCTTGCTCGTTTAATTCTGTGGAGAAAGGGGACAAATAATTCAAAACAGTCTCAATATAAAACACTCCCTGTCTCTGTTAATGAGGTTTCATTTCCTTGGTGTTCCTGATGTCATAAACCTGGTAGGGTTGACAGTCACCTACAGAGTCTTCGGTTTGACATGGAAACCCCCCACCCCACCCCAAGCACTCTCAAAATGAAACCTCCCAACATCATTTCTGTTTCTTCAGGAAAAGATTCAGGCCCATTTGGAGATTCTGAAGGAAGAGAGAGAAAAGCTTCTGAGATTTAAAGTGACTGGAGAGGGGAAAAGCCTGGAGTATCTGGTAGGTGCCCATTGTTATTAACTTGCAGGGACTTGCAGTGGGCCATTTGTTAGGAATCTGGTCTTGGGACCCCCCACCCATGGCTTTTCCCAGCAGCCTGGGTTCCCTGGGCCTCTCTTACCCTGGCCGGGCTCCAGCTTCCAGCCTGGCCGGGGGGCTGGACCTCGGCGAGAAGAGGAGGGGGAGAGGGCTGGGTCTGTGGTGAAAAGTGGATGGGCCAGGCCCCTTGGCTTCCCTTTTCAGGTGCACCTGGTAGGACATCTGTTTGTAGGCAGCTTCCTCCATGGACTTGGGGAATGTGGGCTTTGTGTTTCTTCATGAGCATGGATGTCTGTGTTAGAGTCCTGTGTCTTCGCACACCTACACAAACCGGCCCTGAGAAATCCTCTCTCAGGAGCAGGACCACATCATATTCTGTAGAATCTAAGCTTCCATTCCAATTAATGAGTTAATTTCTAGCCCTTGTGTCTTTCACAAAACTCCTCCCAAGGTGAGCAGACTATGTCTCGTGCAGTGCTGTCTGCTTGAGTCTGCAGACATTTCTTGCATTGTTAATTATTTCTCTCCCCTCGCATCTCTGTTAATGTAGTGCTCAGTCCTGCTGGCTGCTGCTCTGGGTCTGGCTTAACACAGTGTGCTGACTATGTCAGACATAGAAACATCCCATGATAAAATATTAGGGACAAATGGGAAAGTGGTAGAAAATCCTCTCCCTACCAACGACAGGGTATAACCATGTGTTAGACATCACAGAATTTTCAAAGAAATTCTCTCTCCTGCACAGTCAGCACTCCATGAACGGACCCTAGACTCTCTCTCTAACCCTTACCTGTCCTTTCTTTTAAAAAAAATAGATACAGACAGAAAACAAGAGGCAGAAGGTTGTATCTGAATTTCAGCAACTGCGGCAGTTTCTAGAAGAAGAAGAAGAGCAACTCCTGCTGGGCCAGCTGGAAAATCTGGAAAAGGCGATTGTGAAGATACAGAATGACAATGTCACTAAAATGTCTGAGGAGATTTTCCGTCTCAGCAACTTGATCAGTGAGCTGGAGGGGAAGTGTCAGAAGCCAGCAAGTGAATTCCTGCAGGTGAGACTGAGTTATAAACATCCCTGATCCAAACACAGGGACAGGACAGCTCCTGAATCATGGGCACTGGAGACCAGCAGTCAGAGTTCACAGTGTAATTCAGTGTGTGCATTCCTGAAATGTGAATTATTGTTTCTCTTTGAAGAATTACAGACTCATTTATATTAGAGATGACATTAACTCAGCAAATCCATGGCCCTAGGGCCAAGGCAGGGCCTCTCTTTCCCATATCTGCAAAATCCCTTCTCTGGGATCCCCAATGGGCAGCATTTGGGACTAAAATTGTTTTTCTGTCTCTTTCCTCTCTAGGATGTCAGAAGCACCTTGAGCAGGTATGTGGCTCTATTTCACTTCCCCTCATTCTTTATGATGCTGTGAAAGGGCTTGGAGAGTGTATTGACTCTACATTTCATAAAAATATAAGAATGGCCATACTAGGTCAGACCAGTATCCTGTCTTCCAACAGCAGCCAATGCCAGGTGCCCCAGAGGGAACGAACAGAACAGGTTATCGTCAAGTGATCCATCCCCTGTCACCATTCCCAGCATCTGCCAAACACAGGCTAGGAACACCATGCTGGTTTATAGCCACTGATGGACGTATGCTCCATGAACTTATCTAGTTCTTTTTTGAACCCTGTTTGTGTCTTGGCCTTCACAACATCCTCTGGCAAAGAGTTTCACAGGTTTACTGTGCGTTGTGTGAAGAAATACTTCCTTTTGTTTGTTTTAAAACTGCTGTCTATTAATTTCATTTGGTGACCCCCTAGTTCTTTCGTTATGAGAAGGAGTAAATAACACTTCCTTGTTTGCTCTCTCCACACCAGTCATGATTTTATAGACCTCTATCATAGCCCCCCTCTTAGCCGTCTGTTTTCTAAGATGAAATGTCCCAGTCTTATTAATCTCTCCTCATATGGAAGCTGTTCCATAACCAGAATCATTTTTGTAGTGCTTTTCTGAACCCTTTTTGAGATGGGGTGACCAGGTCTGCATGCAATATTCAAGATTTTGCATGGATTTATATAGACGCAATGTGATATTTTCTGTTGTATTATCTCTCTCTTTCTTAATGATTCCCAACATAGTTAGCTTTTTTGACTATCGCTGCACATCGAGTGGATATTTTCAGAGAACTATCCACAATGACTCCAAGATCTCTTTCTTGAGTGGTAGCAGCTAATTTAGACCCCCTCATTTTATAACTATAGATGGGATTATGTTTTCCAATATGTATTACTCTGCATTTATCAGTATTGAATTTCATCTGCCAAATTTTTTAGCCAGTCACCCAGTTTTGTGAGATCCCTTTGTAACTCTTCACAGTCTGCTTTGTACTTAACTATCTTGAGTAGTTTTGCATTATCTGCAAATTTTGCCACCTCACTGTTTACCCCTTTTTCCAGATCATTTATGTATACGTTGAATAGGACTGGTCCCAGTACAGACCCCTGGGGAACACCACTATTTATCTCTCTCCATTCTGAAAACTGATAATTTGTTCCTACCTTTTGTTTCCTGTCTTTTAATCAGTTACTAATCCATGAGAGGACCTTCCGTCTTATCCCATGACAGCTTACTTTGCTTAAGAGCCTGTAGTGAGGGATCTTATCAAAGGCTTTCTGAAAATCTAAGTACACTATATCCACTGGTTTCAGAGTAACAGCCGTGTTAGTCTGTATTCGCAAAAAGAAAAGGAGTACTTGTGGCACCTTAGAGACTAACCAGTTTATTTGAGCATGAGCTTTCGTGAGCTACAGCTCACTTCATCAGATACATACCGTGGAAACTGCAGCAGACTTTATATATACACAGAGAATATGAAACAATACCTCCTCCCACCCCACTGTCCTGCTGGTAATAGCTTATCTAAAGTAATCGTCAGGTTAGGCCATTTCCAGCACAAATCCAGGTTTTCTCACCCTCCACCCCCTCACACAAATTCACTCTCCTGCTGGTGATAGCCCATCCAAAGTGACAACTCTTTACACAATGTGCATGATAATGAAGTTAGGCCATTTCCTGCACAAATCCAGGTTCTCTCACTCCCTCACTCCCCTCCAAAAACCCACCCCCATACACACACAGACTCACTCTCCTGCTGGTAATAGCTTGTCCAAACTGACCACTGGATCCCCCTTATCCACATGTTTGTTGACCCCCTCAAAGAATTTTAGTAGATTGGTGACGCATGATTTCCCTTTACAAAAACCATGTTGACTCTTCCCCAACAAATCATGTTCATCTATGTATCTGATAATTCTGTTCTTTACTATAGTTCCCCAGGGCACTGCAGCAAAATATATGGGGCAAGGTCACATTCTGAATGTAATTCCCATTTATGCATTTAATCCTCACCCTTTTACACAGGACTCTTGAATGATCTATTCAGTGGGAAAGACTGGCCTACAGTATTTCCTAGAGATGTTACATCCCTGGGGAATTGGCTGCCTCAGAACCCTGAGGATCAATATGGGCCTTTCAGCTCAAGGCACTGGTTACAATCATGCCCTGGACAGCAGGAATCAAGAGCCTTTACCACCTCAGGACTGTTTGGAGACCTGTGTGGAAGGAACTGGTGGGGGCGGGGGCCCCTGAGGTTTCAATCTAGTTCCTGAAAGAACAATCCGATAGCACTGTGCGCATGAAATATGGGAACATACTAGTATTAGTGCATGGAGGCGAAGGAGTGAATTGGTCATGAAAACATGATTCCCCTTTGATGTACAGATCTGCTCTGTCCAGGCTAGAGATGAAGAATATTAATGGGGCCTTTAGGGAAAGGTTGCACTGCCATGGCCAGTGCTGTGCCTGCTCTGAGACTGGGAGAAGTGGAGGAATTCTAACTCCAGGCCTATAAGAGCAGCAACTTCCACTAGCATGGAATTATAATGAGTCACTAAAAGAAACATAATATCATGAAATTCTTCCTCTCCAGGTGCGAGAAGGGGAAGTTCCTCCAGCCAGTGGAGATTTCTCCTGAGCTGGAAAAGAGACTCAGTGATTTCTCCCAGCGAAATATTGCTCTAACGGAGATTCTGTGGAAGTTCAAAGGTACTGAGAAGGGATCTAGGAAAGGAAACCAGGGTGTGTCTCTGGGACTATGGGTGGAGATGGGCTCTGGGCAACTGGTTCAATTAGATTATGTACCTATTTAATAAAAAGTAGAAAGCAGACAAACTGCGCAGATGAAGTAAGGGCCCAGGTGCCAGGATCTTTCACATTATTTCACTCTGTGAACTTTGGTACAATCATTAAGGTAAAAATGTACAAAATTTGGGGTACCTCAGTTTCACTCTTCCAACTACAGAACTACAGGGCATGTGCTCCAGAGCTGTTTAGCAGCCCCACATGCAGCTGGAGTCCGTAGGATCTGCAGGTGCCCATTACCAAGGAACTCCGGGCCCCAGGTGCCTAAGGCCTTGTCTATCTACACTACAGAGTTTTGTCGATTCCAGTTACGCCAACAAACAGCCACTGCTATAATGAAACCACTGTTGCATGTCCACACTGTGCTCCTTGTGTCGGCAAAGCACGTCCACAATAGTAGCTTTGCATTGACACAGACAGCAGGGCACTCTGGGTAGCTATCCCACTGTGCCCCTGGCCAGAAGGTGCTTTGTGAAGGGTTTGCAATGCCTCATGCAGGCAGGTAGAGAGTCACATGATGAAGGTTTCTCAATCTCATTGTTCCATGGGCATCCTACTGTATGGCCAGCTATTTTTCAACTGCCCTGGCAACCTGCACCCCAGCCATCACTGTCAGAAAGCATGGATACTACCCTGCTGTTCAGTATTGTGCTGTGCTGTGTATTGTGCTTGTATTGAACACAAGGCTATAGGAGGAGCCCAATGGGGGGCTATTTGGCTGGAGGATGCCTTGAAGGAGCATTTTAACACTGAGCCACAGTAACGTGTGTTGCTGTAGTGTGCTGAACCTGGCATTGTTTCTTTGCACTGTGCTATGAACCTTGTAATGATTTCTGTGTGTGCCTGAAAAGTTACACATCTTAGATCACTTTTTAGAGTAACGCTTGATAATATGATCAAACTGACACTGCTGAATAGTAATTAGGGTTACCATACGTCCGTATTTTCCTGGACATGTCCAGCTTTTTGGTTCTTAAATCACCATCTGGGAGGAATTTTTAAATATCTAAAAACGTCTGGGATTTTGCCACATCGGTTGGGACACCCTTTGTCCCGATATTGGGGACCGCTCACCTCACCACACACACCACAGTCCCGGGGCTGGTGGCGCTTCCTGGGGCAGCTCCCGGCACCTGCCCACTGGCAGGAGCCTGCAGTGTGGGCGGCCCCTAGGCACAGAGGCGGAGGTGGTCTCCGCGTGCTGCCTCCTGCCCAATCAGAGCTGCGGGGGCAGGGCTTGCAGGTGCCGGCAGCGGGCAGCGAGCCCTCCGCCCCCACCCTGACCCGACCTGACCCGAACCTAGGAGCCAGAGGGACCTTCCGGATGCTTCCTAGGAGCCGCCCCAGGTAAGCACCGCTGGGACTCCCCACCTCGCCCCCCGGAAGGTGCCTCTGGCTCTCAGGGTCGGGTCGAGTCAGGGGTGGGGGGGCGGAGGGCTCTCTGTGTGCTGCCGGCACCTGTAAGCCCCACTCCATGGCTACGGCAGCTCCCATTGGTGCTTTTCTTTGGTGCTGGCCAATGGGAGCCACGGAGCTCACGCTTGTGGCGGGTGCAGCACGTGGAGACCCCTTGGCTGCCCCTGATCCTAGGAGCCAGAGCGACCTGCGGCAGGAGGGGTGAGTAGGTGAGTGGGGCATGGTGGTGAAGAGGCGAGCGGCGAGGGAGCCAGTGGCTGGCTGGTGGGCGGGTGAGGAGGCAAGTGGCAGGCGGGGAGGGTGAAGAGGCGAGCGGCGAGCCAGCGGTGGGCAGTGAAGAGGCAAGCGGCGAGGGAGCCAGCAGCGGGGGGGGTCCAATGGGGCAGAGAGGGGGCAGAGTCGAGGACTTTGGGGAAGGGGTTGGAATGGGGACGGGGAAGAGGTGGAGTTGGGGTGGGGGCAGGTGGGGCGAGCAAATACCCCCTTCCCCGCCCCCGCCATAGTGTCCTCTTTTTTGAATATTCAAATATGGTAACCCTAACAGTAATAGAAGAAGCCCACAGAAGTGTGTGTTTGTGTGGGGGAAGCATGTGTGACAGGGGGTGGGTGGGTGGGTGTGTGTGTGAGAGAGAGAGAGAGAGCACGTGTTGGCGGAGGGTGTGAGAGACTGTGTGTGTGGGGAGTGTGTATGTGAGAAAGAGAGACAAATTGTGTATGGGGGACTTCCTGGGGCTTTGAAAGGGGAGGGACACACGTCTACATAGCTGGATGAATGGCAGCAGATTTCCAAACAGTGAGCAGAGCGGTCATGGTGGGCATTGTGAGATACCTTCCGGAGCCAGTTACAGCAACGTAACAAACACAGTGTCTACACTGACACTTTGTTGATCTAACTTTGCTGCAAAAATCTCTATGCCTCCCATTGCGGTGGTTATATTTTGTCAGTAAAGCAGGAGAGTTTTGTCACCAAGAGGTGCATTGTAGTGTGTACACCTCCACTGTTGTGTCAACGAAAGCTGCCTTTTGCCGACAAAACGATGTAGACAAGGCCTAAAGGTTGGCACCAAAATGTAAACCCTCAATGTAAGGCCACTTTTGAAATGTGGACCCAGCTCACCATTGTGCTCTGGCCCCGTGTGGCAGCTTGTGTGGGCCAAAGGGGCTGTAGGGAAGGTGTAAACCCAGGAGAATCCTCCCAGCACAGGAGCCTCTTGTGCCTCTAGCTCCTCCACAGCAGCTGCAGGCTCAAGGAGTGTCCCGGGAAAGCAGGGAACAGAGGGGAGCTGTCGAGGGCTGGGCAGAGGAGGAAGGGGTGGAGCAGGCTCAAGGAGTGTCCCGGGAAAGCAGGGAACAGAGGGGAGTTGTTGAGGGCTGGGCAGAGGAGGAAGGGGTGGAGCAGGCTCAAGGAGTGTCCCGGGAAAGCAGGGAACAGAGGGGAGCTGTCGAGGGCTGGGCAGAGGAGGAAGGGGTGGAGCAGGCTCAAGGAGTGTCCCGGGAAAGCAGGGAATAGAGGGGAGTTGTCGAGGGCTGGGCAGAGGAGGAAGGGGTGGAGCAGGCTCAAGGAGTGTCCCGGGAAAGCAGGGAACAGAGGGGAGTTGTTGAGGGCTGGGCAGAGGAGGAAGGGGTGGAGCAGGCTCAAGGAGTGTCCCGGGAAAGCAGGGAACAGAGGGGAGCTGTCGAGGGCTGGGCAGAGGAGGAAGGGGTGGAGCAGGCTCAAGGAGTGTCCCGGGAAAGCAGGGAATAGAGGGGAGCTGTCGAGGGCTGGGCAGAGGAGGAAGGGGTGGAGCAGGCTCAAGGAGTGTCCCGGGAAAGCAGGGAACAGAGGGGAGTTGTCGAGGGCTGGGCAGAGGAGGAAGGGGTGGAGCAGGCTCAAGGAGTGTCCCGGGAAAGCAGGGAACAGAGGGGAGTTGTCGAGGGCTGGGCAGAGGAGGAAGGGGTGGAGCAGGCTCAAGGAGTGTCCCGGGAAAGCAGGGAATAGAGGGGAGTTGCTGAGGGCTGGGCAGAGGAGGAAGGGGTGGAGCAGGAATAATGGGGTGTGGCCAGGGTAAAGCTGTGCCTTTGACACTGCCTCCGGGAGAAGTCATCTAGGGGCCACTGGACCAGAGGTGCAACTCAGGCTGGACCTCCGGACTTCCGCAGCCTGTGCCAATGTCTGCACTGACCCCAGCAGCAACTGAATAGGAGAACCACAAACTGTTTCCCCCGTCCCTTTACCAGTGCAGGGGTGAATGAGGCCCATTGAGCCAATTCTCTCCCTGACTCAGTTTCCGCATTTATGAAATAATTTTAATATTATTTGTATTTCAGTCTATGCAGAATGAAAGCCCCATTGTGCTGAGCTCTGTACATATACTGAGTAAATAGACCCAAAGAGCTCACAATTCAGGCTCCTCATCCTGAAAAGTCTCAGCATCCCACTGATGTGAAAGAGGCCAATGTTTGTAAAGTTACATTAATGCTAAAATCTTTGCAGGATCTGGCCTGGCTTATGACAAAATGCAAAAGGAGAATGAGAAATCAGCTGGGTTTGGAGGATGAGGGAACAGAAAATCTGTCTTCCACATAGTGTCTCTTTGAGTGGTTCTGAGGCTTCATGGATATTGGTTCTGTTGATTTGAGACGCTTGAATGAAAGAGAAAATAGGATGATTCATATTAGCCTTTGTTAAAAATCTGGGTGTGTCTCTGTCTCTCTTCAACTGTTTTTCTCTCTTAATTAAAATACAATTATGTCAATTAAGAGTGAGGATGTCACAAATATGACAGCATGAAATATCATCTATCTTATCCTTTCCCCCTCCAGACATTCTGCCATCTGAACTGGAGACAATAAGAGGGAAATCCTTAGGATCACACAGACCAGGTGAGACTTCAGGTGGAGATTATCATTAAATAAAGAGGAAAATCCCATGAAAACATTTTCATGAACTTCTAGATAAATGTCCAAACCAAACCAACACTGACCATGACACACACCCCTAAAAATAAAAATAAAAACAAAAACATGAAATATTAAAAGAAAAGGAGTACTTGTGGCATCTTAGAGACTAACCAATTTATTTGAGCATAAGCTTTCTGAGCTACAGCTCACTTCATTGGATGAAGTGAGCTGTAGCTCACGAAAGCTTATGCTCAAATAAATTGGTTAGTCTCTAAGGTGCCACAAGTACTCCTTTTCTTTTTGCGTATACAAACTAACACGGCTGCTACTCTGAAACATGAAATACTAAGAGCTCCCAAGCCGAAATCACACAAACAATCCTGATACCATCCTTAGTGTTGAGTCCCTGCACCCACTGACGAACAGAAACTCTCTCCCTGACCAACAAACACTCTGAGGCTAGGCCTACATAGCAATGTAAGCGTAAGGGATTTGAGTCAGCTGACCTCTTGTCAGGGAATCCTGGGCTTGAGCATCAACATTGCATTTTAACTCTAGGTTAAGAATTTTCTGCACTGGGGGGAAACTCGACTGCCAATCCTGTTTCCTAACTGTGGCCGTGCTATTGATGGGACGCGGGTGCCCGTAAGGAGCACATGAGTACATACGCCGCATAATTAGCTCATTTGGTGGCTGTCTCCATTTGAAAGGGCATTATACTGAATTACTGTCTAATCGGATAACTGGGTTCTCCAGCTCTAGGCTCGGTCACATTGGCAAAAAACATGCCCCTGTGCCTGTCCTAAGGATAATGAGGACATCAGTCTCCAGGGTGTCAAACTATTACAGTGAAACTTTGTAATTCTTAATTTTTCAAATAGGATGATCAATGAAGGTGAGGAGTTTTTGCTTACTTGCTTGATTTTTTTCAGTTTGTTTTGAAGTTTGACATAAAATGAAGGTGTCAGAGGGAAGACACACACACATTCCAGTCTGGCTGCTGCTTGCTGCAAAGTGGCAAAATCCATCCCCAAGGCTTGGGATGCAGTGTGCTCCAGCAACCCTGGGGAATCCTTTATCCCTGCCATCACCACACCCCCAGACCTCTGGGATGCTGCGGAGAAGTTTTGGTGCTGGCTCCCACTGACCACCCTAATAGTGCATGCTGCCCAGGTGACCCTGCACCTGCAGCCCAAGAGAGGGCAGGAGGGCCTGGAGTAAGGGCCAGTGAGCAGAGCAGGGACCATAGCAGCTGCCCTGCAGGGAGAAGAAGTGACAGAGCTCTCGGCTCAGTATGGCTGAGGGAAGGATGACCCACCTCCTAACTTTGCTCCCTGCTCCAGGCAAGCTCCGTGCACCACCATGGAGGAGAAACTTCCACCAGCACTGTGGGAGGAGCAGGAAGGGGGACCTCTCGGCCAGGTAGTAATGCTGTGTCTGGCATGCTGTGCTGGCTGCCTGTAGCACTGCTCCTCCGCCTCCAGGAACTATAGGATACACCCAGAAGACTTCCACACCCAAGTCAAGCCACGGATGCATGCACATAGGAAACCAATAGGGCTTGGACCCTGGGTTCCAGTTTAACATGGGCTCTGACCCTCCAGACCTGCAGGGTCCTGGGACTCTGGATCAGAGCCCTAGATTAGCATATTTGCAGTGTGGATGCAATGAGGGTTTGGCTTGAGCCCAGGCTCAGACCCAGGCTTAAACTGCTGTGTAGATACACTCTCCCTCACCAACACAGATATGTCATTAATGCTGACCCTGGCATTTCCATACATGTCCGTAAGCCCTTTAAATATTAAATTCAGATGGGTTGCCACCTTTTTTTCCTTTCCCCTATGTGAGGGGCTCGCTCCGATTGCTCTTCACCAGCATCCCATCTTTCTCTTCAGCTGGGCTGGGCTGAGATCTCCCATTTGAGTTGCTCTCTTTCTCCTCTGTTCGAGATATGGTCCCTCTGTGATGTTGCCACATCCTCCCTGCTCTCTGGGCTGGAGAAGGGGCCACTCTCTGGCCTGAGTGGATCATCCCCAATACCCATCCCCTTCTCTTCTCCCAGGCCAGGGAGAGAAGGACAGGCTCAGTATAGAGCTTCCCCCAGGTTTATATCTATTACCCTCCTCCTCTAACTCCCCTCCCTGCAACTTCAGGTTCTCACCTTCCTCTCTAACCCTCAGAGGAGAAGCTCCAGCAGGAAAAGCAGGGAGATGCTATTTGCATGTACTGGGACATGGTGGATCTACGCCTTCCCAAAGCTAAAGGCCCGTCCCCTCAACTAAGGGGGAGAAACCATGAAGCCCAGGGAGCAATGGAGTATTTGGGACAATGAAAGAGAAACCAGGACAGAAACCAGGAGAGGTCAGAAATTAAAAATGAGGGAGCCAGAAGGGGACACCAAGCGGAGAACCCCAGAGAGCATCCATCGCTCCTCAAAGGTGTCTAAGGAGTCAGTGAACACTGTCCAGGGGAACGGTGCCTGGAGACATGATTTTAAAAGGGAATGGATATACATGCCACAGTCTCAGAGCACTTCTCCCTCCCTCCAGATTTGTCCTCCTGCAGTGATGTGTGGCCATCTTGGCCATCACCAGGAGGAGATTAATAAGGAGGTCTTGCCACTTTCCGAAGTCACAAATGGGGTGTGTATACATCAGGAGGTGCCGGGAATATTGCAGCCAGAACTTTAGTAAGAGGTTCAAAAAGAGCTGGAAAAGGGGCTGCAAGCTGACACACTACCTAATATCCCCAGTGGGCTGTGGAACAAAAGTGGAGTGCAGGCTGGCCCACCACAGTTCCTCATTTTCTCTCCTGTAGGTCCCACCATTTGGAGTCAGGATGGAACACAAAGGCAAGGAAGTGGATGGTGTGGAGCACGAGCATGTACAGATGTTCTCGGGGACTGGTACAGAGGTGGACCAGCTGGATGTCCTTCAGCCAATACAGGTGGCATGTCAAAGGTGGCTGGGGAGGCTTGTGGTGCAAGAGGCGATGATGAGTTACAGAGGGCCAGCTGTGAGGGATGGATGGGAAACGCCTTCTCACGGGACCTGGTTGAGGAAAGCAAGAGAAGCAAGAGGCTAGATTGTCCTCACCTTCTGGAACACAAAAGAGGGGACATGTAGGGTGGGCAGCCCCGTGCACTGGCTGAGCACTGTGGGCTCCATCCAGTCACTCTAGTTCTGAGTCTGGTTGTACCATCCAGGGCTATCCTCTGATGCACCAAGGGGGCTTCAACCACCTGCACACTAAGGTGTGGAAGAGTAGGGAGATGCAGCTGGGAAGGAGGGAAAAAGCAGCCACCACAGAAAGACTCAGCAGCCAGGGGGACGAACTGCCAGGGCATCTCTGCTTATTCTCAGGCATTCAGGAGAGAGAAGCAACTCCCCAGGCTGGTGTTGTAAATCAGAGACGCTGTGCTCTAATCTCTGTGACCCTTTTCCCTTCCAGACTCTTTCCCACCTGAGCGAGAGCAGGGAAGGGAGGATCTCTGGGATCACACATCCAGGGTGAGCTTTGGGGGAGTTTTTCCTTCCATTAACAGAAAATGTCCATGAAAGCAACTTTCCCACACTGCAATAACCAGAGACACTTGCACTGCCCAGCCCTAAAGCCACCTTAATTGTGATCTGAGAATTTGTATTGACATTGACAAGCCTTTCCAATATTACCTTCAAGGTGGTCAGGAGAGAGAGCCTCCTGGTTGTCACACCCTTCCCCATTTCACCTGGGGGACAGACTGTTCCCCATGGCTCTTCTCCTTTGGGCAGGGCTGGGCTCTGCCATTGCAGCTGCTTTGTGGGTTGGGGAGATGGTGTCTCTCTAGTGCTGCCACCTGCAGACCTCCCTTCTCTCTGGGCTGGGAAGGGGCTGCCCCACCCATTGCCACCTCCTGCTTCCTGCTCACTGGCCTTGAGCTATTGGCTCTTCCCCTGTGCTGCGTCTTCATCTCTGCTCCCAGGCCTGGCAGTGGAGGATGCATTTATGGGAGGAGACTCCCTCTGGGGTTCAAAGTTGGTACCTGCCTCCTCAGGACTCTCCTAATTACAAGCTTTTGCTACCTTCCTTGCCAAGTCTCTGTTGCTGGGAATGAACCAGCCCCAGCTGGGGAGCAGGGAGCTGCAGGCTCTATATTCAAATGAGAAAGTACAGAAGTGGATCCCATTACACAGGTTGAGGAACTGCCAAGCAGGGATGTTAGGGAGTGTGAGAAATGGTCCCAGATTCCCCCAGGGCTGAACTCTGATTCTCTCTCCCCCGTAGTGAATGTGATTCTGGATCCAGACATGGCTCATCCCCGACTCATCCTGTCTGAGGATCAGAAAAGTGTGAAATGGGGAGACACCAGGCAACATCTGCCGAACAATCCAGAGAGATTTGACTCCTGGGCCTGTGTGCTGGGCTCTGAGGGATTCACTTCAGGGATATATTGCTGGGATGTGGAGGTGGGGGACAGAGGATTCTGGGCTGTGGGAGGAAGGGAGAAGTCAGCTTTAACCCTGAAGTGGGGATCTGGGCTGTGCAGTGGTTGGGTCTGTTCCAGGCTCTCACCTCCCCTGCAACCATAGTACCCCTGAGCCAGGTCCCCAGGAGGATCCAGGTTTGTCTGGACTGTGAATGGGGCCAAGTGACATTTTTCGATGCTGATAACAAGGCCCCAATCTTCACTTTCCCACTAGCCTCTGTCCCTGGGGAGAGAATCTACCCCTGGCTCTGGGTGGGGGCAGGATCCGAGCTCAGACTGTGTCCCTGAGACACAGGGGGTGGAATATTGCACTGAGGACCCTGAAATCAGCCTCTCTAGCCTTGGAAACTCCAGTCTTTATGACCCTGGAGGGTCCTTGGGGTCTCATGTCTGGACTGTGAAACCACAGAAAGAAGCAAGTAATCAAGATGGAGAAGCCAATCTCATTGCCCAAGGAGCTATTTAGACTGTTTGTCGCTATCTTCTATGGTCCAGGAGGACTCTGGGGATCTTCAGTCAGACAGTGTCACTAATACATGGGGGGAATTAAAAAATGGGCTTCCCTAGCCACAGTCATGCTAGTCTCTATGACCCTGGAGGACTCCCGTGTACCCAACCCTCTGGTTCCTTATTCCATCTCCTCCCCCTCCATCTCTGCAGCACCAGGGATTTTGGGAGGCGGGTGGGGGAGAGAGAAAGGGAGACCCATTGAAGCTGCAGGAGAAGCAGAGGGTCACTGCGGGGCAGGGAGGGATGTAGGGTTTTGGTGGGAGAAGTAATTGCTGGGCTGGGGGACAGGCAGATGTGGTGGCAGCAGGGATAGAGAATTAATTAATTGGGATTTGGGGTTTAGAGAGAAGCTGGAACCTCTACACAAGCAGGGAGCGTTTTGTACAAAACTCTTTAATCAGATCTCATTGGGGCCCCCCAGTGACAGCTCCTGCAACAGGGGCCAAAGTCACATTCCTCTGTAGATATGGGATGTCTCTATTTGTCACACAGATATAGGGGATAGGCAGGGGAAAATTAAAAACCAAGAGACAGACCAGAAACCATTATAGAATCTTCTTTAAAAATCTCTTTTTGGGGAGGGGGGGGCGAGCGGTGTGTCAATCTCATGATTTTCTGAGAATTAAGAACATAAGAATGGCCAGACTGGGTCAGACCAAAGGTCCATCTAGCCCAGTATCCTGTCTTACGGCAGTGGCCAATGCCAGGTGCTTCAGAGGGAATGAACACTGGAAGAAGCAGGGACAGAGTGGGTTTAACCAGAGGGAGCAGAGGAAGCAAGAATAAAGGGAGAGTCCTAGAAAAAGGGTGAAAAACAGAAATGGATAGAGTGAAAGGAAAACATTCTTGAGAGGGGAAACACCCAGGGGGAGCAAATGGGGAAGGGGTAAAATTGGGGGACAGAATGGAGACTATGAGAGAAAAATAATCAGTTAACAGTGACTAGAGGAGAATGGAGAAGTCAGAAATAAACCAGGGTGGGTAACAAAAGCTAAAAAAGATTATGAGCAAAAATGGATAGAATGAAAGTAAAGAGAGAAGGAAAGAGAGAGTGTGAGAGAGGGAAAGATGACTTATAAAATGTTACTGAAAGTGAAGCTGTAACTCTTTAATTTCATACATTAGTTCATGGACATTTGTGCCATTTTAGTTCCTCAAAAGAACTATGCTTCAATTTTTTGGACATTTTCCCATATGTTCTGGTTACTGAAGATCTTCTCAGCTGCTTTAAAGCCTGACATTTACTTAATGTAAATGAAGCCTACAAAAAGTTCTATTGGCTTGTTTCCCTTTAATTTCCCAGCTGTGATTTTTGAAGGCCTTCATGAAGGGGCAGGACTAACTCAGAAATTTTAAAAGGCAGCTCCTAACTACCAGAGGAGCTAGCAAATCAGGGAGCTTTGCGAGGGAGTTTAGAGATGGAAAACGAGAGCCAGATATACCTAACAAACATTCATAGAATCGTAGAAGATTAGGGTTGGAAGAGACCTCAGGAGGTCATCTAATCCAATCCCCTGCTTAAAGCAGGACCAACCCCAACTAAATCATCCCAGACAAGGCTTTGTCAAGCCAGGCCTTAAAAACCTCTAAGGATGGAGATTCCACCACGTCCCTAGGTATCCCATTCCAGTGCTTCACCACCCTCCTAGTGAATAGTTTTTCCTAATATCCAACCTAGACCTCCCCCACTGCAACTTGAGACATTGCTCCTTGTTCTGTCATCTGCCACCACTCAGAACAGCCTAGCTCCATCCTCTTTGGAACCCCCCTTCAGGTAGTTGAAGGCTGCTATTAAATCCTCCTCCTCACTCTTCTTTTCTGCAGACTAAATAACCCCAGGTCCCCCAGCCTCTCCTCATAAGTCATGTGCCCCAGCCCCCTAATCATTTTTGTTGCCCTCCAATTTCTTCACATCCTTTCTGTAGTGGGGGGCCCAAAACTGGACGCAATACTCCAGAAGTGGCCTCACTAATGCCAAATAGAGGGGAGTGATCACTTCCCTTGATCTGCTGGCAATGCTCCTACGAATGCAGCCCAATATACCGTTAGCCTTCTTGGCAACAAGGGCACACTGTTGACTCATATCCAGCTTCTCGTTCACTGTAATTCCCAGGTCCTTTTCTGCAGAACTGCCTCTTAGCCAGTCGGTCCCCAGTCTGTAGCGGTGCATGGGATTCTTCGTCCTAAGTGCAGGACTCTGCACTTGTCCATGTTGAACCTCATCAGATTTCTTTTGGCCCAATCCTCCAATTTGTCTAGGTCACTCTGGACCTTATCCCTACTCTCCAGCATATCTACCTCTCCCCCAATCTTAGTGTCATCCACAAACTTGCTGAGCGTGCAATTCATCCCACCATCCATATCATTAATTCTCTAAATGTAGGCCAATAAGCACCCCCCTGCAAAACAAACAAACTAACAAACAACAACAACAAAATCCTGCTGAAGTAAAAATTATTGCTCTGAATGCAGCATCTATGATTACCTGTCTTGTGGGGTGGTGGCATGCGTGGGCATTTGGTGAAAGCAGTTCAAGGTCCTCAGAGACTGAGGGCATGTCTGCACTACAAACATAAGTCAAACTATTCACATCCACACAACTCTTCTTCTGTCAGTCATGCGCATCCTTACCAGGAATGCTTCCATCAACTTAAGAGAGGCAGTGGGGTGGGGGCGGGGGGGGAGAAGGACTGAGAGACTGGGCTCCCCACTCCTCCCTGGCAGAATTTTTTTTAAGTACATCAGAAGCAGGAAGACTTCCAAACAATCGGTGAGGCCACAAGGTAACCGAGGTGCCAAAGGAGCACTTTCAGAAGACAAGGCCATTGCAGAGAAGCAAAATATATTCTTTGCATGGGTTTTCATTGCTGTAGCCCATAAGGTCAGTTTGCTAGCTTGCCATATTGCGTAATATGTTTTCTTTTGGTTTGATTCATATTATTTTGTTATCATATCCTATTATTAATTAATCATAGTATTTTCTGGGGTTTTGTTTATGTGGAATTCCAGTTTATGCTATTCATAAGGGTTATTCATGGTTATTCATAATAGTTGGCTGTAATGCAAGTAACCTTCAGGCCTGTATCCTGTACGATTAGCTAGAGTAAGTTAGTATAAGTGTTTGTAAACTTTGGCATAGATAAATGGCATACCAGTTGCCCCCCTTAGCTTTGGGGAACTGAACAAAAAACTTGAATCTGCTAACCTTAAGTCTGGAGCAGACCGGTAACTGCAAGGCACACTGCAGAACATGGAAGTCATGAGTTAGGCCAGGGGTAATGGTTTCGGGAATGAGATAATCGATACTAATACATATGAGTATATGGCATAACATGTTAACCTGTAGAGTAAGTGTACCTGAAGATTTATGGGGTTGAGGAAATAAGATTTAGGCATGGTAGGTTGGGCCTAGATTCTGACAGTGGGCAGTACCGGGACCCTATAAGATGGCAAACAACCATACAAAGGGGTCACATTTTCCTATCTTCTATCAAGCTATCACCTCAGTTTCACAATATATCCTAGCCACTCAACACTTGAACCTAATCCCTACCAATTTGGGAAGCCTGGACCATTAGTTCCTCGGACATGCCAGAGACAAGACTGATCCTCTGTCTCCTACTACCAGGTCTTCAGGGAAGGGTGTGAATATGCTAGCTTTAGTAGTCTTTTAGAATAGAAATGTTACCACCAGGGCTCATAGAATTGTATTACTTCTTTGTGACTCTGTGTTTTGTAGCATTTATGCTTCTTTCTTTTATTTTAATAAAGATCTTAACAAGTTGGTATTGTCCTCAGTATAAGTGTCCTTGCCACACACCCATAAGGTCCTCCCACAATATTGAACTCTCTGTGTTCTCTATCCCTGTAGCCTGAACTGGGACAAGAACCTAAAGTATCTTCTGATCAGATTAGTGCTGAGCGGTAAACACATTAGCCCATAAAATTCAGGTCAACACTGCAAAGGTGTGGGAGATTCCCACACATCAGCCATTCTTTTTACGTGACAAATCTGAGGACCTGTCCCAGATTGAGGGGTCAATAGAGGTGGTTTTGGGGAAAACATACAAAAATACAAAAAATATTCAAAACAATGGGATCTAAATTAGCTGTTACCACTCAAGAAAGAGATCTTGGAGTCCTTGTGGCTAGTTCTCTGAAAATTTCTGCTCAAAGTGTAGTGCAAGTCACAAAATTTAACAGAATATTAGGCACCATTAGGAAAGGGATAGATAATTCCACTATATAAATCAATGGTATGCCCACACCTTGAATACTGCATGCAGTTCTGGTCACCGTCATCTCAAAAAAAAAAAAAAAAAAAAAGACAAGAAAAAGAAAAGAATTGGAACGAATACAGAGAAGGGGAAACCAAAATAATTAGGGGTATGGAACAGCTTCCATAAGACTGGGACTGTTCATTTTAGAAAAGAGACAACTGAGGGGAGATATGATAGAGGTCTATAAAACTATGACTTGTATGGAGAAAATTACTAAGGAAGGGTTATTTACCCCTTAATCTAACAAACAAACCAGGCGTTACCTAGTGAAATTAATAGGCAGCAGGTTTAAAACTAACATGAGGAAATACTTCTTTCACACACTGCACAGTCAATCTTTGGAAGTCATTGCCAGGGGAGATTGTTAAGGCCAAAAGCATAATTGGTTCAAATAATAAGAATTAGACAAGTTCATGGAGGACAGGTCCGTCATTGGCTATGAACCAAGTTGGTCAGGGACTCAACCCCATGCTCTTGGTGTCCTTAAATCTCTGACCGCCAGAAGCTGGGATCAGACAACAGGATGGCTCCTACCCAAGCTGCTGCTCCTCAGTGCTTCTTCAGTGGAGACTTTCCCCCACTCTGGATCCTCAGTCCCAGTCCATCTCCAGGCCATCTGCCTGGGGGTTGGCCTTTCCTAAGACCTGCCTGGCTCCCTGCTTTCAGTGCTGGTGCCCAGGGCCACAACTCCCAAAGGTAGGAAATGCTGGAGGGAAGAAGGTGGTGGAACCTCAATCTGCCTCCTCATCTGGCTGCCTCGTGGTGCAGTCTGTGAGTACATGGGCACTTGCTCAGCTCCCCTCTTTGCCCCCACCCCCTACGTTCAAGTCGGGATGCCCAATCTGTGAGTCATGTTGCACACTATGTCATGTCACAGTAAATCCTAGCAGGTCTGACAAATTCACCACACCCAAAGCACTGTTGTCAAATGTTTATCCAAACATTGTCTTCTAAGGTGCTTTATAAAAACTGGTGACATGCTGGTCATTGCTTGCTGAATGTACATGTTCTGTATGAAGAGTTTTGTGCGTGCTGGAAATGTGTTGTTGTGGAGGTAGTTGATAAACAAGCCTGCCCCAGACCAAGGAAGGTGGATTTACCTGCCTGCCTGGATCAAGCGAACAGGTGGATGAGAAAATAACATCACCTGACTACAAGCAAAGGCTAATAAAAGTACATTCACATCTAAAGGTAAACAAAGTGATCAAGCCAATCAGAAAAGCAAAGTGACCAGAGGACAAAGAAGGGTCTTGGCGCCCCTGGCCTAAAGACACAGCAGCAGGGCAGAGGAACTTTACCTTGGATAGTTTTCAAAGAATAGATTTCAAATGTTTTCTGTACTTTAAAATAGAAAAAAGGTGACAGCTTCATTGTTCAACATTTAAGGGACAAAGAGGCCCATGCTCTTGTAAAAGGTGGATCCCCCAGCCACATGGGTTGAGGACTCTAAGTACAGCTTTTTGGAGAGAAATTGCCTGAAGCCTTGTTTGTGACTTGTTCAGTTCCAGCCACTATAAAGCATGCTTTATTTTGTTTTATTTGTAGCAATTTTCTTCTCTATTGTCCATGTTTAGCACAATTTAAATCTCTGTTCTTTCTTAATAAACTTATTTTTGGTGATGCTATCAAATCCTGTCAGTGCGTTACACTAAAGTGAGGTGGGTGTCCTCATATGAGCCAGCAGGCTAGTGTGTGTTCTGTCTGTCTGGAGACAGGGGACTTGGTATTTCTGTGAGCATGTAGTGATGGGGCTGGACTCTGCAGAAGAATGCTCTGCCAGGGAAAATTGAGACTCGCTCTGAGACCTTTTCTACTGGACTATCCACTGGGACTATCACTTGGGAAACAAAGGCAGAACACTTGGGACTTAACCCCAGCTGCCATGAATGAAAAAGGGGGAAGGAAAGGGCCACTCACACAATTTCCCCCCTCCCCCCGAGTGGGGGAAGTTTTGGACATGAAGTTTTAATGGTTCTATCGCCCACTGAGTGGGCACTTGGCCTTAGAAAATTACTGAAGTATAAATGGAAAAGTTGATTAAAATTGATCATTTCAATTGTGGCGTTGGACTTGGTGATTTAATTGCCTTGATTTTATTCAGTCCATCCTGTTTCTCTCCCCCCGCACACCAACTCCCCACTCCTGTTAGGATTCTCGACTTGTTCTTGATTGCAGGAGGTATGTGTGGGGAGGGAGGGTTTTTTCCTCCTGTCAACCCCAGCTGGGTGCCTTTCACAGGTGGGTGGTGCCCGGTGGGTGGGGTCCATCACAGATCAGGTCTCTGAAGCCCTGGGGGGTGGAGGGGCTGATGGCGTTTAAGGGGGTTTTATCATCATGGCACCGCCTCTGGCAGGGGGTTGGGCTGCTGAGCAGGGAACGAGAAACCACAAAGCGTGCCCATGCTCTGAGTGTCCATAAACATCTGACTGCCAGAAGCTGGGTGTGAATGGGATGGATCACTCGATACTGACCCTGTTCTGTTCATTCCCTCGGAAGCACCTACCGCTGGCCAGTATCGGAGGACAGGACACTGGGCTAGATGGACCATTGGTCTGACCCATGTGGCCAGTCTTATGTACTTACAGCTGAATGGCATTTTTAAAAGAGCCCTTTGCGGTTGATGGGAAGCTGGAAAATGTGCCCAGAGGAGGCTTAAAAAACAAGTCAGTTGATGACCTGTTGTTTGATCCCAGCCAGATATTTTCACATATTCCAGCAAGGATGCCCTGGTGTCGGCAGCAGTCTGTCTTTGTGATTGCCTCAGGAGCCCATCTGTTAGCCGGCCTGTTTGGGGTCTGTCCACACCGCAGCTGGCACCATGCCGTTGCAGAGAAACGAAATGAATTCTTTGCAGCAGTCTTCACGGCTGAGCATGTGAGGGAGATTCCCAAACCTGAGCCGTCCTTTTTAGGTGACAAATCTGAGGAACTGTCCCAGATGGAGGTGTCATTAGAGGAGGTTTTGGAACAAATTGAGGAACTAAACAGTAACAAGTCACCAGGACCAGGAACTCAAATGTGAAATGGCAGGACTACTCTTTGTAGTCTGTAACCTATAATTTAAATCCGCTTCTGTACCCGATGACTGGAGGATAGCTAATGTGACGCCAATTTACCGGAACTGGGTAAACAGGCATCTCAGTGGGGTGTTAACCCTGAAATCTGCCACCCTGTGGGCGCCCCCCCCAGCAGAAGGCTCTGGGTGCATCATTGCCATCCCCTCAGAGCTCGTCTGGGGTGATGCTGGTGGGGGAGCCACCCACAGCCATCTGCTCAGGTGGCTGTGGGCTGGGCTCTCCCTTCTCTGGGACAGATCTCACCCCGAGCCAGAGGCTGGTGGCCTGAGGGCAGGGAGATCCCGGCCTGCCCAAAGAGTAGTGCTGGGCCTCCTCCCAGCCCAGCACATGACAGCTGTGAGTAGCCAGGATGGGACCATGGGGGAGGATTTGCTTGTGGGCCTGGATCCCACCCTGTTCCCAGGTGGGAAGCGCTGGCCTCCAGCTCTGACGGGAAGCTCTGTGTGAGTGGCTGGGGTCACCCCATGGCCGCTGGGTTTGTGCTGCTGGCATTTCACTCCAGCCGCCCCCTGCAATACAGCCTGTCCTGACAGGCCTCTGGCCTGAGAGCTGATGTAAACTGTCCAGGGAGCCCTGGACCCAGCTCTTCTGTGCAGCATTACTCCTGCTCCTCGCCACGCTGAGAGTCACCTGGAACCTGCGCCCAGGGCAGTTTGGGTGGGTTGGGCCTGCAGGGGCCCATCCAGACCCAGCTGGGCCGGGGTGGGGGGGAGCGGGGGAGAGAGTAGGAACTGGGTTAATACCCACCTGGCATAAATGCTCCATGGAGGTCAGTTGATCTTAGAACCTTTCCTGGCCTTGCTGCCCCGCTGCCCCCTTTCAAGCTGGGGCCTGTGGCAGGTGCAGGAAGGAGAATCATGAGGGGCTGTGAGTGCAGCAGCTCCCTGCACTGTGCAAGAGCGTCTCTCCCTGCCTGTGACTGATGGGAAATGTCCAACTCCTACCTGACACCAGCTCCCTGGCTTCTGTCTTGCAGGTTTGTGATAAGAGGAGGAGGAGACTGCGCGTATCTGAACGATCTGAGTGCAGTCAGCAGCTTGCGATGCACCAGTGAGGGACACTGGATCTGCACCAAACCCGATGCATTTACACAGGCACAGGAGGCTGCCGTGGTAGGGGGCTCATAAGGAGAGTACTGTGGAATTAGTCCCGGAAAAGCCAGACTGATCTCTTTACAAGATCACATCTGAGCAATTCCAGAATATCGGGGAATGCTCTGCGCATGACTGGGCAGAGCACTGTGGATGCAGGTGAAAACCAGAGATGCCATTTGCACATCTTGCCCCCCCACCCGTGCCATCTCTTTTTCCGCCAGCGGAATGGCTCTAATCCAGCCTTTCCAACCTACCTCAGCTGGACAGAGCTAACTGAGCCAAGGCACCAGCCTCCACTTTCACTGCCCTGACATTCCCCCACAGATCAGGCTGGCTCACCTGTGTGTTAAAATAGGTATTAGCATTATAAGACTGCGTTCAGCCTTTATTGAATGCTTGTGAGCTGCTGCAGCATTAATCTCATTTCTTCTGACCTCTGTATCCCACATTGTAAGGTAATATTGGAGCGTTTGTTTTGGGAGCCTCTGTGACTGTGTAAATCACCAGACAGGAGAGTGAATTGAGGCATTTAGGAGTGTGAAGTGCTGATCTCCAGCAGCTCAGAGCACAAGGGAGGAGGTGGGATACAAGAAGGAACTGAATCTAGCTCGTTGATGCTGGGGGGCAAGGTTTTCTAGGCATAAGCAAGAGTTCCCCAGCTGCTTAGCCTGGCTTAGCCCTAAAGGACAGAGTTTATAATGGACCAGTGATACACAGACTGCGGCTGATGAGCTGCAAGTGACTCTTTAATGTGTCTCCTGCCGCTCTTTGTAGCACATGATATTAAAACACTGATTTCATTGTTAACCAGTCAGGATGCTTTTACTATGTTATTAGCCACTAAGTTATTTGCTGCGAGCATTTATATAAAAATCTAAATATTTCCCCTGCCCTTCTGTTTAAATAGGAGAAGTACTATAGTAAATGAAACAATGAATTCACGCTACTGTGTCTCTTTGGGTAAGGTTGATCACTAATTTGGCTCCTGAACCACTGAGCTCGGAGCATCACTGCTATAGATGCTTCTGTTACCTTTTTGAAACTTTGTAGCTTAGTTGTGTATGTATGTTCACCCGCTTTAGCCTTGTAAATAAATCTTATTTCCTTTTTAATAAATTATCATAGAATAAGACTGGCTACATGCGCTGTCTTTGGTGTGACATCTAAGGTGCAGTTCACCTGGGGTGCCTGAACCTGTGGGACTGGGAGTAACCTGAATACTGTTGTGATTCTGAGTGCAAGAGACCATCCGTCTCACAAAGGCAGGCTCACCTGGTTTGCAAGACAGATCGGAGTACCCAAGGGGACTGCATGGCTAGGCTGTTACGATGCCGGAGGAGATTACCCTGCATGTTTCGTTGGTGAAATCTATGTCTAGAATTCTCAACCAGTTTGGATTTGTGTCCTGGTTCCCAGCAGTCTGCCCTGAGGTTGGTGCGCACTCTCTCAAGACACTGCAGACAGCACTACTGCACGGCCTTGGCTTCAGTTCCCTCCTTCCAGGAGAGAGGAGCTGAGCCTGCCCAGAGATGAAGTTTGGGGGAAAGACGTATGTGACCCAGGGACCCCTTGGTGCCAACTGGCAGGCAGCACAGAAGGTTTTACAGGAATCTGCTGGGTCTGATCTTTACATCAGTCATTTTAAACCTTTCCAGATGACTGTACCTCTTTCAGGAGTCTGATTTGTCACCTTACTTAAAAAGTGAAATTCCAGTTAAAAACTACTCTCTTACAAAATCAGACATAAAAAATACAGAAGCATTACAGACATTATTACTGAGAAAAGAAAAGGAGGACTTTTGGCACCTTAGAGACTAACCAATTTATTTGAGCATAAGCTTTCATAGGCTACAGCTCACTTCATCGGATGCATAAAGGTGGAAAATGCACTGAGGATGTTTTTATACACATAGATCATGAAAAAATGGGTGTTTATCACTTCAAAAGGTTTTCTCTCCCCCAACCCCAACTCTCCTGCTGGCAATAGCTTATCTAAAGTGATCACTCTCCTTACATTGTGTATAATAATCAAGGTGGGCCATTTCCAGCACAAATCCAGGGTTTAACAAGAACGTCTGAGGAACAGAGGTGGGGGGTGGGAGCAGAGAAAACCTTTTGAAGTGATAAACCCCCATTTTTTCATGATCTGTGTGTATAAAAACATCCTCACTGCATTTTCCACTTTTATGCATCCTATGAAGTGAGCTGTAGCCCACAAAAGCTTATGCTCAAATAATATTTGGTGAGTCTCTAAAGTGCCACAAGTCCTCCTTTTCTTTTTGCGAATACAGGCTAACACGGCTGCTACTCTGAATCCTGTCTTTATTACTGAAAAATGGCTGACGTTCTCATTGTTACCATATAATAAAATAAATCAATGGAAATATAAATATTGTACTTCCATTTCAGTGTATAGGATATAGAGCAGTGTAAAACAAGTCACTATCTGAAATTTTAGTTTCTACTGACTTCGCTCGTGCTTTTTGTGTAGCCTGTTTTAAAACTAGGTAAATATCTGGATGAGTTGATGTATCCCCTGGAAGACCTCTGCATATCGCCAGGAGTACATGTTCCCCTGGTTGAGAACCAGTGGTCTACAGAATAGTTCACCAAAGGGGGCATGTGGGGTCTGTATCAAGGGCCAGTAGCCCAATGGTCACCATAATCGGAGCAAGACCTCTGTACAGATACTATGTAAGGAGCTGTGTCTCCAGACTGACAATGGTGCCCTTAAGGTCTTGGAGTCAAGGCAGGTCACAGGAGGTGATGTACCTCAGATGCTCCTTTCAGACAGGAGGCAACTGAGGTTCCCTCCCTGTCTGGCCATCTGTGTACTGTGAGGCTGACATAGGATGTCTCTTTGCGCACTGAGCCAGGTGCAAAATTAGAGTGCAAAATCCACAAAAAAGGGAAATCTACAGGAAGAAACTAACAGCAGGGTCTGTGTGTTTGTGTCCATCTGTCGTGTTTAAGCATAAAGACAAAGGATCGGTCTGATCTCTCTCAGTGTGCAGAGACATACTGGATCCTTGCCCTTGGAGACAAACTGACAGCATGCATGTCTCATGAAAGAAGAGTCCGAGCCTGCCTGGCTGTGAAGTGCTGCAAGGATTTCAGGTGAGCTGTACTTGGTTAGACAGGAGAATATCTTGTTAGTTCAGTCTCGGCTCTAGAACGTATGTTGTGACTTTGATATATGTAACCATTTGTTTCCAACACTTTCACTCGACTCTTGGCTTTGTTGAACTGAGGTGTGATTTCACTGTGAGCCTAGGACAGTGCTGTGTGTTAAGTGGAGCAGTGATCTGAGCTGGAGCTGGTAAGCTGGGGCAGAGGATGTTAACTGTTCCTTTGGAAATAGTGAATCTGTGAATCCTGCCAATGCCCAGGGGACCAGGGACTGGACGCTCCAGACAGATGCTCAGAGGGCTTGAGGGCAGAGTGGGCCTATTGCTACCCTGCAGTGACGGCAGGCCCAGCAGCGAGTGCGTGTGGCCAGTGGAGTTGGGGAGCTGACCCCTGGCAGGCACAGACAAGGCTCCCTCAGGCAAAGGGCAGGTGGTGGCGAGGTGCCTCCCAGCCCTGGGTACCCTGGGAAGCATTGCAGGGTATTAACTTACTGCAGGTTTGGGGCAGTTAAAAATTATACCCCAAGGCCCCAGCCCAGTGAGGAGGACCGAGGAGAGGAACTGTGACTGCGCGGGGCACCTGAGTCCCAGCCCCGCCCAGAGTTCTGCTCTGCCTAAAGCCCCAGTCCCGCCCCGTGAGTAGGGCTTTACCAAATTCATGACCATGAAAAATGCATCACAGCCTGTGAAATCTGGTCTTCCCTGTGAAATCTGGCCGGGGGAGGAGGGGATATGTCCCAGTACTGCCCCCCTTACGTCTACCCCGCCTTCAGAGCTGGGGGGCCAGAGAGCAGCAGCTGCTGGTCTGGTGCCCAGCTCTGAAGGCAGCGCTGCTGCCAGCAACAGTGCAGAAGTGAGGGTGGCATGGGGGGGAGGGGGGGAAGGGCCAACCTTATGGGTGGGTGATGCAGGCAACTACTCCGAGCGCGGTGGTCAGGAGGGAACCCCGCCACCCGCCAGTTCCAGGCCCTTTTAACCTCTGAGTGCTGGACTCTGGAATGGGGGAGGGGCAGGGCTGGGAGCGTCCCGGGCAGGGGCTCCTACCGTGTGCCAGGCTCTAGCTGCAAGTTCGGGCTGGGCTGGGGAGGAACCGGACCTCGTCCCCTGCATGGGCTGCTCCCAGGGCCAGATCAGAGCCACCGACAGGAACCTCCCCCAGCAGCAGAAAGCTCCGTGGCTGCCGGCCGGGAGCCCAGCTCTGAAGGTAGCACCACTGCCAGGAGCAGTGCCGAAGTCAGGGTCGCAATACCGTGACACCCCTCCCCCAATAGCCTTGAGACCCCCCCATGACCCTCTTCGGGGATGGGATCCACACAGTTACAACAGGGTGACATTTCAGATTGAAATAGCTAAAACTGTGAAATTTAAAAGACTTTTAAAAATCTCATGACCATGAAATTTACCAAACTGGATGGGTGAATTTGGTAGGGCCCTACCCAGGAGACTAAACAGGGGGTACTTCACATTACAGCTACACAAATGTGGATCCTCAGTTGCACTGTTTATATCAGGGCCGCTTCTTTCTGGCAGATCCATTTGAGCTCCGCGGCACACGTCTCAGACAGAACCTGGCTGCCTTTTATCCACCCGCAGCTGCTCCCATCAGCAGAGCCTGAGAAGCTGCAGAGTGAGAGAGAGTCCGTGTCATTGTGGGTCTCTGTAACAAGGAAAGGCCCAGGGGTGAGTTTTTCCTCCCCCTCCCGCTAATGGGAAGCTGGGCTCTGGTGTTGTCCTTCATCTCTAACTTCCCTGTGGAGCGTCAGTCGAGAAGACGTCCCAGGCTGTGAGGTGAGTTAGGGCAGTGGCTCTCAACCTTTCCAGACCACTGCACCCCTTTCAGGAGTCTGATTTGTCTTGCGTACCCCAAGTTTCTCCTGACTTAAAAATGACTTGCTTAGTGTATGTCTATACTACGGAATAAGGTCGAATTTATAGAAGTCGGTTTTTTAGAAATCGGTTTTATATATTTGAGTGTGTGTGTCCCCACAGAAAATGCTCTAAGTGCATTAAGTGTATTAACTCGGCGGAGCGCTTCCACCGTACCGAGGCTAGAGTCGACTTCCGGAGCGTTGCACTGTGGGTAGCTATCCCACAGTTCCCGCAGTCTCCGCTGCCCATTGCAATTCTGGGTTGAGATCCCAATGCCTGATGGGGCTAAAACATTGTCGCAGGTGGTTCTGGGTACATATCATCAGGCCCCCCTTCCCTCCCTCCCTCCATGAAAGCAAGGGCAGACAATCGTTTCGCGCCTTTTTTCCCGAGTTACCTGTGCAAGCATGGAGCCCGCTCAGGTAACCTTCACCGTATGTCTCGTGGGTGCTGGCAGACGCGGTACGGCATTGCTACACAGTAGCAGCAACCCATTGCCTTGTGGCAGCAGACGGTACAGTACGACTGGTAGCCGTCCTCATCATGTCCGAGGTGCTCCTGGCCACTTCGGCTGGGAGCGCCTGGGCAGACATGGGCGCAGGGACTAAATTTGGAGTGACTTGACCAGGTCATTCTCTTTAGTCCTGCAGTCAGTCCTATTGAACCGTCTTATGGTGAGCAGGCAGGTGATACGGATTGCTAGCAGTCCTACTGCATCATCTTCTGCCGGGCAGGCAAGAGATGAGGATGGCTAGCAGTCCTACTGCACCATCTTCTGCTGAGCAGCCATGAGATGTGGATGGCATGCAGTCCTTCTGCACCGTCTGCTGCCAGCCAAAGATGTAAAAGATAGATGGAGTGGATCAAAACAAGAAATAGACCAGATTTGTTTTGTACTCATTTGCCTCCTCCTCCGTCTAGGGGACTCATTCCTCTAGGTCACACTGCAGTCACTCACAGAGAAGGTGCAGCGAGGTAAATCTAGCCATGTATCAATCAGAGGCCAGGCTAACCTCCTTGTTCCAATAAGAACAATAACTTAGGTGCACCATTTCTTATTGGAACCCTCCGTGAAGTCCTGCCTGAAATACTCCTTGATGTAAAGCCACCCCCTTTGTTGATTTTAGCTCCCTGAAGCCAACTCTGTAAGCCGTGTCGTCAGTCGCCCCTCCCTCCGTCAGAGCAACGGCAGACAATCGTTCCGCGCCTTTTTTCTGTGCGGATGCCATACCAAGGCAAGCATGGAGGCCGCTCAGCTCACTTGGGCAATTAGGAGCACATTAAACACCACACGCATTATCCAGCAGTATATGCAGCACCAGAACCTGGCAAAGCGATACCGGGCAAGGAGGCGACGTCAGCACGGTCACGTGAGTGATCAGGACATGGACACAGATTTCTCTGAAAGCATGGGCCCTGCCAATGCATGCATCATGGTGCTAATGGGGCAGGTTCATGCTGTGGAACGCCGATTCTGGGCTCGGGAAACAAGCACAGACTGGTGGGACCGCATAGTGTTGCAGGTCTGGGACGATTCCCAGTGGCTGCGAAACTTTCACATGCGTAAGGGCACTTTCATGGAACTTTGTGACTTGCTTTCCCTTGCCCTGAGGTGCATGAATACCAAGATGAGAGCAGCCCTCACAGTTGAGAAGCGAGTGGCGATAGCCCTGTGGAAGCTTGCAACACCAGACAGCTACCGGTCAGTTGGGAATCAATTTGGAGTGGGCAAATCTACTGTTGGGGCTGCTGTGATGCAAGTAGCCCACACAATCAAAGATCTGCTGATATCAAGGGTAGTGACCCTGGGAAAAGTGCAGGTCATAGTGGATGGCTTTGCTGCAATGGGATTCCCTAACTGTGGTGGGGCCATAGACGGAACCCATATCCCTATCTTGGCACCGGAGCACCAAGCCGCCGAGTACATAAACCGCAAGGGGTACTTTTCAATAGTGCTGCAAGCTCTGGTGGATCACAAGGGATATTTCACCAACATCAACGTGGGATGGCCGGGAAAGGTACATGACGCTCGCATATTCAGGAACTCTGGTCTGTTTCAAAAGCTGCAGGAAGGGACTTTATTCCCAGACCAGAAAATAACTGTTGGGGATGTTGAAATGCCTATGTGTATCCTTGGGGACCCAGCCTACCCCTTAATGCCATGGCTCTTGAAGCCGTACACAGGCATCCTGGACAGTAGTCAGGAGCTGTTCAACTACAGGCTGAGCAAGTGCAGAATGGTGGTAGAATGTGCATTTGGACGTTTAAAGGCACGCTGGCGCAGTTTACTGACTCGCTTAGACCTCAGCGAAACCAATATTCCCACTGTTATTACTGCTTGCTGTGTGCTCCACGATATCTGTGAGAGTAAGGGGGAGACGTTTATGGCGGGGTGGGAGGTTGAGGCAAATCGCCTGGCTTCTGGTTACGCGCAGCCAGACACCAGGGCAGTTAGAAGAGCACAGGAGGGCGCGGTATGCATCAGAGAAGCTTTGAAAACCAGTTTCATGACTGGCCAGGCTACGGTGTGAAAGTTCTGTTTGTTTCTCCTTGATGAAACCCCCTGCCCCTTGGTTCACTCTACTTCCCTGTAAGCTAACCACCCTCCTCTCCTCCCTTCGATCACCGCTTGCAGAGGCAATAAAGTCATTGTTGTTTCACATTCATGCATTCTTTATTCATTCATCACACAAATAGGGGGATGACTACCAAGGTAGCCCAGGAGGGGTGGTGGAGGAGGGAAGGAAAATGCCACACAGCACTTTAAAAGTTTACAACTTTAAAATTTATTGAATGCCAGCCTTCTTTTTTTTGGGCAATCTTCTGTGGCGGATGGCTGGTTGGCCGGTGGCCCCCCCCCCCCACCGCGTTCTTGGGTGTCTGGGTGTGGAGGCTATGGAACTTGGGGAGGAGGGTGGTTGGTTACACAGGGGCTGTAGCGGCAGTCTGTGCTCCAGCTGCCTTTGCTGCAGCTCAGCCATACACTGGAGCATACTGGTTTGGTCCTCCAGCAGCCTCAGCATTGAATCCTGCCTCCTCTCATCACGCTGCCACCACATTTGAGCTTCAGCCCTGTCTTCAGCCCTCCACTTACTCTCTTCAGCCCGCCACCTCTCCTCCCGGTCATTTTGTGCTTTCCTGCACTCTGACATTATTTGCCTCCATGCATTCGTCTGTGCTCTATCAGTGTGGGAGGACAGCATGAGCTCGGAGAACATTTCATCTCGAGTGTGTTTTTTTTTCTTTCTAAGCTTCACTAGCCTCTGGGAAGGAGAAGATCCTGTGATCATTGAAACACATGCAGCTGGTGGAGAAAAAAAAAGGGACAGCGGTATTTAAAAAGACACATTTTATAAAACAGTGGCTACACTCTTTCAGGGTAAACCTTGCTGTTAACATTACATACATAGCACGTGTGCTTTCGTTACAAGGTCGCATTTTGCCTCCCCCCACCGCGTGGCTACCCTCCCCCCTCCCTGTGGCTAACAGCAGGGAACATTTCTGTTTAGCCACAGGCAAACAGCCCAGCAGGAATGGGCTGCTCTGAGTGTCCCCTGAAGAAAAGCACTCTATTTCAACCAGGTGACCATGAATGATATCTCACTCTCCTGAGGATAACACAGAGAAATAAAGAACGGATGTTGTCTGAACGCCAGCAAACATACACTGCAATGCTTTGTTGTACAGTGATTCCCGAGTACGTGTTACTGGTCTGGAGTGGTAAAGTGTCCTACCCATGAAGGAAGCAATAAGGCTGCCCTCCCCAGAAACCTTTTGCAAAGGCTTTGGGAGTACATCCAGGAGAACCGCGAATGCCAGGGCAAAGTAATCCTTTCACATGCTTGCTTTTAAACCATGTATAGTATTTTAAAAGGTACACTCACCGGAGGTCCCTTCTCCGCCTGCTGGGTCCAGGAGGCAGCCTTGGGTGGGTTCGGGGGGTACTGGCTCCAGGTCCAGGGTGAGAAACAGTTCCTGGCTGTCGGAAAACCGGTTTCTCCGCTTGCTTGCTGTGAGCTATCTACAACCTCACCATCATCATCATCATCATCATCATCTTCTTCGTCCCCAAAACCTGCTTCCGTGTTGCCTCCATCTCCATTGAAGGAGTCAAACAACACGGCTGGGGTAGTGGTGGCTGAACCCCCTAAAGTGGCATGCAGCTCATCATAGAAGCGGCATGTTTGGGGCTCTGACCTGGAGCGGCCGTTCGCCTCTCTGGTTTTCTGGTAGGCTTGCCTCAGCTCCTTCAGTTTCACGCGGCACTGCTTCGGGTCCCTGTTATGGCCTCTGTCCTTCATGCCCTGGGAGATTTTGACAAAGGTTTTGGCATTTCGAAAACTGGAACGGAGTTCTGATAGCACGGATTCCTCTCCCCAAACAGCGATCAGATCCTGTACCTCCCATTCGGTCCATGCTGGAGCTCTTTTGCGATTCTGGGACTCCATCATGGTCACCTGTGCTGATGAGCTCTGCATGGTCACCTGCAGCTTGCCATGCTGGCCAAACAGGAAATGAGATTCAAAAGTTCGCGGGTCTTTTCCTGTCTACCTGGCCAGTGCATCTGAGTTGAGAGTGCTGTCCAGAGCAGTCACAATGGAGCACTCTGGGATAGCTCCCGGAGGCCAATACTGTCGAATTGTGTCCACAGTACCCCAAATTCGAGCCAGCAAGGCCGATTTAAGTGCTAATCCACTTGTCAGGGTTGGAATAAGGAAATCGATTTTAAGAGCCCTTTATGTTGAAATAAAGGGCTTCATCGTGTGGACGGGTGCAGGTTTACATCGATTTAATGCTGCTAAATTCGACCTGAAGTCCTAGTGTAGACCAGGGCTAAGACTTTTCAGTGTAGACCAGGCCTCGAACAGACGTTGGACATTTAACATGAGCAAGTTATACAATGGGAGCTTTTCCCAAACATCTCAAAGAGTAAACGTCAAGCAGCACTCACCGCACTGGATCTAATGGGGAACCGTCCACCCAGGTCCATTTCCCCCCTGGGGGTGTCACTTTAAGGCCAATCCAGATGTAGTTTGCATCTTGTACAACATCTTGTATGAAATCCTGTGATGTGCAAAGCAGAGGGGGTGGGGATGAGTATCCTGTAACATGCTAGAATTCCCTTAGTGATCCCTGTCATGGAGTGTGGGGGAGTCCAGGCCCTGCACCCCTCTTCTTGGGATTCACTGAGACTCTCAGCCAGCCAGTAAAACAGAAGGTTTATTGGACAACAGGAACACAGTCCAAAACAGAGCTTGTGGGTACAACCAGGACCCCTCAGTCAAGTCCTTCTGGGGGAGCAGGGAGCTTAGACCCCAGCCCTGGGGTTCCCTGTGTTCCTCCACCCAGCCCCAAACTGAAAACTAAACCCTCCTAGCAGCTCTCTCCTGCAGCCTGTCTTCCCATTCCTGGGCAGAGGTGTTACCTCCCCCTCACACTCCTGGCTCAGGTTCAGGCTCTCAGGTCTCCCATCCCCAGGGCACATTCCCAGGTCAACACTTCACCCCTCCCTGGTGCGTCACATCCTCACAATCCCATGAAGTGCCTGCTCTCTCCTTCAGCAGCTCTGCCCATAATGCCAGCAGGAGACCCCACCAGCCCCTGAGTTAGTTCACCCTCTCCCCTGGGTGGGCAGGGTCCAGTGCAGGTAAACGTGGCTCTCTCTGTGCAGACATGGTAACATCAGCACCCGTCCTTGGTGGCACAGGGTGAGCTGGCCCTTTAAGGGAGTCCTGGATTGAGCCTCACCTGTGACTAGGTGCCCCTGGATTTAGAGGCAAAGGTGATGGAAGCAGGTGACCAGGAGCCAGGCCTGGTGGGGCTACAAGGGCAGCCAGTCTGGGCAGGGAGAGATTTGATGGGGTAGGAGGTTTGTGTGAGTAGCTCTATGCAGAAGGGCTCTGCTGAGCTCTCAGACAGAGAGCCTGGGAGTGAAACGCCTACAGGAGCCAGCTGGGCAGTCTGGGGTGGGAAAGCTGTGGGGTTCTTGTTCTGAACTATATGTTAATAAGCCAGACCCCTAGAAGGGGAGAAAACACCCCAGTGTGGAGTTTGATTTGCGGGGGGGTGGTAGAGTCAGGCTACACTGGGATTGTAACTAGTGACATACGTCTTTCTCCAGCTGGAGTTGGATGAGCCTGTATTTTATGTTACCATCTCCTCCCGGTTCTGGATCACAAGCATGCGAGAGCTCTTCCCCGAGCAGTCGTCACGGCTCCCAGTCCAGTCTTTACGCTCCTTAGACAGCCAGTAGCACTTGTCCCCATGCAGCAGCCAGTCCCTGGGGCAGAGGTTGCACCCGGATCCCTCTGGAGGGAAAGATGGGAACCGAGGTGTCATTAATTCTGAACCTTCAAACTACAGCTGGATGAAAACTCTTGTTCAAAGTTGTTTTTTAATGGAAAATGCCATTTTGACCCAAATGAAAGGTTTTATTTTGATTGCCATTTTTCATTTTTTGATGGGGGAAATGGACTTAAAATGGAAATACTGGTTTTGAGGGTGAGAGGGAAGATTTCATTCAGTTTTGGAGGGGAAATAAACATTACTCTTAACATTTCCCTCCATTTGAAAAGTGGGGGAGGACTTTCACTTTTCTACTTCCTTCAAAGGACATCAAACTGTCATTTCTTTTCACGTTTTTCATGACCTAGGCTTACACTGTATCAGCTCTAGTTCTAGACATTGCTGAAGTTTCCCCTACGGTTGTGTAAAAAGCAGGGCTGTCAATTAATCGCCGTTAACTCACGTGATTAACTGAAAAATTAACTGTGATTAAAAAAATTAATCGTGATTAATCACACTGTTAAACAATAGAATACCAATTGAAATTGATTAAATATTTTTGGATGTTTTTCTACATTTGCAAATATATTGATTGCTATTACAACACAGAATACAAAGGGCACAGTGCTCACTTTACATGATTATTTTTGATTACAAATATTTGCACTGTAAAAATGATAGAAGAAATAGTATTTTTCAATTCACCTCATACAAGTCCTGTAATGCAATCTCTTTATCATGAAAGTGTAACTTACAGATGTGGATTTTTTTCTTACATAACTGCACTCAAAAACGAAACAATGTAAAACTTTAGAGCCTACAAGTCCACTCAGTCCTACTTCTTGTTAAGCCAATCGCTAAGACAAACAAGTTTTGTTTACATTGACGGGAAATACTGCTGCCCCCTTCTTATTTACAATGTCACCTGAAAGTGAGAACAGGCATTCACATGGCACTTTTGTAGCTGGCATTGCAAGGTATTTATGTGCCAGATATGCTAAACATTCATCTGCCCCTTCATGCTTCGGCCACCATTCCAGAGGACATGCTTCCATGCTGATAATGCTCGTTAAAAAAAATAAATGCGTTAATTACATTTGTGACTGAACTCCTTGGGGGAGAATTGTAGGTCTCCTGTTCTGTTTTACCCACATTCTGCCCTATATTTCATGCTATAGCAGTCTCGGATGATGATCCAACACATGTTCATTTTAAGAACACTTTCACAGCAGATTTGACAAAATGCAAAGGAGGTACCAGTGTGAGCTTTCTAAAGATAGATTCAGCACTCAACCCAAGGTTTAAGAATCTGAAGTACCTTCCAAAATGTGATCGGGACAAGGTGTGGAGCATGCTGTCAGATGTCTTCAAAGAGCAACACTCTGATACGGAAACTACAGAACCCAAACCACCAAAAAAGAAAATCAACCCTCTGCTGGTGGCACCTGACTCAGATGATGAAAATGAACATGCCTCGGTCCGCTCTGCCATGGATCGTTATTGAGCAGAACCCGTCATCAGCATGGACGCATGGCCTCCGGAATGGTGGTTTAAGCATGGAGGGACATATGAATCTTTAGCACATCTGGCACATAAATATTTTGTGCAGTGCCATGCGAACGTCTGTTCCCACTTTCAGGTCATATTGTAAATAAGTAGTGGGCAACATTATCTCCTGCAAAATGTAACCAAACTTGTTTGTCTGAGCGATTGGCTGAAGTAGGACTGAGTGGACTTGTAGGCTTGAAAGTTTTACATTGTTTTATTTTTGAATGCAGTTATTTTTTGTACATAATGCTACATTTGTAAGTTCAACTTTCATGATAAAGAGATTGCACTCCAGTACTTGTATTAGGTGAATTGAAATATTCTCTTTCTTTTGTTTTTTACAGTGCAAATATTTGTAACCAAAAATATAAAGTGAGCACCGTACACTTTGTATTCTGTTGTAATTGAAATCAATATATTTGAAAATGTAGAAACCATCCAAAAATATTGAAATAAATGATAGTCTCTTTTTGTTTAACAGTGCGATTAAGCGTGATTATTTTTTTTAATCGCTTGCCAGCCCTAGTAAAAAGCCTTCAGGCCCAATGTACTAGTGTACTACTTTTCTCAGGGTCAGCACTCAAACAGCCGGGCACGCTGTAGGTCAGGAAAGCAAGGTGCTGGGAGGCCAGAGAGGAGAGAATTCACTCCAAGTCTTTACACGGAGTTGCTCTCTTACGAATGATCTGCTCTAACTCAGTCACAAGTTCTGGGCTCAGTGTAGGAATCACTGGCTGGGAGGAATCTCTGGCTTGGTGCATTCAAATGTACCTAGGGAGGTGGTAGAATCTCCTTCCTTAGAAGATTTTAAAGTCAGGCTTGACAAAGCCCTGGCTGTGATGATTTAGTTGGGGATTGGTCCTGCTTGAGCAGGGGGTTGGACTAGATGAGCTCCTGAGGTCCCTTCCAACCCTGATATTCTATGATTCTATGATTCAGAGACTCAACCTGGCTGCTGGGGGCGCTGTTACCTCTGCTAGTGTCACGATTCAGCTGGGAGTTAAAAGCAAGGTCCCATTATGATCGTTACAAATCCTATGGCTCCTCTTTAATGGGGGAGACCTGAGTCGGTTCAAATGACAGTTCGGGGGACTACAATTTGCCTCCCTCGAATGCCCTGTGAAATTCCAATAGGCGAGTGGATTCTGCTTCATCCATTCCCCTAAGACATCATCTGCCCGTGTTGTGTGCTGCTGAACAGTTGTGGAGTTTCACCCCAGAGGTGGCTGCATGTCAGTAGTGGGGGGAAAGGAGTCCCATAAGTACGGCGTGGTTGGTAAAGCTCTTTGGGATCCAACCTCTAGAGCAGTTGTATTCTTTATTACACTATTGTTATGATTGTCTGTGCTCAAGCAATGGAAATTCCTCTTCCCACTAGAGGTCACGGCTGCTCCTCTGCACAAGCGGCTGAGAATTACTTATTGTGCTTCGCCTGCACACTCCCTGGGGAAAGAATTGTCTTTTTGTGATGTGTTTTTTATGGCATCTGGCACAATGGGGCTTCCATCCCTGAGGCAGGACTGCAGTGGAAAGAAATAGGGTAGAGCTGAGAGGTTCCTGTCCTGGATCAGGTTAGGGGTTGGTCTGGGGATGCTGCGCACAGATAGTAAGACAATCTCTGCCACAAAGAGCTCCCAGCCTGAACATCTGATGTGAAACGGGTGGAGAGAAAGAGGAGGACGGCAACAAGGCAGGAGAGAGACCAGCCGGGTAATTCCTGTTCCTGGACTAACTTCCAGTGGTGGAAGATACAAACTCGGAGCTCCACAGAGCTCGTCTTCAGGGCTGGGGGAGGACATCAGAGGAAACCCGAAGAAGAGCTCTGTGGAGCTGCAGAGTTTGTACCTTTCACCACCAGAAGTTGGTCCAAGAAAAGCTATCAGCTCTCCGCCTTGTCTCTCTCACATTCTGGGACCAGCCCGGCCACTACACCCCTGCCCCCAAGAAGGGAGAGGAACCCGGCCATCGGGGTACAGACAAAGGCAGCCACAGCCTGGGTCTTGCACCCACCACCTGGGAGAGATGAAGTGAAAGAAGACGGGGCGCTGGGGGTGACAGCGCATCACAACGGCACCCAGAGCATTCAAGCAGATTTAAAGGTGTCTCTCCCCCCGCCCCGCCCCCTCAACTTAAACATCACCCTGGTGGTGGAACATTGTTCTCCCGCTGGAGTTACGAGCAGAGCGAGCCCGCCCGCCCCAGCCAGGCCAATGCAGGGTCAGACACCGTCTGCCCTTCACCCGGAGAGCTCCCTGGCCACACGGCCTGTTCGCGGCTCCTGCTCGCAGGAGCACAGCTGTCAGGGGTGAGCTTCTCTCGCGAAGGCTCCTGCAAAGACCCCAGCTACCCTGTCCCCCAGGAGCCTGCCCCCCCCCCAGCTGCCGTAACACCCCCGCCCCCAGCCACGAGCATGGGACCCCAGAGGTTGGAGGGACCGGGGCAGGAGGCCAAGAGATGCGTGCCGCGCTCTGGGCCAGGGTCCTCGGGAAGGGAGAAGTGACGTCTGCACATGGGGTTGATTTGTCCCCCGAAGGGAGGATTTCCCAGAGAACAGAAGCCCTTTCTGAAAGGCAGGACGTCTCGCCGACTTGGGAGCAATTCTGGGTTTTTTATTGGGTTTTCTGGCACGTCTAAAAGCTACTGTTCATTTCCTGGAAACCCCCCCGCCCCCAATCTCCCCTTAACCCAACACCTCACTTTGGGGGAAACAAAAATATTCAATCTCAGTTTGTGGCTGAAGAATGGACACACAATTCAACAGCGGCTGCAGTACAAATCATATGTCATCCACAGACACTGCGGGGCACTGCAGCCTGCCTGTGGGGGCTGTAACAATAATCACAGGGCTGTGATGACACTGGGATCTTCAGAATAACCCCCCGTCTCCACCCTAACCCCAGTCCCTCCATTGCAGAGCGGGGGTGGGAGACAGGTTCCCAGGGCACTGCTCTGGAGGAAGATCACAGCTTACCTCCTCCAGGGACTCCATGGCTGCAGCAGCCTTTGCAAGGCAGGTCCCTGCTCCATCTCCCCCTCTCTGTGCATTAGCTGAAGGGGGGAACCCCAACTCCCCCCTTCACACACATCATGTCTTCCCCCATGGCTCGTGCAAGGGAAAGCGCCCGAAAAAGCCAGCCGCGAGGAGAATGAAACTACACAGCACGGGGGAGATCATACACCTTATTAGCATATTGCTTCTGATTGGACAAGGGGCAGGAGCGCCGCAGGGGGAGGAGGGTCCACTTGCTCTGGCCCAGGGCCCCAGGAAACCCTCGTCCGCCTCTGCTCATCTCGCTATTGGCCTAGTTTTACCAGGGGCTGCCTGAAAGCACTGGTGACGTCAGTGCAAACCAACATTCCAGACAGTGACGTCTTCATCTTGCTCTATGGAGTGTGCACCGACATGTACATTTCCAGCTGATTTCTTTTATAATTATATGGTAACAAGGAGAGAGTCAGCAATTTTTCCATAATAGTGGCTGTGTGACACTTTTGTATTTTTATGTCCGGCTTTGTAAGCGAATGGTTTTTAAGTGAGGTGTAACTTGGGGTCTGTAAATCAGACTCCTGAAAGGGGTACAGCAGTATGGAAAAGTTGAGAGCCACTGCAATCCTTGGGCGAGCAGGGGCAGAGACTGGTGGGACGGGGGGAGAAGGGGCAAAGAAGGGCCTCTCTGCCCCGGGCACAGACTGGGGGAGGGTTGGAACTGTGACAGAGTGGGAATTTTCTGTACTATTTTGTATGAATACTATGTGCCTCAGTTTCCCCTATGTGCTGCATGGTTAAGTAGGTGGTGGGAAAAGGTTGTTTATCCTTTGTAGAGACCCAGAGATACAGACGTGGCCGACGCCTAGATGCCTGGGCCCTGGGGCCCCATGCCCATGGAGATGCCCAGAAGACAATGGCCACTCCAATTGCCCAGACATTTGGCACCCAGCAACTAACGATCATGGATGGCCAACCCTCTGCAGGAAGCCAGTGGGATTGGACCAGCTGGAGAACAAAGGGCTGAGGAGGAAGGCCAGGGGACAAAGTTTGCCCAGGAAGAAAAACAAAGGGCTGAAGAGGAGCCACGTTGGGGGTTGTTCAGTGTGGGGCCACTGGAATCGGGGACGCTCTCCTGAACTGGGACAACAAAGGGGTCAAAGGGCTCTCGGTTGACGCGGATGGACCATGCCGGAACTCTCTGTTCTAACCAAGGACTCTCTACGCTGTGTTCCAGACAGCTAATAAACCCTCCTGCTTTTACAACAGTGGCTGAGAGCCACATCAGTTTAAGGAAGTTGGGGGTACATTGCTCCCTTTGGGGGTACAAGTCTCCCTGATGTAAGGCGACTGTTGTCCACTTCCTAAAACTCAGTGGGGGTGTTTGGGTTAGCTAGCTCCCAGTACCAAAAGGAAGGGGAAGGGTCAATGGGAAATCAGGACCCTGAGACTGCCAGTCCCCAGGAACAATGGGGAGAGGCCAATGCGCCAGGTCAGCCTGATTGACAGGGCGGGCAGGTTACTCAGGGAGTCAGGAGGCCAGGGGGGTCCCATCCTCTGTGTGAGCCAGAATTGCCTGGGTCAGAGAGAGAGGGGCCGAGCTAAGGAGAAAGCAGGGGTCCAAACTGAGCTGGGGAACAGGGTCATGCCAGACAGGGGGGCCAGAAAAACAGCCCAGGGAGCACGTCAGTGCTGGGAACAGAGCCAAGAAGCAGCTAGCCACAAATCCAAGGGAACAAAGTTTCCCTGGAAAATTGTGGAATGTAACTATCACTTGCCATTCATTCTCAACTCTGCCACACGCTTCTCTCCGGAATGGGGCCTCGGAGAGACAGCCCCATAGACATCTGGGGGCAGGGAGAGACCCAGGGGTGCAGGGAAAATGGGGGTAGGATGGAGGGAGCTGGAGAAAAGTAGAGATACATGGGGGGGGTGTTATGTGTTGGGACAGGGACTGAACAACTTTCAGTACATGCTGGGGGGGGTGCTGGGGTGCCATTTCAGATGGGGGGGCAACTTTAACAGGTACTACTTAGGCATCTGAAAAATCTAGGGTTTTTTTTGCAGATAACTTGGAAATTAGCTGACAGGAGCACTGTATCTAATTCCTATGTAACTGTAACCCTTCTGCACGTCAGAGTTAGCAGCAACAAGGGCCAGGTTGAGTATCTAGGGGTTTCAATAACGCAATACAAAACCAGCTCGAGCCCCCACCCAGAGACCTGGGAGAATTACAAACCACCCCCGGGTGCCTCCAAGAGGCAATACTTCCCCTCTCGTAAGCACAGAGTCTGAGTGTAGCAAAAGCCTTTTAATAAAGGAGGGAAACAATGCGGCATTATGCTGGGGAAACACCACCCACAGGATTCATAACACAACCCATGAGAAAAAGACCCACCCCCAAGTAAATCTGGCAGGGTCCTTTTCCCCTCAGGGTCTTGAGCCGGTGAGAAACGTGCAACCCACGCCGGGCTTGCTGGGGGAGCTCCGGGACACTGGTGGGCAGGGGCTGGAACCCCCCCCTCCAGAGCCCCCCCCGCCGGAACCCCGACTCATGGGCTGGGCATCGCCGTTTGGCGACCGCTCCCCCTAAGGGGCCCCCTCCCCCTCTTCGAGCGGGGTGGGGCCTCTGTCTCCCCTCTCCCCTCCCCTTCCCCCTCTCCAGGCTGGGGGGGCGGGGGGGCCCTCTGTCCCTCGCCTCTAATTCCCAGGTTTCTGATGCTTGAGTTTTGCTGATGCCCACGTTCTGGAAGGGAAGGAGCTGTCCCTGCCCGGCAAGCCGGACCTCTGCCTGCATGAAGTCTCTGCTGTTTAACTGATTTCAGATTCCTGCCCCTGGTTGGAGCTGAATTCACACTGCTGCGGGGTGGCGGGGGGGACAGTCTCTCAGAGCCCCACAAGTCTTGTCCATCCCAGCAGCCTTTCAACCCTCTGGCTCTCTGTCTGTGCATGCTCAGTGTAGTCCAGGGGTCCTCAAACTGGGGGTCATGAGCTGTCAACCTCCACCCCCAAACCCTGCTTCATCCCCAGCCATTATAACACTGTTAAATATATTAAAGTGGTTTTTAATTTATGACGGGGGGTTGCATTCAGAGGCTTGCTGTGTGGAAGGGGTCACCAGGACAAAAGTTTGAGAACCACTGAAATGGTTCAATTAATTTTTTTTTTTTTTCGGAAAAATTGGGTGTTTGATTCAAGGCAACCTTTTGTGGAAAGTGTCGACTTTAATAAAAAACATTCACTGTCTTCTTGGAAAATTCAAAAACCAAAAATTGTTCTGTTTTCAATCATTCTGGACTAATTTTTTCTGATTCTGGTAGAAGATTTTTGCGGGGTTGGCCATTTTTGTCAGAAATTTTTCTTGTTCTAGCCCTCCTGGATGGGGAGAAAAGCTTGAAAAGGTGACCCCTAAAGGCTCCACCACCAGGAGATCAAGAACAGAACCCACAGTTGTTTTCAAAATCTCATCTTGTTTAAGCCAATCTGATGGTTTTGGGGGGCTCTGACTTGTGATTTTTGGTCACTGGGGGTTGGCCACATGGGCTAGAACCAGCTTGGCCAGGATCCAGATCCAGTGTAGAGGGCCCTGGCAGTGGCCCAAACCCAGCAGCTGTGGGGGACAGGAGAGAGATTTGATGTGTTCCCTGAGGTTCAAATTAGCAAGAGAAGCGGCCGGGGAGACGCATTCTAAACTGGGGGATCAGTGACATTCAGGGTGAGGCAACACTGAAAATACTCCACAGTGTTACAGTTACTTTGCTCTGACACTCTCAGCCCTGGTGGAGCAGAGCCCCCGGCCCTTCCCTGAACACACCCACAGATACCCCTGCAATCCCTTCACCAAGGGAAGGTCATGCCTGACTAATCTAATCGCCTTTTATCATGAGATTACTGGTTCTGTGGATGAAGGGAAAGCAGTGGATGTATTGTTTCTTGACTTTAGCAAAGCTTTTGACACGGTCTCCCACAGTATTCTTGTCAGCAAGTTAAGGAAGTATGGGCTGGATGAATGCACTATAGGGTGGGTAGAAAGCTGGCTAGATTGTCGGGCTCAACGGGTAGTGATCAATGGCTCCATGTCTAGTTGGCAGCCGGTGTCAAGTGGAGTGCCCCAGGGGTCGGTCCTGGGGCCGGTTTTGTTCAATATCTTCATAAATGATCTGGAGGATGGTGTGGATTGCACTCTCAGCAAATTTGCGGACGATACTAAACTGGGAGGAGTGGTAGATACGCTGGAGGGGAGGGATAGGATACAGAAGGACCTAGACAAATTGGAGGATTGGGCCAAAAGAAATCTGATGAGGTTCAATAAGGATAAGTGCAGGGTCCTGCACTTAGGACGGAAGAATCCAATGCACCGCTACAGACTAGGGACCGAATGGCTAGGCAGCAGTTCTGCGGAAAAGGACCTAGGGGTGACAGTGGACGAGAAGCTGGATATGAGTCAGCAGTGTGCCCTTGTTGCCAAGAAGGCCAATGGCATTTTGGGATGTATACGTAGGGGCATAGCGAGCAGATCGAGGGACGTGATCGTCCCCCTCTATTCGACATTGGTGAGGCCTCATCTGGAGTACTGTGTCCAGTTTTGGGCCCCACACTACAAGAAGGATGTGGATAAATTGGAGAGAGTCCAGCGAAGGGCAACAAAAATGATTAGGGGTCTAGAACACATGACTTATGAGGAGAGGCTGAGGGAGCTGGGATTGTTTAGCCTGCAGAAGAGAAGAATGAGGGGGGATTTGATAGCTGCTTTCAACTACCTGAAAGGGGGTTCCAAAGAGGATGGCTCTAGACTGTTCTCAATGGTAGCAGATGACAGAACGAGGAGTAATGGCTTCAAGTTGCAGTGGGGGAGGTTTAGATTGGATATTAGGAAAAACTTTTTCACTAAGAGGGTGGTGAAACACTGGAATGCGTTGCCTAGGGAGGTGGTGGAATCTCCTTCCTTGGAAGTTTTTAAGGTCAGGCTTGACAAAGCCCTGGCTGGGATGATTTAACTGGGAATTGGTCCTGCTTCGAGCAGGGGGTTGGACTAGATGACCTTCAGGGGTCCCTTCCAACCCTGATATTCTATGATTCTATGATTCTATGAATGGGGGTCCAGAGCTCGGAGCGGAGCAGGGGGACCCCTGGGCACCAACTCCTCACTGCACTCTCCTCTCCCTGTTCTCTCTCTCTCTTTCCAGATCTAGCCAGCCGGAGCGGGGTGGAAGCTCCTCCCGCCCCACAGGGACCCCTTGCTGCAGCTGTCGTGAGTAAGTGTTGGGGAGCGAACCCCTCTGCCAGGCCGGGATCTCGGTGTCTGGGGTGGGGGGATTTCCTGGGGGGTGTCTCTGTTCTGCGCTCTCACAGCCCCACTTTCCTCTCTCTGTTAAATCTCCTGAGGTGGGATCCACCTTCCACCCCTCCGCTGACCTGCCTGTGCCCCTCTCCTCTCTCTGCCAGGCCCCTGCCTTCGCTTGGAGCTCTCGCCGGGGAGGGGCTGCTGCTGCTGACTCTGCTCTGAGCTCTGCCTGAGGCTGGGGGAGATGGACTCGGCCCCTGGAGGGGTCAGGAACTGAAGGTAGAGAGCATCTTGCAGGGGTTCCTGTTTCAAACCGATCGCTGCACCCAGGGCCTGCTGCACTGGGAGAGCCATCGAGGGCCTGATTCTGGGAGCTGCCTCCTCTGAGAATCAGCCCAGAGACGCCTGGGAACTAGTTCATGGTTTGAGATTGTCTAGCTCGGCATTTGTCCAACTGGGAGTCCTGACCCACAAGGGGGTTGCAAGGTTTAGGAGGGGGGAGGGGGGGTCAAGAGATCACAAAAATATTCTCAGGGGAGGGGGGCAGGAGGGGAAGAGGGCTACCACAGCTGCCCCTCTCCAGCTGCCCAGCTCTGAGGGCAGTGCCCCGCCCGTAGCAGCCCAGAAGTAAGGGTGGCAATACCATGCGTATGTTTCTATGAGTCCGTACAGTAACTTGCTATGACTGTTTGGGTGTTGGGGGTTGTCATAGCCTTTCAAAGTGGGGCCAGCAAAACCAAAAGTTTGAGAAGCCCGGGTCTAGCTTATTCTGATACCTGTTGCTCCCAGCCTTCCCCCAGCTGGTTTTATAGAGCTGGTGAGGCTCTTCCTCCCCATCTAGTGTCCGATGATAGTAAAGCAAGAGGGAAAAAAGTGATCCAGGCAACTACAGACCCATTCATCTAAGCAAAAAGAAAAGAGGACTTGTGGCACCTTAGAGACTCACCAATTTAGTTGAGCATAAGCTTTTGTGAGCTACAGCTCACTTCATTGGATGCATTCAGTGGAAAATACAGTGAGCAGATTTATATACATACAGAACGTGAAAAAATGGGTGTTCTCATACACACTCACTTCAGATGAGCTATTACCAGCAGGAGAGTGGAGGAGGGGAAAGAAAACCTTTTGTAGTGATAATCAAGGTGGGCCATTTCACTCTCACAAATCTTGGGAGACAGGCCAGTCCTTGACTACAGACAGCCCCCCAACCTGAAGCAAATACTCACCAGCAACCACACACCACACAACAGAACCACTAACCCAGGAACCTATCCTTGCAACAAAGCCCGTTGCCAACTGTGTCCACATATCTATTCAGGGGATACCATCATAGGGCCTAATCACATCAGCCACACTATCAGAGGCTCGTTCACCTACACATCTACCAATGTGATATATGCCATCATGTGCCAGCAATGCCCCCTGCCATGTACATTGGCCAAACCGGACAGTCTCTCCGTAAAAGAATAAATGGACACAAATCAGATGTCAAGAATTATAACGTTCATAAACCAGTCGGAGAACACTTCAATCTCTCTGGTCACTCGATCTCTGACCTAAAAGTTGCTATATTACAACAAAATTACTTCAAAAACAGACTCCAACGAGAGACTGCTGAATTGGAGCTAATTTGCAAACTGCATACAATTAATTTAGGCTTGAATAAAGACTGGGAATGGATGAGTCATTGGACAAAGTAAAACTATTTCCTCATGTTTATTCCCCCACCCCCACCCCCCACTATTCCTCAGACGTTCTTGTTAACTGCTGGAAATAGCCCACCTTGATTATCACTACAAAAGGTTTTCTTCCCCCCCCCCCCACCCGCTGGTAATAGGTCATCTGAAGTGAGTGTGTATGAGAACACCCATTTTTTCAAGTTCTGTGTGTATATATATGTGTGTATATTTCCATGGTATGCATCCGATGAAGTGAGCTGTAGCTCACGAAAGCTCATGCTCGAATAAATTGGTTAGTCTCTAAGGTGCCAAAAGTACTCCTTTTCTTTTTGCGAATACAGACTAACATGGCTGTTACTCTGAAACCTATATAAATAACCTCACTGTATTTTCCACTGAATGCATCCGATGAAGTGAAGTGAAGCGTATCCAACTATACTCTTAGCCCAGCAGAAGAATCTGTCCTATCTCGGGGCCTCTCCTTCTGCCCCTGCATTTATTCCCTTCACCTGGGGATAGGTTCAGTTGAGCTACTAACCCTTTCATGGCCATCTCACCCTGGGACAGCCTGAAACTGGAAACCTGTGCTCGAACAGGAACTGTTTGCTAGGAAAGGTGCTGAAGACACAATGGAAGAGGAAATCCTTTGGAGTGGATTGAAACTATTCCAAAGGAAAGTGAATGAGAGAAAATGTCCAGCGTTACCCTCCTAGCGAAAAAAAAGAATTAAGGTCAGAAAGGACCATTCTGTCCATCTTCTGTGCAACACAGGCCCTAGAACGTCACCGAGTACTTCCTCCAGAAAACCTACGACATGGGACTGAGCCAGAGCACGTCTTCTGGAAAGACATCTCCATGCATTCGAGCCAGCTGGTCAGAAACAATCTTTCTTCTGCAGTGACGTGAAGTTAAAGGACATGGAGACGAAGAAAACCTCGACTCGGGTTGTTGCTGGAGCTGAAGCAGAGAGGCCAGGACAAACACGGCTAGGGCCCAGGACTGACAATCAGCAGATCTGCCGTTTTCTATTGCTGGCTTTTTGACCATGAGCGAATCTCTTTGCTTCTCTGTGCCTCAGTTTCCATCACTGTAAAATAAAGCTAATCAAGGTTTTGTTTTTTTCTCTCCTGTTTTTCAAGGCGGGACACTTAGAAACATTTGGGGCCTGTCAACGCGACCAGACCAGAGTGTATTTGTAAGCTGATGACCCCCACATGTTGTTCAGAAGCTATGGATGACACAAGCTCCTAAGGTTGTTCTGTGCTTAGCCCCTATGGCACAGCTGGGCTGGGCGGCCTTTTCTCACTGTGCTGTGTGGAGCAGGTTCTGGGCACTAGGGATATGAAGAGGCTGTCGGGGACTAATTCTTGAAAATAAATATCAATGAACTGCAACCCAAATAAAAAATCACTGCTGCTAACATTGGTGGGTGATAAAATAGTAGCAGAGTGGTAATTAATGATGAGGACAGGGCAGTGACACAGAGCAATCGGATCCCTTGAGACGCTGGACCCATTCAAAGAAAACAAGTTTGAAAAGAACCAAAGGAAGGGTCCTATAGCTAGCAACAAAGCAAGCAGGCCACACCTACAGAGTGGGGAAGTGTATCCAGGAAAGCATTGACTGTGAAGAGGATTTCGGGGCCATGCTGGGCAAGCCATTCAACATGAGCACCCAGGGTGATGCTGTGGTGAACAGGGCTAAAGCCATCATTAGATGTGTGAAAAGAGCAGTGAGGCACATAGGGAGGTGACACACCATGCGGAAGACTGATCATGGAATCCTGCATCCAGTTTTGGCTTCCACCTTTGAAAAAAGATTTTGAAATATTGGAGATGGGGCAGCAAAAAGCAATGAAACATTTCGAGGGCTGGAGAAAAATGTCTGCTCGTGAGCCATTGAAAGAGCTCAGCCTGTTTAGATGATAAAAAAGATCGGGAGGTGACGTCATTGAAGTGTTGAAGTGACTTCATGGAGAGAAAATATGGGGTATTAAAGGGCTCATTAATCTAGCAGAGAAAAGCAAAACAAGACCCAGTGGCTGGAAACTCAAAAGAGACCAATTCGTATTCGAAAGAGGGCACACATATTCAACCGTGAGGATGAGTCACCAAAGGAACAAACTAGAAAGGGAAGTGGTGGGAATTCCCCACCTCTTGATGTCTTCTAATGAAGACTAGATGCCTTTCTGGAATGTGTGTAGTCAAAAACTAGCTCCTATGCTCTACAGAAAGCATGTGATATTCAGGGGGTCAGATGACATGCTCTAATTGTCTCTTCTGTCCATAAAGTCTGCTAATTTATGAAAAACTGAGCATAGCATGGGGAGAAGCCTCTGATGTTTTACTGTGTGGTTGGTGTCATCCCCACAAGGAAGAGTCATTGAGTGGGGAATCCAGGGGAAGCAGCTGAAACATCCAGTGTGGCTGGACAGGGGCAGAACATCAGCACTGCAGGGGAGGGGTGGGTGTGGCAGTGACATCACAAGGGCCTTTGGCAGGACTTCAGCCTATTGGACAAAGGTGGTGGGGAGGCGATGACCTCACAGAGAGATCTTGACATCAGCCAGGCAGGACAGGGGTGCAGGACAGGGGCAACCTCGGAGATCCCTGTGGCTTTGCTTCAGCACGTCTCCTTCTCGAGGTCTCTCCTGGAGGACTGAGAGAGCATTCACTTGCACGTACGTGAGCGCAAGGAGGACCCTCTTTGGAGTTTTCTCCTTTTCTTTTTGTGGTTTTGCTAGAAAACAGACGTCCCTGTATAGAAGGTAAGAGCCTCGGAGAGCCTTGGAACCTGTTCAGTCTGATCCATCAGGTGCCGGCTGATTTTTAGGAAAGAAAACACTAGATTGTGGGGGCAGCATTTTATTTCCGACCTAGGACTTTGTCCCTTAGAATTACTGGGGACATTGGGGTTTCTCCTTTTTGTTTTCCCTTTTCCTCTGTCCCTCCTACCTTTCTCTTCTTGCTTCCTTTGTCCTTTTCCTCTGCTCTCCTCCCACCACCAGGAGCTCTGTGTGTGGAGCAGGGGCCAGGGGGCCGGGGGGAGGTTGTGGGAGGCCCTCACAGAGAGGTGAGACTGGACTAGTGCTCCGAGAGTGATCCCCTCGGTGGTGACCGGGGCCATTCTTTGGGCTATTTGATGTGAACTCTTAGCCTCCCACCCCTCAAAGTCCCAACCTTGATTGGCTGAGGAGGGGGGTATTAACAGGGAGGAAACTCTGGTCTTTAATGTTCTCTTTTATGACCAAGCAAATAAGTCAAAACCAGTTAGATGTTTGACCAATGTGGACGCTGCTCTCCATTCATTGTCTCGGAGCAGTTCATGATCCTCTCGAACATTCCAATTCTTCTGAAATAATTGCTGAATAATTACTAGGAACAATTGTTGGTCTCTAGCTTATTTGAGGGCAACTCTGCTACTGACTGGCTGCATCAACTAAGACAAGTCACTGCTCCTTCCTCAGCCTTCGTTTCTCCTTCTGTCAAGTACGAATAACAATCCTCTCCCACCTACCTCGCCATGGGTGGATGCTAGGGATCCACTGAAGAGTGTCACTCGGAGCAGTGCAGACTAGGGGGTGTCCTATCACACTGAGCCATAGCAGATTATGACCTAATATTTGATTTGATTTTCTTTTATTGTTTTGAAATTGTGAAGAGCAGCAACTACTTAGCTCAGACTGAAGCATCTCATCTAATTTTCTAGAGCACAGTGTCTCCCCTTTGTGTACGATGAGACAGTTTAATGCATTATGATAAACAGGAGATGCTCTTCTTTTGCAAACAAATATTTTTGCAAAGAATTTTCATCCTACTTGTTACGATTTCAAGAAACAAAGTGGTTTCATCTGAATGGATTTTCAGACAGAAAACAGTTTCCATGAAAATGTTCACACCTTATTTCCTGGGCTTTATCCCTGCCTCCGGGGGGTTGTTGTCTGTTAGTTAGAACAGGAGTTAGGACTGTTGTCTTCTCTTTCTGGCTCCGTCACCACTTTGCTGTGTGACACCTTGGGTAGGTCCAACAGGAACAGGGTCAATTCTCTAACTCCAGGCAGCAGGGAGCCTGGGTGAAATAAGGGATGTTAAGGCCGTCTGCAAAGGAGAAAGGGATGTTTCCAGGTGTTGAATGTCAAGAATTCTAAACTTTGCTAAAATGGCTAGTCCAGAGAAACAAGAACTAGTTGGGGGCAAACTTTAACCATTGTCTTTTTTAAAGCCCATTCAGGGATGTGAGTCCCAGAGAGCCTAGAGAGGGGGAGCAACTTGCCCAAAGTCCCACAGATCAATAGGCAGCAGTGGAAGCAGGAGTGACACCCCCTCTCAAAGGCAGGGGGACCAGACATTAGGGCCTGGTTGCAATTGCCAGCTGTGGGAGGGAGTGTGCGGCAGTGGTTGGTGAAGGGGTCCATCCATGGCTCTGACACTCAGTGTGACCCTGAGCTGGTAGCTGAGGCCCGTTTGCCTAGAGTAGGGTTGGAGTCCCATTGCTACAGCCCAGCTGGGTTGAGAGGCTCCAGGAAGGTGTGTAAAGTGCTGGGATGTCAGGATCCTGGAGGCGCTGTCACCTTCGCCCTAGGGCAGTGTTCTGCACCCCCCTGCTGCTGGCTGAGTTTCTCCGTCCCTTGGCAATAAGACAAATTCTTGTTTTTACAGCCAGTCGATAGCCCTCGTGTCATCACCCTGCCTGCTGGCTGGGCAGGGTAACTCCTGAGGTCACCACCCTCTCCAGCCTGCCTTGGGCTTGGAGAGTGAGGAGGAGGGTGAGGGACGTCTGCTGACCCTGAACATCCGCCATCCATCATACCATCACTGAGAGCAAGTGAGTGGCATTCGGGTTCCTTGGTGTCTTCCCCTGTCTGTGTGGGAAGAGGCAGAAACAGGGAAAGAGACTATCTCCAAAGTGGGATTTCATTTGCAAACAGCCCCCAAGAGCCCCTCACTCTTAGGCCAGGCAGGGGCTTCTTCAGAGCCGTCTCCAGTGTGTTTGGAAAGGTTCCAGCAATGGGGCTCCCAGCCCTTCCCTTGTGGGACACTGTTCCCCAAGCAGACAGTCTCTGAGCTGGGCCACACCCTGTGAGCTGTTGAGCCTGGAAATCAATGGGGAATGAGGAGGGCCCTGGTCTTCCTGTGCCTAGGGTCTCTGTGACTTTGACATGGGGAATGGTTTCGCAGGAGAAGTCCGGGCTCCTGGGTTCTGTTCCTTCCCTAGCCTGGGCGGGAGAGTCGCCTTGGACGACAGGAGGGAGCTGCTTGTCCAGAGTAACGGATGGTCTTTGGGACTGACCCCATTGCTGGAAAAGGATGAGACTTTCTGGCTATTGCAGCAGCAGGGATTATAAGGGGGAACGTTGGGAGCAGATCATGCAATGAACTCCTGCCCGTGTGTGTAGATGGCACTCCCTGCACTCCTGTCGGGGCAGAGGGGGCGGCTGTGGTTGGAGCAGGGAGGAGGAGGGATGGAAAAGGGCCAGGAGTGAAAGGCTGCCTTGAGCCACACTCACCCCTGCTCCCCGCTCGGTTCCAGGATGGCCAGGCTCCTGCGGATGTTGCGGAGGAAGGCTCTGCAGGTGGCCCCAGAGCCTGAGGGAAGCAGCTGCCGTCTTCCCAAGGGGCAGAGCAACCCCTGCGTCCCCGCTGGCGGGGAAGCAGGTCCCGTCCAGGCCAGATGGCGGAAGTGCCCGGCCTTCTGGAAAAGGACCCCGGCTCCTGGCGCAGGTGCCGAGCTGGGAGAGGCCCCGACCAGGCCCCAGTGGAGCTGGCCCAGGCTGCGGTTTGGCAGACAGGACCCAGCCCAGGAGGGGCGCCGGGCAGGGTGGCTCTGGGGCTTGTTGTGTGGGCAGCAGCGGCCCCAGGAGCCCAGCCCTCCTTCCCATCAGGAGGCCTCGCCCTGCCCGCTCTCTGAGGCCCTTCCAGCCCCCGCCGGCCAGGAGGGGGAAGGTCCCTGTCCCAGCACCGCCAGCTCAGCCTGGGACAGCGGCAGCACCTGGGCCTCTGGCAGCAGCCAGGCCGACGGGCGCCACTGCTTTGTTCCAGGTGAGGAGCCAGGCTGGGCTCCGGGAGGGCTGAGGACGGGATGTGAACACCCTGGGCCCAGACGCTCTCCCAGGGATACGGGGGGGGAGGGTCCCCATCCCAGGTGTCTGGCCTGAGCCATGGGAACCCCACGGACAGCAGCAGCCGTCACACAGCTGCCCCTTCCGCATGGGGACCTGGGGGTGGGGGCGTGCAGAGCTGCTGCCAGTTGGTCCTTGCTGCTCCGGGCGGGGGGAACAGGCACCTCCCCTGGAGTCCTGGGCAGGGGAGGGGGGCTCTGCTCTGGGCTTCGGCAGCTGTTGGGGGCTGAAGGCATCCCTGAGAGGGAGGTTTGGGGCCCGATCTTCCCTGGGGGCCTGAGGTGGGAAGGGGGGTCTTGAATCCTGCTCTGCCCACCACGCCCCTGTCCTTCCCTCCCTGGTGCAGGGACCCCCCTGGATTCGGAGCAGGAGGAAGGGGTGGACGTGGCCAAAGATGAAGCTGCTCTCAAGCTTATCCGAGAGCAGCTCCAGTGCAGAGATAAGGTACAAATGTTCCCCACCTGGGCTGGAACCAAGATTGCCCTGTCTCTTCCCAGCATCCCCACCCCCTGCCGAGGGTCTTGTCCCTCATGATCCACCACCCCTAATGGGGCCCTTTTACATCCATGATGTGGGACCCCCCGATGGGGGTGTTTGTCCCACAACAGCCGAGGTCGTCTCCCCCGACAGGCACTGTCCCAGTTCCTGATTCTGCTTGCATAGGAGTGGTGGGGGATTTGGACAATTGGCGGGTCCCCACAATCTCCCATTGAGGCCTGAGCCCTGGAGCTGGTTTGGGTGGGGCAGGAAGGTCCCTCGCTAACAGGTTCTCTCTCGCTATACCCCACTCCTGGTGGGTACAGGATGAGGGGCAGCAGCTCCTGTTCCTTCAGGCCATCTACCCCGCATGTCTGGCTGCACGGGAGAGAGGGGAGGACATGCTGGAGCCGCGCTGCTGCAAGGCGGCTGTGGTGAAGAGGATCGTGGTGAGTGAGACACGCCATACGGCAGCTGGAGGGAGGAGAGAGACATGGGATTGGCAAGGGTATGGCCAGGCTAATGGGTGGGGGCTGGGTACTGTTGGATGAGGCAGCAGAGGGCAGGGATTGCTGTCGCTGAAGACTTGGGAGAAGAGAAGGGAGAAATTCTGAGATTGGTGGGTAGTGGGCAGGGGGGGAATTGTGGGGCTGAGAGTGGGGGACAAGGAATCACATGGTCCCAGATGGGTCATCGGGATGGGGCTGAATGGGGGACAGTTTTGACAGGGAGGAGGAGAGAAGGGGATTGGGAGTGAGCTGGGCAGGAATCCGGGAAGGGGGACAAGTCGGATAGGTAGGAAAGAATCAGAGGAGCGGGAGGTTGTGGGGGATCCTGCTGGCCATGTGGGGCACTGGCTGTGTCATCTCCTCACTGGGAGGTGTCAGTCGGGCCTGAATCTTACACGCTCCTTTGTCTCCTTCGCGTCTCACAGGAGCTCATCGAGGAGCTTCCCAATGACTCGTCACCCAGCGCCGTCCTCGCCCACTCCCTGGCTGCAGTGGGCTACCTCTGGTACCGAGACAGCCCCAACCCCCCACCCCGCCGGCTCCCCTCACCCCAGTGCTGCTCAGGCCCACGGCTGGGAGTCACCGTCACTGTCCCTCCCAGGTCACCTCCCAAGAGTGGCGCCTCTGGCAGAGATGGTGGGGTGGGAAGGGTCACTCTCTCCTGGCAGGGCTCTTCTTTTCACTTCCATAACATGACAGGGGCCTTGGGGAGGAGCTCACTCCCGGGCTCAGATACAGGAGGGGCAGCAGGCTCCAGGGAACAGGAGCTATTCCTGTCCTGCCACTGTCTGTCTGGGACGCCTTGGCCTTGTCTCCCTAGCTAAGTGCCTCAGTTTCCATTCTCGCCAGCCTGTGCCTCAATCCCTGTGGGTTGGTGTCCGTGTTGGCGACAGTCCCACCCCAGTACTGCACAGTCTAATACCAGCTCCTCTCTCTTGCCAGCACCATGAAACCTGCCCTGGAGCCAGCCATAGAGACCCACCTTTTGCGAGCTGCCCTTCACTCTGTCTTCACCCTGGGCATGGAGAAGGACACCACCGACATCCAGGTACCTCCTCCTCCTCCATCCTCTTACTTTTCCAGAGTGGTCCTTGGTCCCTGCTCCCTTGATTCGCTGGAGCTCCAGATTTAGGGATGGGGTAACAGAGTTGGAACAAGCTGCAGGATTGGATTCTTCCCTCTAGCAGGGAAGAGATTACCCCTCCCTGGGGGTTTCTTTCTTTCTTTCTTTCTTTCTTTCTTTCTTTCTTTCTTTCTTTCTTTCTTTCTTTCTTTCTTTCTTTCTTTCTTTCTTTCATAAGCCATGTTTTATCCAGAAGCCCAGCTTCCATCCATAGCAACTTGGCTGTTTCATACTCTTCTGCCTACAAGGTCCTCTGCAGAGACCTGCTAAGCTCATGGATCAAAGGTCCAGGGGTTGTCAATTCTTGCGAATTGCCTGCCGTGCGATGTGAAGGAGAGAGGCCAGGAGATGTGTTTGGAGTCTCCCTAGTGCTTCCCAGAAACCCCTCTTCCCATTCTGTGGCAGGTGTAGGCCCAGGTTTCCGAACTCTGACCCATGCTTTGCAGGCTCTGCACAAAGTCATCCCAGAGGTCCTGGATGCCATGCTGGGGAACCTGCTGGCAGAGTCCCCAGACACAGACAGGCTCCACTTCATCTTGGAGGTGAGCCCCATTTCACATGAACTCTTTGGGGGACTGGTAAGGAGAGAGTGGAAGATCCATTTTCTACTTTGTCCTCCTAGCTGGGTCCCCAGTGGGCCGTCCTTGGTTGGGGAGGTCAGTGCAATGCAGTGTCAGGTCCTTCCTTCTTGAGGGACAGAGGAAAGAGCTGGGATTTCAAGCCAGAGCTCTGCCTGGTTCTGCTGAGTACTAAGCACAGGGCTCCTGGCTGTCTTGGGGAGTGAGAGTCTGAAAACCCACCCTTCCCCCTCCCCTCCAACACACACACCCCATGAGATTTGGGAGACGGTTCTCAGAGAAGAGGCACACGCTCCTTCCTCGAGAAACAGGAGGACCCCAGGGAATCAACCCTTCCCTCTGATCTGCTCTGAAATTCCTGGGGGGATTGTGTTCTCAGTCACTCCCTCCATCCCCCCAAGGATTTTCGTAGCAGGGAAGGGCCGAGGGTTCAGTCTCCTTTCTGGTGAACTGTTCAGGAATCAGGAGTTCTGGGAGGATGGGACCAGCCCCGACCCCGAACATTGTCCCAATCGAGAGAGACGCTGACAAGTTGTGACCTGCAGGGTACAAGCTGTGTCCTGGGGGAAAGAATCCCCTTCTAAAGCTCTGCCATCAAGGCCTCAGATATTCCCCCCTGCGCAGAATGTCTCAGGCCCCTGGGGCTGGGGGCATGGGGGGCTCATTTGCAAAGCAGGTACACCTGGCTACTGAGTCTGACCTGCCTCCTTTCCCCACAGAATATCAACTTGTGGGTCGTGTCCAGGGTGTTGCAGGAGCGAGCCAGGGCCATCAGGAACCGCACAGCCCTGCTGAGATACACAGTCTCCCTCCCTGAGTTTGACGTAAGTGACCTCCGACCCCAGCTTGCTGGCTCCAGGCGGAGGTGGGCTGGCTCCAGCGGGCTGCAGGATCTGCTGCTGCTGCCGGGGCTGTGGCTTAGGAGGGTTCTTCATGGGGAGGCAGAGTCAGAGCAGGGACTGAGCTCGGCTTGAGTCAAGTTCTTCTTGTCTTGGTTCAGTGTTGTCCCTGGGCCTTTAAGGAGACCATGATCCACCTCTGCTTGGCATCCCAAAGCAGCTCCGGGCTCCCTTGGCAGCAGAGCAAATGAAGGGTCGATCTCAAGCGCCTCTCCCCCAGCATCTCCTGCAGAGGAGCTAAGGGGAAGGAACCCTCTGGCCCAGGGGAGCTGACAGGAAAATGCTGATGGAGTCCCCTCTCCTCTCTCTTCCATTAGATCTCAGCCGAGTTCCCTAGGATGGGTCACCATGTGGCCCAGCTGGCTCTATTTGTCAGCGATCCAGACAAGGACATCAGCCGGCAGGCCAGGGAGGGGACTTACCGGCTCTACCAACTGCTGCTCCAACAGAGGGGTAAGGAACCCAGCTGGGACACAGAACCCAATAGGGGACTTAGAGTGACCACAGGTGGATAATGGGACCCCAGATCATTTCTCTCAGACTGACCCCAGCTGGAGGACAAGTCTCTCTCTGCCTCTGTTCTTCTCCACTCCACTGTGGACCCACCAATGGGATTGGAAGGACACAGAAACTGCAACCAGAAGGAGAAAAGTCTCTCTTTCTCTCTCTCTTCCAGGGCTGAGCATACATGACGCGGAGGATCTCTGGTGCTATGACTGGCACCAGGACAGAAGGCTCTTAGGCTACAAGAATACAGCCAGAGTGGGGGAGGTAAGGGCACTGTGCCAGGGCATGACACAGCTCAGGGAGTGTGGCTGGCTGGGTTCCCTGCAGTGGATGCCTCCTGGAGACAGGAAAAGAGCCCACTCCTTATTTCCAGCTCAGAGTTCCTCATCCAGCAACCATGGGACAGGCTCTTGCTAAAGGTCCCACATTGGAACCTCGCTAGTTGCCGTGATTTGAGTGTCTTACATGGCTGCATTGCTCCGTGGCATAAGGAAGATCCCCGGGTGGGTGAGTTAATATAGGATTATGGCTCTGGGTGTCTCTCTGCTCCTTGTCCCCCTGGCTGATCCCCAAGTGTCTGAGAGGAGAGCCCTGAGTCAGTCAGTCACGATTGCTTGATCAGACCCTTGTTGAATTCCCTGCACCCTGTAGAAGCAGAGAAAGGAGGTGGGCTTTGCCCAATTCCATTGGCAGTCAGGAAGCAGAATGCCCCAACCTGGGAACTGGGTAGGGGACATAGTGAGCTCCAGAGCCAATATGGACCACATGCCCCCCCCCGCATGTCTCCAGCCCTGGCCAGGGAATGGCAGAGTATCTGGACCTCAGCCACTGTTCCAAAGAAGCACATTGTCACTGAGCCAAGTTGCGGCTACTTGCTGCACAAGTAGAAAATCAAAGACACCCCCCGCCCCCGTCCCACAACTGTGGTGAGAATATCCAAACCTTCGAACGCACCGTAACACAGTGCCCCAAGCCTGGAGTGAAAGGTGAAATGGGTGATTGCCACAACATCACAGAGGAGGCCCTGGAGCGGCTCCTGGATTGACAAGGGCATCGACAGAACGCTGCTCCACAGACGCCCTGTGAGAGAGACTGTGTGAGCTTGTCCCGCCTCCCACAAGCTGAATTGCTGCAGCGGAAGAAAAGTCTCCGAGGAGCACCTGGGATGGGGACTGGGCCATGAGTCTCCTTGTCCTTGTGAGGCTGCAGGTTGGATTCCCCTTGAGGAAACCAAGGAGATGCAGAGGCCATTCCCAGCAATGAGAGAAATCACTAAGCTGTGGTGAAGAGACCTTTGGTCCGTCAGCTCCAATCCCCTCACCACACACAACACACACACACACTCCTCTAGCCGCTGAGGTGCAGGAGATCTCTCTGCTGGAAGCAACACAGGGTCCCCTGTCGTCTCGGTGCCCTGCACAGCAGACTGGGCCTGCTCACACACATTAGAGATCCATTTCCAGCCCATCCTGGCCCCTGCCAGAAATTGCCCTCCCGAAAGAGCCACTGGAGGCTTTGGTCCCTTTTAATAAAGGGGCTTCCCTGAGCCCTGGGACCCTGAAAGCCTCCTGGGGAATGAACTGCCTTGGCCACAGCAGCTCTCTTCCCCGCCCTTTGGGGCACTAGACGCCATTGTACCGCCAGGACTTGGAGGCTGGCTCTGGCCAATCTGCGCGAGCCTCATGTCCTCTTGGTTTTAGGTCTTTGGAAAATTCTTCTCCATCGGTCAGAAAAGATCCTTCCTTCAGACAGCAGTGCTGGCTATCCACGACCCCCTGCTGCGTGTCAGCCAGGCTGGGCTGGTGCTCATCTACGCCCTCCTGGGGGAAGCCCAGCAACTGATGGGGGTCACGGTAAGCAGCTGCAATCGACTCAGGAGCTTGGGGTGGGGGCCAGGGCCTCATTCCCATCCTATCGCCATTCACTGGCCTGGTGGCAAGGAGCCTAGTGGGGACTTCTGGACTTCATGGACTTCTCTTCTTAGGATGTGGTGCTCTGCTATCACTCCTGGAAATGACAGGAGAGTCCCCTAAGAGCCCTCTGGGAACCTTTCCTGCCCCACAGAGCTGCCCCCATTTCCCCATAGCCTAGTGTCCATGTCACCTGAGCCACCATCGAGAGTTGCTCCCTTCCCCGGCAGCCTGGGAGGCCAAGGACTGACTGGTGCTGGCGACTGACCAGGAAGGGCTGGGGCACATGGGCTTGGGAAGCTGGTCTTGCTGCTGGTCGGGCTGGTCCTGCTCTAGAGAGATTGGGAGGATTCAGTCAGCAGGGGCTGCTGACCTGCCCTGTTCACCAGAGCTGCCATCCTGTGGCTTCAGATTTTGTCACTGGGGTGACTTGGGGAAAGGTCTCGACCTCTCCCCATCCCACTTCACTGCTGCCAGAATCACTCCTGCCCCCCGCCACCCTGTTAGAGCCCCCTCCCTGCCCTACCTGGGTGGGGATGGAGGCGGGGGTGGAGGAGAGGGTTCTACGAACTTGAGCGGTGTCCCCAGGTGGGTTGGAGGTGGAACAGCTGTCAGGGGCACTGATGGGGAGGTGGCAGGAGCTCACCCGACAAGGAGGGGGGTTGGCACTGGAGGTCACTAGAGAGGACAGCAAGCCTCCATCCTGGGGGTCGTGAGCGTGAATCCACCACTCAGACATGAGCAGCTGCTGGGTGGAAATGATGGTGCTGGTTCCAGGTGCCGTTAATCCTCCCTGATTCCTGGGGAGTGTCTCTGTCTCTGACATGTTCTCGTTCCCCTGCAGCACGAGGATGTCACAGCCAAGGTCATGGGCCAGCTTCACATCATCAGGCACTTGCACCAGATGCCCGAGGCGCTGCAAGGGCTGTGGCTCGTCTGATGCTCTTAAAGGTTCCTCTCCCTGTTCAGCAAGTCCCGCTCCCTGCTGCAGGTACTGCTCTGTCTCACTGTAAATGCGGGGCTCGTGGAAGCGGAAATGGAGGCCCCTGGCACTCACAGAAATTCTCTCCCCTCTCTGTGGAGCTGTGTCCTTCCCTCGGCCCCCCAAATTCCTTCATCTGGGGCAGGAGCTCTTTCCCTCCCACCCATAGCCCTCCCCTCTTTCCTTGATCTCACCCCCATCCCATTCCCCATGCTCCCAGGCAGAGATCTTCCAGCCCCATTTGGCACAGAAGAACCTTTGTGTCAGGGCTACAGACTGTCTGCCCAACTGAAGCTCAGGAAGCTCCACATTTGAGGAGGTGAGGATGGGACAGAGGCTCAGGGCTAGCTTCATCTCCTGCCCTTTATTCTTCCTTTGGCCCTTCTATGGGCTCTCAGAGTCTGACATGAAGAGGAGCCTCTTCCCCCATGTCTTCTAGGCCCTGGGGTGTGTGACAGCCTCCCAGATGGCTGCAGTCAGATGCTGAACCACCTCAGGGAGCAGTGGGGGCAGGTCCCTTGTCCGAGGAAACCAAGCAGTGGTAGTTCTGAAAGAGGCTGAGAGGGAAGACCCCACTCCCTCATGGAGGTAAGAGCCATTGACTTCTTTGGGCATCTGGGTTTCTTGGGGGAGAAATGGGATCCCTGTTGCATAGCCTGGCTGGGAGCTTCCCCCATCCCTGGGATAGAGACATCTCCATCAATGTGCCACCCTTGTTTTTTTCCTAGCAGGAGGCTCCCCAGAGAACTCCTCAAACCTGTTCTCCTGGGAGCGTTTCTGGGAGGAGGCTCCCGTCCCTCAGTCTCCGACTCCATCATGCAGTCTCTTTCACCTAACATCTCCGCTCTCCAGCTCCACTTCCCGCAGCAGGACAAATGGACCTTCAGCTCCTAAAGAACAGACTCTGACCTCCTTCTGATCAGCAATGGGGTTTCACCATCCCCTCAGGAAACCTGTCAGCTGGGCTGGACCGGATTGGAAGGAGGAGGGTATCTAACAGGGTGGCTTGGCCTATGGCTGCCTAGCCTGGGGCTAGGCCAAACTGATGAGCAAGTGAGCCCCACCTGAGAGGAAACAAGGGAAAACAGCATCAAAAGTACAGAAGCAGAGCGAGCTGTTCAGTAGGCGGCCTTGGGCCAAAACCTGGAGTCCAGGGTAGGACAGGGTTCTCTCACCGTCCCTAAGGAAGGGGACACAGAAGACCATAGAAACCCAAGAAGGGCAGGCCGAGCCGAAATCAGGCTGAGGCAGAACTCCCCACGAGGGTGGAAGGCCTTGTTTCTGTTCAAGACATTTTTGGACTTCTTTTGCAAGGAGCACGTGTCAGGAAGGAGTGGACTAGAGTACCGTCACCTGGTTGGAGGGCTGAGTTCCCAGCCAGCAAACTGCAAGAGTGAGTATCAGCGGGGTTGCTAGCCCAGCTAGAAAGTGGTGACACGAGGCCTGGCCAGCATCTAGCGGTGAGTGAACTCTGGTACGCACCTGCTTCCATTCTGGAAACAGCCTGGTATTGGAGAGTGGGTGGGGAGAGCAGGGAGGTGGGAGGGGTTCCTGAGGCTGGGGTGGGGAGGAAGCTGTGGGGCTGGGAGGGGAAGGACATGGCCCAGCTTGTGGGAGGGATCCTGCTGGCTGTGTCTGGAGCCCTGTGTAGCCTCTTCTGTGGGAAGTTCCCATGGATCAGTGGGGCCTGAATCTCTCCTGCTCCTTTGGTCTCTTTGGGCTTCACAGGAGATGTCTGGTGAACTGCCCTTGGACTCTGGGCCCAGCACCGCTCAGAAATTATTCACTACCTTCAGAGAGACAGGGCACAGCTCAGCCTGTTGGGTAGGCTGGAGACTCACACTTCACTCGAACACACAACGCTGAGGTGCTTTGGGAAGCACAGTAACAAAGAAGAGATTTAAGTGAAAGTAAGCAAGAGAAAATGACAAATTTCAAACAGACAAACAAAATACAACACACTTTGTAGTCACTTCAACTGAATCTTAACAAGTCACAATCTTTGCCTTAGCAGTTTCCAGACTAACACCTCAGCTTTCCTAACAGACCTTCTTTGATGTCCCTATAGGGTTCAAAACTTCTCTGTCGAATCCGCGAATTTGATTGCTTCGTCTTCTGGTTTCAGATCCTCTGTTCTCCTTCTGGGCTGCCTGGACCCTGACTGTAACATCTCTCTGTTCCCAGCCTCTTACACAGATGTGTGCTGCAGCCAGCCCAGCGCAGGGAGCAGTGGGGACAGATGATCTCATCCTGTCAGACCAAGAAACAGGGGTCCCAAAGAGGCTTAGATGGAAGATCCCAGGCATGTCCTGGAGGTAAGAACCGTCCACTCTTCTGGGCACTTGGGGCTGTTCCATAGCCTATTTGTCATCATGACTGTGTTTTTGTATTCTCAGAGGATGCGTCCGGTACCCTGGAGACTGTTTCGTGGAGGAGGTTTGAGCGGGGAGAGATCAGTCACTGTCGTGACCCCTGGGTCATTAACCCAGGTCTGCAGGGTTCCTGGGAGCAGTCACCCTCCAGCACGCCACCTGGAAGCCTACGAAAAACTGCTTAGCTAGGACTGATGAAGTCCAGACCCAATTTGAGGCTCCATCCCTGAGGCCCATTGGCAGAGTCCCAGAGCAGCTAATCGGCCCCCGGGACCTCCTTAAACCAGCAGCAGGAACAAGAAGCTGTCTGAACACCCGAGCTCCCACCCGCCTCCTCTGGACCGTGTGTTGGCTGTTCTGCTCCCACTCCCCAGGCTTGATTTCCTGGCATCTGGACTCGGGGTGACTCATCTGACTTGAGGTGCTGAACACAATTTGGTCTTTTGCTTCTGCTCTTCCAGTGTCCTGACCCAGCTGACTCTCGACTCCTGTCTTGTGAGTGTGGACTCTGCCTCTGACCACTAGATCTGGCTGCCCATGACTCGGCCATGACACTGACTTTTCTACAATTCCTCCAGTGCCCTTTTCCGCTCTCCAGCTCTGCTCTCCCAGGAAGACACACCGATCCCTTGGCTCCCAGAGTCCTGCTTGCCTGCTAGTCAAGGGCTCAGGGGGAGAGCTTGTCTTGCCCCCTCCCCCACCACAGCTGCTTTTCCTCCGGTCTCTCCCTAGCGCAGAGGAGAATCAGTCCTGGCAGCAATTCAGGAAGTCACAGAAGGGACGGTCTGCTCAGCTCCCTCTGCAATGCCACTGCCCGAGACCATTACGAGTGGGTGCCCAGTGACTGTGCCGGCAGCTCCTTGAGAGACTCCTGGGGCAGGGCAGTCGTGTTTCCCGGTGACCGCGGGAAGCCATGCAAAGAGTGCGGCATTGAGGAGACTCTCCTGCTGTCCCAAAGGATTTCTGTTCTCCATGGTCAGACCGTGGGGCCGGGTGGCAGAATGGGGAAGAGCTGGTTGGTGATGAGTCGGTGGATTCACCATACAGGTGGCAGCAGCTGCAGATCCTGGAGTCCCTGTGGTCGGGTTACCATGCATCCCGATTTTCCCAGACATGTCCGGCTTTTGGGGTTTTCAATCGTCCTCCGGGAGGAATTTGTAAAACTCTCAAAAGGTCCGGGATTTCCCTCCCAATGCAGCATTCTCGGGGCGGGAGGGGAGCTGCGCGCTCTGCCGGGGAGCACGGCACTGTGTCTGGCTCCGCACCCCAGACACACTGCTCTGATCAGCAGGGTACGGGGGCCGGGGGGCCGGAAAAGGGGCATGGGGTCCCAAGGGACAGTCAGGGGACAGGGGGGGTTGGATGGGTCAGCGGTTCTGGGGGGAGCCTGTCAGGGGGTGGGCATACGGAGAGGGGTCGGGGGAGTCAAGGGACAGGGAGCAGGGGGGGTTAGATGGGTCGACGGTTCTGCGGGGGCAGTCAGGGGACAGGGAGTGGTTGGATAGGTGTGGGAGACCCAGGGGTCTGTCAGGGGGCAGGGGTGCGGATAGGGGGCGGGGCAGTGGGGGACAGGTGGGGGGATCTAAGGAGGGGGCAATTGGAGACAGGGAGAAGGAAGGCTTAGATAGAGGGCAGGGTCCTGGGAGGGGGCGATCAGGGGACAAGGAGCAGCGGGGGTTGGATGGGTTGGTGGTTCTGTGGGGAGCAGTCAGGGGGCAGGAAGTGGGAGGGAGTAGATAGGGGGCAGGGCTACAACTCCCCCCCCCCCGCCCCCGGAGTGTCCTCTTTTTTGAAAGTTCAAAAATGGTAACCCTACCCTATGGGCCCAGCCTCCACTCCTGAGAGTTGAGGCGAACCTTCCCCTGTTCTCAGGGAGTCTTTGGCTTTCGCGGCTGGGCCTGCCTGCCGAGACAGAGGACTCAGTGTTTCGATCAGGCTGCTCAGTTGCAAATGCAGCCACCCAAAGATGGGAAGAATGGAAGCGAAAGAGCAAAGGTTGACCCTCCGCTGAGCTCCTGCCATCAAGTGAGCCCAGCCTGGGAGAGACGAGGGAAAGCTCCAAGGTGGCTGGTGGCTGCAGGGAGCCAGGGGAGGAGAATTAAATAGTTAATGATGAATTCTACGGGCTTTGTCTTGTGTGGTGAAGGGTTTAAAATGGGTCTAGTTACTATCACATTCAACTTTACAATCGCTGTGTCTGATTGAAGAGCAGGTCTGGAAAGGTCAGAGGTCACTCGAGGAGCTTCAAGTCTCCGATTCTGTCCCTATTGCCTGCTTTGACCAGCTGATCTCACCCCAACACATCCCTCAGGTGGTCGCAGTGGTGAGCTCTTTCCCTCTTTTTCTGGATGAGCCGCCAGCATGGGGACAGGATACATCTGGCCAAGGAAATGGAGAGGCATGGGGGTCACTTGCAGAGGCATCCAGAGAACTTGCAGAGTTGCCTGTTAATGCAGCTCCTACAGGGGAGCACGGTAGGGTACCGTGCACTCAGGGGCACCATTTCAAATTTTGGTGGTGACAGGGAGGATAATTTCACCATGATTCAAAGGGCCACTTTGGCACCTGAAAACTCTAATGTGTTGGCAGATAACCTAGCAATGACCTGACAGGAACACTTGCCAGACTGCTTTCCGGGGAAGACAGCTATAAGAATGGATCCAGGGAATGGTTCTGTATCTCTGAGCTGTTTGGACACTTTCAGGGAACATTCCCGATGCAAGACAGAGATCCCCAAAGTTATCCTGTGTAACCCTGAGAGACTTATGGAAAACTAGCAGATACCTCATCTCTGCTGTCACTTTGCACTGACAAACTTGGACTGTCCGAACCTGTCCATGTATTTTACCTGCTTTAAGCTCTCAACAACTTTCACATATAAAAGAAAGAAAATTAAATAAATGATGTAGTTACACCGATATAGGGCCGTAGCCTAAACCCGACCTCAGAGCTGTCCCATTGAAATGGAATTATTCACAGCAGTCATTAAAGTTAAACATGCACGTAAGCGTTTCCAGGGCTGAGATTAAGGCCACAGTTTATGAGAGGTGCCAACACAAGAAGAGAAGAGCGGTTCAAAAACTGAAATACCACTTGGAACTTGGCCCAAACAATGCATCATGACAAATAAACTCCTCTTGTTATACAATAATAGAGCTGGTTCAAAATGGTTTTACACTCACAATGCAACCTTTGAACTAAAAATGCCACTTTGGATTGCATTGATCATTTGAAAAAAGTTCCCGTTTAAAAAAAAACATTTTGGATTTCTCTGCCCACTTGAGAGAGAATGTGGCGTTTTTCCCACCAAAACTAAACAGAAATTTGATAATTTAAAATATTTGCAAATAAGTTTGAATATGGGGGGGAAGTGGTTTCTTCTTCAATTTTCATGACCCTCCCCACCCCTGCTATTTTTGACCAGTTCTAATTATGAATAAATGTCTGTCTGTCCATGAATGATAAATATGCCTGCTACTGAAACATTTACAAACAACGGCTCTCATCAGGAGCACTAAGGTCACATTACGCAGAGAAACACCCAGGCCTGCAGGGTTCACATTCTCAAAGACATAAACCGCCCCAGGATGGGAATGTCACACACAACACAGCGTGACTGGCCCGGGTTGGTTAGGTGCATGTTTTGCTGTTGTGAATCCAGCCCTAACCGTTCATCGGGACAAGTCCTCAGCTCCCTGCAGCTGTCCTGTTACCCAGGTCACACGGTGCAGGTTTCCTCTCACCCATCAGACTTTGTTTTTAAAGGAAAGCTGAGATGCAGGAGATCAAGGTGGCGCTTCCAATGAACAAGTACCAGGTCACCTACCCCATGGGATTCAGGCCTCGTATGGTCCTTGCTCCAGATCCCCTAACTCTGTGGTTCTCAAGCAGGGGTACAGGTATCCCTGGGGTACACAGAGCTCTTCCGAGGAGTAGGTCAACTCATCTAGATATTGGCCTAGTTTTCCAAAGGGCTACATAAAAAGCACTAGCGAAGTCAGTGCAAACTAAAATTTCAGACAGACACTGACTTGTTTAAACTGTTCTATACGCCACACATGGACATGTAAGTACAATACTTATTTCCAATGGGTTTATTTTATAATTATTTGGTACAAATGAGTCAGCAATTTTTCAGCAATAGTGGCTGTGGCAACATTTGTATTTTTAGGTCTGATTTTCTAAGCAAGTCATTTTTAAGTCAGGAGAAACTTGGGGTACGCAAGACAAATCAGACTCCTGAAAGGGGTGCAGTGGTCTGGAAAGGTTGAGAGCCACTTCCCTAACTCACCTCACAGCCTGGGACGTCTTCTCGACTGACGCTCTGCAGGAAAGTTAGAGATGAAGGACAACACCAGACCCCACCTTCCCATTACGGGGAGGGGGAGGAAAGACTCACCCCTGGGCCTTTCCTTGTTACAGGGACCCACAGTGACATGGACTCTTTCTCACTCTGCAGCTTCTCAGGCTCTGCTGCTGGGAACAGCTGCGGGTGGATAAGAGGCAGCCAGGTTCTGTCTGAGACGTGTGCCGCGGAGCTCAAATGGATCTGCCAGAAAGAAGCGGCCCTGATATAAACAGTGCAACTGAGGATCCACATTTGTGTAGCTGTAATGTGAAGTACCCCCTGTTCAGTCTCCTGGGTAGGGCCCTACCAAATTCACCCATCCAGTTTGGTAAATTTCATGGTCACGAGATTTTTAAAAGTCTTTCCTGGGCTGGAGGGGGGGCCCTCTATCCCCCCTCCCTTCCCCCCCTTTCCCAGGCTGGGGGGGGCCCTCTGTCCCCTTCCCCCATTTACCGGGCTGGGGGGGCCCTGTGTCCCCCCTCTCCATTCCCCCCCTTTCCCTTGCTGGGGGGTGCCCTCTGTCCCTCCCTCTCCCTTCCCCCCCTTTCCCGGGCTGGGGGGGCCCTCTGTCCCCCTTTCCACCCTTTCCTGGGCTGGGGGGGGACTTTGTCCCCCTTCCCGCCCTTTTCCTGGCTGAGGGGAGGCTCTGTGTGCCCCTTCCCCCCCCTTTCGCGGGCTGGGGGGGCCCTCTGTCTCCCCTTTACCTGCCCCCCTTTCCCGGGCTGGGGGGTGCCCTCTGTCCCCCCTCTCCCTTCCCCCCTTTTCCCGGGCTGGGGGTGCCCTCTGTCCCCCTTTCCACCCTTTCCTGGGCTGGGGGGGCCCTCTGTCCCCCATCTCCCTTCCCCCCCTTTCCCAGACTGGGGGGAGCCCTGTGTCCCCCCTTTCCCTTTCCCCCCTTTCCCGGGCTGGGGGGGGCTCTGTGTCCCCCTCTCCCTTCCCCCTCTTTCCCGTGCTGGGGGAGGCCCTGTGTCCCCCCTCTCCATTCCCCCCCTTTTCGAGGCTGGGGGGGCCCTATGTCTCCCTTCCCCCCCTTTCCCGGGCTGGGGAGGGGGGCCCTGTGTCCCCCTTCCCCCGCTTTCTCAGGCTGGGGGGGCCCTGTGTCTCCCTTCCCCCCCCTTTCCCAGGCTGGGGCGGCCCTGTGTCTCCCTTCAGCCCCTTTCACGGGCTGGGGGCCCTGTGTCCCCCTTTTCCCCCTTTCCCGGGCTGGCGGGGGCCCTCTGTCCCCCTTCCCCCATTTCCCAGGCTTGGGGGGCCCTCTGTCCCCCTTCCCCCCTTTCCCGGGCTGGGGGGGCCCTCTGTTCCCCTTCCCCCCTTTCCCAGGCTTGTGGGAGCCCTCTGTCCCCCCTCTCCCTTCTCCCCTTTTCCCTGGCTGGGGGGGCCCTGTGTCCATCCTCTCCTTTCCCCCCCTTTCCCGGGCAGAGCGGGGCCCTGTTCCCCCTCTCCCTTCCCCCCCTTTCCTGGGCTGGGGGGGGCCCTGTGTCCCCCTTCCCCCTTCTCCCCCTTACCCAGGCTGGGGGGCCCTGTGTCCTTCTTCCCCCCCTTTCCCAGGCTGGGGGGGCCCTCTGTCCCCTTCCCCCCTTTCCCATTCTGGGGGGGCCCTCTGTCCCCCCTCTCCCTTCCCCCCCTTTCACGGGCTGCGGGGGGCCCTCTGACCCTGCTCCCCCTTCCCCCCCTTTCCCGGGCTGGGGGGGCCCTGTGTCTCCCTTCAGCCCCTTTCACGGGCTGGGGGCCCTGTGTCCCCCTTTCCCCCCTTTCCCAGGCTTGGGGGGCCCTCTGTCCCCCCTCTCCCTTCCCCCCCTTTCCCGGGCTGGGTGGGGCCCTGTTTCCCCCCCTCCCTTCCCCCCCCTTTCCCCGGCTGGGGGGGGCCTTTGTCCCCCTTCCCCCGTTTCACAGACTGGGGGGGCCCTGTGTCCCCCCTCTCCCTTCTCCCCTTTTTCCTGGCTGGGGGGGGCCCTGTGTCCCCCCTCTCCTTTCCCCCCCTTTCACGGGCTGTGGGGGGCCCTCTGACCCTGCTCCCCCTTCCCCCCCTTTCCTGGGCTGGGGGGGCCCTGTGTCTCCCTTCAGCCCCTTTCACGGGCTGGGGGCCCTGTGTCCCCCTTTCCCCCCTTTCCCGGGCTGGCGGGGACCCTCTGTCCCCCTTCCGCCATTTCCCAGGCTTGGGGGGGCCCTCTGTCCCGCTTCTCCCCTTTCCCGGGCTGGGGGGGGCCCTCTGTCCCCCTTCCCCCCTTTCCCAGGCTTGGGGGGCCCTCTGTCCCCCCTCTCCCTTCCCCCCCTTTCCCGGGCTGGGTGGGGCCCTGTTTCCCCCCTCTCCCTTCCCCCCCCTTTCCCCGGCTGGGGGGGGCCTTTCCCCCCTTCCCCCGTTTCCCAGACTGGGGGGGCCCTGTGTCCCCCCTCTCCCTTCTCCCCTTTTTCCTGGCTGGGGGGGGCCCTGTGTCCCCCCTCTCCTTTCCCCCCCTTTCCCGGGCAGAGGGAGGTCCTGTTCCCCCCTCCCTTCCCCCCCTTTCCCGGGCTGGGGGGGCCCTGTGTCCCCCTTCCCCCTTCTCCCCCTTACCCAGGCTGGGGGGCCCTGTGTCCTTCTTCCCCCCCTTTCCCAGGCTGGGAGGGGCCTCTGTCCCCTTCCCCCCTTTCCCATTCTGGGGGGGCCCTCTGTCCCCCCTCTCCCTTTCCCCCCTTTCATGGGCTGTGGGGGGCCCTCTGTCCCTGCTCTCCCTTCCCCCCTTTACCGGGCTGGGGGGGCCCTGTATTCCCCCTCTCCCTTCCCCCCTTTCCCGGGCTGGGGGGGGCCCTCTGTCCCCCCTCTGGCTTCCCCCTCTTTCCTGTGCTGGGGGAGGTCCTGTGTCCCCCCTCTACCTTCCCCCCCTTTTCGAGGCTGGGGAGGGCCCTATGTCTCCCTTCCCCCCCTTTCCCAGGTTGGGGAGGGGGGCCCTGTGTCCCCCTTCCCCCACTTTCTCGGGCTGGGGGGGGCCCTGTGTCCCCCTTCCCCCCCTTTCCCGGCTGGGAGGGGCCCCGTGTCCCAATTTCCCGGGCTGGGGGGGGCCCTATCTCACCCTTGCCCCCCTTTCCCGGGCTGGGGGGGGCCCTGTGTCCCTCCTCTCCCTTCCCCCCCTTTTCGAGGCTGGGGGGGGCCCTATGTCTCCCTTCCCCCCCTTTCCTGGGCTGGGAAGGGGGCCCTGTGTCTCCCTTCCCCCCCTTTCCCGGGCTGGGGGCCCTGTATCCCCCTTCACCCCCTTTCTCAGGCTGGGGGGGGCCCTGTTTCCCCCTTCCCTCCTTTTCCCAGCTGGGGGGGGCCCTGTGTCCCCCTTTCCCGGGATGGGGCTGCCCTGTCTCCTGTTGTTTCAACTCCTGTTTTTCAAACAAACATTTTTCCTGTTTAGTTGAAGCCCTTTTGCACAAACTCTTCTAAATCATGCTTCCTCTTAGTCATTCCCCAAAGCAACACATCAAATCAAATTCTGCTCCCCATTATATGGGAGTGAATCCAAAATAACTCATTGATCACTATCCAAATTTACACCAGTGTAAGTGAGAGCAGAATTTGGGCCTATATAGTACAAATTGAAAAATACTGCTGTATTGTCTTGGGAGACAGCGGCTGTTTCTCTTAGAAGAACTATGGTATTGTCTTATGAAAACCTTCACGTGCAGAAGTGGTGAGAAAAGATGAATGTGTGAAGCAATGTTTGAACCAAACATGCCAAACCCACGGAAAAATACACAGAAATTGGGCTTGTTTTTGGCTTAATTGGCTTGTGAGTTGCTTGTTGGCTAGGTTTTGGCTTGTAGGTTGTTGCCTGTTACTTTTTTTTTTTTTTATCAGCTCCTGGCAATCAGCGGCAAGGAGGGGAAGAGAGTCGTGGACAGCGGGCCCACCACAGTCCCAGACTGCATGCTCGGGGGATCTAATCACATAGAGAGTTGGGGTTCTTAAAAAATGGCTTGTTTTGACCTTGTTTTAAAATGGGATTAGCTTGATTTTTGGCTTATTGTGAAAGTTGGGGTGCTTATTTACTACATGAAAGTTGGCAACTGTGGTTTGAACTGATCCAAACAGCGATGACATTTACTCCACTCCCCTCTTCATTAGAAGCTCCAACTTTTCCTCAGTGTTTCCCCCTCCCCCATTTTCTTCCCTGTCATCAGCCATGAGAATGGAGAGTATGGTATGTCCACTTACGTACCTATTCTGCCACATGCCATAAGGCTTTGTATGAAGCAGCATCTCCCAAAAAAACATGTTAAACATGCACGGCCAAAATGCAGCAGAACCAGCCAATCTGTTGAAATACTTTATGCCTCTGACATCGCTCATGTCTTGTAGGTAAATGATAATGTTCCCTGCAAATCTGTTCATTCAGTTCTTTGGGAAGCACAGGTAAAGTCGCCATTCTTTTATTATTATTATTTTGTCTTTACAGTCATAAGCAACAAGATTCACTTGGCAGGTTCTTCCACTTTCTATATCATTTCTGTTTTCACCTGTCTAGTTCCAGTTACTTTTCTGGCAGCATGGCACCACTGCCTGGGCATTACATTCCAGCTTTATTTTTGGTCCCTGGAGAACATCCCATTTCCTTAAAAGCCTCATGAAATTCTGACACCAAATTCTCTGTGTTATCTGTTTGTATCATGAGGCTACCTGATGAACGTTAGCAATCCACATGCACAAGTGGGTGACTATCTAGTACTATAGCAAAGAGCAGTTTACTCACTTTTAGAGCCCTGGGCGGGCCCACAAATCTGTATCCGCCTCCGAGCCGCGATCTGCAAAAATTATCTGCGGATATCCGGGGATTTTCAGGGCTGTACACCGGGGGCCGGACTCAGGCGCCGGGGCACACGCTCCCCTCTGGAGCCCGGTTAAGGAGAGACGCCCTGGCAGTTGTGGGGAGCCGCAGTGGATCCTGAGCAGCCCCCTGCCCAGTGTCCCAGCCCCCGACCCAGGGCAGGTGGAGGGTCCCAGGCTCCCCTCAGCTGCCAGCGCTGCTCTCCCTGACCCGGTTCCGGCCCGGCCATGGTAAGAGCCAGGCGGACAGCTGTGTGGAGCTGCGGCAGACCCTCTACCTGCCCTGGGTGTGGGGCCCGAGCAGTCGCTGGCCCCTGTCCCGGCCCCCCAGGCACCGCCCAGGGCAGCTCACAGCTGCCCGTCTGCTCTTACCGTCAAAGCCCTGCACGGATACAAAATTTGTATCCGCATCCATGCTCGTATCCGCAGAAATGGTCCATGGATAAAAAGCGGATACCCGCGGATTTGCAGGGCTCTACTCACTTTTTCTCCACTGCACTTTGATCAAGTCCATTCATGTTAAATCAGGCTTCCCTTTAGGGTATTGTAACAGATGTCCCTCTCACCTTGGACAAGCCTGAACCTGACCCCATGTAAACACCATTGGATGGACATTTAGTAATGCGGGCAGTTGTAGCAACCATGCTACAAGCCTGAAGACCCTTGCTGTAGGTATTCCAATGGTTAGAGCCACGTGTCAGTCATGTCCATCTAACACTCAATGGACTGACCCAAAAATGACGCTCACAATCAGGGATCACAAATTTTAAGGCACCTTTATTCCCAATCTGGCTGAGACACAGCAAAAGATACAGGTTAGTTAGGATGCAGGGTACTTCAATTAAAGGGGTTACACTAAACAATATCCAACAGTGAATAACATGAGGGTATAACACAAGTAGTTCTAAGCCCTGTAGCCCCACATGTTCCGACTGATGACAGATATCTCTGGGTAACACCCAGTATGATCCCCAGGAGGGTGAGAAATTAAGTTAATAAAAAGATCTATCTAGAATTTATTTAACCATCCTGTAGCATTTCATAGCTATTACATTTCTATTAAATTATATTATATTTCATAGGATGATTCAAACAAACCTGGAGAAAGGTAAACATTTTCTATTCGATTTTATAGGAGTTCATAATGGGGAAGATGTTGACAAAGAAAAATTAAGGCAGAATATCAGGAAAAACTTGCTGATGGTGGGATACCAGCCTAAAGGATGAGGTGAAAGTCTTGGAACATTTAAAAATAAACCAGCCAAAATGTAAGCAAATGTACAATAGGGAACAATCCTGAAACAACAGTGAGATGGAGTAAATGAGAACTGCTGCATTAAGTCTTTTCCTTCTCGATCTTATCAGTTTATTTAAACTTTAGAATACACCCCATTCACAAGTTTGTTTGGGGAGTACATGGACTGCCCTGTATGTATGTCCTCAAGCAACTAAGGAGTACAAGTGTGATGCCTGGCAACTTGGCCAACACACTAGGAATTGAATCAGGAGCCTCTAGAGGTGGTTCTCGGGCTGCCAGCTGCTTGCAGCCCAATAAACACATGGCTGCAGCCCATGTGATATCCTCAGGGCCATACAGGTAATATATAGTGTGGATGCAGCCCACCTAACACAGAGAGAGTCGCATATGTGGCCCACAATGGTAAATACTTTGGGAACTACTGTGAGCTAAAAGCATGAGCAACTACAGCTTGAGCTAAAGAGCCAGATTTCTGTTACAGACTTCTATCTTCTGATTGGGCACACAAGGGCAACTGTGATACAGTACACAGTCACCAGTGGGTTACACGAGTTACATGAGTAAAACAAAACAAGCTCAAATTACAATCTGATAATTCATCCTTTTATTACTCTAATACATTTCTCTTAGACCCAGCAAGACAAGAACTGATATGGAACTATGTCCCCTTACATTAGGGTGAAGTAAACAAGTATCATAATGTGCATCACAGCAAAGGTTTAAAGCAAGTTCTAAAATTAACAAAGCAGTACAGAGAAACATGGAACACTTTTCCATGGATACACAAAACCTCTCTTTTTTATCAAGAGATTAGCTTACAAAATGTCTGCTTATCAGCAGCAGAGAATGAAACAGCTTCTTTATCTGTGGACTAGGTGATACTGGAAAACAAAACAACAATGGAATTCTTTTTTTAGCACTTTAACTGTCCAATTCATGCCTAACCTAAAACTTGATGACTAGGAGAGTGATTTATCATATTGATTTATTCAATGCTTTTAGGAAAACCGCCAGTCTGAACACCAACCTCACTTCATCTGAGCTTCTCTTAAATTTACAACACATTGTAAGAAAAAGGAAGGTCATGGACTAATGGACAATTTCCTGTCCAAATAAAAGATTATGCTGTGGATCTAGTGCAGGAGGACCTGTGAACTGTTACATCCAGACAGTATTAAAATGTACTAGAAATATATCTTTTAAAAAAGCATAGAAAAACAGTAGCTTGATTTTCAAATAGTCTCATTCCCAGTCCAATCAAACAGTTTCATGGAGGTACAGATGCTTTCATACTCTGATGACATAACTTGGATCCCTCAAATGGATTTTGCTGTCAGCCTGAACAAAATTATGGAATAACTACTTTGTAATGAGCTGGCCATTCATGCATTTAGTGAAAGAAATTCTTCCTCTATGAATTGGCAATGGGGAAATAAGCTAGATGTTCACGCTATTGCTATGGGAGAAAATTGGCCGCTTCCCAAACTGCTTTGCTTTCAAACTAGACCACTTTAGCAGTCACAATGCACCAGAGAAATGTGCTTGAATACAGTGTGAGAGACTGTCATGTCACTAACCATACATTACTATTAAAAATGTAATACTTCTCTATGAATTATTTAAAATGTTAAAAAGCAAAACAGACTGTGGGCGGGGTGTACCAGGCCTTTGTGGCTCCCTTCTGGAGGCTGCTCTGCTGCACTCAGCCTCCGGAGCAGTTCTCTGAGAGGAAAAGAGCAGCAAGTGTTAAACCTCCAGCCTTGCCTAAAGAGACATCCAGAGAGCAGCCGTTTTAGGAACCATTGAGAGCTAGTCCTCCAGCAGCTAGAAAGGCTGGGGACCAGTTACAAACAATCAAGGCTCAGCAGGCCAAAATAAAAGGAGCTGCCTGGGTTTAGCAATATGGTTCCTGGCTGGAGCCAATGGAGCAAGGTAGGATGTTCCCTATACCACAGCTAAAGGAACTGGGCCGGACCGGGCCGGGCCGGGCCGGGCCAAGCCTGGATCTATTTCTGGTCACCAATGAGAGTAGGAGTGTGGAAGAAACCCTGCTGAGTTAATTCCACAAAGGGAGTTAAGTCGCAGGTGGGTAAGAAGCCATTTTTGTTATAATTAATCCTGAAGGGCAAGGAACTCTTTCTATTGGAGTTTGTTGTACCCTAGAAGGGGTTGGACAGTGTGAGCCAGCTAGAAGCCTGAGGCCACAGAGGCCAACTGATAGCTTATAGGAGACTGAGGGAGCTTAAGAAAACAGCAACACTCAAAAAGACCACCACACAGACATATGTCCATGTCTTTTTAATGGCAGTTTTCAGAAGTATTCTATATATGCTACATCAGTTGAGGTAATTGAGCTGGATTCTCTCCTGAAGCTGGAAGAAGGAGGAGGTACCAAGGAGATGGCTCAAGCTCTCTGAATCTCAAGGCCATCTGTAGCCCCAACAAGAGTTGGAGCCACTTCTAGGCAGCTCTTAGTTGCACCACTGATGCACCATCCTTAATGGACCTCATACCAGTGCAGGATTGCTTTGACATGGCCCTTTCTAATGAATCAGCAGGTGCAGGACCTGGAGCCAACACATTTTCACTTACAGGCAATTCCCCTCCAACAGAGCCATTTTCCAGCCTCTTTGTAACTCCTGAGTGGTGAAAAGATGCCAGCCCTAAGTAGAGTTTGCAGCCCATTATGTTCAAATTGGATTATTCCAATTCTCTCTGTGTGCAGCTGCACTTGAAGACTGCTGCAAAACTCCAGTTGGTTTTGCTTCTGGAATCATAGACTATCAGGGTTGGAAGGGACCTCAGGAGGTCATCTAGTCCAACCCCCTGCTCGAAGCAGGACCAATCCCCAACTAAATCATCCCAGCCAGGGCTTTGTCAAGCCTGACCTTAAAAACCTCTAAGGAAGGAGATTCCACCACCTCCCTAGGTAACCCATTCCAGTGCTTCACCACGCTCCTAGTGAAAAAGGTTTTCCTAACATCCAACCTAAACCTCCCCCTCTGCAACTTGAGACCATTACTCCTTGTTCTGTCATCTGCTACCACTGAGAACAGTCTAGATCCATCCTCTTTGGAACCCCCTTTCAGGTAGTTGAAAGTACCTGTCAAATCCCCCCTCATTCTTCTCTTCCACAGACTAAATAATCCCAGTTCCCTCAGCCTCGCCTCATAAGTCATGTGCTCCAGCCCCCTAATCATTTTTGTTGTCCTCTGCTGGACTCTTTCCAATTTTTCCACATTCTTTTAGTGTGGGGCCCAAAACTGGACACAATACTCCAGATGAGGCCGCAGCAATGCCAAATAGAGGGGAATGATCACGTCCCTCAGTCTGCTGGCAATGCTCCCACTTATACAGACCAAAATGCCGTTAGCCTTCCTGGCAACAAGGGCACACTATTGACTCTTATCCAGCATCTCATCCACTGTAACCCCTAGATTCTTTTCTGCAGAACTGCTGCCTAGCCACTTGGTCCCTAGTCTGTAGCAGTGCATGGGATTCTTCCGTCCTAAGTGCAGGATTCTGCACTTGTCCTTGTTGATTCTCATCAGATTTCTTTTGGCCCAATGCTCTAATTTGTCTAGGTCTCTCTGTATCCTATCCCTACCCTCTAGAATATCTATCATTCCTCCCAGTTTAGTGTCATCTGCAAACTTGCTGAGGGTACAATCCATGCCATTCTCCAGATCATTAATGAAGATATTGAACAAAACCGGCCCCAGGATTGACCCTTGGGGCACTCTGCTTGATACCGACTACCAGCTAGACATGGAGCCATTGATCACTACCCATTGAGCCAAACGGTCTAGCCAGCTTTCTATCCATCTTACAGTCCATTCATCCAACCCATACTTCTTTAACTTGCTGGCAAGAATACTGGGAAGACCGTATCAAAAGCTTTGTTAAAGTCAAGGAATAACACGTTCCCTGCTGTCCCCTCATCCACAGAACCAGTTATCTTGTCATAGAAGGCAATTAGGTTCGTCAGGCATGACTTGCCCTTGGTGAATCCATGCTGACTGTTCCTGATCACTTTCCTCTCCTCTAAGTGCTTCAGAATTGATTCCTTGAGGACCTGCTCCATGATTTTTCCAGGGACTGAGGTGAGGCTGACTGGCCTGTGGTTTCCCAGATCATCCTTCTTCCCTTTTTTAAAGATGGGCACTACTTTAGCCTTTTTCCAGTTATCTGGGACCTCCCACAATCACCATGAGTTTTTAAAGATAATGGCCAATTCTCTGCAATCACATCCGCCAACTCCTTTAGCACCCTCAGATGCAGTGCATCCGGCCCCAGGGACTTGTGCTCGTCCAGCTTTTCTAAACAGTCCTGAACCTCTTCTTTCTCCACAGAGGGCTGGTCACCTCCTCTCCATGCTGTGCTGCCCAGTGCAGTAATCTGGCTGCTGACCTTCTTCGTGAAGACAGAGGGAAAAAAGGCATTGAGTACATTAGCTTTTTCCACATCCTCTGTCACTCATTCATTAAGGGGCCCACACTTTCCTTGATCTTTTTCTTGTTGCTAACATACCTGAAGAAACCCTTCTCGTTACTCTCAACATGTCTTGCTAGCTGCAACTCCAAGTGTAATTTAGCCTTCCTGATTTCACTCCTGCATGCCTGAGCAATATTTTTATACTCCTCTCTGGTCATTTGTCCAATTTTCCACTTCTTGTAAGCTTCTTTTTTTGTGTTTAAGATCAGCAAGGATTTCACTGTTACGCCAAGCTGATCACCTGCCGTATTTACTATTCTTTCTACACATCGGGGTGGTTTGTTCTTCAACCTCAATAAGGATCCTTTAAAATACAGCCAGCTCTCCTAGACTCCTTTCCCCTTCATGTTATTCTCCCAGGGGATCCTGCCCATCAGTTCCCTGAGGGAGTCAAAGTCTGCTTTTCTGAAGTCCAGGGTCCGTATTCTGCTGCTCTCCTTTCTTCCTTGTGTCAGGATCCTGAACTCAACCATCTCATGGTCACTGCCTCCCAGGTTCCCATCCACTTGTGCTTCCCCTACTAATTCTTCCTGGTTTGTGAGCATAAGGTCAAGAAGAGCTCTGCCCCTAGTTGATTCCTCCAGCACTTGCACCAGGAAATTGTCCCCTACACTTTCCAAAAACTTCCTGGATTGTCTGTGCATGAGCCTTAGTGGTATCTCCCATAGCAAGTGCATTTGTAATAATGCTCATGGTTATCTGCTGGAAGCTGTTGGGTTTAACCTATATATCTCTGATGGTTTTAATATTGGTGCATTGAGACTACCTCTCATTCTGTGTGACACAACCATAGGTGAGATCTGCTGAGGCCTTTGAGATAACAACACCACAGGTTTAGCACTGGGGTGCTGATGAAAGAGAATTTTCATTGGCGGGACCATCAGTGAAGGGACTCAATCTATTCCTTAGTCCAACAGAGCCTGAATGCATTGAGCTGTGGGGCATGGAGCAAAGCTTATCTCATATCCCAGGCTTCTCATAAATGGGATTATGGGCATAGTGGGGCAGCGGGGGGAGAACTGTTCTAATATGGGAACCAGGCCAGTTGTATTTTTGTACATTGTTTATATATGCACCCGGAGTTGTAAGCCTAACAGGCGATGTCTCTGTGCAGGAGTGAGTGAATTAGAGTACATTTCCTGTTCTTTGTGGCCTCTCAGCATGGTTTTATGTGGCAATGAAGTAGTGGTCCTGGCTATGATTTTTATGTGGGTTTTGCAGGTTCGTGCTTCACCAGCTTATGTATAGAGCAGGCAGTTTTGCAAACAGTTATGTTGCTGGCGTGTGAAATTCAGGCAACCATTAATGATGCTCTAGGATTGAGTCCTGCTCCCACTGAAGTCAACAGCATAATCCCTAGAGGGTCAAATCCTGCCCTTTCCTCCATGGATGCAAAAGGGACACCTGGGAACAGAATCAATCAGCCCTGTTGAATAGGGGATAGGATATGGAGAGCCATGCCGCGTGTGTGCAGACCTTAGCTCTGCTCAGCAGTAGCTCCCTATGTGTGCTAAAAGGGAAAAGAAGCAGTGGGCTAAGGGTGTGCCTGAGGATCCTCTTTTATGTGGATCCTTCTGCTCCCCACTGTCACACTCAGAGGGCGAGCTATGCTTTAGATGCCTTTGCAGTATCTCTTGAGTACACCCCTTCAAGTGACAGATCTAGGCCTGTCTTTTTCTCAGGGTAGAATTCTGCAGTTCACTCTGCTATTAGACTGGGTTTCTTACTGCAGTCCCCTTGTTTCCCAACCATGATAATTCCACACATCCAGCTGTATTTTGAACCTTTAATAACTATCCCTTTGGGAGCTTGTCATCAGTGTCTGATTCAAGCTTCTTCCAAACAAACACATTTGTTCATTAATCCAAAGGTACATAGCAATGAGAGAACAGGGTTTAAAAATCACAAAAAGCCTATATGCATTTCGCTTTACCTAACTTAGCCTTTCCTTGACGGTTTAAGTAGGTTCCACTTAACCCCATCACTGGGCTGGGTGAGATGCGTTCCCCTGTAACTACTGCTCCTTGGACATCCCAGACAGCATCTCTCCCCTCTTAAGTCTCAGGTTGTCTTTTTAACCATTCTAAAGTCTCTTTGCTTCATGTTTCTGACTAAAGATCTCCTGGGGTTTTGAGCAGGGCACCAAATTCACTTACGCACGTCTCCAGAGGGTACTGGAGGTGCTCTTCACAGAATGGATTGCTGGTATGGGCCCTCTGAACACCAGGAAATTGAATTCTATCTACTAGTGTTGTGTGTGGTTCCTGCAGGATTATCAACAAACTCACAGAGCTAGACAGAGATACTAATTTTTTGAATGTTTTGTATATATAATGTCCATGTTCTTCACAGCCACCCTCAGAGGAATGAAGTGTTTTTGGACCATTGTGGCTAGTGCGTTTTCAGAGCTGCAATAATAGAAAGGTCCAGCAGCTACTTCATAGCCTGAGTATGGAAAACTCTTTTGCCCCAGTCTCAGGGCCAGCTCCAGGCACCAGTGTTCCAAGCTGGTGCTTGGGGCGGCAGTTAGAAAGGGGCGGCAGAGTTTCCGCTGCGGCGGCTATTCGGCAGCAGCTCCTCAGTCCCGCCGTCTGCAGTGGCAATTTGGCGGCAGCTTCTCCCCTTTGCCATCTGTGGCAGCAGTTTTTTTCACTGCTTGCGGCGGCAAAAACTTTAGAGTCGGCCCTGCCCAGTCTGCCATGGAGCTAGCTAGCATCCAGCCCAGCTACTGGGACGAAGGATTTGGGAACAAAGTCAGATGTGCCACTTACTGCTAGACTCTCAGAATCTGACCCCATGAGTTAAGTTCCTTTGAAAACTAAAATGAATATGGGATGTTCCCCTATCTCCTCTGAGGAAACCCTACCAAGAAGAATCACTTGGTTCAAAAACAAACATAAAAACTCTGATGTGCATGTTCACTATCAGAACTGGACACAAACGCTTATACGAGTGCACATATTAAAACAAAAATTAAATTCAAGTACAAGTAATCTCTACTTTAGTTTACTTGAGTTTGTATTTGAAAAGAGAATTTATAAACTCAAATTACTTGCAAATTTTGAGAGAACCCTTGTCAAGGGCATGCGTAATAGAAACATTGGCCTGCCACTGCCCAGGAATGACTGGTATTGAGCCTAACTCATTATTTTATCAAGGATCTGGCAGTCAATCAATAGGAAATTATCTGTTCTGTATTGACGTAAATCATAGTTGGTTTCCCTTGAATGCTATGCCAAATCCTTGACAGAGTGAGTTATTGTGTGTTCTATGCCAGTTTTCTTTCTATATCAGTTCAACTACAAATTCTTCTTTGAATGCAATCAAATAGCAGTAGAATCCAAAACAGAACTATCTCATGGGAACACAGAAATTGCTATATCTAGTGCATCACTCTGCTTCCAGCTGAGGCCAATACCCGCTGCATCAGAGGTCTAGGAATTGCAGGGAGAAATGCACCTTTTCAGTTATGCAATGTGATGCATAGGAAGGGGCAGAATTCATTGGACCTCCATATTTCACCCTGAAATAGAAGATTAATTATTATTTTTAACTCCTCTACAATTTGTCTGTAGCACCTGTAACCCCAGCATGTAATTGCCTATCCCCAGAATATCTCATTTGGATCCACAAAGCATGATCCACGGGTGGTCTTCATAGTAATTATTACTCTTTGCTTCTCCACAGTTCTAGGGAAGCTCCCCTAGGTAGAGATTGCTTTGATTTAACCCCTTTCTCTCATGCTAGTGTTCACTGCATAGATGTAAAGGTTATTAAAGGTTATGAAATTATACAAGCCTCTTAAATGCTGTTAGTCCCACACTGCTCTGCTCAGTTGATCAAGCTTCAAAGGAAATGTAGCTCAACACTAAGCCTGCTTTGCTTTGAAGCTCCACTACACAATCAACGGAGGGATGGAATTTTCTCTGAAGCCAGGCTAATGCCAAGTGATGCCAGCAGATTTTCTTTCAAGCCCTGCTGTCGCTGTGCTGACCAGCACAGGATGGGGCCAGCACCAGCAGCCTGAGTTGCTTGTTCTGTGGAGCTCTGACTCTCCTCAGTTGAAAGGAGTGGGGTTGGCACTGGTGGCTATTCTGAAGTTCTGCTCAAGCCACTGCAGGATGAAAGAAGCGAGGAGGGAGAGAAAAATATGAGGGAGGAGACCACCAGAGAGAGGAGGAAGAGATGGGGGAAACGGAGAGGAGAGAAATGGGTGGGGAAGTATTTTTTAGAATTGTCATTTACAATTGCCTCACAAACATGAAGCATTTTCACGTGGTCCCTATCTGGTTACAGACAGTGGGCTAGATTCCCTAGATCGCTTGGCTGCTTTGCCTCACTGGAGCTGCTTGTACAAGCTGAAGCATACCTGGCCCTATATACTTATCCCTGAAAGTATAAACTAAATTCCTGAGTTACACCAGCTTTACACTGAAGTAACTCCACTGACTTCAATGGAGTCCTGCATAAAACTGAACTAACACAGCAGTGAATCACTCCCTGATTTTTATTTACACGCTTTTGGTATGATGATATTTTACATACCATTTGATTGAGATTTTTGGTGGATTAACAATCCATAAATTCATTATCAACAGTCAGAAATCACTTGTATTCTTTTTGCAATAAAACATGCTATGAATGCAATGGCACATTCTGGAATGTACTTTTGTTCAACCAATATTAGCATACTTTGCATCTGTTGAGGCATGAGGCACACACCTAAAATTATATTATATTTACAAAATTACAAATACTTACATTATTAACCCACTAACAAACCCACACCCAGGAATAATTCCTTGCCATTCAAGGAGTATACATATTGAGATCCCAGCTGGACAGTTTATTGATTAAAAGCAAGTCAACTAAACCACTTGCAGATGTCTGTACTTTATGCGAAATAATTATTCAGATAGTTTCCCAGATTAAGTGGGGGGAAAACCAGCTCTTTTGCAAAATATCAATTTAGCAAAGAGGTTAAGATTACTACGTTATACACCCCATATTTGTAATATGTTTGTTGAGCTTCACAGATAGTAAAAACACAATGCTGCATAGTCCATTTTATCTTAAATGCTTGCTTCTCCTTGTCCTATTAGCTGGCAGCGTCAGTGCAGACCCACAGAGCATGTGTGATTGGCACAACTTTTACAAACTGGTGAGCTAGGCCTGAGGTTTTTTGAAATCAGTGTTCCTTCTCCTGGGTTCCCTGCCTGCCAGGGCTGACAAACCCCCGCTGTCAGATGGAAGCACAGAGGAGCGAAGTGACTTGCCCAAGGTCACCCCAGTGGCAGAGTCGAGAATCTTGAATCCCAATACTTCACACTCTTCCCTGTACCATGCTGCCTTCTCTTGCCCCTCCCTATACACTCACATTTAATCTTAAATATCTTTCCTCGATGTTCATATTTCCCAAAGTTACTCTGGGGTTTAGGAATATGGTGATCACTGCTGCCTATTCTGAGCTCAAATAATGCTTTTAAAATCAGTCAGTTGAACTCTATTTTTCAATTTTTGCAAATTAAAAACAACATTGTTTTTTAACTTTCTAGAGAGCACAAAAAACTCATGCCAAGAAAGTATGCCAGTGTAAAAACGAATCAGCTACATGTTCTCATCAAAGAAGTTACCAAGTGTTCAGACGCAATAACACTAGAGTTTTGAGACTATATTAATCACAATGAAGTGTGATGATAACTACAGACAGTAGAATGAAAAGGACGAGTAAAAGCGTGAAAAAGAACAGAAAAGGATTATGAAATACAAGAAAAATGAGATTCCTCACTACAAAATGTGGAACACATTTTCCCTTTCATTCTGCATGAGTACAACTCCCAGGATAGAAGTTATTTAATTTTGAGAGGCTGGTTTATAATAATGACTGTTTAGGAGATGTAAAAGTTATTGTGAGGAAACCACAGAGCACAAGGAAGGAGTTGGAAGTGGGGTGGAGGGAGGGAGGGAGCAGGAAAGAGAAAAAAATATTAGATATTATAAAATCAGACTAAAGGAAACAGACACAACTCTGGAGGCAGGTTAGTGAGTGACGATCTGTTGTGGTGTATATATTCACAAAATAACAGTTACCAGTAATTTGTCTCTTGTATAGAGCCATCCTGCCAGAACAGATACCCAGTCTTGGGTACTAAAATATTCCAGAGAAGTCTTTGAAACAATAAAAATGCAACACTACAAGAGGTACTGTAAGCAGCAACAGGAGGTAATAGAATGTAAAAACACACCTTCCACATAAAGAAAAGGAGTACTTGTGGCACCTTAGAGACTAACCAATTTATTTGAGCATGAGCTTTCGTGAGCTACAGCTCACTTCATCGGATGCATACCACGGTGTCAATATCTCACTTTTATATGGAAAGAGATAATATGATTTTCAATGAGGTTTTAATGTCTTCACTGAAAGAAAGAGAGCCTCAAAAACAATACAAACACAGAGTAAAATAAAGCCATGTCCTATCCCCTATTGAAAATTACAGGAGAGGAAAAGTTGAATTATTCCTATTTCCTGAATCCTGCCACGAATGGATGGTTGTATGCTGACAAACGATTATATGCTGAGTGTAAGCTGGTTAGAAAATAGGTAAAACTTGCATTGGTTATGCAATTGGTTGGCGTTGATATTCAAAGGTCAAGGGGGCAGAAAGAGAGAAGCAACAAGACAAGTACTAACAGGGGATGAAAGATAAAGTAAGCCCTGGCTACCGTCTTTTGCACCCTCCTGCTAAGTGTTAGTTGTTTTTCCTGCCTCCTGCAGGGTGTAAATTATTCATTTTACACAACTCATGAAAGCCAGACCAGTGCAAGTTACATTCATTTATTATTTGCAACTGTTTTCTGACCAATTTACACCTTTATATCCAATGAATGCCACTATTTACACCACTGCATTGACCCCTCTCCTAAGGATGAGCCCAAGAAATGCTTTGTCAAGGTGTGCAGAGAACGCCAAATAGCTGTGTTATGAACCTCCTCGATAGGAACTGATCAGGGATTGGCCACAGAGGCCAACGTTCCTTGGATCACATGAGCCTTGAGATGGCCTTCAGGTTTCACATTTGGCAAGCTGTAGCAATGATAATGATTGTCTGATTTATTTTAGACATGGTTTGCTTAGAAACAGCAAAAACCTAATGTTTTGGGGTCAAACAAAACCAAAAGCTGGGTGGATTTTCTGAAGGAATCAGACTCACTATCCATATTGTGTTCCTGGCTCACACCTGGTAGCTCTGGCAAATATGTGCTGCCAAATCCACACCCGTCCAGTGGTACTCAGACATGCACCAATGCCGAGTGCAGGTGCGGGCAGTGTTGGGCCAACTTCGTAATATTTACAAACTGGACACTCAAGCAGGAGTGCTGGAACCCCCCCCTCCCTGCCTCTTTCCTGCTGAGGCCCTGCCCCTGCCCTGCCCCCTGAGGCCCCTCCCCCCCATTTGCTCCTCTTTCCCCCTCCCTCTGTCATTCCCTACATAGGTTGGGAGGGACTCACCTGCAGAGTGGAGGCTGGGAGCTGCAGCTGCCCGATGCAGGTAGGAGGTGGCCCTGGCTGAGTAGGGGCTGGTGCAGGTGGTGACTTGGCATCTCCCCACCTCTCCCACCTGCAGTGACCGGACTTTGGGTTTCAGATCAGGTCCCCTTTTTGGCCGGACTTTCCAGTCAAAAGCCAGGCACCTGACCACCCTAGTGCTAGCAGCTTCAACTCTGATGCATCCATACCCCAGACAGCCCTTTCTCCCATCCACACAGAAATCATTCTGACTTGGGTCAGCAAGCATGCAGGTCCTAGTACTCTGCTAGGGGGTGGGGTTAAAACCTGAATCTCACTCAGGTCCAAGTCCTGGCATTTTACGGTGTGGATGCCAGTCAAGCCACAGATCCAAATCAGAAGGGCTGCATAGTGCAGAATGGATGCGTTAGCATTGCAGTGAGACCTGGGTCCAGGAATTGTAAACCTGGGTTTGCAGTGCAGTGTGGACACTCAAGCAGGAGCTTGGAAACACTGAGTCCACATGTCCTGGTCCCAAAGACCTAAGCAGAGTGTGCAGTTTAGACATAGTCTCAGAACCAAGCTCCAATCAGGCTAAGACACCAATTGTGTTTTTTAACTCAGCTAAGCAAAATGGTGGAAGGAGGATAGCTGGATGTACTGTACTTCCAGCTGTTTCTTGGACTTCATATTATGACTGATTGGCACCGATGCATTTGGGGTCTGCACTGCTTACTCCCAGGTAACAAAGGAAGATAAGATGCTGTGTTTCGATTCAAGTGAGTTTTATTAATCCACTTGGAGGGATGATACTGGGGCCTCTGATGAGTTGGCATTAAGCACCCTCTGTTAGCATGTTGAAGCACGGAAGGCATTTTTGATTCATTGTGCTCCGTTCAACTTCTAACACAGCCCGCCAAGGAAAAGCAAGGAAATGCTTAAACATGCCAATCTGCTTATTCCCTACTTGCACTGCACATTCCTTCGTCATTTTCTACACAACTTCTCAGTTCAGAAGTATAAAATAAACCCATCTGCCTGGTGGAATTCTTAACACTTACTTGAAAGAGACAGTGTTACATGGAAATGTAAGCAGTGTCAGGATGAGCTCCACCCTGACATCTGGTGGTGAGGTGTGGCAAGTTGTGGAAAAGAACTTCAGGGGCTGATCTCATTTGCATAGGCACACCCACCACGCCTAGAATGAGACCATAGCTGCCCAAATGGTCACTTTGGCTGCTGTGGGATCCCCAGTGTCTCTGTTATTGGGGCAGGAAGAATGAATTGTTATTACCCTGATTATGGGAACTGTGCTTGGAACTGTACGTGGCCTTTTGTTATGATAGAGGGATTCACCATCAACTAAGTAGCATTCGCTAGGCCAGGGTCATGGGTTCCAAAACTGTGTGAAGGGAGAGAGGCTGGGGACAAGTATTAATACTTGGTGGCATGGGCCCCTTGGTGAGGGCCTTACATGTTAATTGCACTTCCTCTTCTCTCCACTGTGGAATATCAGAGCTAATTTTGATTTCATTAGAAGTCTAGTTATAGGCTGCTGAGCTCACTTTGGGCTGACAGGGCACCAGCACTGGGGCTCCCCTACTACAAGCTGAATTTATCTAAGAGCTGAAATCACTGAGTGTTGTGTTAAGTAGTGGGGGAGCCTGAAGATATATCGTGGAGCAGTTTGCAGGACGGCTGGTGAAGCAGTTCGACGCAGAGCAGTTTGTGGATGGCAGGAGCTGCTTGTGGGCTGTGGAGTTGAGCGAAGGAGTTCGTGGGGTGGCTGGCGGAGCAGAGCTGAGCGAAGGAGTTCGTGGGGCGGCTGGCGGAGCGGAGCGCCGCTATGGAGCTATGGGGCGGTCAGATCATGTAAGCTTCAGATCATGTAAGGTGCCTCTTACCCCCGTCCCATATCCACCCAGGTTCGGAGGTAAAGCTCCGCAGATAAACTTTCGAACTCTGGGGCTGCCCTGACCAGGGACAGAGACTTTTTGGGGCATTGGACTTTTGGGACTTTGGGTGATTTCGGGTTGTATTTGCCAAAACAGGTTATTCCACCTCGTAACCTTATTTTTATATTTTACTCACTCAAATGTTTCTCATTTTTAATATTATTTGTATGTTTTATCAAACCTCCATTTTAATATGTCATCTTCTTAATGTCAAATGGAAACCTTCATTTTCGCTCAACACAGAAAAAAAAAAGGCCAGTGTAGGAGTTTAAGCAATTAGAAAAAAATAGATTATACCCTAGACCTCTTATCACCTAAACTAAGCATTTATCCAAACTGTCTTATACTATCTAGAAACACCAGACTACTTTTGGAAGGTTATATATGGTAAAGAAAATTAAAATAGGATCTAGCCCCTTTTTACTTCACTTCCCCTTTCCCTACTCTTCTTTTATGGGCTCTTCTGTATTGGTATGGTCGCACTACTGCTAACAGAAGTGTAAGGCTGCTTCCAGTGACCTGTGTTGAACTACATCCTATAGAGGCCTACTGCTCAGAGCAACTGGAAGTAAGGCGATCTGAGATTTAGTTTCAGCCCTTCCACTGACTTGCTGTGTGACCTTCAGCAAATCATTTACCATCTCTGTACTTCAGTGTCGCCCCTCCATGAAATGGAGACAATAGTTACCTCTCTCAGAGGAAAAGTTGGGAGGGTTTGTTGTTTTGGTGAGGAAACTAAAAATGAAAAAAATCTAATGTCTTTAAAAGTCAGCCTAATCTAATCTGGAACTACAAACACTATTATGTGCTGATTATAACTGTATGGTAGTTCCATAGCATCACTATAGGCAGAGAGGCAGAGTTAAGGTTACTGAGTGCCTTAACTGTGCATTTTCATACCTTGGATATCTTTTAAGTTTTACCTTAAATCTGAATTGCTAGGTTTCTAAAGCTTGATATTTGAGATAATTACAATGTTCCTGTCATGTTTTTGTTCTTAAATTACCAAGAAATACTCACCCTTAACTCTGGTTTTAGGTATTTTTCATCTGGGGAATTATTTCATATAGCATTCAATAGTGCTAGGTGTCTCCCAACACACAAGTCACGGTCCATGCCCCAGGAATCTTACAAACTAACATCACAAATGATATTAACAGGAGAGTGAGGTTGCGGTTGAGGAAGGAAGGCCAAGGGTTACATCATTAAGAGAATATATTTACTCAGCAAGGGCACAACATAGTGGAGTGATTTCTTGGTAAAAGAAATAAGAAGTCTTAGCTGGCTAACTTTCTGTTGGAGTTGCAGCAGAAGCCAGGTTTAGGAGGAACTTGAAAGAGAAGGGGTCATAGTTTTGAGGACCAGCTCAGGAAGGGAGTGCTGAAAACAAAGCGATAGTTGAGGGACAAGTAGACAAATAGGGTAACATCTTTAGCAGAGGTGAGAGAAAGACAAGTGCAGTTAAGGGGCAAAGTTATGCAGGGCCTTGAAGGTGACAAGAAGAAACTGGATGTTGATGCAGTGAAACTGGGGGAGCCAACGGAAGCAGTCAAAGAAATGATTAGATTGATGCAGCAGGAACATTACTTTAGCAACGATATTGTGTATGGAAGACCAGAGAGGAGGAGGTTATCGTAACTGAGATAGGGGAAGTATTTCAGCTGTCTTGTCAGGAAAGAAAGGTCAGATCTTAGATACCAGGAAGGAAGAAATTATAGGGCTTGGAGGTGACTGGTATGTGATGGACTAGGGAGAGGAAGGAGCCTCCCTGCTTCCCAGGTTACAGTCATGAATCACCGCAGGAGGGTGGATGGTATCACTGACCAAGAATGGAGAGAGAGGAGGTTCTGGGGAAAGGATCAGCAATTTGGTTTTGCCATGTTAAATGGCTAATGAGATATCCGAGAGGAGACATCAGAGAGTCAGGCTGAGGTGAATCATGCTCACAAAGCTCTTTGAGTCCATCACCACATAAAAGACATTATAGTAGTGCAATGTTGTACTACAATGTGATGTACCCTTACTACCTCCTTCTGCACTATGCTTTTACAAACAGCAGAATACCTCACTTACCACAAAGTGGGAAAAGAATAATTAAATTTACTTCGATTTTTCAAATGTGCCTCTGCAGAGTGGAATGGAATTGTACACAGCCAATAAGAGCTTGGATTTTAACTTTAATTGGATTGGCTTTTCATTGCTTATACTGATGGGCAAGATCATGCTTAAGGCCTGGATATTTAAAAATACACACAATTTGTGCCAACAATTATGACAATTCATGTTACCCATGCTGGGAAGGTAGACATCTAACCAGCTTTCTGCTCCTGTATGTATCATGTGTACCCAGGATCACAATAATTGTGCACATTATGCATGTGCATATTAAAAATATATATATTCTAATATATAAATATAACAAAGATTAATCTTAACATCTGGACCTACAATTTGCTGTATACTTTTTGACATAGGTGACCACAACTTGAATATAGGTAAGACACAACTTAGGTAAGATCAGACCAATGATGTATGAGATGCCATTATAATATTTCTATTCTATTTCATATCACTACCACCTCTCCCTGGTCCTCTCCTATGCCTGTCATCTTCCTTACCTGTTTGCCCCCCTGCACTCTATCAGTAATTTTAGTTTTATCTGTGTGTGCATGTGACTGTCCATATTTTCTATTTCTTTGTAATTAACCCCACAATACTGCTTAAATGTGACATTTCACTCAAGTAGTTTTTCCTTTGTCTTTTGTTTTTATGCTTTTGCACGAGAAATGGCCAGGCTACTGAATATTTCAGAGAAAAGCAAAATGTCATAAATGCAAATAACCTACACCAAGCATGTGGAAAATTTCAAATAAGTATAATTTTGTCTTTTTTTGAGGGGGGGGGGAGGAATGAGTAGCATTATTGCATAATTCTAGTAAATGCCCTTTTCAATCCAGGTGGACTAGCAATACACCATCTGTTTTAATATCTAATTTACTATATGCCATCCACGACCTTCAGTTTTAGCTTCACTTTAGAATCCATCGATCTGGGCACCTGGCACACATCCTTTGTGTGTGCTTGATAACTGGAATCTTCATTTTAATGGCTCTTGTAGAGAATAGCAACTATCTTCTATGTTCGACAGAACGGCTGGTGTGCTTTTGCATCCCTATCCATGGCACTGTTATTACCAGGAATTTGTCTACATCAGATTGAAATCCATTTATTATTTTGTGAGATTAGGAATTTGAAACCCTCCTTGTTTGTTTTTAGCACTTAACTTTGTGACATTTTTTCATGCAAATGCTTTAGAAAATATAAACAACCTATCTTCCAAAGGGAATAGTTGTAAAAGAAAACTAAGTTGTGGATCTGAGACCAATTTCAGTACAGTAGAACTACCCCATAGAAAATTCCACCTATCCAATCAAGAGGTCATCTAGTCCAGACCCCCTGTGCTGAGGCAGGACCAAGTAAACCTAGAGCATTCCTCACAGGTGTTTGTCTAACCTGTTTTTAAAAACCTCCAGTGAAGGAGATTTCCCCCTCAGTTGTCTTTTCTCAAGACTAAACGTGCCCAGTTTTTTTTACCTTTCCTTATAGCTCAGGTTTTCTAAACCTTTTATCATTTTTGTTGTTTTCCCCTGACTCTCTTCAGTTTGTCCACATCTTTCTTACAGTGTGAGAACCGGACATATCACTTGCATATGACACTCCTGTTAATACATCCCAGATTATTAACCTTTTTCACAACTGCATCACATTGCTAACTCATATTCAATTTGTGATCCACTATAACTCCCAGACCCTTATTAGCTGTACCACTGCCTTGCCAGATATTCCTCATTTTGTAGTAGTGCACCTGATTTTTCCTTTCTAAGTGAACTACTTTGCACTTGTCTTTATTGAATTTCATCTTGTTCATTTTCAGACCAATTCTCCAAAGTCATTTTGTATTCTAATCCTGTCCTCCTAAATGCTTGCAACACCTTTCAACTTGGTGTAATCTGGAAATTTTATAAGCATACTCTCCACTCCATTATCCAAAGTGATTAATGAAAATATTGAATAGTACCAGACCCAGGACAGACCAAACTATATATGTCCCCACAATTTGACAGCAAACCGTTGGTAACTACTCTTTGAGTACAGTCTTTCCACCAGTTATACAGCCACTTTTTAGTAATTTCATCTAGACCACATTGTCCGAGTTTGTTTATGAGAATGTCATGTGGGACTGTATCAAAAACTTTACTAAAATCAAGATGTATCATGTCTAAAGCTTCCCCCTTTCCTCTAGGCCAGTAACTCTGTCCAAGAAAGAAATTGAGTTGGGTTGGCATGATTTGTTCTTGACAAATCAATGCTAGCTATTCCTTATCACTCTATTATCCTCGAGGTGCTTATAAATTGATTTCTTAATAACTTGTTCCACTATCTTTCCAGTAATTGAAATTAGGCTGCGTCAAGGTTCCTCCCCCACTCTGAATGCTAGGGTACAGATGTGGGGACCTGCATGAAAACCTCCTAAGCTTATCTTTAGCAGCTTAGGTCAAAACTTCCCCAAGGTACAAAATATTCCACCCTTTGTCATTGGATTGGCCGCTACCACCACCAAACAAATACTGGTTACTGGGGAAGAGCTGTTTGGAAACGTCTTTCCCCCCAAATACTTCCCAAAACCTTGCACCTCACTTCCTGGACAAGGTTTGGTAAAAAGCCTCAACAATTTGCCTAAGTGACTACAGACCCAGACCCTTGGATCTTAAGAACAATGAACAATCCTCCCAACACTTGCACCCCCCCTTTCCTGGGAAATGTTGGACAAAAAGCCTCACCAATTTGCATAGGTGACCACAGACCCAAACCCTGGGATCGGAGAACAATGAAAAAGCATTCAGTTTTCTTACAAGAAGACTTTTAATAGAAATAGGAGTAAATAGAAGTAAAGAAATCCCCTCTATAAAATCAGGATGGTAGATACCTTACAGGGTAATTAGATTCAAAACATAGAGAATCCCTCTAGGCAAAACCTTAAGTTACAAAAAAGATACACAAACAGAAATAGTTATTCTATTCAGCACAATTCTTTTCTCAGCCATTTAAAGAAATCATAATCTAACACATACTTAGCTAGATTACTTACTAAAAGTTCTAAGACTCCATTCCTGGTCTATCCCCGACAAAAACAGCATATAGAAAGACACACAGACCCTTTGTTTCTCTCCCTCCTCCCAGCTTTTGAAAGTATCTTGTCTCCTCATTGGTCATTTTGGTCAGATGCCAGCGAGGTTACCTTTAGCTTCTTAACCCTTTACAGGTGAGAGGAGTTTTCCTCTGGCCAGGAGGGGTTTTAAAGGGGTTTACCCTTCCCTTTATATTTATGACAGGCTGACTTGCCTATAATTCCCTAGATTCTCTTAGTACCTATCTTTAAGAAGGGGAACAATGTTTGCCCTTCTCCAGTCTTCTGGGACCTCATCTATCTTCCATGAGTTCCCAAAAGATAATCATTTACAGTTCTGAGATTGTAAGTACCCTAGAATGAATTTCATCAGCCCCTGCCAATTGAAAACATCCAACTCATCTAAATATTTCTTTAGCGTGTTCTTTCCTTATTTTTGGTTTGCATTCCATCTCCCTTGTTGTTAATGTTAATTGTGTTAAGTATCTGGTCACAATTTACAATTTTTGTGAAGAATGACATAAAGTAAGTATTGAACACCTGGGTTTTTGTGATGTCATCTTTTATTAGTTCTTCTTCCTTCCTAAGTAGAGAACTTACATTTTCCTTTATCATTCTCTTGTTCCTAATGTATGCATTAAACTTCTTCTTATTGCCTTTTATTTCTCTCGCTAGGTGTATCTCATCTTGTGCCTTAACCTCTCTGATTTTGTCCCTACATGCTTGTCCTGTTCTTTTGCACTCATTCTTAGCCACGTGTCCTTTTTCCTATTTTTGGAGGATTCCTTTTTGAGTTTCAGGTGATTAAAGACCTGGAGCCATACTGTCTGCTTACTGTTCTTCCTGTCTTTCCTTCACATTGGGGTAGTTCTACTGTTGCACCTTTAATATTGTTTCTTTTGAGAAACTGCCAGCTCTCCTGAAGTCCTTTTCTCCTTAGATTTTCTTCCCATGGGACATTAACAAACTCAAGGGAGTGATAGGTAAGGTCACCTTTTGGAAGTCCATTGTCCTTATTCTTCTTTCACTCCTTCCCTTCCTTAGGATCATGATCATGAAATGAGATTTCACTTTCATCCCAATTGCCTTCAGCCTTCATCTTCAAAAGCCATTCATCCCTGTTGGTCAGAATCAAGTCTAAAAGAGCTGTCCCCCTGGTTACCTTCATCACCTTCTTAAACAAAAGGTTGTACCCAATATAACCCAAGAATATTCTGGACATCTTGTTTTGCAAACTACTTTTCTAACAGATGTCTGAGTTAAAGTCCCCCATTATTACCGGGGTTTAATGTTTTTATACCAGTTGGGTCCTATTTAATCTTTAACTGTATTGTTCAAACCTGTTCTTGGCTTAGTACTCAAACACTTTCTGGACACAGCTATGGCTCTTGCAAGCCCTAGCCATGCTGGTGTTGGGCAGGAGGCACACCTTATAGTAGACTTTTCTGGAGGTATTTTTGCTGGAATTTTCAAAGGGGTTTTGAAGGTCACAATGGCCTACTGAGTGATGCAAATCAGGCTCAGTGGAGGTTAATCCATTTAGTGCATTTTGTGGAGAAGTTGTTAGTCATGACCTAGAGCTGCCAGGAGTCCAGCGTTTTCAAAAGCATTCTGTGTTTCCTCTCCCTTCCCATCCTCAGCCCGATACTGCTGACCTAAAGCTTGCCAGGCGTATGACTCTATCAGAAGGTACAACCCACTCACTACCAGCCTGCTTGGCACAGAACACAACGAGGGAGCCAACTCTTAAAATAATAAAAAGAAAAGAAACACATAGGGAAATGGCATGTTTTCAGATGGATAAAGAAAGACAGAGCAATGGCCTCATAGACTTATTCAGTAATATAGGGGAGAAGACTGAGCCTTGTGATTTGTCACAAATGCGGGCTTTGGAGGTGGAGAAACAGTTGCCCATAACATCCCGCTAGGTGTGGTTTGACAGGCAGAACATCAGCCATTTCCCTGCATTTCTCATTCGCCGTGCACCTTATTGATGTTGGGACAGAACTAGTTACTGACTGAATGTATCTATAGGGAGGAGTGCTGGCAGAATGAGTATGGAAGTGCTTCCCGTGTCTAAGGGAATGAGGAGGCCATTGAAATTTGACTCAGTGAAATCCAGGAATCAGCAGCTAACAGTTGGCATTAGAGAACGTCATCTGTCATTCACCTGCCTTTGTTAGGTCCCTCTGAAATACCTCACAATCCTTTCTAGTCTCACCTAAACCTAAATAAATGTTGTGTTATCTACAAATGTTGCCACCTCACTGGTCATACCCTTTTTATTTTAATTTTTAGGGGCAGTTTGTTAGCACAGGATTTGTGCTGAGACAAGAAAGATTTGGCATTATGCACGACTGGCAGCTAAGCTCAGTAGAGTCTAGCCAGTACAACTCCCTCTTGTAGGGAATCTTTTTGATAATTTCTATACCTTTCTTTTACCCAAGGCAATTGGGTCCATATGTGGTGGTGGGGGGGGGGAATTAATTTTGTGCCCATCACAGAAGATATCCTTCTTGAATCTTACAGTTTTTAGCAATCCACCTTTATACCTGAGGAAGACATAATAAAATTCCCATATTTGTGGATAGGAAATGACCACTTTTATTTACGGTGGATCTGTCTTTGTCTTTCTCTCCATAAACAAGCTGCAGGAGAATACTCAGGACAAAGGCAATCAGATCCATGCCTTTTTGTCTGCAAAAACCTCAACTGGATATTTTTGGATTTCACTTGATTCTGCAGAACTTCTCTGCCACTCTCTATCTCTCTATCTCTGCAGGGATCTGATCATAGCAAATGAATAATTTTCAATGTCACATATAACTTCTCATTGACCTCACCTGGATTCAGCTTGAGCTGTGCTTTCCTCTACTCTTGCTATCCAGGCGATCAGATTATATGTTTGAGACACCATGTTTCTGATATTGTTTCCACCAAAGTTATGGCAATTGCCACACATGGCCAGAATTTGATGCCATTATTCATGCTGTGGTTTCTTTGACTTCAGTAGGCCCATTGATAAAGTAAGCTACTACTCAACATAGGAGTAAAGGTGTCAGAATGTGGCCTACAAACACGTTCATCATACAGACTTTCATTATAACAGCTCCTGTTAGTGAGCAACTACTCATGCATTTGCAGTGGGACAACATGGGTGAGCCACTATTCATCAAAGAACTGTATCCTTATCTGGCAGTATAACAGTATAACAGTATAACATTTGATAAATTAGACTGATTTGGCGAGACTGAAGGCTGGGCTGCCCACAACACTGAGCTTCGGGGAAGTTTTAAAAATATCTCCTTTATTTTTGCCCAGGAGGCTTTTCACCAGAAAAATCAAGGTCTCCACTTTCAGCTGGTTCTCCTGCTGTGTTGCTCATGATCTTACTGTGTTTTTAATAGCAGGAACTCAATGTAGTTGAGCCCAGGTTATGGATCTTCTCTCATGCGTATTCTTTCTTTCCCTTGCCAGATTCTTTGCCCTCTGTGAAAGAAGGATTGTACTTCTTCCTTAATCTTTCCTTGAGTTTGGATATTTCAATGGTTAGATAGTACTAATTATTCCTGTAAAAAACAGCAAAATCTCAAGGGTTTTCATTCCCCTAAAAGCTGGCAAGTGCTGTATAAATTGTCTGTACTTTTTTTGTTTATTTTATTAAATGTCTTGCTTTGGATTGTTCTCCCACTTTCCAGCACAATACCAAAATCTACAAGTTCCCTCCTAAACTACCCTGTGCCAAATTTTCCAGGAAGTATTGTGTGGTAATGAGTCCCTTAAGGTATCTGCTGTTCCCAAAGCAAACATCTGCATTGAGAACAGCCACATAAGGAGAGATGATTAAGAACTGTGTAGATCTAATGTGCTTCACATCTGTTTGGTTATAACTTATTTAATTATCAAATTTCATAGCTTCTGCTTGGATTTTTAATTTAATCAAGAACCAGGTGTTTGCTACATCTCGGAATCATTTACTCTACAAGTGCACAGAAATCATTTCCCCAAGTAATAAGCTGAAGCCTGGCTTAATACTACAGGTTGACATTGTACCTCAGGTTGCAGTGCATTCAGGGTAATTTATTGTTCAATGTCTAACCCTAAACTATACTCCTTTGTTAGGTCTTTAAGACAAACTGCAGATTGTTTTTAAAAACTTTACCTTGCAGGTAATGAAAGTCTATAGCTGTGACTTCCTGTAAGATACATTGTTAAATACGTATTTTAGCATAAATATGTTAATTAAATGAAATGATTTTGGATTTTCTGCCCAAGAGCTGCTGGAAAGTCTTATGTTAAAAAAAAAATCACAAAAATTCAGGATAGAACAAACTTAATTTCAAAGGTTATTAGTAAAAAAGAAGGCATTGTTTAGCCTTAAAGGAATCCTTCTCCCAGGATGACACACACATCTATAAAACATCATGATTTCATTTGAGTTGTAAAAAATCATCAACTCTATTTTTCCCTGATGCAAAAGAAAAGAGATTAGTTATTCTAACTGTATTAGGTAATTCAACAATGGCCGGATTGTCTCTGGCCATTGCGTGGGTGTGCAGGGCAGTGAGGAGACAAAAGACCATTATCCTCATGCAAAAGTTAAGGACAAACAAAGTCCCTGTGCTCCCTACATCTCCAGAGATATAATGTAACCCATATGGGGCAGGCAAGAGATAGGGCTATGGCCTCACCTATGCCAGCCTACACAGAAAGAACAATCATGCTAAACAGTGGTGCAGTGTGTAAATTGCCCCTTGTGCCCGGAGCATTGAGAGATGCATTGTATTTCCTGAACACAATACCTCCTAGTGCTTTTCCTGAGACACTGCAGCTCTGAACCATTTGCACTGCCCCAAATGCAGGCCAACCATTAAAAGCCACAATGTGGTCCAAATAGTATGAATTTAACTGGTTCTCTAGGATGGCTCTCTCATGTAACTTCAATTATATCCTGTAATTTCCCAGTAATAAACTGGAACTACATCATACAAACTCAACCCACAATGGCGAATAGTCTCAAAAGCCAATGGGTCAATTCCTGTGAGTGAGTGTGCAGTAGTGTGAGTGAAGGTTGCACAATCTAGCCGTTGGTGACTCTATGGAACAGGAGCTTTTCCCAACCTGACAGCATGCTACAGAGCCTGTGGAAAAACTCGCACTGAACTCAATGAGTCAAATCCTTAAGTTCTTATTCAGTTGTTACTCAGTCCTAACTTGGGTAAAATCCTCAATTAAGGGCTGGGCTTGTTGACTTGTGTTCTAATTGAGCTTCATTTTTAATTTGCCACAAACACTTCCTACTATCCCAGAAAGGAGGAACAGAAGCTGAAGACCTCCCTTACAATCCCTCCACTCTAAACTTCTGTCTTCAGACTCAGAAACCTATTGATTAATCACTGAGTTACTGAATTAGTGAGTTGTCTTAGACAATGAGTGCAGTGTCGGAATAGATACTAGGATGCTGTACCATACAGTGCTAGAGACTGAGAAGCAGAGAGTTGCTACCTAGGAAATGTCACAGATTTGAGATGGGCCAATTTGACATTAAGCTAAACCCATTAATGATTCTTGGTGTGATGATGAGAATCGGAATGTGGTTGTAATGCAAATTATCTCCCAAGTAAGTTTAACCCTCTCGTTTTTTGTTGTTGTTGTTGTTTTCTTCAGGGTTCTTTTTTCCCTTTTTTTACTATTATTGAAATTAACAAACAGCCCTTAAAAAATCTCCCACAGCATAAAACAGGAAATAATGGAGTTTGTGCTCCAGCTATAATAACTTGAATGGAGCTGAAAGCTAAACTAAATAAGGTCCAACAAGCATAATTAGATTTCTTCTCTTCATGGCTCCTTGCATACTCAGGGCATTTACTGTTGTGAAATATGCAAACCAATTTTCATATATAAAGCTGAATATTTTCTTTCTTTTAAATAGTTTTTAACCACAGTTTGATAAATGGTTCTTAAATAACTGATAATAAACACTGACAGCTCTGTTTTTTCTAGGCATAGGACTTCTTTTGGGACAGTGCAAAGATGGCATTCTGGAAGGCATCGAACCTCCAGAAGACACGTTGCCTCGGGAAGCTTCCCAGCTTGTAGGAGGAGCATAGTTGCTATTACATCTCCACTGCTTCTCAGCTTGGCTGGCCCATATGAGAAATGGACAGAGCTGTAGTCCCACCTTTCCCTCACCATTCTCGGTCATCTTTTGGAGCTAGCTCCATTAGCCCTCAGTATTCCTTGTATTAACGTAGGTAGAGAGACTACAACTGTGCCCAGCACTTGCACAGGACCTCCCTGCAGCCTCCTCCCCTTACTCATCTGTATGGGGGAGGAAACACAATTGAACTCAACTTCTTCTAGGACTGAGATTGTGCTCTTTTGCATCACCCCAAGCAAGGGTCAATGTCTAAACTGAACCTCGCCCAAAACAGAGCTGGGAGGCAATGTGCCTCAGGGACTTCCCCCCCACACACTTTCATTATTGCCGGGGGTTCAAAATGGACCCATTTTCATTCACCTTTCCATTACAGTGTTCACCAAAAGTTGCAGCCAAATGCTAATGGTAATAATTTGGTGTGAAATATTTTGGAGGATTGGGGCTTTTTTGGGGAGGGTGTAACATTTTTCAACAAAAAAAGTGAAAAGTGGTGACCCACTGTAAAATATGCATCAAAAAATATCTTCAGAACTAAAAATAGAAAAACAAGTAAAGCTGATGGAAAGTCTTATACTGAAAATAATAACAGGCTGCGCTGCTTTCAATTAAAATTGTTTTCTGGTGACTGGACTGAGGGGTGGTCGAGGATAGTGGATTTATTTATTTTGAAAAATACTTTTAAACAATGTGAATTCAGACACTGTTCACTCAGATTCTTATTAAAGTGCTGGAAAGGTTGTTGCAAATGCAAGCTTCCTTTCTATTTCTGTATCTACTTAATTCAAGTTAAAGTGTCAAACGTGTTTGGTGGTACTGGGTTAGGAAATTATCAGCAAGCACTTTTGAAAAGTTGCAGGGAAACAGCATGTCATCATTTCTCAGTACTGTTACAGCAGAATGTCCTGCTTCATCAAGACATATCTTTCAAAGCTGATGTAAAATGTATGGGTTATACAAATGGAGTACCTACATGTCACGTTAAATTTTCTTGTAGTAGACCCAAGAGGTTTTAGCATACAGCTGCATCCATCTTATCTCCTTTCAGATCTCCCCAGGTTCTCTTCACTCCTGCAATGGTGCCTGTCTTGAACGCCCATATGTCCATTTCTCCCACCAATGACTCCGTGCTTTTTCCCCAGCACCCCTTGTGTATGAACTCCCTGAACTAATTCATAAGGCTACCACCCTCTCCTTCAAATCTCTCCTCACTCCTCATTTTTGCTGTGATGTCGCCCATAAGTCAATCATCTAATGATGACTGGACTGAGGGGTGGTCGGGGATAGTTGATTTATTTATTTTGAAAAATACGTTTAAACAATGTGGAGCCGTCAGGCTGTGCGTATATTTAGCCTATGTAAACGTGTGATGATCCTGCTACTGTTGCCCTATTCTCTTTCCACCCCCTTCCTCTTGTTACTTGTTTGTTGTGTCTTGTATTTTAACAAAGCAAAGAAACTATATAAAACCTCCCAAGCCATGAGTAAGTTTTGGAGAAGGCAAAGGAGAAAAGCCAGGTGAACTGCAAAGTGGAAAAGAGGATGCAGACTGGTGGTTTCCAATGACTTAGACCAAATAAAGCACCGTAGTCCTGGAAACCCATGTACTCGCAATTGCTTTTGAGATCAGTAACATCCACTAAGAAATCCACTTCTATTAGGGAAAAAATCCAATGTAAAGCTATGGGTAAAGAAAACAAGAAACTGAATGGGCCAATTCCACAAACTCTGACTCATACAAAAGTAGTCCTCACTGAGGTGAATAGTCTCATTGAAGTCAATGGGCTAGATTCTGGCCAGCCTCTGCATGAGTGTTCAAGTAGGGCCAGGGCACAAGAAGCTTCCCACCTTGCCCAGCTCCTACCTTTAGTCCCTCTCCACATGTGATGGCCAGAATCCTGTTATGATTCTGTCTGCAGCACTAAAGCTTTGATTTTCAGAAGTGATGAGGATCTACTCTTCCCACTGACTTCAACTGACAATTCAGGTGGTCAGTACCACTGAAAATGAGACACTAGCTCTCTGGACTTGTGCATATACATAGGGGTCTTGACCTAATCCTTTGCTAGCCAGCAAAGATGTCTCAGCACTAAGCAGGAAACATAATGCACCATCTCTCAGGGTGACAGAGAGCTACTGTTCTAGTAGATGCACCCTGGAAGTTTGAGGCATTTTGATTGAAGTCAGCCAGATCTTCCTTGCAATGTGGCCCCTCTGTAACTTGCTCTAGCGCATCCTCAGCGTTCAGGACAGAATCTTGCCCAGTGGCACTGCTGACTTAAGCAAAGACCACACACGTCTGAGAAGTCATTCAATCACTACAGAGCAGGTGAAAAGCAGGAGAGATGGGATATAGGGAAGAATTCAATTGTGGCACATGGACAATAAGTTACTAAATCACAGAAATGTAAACAGGGCTGGAGTTAGGAGGTAGCAAGCAGGGCAACTGTCCAGGGCCGCATGCCACAGGGGGCCCCGTGCCACAGGGGGGCCCATGAAGCAAAGTTACGGGCACATGGTTCAGGCTTCAGCCATGGGCAGCAGAGCTCAGGCTTTGGCTTCCGCTGCATTGCCTGGGGCTGAAGCCCAAGCCCTGCCACGCGGAGCTGAAGCCGAAGCCTGAGGGGGGCTGAAGTTGAAGCTGAAGAAGTCGCCCATCTGTTAGTCATGGAATCCATGACCTCCATGACTAAATCACATCCTTAGATATAGATGAAGAAAAAGAGGAAATGCAATAAGGGACATTACAAGATTGCACTGTCAAAGAACGGGTGATCTAGACCACCATGCCATAGCCTTGAGGTCACTCCAGCTATCAAAGGGCATGTCAAATATTCCAGCTCACATCAGCCCTACTACAGCCAGTAACAGAAAAGTGCAAAGGGGACATCAGAAGAACTCACTTTAAACTTTTCTTGTTTTTCAGTTGTCAGGTGAGCCAAGATCCAGAGATGAATCAAAAATGACACTTCTAAACTGGGTAGGATCCTTCTGATAGAGGGGATAGCGTAAAAGATATTTTTCTTGGATATTTGTTCTATTGCTCACATCTATAATTTTAAATTTTAATTTGAGTGAGTCTTTGCATTTAGGGCCTGATCTACAGCCTATTGGAGTCAATTGGGAATCTTTTCATTGGCTTCAGTGGTCTTTGAATCAGGACCCTGTCACCTAAAAGAAAGAATTGTCGGGAGGCAAATTATTTGTTTTGCTTTACTAACTGTGGGCACATTAATTCTGTAACTGAAAAAAATGTTTTAACCAGCTGCAGGGTAGATGACAGTTATGAATTATGATATGCTTATGTACATTCGGAAGGCAATTTTCATACAATAATTCTACATTGTATTTTTGTGACCATTATTTTGGTGGGAGGAGAATGAATAGTGTTTAAGGAGCCTGAAATTGAGATAATAATTCAGTAATAAGGTTGGTAAGTATAGCGTTCCTTCACATACATCCTCAAATTTCTATTTCCTACACATTTCACTCAAAAGAGCTTTATTTTGCAGTCGTAGTGTAATAATACATACTGGGGTGGAATCCTGGCCCTCTTGAACTCAGTAAAAGTTTGCCATTGACTTCAATAGGGCTAGGACTTCACCTTGATGTATGCTTATCACCTTATCAATAGAGCTGGTTATGCATCATTTATAATGACAGAAGGAAAATGGACTGATAAAAGATGCCTGACAGCATGTGCATAATTTTGCACCTGGGCTACTTATTTTTGTACAAGTTTCTGAAAACCATTGGGAAGCCAACAGGTTGAGAGAACAAGACCTGAAAAGGAAAATATTATCGGTCAGTAACATTATCTCCTAAATGAAACCTAAAATGCAGGGATGGATTAAGGCCTAGGCACTACCGCCCTGCACTAAGGGTCTAATTCCTACAGTCACATAATGAGATTGAAAAAAAATTATGCTCATGTGAGTGCAAAGAAGAGCTTGAAAACATAAACCAAGTGTAGGTGATCCCTGCAGGAATCTGCAGACAGCCTGAAACAGTAGCTCCAACAGGTGTGAACTGCCCCATTCATCCTAACTCCAAAACTTGCTATCACCTGAAGGTGAGGCAGAGTCACTGTTCAGGAGTGGGACCATGGTTTGAGGCTGAGCCGAGGCCCCAGGTTGTCCTAATTCAGTCCTGCTAAAATGTAAATAAAAGAAAAAAAAAACATAATACTTACCACACTCTTAAAGCAAAGGTACATTTAAGAAAGAAGCCGAATTAAATGACTCATGCTAAATACAAATATCTGTTTCAAGTTCAGGGCATACTCCTGCAACCAGAGCTGCTTAAATAGTGCAGTAAAAACTGATTTTCAATTTTTTTTTCAGATAAAAGCACAGACTTCATTTCACCATGATTTGTGAGCTCATATTATTCAATATTCACAAGTATTCAGATGACTGCCATGTATTTATGAAAATATTTGCAACCCTTAAAACTTAGCAAATATTACTTAACCAAAAATCCATATCAGGAGTTCATTACTGTCCTGTTTAAATAGTTTAGATCATGCATCCAGGATGCAGAATCAATACTGTGTGCCTTATGTCACTAATTGCCCAGTAGAATAACAAATTGGAAAAATTTACCCTTAGGATCCTAAGTCTTATTTAAAGTCACTTTTTAAAATGACAGGTTTCAGAGTAACAGCCGTGTTAGTCTGTATTCGCAAAAAGAAAAGGAGTACTTGTTGTGTGTGTATGGGGGTGGGGGGGGTGAGAAAACCTGGATTTGTGCTGGAAATGGCCCACCTTGATTATCATGCACATTGTAGGGAGAGTGGTCACTTTGGATGAGCTATTACCAGCAGGATAGTGAGTTTGTGTGTGTGGTTTTTGGGAGGGGGGTGAGGGGGTGAGAGAACCTGGATTTGTGCAGGAAATGGCCCAACTTGATTGTCATGCACATTGTGTAGAGAGTTGTCACTTTGGATGGGCTATCACCAGCAGGAGAGTGAATTTGTGTGGGGGGGTGGAGGGTGAGAAAACCTGGATTTGTGCTGGAAATGGCCCAACTTGATGATCACTTTAGATAAGCTATTACCAGCAGGACAGTGAGGTGGGAGGAGGTATTGTTTCATATTCTCTGTGTATATATAAAGTCTGCTGCAGTTTCCACGGTATGCATCCGATGAAGTGAGCTGTAGCTCACGAAAGCTCAAATAAATTGGTTAGTCTCTAAGGTGCCACAAGTACTCCTTTACTTTTTAAAATGGAACTTAAGCCCCTAACTCACTTTGGAGGGCTTTTGAAAAATGTACCCAAAGTGAATACTTTGCAAACAATTGACAATCTAAACATTATTTGACAACTAGTTGGAAATAAAAACTACACTTGCAGAAATCATGATCAGCCTGTCCAAGACACAAGTTCACAAATTGTTGGTCAGGTTTATAAAAAGAAAACTCATACAATATTCTTTGCTTAATTTTTTTTAAATCCTATAACAATGGGCCACCTAAAATAACAAATAGGCATTCAGCTAAGCTATTTCTAAAATTCTGGCCATTCTTCTTTACCTATACATTATATAAAATGTCAGCCATTCTTCTATGCCACAATGTTATATATGAGAACAACATACATATAGGAGGAGGAAATCAGTTTGACCCACATGAAGTAGTAAAGCATATGGGTCTTGGTTATTCCCAAGTATTTACTGGAGAACAGATATCAGATTTCAAAGTTGCTTTTGACCAATTAGAGCAGGTGTTGTAAATGAATCAAGTTTTAAAAGGCAGTTTTCAAACCAGGTTTTCATGATCCCTCACTGCAAAGAATTAATCAGTTCAACATGTGAGTGGGCAGATGGTCACCGCTGAGACCGCAAAACTTATACATAAAAATAAGGTTGGTTGTTTTTGTTTCAAAGAACAAAGCTTCGTTGTCTTATTAACAAGTGCAATTCATAATTCTTCCCAAACGGGAAAAAAAACCTGTGTTCTTAGCATGTATTTGTTTTTCTTGGGTGGTAAGCTATGAACAACAAAGCCTATAAATGCATCGTGATCCTTTTAAAACCTGCCTTTAAAAGTGTAAAGCTTTAGCCAGCAATCAGTGTTGTCAATAATTAAGTTTTATAATGTCATGGTTACACTGGAAGTATTCCAGCTAAGCCAGTTGACTAGAATGACTAATTGCTACAGCAAAACATTATGACTATTAACAAATGATATGTCAGTGTAATGAATTATGCCCATTTATTATAGCTAATTATTAATGCTTGTTTTGGGGAGGTGAAGTTGATCATTTTGATTACTCATTATAATTTTCTAATTGTTGGCAGTCAAACATTTTTCCATTTCCCAAATAACAGCTAATGGGTTAAAATGTGTCTGAGCAGATCTCCTATGTGCTTTTACATAATTTGAAGTGTGGCGATCAAATCATATTACCAAAGCAATTACTGGGTGTAGAACATTCAGTTCTGTTTCATGCTGCAATCATACATTTAGTTGAATGCTTTTCTACGTGTCTTTTCTCCTTCATTCCCCACAGGAGCTGCTCATCCACGTAGCCTTACAGGGATTTTTCTTCTAGGAAGGAAGAACAGGAAGAAAGTGTGAGTTTGTTTTAGCCAGTGTTAATCACCAGCTGCTCCAGATAAGTATAGTAGTTTTGGGAATACACTGAATTCTTCTGCAAGTTTTAAAAAACACAATATTATGATTACACAAGAAAAGTTGCGTGGAGAGGACTTACCCAGCTTTCCCATTTTCTACCCTTGTTGATGGTGAGGACAACTATTATCCCAACAGTATAAGGCCATCAGCATGACACAGCTTCTACTACAGGAATAGTGACTCCCCAGGACAGGTAACATCCTCTGTGATTGCCTGGGAGCCCAGGAGAGATGGATTTGAGCTGGATAGAGCCTTAATTAAGGAGCAAAATCAATAAATTATAGAGATTAAAAGAGATGCACTTGCTGAAGAGAAAGGTTAAAGGAGTTCAAAGGCCAGCTCCAGCACACAATGAGGAGGCTACTTTGTAGGATTTGCTAGAAGTGTCCTTGGAGCAGTAGCTGAGTCCCAAGTAGTGTTTCCCACTGGCTTTCTGTGGTGAGACCCACTGTGTGGGTTTTTTTTTCCCCTTTTTCCCTGTACAGTCTGATTCCCGGTATTCAGACCCCAAGTATGGTCAGGATCAGCCCCTATAATTCTTGCTCAGACATCATTGTGTAGGTTCTTAGTGCTGTAGCAATTGTCTGTGGCTAAGTGAGACTGGGACCTTCAGTATTGCAACTGACAGTTGCTCCTCCCATTAACAGTCACTGTACTTTGCCTCTTCTCTCAGGGAGAACACTCCCCACCTTACCCCACACCAGTGAACAAAGGGTCAACAGAAGTCTAAACTCAGTTCACCCACTTTGCTGCACCTGAAGGGTGTGTTAGCCTTGATGTATTATTAGACTATCTGGAGAGGAGATAAAAGAAGGCAGTGTAGGCTTGAGGGCACATGCAATGAGTCCAGGACAGAAGAGGTCGGGACTTCCTGGGAAAGAAAGACTGAAGAAGGCCATAGGGGTGGAATAATCTCTTTGGTGCATCCTGGAAAGGGGTGGCACACAGGGGTAATCCTGAAGCGAAGAAAGAAGGAGCTGGGAGGACCTATGGAACAGCTAGAGGCTTGGGAATCAGAGGAGAGGCTGTGTTATGTGCAGGTCAAAGCAGCACAAGGGTCTCAGAGGTAGAAAGTGGTCCAGGGAAACAGCAGTGCATCTGAAGAAGCAGACTTACTGGTTAATACAGGATCCCTGTGCAGAGCGTGGGACTGGGTTCCCCTACTGTCTGTGAGGAAGGGATGTGTAAGCCTGATATAAAGACTATTGAGCCCAGGATAGGACTGAAGATAGTCTCAAGGATGGGGTGAGAAATGGCCCAAGGAAGGAGCGAAAGGATCTCGTGTGTTGGGATGTTTTGGACTCTTAATTGTATACTTCTTACCCTAGAAGGGGTGGAACTTAATCATGGCCTGGCCAGAGGGCTGAGTCTTGAAGAGACATACGGCCATAGGCCTGCAGTGACTATCAGCAGAAGACACTACAGAGGAGAGAGCCTGCTATGTCAGACTCAGCCATGAGGAGGTGCTCCAGTGGGGAATCTACTCTTCCATGCTTACTTCATCATGTCCAGATTTTTTTTTTAACTATTTAGATTTTTGAAAAATTGGCTATTGCAAGACAAGGCACTGTAGTTTCCTTTGGGGCTAGCATTAGTCACTTCATTAATACTCCTTCAGATTTAACTATCATCTAGCAAAGCTTTTTGTGTTGGAATGTAATCACATTACAGTGCTAGTTATGTAAGGTAAAATTTTCAAAAGTGCTTAAGGGCCAAAGGTGTCTAGGTTCCTAAAGATGCAGATAGGCACTTTTGAAAATCTCACTAGGTGCCTAAGCATGTTAGACATTTAATTCCCCCCTTAAAAAATTTGTCCCCGAGTGATTTAGGAGCTTGAGTTTCATTGAAAGTTATTGGGACTTAAGCTCCTAAGTCACAATTGAAAATGGAACTTGAGCTTCTAAGTAATTTAGGCAGTTATGAAAGCCTTATTTTTAAAGGGGTAAGGGATTAAACATGCCTCAGTTTCCTGACTTTCAGATGTTTGGTCTCTTTAAACAGAACTACAGGGTTTGAAGAACATTGTTTAAATAAACTAATATTTGTTTATACCTTTTGTGCTAAATTAAAGCAACTTTACTCTGAGAACATTTACAAGAGTAAAATCTGCCCTTTAAGGATTAAAAAATGTAGAATAATATCACTAATATGTAATCTTAAAGACTTCATACCCTCTAAGGGGTATGTTTTATTATTACTATGGTAATCCCTGTATCAGCTAATTTACTCTATTGTACCTGCTCAACATATCCTTGTAGTTTACAGAGCTGTAATCATTGAGGAACTGATGCAGGTAGCACTTAAGGACACAAATAACTTTACATATGCAAATAATCCCACAGACAAGTCCCATGAAACTAGTCAACACTTAAATGTTTGTAAGACTGGGGCCTTAGTTGGGTTCCTGCATTTAAAAATATATTGGTTCAATTTTAAAATAATTGTACTTTAGCAATTATTGCCTATAGACCTCAAAGAGTTGAGGACAGTTTCATGGAATGTGAAAACAAGCCACTTGGTGCTCAAGAAATCAGTTCATAACCCTTGCAAACATAGCACAAATGCATCTCAGTGGAAGATGATTCAATTGGTGTTTTTTAGACAGATAATCTGTTTGTACAGGAGACAGTTTGTGTTTCTCGTGTGTACTACTATATCAATTAAAAAAATGGAAAGTTGGACAAATGTTGCAAACTTTGAAGAGAACCAGGAGGACAATAAGTAAAAAGGTATGAGATTCTCATGGCCAGAGAAATGCTTGAGAACTATATGATATAACCTGCAGTCTCTCTCTAGCCAGGTTCATAGAATATCAGGGTTGGAAGGGACCTCAGGTGGTCATCTAGTCCAACCCCCTGCTCAAAGCAGGACAAGGTTGAGCAGAAAGCAGTCATCCACCACGAAATCAAGGTGTCTGTGAGTGTGTGTATTGATAATACATATCCTAGAGAATCAGAAAAAGTTCTCTGAACTCAGAGACTTTAACTCAAATGAAGGCTTTGACATAACAGATAACAGTAACTGTATGGCTGTCCTTCATATCCAACAATATCACAGTATCTTGTGTGTTTGTGGCTGTATAGTCCAATCTGTGAGGAGCAATGTCACAAGGAGATGTCACATAAGAAGGTGCAGGCTCCCAGTGAAGACTTGGTATGACACTTGGCCCTTTTATCAATCAGTCTTTCAAATCTGTTTTAGTGTTTACAGCCTTAACTGATAGTTGGTCTCCATTCAAGTCTCCCCTTAGCTGTGTTTTCAGTTATCGATATTTGTGTCATACAAGTTGAGAAATTGCTTAAGGGTATCTTTGAAGCATGAACTATGAATGCCTTCCTGTGCTTTCTGACTCTGAGCTCACCATAAAGGACTCTTTTCAGGAGTCTATTACCACCCTTTCTGATAAAATGACCTGTCCATCTAAGCTGAACTTTAATTATCATTGTCTCATTGCTGGTTTGTTTTGCTTTTTTTTTTTTTTTTCAAGGATGCTAATGTTTGACACTTTAGAGTAGAGTGAAGACAGCACGAGAAACTTTTTAAGTTGCTTGGTGTGTCTGGTAAACTGTCCACGTTTCACACACACATAAAAAGAATGCTATCCACTGTTGCTTTGTATATCCTCAGTTTTGTTTGCCAGTTTGATGGTAGGCTGGTTGAGTATCTTATAGTGACGTCTTCCTGGCTTGCCTTGACAGAGAGCAACCCAAACCAGAAGGAAAAGAGTCATAACAACCTATCTCTTGTTTTCCTTGCCCCCATACTATTTAACCTAGATCATGATGACCATCTGCCACCATCTTCACGCTGCACTCACACACTTGCATATCTAGTAACTGACTGGGTTACTACAACTAAGTTTTAAGCCAACTAGCACTCAGAGTAAAACAGAGCTTCTAACAGGAAGTTCCTGAAGTCCACGTGGAGTCTGAAAGCATGTAGGTGGTGGTGTTTGTTTGTTTATTACTATGCCTCATAGAACCAGAAAGGTACCATGGGACTTTGAAGTTTTGCATTCATCTTACCTGATCATGCCAAAAATCTAGCCACTAGCTTTCCATAAATAATCAAAGGGGATACAGGCCTTTCCAAGGCCAACAGATTAATATGAAATTAAAGTTCTAGGATGTGTCCTTTTTGAGATAGTAAGAGACAAAAACATTAGGAAACATTTTAGGAAGCTCAAACATCACTTTTATTTTTAACTTTCATAACTTCAAAATGCCTTGTCTAATTTGCCTCAATGTTTTCACCAAAAAAGTACCCTGACATAAGACTACATATATGAAACTTCAGGATGAGTTGAGTTATTTTTGGTGAAATTATATCAAGCTTGTAATGGAAAGGTAACTTCAACCTTGTCTATGAAGGCACTGTCTGGAAAAGTGAGTCAAATCTGTGCAAATGGAGTGATTAGGTTCCCTTTGTCCCTCTTGTGACTTCACACGGAGTGTACAAACCCAGAAACTTGGTTTTGAAAGAGTTACACTGAGAATCTGTGTTAAAACTTGAGTGTGGGTCAAATGGAGAGGGCTGATTGGCCAGGACCTATTTGGGGTAAAACTAAGGAAATGTATTGCTTGCTCTATCCCTGAAGTGCAGTGTAATCTGATAAATCAATCTAGGTAGAAGCTTGCTCTAGTCCCAAGGCAATGTAGATTGTAAGCTCTGAGGCTGAACCCTGCTCCAGCATGAGGGTTTTACTCCATGTGGAAGATGTCGTTTCGTTTAGGACTTTACTCAAATTTTAAGAAATTTATTCTACTCTGGGTAGCTGGGAGACTTTAGCAAGGTTGCAGTTAGGTGTCTTTATTCCCTCCTGAGGGGAATGTATAAAAGAGAATTCCCTATTAAATTTACTGGAGTTATTGCAATTTGAATGATCTTCCTACTTATTGGATCTTAAAATAAGTCATATATTCTACTATATTTTAGTGAATGTGTTTGGGGTTTTTTGTGTCTTGCTTTTTTCTCTCTTATTTTCCCTTCCTTCTTTCACCACTGCAAAAGGATGGAGAAAGAATGAAGGAGAGGGCTTAAAAACAAAAGTATACATGTTACGGTTTAGACTTTGTTGGAAAAAACAAAACATTCATGGAATGTGGGGTCGTTGTTGTTTTTTAATTCTGTGGGAAATTTTAAAAAATCAACTCTTTTCTGGACCAGTTTTGCTGTTAAAAGATCCAGTGAGACCTTGGTTAAGGGAAGCTGGCCTTAGTATTTTACTTCTTTTTAAGTTTAGGCTGGACAAAGCCATTTTATGTTTGGCTTTTTTTTTTTTTTTTTTTTTTTTACATGAATGTTAATCTGAAGGAAGTCTGATTATTGATATATGGGCACCAACTATATCAGTCAGCCATTCCACGCACTTCACCCCAAACATCTTCTGTTTCAATTATTCTGTTTCAATTCAATTATTTCCATGCTGCACCATTTGTAGGACTTCCTGCATAATTCTGAATTGCAGAAATAAACAGGAAAGCTGAAAACACCTTGAGGACTAAGCTTGTATGCAGCTTGATTCTTCCCCCCCCCCCTTGCAAATTGCATCGTTTTATGAACAAGACTACACATTTTCAAGTGCAGATGGGGAAAAAATGACCAATTCAGCTTTTATTCAATAATTAGAATAAGAAGAATAACCAATATGCCATTTGGAATTGTCTCATTGTTATATATAAGTGCCATAACTACCTAAGTCTAGCGCTATGTGCTAAACATATAAAGATGTGCTACTGCTTGGAAATTTTATGATAAATCGAAGAAACAGTGTTTTCAAAATGCAAAATATCTTATTTATTAGCTAAAATTCCTAGTAATGTGTTGCAGGCAGAGCTATTTAGCAGGAGTTTTAATAACTGCATTTCATCTTCAATTACTTAAAAATATGAATTAAATTCACAATTTTGTCTGCATAATTGTGCTTACCCCTTCAAAGTATAGAGCACTATATTGAAAAGTTCCTTTGTAGCGCTATGGGATTGAACTTTTTGCATATTAATGAGTTCAATGGGCATCACTAAGGACAGAATTTGGCCCACTAACTCTGAATTGTTTGTGTCATCTTCAATATTAAGATAATTTAGGGTAGATTAGGACATGGTTTACATAATTGCTGTTCTTCCCTCACCCCCCCTAGGGCAGATAAGTGGGGAGAGCTAACAACTTGGTTCTCGCCATCCCCTACCTGATGTGAGGTCAGCATAGATGAGCTGGTGAAGGGAGTATCCTAACTTGCTGTTGACATAAGCCAACAACTATAAGCCAAGGTAGAAGCAGGGAGGAAACTCTTTCTTGTAGTTGTGGGTCTGAGTTGCAGTGCTGCTCCTGAGGTGAAGCCGTTTGTGCTCCACCCCTTACCCAGAGCCCAAAAGCACGGTTGAGCGCATAATGTACAGCAGTGGTTTTCAACCTTTTTTCATTTGCAGACCCCTAAAATTTTTCAAATTGAGGTGTGAACCCCTTGGGAATCTTAGACATAGTCTGCAGAGGTCTAGGGGTCCGCGGACCACAGGTTGAAAATCACTGATGTATAGTAAACTATGTGAGTGAACTACTGTCTTCCAAAGGAGTGTTCGGCAGGGGAACTAGTGACATAGATAAAGGGAAGCTGTTTTAGCACCACTGAGCTGCTTCAGCTGAATTCTTGACTGGACTTGACAAGACATTGTTGCCAGGATGGTTAACAGTGCTGCAAATCTGACTCTAGAATCTGCCATGTTCCATTTTAGTCAAATAGGAAAAAAGCAGGTTTAGGGAGAAGCAATAGACAGGAGTTGTAGCCAGTGTTAGTTAATACTGAAAGAATGTGCTGTACTCTGTTAGGAATGGGCAAAAATGTTCTAATAAATAAGAACTTCCATGAACTCTCACCCATTTCTTGACCCAACACAGTTTTGTGCCATTTATCAGCTTCTGTACTTACATGGTTAAAATATCACTGGGAGGATCCTCAGCAGGTATAAATTGTCATAGCTTCAGTGACTTGAAAGGAGCTATGAGATTTATGCCACCTGGGGATCTGCATTATCATGAAAGAAACTGTTTTGATAGGGCCAGATTCCATAACTCTTACTAACATTCAGCAGTACCATGCTCCGTGGGTTGAAATCAATGGGCCTAACTCATAGAGTAAGGTACTATATAGCATTAGTAAAGGACGCAGAATCAACCCTGTAACACTTGTGATAAAGCTGGAACCATGAAGGGATGGGAAATCGTCTGGGGAAAGCCTGTTCTCATGAGATTCCCAGAGTGATTTTTTTTTTTCCCGGTGGCCACTTCCCTCCCAGGAAGGAAAGAAGGGAAGATGTGTCCTACGTGATGTGAATGAATACAACTGAGAAAAAATTGAAAAAGAAAGGAAAGTTTAAAAAAAGAAACAGAACATGCCGCTGCCTCATAGAACACACAAAGAGTTGTCTCAAGAGTATGGGCGTTCACAGTGGAAACCCACCCTTCCCTGCACCAGTCCTGAGTAACTGGGCTAGGGGTAAAGATATAGGCGGGTGTCCTTCATCTCCCCACAGCTGGGCCACAGCTGCTGTTTCAGGTTTTGAGCCTCCCCATGCAGCCCATGTTTGAGCTTTTGGATCCACATAGTTAAAGATCCTGAAGCCTTTCCCCCAACTGCTCCTCACCTCCTCCATTGAGCAGCAAGCCTAATCAGAGAAGACTTGGATCCTCCTCTTTAGTACTCAAGATCCAGATAGTCCCTGTGTACCTTCCCTTCTGTCCCCCCACCCCACTTCCACCCACACACAACTCAATTTCATTAATAATGGAAATGCCCTGAACACCTAGGTAAGTGACATTTACCTGAAAATCACCTGGTTTTGATCCTATTTTCCTCGTCTCTGAATTTTTCATCATCACACGTTGAGGTCTCTCTTTGCTGGGAGTCTAAAGACAGTGACTTTTCTGCTTTTTTTTCTCTGAAGGAAGCTATTTATTTGAATTATGTTGGCATCTTTAGGCCCAAACTGAGACTAGGCCCCCATTGTGTTAAGTGCTGTATGCATGCATATTTAAAGTTCCTGCCCCTAAAAGCTTACAGACTAAGTAGAGGAGACATATTGTCCCCATTTTACAGATGGGGGAACTGAGACACAGAGATTAAGTAACTTTCCCAAAATAAGTTTGTGGCAGAGCCAGGAACTGGAAACCAGATCTCCTGAGGCCTGGCCCAACAATCCTTCTAGTCCAATATACAACCTTTGACAGTAAGCAGTAGATGTTTCAGAGGAAGATACAAGAAATTCCTGAAATGAGCAATTATGGAATAACTTCCCCAAAACAGAAGTTCCTTCCTAACTCCCATCAGTTCATGTTGCCTTATGCTCTGAAACTTGGGGGTTTATATCCCTTTGAAACCTTATATTATCCAGCTAATGTAATTGTGGATGATCACATTATCCATATACAACTCTATTCCTATGTGCAAGTACTAATATGACCGAGTGAAGAGGCCAAATCAATTCAAAGAGATGATCCTTTTAAGCTTCCCATGGTAAACTGAAAACTTCTATTTTCATTCTTGACCTGTTTTCCAGAACAATAACTTTTTGCATTTATTGAAATTTCTGAGAATTTTGTGAAGCCTTGTGAAAGTTAGCTGAATCTTCCCCTCCCATATGGATAGCCTGCCTTTTGCTTCATTCACCTGCACATTACATTTTTGTAAACTATTATCGATCGTGGCTATATCCCCGAAAAGCTTTTAAAGCATGGTTAAAGTTTTATTTTGTTGTTTGCTTATTTGTTGGCAAGAAGAGGACATTTCTGTCCCTTAATGCATCTTTGTCTCAGGAGGCAGTGACAGTAATGTTACTTTCTGACCCACATCTTGGCTTCATCAAGAAGAATCAATAAGGAGAGGACTTCCATGGAGGATATCATCCATGCAGCTGCATAGAAACATCATAGCTAAACAGATATGTTAGTAACACAGGCCCAGTTTGTACTGGCTTTTCTCAGGTTGAGTGGTACCTTGTCCTGTGACCAGCCCTACTGATTGTGCTCTCTGAGGCTGTTCAAGGGGAAAATATAATGCAATGTTAATGAGGATGTTGCAACTAGGACCATTCAGTTTTTGTCCCTTTATTTATTTTTAGTTAGAAAGCCAAATTGGGACCAATATTCTATGGATGAGATGCGGATTGCTACATTTGGGGCGGGGGAAGAAGAGAAGAAGCCGATAGATGGGAAACAACATCTCAGCTTTAACTAGAGCATTCACCACCAGCATTCCCTCAATTATGTCCAGACTGAGCTTCATTCAATTCATTCTCAGACAAGTACAAGGAAATCAGAGACACTGTCACTCATGTTTAATGTAAGAAGAGAGAGTTGTGTACCAAACGTTCTGATGGTATTACTCTCCAAGCTGTAGTTTCCCCCCAGCAGACAATAAGATGGGGACAGAAGAGGCCCCCTACAGAACTCCACACACGAGTGCCCTTTGGACTGATGAATAATTCCATCTTCTGGGACCTGTCTGAAAGGGAAAAGTGGAACCCCCTTAAAACTGAACCTATCTGCCCCTAATAGAGAATGTAGCTGATTCAACTAAACCTTGAGGTCAAAGGTGGCTGACAGATCTAAAAATTAACATAAAGATTTTACTTTTGTCCCACCATAGGTGCAGAACAACAGTTGTCCTGGAGACACCCATGCTTCCTGTGGTTCAAAGCCCTATAGCTGGGGAAATTACAATTGAATATGTAACATGCTGCTGACATATTCAAATAGACAATTTTTGATTGGAGGGTACAGGCACAAGTGGACTTGCAGGGTGTAGAAATGGACAGCAGGACAGATACCTTAAACAGGATATTGACCTACACTGAAAAGTGTAGCTGTCTGACAGTGCGAGTGTATGGGCTTGGTTCTCTCCCATGGCTGAGCAATATTTCAGTATGAGAGAGGTGGGTGTCAGGGACCCAGTTCCTGCTTGTCGGGGCTCTGGCTGCAAAGCCACTTAGAGCTGTTTCCAGGCACTGCTAACTTATGCCACTGATACAGGTTCCTTAATGGGCTCATCCGCTCCCAGCTTCTAACAAGCTCCCTAGGCCAGCAGAGGAGGGGATGGAGGCTCAGGGCCTGTCTGTTGTGCCTATGTGCCAGAATGGAGTACCCCTATGCAGAGCATTTTCAGATAGGCCAGGTTTTATAGGTTAGGTTATAGCTCCTTGGCATCAAGCTGGTGGTTCAAGAGGCTGTAATCTAACACCTCTAGGACTAACACAGTTTAATACTCTGTATGCTCATGATGCCTATTTCAAATTATCATAACTTTGATCATTCATTTTTTCCCCAAACCTACCAAAAAGCCACATTAATGCCATGCTTCAGGTTTCAAAGTATTTGGTGTAGTCCATTTTCTTTAAATGAGGATGGTGTATTTGTTTTCCTCCTCACCTAATTTAAAAAGACAATGAAAGGATTTTGCTGAGACTTTCCAGAAAATATAGTGTTTGGACAGAGACCAAGTATGAAAAGTACATTCTGAATAGGTAAATTATTTTAATAACTTACCAGTCTGTGAAAACAGGGGCATATAATTGAAACCATTATGCAGCCTTAGCACTAGCTGCTACCTACGCTCTGACAGGTTTCAGAGTAACAGCCGTGTTAGTCTGTATTCGCAAAAAGAAAAGGAGTCCTTGTGGCACCTTAGAGACTAACCAATTTATTTGAGCATAAGCTTTCGTGAGCTACATGCATCCGATGAAGCTTTCGTGAGCTACATGCATCCGATGAAGTTTGCTGTAGCTCACGAAAGCTTATGCTCAAATAAATTGGTTAGTCTCTAAGGTGCCACAAGGACTCCTTTTCTTTTTACCTACACTCTGTATATATACACACATTATAAATAAATAAACCATACTTAATGCTACTAAAGTAATTAATTATAGGAATAATACACACACACAGCCACTTTATACCAATGTTAATCTTGTAGAAGCATGTCATTTGGGAAATACATATTTTTTAAAAACAAGTTTGAAATACCTCTATTTCTGAGCCTCCAGTGAATCTTCCTGTCTTAATTTTGTGCTCTGGATAAACTGGTAGAACATTTTTATTTTTGCATTTATGTTCAAAATGTGTCTGTCACTGATCAGCGAGGGAATGCATTAATCTTAATTTTTAATGATCAAAGTAAGACAAAGCAGCTTTTATTTCAATTGTAATTGTGCTATACTGAAAGCTGCAGCTGCCTGATACCTTACCACTCTGCCCCACTGGAAGCTGAACAGTTTCCACAACAACACACAATGGAGTTTACTTTCGAAGAAAGTCATAGGCAGTTCAAGTATATAATCTGCCTCAGAACAATAGCTGTGCTGTTTATTTTAACTCCTGGGGAGAGCTTTTCAATTGCCATCTTCAGGTGCCTTTCTTTGAACCCTTGAAGAAGAAAAATAAATAGGATTATGTGTTCCAAAATCTCTTAGGTTACATTCTATGTGTATTTTGTAATAATAATTTCCTATAAAGACGCTTTTACGTCCTACTTTTTTTTTCTAAAGGTCTGTTTTATCTCACTCTTAAATATAACTACCCTGTTGGGCACCATTATTAAGTGTCCTAGGTTCTTTCAGCATTACTATTAAGAAATGCCTTTTTGAGGGGTTTTTTTTTTATAATGCTGCCATTTTTATTCACATCAGGCCAAAAGTTGGCAAGCAGGTTCCCACACTAGAAGTGAATTTGCTGTGCATAATAAAATTGATTGGACTGTTTCTTAGACTGCAGCCCAAAAAAATGAGGTTCTGTGCTCCATTCCCATGAAGGGAGCCATCTCATAGTTGGAGGATGGCTTACAGTTATTTAAACCTCAGGTTGGAAACACCTGGTGCCATTGGTTTAAATCCCACCTTATGATAAACTCTAGACTTAGAACTTAAGAACGGCCATACTGGGTCAGACCAATGGTCCATCGAACCCAGTATCCTGTCTTCTGACAGTGGCCAATGTCAGATGCTTGAGAGGGAATGAACAGAACAGGGCAATTATCTATTGATTCTTCCCCTGTTGTCCAGTCCCAGCATCTGGCAATTAGAGGCTTAGGGACATCCAGAGCATGGTGTTGCATCCCTGACCATCTTTGCTAATTGCCATTCATGGACCTATCCTCCATGAACTTATTTAACACTTTTTTTTTTAGCCCAATTATATTTTTGGCCTTCACAACATCCCCAGGTAATAACTTCTGCAGGTTCACTGTGTGAAGAAGTACTTCTTTTGTTTGTTTTAAACCTGTAGCCTATTAATTTCATTGGGCGATTCCTAGTTCTTGTATTACGTGAAGGTGTAAATAACACTGCCTTATTCACTTTCTCCACATCGCTGGTGATTAGTTGTTTCTTTTCCAAGCTGAACAATCCCAGTCTTTTTAATCTACCCTTATAGGGAAGCTGTTACATACCCCTCATTAATTTTGTTGCCCTTCATTCTTCCTGCTGAAGGAGATTAACTGAGTTCTATGTGACTTATTCTTGAAGGGGAAATGCATCCCCCTATGCCCCAGTAAAAGTCCAATCTGCTCTGAGTAGCCATCAAAGGGCCTAATTCTCATTTATACTAGTGTACACTTACACCCACTTTATGTATCTCCTTTACAGTATAAAGAACCTTTAGTGCAAATGATAATCAGACCCCAAAGATTCCATGGTAATTGATAAGAGCCAGTTTTGCTATTGTCTTTGGTCAAAACTCTTCTCTTCCTGCACCACTGTGTTGCCTGTCTCCCTCCTTACGCAGGTGCTGTAGATATTTTGCAAAGAACTTTTAAAATACGCACTTATTTCCGTAAGTCATCCTGAAGTGTCACCAGCACCCCTGAGTTGGTTGTCAGGAGCTGGGATCAAACATGGGACCACTGGATCTTAATATATGAATCTCTTCTGCTTGAGCTAAAAGACCCACTTGTGTTGGTCCAGGCTGTAGCAGACTCCTTAATCTCTGGTTGGTTTAGCCTCCCTGCCTGGGGCCAGATCATCCCACTGAGTAGGCATAGTTTATATATATTATTTTTCTAAAATCAGACCTCATTTTAAATGCCTCCCACTAAGTTATTTCATGATCAGCCCTCTCCCTGACAGAGTTTGGACTACCCCCTCTTTCAGGGATCAAACAGGAAATGTAGCCCTCGCTTTCCAAACCCCAGAAACACTTTAAGTTACCAAAACTTCCAAATGACCATCATTTTCCTCTCCTATAGAGCCCCAGTGGGAACTGGAGTGGGATGAGAGTCTCGGAGTGTCCTCAAATGTCAGCCTGTTGGAGTGTCAGGTCAGCTGAACACTGGTGCAAGAATAATAAAACATAGATTTATCAGCCTAGAATGGTTCCATATGAAATCCAGGCTAGATTTCTTGCAGGAAAGTTTCCAACAGGGGCCCTCTTATATAGTGTAAGGAGGTGAGACAGTGATTAGGTGAAACATGGTCATTTGGCTTACTATGTATCCTGTTGTTCAACTCTTTAAATGTCCCTGATATTTTGGTACAGAACAAGGATGAAGTTACAACGAAATGTCACGGTGACCCAGCCAAATATAATCAAAATAAACCAAGAAAATCCCTGTCAAATATTAAGATTGATAGTTCTTTTCATTGTAATAAGTAGATAAACAAGTTTTATAATTTAGGGTGTAATGTGGAATCTTATATTTGGTCACAGAGCATCCATTATTATGTAACAAGTCAGAAGCAAGGGGTGTTGATAAAAGTCTGGTAGTATCTTGGGTATAAAAGAGCATACTGAGACTTGTCTTTGCCTTTGCTGCATATATCCTTGTCTGTAAATACTTGGTCAGCTCACTGGCTGGTCACCCTCAGCTGATCACTGTGGTTTGGGACTTTATGCCTATGCTGAAATAAATCTGTTCTTTGGCTCTGGTTCTGGAGTTAGCCATTGTTTTGCCTGCTACAGTAAGCAGTCTGCTTTGCTAGGTTTGTAAGGTAACCCGTGGTCTTGAAAACATGCTTACATATGGAAATGTAACTGTGCTTGTCTCTGGATAATGGAGTCTAGAATGGTTAACTGTATTTAAATAACTTCTCTTGGTTCTGTGCAAAGCGTTCCTCTTCCTCCTGAATACATCGGTATCTTGTTCAGGACCTAAAAGTTTTTACATTTGTCCTGCACAATGATTGGCATTGTACAGCCTTCTCCCTCTGAGTGCAAGGCTCTTCTTATGTCCGAGTTCACATCAACAGTCCTTCTCTGCAGGACAGACATGTGCAAGTGCTACCCCACAAATATCTGGGTTAGTGAATTTCCCCATGAAAAATACGGAATCTTTCCATTTTCAATTCCTGGAGAGTTGATCCAGGAATGGGCTTTTTTTTTTTTTTGCCGGGGGGGTGGTGGGGGCACAGGGTGGGTATTGATCATGCTCATTTCAATTTCTTGGAATTTGTCTCAGGTGTCCACTCTGGTTCTTCCTTTTGTAATTCATTCTTTGTATACTTATCCAAAGTTTTTATCACTTCCCTTATACAAATGTTCTCATACTTACAATCAAAAGTATTTTCCACATCAGGTTGAATTTTTTTACAGATTGACAGAAAATGTCTTTTTTTTTTCTTTTAAAAAAATCCATTTTTAGTTAAATTCACTTTTGTAGAAAGCTTTTGGGATTTTCATTAAAAATCCCCAAATCAAAATATTTTCATCAACTAAAAATTTAGTCTTCAGATTGTCAATGACAACCCAAAAAAATCTCAGAACATTTAAAAAAAAACAAACAACCCCAGAAAAGTGTTTTCACTGATTTTTTGTTTTCATTGGGAGGGGTAAGGGGGTATAATTTCCCAGCCACCTGTTTTTGACAAAGTGACACCAGCTATGCAAACATACAGCTTTTGACACTCAATTTGTAAGAATTAGCCCATGAGATTTCACTTATGCCTGTTGGGTCACAATCTCTATTTGCATATCGCTTCTATCTTCTTCTTGCTTATCACTCATGCAATTTGCAATTACAAATACATTAAACCTTTTTTCTATTCTTATCCCATGTTGCAGAATGATTATCTTTTGTTCTTGTGCAAGTTGGAAGTACATGCTAGACTGTTTGAGTGACGCAGATCTTCTCCTTCCCTCCCTAATTAATATAAAGCTCACCTGTCAAGCCTTAATGATCTTCAACCCAGTAGGCTAGTACCTCTTCTGTTTAAGTGGAGGCCATCTAATCTCGTTGTGAACAACAGAAAACACTCATTCTTATATCATTTAGTCTCGAGTATCAGTCTTCCCCTTGTTTTTGCTTATAAGGTGATACTAGGAAGATCTCAGAAAAGGTTACCAGTGTTAATCTCACCTTCAGCATTTCTCAGAACCCTGAAAACGATTTCCCCCAATTCTTCTTTGTTTCGTCCCACATTAGATGCAATTCACTAGCATTCAGCAAGCAAATGTTGCACGGTGCCACATCAAATGCCTCACAGAACTCAAAATATATATTTCATCAACACCGTTAACTTTATCAGACAGACTTGTAATACCATGAAAAGATAATATCAAGTTGGACAATCTATTTTCCATAAACTTAGTTTGGTTGGTGTTAGTTTCATAATCCTCCTTTTATTTCTTTATTTATCAAGTCCCATATCAGCTGCTCCATTATCTTGCTGAGGATCAACATCAGGCTGACGGGTCTGTAATTACCTGGGTCCTCCTCTTCACCTTTTAAAAATATTGGCACAGCATTTATCTGTCGTCTTTGTTCCAAGACTTACAAAAATCAAAATGTACAGTTCATTGAGCTCCTGGGCCAGCTTTAAAAAAAATAAATAATAATCTTGGATGCAAGTTACCTGGTAGGCTGGGAGCAGAAATAGAAAAATGCACTGGATTTTTCAATATCCTGGCCTATATTTTCTCTCCATACATAGTTTGGTTGGGTAGAGAGGCCATAATCTGTGTGTTCTATTTAATGGGTATCCTTACATATATTCTAAGATGTAAATCAAAACCTTTTTAGCAAAAGGGAGGTGCCCTTCTAAAATATTAGGGTAATTAGGGAGAACTGGTTGGATGTCTTACCTGTTTATTTCAAGACTATTTGACATTTGAATTCATCTTATTAATATGTGGAGTTTTTGCAAAACTTGTCCTGTTGTTAATTACATGGACTCCAGGTTGCAGCTCGCTTTTAAGGTAGGTTACAGAAGTTCTGGAAGGGTGGGGGAAACACCATCATACATGGAGCCCTGAATCAGATTCACACAGTATTGGTCCTGGTTTCCCTTTCCCCTAAAGAGACTCATGTAAACGATGGGCAAGATTCTGCCACCCTTGTTCACTTATTCAAAGAGTCACAGCAATGGGCCTGCTAAGGTGCTATTCACTATGAGTAGGGCCAGGATCCATTCAGCCTTAACTGTGGAATCAGTCTCACAATGCTATAACCAGCGATCCTAGTTTTTCGTGATTTTTAAAAAAAACCAAAATTCTCCAAATAAAAAACCAAAAAAATCCATGTTTTTCAGTGATTCAAATATAACTCTGAACTTTAATTTCCCTAGCCACTATATATAATAAAATACTGTTTGATTATACATATGTATAATCAAACACAGTATTTTATTATATATTAGTATATTTATAAAATCAAACACAGTATTTTATTGATATATTTATAATTTTAAGCAAGTTCAAAGCCTACCATAGAATCATAGAATATCAGGGTTGGAAGGGACCTCAGGAGGTCATCTAGTCCAACCCCCTGCTCAAAAGCAGGACCCATCCCCAATTAAATCATCCCAGCCAGGGCTTTTTCAAGCCTGACCTTAAAAACTTCCAAGGAAGGAGATTCCACCACCTCCCTACCAGTGCCATCAATCATAATAAAATTAAATTAATAGTATTTCCCCTTGTTTTTTCCTATCCCCCCCCCCGCGACGTTCTTGTTAAACCCTGGATTTGTGTTGGAAATGGCCCACCTTGATTATCATACACATTGTAAGGAGAGTGATCACTTTAGATAAGCTATTACCACAGGAGAGTGGGGTGGGAGGAGGTATTTTTTCATGCTTTGTGTGTATATAAAAAGATCTTCTACACTTTCCACAGTATGCATCCGATGAAGTGAGCTGTAGCTCACGAAAGCTTATGCTCAAATAAATTGGTTAGTCTCTAAGGTGCCACAAGTATTCCTTATTTTTTAAGATATTCTCATTTTAATTCAATCAATTCTGGTAAATCATTGTTTGATGCCTCTTAAACTAGGAATTAATGCTGACTTCTTTCTGTAACTGATTGCAATTTGTGTGCATTGAAGTTTCGTAAGGAAGAAAGTTATGGCCTCCGGACCTCAGTTATACAATGTTCTAGTACCTGTTCCCACTGTACTATTAAACAAATGTTCAGAGTTGTATTGTTTTTTTAAATCATGAGGCTGACTTCTGCTTTGACTGAAGCACTGAGATGGTTTTGCACACCATGTAGAAATTGAAATATTGCTGAATCATGTCAGTGAAGTTGTCTTTTTATTTGCTGTTGTTTATCAATAAAGTTTCAGGCATTCTCTAGGGTCCTGTTAGCCATGTTCACAAACGAAAGCAGCTCCAGACCTACACTTCTAACAATAAATTGTCTTGAACAGCTAAGCTTGTATATTGCTCTGTATTCAATTAAGTTGTTCTTTTGCTACCTTAATTGTAAGTGACACTGGCAGTTTTATTTTCTCAGTTGAGCAGTGTTCGCAGCCAGATAAAGTGTGTATGTCCGTTATGTATCCAGCTATGTCAAATTGAATGTCTTCTGTGAATTGGCATACCAAATCAATAATTTTTTTTTAAATGCACTCAATAGCTTACAATTATTCCTGCTATCTTAATGCTTTTAACATTTTGCTATTTGTACATAGGACTTTTCTTCCTCTATTTATATCACATTGTTTACTAGATTAAGTAAAGTGAATTACCTACTATTTTATTCCAGTTTGTGTGCATTTACATTGTTCCTTATGCCATTCAGTAAGTACGGAAAGCAGAAGGAAAAAAAACCTCTAGTACAAATCTATATGCAATAACACCACTAGAATACTTAGGCTTGATATCTTCCAATTTGCAGCATACTAGACAAAGATATATCTTGAGGGCTTTGTATATCAAGGGCCTGATTCCACCATGTTTACTCCTTGCGTAGTACTTTGCTCCATGAATAGTCCGTATAAGTAAAAGTGGCAGAATTTGAGTTCCAAAATTTATGCTACAGATTCGAATTGTTCATTTCACCCAAAATAGCACAGAAAGTAGATATGGAAAATTCCAATTAGTTTATCTTGGCCACAACTGCGACAGTATAAGATTTTTCCCTACACTCTGTATGCAAGTTTTTTTGTCTCGTTTGATAATGACTGAAATATTGGGGGCCTTCAACTCTCTGTAGAGACTGTCTAACAGACTAGTAGATCTCACTGTTAGAATGTATTTTCTAGATGCCCAGTTTAATTTTTTCTCTGCTCCACTCATACCATTACCTCTAGCCAATAAACCTTTGTGGGCCACCCAAAACACTGTTTGACTTTCACTTAGATCCATTGTGGCTTTACAAGGCACAGTATAATGCGTTTTGGGAATCGGGAAGTGCTCAAATGCAAAGTGTATTAGAACCAGTGTGGGCCCCTTACTGAATGAGGGAGGCAACCTTGTGACAGAGGATGTGGAAAAAGCTAATGTACTCAATGCTTTTTTTGCCTCTGTCTTCACAAACAAGGTCAGCTCCCAGACCACTACACTGGGCAGCACAGCATGGGGAGGAGGTGACCAGCCCCCTGTGGAGAAAGAAGTGGTTGGGGACTATTTAGAAAAACTGGACGTGCACAAGTCCATGGGGCCGGATGCGCTGCATCCGAGAGTGCTAAAGGAGTGGCGGATGTGATTGCAGAGAATTGGCCATTATCTTTGAAAACTCGTGGCGATCGGGGGAGGTCCTGGACGACTGGAAAAAGGCTAATGTAGTGCCCATCTTTAAAAAAGGGAAGAAGGAGGATCCTGGGAACTACAAGCCAGTCAGCCTCACTTCAGTCCCTGGAAAAATCATGGAGCAGGTCCTCAAGGAATCAATTCTGAAGCACTTAGCGGAGAGGAAAGTGATAAGGAACAGTCAGCATGGATTCACCAAGGGAAAGTCATGCCTGACTAATCTAATTACCTTCTATGACAAGATAGGTTTCAGAGTAACAGCCGTGTTAGTCTGTATTCGCAAAAAGAAAAGGAGGACTTGTGGCACCTTAGAGACTAACCAATTTATTTGAGCATAAGCTTTCGTGAGCTACAGCTCCCTTCATCGGATGCATACCGTGGAAACTGCAGCAGACTTTATATACACGCGGAGATCATGAAACAATACCTCCTCCCACCCCACTGTCCTGCTGGTAATAGCTTATCTAAAGTGATCATCAAGTTGGGCCATTTCCAGCACAAATCCAGGTTTTCTCACCCTCCACCCCCCCACACACAAACTCACTCTCCTGCTGGTAATAGCCCATCCAAAGTGACAACTCTCTACACAATGTGCATGATAATCAAGGTGGGCCATTTCCTGCAAAAATCCAGGTTCTCTCACCCCCTCACCCCCCTCCAAAAACCACACACACAAACTCACTATCCTGCTGGTAATAGCTCATCCAAAGTGACCACTCTCCCTACAATGTGCATGATAATCAAGGTGGGCCATTTCCAGCACAAATCCAGGTTTTCTCACCCCCCAACCCCCATACACACACAAACTCACTCTCCTGCTGGTAATAGCTCATCCAAAGTGACCACTCTCCCTACAATGTGCATGGTAATCAAGGTGGGCCATGAGTGAGTTTGTGTGTGGGGGGGTGGAGGGTGAGAAAAACTGGATTTGTGCTGGAAATGGCCCAACTTGATGATCACTTTAGAAAAGCTATTACCAGCAGGACAGTGGGGTGGGAGGAGGTATTGTTTCATGATCTCTGTGTGTATATAAAGTCTGCTGCAGTTTCCACGGTATGCATCCAATGAAGGGAGCTGTAGCTCACGAAAGCTCATGCTCAAATAAATTGGTTAGTTTCTAAGGTGCCACAAGTACTCCTTTTCTTATGACAAGATAATTGGCTCTGTGGATGAGGGGAAAGCAGTGGACGTGTTGTTCCTTGACTTTAGCAAAGCTTTTGACCCAGTCTCCCACAGTATTCTTGCCAGCAAGTTAAAGAAGTATGGGATGGATGAATGGACTATACGGTGGATAGAAAGCTGGCTAGATTGTCGGGCTCAACGGGTAGTGATCAATGGCTCCATGTCTAGTTGGCAGCCGGTATCAAGTGGAGTGCCCCAAGGGTTGGTCCTGGGGCCGGTTTTGTTCAATATCTTCATTAATGATCTGGAGGATGGTGTAGATTGCACCCTCAGCAAGTTTGCAGATGACACTCAAGTGGGAGGAGAGGTAGATATGCTGGAGGGTAGGGATAGGATACAAAGGGACCTAGACAAATTAGAGGAGTGAGCCAAAAGAAATCTGATGAGGTTCAACAAGGACAAGTGCAGAGTCCTGCACTTATGATGGAAGAATCCCATGCACCGCTACGGACTAGGGACCGAATGGCTAGGCAGCAATTCTGCAGAAAAGGACCTAGGGGTTACAGTGGATGAGAAGCTGGATATGAGTCAATAGTGTGCCCTTGTTGCCAAGAAGGCCAATGGCATTTTGGGATGTATAAGTAGGGGCATTGCCAGCAGATCAAGGGACGTGATCATTCCCCTCTATTCGACAGTGGTGAGGCCTCATCTGGAGTACTGTGTCTAGTTTTGGGCCCCACACTACAAGAAGGATGTGGAAAAATTGGAAAATGTCCAGCAGAGGGCAACAAAAATGATTAGGGGACTGGAACACATGACTTATGAGGAGAGCCTGAGAGAACTGGGATCGTTTAGTCTGCGGAAGAGAAGAATGAGGGGGGATTTGATAGCTGCTTTCAACTACCTGAAAAGGGGTTCCAAAGACGATGGATCTAGACTTTTCTCAGTGGTAGCAGATGACAGAATGAGGAGTAATGGTCGCAAGTTGCAGTGGGGGAGGTTTAGGTTGGATATTAGGAAAAACTTTTTCACTAGGAGGATGGTGAAACACTGGAATGCGTTACCTAGGGAGGTGGTGGAATCTCCTTCCTTCCAAGTTTTTAAGGTCAGGCTTGACAAAGCCCTGGCTGGGATGATTTAACTGGGGATCGGTCCTGCTTTGAGCAGGGGGTTGGACTAGATGACCTCCTGAAGTCCCTTCCAACCCTGATATTCTATGATTCAGGTTCCGCCCTTCACAGGTGTTTAAAGATGGAGAGAGATTATTTGTGCCTTCTCCCTGCATTGAGCAGGGAGGAGATGTAATCTGGATGTTGATGTAGATGCTCTTCAAATTCTAGTGAATATACAACCCTACTAAAAGACAGGTGGATGTAGAGCTCTTGGGTAAATGTGGGGAGGGTTGAATATTGATCTATTCTAGTTAGCTAGCTACACACAGCAAAAATATCGAAGCTCAAAAATCCCCATGTGAGGTGTGTGAAAACCTCTCTCTCTAAGGCAAATCGTACCTCAGTTTTGTAATTATTGGGCTCAGAGATCTTAGGTGTGTATAGATTCTGTATCCATCACTCTTTCTGGAGGATTGCATGCTCCAGCAGTGCAACAGTTAGAAATTGTTCTCTGGAACACTAGGAAGGAAAAAGAAAAGGAGGACTTGTGGCAAATTTGTTAGTCTCTAAGGTGCCACAAGTCCTCCTTTTTCTTTTTGCGGATACAGACTAACACGGCTGCTACTAGGAAGGAAAATTTTCTGATTCCCTCCTGATGACCTTAATGGTAAATAGGAGGGGAGTGCCCAGTCCAACTAAACAATGTTATGTACCTAGAACATAACACTTTCTGTGTAAATTCATAGGAGCCAGATGTCGTTGAAAACTTTACTCTCCTAGCACAAACTATCCCATCATTTTTTATCTTTCAAATGCTTAGCTTTTTTAAAAAAAGATAATCCTGTAGATGACCTTAGCGAGAAATACCTGTCTTAAATACTGCAGCATTCTAATTTATTGGGGAGGGGGAACATACTGTCTGTCCCATAAAGTGTTATGACAGGCTCTCCATTAAAGGCTTGCATAAAGGGCCTGTCACAACAGTTCCTACACTTACATAAGAGCAAGGAGCACTCCCTTAGTCCATCCCAGGAGCTCATAGTGTCCCACAGAGTGATAAGTAGGTAAGGCTATGGAAGAGTGGGCCAGCCACACCATTGGGAACAAACTGCACAATACTGAAGGATGGTGCAGACCACCTGCTCACTGAAGTGTTTGGGGAGGAATTGTTCCTCCCAGTGGTGATATACAATGCCTTCCCAAGATTCTGCACCCTCTCTCACTTTAGTTCTGTACCCTTTCCTACTTGGGGCAACGGCTAAATGCCACAATTTAACTCTTAATCATATGCATGCTTCCTATAGTTAGCAAAGAGATTCCATATAGCAACACAGTGGCATACACTTTTAAGTTATTTTTAAATTAGAATGTCCCTGGCTTTTACAAATGATGTGTTAATCGAGATTCTGCTGAATCAATGTCCTCTCTCTTTGCCAGCAGTAAGAGATAATGAAAACTATACAACACTGATGAATATTTGAATTCAGAAATAATTTATTATTGGGTAGTTCAGATACTTCTGCTATAAAATCACTAATTTCACCACATCTATACTAACAGATTAGAATTAGAGAAATTGTATAGAGAAGATGGCCTGGATAAACTATGAAGTACAGACTGAATTTTGTTTGTAGAGTCATAGATATTAGACTAAAATTTATTTTGGACAGAGAAATTTAAAAGATTGTCACTTTCTCATATGGTTGGTAGAGGTTGGTTAGATATTAATAATTCACTAATCCAGCCTTGTAGGAAATTGTAGCAGCTTTGGGAAGGTTGACTCAGGCACCACTATAGGAAATATTTTAAAAAGAATTAAGGTTTGCAAGAATATTTTCAAAATGTTAATTTCATTTTTTTGTAATCAGAGGCTTCTAGTAATTCTTGCATCCTATAATATTATTCAAAAGTGATATAAGGTTTAATTGAGATATATATTACACACCAGGGTGCTTTTCAGAAAAGTTTGCCTATTTAAATGAAAAGCACAATTCTAAGTAATTTTTAAGAGGCTGTGGAATAGAAATTCCCAATACTTTAATCTTCCCATAGTTCATTTAAAATCCAGAGTTATCCAAACAAATTGCATACATTAATTCAATGTGGGAGGAAAATAACTGCATTTGTTGGAAATATATATATGTAACCTGCATATTTCATTATTTTATATCCTCTGACATTGTTTTCAATCCTGCAATGTTTTCATCCTCTCTGCTTATGTGAAAAGTGCAACTGAGATGACAAATAATGAAGGCAAGAGGGAACAGCCCTGGCTCTAGATGGGGGAGGGGGTGAAATCCCTCTGAAGCAAATCCACTCAAAATATATTAAATCTTGGGTGTTTACACATACGTTTTCTCTAATCAAGGTACGAGACACTAGGCTGCATATTTTCCAAGTATGAACTAAATATTTCCACTCCACCCAATCAAAGGCTTTCTTTGCATATGAGGATGGAGCTACTAATGAGGTTTTCTTTTTCAGATTGAATGGAGAACATTCAGGGCTTTTTTGTTGTCAGTATCATATCTACTTTTCATTGCATATAAAGCCCCTTTAATCCTCACTTACTATTTCCTAAAGTGTTTTTCATCCTGGTTGCTTAGATGCTTGCCATTACTTTTATACGGCCCCAATGCAACAAAGCATATATGAGTAGTTCTATTGAAATCACTGCAACCACTTACATGTTTGAAGTTCAACATGTGCTAAAAAGTTTTGCTGGATCATGACATGAAAACAAAATAGGTCTCTAAATATGATCTTTGTCTTTTCCATCTGTATGTTCTAACGAAATAGATGCTAACATCATAGGAGGTCCTAATGTCTTGCGCCTCATTTCTGCAAAGCACTTCTGCACATGTTTAACTTTATGTAAATGTTTAGCTTCAGTACAAAAGTCCATCACTATACTGCAAAGCACTGAGCCTGAGCTTAATTTTAAGCATGTGTTTAAGTTCTTTGCTAAATAGGGATGGATTTACTCCAGTGCTTAAAGTTGAAGATATATGTAAATGCTCTGCTGAATTGAGGCCTTAGACAACATTAAATATATCTGTCAAATACGGTTCCATATTTTTTCCCTAAATTGTATAGTATAACCATGGCATCATGTTGGGTTATCTAGATGCTCTTTTGTAGGATGGTCAAGTTTTTTGTAAATTAGTAATATTTTCTATGTTACCTAAATTGTCTGACAAATAACTTTTCATAGTGTGTATTATATTGTAAAGCTGTGTCTTTAATTTAATTGAGTTAAATTGTGATCTTTGCATCTGTTCCTTGATCTGGTATGCAAAGCATTTGTTTTTCCTTCCTCCGTTTTTTTCATAAAATTGTGATTTTTTTTTCATCTACCTTTGTATTTTCAGTCATAAGTGCATTTAATTTACATTTTTCATTGTATAATTTTCTACAAGTATAGCATTCTGTTTTTTATTAATTTTTAAAACTCCTTCTGCAGTGATTGGTTTTTTAATGTAAGGTTAATCAAGGCCAATATTATCAAACTTGGGTGCCTAAACTTGGATTTATGCACCTGACTCTAGACACCCATGCTTAAAAATGTTAGTGCATATTTTCTATTTTGAAAGATCTCTAAGGAGGTAAGGTGACCTCTGTTCACAGACTTAGTGCCCCAATAAGATTGTGCGTGAAGCCAGGTATATTATATATAACTTGTAGCCATGGACAAGGACCATATTGGGACAAGCACTGTACAAATACAGAACAAAAAGATGGTCTATTCATGAAGGGTGAATATTCAGACTGTATGTAAGTGATGCTTAGGTAGGCGAATTATGATAACTGTCGCAGCCCCTTAATTGCAGTTGCCTGGGGCACCAGGGCTCACCGGATCTGTATGAACAAGGATTTTTGACATTATATTATCTCTAGACCATCATTCTGCTCACTCTACGCTTGTATTATGTCCCCTAAATCCTTTGTCTGTTTTGTCTCTTTGAATTATTTTAGTCTGTTTGTACAGACTATACTACGGGGGCCTGATTTCAGTTGGGGTCCCCAGACATTTTTCTAATACAAATATTATCTATGTCCCTTTCTAGCCCATCCTCAGCCTGTCCAAAAGTGGCCTTCTGTACTAGCCTTACACAGACCTGCAAGGAGATGTAGTGCATATAAAAACAGTTTTAAAATTGTAAGCTATCACTTTAAATGTCAGGGATTTTCCTGGTCCTGCTTGCAGGCTACGAGGATCTGTAAGGAAGGGTGTGATCTGAGTCAAATTGGCTGTCTGCATACTGACTGCTGTCTAAAGTGAGGTGCTCTGTTTAGGGAGCAGCCTGCTTTGCCTCGCTCTGTTTTGGGATTCCTGTGTTATCATTTTGATTTCTAATAAATAAAGTAGTTATGTTGCAACCTTCCAGCAAGAGTATTTTGTTATTTTTTTATCTGATTTTCTCCACTTGTATGCTGACAAACATAAAAGGAGACCATTTTCCTGGCAAGTAGGGTGTGCTCAGCCAGTTGCCCCTTTAACACTAATCCCTCCACAGAGGTGTTCAGAGCTCTGGATAGCAAGCAAAGAAAGAACCATTATAAATAAAATATTTGTCTCCAACATTCACCTAACATTTGCCAACATACCAGTCAGAAAACTTATGAATGCAGACAAATACAACAAAAGATATTCAAACTGGGATATTTTCACAACACTTTCTCAGATGTACGTTATACTTCGCAAACTGGTTAGGTGTCAAAGAAATCAACCGATCATTATACTGTCATTGGTGTAAGATTAATATAAGTACCTTGTTTTATAAAGCATATGTCATATCCAATATCAGCTCAGTACTAGATGTGCATAAGTTAGCAAATATCAAATACTATACAAATTCATCTTCCAGTTAATTCCTTACCTCCGCATGTTGCAAGAGATAGTCCAAGCCGTCTATAATATCTGCTCAGCTCAAGGAGAATTTCATAAACTAGATTTATTTTGGCTCTGAATATCAACGCAACACACTGATTCATACAACAGAGGTTATCCTGAGTCAGAATCTACACATTTCCAAAAAAAGTCAGTGTTACTAAACTAACTCTGAAGTGCAGGGGCGTTGACTATTTTCTGATGTTACTTTATGCTTAGGGCTTGCTTCTAATCTCATGCCACTGTAAACCAGGAGTGACTCCACTGAAATAATGGAGGTAAAGGAGTTTTACACCAGTACAAGAACTACATCAATCCCTATTATCTGGGGGGAAATTTCTTTCTATTGTACTCTAGATAGCCTACTTATAACTGCATCTACCTGGTTGTTACATTTTTGGCTTTCAAGTGGTCCTTAAGGATTCTGACAGCTATGCTGTTTTATTTACATTTTGAAATAAGAAGCAGTACTGGAAATCTAACCCCCATCCAAAACACACTGCTCAGTTATTGCTGGCAACTGTAACAGCATCCTCTCAGATTAAAGTACTAGGTTTTCTCACTGTTCTGTACAGTATAGTATAGTATTGAGTAATCGCTTCTGCCCTTTTTTGGGAGCCCATTGACACCACAAGAGTCATCAGTCACCCAAATCTGGAAACAAATCTCCCTATAGGTTTTACTATTTTTGCTCTCTTCTCTGTCTTTTAATATTTCCTCAAGACTCTCAAGGGTTTAGTTATGCACCCTTACTTGATAGTTTGGTCTCTCCTTTCCTCTTTTTAAAGAGCATCGCCTCAGCACTGCAGAAGTTCATAGATGCATTCCTCACCACCACAGATTTTCATTGATGTATTCAGGGAAGTTAAACGACCACATGAGAGAGAGGTGAGGGCTCTTGAAGCTCACATGTGTGGGTCATCCCAGGTGTGAACATCTTTAACATGGGAGTGTTTCATACACAATAAATGTTGCTGTAATCTAGTGGTAAACCAGACAGGCATGCTGCCCTACTGCTTCATTTCTGTCCAAGCATACCGCCAGTGACTGAACAAATTGAATTTTGAAGTGACTGAGAGCAAGGTGATGAATGTTTCTTATTATTGGGGACTAGATGCAAGATCATTTGGATTCTAGTAGCTATTGAGGCCCGGGAAAGAGTCAAAGCTAGGGTCAGTAGCTTTCTTCATTCTCCTAGAAGACCGAGAATAAAACTGTAATCATACTGCTTTTTTAAAATGTGGTGGCCGTAGCTAATGGCCCCAGTAAACAAGCAATTTAATAAAAGTATCTGCTGCTACAATTTGTGCATGTGTTAATTTACAGTGCTGGCAACAGTGGACCGGAAAGGCTGGCTGCTAGAAAAAACAGAACCGAATAGAAAGCAGTCATGTCTTTCTGGCACTGAATCAACTTTCTCCGGGCAACAGGGAGGGTTTCAGATACAGCTGAGCGAAAATGTATTTGAAGAGTTTGCAAACATTTTATCAAAATAAAAATGGCACTTCCCACAATTATCTGAATCGATCATAGTTTCATCCATTTAATGGCGCAGAAGGAAAACACTCAATTTAACATTATTTTAAGCATGATTCTAAGATATGAAGACCTCTAGTCCACATAAATAAACATCATCCCTCAAAATATGGCCTCATTCTTCCATTAGTTTCCTACTGATATTCATATAAGTGAATGAAATGAAATGGATCAAGTATGCGAATGGACCTTTCACAAATAGCACCATGGAGCGAGTGGTTTGTAAATGAGGATGTAACATAAAATGAGCCCATTGCATATAAATCTATATACATGGCAGGTATATAGGGTTTGGGGTTTTTTTTGTATATTAGAATACACAACTTCCCAAACCCCTCGTCCAGAGGCGTAGCTAGACAAATATCTGAGCAGAACCATCACATCAAATATGACTGCATGTACTTGCAATTATCTGGAGTGACTGTGACAGAAGAAAAGTGGATGTAAAATAAGCTAGGCAGCTAATAAATTTGGCTCAGTGATTCTTTCCTTCAGAAAGGTCCCCAGCTATTTTTAAGTATTCAGCATAAATTTTCAAAAGTGCCTAAGTTGCATGAAAAAACAGGAAGAGATTTAAAGTGTCCTGAAATTCTCTAGGCCTGCTAGCTCTTTTCCTAAAGTCTTTTCCTCTATCTGTCTATCCCTCTGTTATTTGTTTGGGCAACCCTCCTGCTTATAAAAATTTGGCCATCCAATTAGGGAATGGAAGCTAGGCCATATGATTTAGATCACCACTCACATAAACCAACTACTGAATTCCAATTACCCAATACAGGAATCAGAGTACAGGAAGGAATATTTCTTCAAACAGTTAGAGAAGAAAACCACACCAGTTCCAAGGGGCTTGTTAAAAGTGTTCAGCAAACAATTTTAAACAATGAACAATTCTAGGAAAATTCTCATTGATTCACAGATCATTCACAAGCAGGAAAAGAGACCGAAAAGTTTGCTTGTAAGAGGGTTCACACAGCTCTGCATTCAGATGGGCACGTTGCTTTTGGATAAAGAGTGAAATTCAAAGGGGATTCTGGAAGAAGAGTTTGTGTGAGGCACAGAGACCATCTTGAGGCATAATGACAGTCTGTTGTGTCCCCCGAGTTTCTGGGAGTCACACAGCAGACTCCGGACAAACTGAGCACAGAGGCAGACTCACTGAGCAAATGAGTTGGAGGAGTGGGTGCCCGTGCCTCACTGGTAACACTTCAGCTGTTACCAGCCTTCCATGCTTTGGGGTTGCATTAAGATATAAAATGACAAGGGGATTTGTAACCCTTCTGCCCGTCACAGTTGGTAGCAACAAGGGCCGGGTTCAATATCTAGGGGATTCATTCCAATAACACAATGCAAACCGGCTCGAGCCCCCACCCAGTGACCTGGGACAAATATATACCACCCCCGCTGGGCGCCTCCAAGAGGCAATACTTCCCCTCTCGCAAGCACATAGTCTGAGTGTAGCAAAAAGCCTTTTAATAACAGAGAGAAACAATGTGGCATTATGTTGGGGAAACACCACCAACAGCATTCGTAACACAACCCATGAGCAAAAAACCCACCCCAAACAAATTGGGGCATGCCCTTTCCCTTTGGTTCTTGAGTCCAGCAACCCCAAATCACCCAAAGTCCCAAAAGTCCAATGACCCAAAAGTCTCTGTCCCTGGTCAGGGCAGCCCCAGAGTTCGAAAGTTGATCTGCAGAGCTTTACCTCCTAACCTGGGTGGAGATGGGGAGGAGAAGAGAGGTAAGGGGCACCTTACATGATCTGAAGCTGACCGCCCCACAGCTCCATAGGCCTTCACTCCGCTCTGCCAGCCGCCCCACAAACTGCTTCGCTCCGCTCCGCTCCCCACAAGCAACTCCCGCCATCCCACAAACTGCTCCACCAGCCGGTCCACGAACTGCTCCGAATCCCACAAGCAGCTTCCACCGTTCTATGAATTGCTCCACCAGCCTGTCCTGTCCTGCTGCGCTATAAAGGCAGACTTGACCACTGGATTGGCCTCTGGAGGGACCCTGGGCAGCTCTGGAAATGGGCCAATGGCACCAAATTCAACAACCTGTAAGTCCTCTGTGAATTCCCTGGGCTTTGGGTCCCTGGCATCTGAGATAGCGAGTTCAGGCCGACGCACCAGTCAGTGCTATGTACTCTGTGTATTAGTGATGGGTGGAAGCAAGTGTTGTCTGCTGGGAGACTGGCCAAAGCTTTCAGATCTGTCTGGCTTTAGTGGGGCCATCTGCGTTAAAGATGCCTGATAGTCACAAATGCTGAGTGCCTGGGGCTGCCATGAGAAGTGGGGTACAGTAGAGATGGCCCAGACGACATCCCAAGAGGGATTTCAGTGGGATGTGGGTGGGATCAAATAACCAAACCCCAGTTGATCCGATAGCAGGGTTTGACCCTGGACCATCAGCGCTGAAAGAACGGCAGAGTAGGTCACGCTGGCGGGGGGGAGTGGCACTACATGCCCAGGAAAGCATAGAGTAAATTAGAGTAAAAATCTGAAGCAAATGCAACTGTATCCTAGCATCTCTCAGAATAGAAATTCCACACTTGAAGAATAGGAATCTAGCAGCAGGAATATACTACTGACCAGGATGGGGACTGTGAAATTTACGGAGATTAGAGAGGCTACAAAAGCAGAAAACCCAATAATAATGGGGGTTTTCAACTATCCCCATATTGTCTGGGAACATGTCCCCTCTGGATGGGATGCAGAGAAGTGATTTTTAGACACCATCAATGACGGCTTGTTGGAGCAGCTAATCCTGGCACCCACAAAGGAAGGGGCAATTCTTGATTTAGGCCTAAGCGGAGCACAGGGTCCGGTCCAAGTGGGGAATGTAGCTGAACTGCTCGGTAATAGTGACCATAATGTAATTAAATTTAACATTTAACAGCTCACTTCATCGGATACATTCAGTGGAAAATAACAGTGAGTAAATTTATATACACACAGAACCTGAAAAAATGAGTGTTTAACACGCATACTGTAAGGAGAGTGATCACTTAAGATGAGCTATTACCAGCAGGGGAGTGGGGGGGGGGAGAGAGAGAGAAAACCTTTTGAAGTGATAATCAAGGTGGGCCATTTCCAGCACATTTCTAGGAGTTTACAAGAGCATGTGAGGAACAGTGGTGGTGGTGGTGGGGGGTGGGGAGAAATACTTTTAAACACCCATTTTTTCATGTTCTGTGTATATATAAATTTACTCACTGTTATTTTCCACTGAATGTATCTGATGAAGTGAGCTGTAGCTCACGAAAGCTTATGCTCAACTAAATTGGTTAGTCTCTAAGGTGCCACAAGTCCTCCTTTTCTCCTTGCGAATACAGACTAACATGACTGCTACTCTGAAACCTGTCACAATTAAATGAATAGGCAGCAGGTCTGACACAAACAAAAGGAAAAAGAAAAAGAGTACTTGTGGCACCTTAGAGACTAACCAATTTATTTGAGCATGAGCTTTCGTGAGCTACAGCTCACTTCATCGGATGCATACTGTGGAAACTGCAGAAGACATTATATACACACAGAGACCATGAAACAATACCTCCTCCCACTCCACTCTCCTGCTGGTAATAGCTTATCTAAAGTGATCATCAAGTTGGGCCATTTCCAGCACAAATCCAGGTTTTCTCACCCCCCCCCCGCCACCCCCATACACACACAAACTCACTCTCCTGCTGGCAACAGCTCATCCAAACTGACCACTCTCCTTACAATGTGCATGATAATCAAGGTGGATCATTTCCAGCATAAATCCAAGTTTAACCAGAACGTCGGGGGGGGGGGGAGGGGAAAGAAAAAAACAAGGGGAAATAGGCTACCTTGCATAATGACTTAGCCACTCCCAGTCTCTATTTAAGCCTAAATTAATAGTATCCAATTTGCAAATGAATTCCAATTCAGCACTTTCTCGCTGGAGTCTGGATTTGAAGTTTTTTTGTTGTAAGATAGTGACCTTCATGTCTGTGATTGCGTGACCAGAGAGATTGAAGTGTTCTCCGACTGGTTTATGAATGTTATAATTCTTGACATCTGATTTGTGTCCATTTATTCGTTTACGTAGAGACTGTCCAGTTTGACCAATGCACATGGCAGAGGGGCATTGCTGGCACATGATGGCATATATCACATTGGTGGATGTACAGGTGAACTAGCCTCTGATAGTGTGGCTGATGTTATTAGGAAGTATTTCTTCACACAACACACAGTCAACCTGTGGAGCTTGTTGCCAGGGGATGTTGTGAAGGCCAATAGTATAACTCTGTTCAAACAAGAAGTAGATAAGTTCACAGAGGATAGCTCGACCAGTTCCTATCAGTCAGGATGGTCAGGGATGCAACCCCATGTTCTGAGTGTCCATAAACATCTGACTGCCAGAAGCTGGGTGTGAATGGGATGGATCACTCGATACTGACCCTGTTCTGTTCATTCCCTCAGAAGCACCTACCGCTGGCCAGTATCGGAGGACAGGACACTGGGCTAGATGGACCATTGGTCTGACCCATGTGGCCAGTCTTAGGTACTTACAGCTGAATGGCATTTTTAAAAGAGCCCTTTGCGGTTGATGGGAAGCTGGAAAATGTGCCCAGAGGAGGCTTAGAAAACAAGTCAGTTGATGACCTGTTGTTTGATCCCAGTCAGATATTTTCACATATTCCAGCAAGGATGCCCTGGTGTCGGCAGCAGTCTGTCTTTGTGATTGCCTCAGGAGCCCATCTGTTAGCCAGCCTGTTTGGGGTCTGTCCACACCGCAGCTGGCACCATGCCGTTGCAGAGAAACGAAATGAATTCTTTGCAGCAGTCTTCACGGCTGAGCATGTGAGGGAGATTCCCAAACCTGAGCCGTCCTTTTTAGGTGACAAATCTGAGGAACTGTCCCAGATGGAGGTGTCATTAGAGGAGGTTTTGGAACAAATTGAGGAACTAAACAGTAACAAGTCACCAGGACCAGGAACTCAAATGTGAAATGGCAGGACTACTCACTGTAGTCTGTCACCTACCATTTAAATCCGCTTCTGTACCCGATGACTGGAGGATAGCTAATGTGACGCCAATTTACCGGAACTGGGTAAACAGGCATCTCAGTGGGGTGTTAACCCTGAAATCTGCCACCCTGTGGGCGCCCCCCCCAGCAGAAGGCTCTGGGTGCATCATTGCCATCCCCTCAGAGCTCGTCTGGGGTGATGCTGGTGGGGGAGCCACCCACAGCCATCTGCTCAGGTGGCTGTGAGCTGGGCTCTCCCTTCTCTGGGACAGATCTCACCCCGAGCCAGAGGCTGGTGGCCTGAGGGCAGGGAGATCCCGGCCTGCCCAAAGAGTAGTGCTGGGCCTCCTCCCAGCCCAGCACATGACAGCTGTGAGTAGCCAGGATGGGACCATGGGGGAGGATTTGCTTGTGGGCCTGGATCCCACCCTGTTCCCAGGTGGGAAGCGCTGGCCTCCAGCTCTGACGGGAAGCTCTGTGTGAGTGGCTGGGGTCACCCCATGGCCGCTGGGTTTGTGCTGCTGGCATTTCACTCCAGCCGCCCTCTGCAATACAGCCTGTCCTGACAGGCCTCTGGCCTGAGAGCTGATGTAAACTGTCCAGGGAGCCCTGGACCCAGCTCTTCTGTGCAGCATTACTCCTGCTCCTCGCCACGCTGAGAGTCACCTGGAACCTGCGCCCAGGGCAGTTTGGGTGGGTTGGGCCTGCAGGGGCCCATCCAGACCCAGCTGGGTGTGTAGGGGGGAAGAGTAGGAACTGGGTTAATACCCACCCGGCATAAATGCTCCATGGAGGTCAGTTGATCTTAGAACCTTTCCTGGCCTTGCTGCCCCACTGCCCCCTTTCAAGCTGGGGCCTGTGGCAGGTGCAGGAAGGGGAATTGTGAGGGGCTGTGAGTGCAGCAGCTCCCTGTACTGTGCGAGAGCGTCTCCCCCTGCCTGTGACTGATGGGAAATGTCCAACTCCTACCTGACACCAGCTCCCTGGCTTCTGTCTTGCAGGTTTCCGATAAGAGGAGGAGGAGACTGCGCGTATCTGAACGATGTGAATGGGGTCAGCAGCTGGCGATGCACCAGTGAGAGACCCTGGATCTGCACCAAACCCGATGCATTTACAGAGGCACAGGAGGCTGCCGTGGTAGGGGGCTTGTAAGGAGAGTACTGTGGAATTAGTCCCGGAAAAGCCGGACTGATCTCTTTACAAGATCACATCTGAGCAATTCCAGAATATTGGGGAATGTTCTGCGCATCACTGGGCAGAGCACTGTAGACTTAGGTGAAAACCAGAGATGCTATTTGCACATCTTGTCCCCCCACCCGTGCCATCTCTTTTTCCGCCAGTGGAACGGCTCAAATCCAGCCTTTCTAACCTACCTCAGCTGGACCAGGAGCTCTGCCTAACTGAGCCAAGGCACCAGCCTCAGCTTTCGCTGCCCTGACATTCCCCCTCAGAAGCTTTTTACTCTAGAAAATTATGTATGGAATCTTTGAAAAATATTCATCATTCCCATTCGGTGGTCTGGCATAGAGCTATGGGGGGATGTTCTACATTCCTGCGCCACTCCCCCCCCCCCCCGCCCCCGCCCCCGCCCAGGAACTTTTTAACAAAGTTTTTTTTATGGGGCAGTTTTTGGGGTCTTTTGAAAACCCAATTGATTTTGAAGTTTGCAGGTTTACACCACCAGTTCCTTTTTTTTGTTGTTGCCAGATATTGCTTTGGATAAAAGCATGAATGTTTTAAACTGGTTTTAATTTTCCATTTTTAGTTTTAAGAGCGCTGTACCTGCCAAGGGAGTAGACCCCCTGTTACACTCCTCGTGGGACACCTAGGGCCTGGAACGTAGGAGCAAGAGGAGAAATGTCTGTTCTCTCCCTTCCTGGAGCCCAGTGGTTTTGAAAAGGGCAGGGAGGGGGTAGGTGTGACACAGACAGACCAGGTGGCAGGTCATGCCAAAGTCCCCATGTCTGCTATAGATGCTTCTGTTACCTTTTGAAACTTTGTAGCTTCGTTGTGTATGTATGTTTACCCTCTTTAGCCTTGTAACTAAATCTTATTTCCTTTTTAATAAATTGTCATAGAATAAGACTGGCTACATGCGCTGTCTTTGGTGTGATGTCTAAGGTGCAGTTCACCTGGGGTGCCTGGGCCTGTGGGACTGGGAGGAACCTGAATACTGTTGTGATTCTGAGTGTAAGAGACCATCTGACTCTCAAAGGCAGGCTCACCTGGGTTGCGAGACAGATCGGAGTACCCAAGGGGACTGCATGGCTAGGCTGTTAGGATGCCGGAGGAGGTTACCCTGCATGTTTCGTTGGTGAAATCTAGGTCTAGAATTCTCAGCCAGTTTGGATTTGTGCCCTGGTTCCCAGCAGTCTGCCCTGAGGTTGGCACGCACTCTCTCAAGACACTGCAGACAGCGCTATTGCACGGCCTTGGCTTCAGTTCCCTCCTTGCAGGAGAGAGGAGCTGAACCTGCCCAGAGATGGAGTTTGGGGGAAAGATGTATGTGACCCAGTGACCCCTTGGTGCCAAGTGACAGGCAGCACAGAAGGTTTTCCAGGAATCCCCTGGGTCTGATTGTTACATCAGTCGTTTTAAACCTTTCCAGATGACTGTACCTCTTTCAGGAGTCTGATTTGCCACCTCACTTAAAAAGCGAAACTCCAGTTTCACCTCACTTAAAAACTACTCGCTTACAAAATCAGACACAAAAAATACAGAAGCGTCACAGCCACTATTACTGAAAAATGATTGACGTTCTCATTGTTACCGTATAATAAAATAAATCAATGGAAATATAAATCTTGTACTTCCATTTCAGTGTATAGGGATAGAGCAGTGTAAACAAGTCACTATCTGAAATTTTAGTTTGTACTGACTTCGCTAGTGCTTTTTATGTAGCCTGTTGTAAACCTAGGTAAATATCTGGATGAGTTGATGTCTTCCCGGGAAGACCTCTGCATACGGCCAGGAGTACATGTTCCCCTGGTTGAGAACCAGTGGTCTACAGAATAGTTCACCAAAGTGGGCATGTGAGGTCTGTATCAAGGGCCAGTAGCCCAATGGTCACCATAATTGGAGCAAGACCTCTGTACGGATACTATATAAGGAGCTGTGTCTCTAGACTGACAATGATGCCTTTAAGGTCTTAGAGTTAAGGCAGGTCACGGGAGGTGATGTATGCCAGATGCTCCTTTCAGACAGGAGGCAACTGAGGTTACCTCCCTGTCTGGCTATCTGTGTATTCTGTGCCTGATGTTGGATGTCTCTTTGCCACTGAGCCAGGTGTAAAATTAGAGTGCAAAATCCACAAAAAAGGGAAATCTACAGGAAGAAACTAACAGCAGGGGGCTGTGTGTGTGTCCATCTGTGCTGTTTAAGCATAAAGACAAAGGATTGGCCTGATCTCTCTTGGTGTGCAGAGACATACTGGATCCTTGCCCTTGGAGACAAACTGACCGTACGCATTTCTCAAGAAAGAAGGGTCCGAGCCTGCCTGGCTGTGAAGTGCTGCAAGGATTTCGGGTGAGCTGTACTTGGTTAGACAGGAGAATACCTTGTTAGTTCGGTCTAGGCTCTAGAACACATGTTATGACTTTGTTATATGTAACCATTTGTTTCCAACACTTCCACTTGACTCTTGGCTTTGTTGAACTGAGGGGTGATTTCACTGTGAGCCTAGGACAGTGCTGTGTGTTAAGTGGAGCAGTGATCTGAGCTGGAGCTGGTAAGCTGGGGCCGAGGATGTTACTGTTCCTTTGGAAACAGTGAATCTGTGAATCCTGCCAATGCCCAGGGGACCAGGGACTGGACGCTCCAGACAGATGCTCAGAGGGCTTGAGGGCAGAGTGGGCCTATTGCTACCCTGCAGTGACGGCAGGCCCAGCAGCGAGTGCGTGTGGCCAGTGGAGTTGGGGAGCTGACCCCTGGCAGGCACAGACAAGGCTCCCTCAGGCAAAGGGCAGGTGGTGGCGAGGTGCCTCCCAGCCCTGGGTACCCTGGGAAGCATTGCAAGGTATTAACTTACTGCAGGTTTGGGGCAGTTAAAAATTACACCCCAAGGCCCCAGCCCAGTGAGGAGGACCGAGGAGAGGAACTGTGACTGTGCAGGGCACCTGAGTCCCAGCCCCGCCCAGAGTTCTGCTCTGCCTAAAGCCCCAGTCCCGCCCCGTGAGTAGGGCTTTACCAAATTCATGACCATGAAAAATGCATCACAGACTGTGAAATCTGGTCTCCCCTGTGAAATCTGGGTGACGTGGGCAACTGCCCAGAGCGCGGTGGTCAGGAGGCAACCCCGTCACTCGCCAGCTCCAGGCCCTTTTAACCTCTGAGTGCTGGACTCTGGAACGGGGGAGGGGCAGGGCTGGCAGCGTCCCGGGCAGGGGCTCCTACTGTGTGCCAGGCTCTAGATGCAAGTTCGGGCTGGGCTGGGGAGGAACAGGACCTCGTCCCCTGCATGGGTTGCTCCCAGGGCCAGATCAGAGCCACCGACAGGAACCTCCCCCAGCAGCAGAAAGCTCCGTGGCTGCCGGCCGGGAGCCCAGCTCTGAAGGTCGCACCACTGCCAGGAGCAGTGCCGAAGTCAGGGTCGCAATACCGTGACACCCCTCCCCCAATAGCCTTGAGACCCCCCCTTGACCCTCTTCTGGGATGGGATCCACACAGTTACAACAGGGTGACATTTCAGATTGAAATAGCTAAAACTGTGAAATTTAAAAGACTTTAAAAAAATCTCATGACCATGAAATTTACCAAACTGGATGGGTGAATTTGGTAGGGCCGTACCCAGGAGACTGAACAGGGGGTACTTCACATTACAGCTACACAAATGTGGATCCTCAGTTGCACTGTTTATATCAGGGCCGCTTCTTTCTGGCAGATCCATTTGAGCTCCGCGGCACACGTCTCAGACAGAACCTGGCTGCCTTTTATCCACCCGCAGCTGTTCCCATCTGCAGAGCCTGAGAAGCTGCAGAGTGAGAGAGAGTCCGTGTCACTGTGGGTCCGTGTAACAAGGAAAGGCCCATGGGTGAGTGTTTCCTCCCCATCACCCTAATGGGAGGCTTGGCTCTGGTGTTGTCCTTCATCTCTAACTTTCCTGTAAAACGAGGCCAATATCTAGATGAGCTGACCTACTCCTTGGAAGACTTCTGTTTACCGCAGGGATACATGTACCCCTGCTTGAGAACCACAGTGTTACGGGGTCTGGAGCAAGGACCATACGAGGCTGAATCCCATGGGGTCGGTGACCTGGTACTTGTTCATTGGAAGCGCCACCTTGATCTCCTGCATCTCAGCTTTCCTTTAAAAACAAAGTCTGATGGGTGAGAGGAAACCTGCACCGTGCAACCTGGGTAACAGGACAGCTGCAGGGAGCTGAGGACTTGTCCCGATGAACGGTTAGGGCTGGATTCACAAAGGGACTTAAGAGGCTAATGGCCACTTCAGGCACCTCTGTCTCTTGGAGTGGGAAGTTCCTTGGAGAATTCCACGGGTGGGAGACTCAGCTGTGAAGGGAGGGGGCAGGCAGCAGCATCTCATCAACCCAAGATAGGAATAACTGAAGTAATGTTCCTTTTACATGGAGCTTCAGCTCTTTGGAACCTCTGCTAATGCTTTAGCCACGTGTTTAACTCCATCAGCAGGAGTAGCCTTGGATCACAGTGGGAGGGCTCAGGTGCGTACGTGTTTGCAGGATGGGCGTTCAGGGCAGTCCCTGACGCCAGGGCAAAGCGGATGTGAAGTGCCACTATCTGGATTTGGGAGCCTGCCTGCACACCGAACTCACTAGGCTCTGGGTGCATGACTGCAAGGCACTGGGCCGGGGAAAGTCAGCCCTGGGTGGTTATTTTGAGTAGAAAACCAGAGCCACTTCTGGGGTCTTTCAGCTTCTAATGCCCTTTCCCTTCTGCAGCTGGATTTCAGCCTATGGTAAAATCCCTCTCAATGCCAAGTCAGTGCCATAAATCACTGGACTGGGTGCAGGAATCAGTAGGCGACGTTCTCTGGCCTGGGTTATGCCAGGGCTCAGACTAAATTATTGTTCCCAAAACTTTTAAAAGCTGAACCCCCTCCTCAAGGCAAAGAAACCAATCGTACCCCTCACCCATCAGCAATGTGTTAGCGACCCCACCCCCCATTTTCTTCTATACATCTTCAAACCCCACCCTTCCCACCATGGCTAGCCCTTCCCCACGCTTCAGGAGACGCTGGAGTAGATGACCATAACCATCCCCTCTAACCTTAAGACCTGAGGGACCCCATCCCGGAGCATCTTAAAAATCACAGTTCCCAGACTCTGGAACAGGGGCTGCTTTGCCGGGCTCACCTTTCTCCCTCCATCAGGTTAGCCGATGGGGATAATGAGCCTGGAGATCTCATTCCTGCTGCTCTGAGTGCTGCCCATGTGCACACGACCCAACTCAGCTCTTACTGTATCCCAGGAACGTCTTCATCTTCTGGGAGCCTCATGGCAGCAGTGGGATGATTTAACGGACTCCCTTAGTCATGGGGCCTTTCTCTCTCTTTTGTTTCAGAGCCAGCGTCCTGGAATCATCTCATGGTGCGTGGAGTGGTGGGGGTGGTGGGGGTGCTAGTCTCACTATACGAATGTGGGTTTTGGAAAGATAGAGGGAAAGTGTTTGCCTACTCGCGACTCGTCTTCAGGAAGCTGCTAACTCATCCCTCCCAGCAGCCTGGAAGTCTGCAGGATTCCCAGGAATCTGAGCTCCCCGCAGTGTGTGACAGGGACGGGGCCCAGGCCCAGGGCACCAGAAACAGGAATCGAGACCCAGCCCTGGAGAATGGGGAAGGAGACCTGCTAATGGAGGACAGTCGCTTGATCCAGGAACCCAGAGGAAGGGATCCATTAGGTGGGGACACGGATGTGGCCCAGGAAACAGGAGGAGCATTGCCAATCCTCCAGGATGACCAGGAGTCTGCAGGAATTAAAGATTAATTTAATTCAGGCCTGGGTGTTTCTCTGTGTAATGTGACCTCAGTGCTCCTGATGAGAGCCATTGTTTGTAAATGTTTCAGTAGCAGACATAGTTATCATTCATGGACATACAGACATTTATTCATAATTAGAACTGGTCAAAAATAGCGGGGGTGGAGAGGCTCATGAAAATTGAAGAAGAAACCACTTTCCCCCATATTCTTGAAACTTATTTGCAAATGTTTTTAATGATCAAATTTCTGTTTAGTTTTGGTGGGAAAAATGCCACATTCTCTCTCAAGTGGGCAGAGAAATCCAAAATGTTTTTTTTTAAACGGGAACTTTTTTCAAATGATCAATGTAATCCCAAGTGGCATTTCTAGTTAAAAGGTTGCATTGTCACTGTAAAACCATTTTGAACCAGCTCTATTACTGTATAACAAGAGGAGTTTATTTGTCATGCTGACTTGTTTGGGCCAAGTTCCAAGTGGTATTTCAGCTTTTGCACCGCTCTTCTCTTCTTGCGTCTGCCCCTCTCATAAGCTGTGGCCTTAATCTCAGCCCTGGAAACAATTATGTGCATGTTTAACTTTAATGACTGCTGTGAATAATTCCATTTCAATGGGACAACTCTGAGGTCGAGTTTACGCTACTGCCCTATATCGGTGTAACTACGTCATATATTTAATTTTCTTTCTTTTATATGTGAAAGTTATTGAGAGGTGAAAGCAGGTAAAATACATGAATAGGTTCGGACAGTCCAAGTTTGTCAGTGCAAAGTGACAGCAGAGATGTGGTATCTGCTAGTTTTCCATAAGTCTCTCAGGGTTTCCCAGGATAACTTTGGGGATCTCTGTCTTGCATCAGAAATGTTCCCTGAAAGTGTCCAAACAGCTCAGAGATACAGAACCATTCCCTGGATCCATTCTTATAGCTGTCTTCCCCGGAAAGCAGTCTGGCAAGTGTTCCTGTCAGCTCATTGCTAGGTTATCTGCCAAAACACAAGAGTTTTCAGGTGCCCAAGTAGCCCTTTGAATCATGGTGAAATTATTCTCCCCGTCACCACCAAAATTTGAAATGGTGCCCCTGAGTGCACGGTACCCTACCGTGCTCCCCTGTAGGAGCTGCATTAACAGGCAACTCTGCAAGTTCTCTGCATGCCTCTGCAAGTGACCCCCATGCCTCTCCATTTCCTTGGCCACATGGATCCTGTCCCCATGCTGGCGGCTAATCCAGAAAAAGGGGGAAAGAGCTCACCACTGCAACCACCTGAGGGATGTGTTGGGGTGAGATCAGCTGGTCAAGGCAGGCAATAGGGACAGAATCGGAGACTTGAAGCTCCTCGAGTGACCTTTCCAGACCTGCCCTTCAATCAGACACAGTGATTCTAAAGTTGAATGTGATAGTAACTAGACCCATTTTAAACCCTTCACCACACAAGACAAAGCCCGTAGGATTCATCATGAACTATTTATTTCTCCTCCCCTGGATTCCAGCAGCCACCAGCCACCTTGGAGCTTTCCCTCGTCTCTCCCAGGCTGGGCTCACTTGATGGCAGGAGCTCAGCGGAGGATCCAGCTTTGCTCTTTCGCTTCCATTCTTCACATCTTTGGGTGGCTGCATTTGCAACTGAGCAACCTGATGGAAACACTGAGTCCTCTGTCTCGGCAGGCATGCCCAGCCACGAAAGCCAAAGACTCCCTGAGAACAGGGGAAGGTTCGCCTGAACTCTCAGGAGTGGAGGCTTGGCCCATAGGGCAGGGTTACCATATTTGAACTTTCAAAAAAGAGGACACTCCGAGGGGGGCAGGGGGAGAGTTGTAGCCCTACCCGCTATCTACTCTCTCCCACTTCCTGCCCCCTGACTGCCCCCCACAGAACTGCTAACCCCTCCAACCCCTGCTGCTCCTTGTCCCCTGATCGCCACCCCCCCCGGACCCCACCCTCTGTCTAAGCCTTCCTTCTCCCTGTCTCCTCCTTAGACCCCCTCACCCTAACTGCCCCCCTAGAGCTTCCCCCCCACCTGTCCCCTGACTGCCCCGCCCCCTATCCGCACCCCCGCCCCCTGACAGACCCCCAGGTCTCCCACACCTATCCAACCACTCCCTTTCCCCTGACTGCCCCCGCAGAACCCCCGCCCCATCTACCCCCCTGCTCCCTGTTCCTTGTCTCCCCCGACCCCTCTCCATATGCCCACCCCCTGACAGGCTCCCCCCAGAACCCCTGACCCATCCAACCCCTCCTGCTCCCTGTCCCCTGACTGTCCCTTGGGACCCCATGCCCCTTCTCCAGCCCCCAGGCCCCCTTACCCTGCTGCTCAGCGCAGTGTGTTTGGGGTGCGGAGCCAGACACAGTGCCGCGCTCCCCCGCAGAGCGCACAGCTCCCCAACCCCTGCCCCCAGAGTGCTGCATTGGGAGGGAAATCCCGGCCCTCTGGAGAGTTTTACAAATTCCTCCCGGAGGGCGATTTAAAACCCAAAAAGCGACATGTCCAGGAAAATCCGGACGCATGGTAACCTGACCACAGGCAACTCCAGGATCTGCAGCTGCTGCCACCTCTATGGTGATTCCTCCAACTCATCACCAACCAGCTCTTCCCCATTCTGCCACCCGGCCCCACGGTCTGACCGTGCAGGAGAACAGAAACCCTTTGGGACAGCAGGAGAGTCTCCTCAATGCCGCACTCTTTGCATGTCTTCCCACGGTCACCAGGAAACACGACTACCCTGCCCCAGGAGTCTCTCAAGGAGCTGCCGGTGCAGTCACTGGGAACCCACTCGTAATGGTCTCAGGCAGTGGCATTGCAGAGGGAGCTGAGCAGACCATCCCTTCCCTGACTTCCTGAATTGCTGCCAGGACTGATTCTCCTCTGCACTAGGGAGAGTCCCTGAGGAAAAGCAGCTGTGGTGGGGGAGGGGGCAAGACAAGCTCTCCCCCTGAGCCCTTGACTAGCAGGCAAGCAGGACTCTGGGAGCCAGGGATCGGTGTGTCTTCCTGGGAGAGCAGAGCTGGAGAGCAGAAAAGGGCACTGGAGGAATTGTAGAAAAGTCAGTGTCATGGCCGAGTCATGGGCAGCCAGATCTAGTGGTCAGAGGCAGAGTCCACACTCACGAGACAGGAGTCGAGAGTCAGCTGGGTCAGGACAATGGAAGAGCAGAAGCAAAAGACCAAATTGCGTTCAGCACCTCAAGTCAGATGAGTCACCCTGAGTGCGGATGCCAGGAAATCAAGCCTGGGGAGTGGGAGCAGAACAGCCAACACACAGTCCAGAGGGGGCGCGTGGGAGCTCGGGTGTTCAGGCAGCTTCTTGTTCCTGCTGCTGGTTTAAGGAGGTGCTGGGGGCCGATTAGCTGCTCTGGGACTCTGCCAACAGAGCCTCAAACTGGGTCTGGACTTCATCAGTCCGAGGTAAGCAGTTTTTTGTAGGTTTCCAGGTGGCGTGCTGGAGGGTGGCTGCTCCCAGGAACCCTGCAGACCTGGGTTAATGACCCATGGGTCATGACACTGACTGATCTCTCCCCGCTCAAACCTCCTGCACGAAACAGTCTCCAGGGTCCCGGACGCATCCTCTGAGAATACAAAAACACAGTCATGAGGACAAATAGGCTATGGAACAGGAGCCCCCTCTTTGTTGCAACAGCCCCAAGTGCCCAGAAGAGTGGACGGTACTTACCTCCAGGAGATGCCTGGGATCTTCCATCTAAGCCTCACTGGGACCCCTTTTTCTTGGTCTGACAGGATGAGATCATCTGTCCGCACTGCTCCCTGCTCTGGGCTGGCTGCAGCACACATCTGTGTAAGAGGCTGGGCCAGAGAGATGTTACAGTCAGGGTCCAGGCAGCCCAGAAGGAGAACAGAGGGTCTGAAACCAGAAGACGAAGCAATCAAATCCGCGGATTCGACAGAGAGGTTTTGCACCCTACAGGGACATCAAAGAAGGTCTGTTAGGAAAGCTGAGATGTTAGTCTGGAAACAGCTAAGGCAAAGATTGTGACTTGTTAACGTTCAGTTTAAGTCAATACAAAGAGTGTTGTGTTTTCTTTGTCTGTTTGAAATTTGTCTTTTTCTCTTGCTTAGTTTCACTTAAATCTCTTCTTTGTTACTGTGCTTCCCAAAGCACCTCAGCGTTGTGTGTTCGAGTGAAGTGTGAGTCTCCAGCCTACCCAACAGGCTGAGCTGTGCCCTGTCTCTCTGAAGGTAGCGAATAATTTCTGAGTGGTGCTGGGCCCAGAGTCCAAGGGCAGTTCACCAGACATCTCCTGTGAAGCCCAAAGAGACCAAAGGAGCAGGAGAGATTCAGGCCCCACTGATCCATGGGAACTTCCCACAGAAGAGGCTACACAGGGCTCCAGACACAGCCAGCAGGATCCCTCCCACAAGCTGGGCCGTGTCCTTCCCCTCCCAGCCCCACAGCTTCCTCCCCACCCCAGCCTCAGGAACCCCTCCCACCTCCCTGCTCTCCCCACTCATTCTCCAATACCAGGCTGTTTCCAGAATGGAAGCAGGTGCGTACCAGAGTTCACTCACCGCTAGATGCTGGCCAGGCCTCGTCTCACCGCTTTCTCGCTGGGCTAGCAACCCCGCTGATACTCACTCTTGCAGTTTGCTGGCTGGGAACTCAGCCCTCCAACCAGGTGACGGTACTCTAGTCCACTCCTTCCTGAGACGTGCTCCTTGCAAAAGAAGTCCAAAAATGTCTTGAACAGGAACAAGGCCTTCCACCCTCGTGGGGAGTTCTGCCTCAGCCTGATTTTGGCTCGGCCTGCCCTTCTTGGGTTTCTATGGTCTTCTGTGTCCCCTTCCTTAGGGACGGTGAGAGAACCCAGTCCTACCCTGGACTCCAGGTTTTGGCCCAAGGCCGTCTACTGAACAGCTCGCTCTGCTTCTGTACTTTTGATGCTGTTTTCCCTTGTTTCCTCTCAGGTGGGGCTCACTTGCTCATCAGTTTGGCCTAGCCCCAGGCTAGGCAGCCATAGGCCAAGCCACCCTGTTAGATACCCTCCTCCTTCCAATCCGGTCCAGCCCAGCTGACAGGTTTCCTGAGGGGATGGTGAAACCCCATTGCTGATCAAAAGGAGGTCAGAGTCTCTTCTTTAGGAGCTCAAGGTCCGTTTGTCCTGCTGCGGGAAGTGGAGCTGGAGAGCGGAGATGTTAGGTGAAAGAGACTGCATGATGGAGTCGGAGACTGAGGGACGGGAGCCTCCTCCCAGAAACGCTCCCAGGAGAACAGGTTTGAGGAGTTCTCTGGGGAGCCTCCTGCTAGGAAAAAAACAAGGGTGGCACATTGATGGAGATGTCTCTATCCCAGGGATGGGGGAAGCTCCCAGCCAGGCTATGCAGCAGGGATCCCATTTCTCCCACAAGAAACCCAGATGCCCAAAGAAGTCAATGGCTCTTACCTCCATGAGGGAACGGGATTTCCCTCTCAGCCTCTTTGAGAACTACTACTCCTTGGTTTCCTCGGACAAGGGACCTGCCCCCACTGCTCCCTGAGGTGGTTCAGCTTCTGACTGCACCCATCTGGGAGGCTGTCACACACCCCAGGGCCTAGAAGACATGGGGGGAGGAGGCTCCTCTTCATGTCAGACTCTGAGAGCCCATAGAAGGGCCAAAGGAAGAATAAAGGGCAGGAGATGAAGCTAGCCCTGAGCCTCTGTCCCATCCTCACCTCCTCAAATGTGGAGCTTCCTGAGCTTCAGTTGGGCAGACAGTCTGTAGCCCTGACACAAAGGTCCTTCTGTGCCAAATGGGGCTGGAAGATCTCTGCCTGGGAGCATGGGGAATGGGATGGGGGTGAGATCAAGGAAAGAGGGGAGGGCTATGGGTGGGAGGGAAAGAGCTCCTGCCCCAGATGAAGGAATTTGGGGGGCCGAGGGAAGGACACAGCTCCACAGAGAGGGCAGAGAATTTCTGTGAATGCCAGGGGCCTCCATTTCCACTTCCACGAGCCCCGCATTTACAGTGAGACAGAGCAGTACCTGCAGCAGGGAGCGGGACTTGCTGAACAGGGAGGGGAACCTTGAAGCGCATCAGACGAGCCACAGCCCTTGCAGCGCCCCGGGCATCTGGTGCAAGTGCCTGATGATGTGAAGCTGGCCCATGACCTTGGCTGTGACATCCTCGTGCTGCAGGGGAACAAGAACATGTCAGAGACAGAGACACTCCCCAGGAATCAGGGAGGATTAACGGCACCTGGAACCAGCACCATCATTTCCACCCAGCAGCTGCTCATGTCTGAGTGGTGGATTCACCCTCCTGACCCCCAGGATGGAGGCTTGCTGTCCTCTCTAGTGACCTCCAGTGCCAACCCCCCTCCTTGTCGGGTGAGCTCCTGCCAGCTCCCCATCAGTGCCCCTGACAGCTGTTCCACCTCCAATCCACCTGGGGACATCGCTCACGTTCAGAGAACCCTCTCCTCCACCCCCACCTCCATCCCCACCCACGTAGGGCAGGGAGGGGGCTCTAGAAGGGTGGCGGGGGGCGGGAGGGATTCTGGCAGCAGTGAAGTGGGATGGGGAGAGGTTGAGACCTTTCCCCAAGTCACCCCAGTGACAAAAGCTGAAGCCACAGGATGGCAGCTCTGGTGAACAGAGCAGGTCAGCAGCCGCTGCTGACTGAATCCTCCCAATCTCTCTAGAGCAGGACCAGCCCGACCAGCAGCAAGACCAGCTTCCCACGCCCATGTGCCCCAGCCCTTCCTGGTCAGTCGCCAGCACCAGTCAGTCCTTGGCCTCCCAGGCTGCTGGGGAAGGGAGCAACTCTCGATGGTGGCTCAGGTGACATGGACACTAGGCTATGGGGAAATGGGGGCAGCTCTGTGGGGCAGGAAAGGTTCCCAGAGGGCTCTTAGGGGACTCTCCTGTCCTTTCCAGGAGTGATAGCAGAGTACCACATCCTAAGAAGAGAAGTCCATGAAGTCCAGAAGTCCCCACTAGGCTCCTTGCCACCAGGCCAGTGAATGGCGATAGGATGGGAATGAGGCCCTGGCCCCCACCCCAAGCTCCTGAGTTGATTGCAGCTGCTTACCGTGACCCCCATCAGTTGCTGGGCTTCCCCCAGGAGGGAGTAGACGAGCACCAGCCCAGCCTGGCTGACACGCAGCAGGGGGTCGTGGATAGCCAGCACTGCTGTCTGAAGGAAGGATCTTTTCTGACCGATGGAGAAGAATTTTCCAAAGACCTAAAACCAAGAGGACATGAGGCTCGAGCAGATTGGCCAGAGCCAGCCTCCAAGTCCTGGCGGTACAATGGCATCTAGTGCCCCAAAGGGCGGGGAAGAGAGCTGCTGTGGCCAAGGCAGTTCATTCCCCAGGAGGCTTTCAGGGTCCCAGGGCTTAGGGAAGCCCCTTTATTAAAAGGGACCAAAGCCTCCAGTGGCTCTTTCGGGAGGGCAATTTATGGCAGGGGCCAGGATGGGCTGGAAATGGATCTCTAATGTGTGTGAGCAGGCCCAGTCTGCTGTGCAGGGCACCGAGATGACAGGGGACCCTGTGTTGCTTCCAGCAGAGAGATCTCCTGCACCTCAGCGGCTAGAGGAGTGTGTGTGTGTGTTGTGTGGGGTGAGGGGATTGGAGCTGACGGACCAAAGGTCTCTTCACCACAGCTTAGTGATTTCTCTCATTGCTGGGAATGGCCTCTGCATCTCCTTGGTTTCTTCAAGGGGAATCCAACCTGCAGCCTCACAAGGACAAGGAGACTCATGGCCCAGTCCCCATCCCAGCCGCTCCTCGGAGACTTTTCTTCCACTGCAGCAATTCAGCTTGTGGGAGGCGGGACAAGCTCACACAGTCTCTCTCACGGGGCGTCTGTGGAGCAGCGTTCTGTCGACGCCCTTGTCGATCCAGGAGCCGCTCCAGGGCCTCCTCTGTGATGTTGTGGCAATCACCCATTTCACCTCTAGACTCCAGTCTGGGGGCACTGTGTTACGGTGCGTTCGAAGGTTTGGATATTCTCACCACAGTTGTGAGATGGGGGCGGGGGGGTGTCTTTGATTTTCTACTTGTGCAGCAAGTAGCCGCAACTTGGCTCAGTGACAATGTGCTTCTTTGGAACAGTGGCTGAGGTCCAGATACTCTGCCATTCCCTGGCCAGGGCTGGAGACATGAGGGGGGCGCATGTGGTCCATATTGGCTCTGGAGCTCACTATGTCCCCTACCCAGTTCCCAGGTTGGGGCATTCTGCTTCCTGACCGCCAATGGAATTGGGCAAAGCCCACCTCCTTTCTCTGCTTCTACAGGGTGCAGGGAATTCAACAAGGGTCTGATCAAGCAATCGTGACTGACTGACTCAGGGCTCTCCTCTCAGACACTTGGGGATCAGCCAGGGGGACAAGGAGCAGAGAGACACCCAGAGCCATAATCCTATATTAACTCACCCACCCGGGGATCTTCCTTATGCCACGGAGCAATGCAGCCATGTAAGACACTCAAATCACGGCAACTAGCGAGGTTCCAATGTGGGACCTTTAGCACCAGCCTGTCCCATGGTTGCTGGATGAGGAACTCTGAGCTGGAAATAAGGAGTGGGCTCTTTTCCTGTCTCCAGGAGGCATCCACTGCAGGGAACCCAGCCAGCTACACTCCCTGAGCTGTGTCATGCCCTGGCACAGTGCCCTTACCTCCCCCACTCTGGCTGTATTCTTGTAGCCTAAGAGCCTTCTGTCCTGGTGCCAGTCATAGCACCAGAGATCTTCCGCCTCATGTATGCTCAGCCCTGGAAGAGAGAGAGAGAGAGAGACTTTTCTCCTTCTGGTTGCAGTTTCTGTGTCCTTCCAATCCCATTGGTGGCTCCACAGTGGAGTGGAGAAGAACAGAGGCAGAGAGAGACTTGTCCTCCAGCTGCGGTCAGTCTGAGAGAAATGGTCTGGGGTCCCATTATCCACCTGTGGTCACTCTCAGTCCCCTATTGGGTTCCATGTCCCAGCTGGGTTCCTTACCCCTCTGTTGGAGCAGCAGTTGGTAGAGCCGGTAAGTCCCCTCCCTGGCCTGCCGGCTGATGTCCTTGTCTGGATCGCTGACAAATAGAGCCAGCTGGACCACATGGTGACCCATCCTAGGGAACTCGGCTGAGATCTAATGGAAGGGAGAGGAGAGGGGACTCCATCAGCATTTTCCTGTCAGCTCCCCTGGGCCAGAGGGCTCCTTCCCCAAAGCTTCTCCACAGGAGATGCTGGGGGAGAGGTGCTTGAGATCGACCCTTCATTTGCTCTGCTGCCAAGGGAGCCCGGAGCTGCTTTGGGATGCCAAGCAGAGGTGGAGCATGGTCTCCTTAAAGGCCCAGGGACAACACTGAACCAAGACAAGAAGAACTTGACTCAAGCTGAGCTCAGTCCCTGCTCTGACTCTGCCTCCCCATGAAGAACCCTCCTAAGCCACAGCCCCGGCAGCAGCAGCAGATCCTGCAGCCCGCTGGAGCCAGCCCACCTCCGCCTGGAGCCAGCAAGCTGGGGTCGGAGGTCACTTACGTCAAACTCAGGGAGGGAGACTGTGTATCTCAGCAGGGCTGTGCTGCTCCTGATGGCCCTGGCTCGCTCCTGCGACACCCTGGACACGACCCACAAGTTGATATTCTGTGGGGAAAGGAGGCAGGTCAGACTCAGTGGCCAGGTGCACCTGCTTTGCAAATGAGCCCCCCACGCCCCCAGCCCCAGGGGCCTGAGACATTCTGCGCAGGGGGGAATATCTGAGGCCTTGATGGCAGAGCTTTAGAAGGGGATTCTTTCCCCCAGGACACAGCTTGTACCCTGCAGGTCACAACTTGTCAGCGTCTCTCTCGATTGGGACAATGTTTGGGGTCGGGGCTGGTCCCATCCTCCCAGAACTCCTGATTCCTGAACAGTTCACCAGAAAGGAGACTGAACCCTCGGCCCTTCCCTGCTACGAAAATCCTTGGGGGGATGGAGGGAGTGACTGAGAACACAATCCCCCCAGGAATTTCAGAGCAGATCAGAGGGAAGGGCTGATTCCCTGGGGTCCTCCTGTTTCTCTAGGAAGGAGAGTGTGCCTCTTCTCTGAGAACCGTCTCCCAAATCTCATGGGGTGTGTGTGTTGGAGGGGAGGGGGAAGGGTGGGTTTTCAGATTCTCACTCCCCAAGACAGCCAGGAGCCCTGTGCTTAGTACTCAGCAGAACCAGGCAGAGCTCTGGCTTGAAATCCCAGCTCTTTCCTCTGTCCCTCAAGAAGGAAGGACCTGACACTGCATTGCACTGACCTCCCCAACCAAGGACGGCCCACTGGGGACCCAGCTAGGAGGACACAGTAGAAAATGGATCTTCCACTCTCTCCTTACCAGTCCCCCAAAGAGTTCAGGTGAAATGGGGCTCACCTCCAAGATGAAGTGGAGCCTGTCTGTGTCTGGGGACTCTGCCAGCAGGTTCCCCAGCATGGCATCCAGGACCTCTGGGATGACTTTGTGCAGAGCCTGCAAAGCACGGGTCAGAGTTCGGGAACCTGGGCCTACACCTGCCACAGGATGGGAAGAGGGGTCTCTGGGAAGCACTGGGGAGACTCCAAACACATATCCTGGCCTCTCTCCTTCACATCCCACGGCAGGCAATTCGCAAGAATTGACAACCCCTGGACCTTTGATCCATGAGCTTAGCAGGTCTCTGCAGAGGACCTTGTAGGCAGAAGAGTATGAAACAGCCAAGTTGCTATGGATGGAAGCTGGGCTTCTGGATGAAACATGGCTTATGAAAGAAAGAAAGAAAGAAAGAAAGAAAGAAAGAAAGAAAGAAAGAAATCCCCCAGGGAGGGGTAATCTCTTCCCTGCTAGAGGGAAGAATCCAATCCTGCAGCTTGTTCCAACTCTGTTACCCCATCCCTAAATCTGGAGCTCCAGCGAATCAAGGGAGCAGGGACCAAGGACCACTCTGGAAAAGTAAGAGGATGGAGGAGGAGGAGGTACCTGGATGTCGGTGGTGTCCTTCTCCGTGCCCAGGGTGAAGACGGAGTGAAGGGCAGCTCGCAAAAGGTGGGTCTCTAGGGCTGGCTCCAGGGCAGGTTTCATGGTGCTGGCAAGAGAGAGGAGCTGGTATTAGACTGTGCAGTACTGGGGTGGGACTGTCGCCAACACGGACACCAACCCACAGGGATAGAGGCACAGGCTGGCGAGAATGGAAACTGAGGCACTTAGCTAGGGAGACAAGGCCAAGCCGTCCCAGACAGACAGTGGCAGGACAGGAATAGTTCCTGTTCCCTGGAGCCTGCTGCCCCTCCTGTATCTGAGCCCGGGAGTGAGCTCCTCCCCAAGGCCCCTGTCATGTTATGGAAGTGAAAAGAAGAGCCCTGCCAGGAGAGAGTGACCCTTCCCACCCCACCATCTCTGCCAGAGGCGCCACTCTTGGGAGGTGACCTGGGAGGGACAGTGACGGTGACTCCCAGCCTTGGGCCTGAGCAGCACTGGGGTGAGGGGAGCCGGCGGGGTTGGGGGGTGGGGCTGTCTCGGTACCAGAGGTTGCCCACTGCAGCCAGGGAGTGGGCGAGGACGGCGCTGGGTGACGAGTCATCGGGAAGCTCCTCGATGAGCTCCTGTGAGACGTGAAGGAGACAAAGGAGCGTGTAAGATTCAGGCCCCACTGACACCTCCCAGTGAGGAGATGACACAGCCAGTGCCCCACATGGCCAGCAGGATCCCCCACAACCTCCCGCTCCTCCGATTCCTTCCTGCCCATCCGACTTGTCCCCCTTCCCGGATTCCTGCCCAGCTCACTCCCAATCCCCTTCTCTCCTCCTCCCTGTCAAAACTATCCCCCATTCAGCCCCATCCCGATGACCCATCTGGGACCATGTGATTCCTTGTCCCCCACTCTCAGCTGCCCTCCAGGGACAAACAGGACAAACAGGAGATGCTCTTGTTTTCTAAACAAATATTTTTGCAAAGAATTTTCATCCTATTTCTTATGATTTCAAGAAACAGAGTGGTTTTGTCTGAATGGATTTTCTGACAGAAAACAGTTCCCATGAAAATGTTCACACCTTATTTCCTGGGCTTTATCCCTGCCTCCGGGGGGTTGTTGTCGTTAGTTAGAACAGGAGTCAGGACCATTGTCTTCTCTTTCTGGCTCTGTCACTGCTTTGCTGTGTGACATCTTGGTTGGGTTCAAAGGGAATAAGGTCAATTCTCTAACTCTAGGCAGCAGGAAGCCAGGGTGAGATAAGGGATGTTAAGGCCATCTGCGAAGGAGAAAGGGATGTTTCCAGGTGTTGAATGTCAAGAATTCTAAACTTTGCTAAAATGGCTAGTCTTGAGAAACAAGAACTAGTTGGGGGCAAACTTTAACCATTGTCTTTTTTAAAGCACATTCAGGGATGTGAGTCGCAGAGAGCCATAGAAAGGAGGAGCAACTTGCCCAAAGTCCCACAGATCAATAGGCAGCAATGGAAGCAGGAATGACGCTCCCTCTCAAAGGCAGGGAGACCAGACATTAGGGCCTGGTTGTAATTGCCAGCTGTGGGAGGGAGTGTGCGGCAGTGGTTGGTGAAAGGGTCCATTCATGGCTCTGAAACTCAGTGTGACCCTGAGCTGGTAGCTGAGGCCCGTTTGCCGTCAGTCGAGTTGGGGTCCCATCCCTACAGCCCAGTGGGTTTGAGAGGCTCCAGGAAGATGTATAAAATGCTGGGATGTCAGTATCCTGGAGGCGATGTCACCTCCGCCCTAGGGCAGTGTTCTGCACCCCCCTGCTGCTGGCTGAGTTTCTCCATCCCTTGGCAAAAAGACTGACTCTTCTTTTCACAGCCAGTCGAATGCCCTAGTGTCATCACCCTGCCTGCTGGCTGGGCAGGGTAACTCCTGAGGTCACCACCCTCTCCAGCCTGCCTTGGGCTTGGAGAGTGAGGAGGAGGGCGAGGGACGTCTCCTGACCCTGAACATCCGCCATCCATCATCCCATCACTGAGAGCAAGTGAGTGGCATTCGGGTTCCTCGGTGGCTTCCCCGTTTGTCTGGGGAGAGGCAGAAACTGGGAGAGACTATCTCCAAAGGGGGATTTCATTTGCAAACAGCCCCCAAGAGCCCCTCACTCTTAGGCCAGGCAGGGGCTTCTCCAGAGCTGTCTCCAGTGTGTTTGGAAAGGTTCCAGCAATGGGGCTCCCAGCCCTTCCCTTGTGGGACATTGTTCCCCAGGCTGAGAGTCTCTGAGCTGGGCCAGACCCTGTGAGCTGCTGAGCCTGGAAATCAATGGGGAACGAGGAGGGCCCTGGTCTTCCTATGCTTAGGGTCTTTGTGACTTTGATGTGGAGAATGGTTTCGCAGGAGAAGTCCGGGCTCCTGGGTTCTGTTCCTTCTCTAGCCTGGGCGGGAGAGTGGCCTGGGATGACAGGAGGGAGCTGCTTGTCCAGAGTAACAGATGGTCTTTGGGACTGACCCCCTTGCTGGAAAAGGATGAGACTTCCTGGCTATTGCAGCAGCAGGGATTACGAGGGGGAACATTGGGAGCAGATCATGCAATGAACTCCTGCCCGTGTGTGTAGAGGGCACTCCCTGCACTCCTGTGGGGGCAGAGGGGGCGGCTGGGGTTGGAGCAGGGAGGAGGAGGGACGGAAAAGGGCCAGGAGTGAAAGGCTGCCTTGAGCCCAGACTCACCCCTGCTCCCCGCTCGGTTCCAGGATGGCCGGGCTCCTGCGGATGTTGCGGAGGAAGGCTCTGCAGGTGGCCCCAGAGCCTGAGGGAAGCAGCTGCCGTCTTCCCAAGTGGCAGAGCAAGCCCTGCATCCCCGCTGGCGGGGAAGCAGCTCCCGTCCAGGCCAGACAGCGGAAGTGCCCGGCCTTCTGGAAAAGGACCCCGGCTCCCGGCGCAGGCGCCAAGCTGGGAGAGGCCCCGACCAGGCCCCAGTGGAGCTGGCCCAGGCTGCGGTTTGGCAGACAGGACCCAGCCCAGGAGGGGCGCCGGGCAGGGTGGCTCTGGGGCTTGTTGTGTGGGCAGCAGCGGCCCCAGGAGCCCAGCCCTGCTTCCCATCAGGAGGCATCACCCTGCCCACTCTCTGAGGCCCTTCCAACCCCTGCCGGCCAGGAGGGGGAAGGTCCCTGTCCCAGCACCGGCAGCTCAGCCTGGGACAGCGGCAGCACCTGGGCCTCTGGCAGCAGCCAGGCCGACGGGAGCCACTGCTTTGTTCCAGGTGAGGAGCCAGGCTGGGCTCCGGGAGGGCTGAGGACGGGATGTGAACACCCTGGGCCCAGACGCTCTCCCAGGGATACGGGGGGGGGGGGGCAGCCCGGGTGTCTGGCCTGAGCCCCACGAACCCCACGGACAGCAGCAGCCGTCACACAGCTGCCCCTTCCGCACGGGGACCTGGGGGTGGGGGCGTGAAGAGCTGCTGCCAGTTGGTCCTTGCTGCTCCGGGCGGAGGGAACAGGCACCTCCCCTGGAGTCCTGGGCAGGGGAGGGGGCTCTGCTCTGGGCTTCAGCAGCTGTTGGGGACTGAAGGCATCCCTGAGAGGGAGGTTTGGGGCCCCATCTGCCCTGGGTGCCTGAGGTGGGAAGGGGGGTCTTGAATCCTGCTCTGCCCACCACGCCCCTGTCCTTCCCTCCCTGGTGCAGGGAGCCCCCTGGATTCGGAGCAGGAGGAAGGGGTGGACGTGGCCAAAGATGAAGCTGCTCTCAAGGTCATCCGAGAGCAGCTCCAGTGCAGAGATAAGGTACAAATGTTCCCCACCTGGGCTGCAACCAAGATTGCCCTGTCCCTTCCCAGCATCCCCACCCCCTGCCGAGGGTCTTGTCCCTCCTGATCCACCACCCCTAATGGGGCCCTTTTACATCCATGATGTGGGACCCCCAGATGGGGGTCGTTGTCCCACAACAGCCGAGGTCGTCTCCCCCCACAGGCACTGTCCCAGTTCCTGATCCTGCTTGTGTAGGAGTGGTGGGGGATTTGGACAAAAGGCAGGTCCCCACAATCTCCCATTGAGGCCTGAGCCCTGGAGCTGGTTTGGGTGGGGCAGGAAGGTCCCTCGCTAACAGGTTCTGTCTCACTGTACCCCACTCCTGGTGGGTCCAGGATGAGGAGCAGCAGCTCCTGTTCCTTCAGGCCATCTACCCCGCATGTCTGGCTGCACGGGAGAGAGGGGAGGACACGCTGGAGCCGCGCTGCTGCAAGGCGGCTGTGGTGAAGAGGATCGTGGTGAGTGAGACATGCCATACGGCAGCTGGCGAGAGGAGAGAGCCATGGGATTGGCAGGGGTATGGCCAGGCTAATGGGTGGGGGCTGGGTACTGTTGGAGGGGGCAGCAGAGGACAGGGATTGCTGTCGCTGAAGACTTGGGAGAAGAGAAGGGAGAAATTCTGAGATTGGTGGGTAGTGGGCAGGGGGGGAATTGTGGGGCTGGAGGGCAGCTGAGAGTGGGGGACATGAAATCACATGGTCCCAGATCGGTCATCGGGATGGGGCTAAATGGGGGAAGTTTTGACAGGGAGGAGGAGAGAAGGGGATTGGGAGTGAGCTGGGCAGGAATCCGGGAAGGGGGACAAGTCAGATGGGCAGGAAGGAATCAGAGGAGCGGGAGGTTGTGGGGGATCCTGCTGGCCATGTGGGGCACTGGCTGTGTCATCTCCTCACTGGGAAGTGTCAGTGGGGCCTGAATCTTACACGCTCCTTTGTCTCCTTCGCGTCTCACAGGAGCTCATCGAAGAGCTTCCCGATGACTCGTTGCCCAGCGCCGTCCTCGCCCACTCTCTGGCTGCAGTGGGCAACCTCTGGTATTGAGACAGCCCCACCCCCACACCCCGCCGGCTCCCCTCACCCAGTGCTGCTCGGGCCCAAGGCTGGGAGTCACCGTCACTGTCCCTCCCAGGTCACCTTCCAAGAGTGGCGCAGATGGTGGGGTGGGAAGTTTCACTCTCTCCTGGCAGGGCTTTTCTTTTCACTCCCATAACATGACAGGGGCCTTGGGGAGGGGCTCACTCCCAAGCTCAGATACAGGAGGGGCAGTAGGCTCCAGGGAACAGGAGCTATTCCTGTCCTGCCACTGTCTGTCTGGGATGCCTTGGCCTTGTCATTCCCTAGCTAAGTGCCTCAGTTTCCATTCTCACCAGCCTGTGCCTCTATCCCTGTGGGTTGGTGTCTGTGTTGGCGACAGTCCCACCCCCGTACTGCACAGTCTAATACCAGCTCCTCTCTCTTGCCAGCACCATGAAACCTGCCCTGGAGCCAGCCCTAGAGACCCACCTCTTGCGAGCTGCCCTTCACTCCGTCTTCACCCTGGGCACGGAGAAGGACACCACCGACATCCAGGTACCTCTTCCTCCTCCATCCTCTTACTTTTCCAGAGTGGTCCTTGGTCCCTGCTCCCTTGATTCGCTGGAGCTCCAGATTTAGGGGTGGGATAGCGGAGTTGGAACAAGCTGCAGGTTTGGATCCTTCCCTCCAGCAGGGAAGAGATTACCCCTCCCTGGGGGATTTCTTTCTTTCTTTCTTTCTTTCTTTCTTTCTTTCTTTCTTTCTTTCTTTCTTTCTTTCTTTCTTTCTTTCTTAAGCCATGTTTTACCCAGAAGCCCAGCTTCCATCCATAGCAACTTGGCTGTTCCATACTCTTCTGACTACAAGGCCCTCTGCAGAGACCTGCTAAGCTCATGGATCAAAGGTCCAGGAGTCATCAATTCTTGCAAATTGCCTGCCGTGCGATGTGAAGGAGAGAGGCCAGGATATGTGTTTGGAGTCTCCCCAGTGCTTCCCAGAGACCCCTCTTCCCATCCTGTGGCACGTGTAGGCCCAGGTTCCCGAACTCTGACCCATGCGTTGCAGGCTCTGCACAAAGTCATCCCAGAGGTCCTGGATGCCATGCTGGGGAACCTGCTGGCAGAGTCCCCAGACACAGACAGGCTCCACTTCATCTTGGAGGTGAGCCCCATTTCACCTGAACTCTTTGGGAGACTGGTAAGGAGAGACTGGAAGATCCATTTTCTACTGTGTCCTCCTAGCTGGGTCCCCAGTGGGCCATCCTTGGTTGGGAAGGTCAGTGAAATGCGGGACAGAGGAAAGAGCTGGGACTTCAAGCCAGAGCTCTGCCTGGTTCTGCTGAGCACTAACCACAGGGCTCCTGGCTGTCTTGGGGAGTGAGAGTCTGAAAACCCACCCTTCCCCCACCCCTCCAACACACACACCCCATGAGATTTGGGAGATGGTTCTCAGAGAAGAGGCACACGCTCCTTCCTCGAGAAACAGGAGGAGCCCAGGGAATCAGCCCTTCCCTCTGATCTGCTCTGAAATTCCTGGGGGGATTGTGTTCTCAGTCACTCCCTCCATCCCCCCAAGGATTTTCGTAGCAGGGAAGGGCCGAGGGTTCAGTCTCCTTTCTGGTGAACTGTTCAGGAATCAGGAGTTCTGGGAGGATGGGACCAGCCCCGACCCCAAACATTGTCCCAATCGAGAGAGACGCTGACAAGTTGTGACCTGCAGGGTACAAGCTGCGTCCTGGGGGAAAGAATCCCCTTCTAAAGCTCTGCCATCAAGGCCTCAGATATTCCCCCCTGCATAGAATGACTCAGGCCCCTGGGGCTGGAGGCGTGGAGGGCTCATTTGCAAAGCAGGTACACCTGGCTACTGAGTCTGACCTGCCTCCTTTCCCCACAGGATATCAACTTATGGGTCGTCTCCAGGGTGTTGCAGGAGCGAGCCAGGGCTATCAGGAGCAGCACAGCCCTGCTGAGATTCACAGTCACCCTCCCTGAGTTTGATGTAAGTGACCTCCGACCGCAGCTTGCTGACTCCAGGCGGAGGCGGGCTGGCTCCAGCAGGCTGCAGGATCTGCTGCTGGCGGGGCTGTGGCTTAGGAGGGTTCTTCATGGGGAGGCAGAGTCAGAGCAGGGACTGAGCTCGGCTTGAGTCAAGTTCTTCTTGTCCTGGTTAAGTGTTGTCCCTGGGCCTTTAAGGAGCCCATGCTCCACCCCTGCTTGGCATCCCAAAGCAGCTCCGAGCTCCCTTGGCAGCAGAGCAAATGAAGGGTTGATCTCAAGCTCCTCTCCCCCAGCATCTCCTGCAGAGTTGCTAAGGGGAAGGAGCCCTCTGGCCCAGGGGAGCTGACAGGAAAATGCTGATGGAGTCCCCTCTCCTCTCCCTTCCATTAGATCTCAGCCGAGTTCCCTAGGATGGGGCACCATGTGGCCCAGCTGGCTCTATTTGTCAGCGATCCAGACAAGGACATCAGCCGGCAGGCCAGGGAGGGGACTTACCGGCTCTACCAGCTGCTGCTCCAACAGAGGGGTAAGGAACCCAGCTGGGAGACGGAATCCAAAAGGGGACTAAGAGTGACCACAGGTGGATAATGGATCCCCAGACCATTTCTCTCCGACTGACCCCAGCTGGAGGACAAGTCTCTCTCTGCCTCTGTTCTTCTCCACTCCACTGTGGAGCCACCAATGGGATTGGAAGGACACAGAAACTGCAACCAGAAGGAGGAGAAAAGTCTCTCTCTCTCTCTCTCTTCCAGACCTGACCATACATGACGCAGAAAATCTCTGGTGCTATGACTGGCACCAGGACAGAAGGCTATTGGGCTACAAGAATACAGCCAGAGTGGGGGAGGTAAGGGCACTGTGCCAGGGCATGACACAGCTCAGGGAGTGTAGCTGGCTGGGTTCCCTGCAGTGGATGCCTCCTGGAGACAGGAAAAGAGCCCACTCCTTATTTCCAGCTCAGAGTTCCTCATCCAGCAACCAGTGGGACGGGCTGGTGCGAAAGGTCCCACATTGGAACCTCGCTAGTTGCCGTGATTTGAGTGTCTTACATGGCTGCATTGCTCCGTGGCATAAGGAAGATCCCCGGGTGGGTGAGTTAATATAGGATTATGGCTCTGGGTGTCTCTCTGCTCCTTGTCCCCCTGGCTGATCCCCAAGTGTCTGAGAGGAGAGCCCTGAGTCAGTCAGTCACGACTGCTTGATCAGACCCTTGTTTAATTCCCTGCACCCTGTAGAAGCAGAGAAAGGAGGTGGGCTTTGCCCAATTCCATTGCCGGTCAGGAAGCAGAATGCTCCAACCTGGGAACTGGGTAGGGGACATAGTGAGCTCCAGAGCCAATATGGACCACATGCGCCCCCCTCATGTCTCCAGCCCTGGCCAGGGAATGGCAGAGTATCTGGACCTCAGCCTCTGTTCCAAAGAAGCACATTGTCACTGAGCCAAGTTGCGGCTACTTGCTGCACAAGTAGAAAATCAAAGACACACCCCCCACCCCCATCTCACAACTGTGGTGAGAATATCCAAACCTTCGAACACACCGTAACACAGTGCCCCCAGCCTGGAGTGAAAGGTGAAATGGGTGATTGCCACAACATCACAGAGGAGGCCTTGGAGTGGCTCCTGGATCGACAAGGGCATCAACAGAACGCTGCTCCACAGACACCCCGTGAGAGAGACTGTGTGAGGTTGTCCCGCCTCACACAAGCTGAATTGCTGCAGCGGAAGAAAAGTCTCCGAGGAGTGTCTGGGATGGGGACTGGGCCATGAGTCTCCTTGTCCTTGTGAGGCTGCAGGTTGGATTCCCTGTGAAGAAACCAAGGAGATGCAGAGGCCATTCCCAGCAATGAGAGAAATCACTAAGCTGGGGTGAAGAGACTTTTGGTCTGTCAGCTCCAACCCCCTCGCCCCCCACAACACACACAGACTCCTCTAGCCGCTGAGGTGCAGGAGATCTCTCTGCTGGAAGCAACACAGGGTCCCCTGTCATCTCTGTGCCCTGCACAGCAGAGTGGGCCTGCTCACACACATTAGAGATCCATTCCAGCCCATCCTGGCCCCTGCCAGAAATTGCCCTCCCGAAAGAGCCACTGGAGGCTTTGGTCCCTCAGCATCTGCCACCTTTTAATAAAGGGGCTTCCCTGAGCCCTGGGACCCTGAAAGCCTCCTGGGGAATGAACTGCCTTGGCCACAGCAGCTCTCTTCCCCGCCCTTTGGGGCACTAGACGCCATTGTACCGCCAGGACTTGGAGGCTGGCTCTGGCCAATCTGCTCGAGTCCCGTGTCCTCTTGGTTTTAGGTCTTTGGAAAATTCTTCTCCATCAGTCAGAAAAGATCCTTCCTTCAGACAGCAGTGCTGGCTATCCACGACCCCGTGCTGCGTGTCAGCCAGGCTGGGCTGGTGCTCGTCTACTCCCTCCTGGGGGAAGCTCAGCAACTGATGGGGGTCACAGTAAGCAGCTGCAATCGACTCAGGAGCTTGGGGTGGGGGCCAGGGACTCATTCCTATCCTATCGCCATTCGCTGGCCTGGTGGCAAGGAGCCTAGTGGGGACTTCTGGACTTCATGGACTTCTCTTCTTAAGATGTGGTGCTCTGCTATCACTCCTGGAAAGGACAGGAGAGTCCCCTAAGAGCCCTCTGGGAACCTTTCCTGCCCCACAGAGCTGCCCCCATTTCCCCATAGCCTAGTGTCCATGTCACCTGAGCCACCATCGAGAGTTGCTCCCTTCCCCGGCAGCCTGGGAGGCCAAGGACTGACTGGTGATGGTGACCGAGCAGGAAGGGCTGAGGCACATGGGCGTGGGAAGCTGGTGTTGTTGCTGGTAGGGCTGGACCCGCTTTCGAGAGATTGGGAGGATTCAGTCAGCAGGGGCTGCTGACCTGCCTCGTTCACCAGGGCTGCCATCCTGTGGCTTCAGCTTTTGTCACTAGGGTGACTTGGGGAAAGGTCTCAACCTCTCCCCATCCCACTTCACTGCTGCCAGAATCCCTCCTGCCCCCCGCCACCCTGTTAGAGCCCCCTCCCTGCCCTACCTGGGTGGGGATGGAGGTAGGGGTGGAGGAGAGGGTTCTACGAACTTGAGCGGTGTCCCCAGGTGGGTTGGAGGTGGAACAGCTGTCAGGGGCACTGATGGGGAGGTGGCAGGAGCCCACCCGACAAGGAGGGGGGTTGGCACTGGAGGTCACTAGAGAGGACAGCAAGCCTCCATCCTGGGGGTCAGGAGGGTGAATCCACCACTCAGACATGAGCAGCTGCTGGGTGGAAATGATGGTGCTGGTTCCAGGTGCCCTTAATTCTCCCTGATTCCTGGGGAGTGTCTCCGTCTCTGACATGTTCTCGTTCCCCTGCAGCACGAGGATGTCACAGCCAAGGTCATGGGCCAGCTTCACATCATCAGGCACTTGCACCAGATGCCCGAGGCGCTGCAAGGGCTGTGGCTCGTCTGATGCTCTTAAAGGTTCCCCTCCCTGTTCAGCAAGTCCCGCTCCCTGCTGCAGGTACTGCTCTGTCTCACTGTAAATGCGGGGCTAATGGAAGCGGAAATGGAGGGCCCTGGCACTCACAGAAATTCTCTGCCCTCTCTGTGGAGCCGGGTCCTTCCCTCGGCCTCTCCAAATTCCTTCATCTGGGGCAGGAGCTCTTTCTCTCCCACCCATAGCCCTCCCCTCTTTCCTTGATCTCACCCCCATCCCATTCCCCGTGCTCCCAGGCAGACATCTTCCTGCCCCATATGGCGCAGAAGGACCTTTGTGTCAGGGCTACAGACTGTCTGCCCAACTGAAGCTCAGGAAGCTCCACATTTGAGGAGGTGAGGATGGGACAGAGGCTCAGGGCTAGCTTCATCTTCTGCCCTTTATTCTTCTTTGGGCTCTCAGAGTCTGAGATGAAGAGGAGCCTCCTCCCGCCACGTCTTCTAGGCCCTGGGGTGTGTGACAGCCTCCCAGATGGCTGCAGTCAGAAGCTGAACCACCTCAGGGAGCAGTGGGGGCAGGTCCCTTGTCCGAGGAAACCAAGGAGTAGTAGTTCTCAAAGAGGCTGTGAGGGAAGACCCCACTCCCTCATGGAGGTAAGAGCCATTGACTTCTTTGGGCATCTGGATTTCTTCGGGGAGAAATGGGATCCCTGTTGCATAGCCTGGCTGGGAGCTTCCCCCATCCCTGGGACAGAGACATCTCCATCAATGTGCCACCCTCGTTTTTTTCCTAGCAAGCGACTCCCCAGAGAACTCCTCAAACCTGTTCTCCTGGGAGCGTTTCTGGGAGGAGGCTCCCATCCCTCAGTCTCCAACTCCATCATGCAGTCTCTTTCACCTAACTTCTCCGCTCTCCAGCTCCACTTCCCGCAGCAGGACAAACGGACCTTCAGCTCCTAGAGAACAGACTCTGACCTCCTTCTGATCAGCAATGGGGTTTCACCATCCCCTCAGCAAACCTCTCAGCCGGGCTGGATCGGATTTGGAGGAGGGTATCTAACAGGGTGGCTTGGCCTATGGCTGCCTAGCCTAGGGCTAGGCCAAATTGATGACCAAGTGAGCCCCACCTGAGAGGAAACAAGGGAAAACAGCAGCAAAAGTACAGAAGCAGAGCGAGCTGTTTAGTCGACGGCCTTGGGCCAAAACCTGGAGTCCAGGGTAGGACTGGGTTCTCTCACAGTCCCTAAGGAAGGGGACACAGAAGACCATAGAAACCCAAGAAGGGCAGGCCGAGCCGAAATCAGGCGGAGGAAGAACTCCCCACAAGGGTGGAAGGCCTTGTTTCTGTTCAAGACATTTTTGGACTTTGTTTGGAAGGAGCACGACCCAGGAAGGAGTGGAGTAAAGGCCAGTCACCTGGTTGGAGGGCTGAGTTCTCAGCCAAAAAACTGCAAGAGTGAGTATCAGTGGGGTTGCTAGCCCAGCTAGAAAGCGGTGAGACGAGGCCTGGCCAGCATCTAGGGGTGAGTGAACTCTGGTACGCACCTGCTTCCATTCTGGAAACAGCCTGGTATTGGAGAATGGGTGGGGAGAGCAGGGAGGTGGGAGGGGTTCCTGAGGCTGGGGTGGGGAGGAAGCTGTGGGGCTGGGAGGGGAAGGACATGGCCCAGCTTGTGGGAGGGATCCTGCTGGCTGTGTCTGGAGCCCTGTGTAGGCTCTTCTGTGGGAAGTTCCCATGGATCAGTGGGGCCTGAATCTCCCCTGCTCCTTTGGTCTCTTTGGGCTTCACAGGAGATGTCTGGTGAACTGCCCTTGGACTCTGGGCCCAGCACCGCTCAGAAATTATTTGCTATCTTTAGAGAGACAGGGCACAGCTCAGCCTGTTGGGTAGGCAGGAGACTCACACTTCACTCGAACACACAACGCTGAGGTGCTTTGGGAAGCACAGTAACAAAGAAGAGACTTAAGTGAAACTAAGCAAAAGAAAAAGACAAATTTCAAACAGACAAACAAAACACAACACACTTTGTAGTGACTTAAACTGAACGTTAACAAGTCACAATATTTGCCTTAGCTGTTTCCAGACTAACATCTCAGCTTTCCTAACAGACCTTCTTTGATGTCCCTGTAGGGTGCAAAACCTCTCTGTCGAATCCGCGGATTTGATTGCTTCGTCTTCTGGTTTCAGACCCTCTGTTCTCCTTCTGGGCTGCCTGGACCCTGACTGTAACATCTCTCTGGCCCAGCCTCTTACACAGATGTGTGCTGCAGCCAGCCCAGCGCAGGGAGCAGTGGGGACAGATGATCTCATCCTGTCAGACCAAGCAACAGGGGTCCCAAAGAGGCTTAGATGGAAGATCCCAGGCATGTCCTGGAGGTAAGAACCGTCCACTCTTCTGGGCACTTGGGGCTGTTCCATAGCCTATTTGTCATCATGACTGTGTTTTTTTATTCTCAGAGGATGCGTCCGAGACCCTGGAGACTGTTTCGTGCAGGAGGTTTGAGCGGGGAGAGATCACTCACTGTCATGACCCATGGGTCATTAACCCGGGTCTGCAGGGTTCCTGGGAGCAGCCACCCTCCAGCACGCCACCTGGAAGCCTACAAAAAACTGCTTACCTAGGACTGATGAAGTCCAGACCCAGTTTGAGGCTCTGTTGGCAGAGTCCCAGAGCAGCTAATCAGCCCGCAGGACCCCCTTAAACCAGCAGTAGGAACAAGAAGCTGCCTGAACACCCGAGCTCCCACCCGCCCCATCTGGACCGTGTGTTAGCTGTTCCTGCTCCCACTCCCCAGGCTTGATTTCCTGGCATCCGCACTCGGGGTGACTCATCTGACTTGAGGTGCTGAACACAATTTGGTCTTTTGCTTCTGCTCTTCCAGTGTCCTAACCCAGCTGACTCTCGACTCCTGTCTCATGAGTGTGGACTCTGCCTCTGACCACTTGATCTGGCTGCCCATGACCCGGCCATGACACTGACTTTTCTACAATTCCTCCAGTGCCCTTTTCTGCTCTCCAGCTCTGCTCTCCCAGGAAGACACACCGATCCCTGGCTCCCAGAGTCCTGCTTGCCTGCTAGTCAAGGGCTCAGGGGGAGAGCTTGTCTTGCTCCCTCCCCTACCACAGCTGCTTTTCCTCAGGGACTCTCCCTAGTGCAGAGGAGAATCAGTCCTGGCAGCAATTCAGGAAGTCACGGAAGGGACGGTCTGCTCAGCTCCCTCTGCAATGCCACTGCCCGAGACCATTACGAGTGGGTGCCCAGTGACTGCGCCGGCAGCTCCTTGAGAGACTCCTGGGGGCAGGGTAGTCGTGTTTCCCGGTGACCGCGGGAAGCCATGCAAAGAGTGCGGCATTGAGGAGACTCTCCTGCTGTTCCAAAGGGTTTCTGTTCTCCTGCACGGTCAGACCGTGGAGCTGGGTGGCAGAATGGGGAAGAGCCGGTTGGTGATGAGTTGGAGGAATCACCATAGAGGTGGCAGCAGCTGCAGATCCTGGAGTCGCCTGTGGTCGGGTTACCATGCGTCCGGATTTTCCCGGACATGTCCGGCTTTTGGGGTTTTCAATCGCCCTCCGGGAGGAATTTGTAAAACTCTCCAGAGGGCCGGGATTTCCCTCCCAATGCAGCACTCTGGGGGCAGGGGTTGGGGAGCTGTGCGCTCTGCGGGGGAGCGCGGCACTGTGTCTGGCTCCGCACCCCAAACACACTGCTCTGAGCAGCAGGGTAAGGGGGCCGGGGGGCTGGAGAAGGGGCATGGAGTCCCAAGGGACAGTCAGGGGACAGGGAGCAGGAGGGGTTGGATGGGTCAGGGGTTCTGGGGGGAGCCTGTCAGGGGGTGGGCATATGGAGAGGGGTCGGGGGAGACAAGGGACAGGGAGCAGGGGGGGTTAGATGGGTCGGGGGTTCTGCGGGGGCAGTCAGGGGACAGGGAGTGGTTGGATAGGTGTGGGAGACCTAGGGGTCTGTCAGGGGGCGGGGGTGCGGATAGGGGGCGGGGCAGTCAGGGGACAGGTGGGGGGGAAGTTCTAGGGGGGCAGTTAGGGTGAGGGGGTCTAAGGAGGAGACAGGGAGAAGGAAGGCTTAGACAGAGGGAGGGGTCCGGGGGGGGTGGCGATCAGGGGACAAGGAGCAGCAGGGGTTGGAGGGGTTAGCAGTTCTGTGGGGGGCAGTCAGGGGGCAGGAAGTGGGAGAGAGTAGATAGGGGGTAGGGCTACAACTCTCCCCCTGCCCCCCTCGGAGTGTCCTCTTTTTTGAAAGTTCAAATATGGTAACCCTGCCCTATGGGCCAAGCCTCCACTCCTGAGAGTTCAGGCAAACCTCCCCCTGTTCTTAGGGAGTCTTTGGCTTTCGTGGCTGGGCATGCCTGCCGAGACAGAGGACTCAGTGTTTCCATAAGGTTGCTCAGTTGCAAATGCAGCCACCCAAAGATGTGAAGAATGGAAGCGAAAGAGCAGAGGCATGCAGAGAACTTGCATAGTTGCCTGTTAATGCAGCTCCTACAGGGGAGCACGGTAGGGTACTGTGCACTCAGGGGCACCATTTCAAATTTTGGTGGTGATGGGGAGAATGTGATTTCACCATGATTCAAAGGGCTAGTTAGGCACCTGAAAACTCTAGTGTTTTGGCAGATAACCTAGCAATGAGCTGACAGGAACACTTGCCAGACTGCTTTCCGGGGAAGACAGCTATAAGAATGGATCCAGGGAATGGTTCTGTATCTCTGAGCTGTTTGGACACTTTCAGGGAACATTTCCGATGCAAGACAGAGATCCCCAAAGTTATCCTGGGAAACCCTGAGAGACTTATGGAAAACTAGCAGATACCATATCTCTGCTGTCACTTTGCACTGACAAACTTGGACTGTCCGAACCTGTTCATGTATTTTACCTGCTTTCACCTCTCAATAACTTTCACATATAAAAGAAAGAAAATTAAATATATGACATAGTTACACCGATATAGGGCCGTAGCGTAAACTCGACCTCAGAGTTGTCCCATTGAAATGGAATTATTCACAGCAGTCATTAAAGTTAAACATGCACGTAATTGTTTCCAGGGCTGAGATTAAGGCCACAGCTTATGAGAGGGGCAGACGCAAGAAGAGAAGAGCGGTGCAAAAGCTGAAATACCACTTGGAACTTGGCCCAAACAATGCAGCATGACAAATAAACTCATCTTGTTATACAGTAATAGAGCTGGTTCAAAATGGTTTTACAGTGACAATGCAACCTTTGAACTAGAAATGCCACTTGGGATTACATTGATCATTTGAAAAAAGTTCCCGTTTAAAAAAAACCATTTTGGATTTCTCTGCCCACTTGAGAGAGAATGTGTCATTTTTCCCACCAAAACTAAACAGAAATTTGATCATTAAAAACATTTGCAAATAAGTTTCAAGAATATGGGGGGAAGTGGTTTCTTCTTCAATTTTCATGACCCTCTCCACCCCCGCTATTTTTGACCAGTTCTAATTATGAATAAATGTCTGTATGTCCATGAATGATAACTATGTCTGCTACTGAAACATTTACAAACAATGGCTCTCATCAGGAGCACTGAGGTCACATTACACAGAGAAACACCCAGGCCTGAATTAAATTAATCTTTAATTCCTGCAAACTCCCGGTCATCCTGGAGGATTGGCAATGCTCCTCCTGTTTCCTGGGCCACATCCGTGTCCCCACCTAATGGATCCCTTCCTCTGGGTTCCTGGATCAAGCGTCTGTCCTCCATGAGCAGGTCTCCTTCCCCATTCTTCAAGGCTGGGTCTCGATTCCTGTTTCTGGTTTCCTGGGCCTGGGCCCTGTCCCTGTCAGACACTGCGGGGAGCTCAGATTCCTGTGAATCCTGCGGACTTCCAGGCTGCTGGGAGGGATGAGTCAGCAGCTTCCTGAAGACGAGTCGCGGGTAGGCAAACGCTTTCCCTCTACCTTTCCAAAACCCACATTCGTATAGTGAGACTAGCACCCCCACCACTGCCACCACTCCATGCACCATGAGACGATTCCAGGACGCTGGCTCTGAAACTAAAGAGAGAGAAAGGCCCCATGACTAAGGGAGTCCGTTAAATCATCCCACTGCTGCCATGAGGATCCCAGAAGATGAAGACGTTCCTGGGATACAGTAAGAGCTGAGTTGGGTCGTGTGCACATGGTCACCACTCAGAGCAGCGGGAATGAGATCTCCAGGCTCATTATCCCCATCGGCTAACCTGGAATAATTCTGGAATTGCTCAGATGTGATCTTGTAAAGAGATCAGTCCGGCTTTTCCGGGACTAATTCCACAGTACTCTCCTTACAAGCCCCCTACCACGGCAGCCTCCTGTGCCTCTGTAAATGCATCGGGTTTGGTGCAGATCCAGGGTCTCTCACTGGTGCATCGCCAGCTGCTGACCCCATTCACATCGTTCAGATACGCGCAGTCTCCTCCTCCTCTTATCGGAAACCTGCAAGACAGAAGCCAGGGAGCTGGTGTCAGGTAGGAGTTGGACATTTCCCATCAGTCACAGGCAGGGAGAGACGCTCTCGCACAGTGCAGGGAGCTGCTGCACTCACAGCCCCTCATGATTCTCCTTCCTGCACCTGCCACAGGCCCCAGCTAGAAAGGGGGCAGTGGGGCAGCAAGGCCAGGAAAGGTTCTAAGATCAACTGACCTCCATGGAGCATTTATGCCGGGTGGGTATTAACCCAGTTCCTACTCTCCCCCCCACACACACCCAGCTGGGTCTGGATGGGCCCCTGCAGGCCCAACCCACCCAAACTGCCCTGGGCGCAGGTTCCAGGTGACTCTCAGCGTGGCGAGGAGCAGGAGTAATGCTGCACAGAAGAGCTGGGTCCAGGGCTCCCTGGACAGTTTACATCAGCTCTCAGGCCAGAGGCCTGTCAGGACAGGCTGTATTGCAGGGGGCGGCTGGAGTGAAATGCCAGCAGCACAAACCCAGCGGCCATGGGGTGACCCCAGCCACTCACACAGAGCTTCCCGTCAGAGCTGGAGGCCAGCGCTTCCCACCTGGGAACAGGGTGGGATCCAGGCCCACAAGCAAATCCTCCCCCATGGTCCCATCCTGGCTACTCACAGCTGTCATGTGCTGGGCTGGGAGGAGGCCCAGCACTACTCTTTGGGCAGGCCGGGATCTCCCTGCCCTCAGGCCACCAGCCTCTGGCTCGGGGTGAGATCTGCCCCAGAGAAGGGAGAGCCCAGCTCACAGCCACCTGAGCAGATGGCTGTGGGTGGCTCCCCCACCAGCATCACCCCAGACGAGCTCTGAGGGGATGGCAATGATGCACCCAGAGCCTTCTGCTGGGGGGGGGCGCCTACAGGGGGGCAGATTTCAGGGTTCACACCCCACTGAGATGCCTGTTTACCCAGTTCCGGTAAATTGGCGTCACATTAGCTATCCTCCAGTCATCGGGTACAGAAGCGGATTTAAATGGTAGGTGACAGACTACAGTGAGTAGTCCTGCCATTTCACATTTGAGTTCCTGGGACTGGTGACTTGTTACTGTTTAGTTCCTCAATTTGTTCCAAAACCTCCTCTAATGACACCTCCATCTGGGACAGTTCCTCAGATTTGTCACCTAAAAAGGACGGCTCAGGTTTGGGAATCTCCCTCACACGCTCAGCCATGAAGACTGCTGCAAAGAATTCATTTCGTTTCTCTGCAATGGCATGGTGCCAGCTGCGGTGTGGACAGACCCCAAACAGGCCGGCTAACAGATGGGCTCCTGAGGCAATCACAAAGACAGACTGCTGCCGACATCAGGGCATCCTTGCTGGAATATGTGAAAATATCTGACTGGGATCAAACAACAGGTCATCAACTGACTTGTTTTCTAAGCCTCCTCTGGGCACATTTTCCAGCTTCCCATCAACCGCAAAGGGCTCTTTTAAAAATGCCATTCAGCTGTAAGTACCTAAGACTGGCCACATGGGTCAGACCAATGGCCCATCTAGCCCAGTGTCCTGTCCTCCGATACTGGCCAGCGATAGGTGCTTCCGAGGGAATGAACAGAACAGGGTCAGTATCGAGTGATCCATCCCATTCACACCCAGCTTCTGGCAGTCAGATGTTTATGGACACTCAGAACATGGGGTTGCATCCCTGACCATCCTGGCTGATAGGAACTGGTCGAGCTATCCTCTGTGAACTTATCTACTTCTTGTTTGAACAGAGTTATACTATTGGCCTTCACAACATCCCCTGGCAACAAGCTCCACAGGTTGACTGTGTGTTGTGTGAAGAAATACTTCCTAATAACATCGGCCACACTATCAGAGGCTAGTTCACCTGTACATCCACCAATGTGATATATGCCATCATGTGCCAGCAATGCCCCTCTGCCATGTGCATTGGTCAAACTGGACAGTCTCTACGTAAAAGAATAAATGGACACAAATCAGATGTCAAGAATTATAACATTCATAAACCAGTCGGAGAACACTTCAATCTCTCTGGTCACGCAATCACAGACATGAAGGTCGCTATCTTACAACAAAAAAACTTCAAATCCAGACTCCAGCGAGAAACTGCTAAATTGGAATTCATTTGCAAATTGGATACTATTAATTTAGGCTTAAATAGAGACTGGGAGTGGCTAAGTCATTATGCAAGGTAGCCTATTTCCCCTTGTTTTTTTCTTTCCCCCCCACCCCCCCGACGTTCTGGTTAAACTTGGATTTATGCTGGAAATGACGCACCTTGATTATCATGCACATTGTAAGGAGAGTGGTCAGTTTGGATGAGCTATTGCCAGCAGGAGAGTGAGTTTGTGTGTGTATGGGGGTGGGGGGGTGAGAAAACCTGGATTTGTGCTGGAAATGGCCCACCTTGATTATCATGCACATTGTGAGGAGAGTGGTCACTTTGGATGGGCTATTACCAGCAGGAGAGTGAGTTTGTGTGTGTATGGGGGTGGGGGGGTGAGAAAACCTGGATTTGTGCTGGAAATGGCCCACCTTGATTATCATGCACATTGTGAGGAGAGTGGTCACTTTGGATGGGGTATTACCAGCAGGAGAGTGAGTTTGTGTGTGGAGGGGCGGAGGGTGAGAAAACCTGGATTTGTGCTGGAAATGGCCCAACTTGATGATAACTTTAGATAAGCTATTACCAGCAGGAGAGTGGAGTGGGAGGAGGTATTGTTTCATGGTCTCTGTGTGTATATAATGTCTTCTGCAGTTTCCACAGTATGCATCCGATGAAGTGAGCTGTAGCTCACGAAAGCTCATGCTCAAATAAATTGGTTAGTCTCTAAGGTGCCACAAGTACTCTTTTTCTTTTTCTTTTGTTTGTGTCAGACCTGCTGCCTATTCATTTAATTGTGACAGGTTTCAGAGTAGCAGCTGTGTTAGTCTGTATTCGCAAGGAGAAAAGGAGGACTTGTGGCACCTTAGAGACTAACCAATTTAGTTGAGCATAAGCTTTCGTGAGCTACAGCTCACTTCATCAGATACATTCAGTGGAAAATAACAGTGAGTAAATTTATATATACACAGAACATGAAAAAATGGGTGTTTAAAAGTATTTCTTCCCCCCCCCCCCACCACCACCACTGTTCCTCACATGCTCTTGTAAACTCCTAGAAATGTGCTGGAAACGGCCCACCTTGATTATCACTTCAAAAGGTTTTCTCTCTCTCTCTCCCCCCACCCCACTCCCCTGCTGGTAATAGCTCATCTTGAGTGATCACTCTCCTTACAGTATGCGTGTTAAACACTCATTTTTTCATGTTCTGTGTGTATATAAATTTACTCACTGTTATTTTCCACTGAATGTATCCGATGAAGTGAGCTGTTAAATGTTAAATTTAATTACATTATGGTCACTATTACCGAGCAGTTCAGCTACATTCCCCACTTGGACCGGACCCTGTGCTCCGCTTAGGCCTAAATCAAGAATTGCCCCTTCCTTTGTGGGTGCCAGGATTAGCTGCTCCAACAAGCCGTCATTGATGGTGTCTAAAAATCACTTCTCTGCATCCCATCCAGAGGGGACATGTTCCCAGACAATATGGGGATAGTTGAAAACCCCCATTATTATTGGGTTTTCTGCTTTTGTAGCCTCTCTAATCTCCGTAAATTTCACAGTCCCCATCCTGGTCAGTAGTATATTCCTGCTGCTAGATTCCTATTCTTCAAGTGTGGAATTTCTATTCTGAGAGATGCTAGGATACAGTTGCATTTGTTTAAGATTTTTACTCTAATTTACTCTATGCTTTCCTGGGCATGTAGTGCCACTCCCCCGCCAGCGTGACCTACTCTGCCGTTCTTTCAGCGCTGATGGTCCAGGGTCAAACCCTGCTATCGGATCAACTGGGGTTTGGTTATTTGATCCCACCCACATCCCACTGAAATCCCTCTCGGGATGTCGTCTGGGCCATCTCTACTGTACCCCACTTCTCATGGCAGCCCCAGGCACTCAGCATTTGTGACTATCAGGCACCTTTAACGCAGATGGCCCCACTAAAGCCAGACAGATCTGAAAGCTTTGGCCAGTCTCCCAGGAGACAACACTTGCTTCCACCCATCACTAATACACAGAGTACATAGCACTGACTGGTGCGTCGGCCTGAACTCGCTATCTCAGACGCCAGGGACCCAAAGCCCAGGGAATTCACAGAGGACTTACAGGTTGTTGAATTTGGTGCCATTGGCCCATTTCCAGAGCTGCCCAGGGTCCCTCTGGAGGCCAATCCAGTGGTCAAGTCTGCCTTTATAGCGCAGCAGGACAGGACAGGCTGGTGGAGCAATGCATAGAACGGTGGAAGCTGCTTGTGGGACTCGGAGCAGTTTGTGGACCGGCTGGTGGAGCAGTTTGTGGGATGGCGGGAATTGCTTGTGGGGAGCGGAGCGGAGCGAAGCAGTTTGTGGGGCGGCTGGCAGAGCGGAGTGAAGGCCTATGGAGCTGTGGGGCGGTCAGCTTCAGATCATGTAAGGTGCCCCTTACCTCTCTTCTCCCCCCCATCTCCACCCAGGTTAGGAGGTAAAGCTCTGCAGATCAACTTTCGAACTCTGGGGCTGCCCTGACCAGGGACAGAGACTTTTGGGGCATTGGACTTTTGGGACTTTGGGTGATTTTGGGTTGCTGGACTCAAGAACCAAAGGGAAAGGGCATATCCCAATTTGCTTGGGGTGGGTCTTTTGCTCATGGGTTGTGTTACGAATGCTGTTGGTGGTGTTTCCCCAACATAATGCCACATTGTTTCTCTCTGTTATTAAAAGGCTTTTTGCTACACTCAGACTATGTGCTTGCGAGAGGGGAAGTATTGCCTCTTGGAGGCGCCCAGCGGGGGTGGTATATATTTGTCCCAGGTCACTGGGTGGGGGCTCGAGCCGGTTTGTATTGTGTTATTGGAATGAATCCCCTAGATATTGAACCCGGCCCTTGTTGCTACCAACTGTGACGGGCAGAAGGGTTACAAATCCCCTTGTCATTTTACATCTTAATGCAACCCCAAAGCATGGAAGGCTGGTAACAGCTGAAGTGTTACCAGTGAGGCACGGGCACCCAGTCCTCCAACTCATTTGCTCAGTGAGTCTGCCTCTGTGCTCAGTTTGTCCGGAGTCTGCTGTGTGACTCCCAGAAACAACAGACCGTCATTATGCCTCAAGATGGTCTCTGTGCCTCACACAAACTCTTCTTCCAGAATCCCCTTTGAATTTCACTCTTTATCCAAAAGCAATGTGCCCATCTGAATGCAGAGCTGTATGAACCCTCTTACGAGCAAACTTTTCGGTCTCTTTTCCTGCTTGTGAATGATCTGTGAATCAATGAGAATTTTCCTAGAATTGTTCATTGTTTAAAATTGTTTGCTGAACACTTTTAACAAGCCCCTTGGAACTGGTGTGGTTTTCTTCTCTAACTGTTTGAAGAAATATTCCTTCCTGTATTGGGTAATTGGAATTCAGTAGTTGATTTATGTGAGTGGTGATCTAAATCATATGGCCTAGCTTCCATTCCCTAATTGGATGGCCAAATTTTTATAAGCAGGAGGGTTGCCCAAACAAATAACAGAGGGATAGACAGATAGAGGAAAAGACTTTAGGAAAAGAGCTAGCAGGCCTAGAGAATTTCAGGACACTTTAAATCTCTTCCTGTTTTTTCATGCAACTTAGGCACTTTTGAAAATTTATGCTGAATACTTAAAAATAGCTGGGGACCTTTCTGAAGGAAAGAATCACTGAGCCAAATTTATTAGCTGCCTAGCTTATTTTACATCCACTTTTCTTCTGTCACAGTCACTCCAGATAATTGCAAGTACATGCAGTCATATTTGATGTGATGGTTCTGCTCAGATATTTGTCTAGCTACGCCTCTGGACGAGGGGTTTGGGAAGTTGTGTATTCTAATATACAAAAAAAACCCCAAACCCTATATACCTGCCATGTATATAGATTTATATGCAATGGGCTCATTTTATGTTACATCCTCATTTACAAACCACTCGCTCCATGGTGCTATTTGTGAAAGGTCCATTCGCATACTTGATCCATTTCATTTCATTCACTTATATGAATATCAGTAGGAAACTAATGGAAGAATGAGGCCATATTTTGAGGGATGATGTTTATTTATGTGGACTAGAGGTCTTCATATCTTAGAATCATGCTTAAAATAATGTTAAATTGAGTGTTTTCCTTCTGCGCCATTAAATGGATGAAACTATGATCGATTCAGATAATTGTGGGAAGTGCCATTTTTATTTTGATAAAATGTTTGCAAACTCTTCAAAAGCATTTTCGCTCAGCTGTATCTGAAACCCTCCCTGTTGCCCGGAGAAAGTTGATTCAGTGCCAGAAAGACATGACTGCTTTCTATTCGGTTCTGTTTTTTCTAGCAGCCAGCCTTTCCGGTCCACTGTTGCCAGCACTGTAAATTAACACATGCACAAATTGTAGCAGCAGATACTTTTATTAAATTGCTTGTTTACTGGGGCCATTAGCTACGGCCACCACATTTTAAAAAAGCAGTATGATTACAGTTTTATTCTCGGTCTTCTAGGAGAATGAAGAAAGCTACTGACCCTAGCTTTGACTCTTTCCCGGGCCTCAATAGCTACTAGAATCCAAATGATCTTGCATCTAGTCCCCAATAATAAGAAACATTCATCACCTTGCTCTCAGTCACTTCAAAATTCAATTTGTTCAGTCACTGGCGGTATGCTTGGACAGAAATGAAGCAGTAGGGCAGCATGCCTGTCTGGTTTACCACTAGATTACAGCAACATTTATTGTGTATGAAACACTCCCATGTTAAAGATGTTCACACCTGGGATGACCCACACATGTGAGCTTCAAGAGCCCTCACCTCTCTCTCATGTGGTCGTTTAACTTCCCTGAATACATCAATGAAAATCTGTGGTGGTGAGGAATGCATCTATGAACTTCTGCACTGCTGAGGCGATGCTCTTTAAAAAGAGGAAAGGAGAGACCAAACTATCAAGTAAGGGTGCATAACTAAACCCTTGAGAGTCTTGAGGAAATATTAAAAGACAGAGAAGAGAGCAAAAATAGTAAAACCTATAGGGAGATTTGTTTCCAGATTTGGGTGACTGATGACTCTTGTGGTGTCAATGGGCTCCCAAAAAAGGGCAGAAGCAATTACTCAATACTATACTATACTGTACAGAACAGTGAGAAAACCTAGTACTTTAATCTGAGAGGATGCTGTTACAGTTGCCAGCAATAACTGAGCAGTGTGTTTTGGATGGGGGTTAGATTTCCAGTACTGCTTCTTATTTCAAAATGTAAATAAAACAGCATAGCTGTCAGAATCCTTAAGGACTACTTGAAAGCCAAAAATGTAACAACCAGGTAGATGCAGTTATAAGTAGGCTATCTAGAGTACAATAGAAAGAAATTTCCCCCCAGATAATAGGGATTGATGTAGTTCTTGTACTGGTGTAAAACTCCTTTACCTCCATTATTTCAGTGGAGTCACTCCTGGTTTACAGTGGCATGAGATTAGAAGCAAGCCCTAAGCATAAAGTAACATCAGAAAATAGTCAACGCCCCTGCACTTCAGAGTTAGTTTAGTAACACTGACTTTTTTTGGAAATGTGTAGATTCTGACTCAGGATAACCTCTGTTGTATGAATCAGTGCGCTGCGTTGATATTCAGAGCCAAAATAAATCTAGTTTATGAAATTCTCCTTGAGCTGAGCAGATATTATAGACGGCTTGGACTATCTCTTGCAACATGCGGAGGTAAGGAATTAACTGGAAGATGAATTTGTATAGTATTTGATATTTGCTAACTTATGCACATCTAGTACTGAGCTGATATTGGATATGACATATGCTTTATAAAACAAGGTACTTATATTAATCTTACACCAATGACAGTATAATGATCGGTTGATTTCTTTGACACCTAACCAGTTTGCGAAGTATAACGTACATCTGAGAAAGTGTTGTGAAAATATCCCAGTTTGAATATCTTTTGTTGTATTTGTCTGCATTCATAAGTTTTCTGACTGGTATGTTGGCAAATGTTAGGTGAATGTTGGAGACAAATATTTTATTTATAATGGTTCTTTCTTTGCTTGCTATCCAGAGCTCTGAACACCTCTGTGGAGGGATTAGTGTTAAAGGGGCAACTGGCTGAGCACACCCTACTTGCCAGGAAAATGGTCTCCTTTTATGTTTGTCAGCATACAAGTGGAGAAAATCAGATAAAAAAATAACAAAATACTCTTGCTGGAAGGTTGCAACATAACTACTTTATTTATTAGAAATCAAAATGATAACACAGGAATCCCAAAACAGAGTGAGGCAAAGCAGGCTGCTCCCTAAACAGAGCACCTCACTTTAGATAGCAGTCAGTATGCAGACAGCCAATTTGACTCAGATCACACCCTTCCTTGCAGATCCTCGTAGCCTGCAAGCAGGACCAGGAAAATCCCTGACATTTAAAGTGATAGCTTACAATTTTAAAACTGTTTTTATATGCACTACATCTCCTTGCAGGTCTGTGTAAGGCTAGTACAGAAGGCCACTTTTGGACAGGCTGAGGATGGGCTAGAAAGGGACATAGATAATATTTGTATTAGAAAAATGTCTGGGGACCCCAACTGAAATCAGGCCCCCGTAGTATAGTCTGTACAAACAGACTAAAATAATTCAAAGAGACAAAACAGACAAAGGATTTAGGGGACATAATACAAGCGTAGAGTGAGCAGAATGATGGTCTAGAGATAATATAATGTCAAAAATCCTTGTTCATACAGATCCGGTGAGCCCTGGTGCCCCAGGCAACTGCGATTAAGGGGCTGCGACAGTTATCATAATTCGCCTACCTAAGCATCACTTACATACAGTCTGAATATTCACCCTTCATGAATAGACCGTCTTTTTGTTCTGTATTTGTACAGTGCTTGTCCCAATATGGTCCTTGTCCATGGCTATAAGTTATATATAATATACCTGGCTTCACGCACAATCTTATTGGGGCACTAAGTCTGTGAACAGAGGTCACCTTACCTCCTTAGAGATCTTTCAAAATAGAAAATATGCACTAACATTTTTAAGCATGGGTGTCTAGAGTCAGGTGCATAAATCCAAGTTTAGGCACCCAAGTTTGATAATATTGGCCTTGATTAACCTTACATTAAAAAACCAATCACTGCAGAAGGAGTTTTAAAAATTAATAAAAAACAGAATGCTATACTTGTAGAAAATTATACAATGAAAAATGTAAATTAAATGCACTTATGACTGAAAATACAAAGGTAGATGAAAAAAAAATCACAATTTTATGAAAAAAACGGAGGAAGGAAAAACAAATGCTTTGCATACCAGATCAAGGAACAGATGCAAAGATCACAATTTAACTCAATTAAATTAAAGACACAGCTTTACAATATAATACACACTATGAAAAGTTATTTGTCAGACAATTTAGGTAACATAGAAAATATTACTAATTTACAAAAAACTTGGCCATCCTACAAAAGAGCATCTAGATAACCCAACATGATGCCATGGTTATACTATACAATTTAGGGAAAAAATATGGAACCGTATTTGACAGATATATTTAATGCTGTCTAAGGCCTCAATTCAGCAGAGCATTTACATATATCTTCATCTTTAAGCACAGGAGTAAATCCATCCCTATTCAGTAAAGAACTTAAACACATGCTTAAAATTAAGCTCAGGCTCAGTGCTTTGCAGTATAGTGATGGACTTTTGTACTGAAGCTAAACATTTACATAAAGTTAAACATGTGCAGAAGTGCTTTGCAGAAATGAGGCGCAAGACATTAGGACCTCCTATGATGTTAGCATCTATTTCATTAGAACATACAGATGGAAAAGACAAAGATCATATTTAGAGACCTATTTTGTTTTCATGTCATGATCCAGGAAAACTTTTTAGCATATGTTGAACTTCAAACATGTAAGTGGTTGCAGTGATTTCAATAGAACTACTCATATATGCTTTGTTGCATTGGGGCCGTATAAAAGTAATGGCAAGCATCTAAGCAACCAGGATGAAAAACACTTTAGGAAATAGTAAGTGAGGATTAAAGGGGCTTTATATGCAATGAAAAGTAGATATGATACTGACAACAAAAAAGCCCTGAATGTTCTCCATTCAATCTGAAAAAGAAAACCTCATTAGTAGCTCTATCCTCATATGCAAAGAAAGCCTTTGATTGGGTGGAGTGGAAATATTTAGTTCATATTTGGAAAATATGCAGCCTAGTGTCTCGTACCTCGATTAGAGAAAAGGTATGTGTAAACACCCAAGATTTAATATATTTTGAGTGGATTTGCTTCAGAGGGATTTCCCTCCCTCCCCCATCTAGAGCCAGGGCTGTTCCCTCTTGCCTTCATTATTTGTCATCTCAGTTGCACTTTTCACATAAGCAGAGAGGATGAAAACATTACAGGATTGAAAGCAATGTCAGAGGATATAAAATAATGAAATATGCAGGTTACATATATATATTTCCAACAAATCCAGTTATTTTCCTCCCACATTGAATTAATGTATGCAATTTGTTTGGATAACTCTGGATTTTAAATGAACTATGGGAAGATTAAAGTATTGGGAATTTCTATTCCACAGCCTCTTAAAAATTACTTAGAATTGTGCTTTTCATTTAAATAGGCAAACTTTTCTGAAGAGCACCCTGGTATGTAATATATATCTCAATTAAACCTTATATCACTTTTGAATAATATTATAGGATGCAAGAATTACTAGAAGCCTCTGATTACAAAAAAATGAAATTAACATTTTGAAAATATTCTTGCAAACCTTAATTCTTTTTAAAATATTTCCTATAGTGGTGCCTGAGTCAACCTTCCCAAAGCTGCTACAATTTCCTACAAGGCTGGATTAGTGAATTATTAATATCTAACCAACCTCTACCAACCTCAGCAAAATCCTTTCATTGTCTTTTTAAATTAGGTGAGGAGGAAAACAAATACACCATCCTCATTTAAAGAAAATGGACTACACCAAATACTTTGAAACCTGAAGCATGGCATTAATGTGGCTTTTTGGTAGGTTTGGGGAAAAAATGAATGATCAAAGTTATGATAATTTGAAATAGGCATCATGAGCATACAGAGTATTAAACTGTGTTAGTCCTAGAGGTGTTAGATTACAGCCTCTTGAACCACCAGCTTGATGCCAAGGAGCTATAACCTAACCTATAAAACCTGGCCTATCTGAAAATGCTCTGCATAGGGGTACTCCATTCTGGCACATAGGCACAACAGACAGGCCCTGAGCCTCCATCCCCTCCTCTGCTGGCCTAGGGAGCTTGTTAGAAGCTGGGAGCGGATGAGCCCATTAAGGAACCTGTATCAGTGGCATAAGTTAGCAGTGCCTGGAAACAGCTCTAAGTGGCTTTGCAGCCAGAGCCCCGACAAGCAGGAACTGGGTGCCTGACACCCACCTCTCTCATACTGAAATATTGCTCAGCCATGGGAGAGAACCAAGCCCATACACTCGCACTGTCAGACAGCTACACTTTTCAGTGTAGGTCAATATCCTGTTGAAGGTATCTGTCCTGCTGTCCATTTCTACGCCCTGCAAGTCCACTTGTGCCTGTACCCTCCAATCAAAAATTGTCTATTTGAATATGTCAGCAGCATGTTACATATTCAATTGTAATTTCCCCAGCTATAGGGCTTTGAACCACAGGAAGCATGGGTGTCTCCAGGACAACTGTTGTTCTACACCTACGGTGGGACAAAAGTAAAATCTTTATGTTAATTTTTAGATCTGTCAGCCACCTTTGACCTCAAGGTTTAGTTGAATCAGCTACATTCCCTATTAGGGGCAGATAGGTTCAGTTTTAAGGGGGTTCCACTTTTCCCTTTCAGACAGGTCCCAGAAGATGGAATTATTCATCAGTCCAAAGGGCACTCGTGTGTGGAGTTCTGTAGGGGGCCTCTTCTGTCCCCATCTTATTGTCTGCTGGGGGGAAACTACAGCTTGGATAGTAATACCATCAGAACGTTTGGTACACAACTCTCTCTTCTTACATTAAACATGAGTGACAGTGTCTCTGATTTCCTTGTACTTGTCTGAGAATGAATTGAATGAAGCTCAGTCTGGACATAATTGAGGGAATGCTGGTGGTGAATGCTCTAGTTAAAGCTGAGATGTTGTTTCCCATCTATCGGCTTCTTCTCTTCTTCCCCCGCCCCAAATGTAGCAATCCGCATCTCATCCATAGAATATTGGTCCCAATTTAGCTTTCTAACTAAAAATAAATAAAGGGACAAAAACTGAATGGTTCCAGTTGCAACATCCTCATTAACATTGCATTATATTTTCCCCTTGAACAGCCTCAGAGAGCACAATCAGTAGGGCTGGTCACAGGACAAGGTACCACTCAACCTGAGAAAAGCCAGTACAAACTGGGCCTGTGTTACTAACATATCTGTTTAGCTATGGTGTTTCTATGCAGCTGCATGGATGATATCCTCCATGGACGTCCTCTCCTTATTGATTCTTCTTGATGAAGCCAAGATGTGGGTCAGAAAGTAACATTACTGTCACTGCCTCCTAAGACAAAGATGTATTAAGGGACAGAAATGTCCTCTTCTTGCCAACAAATAAGCAAACAACAAAATAAAACTTTAACCATGGAAATAATTGAATTGAAACAGAATAATTGAAACAGAAGATGTTTGGGGTGAAGTGCATGGAATGGCTGACTGATATAGTTGGTGCTCATATATCAATAATCAGACTTCCTTCAGATTAACATTCATGTAAAAAAAAAAAAAAGCCAAACATAAAATGGCTTTGTCCAGCCTAAACTTAAATAGAAGTAAAATACTAAGGCCAGCTTGCCTTAACCAAGCTCTCACTGGATTCTCTATGTTTTGAATCTAATTACCCCGTAAGGTATCTACCATCCTGATTTTATAGAGGGGATTTCTTTACTTCTATTTACTCCTATTTCTATTAAAAGTCTTCTTGTAAGAAAACTGAATGCTTTTTCATTGTTCTCAGATCCCAGGGTTTGGGTCTGTGGTCACCTATGCAAATTGGTGAGGCTTTTTATCCAACATTTCCCAGGAAAGGGGGGGTGCAAGTGTTGGGAGGATTGTTCATTGTTCTTAAGATCCAAGGGTCGGGGTCTGTAGTCACTTAGGCAAATTGGTGAGGCTTTTTACCAAACCTTGTCCAGGAAGTGGGGTGCAAGGTTTTGGGAAGTATTTGGGGGGAAAGACGTTCCCAAACAGCTCTTCCCCAGTAACCAGTATTTGTTTGGTGGTGGTAGCGGCCAATCCAAGGACAAAGGGTGGAATATTTTGTACCTTGGGGAAGTTTTGACCTAAGCTGCTAAAGATAAGCTTAGGAGGTTTTCATGCAGGTCCCCACATCTGTACCCTAGCATTCAGAGTGGGTGAGGAACCTTGACACAGCCTAATTTCAATTACTGGAAAGATAGTGGAACAAGTTATTAAGAAATCAATTTATAAGCACCTCGAGGATAATAGAGTGATAAGGAATAGCTAGCATTGATTTGTCAAGAACAAATCATGCCAACCCAACTCAATTTCTTTCTTGGACAGAGTTACTGGCCTAGAGGAAAGGGGGAAGCTTTAGACATGATACATCTTGAGTTTAGTAAAGTTTTTGATACAGTCCCACATGACATTCTCATAAACAAACTCGGACAATGTGGTCTAGATGAAATTACTAAAAAGTGGCTGTATAACTGGTGGAAAGACTGTACTCAAAGAGTAGTTACCAACGGTTTGCTGTCAAATTGTGGGGACATATATAGTTTGGTCTGTCCTGGGTCTGGTACTATTCAATATTTTCATTAATCACTTTGGATAATGGAGTGGAGAGTATGCTTATAAAATTTCCAGATTACACCAAGTTGAAAGGTGTTGCAAGCATTTAGGAGGACAGGATTAGAATACAAAATGACTTTGGAGAATTGGTCTGAAAATGAACAAGATGAAATTCAATAAAGACAAGTGCAAAGTAGTTCACTTAGAAAGGAAAAATCAGATGCACTACGACAAAATGAGGAATATCTGGCAAGGCAGTGGTACAGCTAATAAGGGTCTGGGAGTTATAGTGGATCACAAATTGAATATGAGTTAGCAATGTGATGCAGTTGTGAAAAAGGTTAATAATCTGGGATGTATTAACAGGAGTGTCATATGCAAGTGATATGTCTGGTTCTCACATTGTAAGAAAGATGTGGACAAACTGAAGAGAGTCAGAGGAAAACAACAAAAATGATAAAAGGTTTAGAAAACCTGAGCTATGAGGAAAGGTAAAAAAAAACTGGGCACGTTTAGTCTTGAGAAAAGACAACTGAGGGGGAAATCTCCTTCACTGGAGGTTTTTAAAAACAGGTTAGACAAACACCTGTGAGAAATGCTCTAGGTTTACTTGGTCCTGCCTCAGCACAGGGGGGCTGGACTAGATGACCTCTTGATTGGATAGGTGGAATTTTCTATGGGGTAGTTCTACTGTACTGAAATTGGTCTCAGATCCACAACTTAGTTTTCTTTTACAACTATTCCCTTTGGAAGATAGGTTGTTTATATTTTCTAAAGCATTTGCATGAAAAAATGTCACAAAGTTAAGTGCTAAAAACAAACAAGGAGGGTTTCAAATTCCTAATCTCACAAAATAATAAATGGATTTCAATCTGATGTAGACAAATTCCTGGTAATAACAGTGCCATGGATAGGGATGCAAAAGCACACCAGCCGTTCTGTCGAACATAGAAGATAGTTGCTATTCTCTACAAGAGCCATTAAAATGAAGATTCCAGTTATCAAGCACACACAAAGGATGTGTGCCAGGTGCCCAGATCGATGGATTCTAAAGTGAAGCTAAAACTGAAGGTCGTGGATGGCATATAGTAAATTAGATATTAAAACAGATGGTGTATTGCTAGTCCACCTGGATTGAAAAGGGCATTTACTAGAATTATGCAATAATGCTACTCGTTCCTCCCCCCCCTCCCAAAAAAAAGACAAAATTATACTTATTTGAAATTTTCCACATGCTTGGTGTAGGTTATTTGCATTTATGACATTTTGCTTTTCTCTGAAATATTCAGTAGCCTGGCCATTTCTCGTGCAAAAGCATAAAAACAAAAGACAAAGAAAAAACTACTTGAGTGAAATGTCACATTTAAGCAGTATTGTGGGGTTAATTACAAAGAAATAGAAAATATGGACAGTCACATGCACACACAGATAAAACTAAAATTACTGATAGAGTGCAGGGGGGCAAACAGGTAAGGAAGATGACAGGCATAGGAGAGGACCAGGGAGAGGTGGTAGTAATATGAAATAGAATAGAAATATTATAATGGCATTTCATACATCATTGGTCTGATCTTACCTAAGTTGTGTCTTACCTATATTCAAGTTGTGGTCACCTATGTCAAAAAGTATACAGCAAATTGTAGGTCCAGATGTTAAGATTAATCTTTGTTATATTTATATATTAGAATATATATATTTTTTAATATGCACATGCATAATGTGCATAATTATTGTGATCCTGGGCATACATGATACATACAGGAGCAGAAAGCTGGTTAGATGTCTACCTTCCCAGCATGGGTAACATGAATTGTCATAATTGTTGGCACAAATTGTGTGTATTTTTAAATATCCAGGCCTTAAGCATGATCTTGCCCATCAGTATAAGCAATGAAAAGCCAATCCAATTAAAGTTAAAATCCAAGCTCTTATTGGCTGTGTACAATTCCATTCCACTCTGCAGAGGCACATTTGAAAAATCGAAGTAAATTTAATTATTCTTTTCCCACTTTGTGGTAAGTGAGGTATTCTGCTGTTTGTAAAAGCATAGTGCAGAAGGAGGTAGTAAGGGTACATCACATTGTAGTACAACATTGCACTACTATAATGTCTTTTATGTGATGAACTCAAAGAGCTTTGTGAGCATGATTCACCTCAGCCTGACTCTCTGATGTCGCCTCTCGGATATCTCATTAGCCATTTAACATGGCAAAAACCAAATTGCTGATCCTTTCCCCAGAACCTCCTCTCTCTCCATTCTCGGTCAGTGATACCATCCACCCTCCTGCGGTGATTCATGACTGTAACCTGGGAAGCAGGGAGGCTCCTTCCTCTCCCTAGTCCATCACATCCCAGCCACCTCCAAGCCCTATAATTTCCTCCTTCCTGGTATCTAAGATCTGACCTTTCTTTCCTGACAAGACAGCTGAAATACTTCCCCTATCTCAGTTACGATAACCTCCTCCTCTCTGGTCTTCCATACACAACATCGTTGCTAAAGTAATGTTCCTGCTGCATCAATCTAATCATTTCTTTGACTGCTTCCGTTGGCTCCCCCAGTTTCACTGCATCAACATCCAGTTTCTTCTTGTCACCTTCAAGGCCCTGCATAACTTTGCCCCTTAACTGCACTTGTCTTTCTCTCACCTCTGCTAAAGATGTTACCCTATTTGTCTACTTGTCCCTCAACTATCGCTTTGTTTTCAGCACTCCCTTCCTGAGCTGGTCCTCAAAGCTATGACCCCTTCTCTTTCAAGTTCCTCCTAAACCTGGCTTCTGCTGCAACTCCAACAGAAAGTTAGCCAGCTAAGACTTCTTATTTCTTTTACCAAGAAATCACTCCACTATGTTGTGCCCTTGCTGAGTAAATATATTCTCTTAATGATGTAACCCTTGGCCTTCCTTCCTCAACCGCAACCTCACTCTCTTGTTAATATCATTTGTGATGTTAGTTTGTAAGATTCCTGGGGCATGGACCGTGACTTGTGTGTTGGGAGACACCTAGCACTATTGAATGCTATATGAAATAATTCCCCAGATGAAAAATACCGAAAACCAGAGTTAAGGGTGAGTATTTCTTGGTAATTTAAGAACAAAAACATGACAGGAACATTGTAATTATCTCAAATATCAAGCTTTAGAAACCTAGCAATTCAGATTTAAGGTAAAACTTAAAAGATATCCAAGGTATGAAAATGCACAGTTAAGGCACTCAGTAACCTTAACTCTGCCTCTCTGCCTATAGTGATGCTATGGAACTACCATACAGTTATAATCAGCACATAATAGTGTTTGTAGTTCCAGATTAGATTAGGCTGACTTTTAAAGACATTAGATTTTTTTCATTTTTGGTTTCCTCACCAAAACAACTAACCCTCCCAACTTTTCCTCTGAGAGAGGTAACTATTGTCTCCATTTCATGGAGGGGCGACACTGAAGTACAGAGATGGTAAATGATTTGCTGAAGGTCACACAGCAAGTCAGTGGCAGGGCTGAAACTAAATCTCAGATTGCCTTACTTCCAGTTGCTCTGAGCAGTAGGCCTCTATAGGATGTAGTTCAACACAGGTCACTGGAAGCAGCCTTACACTTCTGCTAGCAGTAGTGCGACCATACCAATACAGAAGAGCCCATAAAAGAAGAGTAGGGAAAGGGGAAGTAAAGTAAAAAGGGGCTAGATCCTATTTTAATTGTCTTTACCATATATAACCTTCCAAAATTAGTCTGGTGTTTCTAGATAGTATAAGACAGTTTGGATAAATGCTTAGTTTAGGTGATAAGAGGTCTAGGGTATAATCTATTTTTTTCTAATTGCTTAAACTCCTACACTGGCCTTTTTTTTTTTCTGTGTTGAGCGAAAATGAAGGTTTCCATTTGCCATTAAGAAGATGACATGTTAAAATGGAGGTTTGATAAAACATACAAATAATATTAAAAATGAGAAACATTTGAGTGAGTAAAATATAAAAAGAAGGTTACGAGGTAGAATAACCTGTTTTGGCAAATACTTCATTTCAGCATAAAAATGCACACGAAGGAAACTGATTTCGATGCAGTAGATTTAATTTCAACCCATCAGTCCTCAAACACTTTAATTTAAAGTAATACAAAGAAAATAATTCATTACTTAAGTCAGAATACTCGGGTGCTGAAAAAATGCCTTTTTAAATTACTTTTCTACAACCTATTTCCTATGAATTATTCATTTAGTTTATGGGAAGACAGTGTTTACCACACATTTCCTGCCAAATTGTGCTTTTCTCTCAATGTTTAAAAACTTCAGGGAGCTCTACATTGCATATAATGGTGCAGTGGGCGGCCTTAAAAAGGAAGCCTTTTCCATACTGCATTTTGTGTTGAACTGCAGGAGAGCTTGTTAAGCTCCATTCAGCAAATGCTATTTGGGATTGTGTAGTAATCGATAGGTTGTGCTCATATGAATATCCCAGTATTGCCGCTGTGTGTGGTGTTGGGTGGGTTATACAGGACCCTAAGATACAAACTAGGATGGTGTTGCCATGCCGACTGGCTCTGATTACTGAGGTGGAGCTAGCTGCTATGTGGTCTTACTACATTTTGGGCATCTACTGAATACAGACAATCTCTGAAATGAAGTATTTTTTCCATGTAACACTGTCTCTTTCAAGTAAGTGTTAAGAATTCCACCAGGCAGATGGGTTTATTTTATACTTCTGAACTGAGAAGTTGTGCAGAAAATGACGAAGGAATGTGCAATGCAAGTAGGGAATAAGCAGATTGGCATGTTTAAGCATTTCCTTGCTTTTCCTTGGCGGGCTGTGTTAGAAGTTGAACGGAGCACAATGAATCAAAAATGCCTTCCGTGCTTCAACATGCTAACAGAGGGTGCTTAATGCCAACTCATCAGAGGCCCCAATATCATCCCTCCAAGTGGATTAATAAAACTCACTTGAATCGAAACACAGCATCTTATCTTCCTTTGTTACCTGGGAGTAAGCAGTGCAGACCCCAAATGCATCGGTGCCAATCAGTCATAATATGAAGTCCAAGAAACAGCTGGAAGTACAGTACATCCAGCTATCCTCCTTCCACCATTTTGCTTAGCTGAGTTAAAAAACACAATTGCTGTCTTAGCCTGATTGGAGCTTGGTTCTGAGACTATGTCTAAACTGCACACTCTGCTTAGGTCTTTGGGACCAGGGCATGTGGACTCAGTGTTTCCAAGCTCCTGCTTGAGTGTCCACACTGCACTGCAAACCCAGGTTTACAATTCCTGGACCCAGGTCTCACTGCAATGCTAACGCATCCATTCTGCACTATGCAGCCCTTCTGATTTGGATCTGTGGCTTGACCGGCATCCACACCGTAAAATGCCAGGGCTTGGACCTGAGTGAGATTCAGGTTTTAACCCGAACCCCCTAGCAGAGTACTAGGACCTGCATGCTTGCTGACCCAAGTCAGACTGATTTCTGTGGGGATGGGAGAAAGGGGTGTCTGGGATATGGATGCATCAGAGTTGAAGCTGCTGGCACTAGGGTGGTCAGGTGCCTGGCTTTTGATTGGAAAGTCTGGCCAAAAAGGGGACCTGATCTGAAACCCAAAGTCCGGTCACTGCAGGTGGGAGAGGTGGGGAGATGCCAAGTCACCACCTGCACCAGCCCCTACTCAGCCAGGGCCACCTCCTACCTGCATCAGGCAGCTGCAGCTCCCAGCCCCCACTCTGCAGGTGAGTCCCTCCCAACCTACGTAGGGAATGACAGAGGGAGGGGGAAAGAGGAGCAAATGGGGGGAGGGGCCTCAGGGGGCGGGGGAGGGGCCTCAGGGGGCAGGGCAGGGGCGGGGCCTCAGCAGGAAAGAGGCAGGGAGGGGGGGGGTTCCAGCACTCCTGCTTGAGTGTCCAGTTTGTAAATATTACGAAGTTGGCCCAACACTGCCCGCACCTGCACTCGGCATTGGTGCATGTCTGAGTACCACTGGACGGGTGTGGATTTGGCAGCACATATTTGCCAGAGCTACCAGGTGTGAGCCAGGAACACAATATGGATAGTGAGTCTGATTCCTTAAGAAAATCCACCCAGCTTTTGGTTTTGTTTGACCCCAAAACATTAGGTTTTTGCTCTTTCTAAGCAAACCATGTCTAAAATAAATCAGACAGTCATTATCATTGCTACAGCTTGCCAAATGTGAAACCTGAAGGCCATCTCAAGGCTCATGTGATCCAAGGAACGTTGGCCTCTGTGGCCAATCCCTGATCAGTTCCTATCGAGGAGGTTCATAACACAGCTATTTGGCGTTCTCTGCACACCTTGACAAAGCATTTCTTGGGCTCATCCTTAGGAGAGGGGTCAATGCAGTGGTGTAAATAGTGGCATTCATTGGATATAAAGGTGTAAATTGGTCAGAAAACAGTTGCAAATAATAAATGAATGTAACTTGCACTGGTCTGGCTTTCATGAGTTGTGTAAAATGAATAATTTACACCCTGAAGGAGGCAGGAAAAAACAACTAACACTTAGCAGGAGGGTGCAAAAGACGGTAGCCAGGGCTTACTTTATCTTTCATCCCCTGTTAGTACCTGTCTTGTTGCTTCTCTCTTTCTGCCCCCTTGACGTTTGATTTTTGAATATCAACGCCAACCAATTGCATAACCAATGCAAGTTTTACCTATTTTCTAACCAGCTTACAGTCAGCAGATAATCGTTTGTCAGCATACAACCATCCATTCATGGCAGGATTCAGGAAATAGGAGTAATTCAACTTTTCCTCTCCTGTAATTTTCAATAGGGGATAGGACATGGCTTTATTTTACTCTGTGTTTGTATTGTTTTTGAGGCTCTCTTTCTTTCAGTGAAGACATTAAAACCTCATTGAAAATCATATTATCTCTTTCCATATACAAGTGAGATATTGACACTATGTGGAAGGTGTGTTTTTACATTCTATTACCTCCTGTTGCTGCTTACAGTACCTCTTGTAGTGTTGCATTTTTATTGTTTCAAAGACTTCTCTGGAATATTTTAGTACCCAAGACTGGGTATCTGTTCTGGCAGGATGTCTCTGGACAAGAGACAAATTACTGGTAACTGTTATTTTGTGAATATATACACCACAACAGATCATCACTCACTAACCTGCCTCCAGAGTTGTGTCTGTTTCCTTTAGTCTGATTTTATAATATCTAATATTTTTTTCTCTTTCCTTCTCCCTCCCTCCCTCCACCCCACTTCCAACTCCTTCCTTGTGCTCTGTGGTTTCCTCACAATAACTTTTACATCTCCTAAACAGTCATTATTATAAACCAGCCTCTCAAAATTAAATAACTTCTATCCTGGGAGTTGTACTCATGCAGAATGAAAAGGAAAATGTGTTCCACAGTTTGTAGTGAGGAATCTCATTTTTCTTGAATTTCATAATCCTTTTCTGTTCTTTTTCACGCTTTTACTCGTCCTTTTCATTCTACTGTCTGTAGTTATCATCACACTTCACTGTGATTAATATAGTCTCAAAACTCTAGTGTTATTGCGTCTGAACACTTGGTAACTTCTTTGATGAGAACATGTAGCTGATTCGTTTGTACACTGGCATACTTTCCTGGCATGAGTTTTTTGTGCTCTCTAGAAAGTTAAAAAACAATGTTGTTTTTAATTTGCAAAAATTGAAAAATAGAGTTCAACTGACTGATTTTAAAAGCATTATTTGAGCTCAGAATAGGCAGCAGTGATCACCATATTCCTAAACCCCAGAGTAACTTTGGGAAATATGAACATCGAGGAAAGATATTTAAGATTAAATGTGAGTGTATAGGGAGGGACAAGAGAAGGCAGCATGGTACAGGGAAGAGTGTGAAGTATTGGGATTCAAGATTCTCGACTCTGCCACTGGGGTGACCTTGGGCAAGTCACTTCGCTCCTCTGTGCTTCCATCTGGCAGCAGGGGTTTGTCAGCCCTGGCAGGCAGGGAACCCAGGAGAAGGAACACTGATTTCAAACAACCTCAGGCCTGGCTCACCAGTTTGTAAAAGTTGTGCCAATCACACATGCTCTGTGGGTCTGCACTGACGATGCCAGCTAATAGGACAAGGAGAAGCAAGCATTTAAGATAAAATGGACTATGCAGCATTGTGTTTTTGCTATCTGTGAAGCTCAACAAACATATTACAAATATGGGGTGTATAACGTAGTAATCTTAACCTCTTTGCTAAATTGATATTTTGCAAAAGAGCTGGTTTTCCCCACACTTAATCTGGGAAACTATCTGAATAATTATTTCGCATAAAGTACAGACATCTGCAAGTGGTTTAGTTGACTTGCTTTTAATCAATAAACTGTCCAGCTGGGATCTCAATATGTATACTCCTTGAATGGCAAGGAATTATCCCTGGGTGTGGGTTTGTTAGTGGGTTAATAATGTAAGTATTTGTAATTTTGTAAATATAATATAATTTTAGGTGTGTGCCTCATGCCTCAACAGATGCAAAGTATGCTAATATTGGTTGAGCAAAAGTACATTCCAGAATGTGCCATTGCATTCATAGCATGTTTTATTGCAAAAAGAATACAAGTGATTTCTGACTGTTGATAATGAATTTATGGATTGTTAATCCACCAAAAATCTCAATCAAATGGTATGTAAAATATCATCATACCAAAAGCGTGTAAATAAAAATCAGGGAGTGATTCACTGCTGTGTTAGTTCAGTTTTATGCAGGACTCCATTGAAGTCAGTGGAGTTACTTCAGTGTAAAGCTGGTGTAACTCAGGAATTTAGTTTATACTTTCAGGGATAAGTATATAGGGCCAGGTATGCTTCAGCTTGTACAAGCAGCTCCAGTGAGGCAAAGCAGCCAAGCGATCTAGGGAATCTAGCCCACTGTCTGTAACCAGATAGGGACCACGTGAAAATGCTTCATGTTTGTGAGGCAATTGTAAATGACAATTCTAAAAAATACTTCCCCACCCATTTCTCTCCTCTCCGTTTCCCCCATCTCTTCCTCCTCTCTCTGGTGGTCTCCTCCCTCATATTTTTCTCTCCCTCCTCGCTTCTTTCATCCTTCAGTGGCTTGAGCAGAACTTCAGAATAGCCACCAGTGCCAACCCCACTCCTTTCAACTGAAGAGAGTCAGAGCTCCACAGAACAAGCAACTCAGGCTGCTGGTGCTGGCCCCATCCTGTGCTGGTCAGCACAGCGACAGCAGGGCTTGAAAGAAAATCTGCTGGCATCACTTGGCATTAGCCTGGCTTCAGAGAAAATTCCATCCCTCCGTTGATTGTGTAGCGGAGCTTCAAAGCAGAGCAGGCTTAGTGTTGAGCTACATTTCCTTCGAAGCTTGATCAACTGAGCAGAGCAGAGTGGGACTAAAAGCATTTAAGAGGCTTGTATAATTTCATAACCTTTAATAACCTTTACATCTATGCAGTGAACACTAGCATGAGAGAAAGGGGTTAAATCAAAGCAATCTCTACCTAGGGGAGCTTCCCTAGAACTGTGGAGAAGCAAAGAGTAATAATTACTATGAAGACCACCCATGGATCATGCTTTGTGGATCCAAATGAGATATTATGGTGATAGGCACTTACATGCTGGGGTTACAGGTGCTACAGACAAATTGTAGAGGAGTTAAAAATAATAATTAATCTTCTATTTCAGGGTGAAATATGGAGGTCCAATGAATTCTGCCCCTTCCTATGCATCACATTGCATAACTGAAAAGGTGCATTTCTCCCTGCAATTCCTAGACCTCTGATGCAGCGGGTATTGGCCTCAGCTGGAAGCAGGGTGATGCACTAGATATAGCAATTTCTGTGTTCCCATGAGATAGTTCTGTTTTGGATTCTACTGCTATTTGATTGCATTCAAAGAAGAATTTGTAGTTGAACTGATATAGAAAGAAAACTGGCATAGAACACACAATAACTCACTCTGTCAAGGATTTGGCATAGCATTCAAGGGAAACCAACTATGATTTACGTCAATACAGAACAGATAATTTCCTATTGATTGACTGCCAGATCCTTGATAAAATAATGAGTTAGGCTCAATGCCAGTCATTCCTGGGCAGTGGCAGGCCAATGTTTCTATTACGCATGCCCTTGACAAGGGTTCTCTCAAAATTTGCAAGTAATTTGAGTTTATAAATTCTCTTTTCAAATACAAACTCAAGTAAACTAAAGTAGAGATTACTTGTACTTGAATTTAATTTTTGTTTTAATATGTGCACTCGTATAAGCGTTTGTGTCCAGTTCTGATAGTGAACATGCACATCAGAGTTTTTATGTTTGTTTTTGAACCAAGTGATTCTGCTTGGTAGGGTTTCCTCAGAGGAGATAGGGGAACATCCCATATTCATTTTAGTTTGCAAAGGAACTTAACTCATGGGGTCAGATTCTGAGAGTCTAGCAGTAAGTGGCACATCTGACTTTGTTCCCAAATCCTTCATCCCAGTAGCTGGGCTGGATGCTAGCTAGCTCCATGGCAGACTGGGCAGGGCCGGCTCTAAAGTTTTTGCCGCCGCAAGCAGTGAAAAAAACTGCTGCCACAGATGGCAAAGGGTAGAAGCTGCCGCCAAATTGCCACTGCAGACAGCGGGACTGAGGAGCTGCTGCCGAATAGCCGCCACAGCGGAAACTCTGCCGCCCCTTTCTAACTGCCGCCCCAAGCACCAGCTTGGAACACTGGTGCCTGGAGCTGGCCCTGAGACTGGGGCAAAAGAGTTTTCCGTACTCAGGCTATGAAGTAGCTGCTGGACCTTTCTATTATTGCAGCTCTGAAAACGCACTAGCCACAGTGGTCCAAAAACACTTCATTCCTCTGAGGGTGGCTGTGAAGAACATGGACATTATATATACAAAACATTCAAAAAATTAGTATCTCTGTCTAGCTCTGTGAGTTTGTTGATAATCCTGCAGGAACCACACACAACACTAGTAGATAGAATTCAATTTCCTGGTGTTCAGAGGGCCCATACCAGCAATCCATTCTGTGAAGAGCACCTCCAGTACCCTCTGGAGATGTGCGTAAGTGAATTTGGTGCCCTGCTCAAAACCCCAGGAGATCTTTAGTCAGAAACACGAAGCAAAGAGACTTTAGAATGGTTAAAAAGACAACCTGAGACTTAAGAGGGGAGAGATGCTGTCTGGGATGTCCAAGGAGCAGTAGTTACAGGGGAACGCATCTCACCCAGCCCAGTGATGGGGTTAAGTGGAACCTACTTAAACTGTCAAGGAAAGGCTAAGTTAGGTAAAGTGAAATGCATATAGGCTTTTTGTGATTTTTAAACCCTGTTCTCTCATTGCTATGTACCTTTGGATTAATGAACAAATGTGTTTGTTTGGAAGAAGCTTGAATCAGACACTGATGACAAGCTCCCAAAGGGATAGTTATTGAAGGTTCAAAATACAGCTGGATGTGTGGAATTATCATGGTTGGGAAACAAGGGGACTGCAGTAAGAAACCCAGTCTAATAGCAGAGTGAACTGCAGAATTCTACCCTGAGAAAAAGACAGGCCTAGATCTGTCACTTGAAGGGGTGTACTCAAGAGATACTGCAAAGGCATCTAAAGCATAGCTCGCCCTCTGAGTGTGACAGTGGGGAACAGAAGGATCCACATAAAAGAGGATCCTCAGGCACACCCTTAGCCCACTGCTTCTTTTCCCTTTTAGCACACATAGGGAGCTACTGCTGAGCAGAGCTAAGGTCTGCACACACGCGGCATGGCTCTCCATATCCTATCCCCTATTCAACAGGGCTGATTGATTCTGTTCCCAGGTGTCCCTTCTGCATCCATGGAGGAAAGGGCAGGATTTGACCCTCTAGGGATTATGCTGTTGACTTCAGTGGGAGCAGGACTCAATCCTAGAGCATCATTAATGGTTGCCTGAATTTCACACGCCAGCAACATAACTGTTTGCAAAACTGCCTGCTCTATACATAAGCTGGTGAAGCACGAACCTGCAAAACCCACATAAAAATCATAGCCAGGACCACTACTTCATTGCCACATAAAACCATGCTGAGAGGCCACAAAGAACAGGAAATGTACTCTAATTCACTCACTCCTGCACAGAGACATCGCCTGTTAGGCTTACAACTCTGGGTGCATATATAAACAATGTTCAAAAATACAACTGGCCTGGTTCCCATATTAGAACAGTTCTCCCCCCGCTGCCCCACTATGCCCATAATCCCATTTATGAGAAGCCTGGGATATGAGATAAGCTTTGCACCATGCCCCACAGCTCAATGCATTCAGGCTCTGTTGGACTAAGGAATAGATTGAGTCCCTTCACTGATGGTCCCGCCAATGAAAATTCTCTTTCATCAGCACCCCAGTGCTAAACCTGTGGTGTTGTTATCTCAAAGGCCTCAGCAGATCTCACCTATGGTTGTGTCACACAGAATGAGAGGTAGTCTCAATGCACCAATATTAAAACCATCAGAGATATATAGGTTAAACCCAACAGCTTCCAGCAGATAACCATGAGCATTATTACAAATGCACTTGCTATGGGAGATACCACTAAGGCTCATGCACAGACAATCCAGGAAATTTTTGGAAAGTGTAGGGGACAATTTCCTGGTGCAAGTGCTGGAGGAACCAATTAGGGGCACAGCTCTTCTTGATCTTATGCTCACAAACCAGGAAAAATTAGTAGGGGAAGCACAAGTGGATGGGAACCTGGGAGGCAGTGACCATGAGATGGTTGAGTTCAGGATCCTGACGCAAGGAAGAAAGGAGAGCAGCAGAATACGGACCCTGGACTTCAGAAAAGAAGACTTTGATTCCCTCAGGGAACTGATGGGCAGGATCCCCTGGGAGAATAACATGAAGGGGAAAGGAGTCTAGGAGAGCTGGCTGTATTTTAAAGGATCCTTATTGAGGTTGAAGAACAAACCACCCCGATGTGTAGAAAGAATAGTAAATATGGCAGGTGATCAGCTTGGCTTAACAGTGAAATCCTTGCTGATCTTAAACACAAAAAAAGAAGCTTACAAGAAGTGGAAGATTGGACAAATGACCAGGGAGGAGTATAAAAATATTGCTCGGGCATGCAGGAGTGAAATCAGGAAGGCTAAACCACACTTGGAGTTGCAGCTAGCAAGACATGTTAAGAGTAACAAGAAGGGTTTCTTCAGGTATGTTAGCAACAAGAAAAATATCAAGGAAAGTGTGGGCCCCTTACTGAATAAGGAAGGCAACCTAGTGACAGAGGATGTGGAAAAAGCTAATGTACTCAATGCCTTTTTTCCCTCTGTCTTCACGAAGAAGGTCAGCAGCCAGATTACTGCACTGGGCAGCACAGCATGGAGAGGAGGTGACAAGCCCTCTGTGGAGAAAGAAGAGGTTCAGGACTATTTAGAAAAGCTGGACGAGCACAAGTCCATGGGGCCGGATGCACTGCATCTGAGGGTACTAAAGGAGTTGGCGGATGTGATTGCAGAGAATTGGCCATTATCTTTAAAAACTCATGGTGATTGTGGGAGGTCCCAGATAACTGGAAAAAGGCTAATGTAGTGCCCATCTTTAAAAAAGGGAAGAAGGAGGATCTGGGGAATCACAGGCCAGTCAGCCTCACCTCAGTCCCTGGAAAAATCATGGAGCAGGTCCTCAAGGAATCAATTGTGAAGCACTTAGAGGAGAGGAAAGTGATCAGGAACAGTCAGCATGGATTCACCAAGGGCAAGTCATGCCTGACTAATCTAATTGCCTTCTATGACGAGATAACTGGTTCTGTGGATGAGGGGACAGCAGGGAACGTGTTATTCCTTGACTTTAACAAAGCTTTTGATACGGTCTTCCCAGTATTCTTGCCAGCAAGTTAAAGAAGTATGGGTTGGATGAATGGACTGTAAGGTGGATAGAAAGCTGGCTAGACTGTTTGGCTCAATGGGTAGTGATCAATGGCTCCATGTCTAGCTGGTAGCCGGTATCAAGTGGAGTGCCCCAAGGGTCAATCCTAGGGCTGGTTTTGTTCAATATCTTCATTAATGATCTGGAGAATGGCATGGTTGTACCCTCAGCAAGTTTGCAGATGACACTAAACTGGGAGGAATGAAAGATATTTTAGAGGGTAGGGATTGGATACAGAGAGACCTAGACAAATTAGAGGATTGGGCCAAAAGAAATCTGATGAGAATCAACAAGGACAAGTGCAGAATCCTGCACTTAGGACGGAAGAATCCCATGCACTGCTACAGACTAGGGACCAAGTGGCTAGGAAGCAGTTCTGCAGAAAAGGACCTAGGGGTTACTGTGGATGAGAAGCTGGATAAGAGTCAACAGTGTGCCCTTGTTGCCAGGAAGGCTAACGGCATTTTGGTCTGTATAAGTGGGAGCATTGCCAGCAGATTGAGGGACGTGATCATTCCCCTCTATTTGGCATTGTTGCGGCCTCATCTGGAGTATTGTGTCCAGTTTTGGGCCCCACACTAAAAGGCTGTGGAAAAATTGGAAAGAGTCCAGCAGAGGACAACAAAAACGATTAGGGGACTGGAACACATGACTTATGAGGAGAGGCTGAGGGAACTGGGATTATTTAGTCTGTGGAAGAGAAGAATAGGGGGGATTTGACAGGTACTTTCAACTACCTGAAAGGGGGTTCCAAAGAGGATGGTTCTAGACTGTTCTCAGTGGTAGCAGATGACAGAACAAGGAGTAATGGTCTCAAGTTGCAGAGGGGGAGGTTTAGGTTGGATGTTAGGAAAACCTTTTTCACTAGGAGCGTGGTGAAGCACTGGAATGGGTTACCTAGGGAGGTGGTGGAATCTCCTTCCTGAGAGGTTTTTAAGGTCAGGCTTGACAAAGCCCTGGCTGGGATGATTTAGTTGGGGATTGGTCCTGCTTTGAGCAGGGGGTTGGACTAGATGACCTCCTGAGGTCCCTTCCAACCCTGATAGTCTATGATTCCAGAAGCAAAACCAACTGGAGTTTTGCAGCAGTCTTCAAGTGCAGCTGCACACAGAGAGAATTGGAATAATCCAATTTGAACATAATGGGCTGCAAACTCTACTTAGGGCTGGCATCTTTTCACCACTCAGGAGTTACAAAGAGGCTGGAAAATGGCTCTGTTGGAGGGGAATTGCCTGTAAGTGAAAATATGTTGGATCCAGGTCTTGCACCTGCTGATTCATTAGAAAGGGCCATGTCAAAGCAATCCTGCACTGGTATGGGGTCCATTAAGGATGGTGCATCAGTGGTGCAACTAAGAGCTGCCTAGAAGTGGCTCCAACTCTTGTTGGGGCTACAGATGGCCTTGAGATTCAGAGAGCTTGAGCCATCTCCTTGGTACCTCCTCCTTCTTCCAGCTTCAGGAGAGAATCCAGCTCAATTACCTCAACTGATGTAGCATATATAGAATACTTCTGAAAACTGCCATTAAAAAGACATGGACATATGTCTGTGTGGTGGTCTTTTTGAGTGTTGCTGTTTTCTTAAGCTCCCTCAGTCTCCTATAAGCTATCAGTTGGCCTCTGTGGCCTCAGGCTTCTAGCTGGCTCACACTGTCCAACCCCTTCTAGGGTACAACAAATTCCAATAGAAAGAGTTCCTTGCCCTTCAGGATTAATTATAACAAAAATGGCTTCTTACCCACCTGCGACTTAACTCCCTTTGTGGAATTAGAATCATAGAATCATAGAATCATAGAATATCAGGGTTGGAAGGGACCCCTGAAGGTCATCTAGTCCAACCCCCTGCTCGAAGCAGGACCAATTCCCAGTTAAATCATCCCAGCCAGGGCTTTGTCAAGCCTGACCTTAAAAACTTCCAAGGAAGGAGATTCCACCACCTCCCTAGGCAACGCATTCCAGTGTTTCACCACCCTCTTAGTGAAAAAGTTTTTCCTAATATCCAATCTAAACCTCCCCCACTGCAACTTGAGACCATTACTCCTCGTTCTGTCATCTGCTACCATTGAGAACAGTCTAGAGCCATCCTCTTTGGAACCCCCTTTCAGGTAGTTGAAAGCAGCTATCAAATCCCCCCTCATTCTTCTCTTCTGCAGGCTAAACAATCCCAGCTCCCTCAGCCTCTCCTCATAAGTCATGTGTTCTAGACCCCTAATCATTTTTGTTGCCCTTCGCTGGACTCTCTCCAATTTATCCACATCCTTCTTGTAGTGTGGGGCCCAAAACTGGACACAGTACTCCAGATGAGGCCTCACCAATGTCGAATTAACTCAGCAGGGTTTCTTCCACACTCCTACTCTCATTGGTGACCAGAAACAGATCCAGGCTTGGCCCAGCCCGGCCCAGCCCAGTTCCTTTAGCTGTGGCATAGGGAACATCCCACCTTGCTCCATTGGCTCCAGCCAGGAACCATATTGCTAAACCCAGGCAGCTCCTTTTATTTTGGCCTGCTGAGCCTTGATTGTTTGTAACTGGTCCCCAGCCTTTCTAGCTGCTGGAGGACCAGCTCTCAATGGTTCCTAAAATGGCTGCTCTCTGGATGTCTCTTTAGACAAGGCTGGAGGTTTAACACTTGCTGCTCTTTTCCTCTCAGAGAACTGCTCCGGAGGCTGGGTGCAGCAGAGCAGAGGAGCCTCCAGAAGGGAGCCACAAAGGCCTGGTACACCCTGCCCACAGTCTGTTTTGCTTTTTAACATTTTAAATAATTCATAGAGAAGTATTACGTTTTTAATAGTAATGTATGGTTAGTGACATGACAGTCTCTCACACTGTATTCAAGCACATTTCTCTGGTGCATTGTGACTGCTAAAGTGGTCTAGTTTGAAAGCAAAGTAGTTTGGGAAGCGGCCAATTTTCTCCCATAGCAATAGCGTGAACATCTAACTTATTTCCCCATTGCCAATTCATAGAGGAAGAATTTCTTTCACTAAATGCATGAATGGCCAGCTCATTACAAAGTAGTTATTCCATAATTTTGTTCAGGCTGACAGCAAAATCCATTTGAGGGATCCAAGTTATGGCATCAGAGTATGAAAGCATCTGTACCTCCATGAAACTGTTTGATTGGACTGGCAATGAGACTATTTGAAAATCAAGCTACTGTTTTTCTATGCTTTTTTAAAAGATATATTTCTAGTACATTTTAATACCGTCTGGATGTAACAGTTCACAGGTCCTCCTGCACTAGATCCACAGCATAGTCTTTTATTTGGACAGGAAGTTGTCCATTAGTCCATGACCTTCCTTTTTCTTACAATGTGTTGTAAATTTAAGGGAAGCTCAGATGAAGTGAGGTTGGTGTTCAGACTGGCGGTTTTCCTAAAAGCATTGAATAAATCAATATGATAAATCACTCTCCTAGTCATCAAGTTTTAGGTTAGGCATGAATTGGACAGTTAAAGTGCTAAAAAAAGAATTCCATTGTTGTTTTGTTTTCCAGTTTCACCTAGTCCACAGATAAAGAAGCTGTTTCATTCTCTGTTGCTGATAAGCAGACATTTTGTAAGCTAATCTCTTGATAAAAAAGAGAGGTTTTGTGTATCCATGGAAAAGTGTTCCATGTTTCTCTGTACTGCTTTGTTAATTTTAGAACTTGCTTTATCATAATGTGGATCCTTTGCTGTGATGCACATTATCATACTTGTTTACTTCACCCTAATGTGAATTAATGGGGACATAGGTCCATATCAGTTCTTGTCTTGCTGGGTCTAAGAGAAATGTATTAGAGTAATAAAAGGATGAATTATCAGATTGTAATTTGAGCTTGTTTTGTTTTACTCATGTAACTCGTGTAACCCACTGGTGACTGTGTACTGTATCACAGTTGCCCTTGTGTGCCCAATCAGAAGATAGAAGTCTGTAACAGAAATCTGGCTCTTTAGCTCAAGCTGTAGTTGCTCATGCTTTTAGCTCACAGTAGTTCTCAAAGTATTTACCATTGTGGGCCACATATGCAACTCTCTCTGTGTTAGGTGGGCTGCATCCACACTATATATTACCTGTATGGCCCTGAGGATATCACATGGGCTGCAGCCATGTGTTGATTGGGCTGCAAGCAGCTGGCAGCCCGAGAACCACCTCGAGAGGCTCCTGATTCAATTCCTAGTGTGTTGGCCAAGTTGCCAGGCATCACACTTGTACTCCTTAGTTGCTTGAGGACATACATACAGAGCAGTCCATGTACTCCCCAAACAAACTTGTGAATGGGGTGTATTCTGAAGCTTTAAATAAACTGATAAGGTCGAGAAGGAAAAGACTTAATGCAGCAGTTCTCATTTACTCCATCTCACTGTTGTTTCAGGATTGTTCCCTATTGTACATTTGCTTACATTTTGGCTGGTTTATTTTTAAATGTTCCAAGACTTTCACCTCATCCTTTAGGCTGGTATCCCACCATCAGCAAGTTTTTCCTGATATTCTGCCTTAATTTTTCTTTGTCAACATCTTCCCCATTATGAACTCCTATAAAATCGAATAGAAAATTTTTACCTCTCTCCAGGTTTGTTTGAATCATCCTATGAAATTTAATATAATTTAATAGAAATTTAATAGCTATGAAATGCTACAGGATGGTTAAATAAATTCTAGATAGATCTTTTTATTAACTTAATTTCTCACCCTCCTGGGGATTATATTGGGTGTTACCCAGAGATATCTGTCATCAGTCGGAACATGTGGGGCTACAGGGCTTAGAACTACTTGTGTTATACCCTCATGTTATTCACTGTTTGATATTGTTTAGTGTAACCCCTTTAATTGAAGTACCCTGCATCCTAACTAACCTGTATCTTTTGCTGTGTCTCAGCCAGATTGGGAATAAAGGTGCCTTAAAATTTGTGATCCCTGATTGTGAGCATCATTTTTGGGTCAGTCCATTGAGTGTTAGATGGACATGACTGACACATGGCTCTAACCATTGGAATACCTACAGCAAGGGTCTTCAGGCTTGTAGCATGGTTGCTACAACTGCCCGCATTACTAAATGTCCATCCAATGGTGTTTACATGGGGTCAGGTTCAGGCTTGTCCAAGGTGAGAGGGACGTCTGTTACAATACCCTAAAGGGAAGCCTGATTTAACATGAATGGACTTGATCAAAGTGCAGTGGAGAAAAAGTGAGTAGAGCCCTGCAAATCCGCGGGTATCCGCTTTTTATCCATGGACCATTTCTGCGGATACACTATAAGGTGGGTAGAAAGCTGGCTAGATTGTCGGGCTCAACGGGTAGTGATCAATGGCTCCATGTCTAGTTGGCAGCCGGTATCAAGTGGAGTGCCCCAGGGGTCGGTCCTGGGGCCGGTTTTGTTCAATATCTTCATAAATGATCTGGAGGATGGTGTGGATTGCACTCTCAGCAAATTTGCAGATGATACTAAACTGGGAGGAGTGGTAGATACGCTGGAGGGCAGGGATAGGATACAGAAGGACCTAGACAAATTGGAGGATTGGGCCAAAAGAAATTGGATGAGGTTCAATAAGGATAAGTGCAGGGTCCTGCACTTAGGATGGAAGAATCCAATGCACCGCTACAGACTAGGGACCGAATGGCTAGGCAGCAGTTCTGCGGAAAAGGACCTAGGGGTGACAGTGGACGAGAAGCTGGATATGAGTCAGCAGTGTGCCCTTGTTGCCAAGAAGGCCAATGGCATTTTGGGATGTATAAGTAGGGGCATAGCGAGCAGATCGAGGGACGTGATCGTTCCCCTCTATTCGACATTGGTGAGGCCTCATCTGGAGTACTGTGTCCAGTTTTGGGCCCCACACTACAAGAAGGATGTGGATAAATTGGAGAGAGTCCAGCGAAGGGCAACAAAAATGATTAGGGGTCTAGAACACATGACTTATGAGGAGAGGCTGAGGGAGCTGGGATTGTTTAGCCTGCAGAAGAGAAGAATGAGGGGGGATTTGATAGCTGCTTTCAACTACCTGAAAGGGGGTTCCAAAGAGGATGGCTCTCGACTGTTCTCAATGGTAGCAGATGACAGAACAAGGAGTAATGGTCTCAAGTTGCAGTGGGGGAGGTTTAGATTGGATATTAGGAAAAACTTTTTCACTAAGAGGGTGGTGAAACACTGGAATGTGTTACCTAGGGAGGTGGTAGAATCTCCGTCCTTAGAGGTTTTTAAGGTCAGGCTTGACAAAGCCCTGGCTGGGATGATTTAACTGGGAATTGGTCCTGCTTCAAGCAGGGGGTTGGACTAGATGACCTTCAGGGGTCCCTTCCAACCCTGATATTCTATGATTCTATGATTCTATGGGTGTGGCCCAGGAAACTGGAGTAGCATTGCCAATCCTCCAGGATGACCGGGAGTCTGCAGGAATTAAAGATTAATTTTTAATTAAAGATTATGTCGTGATAAAATCTTCAGGAATAGGTCCAATTAAAATTGGCAACCCTAAACCGGAGTGGGGGGGAGGGACCCATTAAATGGAGACAGACTTGGGCTGGGAAACCAGCTAGAAGAGCTGATCCCTCCTACGATGCCCCTCAATGGTGGGGACTAAACTGGGCGAAACTTTCATCTAAACCTATTTTAGATTCAGCAGTTTGCGAATTCATATTCATTCTGCTGAATTGTTCACGTCCAGCTCCTCCCCTCAGTTGTTAAAAGTCAAAGCATTTCGTTTAGACACTTTCCAAACAAACCATTTTGATTTTTCAGTTTGAAACAATTTTTTGTTTAAAAATGTCCTTTAGTTTTTTTTAAAAAATTCAAAAAGTTACCACCCTGGAAATGTTCCTGGGTCTTTTTGTTTTTGTTTTTTAAAGCTTTTTCGTTCATCAAAAATTTGGAAAAACATTACTTTTGTTCAACCTGAAACCAGTTTTTTTCCATCTCTTTTTTTTGGAATTGTCAGCGACCAAAAAATTCTGTTTGCCCAGCTCTAGGGGTGGGTGAGGATTTTAGTGTTTATATTGTGGGTCTTTGAGTCTCCTTGTTGCTCAAAGTTTTCTTACTGTAACAAACTGATTTGAGATGAGGGCAAGATGGGCAAAAGCTTCCTAAAAGGGGGAGGGGGGCTGCTGTCACCCAAACTGTAGCCCAGCCCCTGTGGGCCACCCAAAACTGTAGCCCAGCCAAACTGTAGCCACCCCTTCTCCTCGAGGTCTGGCCCCCTCAAACCGCCCCTTTCCGAGGCCACCCCTCATGCCGCCTTTCTCTCTGAGCTGCCACTTCATGCCCCCCCCCTTGCCCCCTGTCATAAATATAAAGGGAAGAGTAAACCCCTTTGAAATCCCTCCTGGCCAGGGGAAAGCTCCTCTCACCTGTAAAGGGTTAAGAAGCTAAAGGTAACCTCACTGGCACCTGACCAAAATGACCAATGAGGAGACAAGATACTTTCAAAAGCTGGGAGGAGGGAGAGAAACAAAGGGTGTGTGTCTGTCTATAGTCTGTCTGTAGTCTTCTTGGCCGGGGATAGACCAGGAATGGAGTCTTAGAACTTTTAGTAAGTAATCTAGCTAGGTATGTGTTAGGTTATGATTTCTTTAAATGGCTGAGAAAAGAATTGTGCTGAATAGAATAACTATTTCTGTCTGTGTATCTTTTTTGTAACTTAAGGTTTTGCCTAGAGGGGTTCTCTATGTTTTTGAATCTAATTACCCTGTAAGATATCTACCATCCTGATTTTACAGGGCGGATTTCTTTATTTCTATTTACTTCTATTTTTTATTAAAAGTCTTCTTGTAAAAAACTGAATGCTTTTTCATTGTTCTCAGATCCAAGGGTTTGGGTCTGTGGTCACCTATGCAAATTGGTGAGGCTTTTTATCCAACATTTCTCAGGAAAGGGGGGGTGCAAGTGTTGGGAGGATTGTTCATTGTTCTTAAGATCCAAGGGTCTGGGTCTGTAGTCACCTAGGCAAATTGGTGAGGCTTTTTACCAAACCTTGTCCAGGAAGTGGGGTGCAGGGTTTTGGGAAGTATTTTGGGGGGAAAGACGCGTGCAAACAGCTCTTCCCCAGTAACCAGTATTAGTTTGGTGGTGGTAGCGGTCAGTCCAAGGACAACGGGTGGAATATTTTGTATCTTGGGGAAATTTTGACCTAAGCTGGTAAAGATAAGCTTAGGAGGTTTTTCATGCAGGTCCCCACATCTGTACCCTAGAGTTCAGAGTGGGGGAGGAACCTTGACACCCCCAAAACATCGCTCCCCCCCCCGGCTCCCGTCTGTCCCCCGTCATCCAGTCGCTCACACTTATGGCCAGTAAAAAGTGGTGGGCCCTGGTCTCCCCTGTTCTGGCACCCCTGGCTGAGAGTGGGAGAGGATGAAGAACTCCTTGCAAATATAACTCCCCCCGCCCCCCACCTCAAAAAAGCACAATTTGTCAGCAACAGCAAAACATGCACCTCACCAACCCGGGCCACTCATGCTGTGTTGTGTGTGACATTCCCGTCCTGGGGCGGTTTATGTCTTTGTGAATGTGAACCCCGCAGGCCTGGGTGTTTCTCTGTGTAATGTGACCTCAGGGCTCCTGATGAGAGCCGTTGTTTGTAAATGTTTCAGAAGCAGACATATTTATCATTCATGGACAGACAGACATTTATTCATAATTAGAACTGGTCAAAAATAGCGGGGGTGGAGAGGGTCATGAAAATTGAAGAAGAAACCACTTTCCCCCATATTCTTGAAACTTATTTGCAAATGTTTTTAATGATCAAATTTCTGTTTAGTTTTGGTGGGAAAAACTCCACATTCTCTCTCAAGTGGGCAGAGAAATCCAAAATGTTTTTTTTAAAAAGGGAACTTTTTTCAAATGATCCATGTAATCCAAAGTGGCATTTCTAATTAAAAGGTTGCATTGTGAGTGTAAAACCATTTTGAACCAGCTCTATTACTGTATAACAAGAGGAGTTTATTTGTCATGATGCATTGTTTGGGCCAGGTTCCAAGTGGTATTTCAGGTTTTGCACAGCTCTTCTCTTCTTGCATCGGCTCCTCTCCTACGCTGTGGCCTTAATCTCGGCCCTGGAAACCCTTACATGCATGTTTAACTTTAATGACTGCTGTGAATAATTCCATTTCAATGGGACAACTCTGAGGTCGGGTTTAGGCTACGGCCCTATATCGGTGTAACTACGTCATTTATTTAATTTTCTTTCTTTTATAGATGAAAGTTATTGAGAGGTGAAAGCAGGTAAAATACATGAACAGGTTCGGACAGTCCAAGTTTGTCAGTGCAAAGTGACAGCAGAGATGAGGTATCTGCTAGTTTTCCATAAGTCTCTCAGGATTACCCAGGATAACTTTGGGGATCTCTGTCTTGCACCTGGAATGTTCCCTGAAAGTGTCCAAACAGCTCAGAGATACAGAACCCCATTCCCTGGATCCATTCTTATAGCTGTCTTCCCCGGAAAGCAGTCTGGCAAGTGGTCCTGTTAGCTCTTTGCTAAGTTATCTGCCAAAACACTAGAGTTTTCAGGAGCCTAAGTAGTCCTTTGAATCATGGTAAAATTATCCTCCCTGCCACCACCAAAATTGGAAATGGTGCCCCTGAGTGCACGGTACCCTACCGTGCTCCCCTGTAGGAGCTGCATTAACAGGCAACTCTGCAAGTTCTCTGCATGCCTCTGCAAGTGATCCCCATGCCTCTCCATTTCCTTGGCCACATGTATCCCGTCCCCATGCTGGCGGCTAATCCAGAAAAAGAGGGAAAGAGCTCACCATTGCGACCACCTGAGGGATGTGTTGGGGTGAGATCAGCTGGTCAAAGCAGGCAATAGGGACAGAATCTGAGACATGAAGCTCCTAGAGTGATCTCTGACCTTTCCAGACCTGCCCTTCAATCAGACACAGCGATTGTAAAGTTGAATGTGATAGTAACTAGACCCATTTTAAACCCTTCACCACACAAGACAAAGCCCGTAGGATTCATCATGAACTATTTATTTCTCCTCCCCTGGATTCCTGCAGCCACCAGCCACCTTGGAGCTTTCCCTCGTCTCCCAGGCTGTGCTCACTTGATGGCAGGAGCTCAGCGGAGGGTCCAGCTTTGCTCTTTCGCTTCCATTCTTCACGCCTTTGGGTGGCTGCATTTGCAGCTGAGCAGCCTGATGGAAACACTGAGTCCTCTGTCTCGGCAGGCAGGCCCAGCCACGAAAGCCAAAGACTCCCTGAGAACAGGGGAAGGTTCGCCTGAAATCTCAGGAGTGGAGGCTTGGCCATAGGGTAGGGTTACCATATTTGAACTTTCAAAAAAGAGGACACTCCGGGGGGGGGGGGGAGTTGTAGCCCTGCCCCCGATCTACTCCCTCCCACTTCCTGCCCCCTGACTGCCCCCCCGCAGAACAGCCAACCCATCCAACCCCCGCTTATCCTTGTCCCGTGATCACCCCCTCCCAGGACCCTGCCCTCTATCTAAGCCTTGCTTCTCCCTGTCTCCAACTGCCCCCTCCTTAGACCCCCCCACCCTAACTGCCCCCCTAGAACTTCCCCCCCTACGTGTCCCCTAACTGGCCTGCTCCCTATCCGCACCCCCGCTCCCTGACAGACCCCCAGGTCTCCCACACCTATCCAACCACTCCCTGTCCCCCGACTGCCCCCAGAGAACCCCCAACCCATCTAACCCCCACTGATCCCTGCCCCTGACTTCTCCCCATGAACCTCCGCCCCATCCAACCCCCCCTGCTCCCTGTCCCTTGACTCCCCTGACCCCTCTCCATATGCCCACCCCCTAACAGGCTCCTCCCAGAACCCCTGACCCATCCAATCCCTCCTGCTCCCTGTCCCCTGACTGTCCCTTGGGACCCCATGCTCCTTCTCCAGCCCCCCGGCCCCCGTACCCTGCTCCTCAGAGCAGTGTGTCTGGGGTGCGGAGCCAGACACAGTGCCGTTCTCCCCCACAGAGCGCGCAGCTCCCCCCCCAGCCCCCAGAGTGGGCAATTGAAAATCCAAAAAGCCGGACATGTCCGGGAAAATCTGGACGCATGGTAACCCGACCACAGGGACTCCAGGATCTGCAGCTACTGCAACCACTATGGTGATTCCTCCAACTCAACACCAACCAGCTCTTCCCCATTCTGCCAGCCGGCCCCGCAGTCTGACCGTGCAGGAGAACAGAAACCCTTTGGGACAGCAGGAGAGTCTCCTCAATGCCGCACTCTTTGCATGGCTTCCCGCGGTCACCGGAAAACATGACTGCCCTGCCCCAGGAGTCTCTCAAGGAGCTGCCTGCGCAGTCACTGGGCACCCACTCGTAATGGTCTCAGGCAGTGGCATTGCAGAGGGAGCTGAGCAGACCATCCCTTCTTTGTCTTCCTGAATTGCTGCCAGGACGGATACTCTTCTGCGCGAGGGAGAGTCCCCGAGGAAAAGCAGCTGTGGTAGGGGAGGGGGCAAGACAAGCTCTCCCCCTGAGCCCTTGACTAGCAGGCAAGCAGGACTCTGGAAGCCAAGGGATCGGTGTGTCTTGCTGGGAGAGCAGAGCTGGAGAGCAGAAAAGGGCACTGGAGGAATTGTAGAAAAGTCAGTGTCACGGCCGGGTCATGGGCAGCCAGACCTAGTGGTCAGAGGCAGAGTCCACACTCATGAGACAGGAGTCGAGAGTCAGCTGGGTCAGGACACTGGAAGAGCAGAAGCAAAAGACCAAATTGTGTTCAGCACCTCAAGTCAGATGAGTCACCCCGAGTCAGGATGCCAGGAAATCAAGCCTGGGGAGTGGGAGCAGGAACAGCCAACACATGGTCCAGAGGGGGCGGGGAGGAGCTCGGGTGTTCAGACAGCTTCTTGTTCCTGCTGCTGGTTTAAGGAGGTCCTGCGGGCCGATTAGCTGCTCTGGGACTCTGCCAATAGGAGCCTCAAACTGGGTCTGGACTTCGTCAGTCTGAGCTAAGCAGTTTTTCGTAGACTTCCAGGTGGCGTGCTGGAGGGCGGCTGCTCCCAGGAACCCTGCACACCCGGGTTAATGACCCATGGGTCATGACAGTGAGTGATCTCTCCCTGCTCAAACCTCCTGCACGAAACAGTCTCCAGGGTCCCGGACGCATCCTCTGAGAATAAAAAACCACAGTCAGGATGGCAAATAGGCTATGGAACAGGAGTCCCCTCTTTGTTGCAACAGCCCCAAGTGCCCAGAAGAGTGGACGGTTCTTACCTCCAGGACATGCCTGGGATCTTCCATCTAAGCCTCACTGGGACCCCAGTTGCTTGGTCTGACGGGATGAGATCATCTGTTCCCGCTGCTCCCTGCGCTGGGCTGACTGCAGCACACATCTGTGTAAGAGGCTGGGCCAGAGAGATGTTACAGTCAGGGTCCAGGCAGCCCAGAAGGAGAACAGAGGGTCTGAAACCAGAAGACGAAGCAATCAAATCCGCGGATTCGACAGAGAGGTTTTGCACCCTACAGGGACATCAAAGAAGGTCTGTTAGGAAAGCTGAGATGTTAGTCTGGAAACTGCTAAGGCAAAGATTGTGACTTGTTAAGGTTCAGTTTATGTCACTACAAAGTGTGTTTTGTTTTCTTTGTCTGTTTGAAATTTGTCTCTTTCTCTTGCTTAGTTTGACTTAAATCTCTTCTTTGTTACTGTGCTTCCCAAAGCACCTCAGCGTTGTGTGTTCGAGTGAAGTGTGAGTCTCCTGCCTACCCAACAGGCTGAGCTGTGCCCTGTCTCTCTGAAGGTAGCGAATAATTTCTGAGCGGTGCTGGGCTCAGAGTCCAAGGGCAGTTCACCAGACATCTCCTGTGAAGCCCAAAGAGACCAAAGGAGCAGGGGAGATTCAGGCCCCACTGATCCATGGGAACTTCCCACAGAAGAGCCTACACAGGGCTCCAGACACAGCCAGCAGGATCCCTCCCACAAGCTGGGCCATGTCCTTCCCCTCCCAGCCCCACAGCTTCCTCCCCACCCCAGCCTCAGGAACCCCTCCCACCTCCCTGCTCTCCCCACCCATTCTCCAATACCAGGCTGTTTCCAGAATGGAAGCAGGTGCGTACCAGAGTTCACTCACTGCTAGATGCTGGCCAGGCCTCGTGTCACCGCTTTCTAGCTGGGCTAGCAACCCCACTGATACTCACTCTTGCAGTTTGTTGGCTGAGAACTCAGCCCTCCAACCAGGTGACTGGCCTTTACTCCACTCCTTCCTGGGTTGTGCTCCTTCCAAACAAAGTCCAAAAATGTCTTGAACAGAAACAAGGCCTTCCACCCTCGTGGGGAGTTCTTCCTCTGCCTGATTTCGGCTCGGCCTGCCCTTCTTGGGTTTCTATGGTCTTCTGTGTCCCCTTCCTTAGGGATGGTGAGAGAACCCAGTCCTACCCTGGACTCCAGGTTTTGACCCAAGGCCGTCGACTGAACAGCTCGCTCTGCTTCTGTACTTTTGCTGCTGTTTTCCCTTGTTTCCTCTCAGGTGGGGCTCACTTGGTCATCAATTTGGCCCAGCCCCAGGCTAGGCAGCCATAGGCCAAGCCACCCTGTTAGATACCCTCCTCCTTCAAATCCGATCCAGCCCGGCTGAGAGGTTTGCTGAGGGGATGGTGAAACCCCATTGCTGATCAGAAGGAGGTCAGAGTCTGTTCTCTAGGAGCTGAAGGTCCGTTTGTCCTGCTGCGGGAAGTGGAGCTGGAGAGAGGAGAAGTTAGGTGAAAGAGACTGCATGATGGAGTTGGAGACTGAGGGATGGGAGCCTCCTCCCAGAAACGCTCCCAGGAGAACAGGTTTGAGGAGTTCTCTGGGGAGTCTCTTGCTACGAAAAAAACAAGGGTGGCACATTGATGGAGATGTCTCTGTCCCAGGGATGGGGGAAGCTCCCAGCCAGGCTATGCAACAGGGATCCCATTTCTCCCCCAAGAAACCCAGATGCCCAAAGAAGTCAATGGCTCTTACCTCCATGAGGGAGTGGGGTCTTCCCTCTCAGCCTCTTTGAGAACTACCACTGCTTGGTTTCCTCGGACAAGGGACCTGCCCCACTGCTCCCTGAGGTGGTTCAGCTTCTGACTGCAGCCATCTGGGAGGCTGTCACACACACCAGGGCCTAGAAGCCATGGGGGGAGGAGGCTCCTCTTCATCTCAGACTCTGAGAGCCCAAAGAAGAATAAAGGGCAGGAGATGAAGCTAGCCCTGAGCCTCTGTCCCATCCTCACCTCCTCAAATGTGGAGCTTCCTGAGCTTCAGTTGGGCAGACAGTCTGTAGCCCTGACCCAAAGGTCCTTCTGCGCCATATGGGGCAGGAAGATCTCTGCCTGGGAGCACGGGGAATGGGATGGGGGTGAGATCAAGGAAAGAGGGGAGGGGTATGGGTGGGAGAGAAAGAGCTCCTGCCCCAGATAGAGGAATTTGGGGGGCTGAGGGAAGGACCCAGCTCCACAGAGAGGGCAGAGAATTTCTGTGAGTGCCAGGGGCCTCCATTTCCGCTTCCACTAGCTCCCCATTTACAGTGAGACAGAGCAGTACCTGCAGCAGGGAGCGGGACTTGCTGAACAGGGAGGGGAACCTTTAAGAGCATCAGACGAGCCACAGCCCTTGCAGCGCCTCGGGCATCTGGTGCAAGTGCCTGATGATGTGAAGCTGGCCCATGACCTTGGCTGTGACATCCTCGTGCTGCAGGGGAACGAGAACATGTCAGAGACAGAGACACTCCCCAGGAATCAGGGAGAATTAAGGGCACCTGGAACCAGTACCATCATTTCCACCCAGCAGCTGCTCATGTCTGAGTGGTGGATTCACTCTCCTGACCCCCAGGATGGAGGCTTGCTGTCCTCTCTAGTGACCTCCAGTGCCAACCCCCCTCCTTGTCGGGTGGGCTCCTGCCACCTCCCCATCAGTGCCCCTGACAGCTGTTCCACCTCCAACCCACCTGGGGACACCGCTCACGTTCGTAGAACCCTCTCCTCCACCCCTTCCTCCATCCCCACCCAGGTAGGGCAGAGAGGGGGCTCTAGCAGGGTGGCGGGGGGCAGGAGGGATTCTGGCAGCAGTGAAGTGGGATGGGGAGAGGTTGAGACCTTTCCCCAAGTCACCCCAGTGACAAAAGCTGAAGCCACATGATGGCAGCCCTGGTGAACGAGGCAGGTCAGCAGCCCCTGCTGACTGAATCCTCCCAATCTCTCAAGAGCGGGTCCAGCCCTACCAGCAGCAACACCAGCTTCCCACGCCCATGTGCCTTAGCCCTTCCTGCTCAGTTGCCATCACCAGTCAGTCCTTGGCCTCCCAGGCTGCCGGGGAAGGGAGCAACTCTCGATGGTGGCTCAGGTGACATGGACACTAGGCTATGGGGAAATGGGGGCAGCTCTGTGGGGCAGGAAAGGTTCCCAGAGGGCTCTTAGGGGACTCTCCTGTCCTTTCCAGGAGTGATAGCAGAGCACCACATCCTAAGAAGAGAAGTCCACGAAGTCCAGAAGTCCCCACTAGGCTCCTTGTCACCAGGCCAGCGAATGGCGATAGGATGGGAATGAGGCCCTGGCCCCCACCCCAAGCTCCTGAGTCGATTGCAGCTGCTTACCGTGACCCCCATCAGTTGCTGGGCTTCCCCCAGGAGGGAGCAGACGAGCACCAGCCCAGCCTGACTGACACGCAGCACGGGGTCATGGATAGCCAGCACTGCTGTCTGAAGGAAGGATCTTTTCTGACTGATGGAGAAGAACTTTCCAAAGACCTAAAACCAAGAGGACATGAGGCTCGAGCAGATTGGCCAGAGCCAGCCTCCAAGTCCTGGCAGTACAATGGCGTCTAGTGCGCCAAAGGGCGGGGAAGAGAGATGCTGTGGCCAAGGCAGTTCATTCCCCAGGAGGCTTTCAGGGTCCCAGGGCTCAGGGAAGCCCCTTTATTAAAAGGTGGCAGATGCTGAGGGACCAAAGCCTCCAGTGGCTCTTTCGGGAGGGCAATTTCTGGCAGGGGCCAGGATGGGCTGGAATGGATCTCTAATGTGTGTGAGCAGGCCCACTCTGCTGTGCAGGGCACCGAGACGACAGGGAACCCTGTGTTGCTTCCAGCAGAGAGATCTCCTGCACCTCAGCGGCTAGAGGAGTGTGTGTGTGTGTTGTGTGGGGTGAGGGGATTGGAGCTGACGGACCAAAGGTCTCTTCACCCCAGCTTAGTGATTTCTCTCATTGTTGGGAATGGCCTCTGCATCTCCTTGGTTTCTTCACAGGGAATCCAACCTGCAGCCTCACAAGGACAAGGAGACTCATGGCCCAGTCCCCATCCCAGACGCTCCTCGGAGACTTTTCTTCCGCAGCAGCAATTCAGCTTGTGTGAGGCGGGACAACCTCACACAGTCTCTCTCACGGGGCGTCTGTGGAGCAGCGTTCTGTCAATGCCCTTTTCGATCCGGTAGCCGCTCCAGGGCCTCCTCTGTGATGTTGTGGCAATCACCCATTTCACTTTGACTCCAGGCTGGGGGCACTGTGTTATGGTGTGTTGGAAGGTTTGGATATTCTCACCACAGTTGTGAGATGGGGGTGGGGGGGTGTCTTTGATTTTCTATTTGCACAGCAAGAAGCCACAACTTGGGTCAGTGACAATGTGCTTCTTTGGAACAGTGGCTGAGGTCCAGATACTCTGCCATTCCCTGGCCAGGGCTGGAGACATGAGGGGGGCGCATGTGGTCCATATTGGCTCTGGAGCTCACTATGTCCCCTACCCAGTTCCCAGGTTGGGGCATTCTGCTTCCTGACTGCCAATGGAATTGGGCAAAGCCCACCTCCTTTCTCTGCTTCTACAGGGTGCAGGGAATTCAACAAGGGTCTGATCAAGCAATCGTGACTGACTGACTCAGGGCTCTCCTCTCAGACACTTGGGGATCAGCCAGGGGGACAAGGAGCAGAGAGACACCCAGAGCCATAATCCTATATAAACTCACCCACCCGGGGATCCTCCTTATGCCACGGAGCAATGCAGCCATGTAAGACACTCAAATCACGGCAACTAGCGAGGTTCCAACGTGGGACCTTTAGCACCAGCCTGTCCCACTGGTTGCTGGATGAGGAATTCTGAACTGGAAATAAGGAGTGGGCTCTTTTCCTGTCTCCAGGAGGCATCCACTGCAGGGAACCCAGCCAGCCACACTCCCTGAGCCGTGTCATGCCCTGGCACAGTGCCCTTACCTCCCCCACTCTGGCTGTATTCTTGTAGCCTAAGAGCCTTCTGTCCTGGTGCCAGTCATAGGACCAGAGATCTTCTGCGTCATGTATGGTCAGGCCTGGAAGAAAGAGAGAGAGAGAGACTTTTCTCCTCCTTCTGGTTGCAGTTTCTGTGTCCTTCCAATCCCATTGGTGGCTCCACAGTGGAGTGGAGAAGAACAGAGGCAGAGAGAGACTTGTCCTCCAGCTGGGGTCAGTCGGAGAGAAATGGTCTGGGGTCCCATTATCCACCTATGGTCACACTCAGTCTCCTATTGGGTTCTGTGTCCCAGCTGGGTTCCTTACCCCTCTGTTGGAGCAGCAGTTGGTAGAGCCGGTAAGTCCCCTCCCTGGCCTGCCGGCTGATGTCCTTGTCTGGATCGCTGACAAATAGAGCCAGCTGGGCCACATGGTGACCCATCCTAGGGAACTCGGCTGAGATCTAATGGAAGAGAGAGGAGAGGGGACTCCATCAGCATTTTCCTATCAGCTCCCCTGGGCCAGAGGGCTCCTTCCCCTTAGCTCCTCTGCAGGAGATGCTGGGGGAGAGGAGCTTGAGATCGACCCTTCATTTGCTCTGCTGCCAAGGGAGCACGGAGCTGCTTTGGGGTGCCAAGCAGGGGTGCAGCATGGGCTCCTTAAAGGCCCAGGGACAACACTGAACCAGGACAAGAAGAACTTGACTCAATCCGAGCTCAGTCCCTGCTCTGACTCTGCCTCCCCATGAAGAACCCTCCTAAGCCACAGCCCCGGCAGTAGCAAATCCTGCAGCCCGTTGGAGCCAGCCCGCCTCCACCTGGAGCCAGCAAGCTGGGGTTGGAGGTCACTTACGTCAAACTCAGGGAGGGAGACTGTGTATCTCAGCAGAGCTGTGCTGCTCCTGATGGCCCTGGGTCGCTCCTGCGACACCCTGGACACGACCCACAAGTTGATATCCTGTGGGGAAAGGAGGTTGGTCAGACTCAGTGGCCAGGTGCACCTGCTTTGCAAATGAGCCCCCCACCCCCCCAGCCCCAGGGGCCTGAGACATTCTGCACAGGGGGGAATATCTGAGGCCTTGATGGCAGAGCTTTAGAAGGGGATTCTTTCCCCCAGGATGCAGCTTGTACCCTGCAGGTCACAACTTGTCAGCGTCTCTCTCGATTAGGACAATGTTCGGGGTCGGGGCTGGTCCCATCCTCCCAGAACTCCTGATTCCTGAACCGTTCACCAGAAAGGAGACTGAACCCTCGGCCCTTCCCTGCTACGAAAATCCTTGGGGGGATGGAGGGAGTGACTGAGAACACAATCCCCCCAGGAATTTCAGAGCAGATCAGAGGGAAGGGCTGATTCCCTGGGCTCCTCCTGTTTCTCGAGGAAGGAGCGTGTGCCTCTTCTCTGAGAGCCATCTCCCAAATCTGATGGGTTGTGTGTGTTGGAGAGGTGGGGGAAAGGTGGGTTTTGAGACTCTCACTCCCCAAGACAGCCAGGAGCCCTGTGGTTAGTGCTCAGCAGAACCAGGCAGAGCTCTGGCTTGAAATCCCAGCACTTTCCTCTGTCCCTCAAGAAGGAAGGACCTGACACTGCATTGCACTGACCTCCCCAACCAAGGATGGCCCACTGGGGACCCAGCTAGGAGGACAGAGTAGAAAATGGATCTTCCAGTCTCTCCTTACCAGTCCCCCAAAAAGTTCAGGTGAAATGGGGCTCACCTCCAAGATGAAGTGGAGCCTGTCTGTGTCTGGAGACTCTGCCAGCAGGTTCCCCAGCATGGCATCCAGGACCTCTGGGATGACTTTGTGCAGAGCCTGCAAAGCACGGGTCAGAGTTCGGGAACCTGGGCCTACACCTGCCACAGAATGGGAAGAGGGGTCTCTGGGAAGCACTGGGGAGACTCCAAACACATATCCTGGCCTCTCTCCTTCACATCCCACGGCAGGCAATTCGCAAGAATTGATGACCCCTGGACCTTTGATCCATGAGCTTAGCAGGTCTCTGCAGAGGACCTTGTAGGCAGAAGAGTATGAAACAGCCAAGTTGCTATGGATGGAAGCTGGGCTTCTGGATAAAACATGGCTTATGAAAGAAAGAAAGAAAGAAAGAAAGAAAGAAAGAAAGAAAGAAAGAAAGAAAGAAAGAAAGAAAGAAAGAAAGAAAGAAAGAAAGAAAGAAATCCCCCAGGGAGGGGTCATCTCTTCCCTGCTGAAGGGAAGAATCCAACCCTGCAGCTTGTTCCAACTCTGTTACCCCACCCCTAAATCTGGAGCTCTAGCGAATCAAGGGAGCAGGGGCCAAGGACCACTCTGGAAAAGTAAAAGGATGGAGGAGGAGGAGGTACCTGGATGTCGGTGGTGTCCTTCTCCGTGCCCAGGGTGAAGACGGTGTGAAGAGCAGCTCGCAAGAGATGGGTCTCTAGGGCTGGCTCCAGGGCAGGTTTCATGGTGCTGGCAAGAGAGAGGAGCTGGTATTAGACTGTGCAGTACGGAGGTGGGACTGTCGCCAACACGGACACCAACCCACAGGGAGAGAGGCACATGCTGGAGAGAATGGAAACTGAGGCACTTAGCTAGGGAATGACAAGGCCGAGGCGTCCCAGACAGACAGTGGCAGGACAGGAATAACTCCTGTTCCCTGGAGCCTACTGCCCCTCCTGTATCTGAGCCCGGGAGTGAGCCCCTCCCCAAGGCCCCTGTCATGTTATGGAAGTGAAAAGAAGAGCCCTGCCAGGAGAGAGTGACCCTTCCCACCCCACCATCTCTGCCAGAGGCGGCACTCTTGGGAGGTGACCTGGGAGGGACAGTGACGGTGACTCCCAGCCTTGGGCCCGAGCAGCACTGGGTGAGGGGAGCCGGCGGGGTTGGGGGGTGGGGCTGTCTCGGTACCAGAGGTTGCCCACTGCAGCCAGGGAGTGGGCGAGGACGGCGCTGGGTGACGAGTCATCGGGAAGCTCCTCGATGAGCTCCTGTGAGACGCGAAGGAGACAAAGGAGCATGTGAGATTCAGGCCCGACTGACACCTCCCAGTGAGGAGATGACACAGCCAGTGCCCCACATGGCCAGCAGGATCCCCCACAACCTCCCGCTCCTCTGATTCCTTCCTGCCCATCCGACTTGTCCCCCTTCCCGGATTCCTGCCCAGCTCACTCCCAATCCCCTTCTCTCCTCCTCCCTGTCAAAACTATCCCCCATTCAGCCCCATCCCGATGACCCATCTGGGACCATGTGATTCCTTGTCCCCCACTCTCAGCTGCCCTCCAGCCCCACAATTCCCCCCCTGCCCACTACCCACCAATCTCAGAATTTCTCCCTTCTCTTCTCCCAAGTCTTCAGCGACAGCAATCCCTGCCCTCTGCTGCCCCCTCCAACAGTACCCAGCCCCCACCCAATAGCCTGGCCATACCCTTGCCAATCCCATGTCTCTCTCCTCTCGCCAGCTGCCGTATGGCGTGTCTCACTCACCACAATCCTCTTCACCACAGCCGCCTTGCAGCAGCGCGGCTCCAGCGTGTCCTCCCCTCTCTCCCGTGCAGCCAGACATGCGGGGTAGATGGCCTGAAGGAACAGGAGCTGCTGCCCCTCATCCTGGACCCACCAGGAGTGGAGTATAATGAGAGAGAACCTGTTAGCGAGGGACCTTCCTTCCACACCCAAACCAGCTCCAGGGCTCAGGCCTCAATGGGAGATTGTGGGGACCCGACGATTGTCCAAATCCCCCACCACTCCTACGCAAGCAGGATCAGGAACTGGGACAGTGCCTGTGGGGGGAGACGACCTCGGCTGTTGTGGGACAAAGACCCCCATCTGGTGGTCCAACATCATGGATGTAAAAGGGCCCCATTAGGGTTGGTGTATCAGGAGGGAAAAGACCCTCGGCAGGGGGTGGGGATGCTGGGAAGGGACAGGGCAATCTTGGTTCCAGCCCAGGTGGGGAACATTTGTACCTTCTCTCCGCACTGGAGCTGCTCTCGGATGAGCTTGAGAGCAGCTTCATCTTTGGCCACGTCCACCCCTTCCTCCTGCTCCGAATCCAGGGAGGTCCCTGCACCAGGGAGGGAAGGACAGGGGCGTGGTGGGCAGAGCAGGATTCAAGACCCCCCTTCCCACCTGAGGCACCCCGGGCAGATGGGGCCCCAAACCTCCCTCTCAGGGATGCCTTGAGCCCCCAACAGCTGACGAAGCCCAGAGCAGAGCCCCCCTCCCCTGCCCAGGACTCCAGGGGAGGTGCCTGTCCCCCCCGCCCGGAGCAGCAAGGACCAACTGGCAGCAGCTCTTCACGCCCCCACCCCCAGGTCCCCGTGCGGAAGGGGCAGCTGTGTGACAGCTGCTGCTGTCCGTGGGGTTCGCGGGGCTCAGGCCAGACACCCGGGCTGGGGACCCCCTCCCCGTATCCCTGGGAGAGCGTCTGGGCCCAGGGTGTTCACATCCCGTCCTCAGCCCTCCCGGAGCCCAGCCTGGCTCCTCACCTGGAACAAAGCAGTGGCTCCCGTCGGCCTGGCTGCTGCCAGAGGCCCAGGTGCTGCCGCTGTCCCAGGCTGAGCGGCTGGTGCTGGGACAGAGACCTTCCCCCTCCTGGCCGGCGGGGGCTGGAAGGTCCTCAGAGAGCGGGCAGGGCGAGGCCTCCTGATGGGAAGGAGGGCTGGGCTCCTGGGGCCGCTGCTGCCCACACAACAAGCCCCAGAGCCACCCTGCCCGGCGCCCCTCCTGGGCTGGGTCCTGTCTGCCAAACCGCAGCCTGGGCCAGCTCCACTGGGGCCTGGTCGGGGCCTCTCCCAGCTCTGCACCTGCGCCGGGAGCCGAGGTCCTTTTCCAGAAGGCCGGGCACTTCCGCCGTCTGGCCTGGACGGGAGCTGCTTCCCCGCCAGCGGGGACGCAGGGCTTGCTCTGCCCCTTGGGAAGACGGCAGCTGCTTCCCTCAGGCTCTGGGGCCACCTGCAGAGCCTTCCTCCGCAACATCCGCAGGAATCTGGCCATCCTGGAACCAAGCGGGGAGCAGAGGTGAGTCTGGGCTCAAGGCAGCCTTTCACTCCTGGGCCTTTTCCGTCCCTCCTCCTCCCTGCTCCAACCACAGCCGCCCCCTCTACCCCCACAGGAGTGCAGGGAGTGCCATCTACACACACGGGCAGGAGTTCATTGCATGATCTGCACCCAACGTTCCCCCTCGTAATCCCTGCTGCTGCAATAGCCAGGAAGTCTCATCCTTTTCCAGCAATGGGGTCAGTCCCAAAGACCATCCGTTACTCTGGACAAGCAGCCCCCTCCTGTCGTCCCAGGCCACTCTCCCGCCCAGGCTAGAGAAGGAACAGAACCCAGGAGCCCGGACTTCTCCTGCGAAACCATTCCCCATGTCAAAGTCACAGAGACCCTAGGCACAGGAAGACCAGGGCCCTCCTCATTCTACATTGATTTCCAGGCTCAGCAGCTCACAGGGTCTGGCCCAGCTCAAAGACTCTCAGCTTGGGGAACAGTGTCCCAAAAGGGAAGGGCTGGGAGCCCCATTGCTGGAACCTTTCCAAACACACTGGAGACGGCTCTGGAGAAGCCCCTGCCTGGCCTAAGAGTGAAGGGCTCTTGGGGGTTGTTTGCAAACGAAATCCCCCTTTGGAGATAGTCTCTCCCCGTTTCTCCTCTCCCCAGACAGACAGGGGAAGACACGGACGAACCCGAATGTCACTCACTTGCTCTCAGTGATGGTATGATGGATGGCAGATGTTCAGGGTTAGCAGACGTCCCTCGCCCTCCTCCTCACTCTCCAAGCCCAAGGCAGGCTGGAGAGGGTGGTGACCTCAGGAGTTACCCTGCCCAGCCAGCAGGCAGGGTGATGACACGAGGGAGATCGACTGGCTGTGAAAACAAGAGTCTGTCTTATTGCCAAGGGATGGAGAAACTCAGCCAGCAGCAGGGGGGTGCAGAACACTGCCCTAGGGCGGAGGTGACAGCGCCTCCAGGATCCTGACATCCCAGCACTTTACACACCTTCCTGGAGCCTCCCAACTCAGCTGGGCTGTAGTGATGGGACCCCAACCCGACTGACGGCAAACAGGCCTCAGCTACCAGCTCAGGGTCACACTGAGAGTCAGAGCCATGGATGGACCCCTTCACTAACCATTGCTGCACACTCCCTCCCACAGCTGGCAATTGCAACCAGGCCCTAACGGCTGCTCCCCCTGCCTTTGAGAGGGAGGGTCACTCCTGCTTCCATTGCTGCCTCTTGATCTGTGGGACTTTGAGCAAGTTGCTCCCCCTCTCTATGGCTCTCTGGGACTCACATCCCTGAATGGGTTTTAAAAAAGACAATGGTTAAAGTTTGGCCCCAACTAATTCTTGTTTCTCGAGTCTAGCCATTTTAGCAAAGTTTAGAGTTCTTGATATTCAGCACCTGGAAACATCCCTTTCTCCTTCGCAGACGGCCTTAACATCCCTTATCTCACCCAGGCTCCCTGCTGCCTGGAGTTAGAGAATTGACCCTGTTCCCATTGGACCTACCCAAGGTGTCACACAGCAAAGCGGTGATGGAGCCAGAAAGAGAAGACAACAGTCCTGACTCCTGTTCTAACAGACAACAACCCCCCCCCCCGGAGGCAGGGATAAAGCCCAGGAAATAAGGTGTGAACATTTTCATGGAAACCGTTTTCTCTCAGAAAATCCATTCAGACGAAACCACTTTGTTTCTTGAAATCGTAACAAGTAGGATGAAAATTCTTTGCAAAAATATTTGTTTGCAAAACAAGAGCATCTCCTGTCCGTCACAGCGCATTAAACTGTCTCATCGTACACAAAGGGAGACACTATGCTCTAGAAAATTAGTTGAGATGCTTCAGTCTGAGCTAAGTAGTTGCTGCTCTTCACAATTTCAAAACAATAAAATACAAATGAGATTGAATATTAGGTCATAATCTGCTATGGCTCAGTGTGATAGGACACCCCTTAGTCTGCACTGCTCCGAGTGACACTCTTCAGTGGATCCCCAGCATCCACCCATGGCGAGGTAGGTGGGAGAGGATTGTTATTTGTACTTGACAGAAGGAGAAACGAAGGCTGAGAAAGGAGCAGTGACTTGTCTTAGCTGATGCAGCCAGTCAGTAGCAGAGTTGCTCTCAAATAAGCTACAGACCAACAATTGTTCATAGTAATTATTCAGCAATTATTTCAGAAGAATTGGAATGTTCGAGAGGATCATGAACTGCTCCGAGACAATGAATGGAGAGCAGCGTCAACATTGGTCACACATATAACTGGTTGTGACTTATTTGCTTGGTCATAAAAGAGAACAACAAAGAGCAGAGTTTCCTTCCTGTCAATATCCCCCTCCTCAGCCAATCAAGGTTGGGACTTTGAGGGGTGGGAGGCTAAGCGTTCTCATCAAATAGCCCAAAGAATGGCCCTGGTCACCACCGAGGGGATCACTCTCGGAGCACTAGTCCAGTCTCACCTCTCTGTGAGGGCCTCTCACCCCCCTCCGGCCCCCGATCCACACACAGAGCTCCTGGTGGTGGGAGGAGAGCAGAGGAAAAGGACAAAGGAAGCAAGAAGAGAAAGATATGAGGGACAGAGGAAAAGGGAAAACAAAAAGGAGAAACCTCAATGTCCCCAGTAATTCTAAGGGACAAAGTCCTAGGTTGGAAATAAAATGCTGCCCCCACAATCTAATGTTTTCCTTTCCTAAAAATCAGCCACCACCTCATGGATCAGACTGAACAGGTTCCAAACCTCTCCGAGGCTCTTACCTTCTATATAGGGACGCCTGTTTTCTAGCAAAACCACTAAAAGAAAAGGAGAAAACTCCGAAGAGGGTCCTCCTTGCGCTCACGTACGTGCAAGTGAATGCTCTGTCAGTCCTCCAGGAGAGACCTCGAGAAGGAGACGTGCTGAAGCAAAGCCACAAGGATCTCCGAGGTTGCCCCTATTCTGCGCCCCTGTCCTGCCTGGCTGATGTCAAGATCTCTGTGAGGTCATCGCCTCCCCACCACCTTTGTCCAATAGGCTGAGGTCCTGCCAAAGGCCCTTGTGATGTCACTGCCACACCCACCCCTCCCCTGCAGTGCTGATGTCCTGCCCCTGTCCAGCTACATTGGATGTTTGAGCTGCTTCCCCTGCATCACCCCACTAAATGACTCTTCCTTGTGGGGATGACACCGACTACACAGTAGAACACATAGGTTCTTCCCCAGGCCGCAATTAGGTTTCACAAGTTAGTCGACTTTATGGCCAGATGGAACCGTTCGAGCATTTAATCTGATCCCCTGCGTATCCTAAGGCCTCCTGTATGTCAGAAGAGCTGGGCTTTTCTTTTACTCATACATTTTCCAGAAAGGCATCTAGTCTTTATTCGAAGAGATCAAGAGATGGAGAAGCCATCATTTCTCTTGGTTCTTTGTGCCAATGATGAAACACCCTCTTACAAATCTGGGTCTTATTGTCATTATACTTTTTCTGTTTTCTGCTTCCATCCATGGGGTCTTGTCATACCTTTCTCTTCGACATAAAAGAGCCCTTTTATACTCAACATTTTCTCTCCATGAAGTCAAGCAACTCACTTCTCATTCTTCTCTTGTATATGCTAAACAGATTGAGCTTTTTCAATGTCTCATTATAGGGCATCATCCCCATCACTCAGTTATGAATCTTTTCTGCACCTTCTCCAATTGTTTTAACATAATCAAAATGTGGACACAAGAACTGGATTCAACATTCCAACATCAGTCTCACCAATGCTGTTTCAATTCCCTTTCCATCCTCACTACTCTATCCATCCAAGAATGGCTTTAACCTTTTTTAACACAGTTTCACATTGACACATCACATTGAGCAGCTCGTCCACTATGGCCCTAAAATCCTTTTCAGGGTCACTGCTTTCCAGCGGATTGTCCTCAATTCTGTAGGGTGCCGTCTGACTCCTTTGTTACTGGAGGTATGGGGTTGCATTTGGCTTTATTAAAACCTAATTATTTAGTAAGTATTTTAGAAGAACTAGCCCATTAGAAAGAGAATCGTGAATTACTCAAAGACAATGAATGGAGAAAAGCGGCAAGAGCAATCAAATACACGCTTGGTTATGGCCTATTTCCTTGGTCTTAAAAGAGGGGTAACAAGGACCTGAGCCTCCTCCCTCACAATAGCCCCAAGCTCCCCCAATCAGCATTGAGACTCTGAGAAGCAGAAAGCTGAGAGTTCTCACCAGGTGTCCCGGGTCACCACCGGAGGGAGTCACTCTTAGAGCACCATTCCAGCCACATGTCTTTGGGAGGGCCTCCCGCAATGAGAGTTGGAGTGCAACACCGCCCCCCGCCCCCCCGCCCGCCCTCCGTCCCCAACTCCACACGCACAGACAGGTCCTGGTGGTGAAAGGAAAGCAGGGGAAAAGGACAAAGATGCAAGAGAAGAGAGAAAGGAGGGAGAGACAGGAAAAGGGAAAACAAAAAGGAGAAACCCCAATGTCCCCAGTAATTCTAAGGGACAAAGTCCTAGGTCGGAAATAAAATGCTGCCCCCACAATCTAATGTTTTCCATTCCTAGAATTCAGCCGGCAGCTCATAGATCAGACTGAACAGGTTCCAAACCTCTCCGAGGCTCTTACCTTCTATACAGGGACGCCTGTTTTCGAGCAAAACCACAAAAAGAAAAGGAGAAAACTCCGAAGAGGGTCCTCCTTGCGCTCACGTACGTGCAAGTGAATGCTCTCTCAGTCCTCCAGGAGAGACCTCGAGAAGGAGACGTGCTGAAGCAAAGCCACAGGGATCTCCAAGGTTGCCCCTGTCCTGCACCCCTGTCCTGCCTGGCTGATGTCAAGATCTCTCTGTGAGGTCATCGCCTCCCCACCACCTTTGTCCAATAGGCTGAGGTTCTGCCAAAGGCCCTTGTGATGTCACTGCCACACCCACCCCTCCCCTGCAGTGCTGATGTCCTACCCCTGTCCAGCTACATTGGTTTCAGAGTAACAGCCGTGTTAGTCTGTATTCGCAAAAAGAAAAGGAGTACTTGTGGCACCTTAGAGACTAACCAATTTATTTGAGCATGAGCTTTCGTGAGCTACAGCTCACTTCATCAGATGCATACCGTGGAAACTGCAGCAGACTTTATATATACACAGAGAATATGAAACAATACCTCCTCCCACCCCACTGTCCTGCTGGTAATAGCTTATCTAAAGTAATCATCAGGTTAGGCCATTTCCAGCACAAATCCAGGTTTTCTCACCCTCCACCCCCCCACACAAATTCACTCTCCTGCTGGTGATAATCGCCCATCCAAAGTGACAACTCTTTACACAATGTGCATGATAATCAAGTTAGGCCATTTCCTGCACAAATCCAGGTTCTCTCACTCCCTCACCCCCCTCCAAAAACCCACCCCCATACACACACAAACTCACTCTCCTGCTGGTAATAGCTCATCCAAACTGACCACTCTCCAAGTTTAAATCCAAGTTAAACCAGAACATCGGGGGGGGGGGGGTAGGAAAAAACAAGAGGAAATAGGCTACCTTGCATAATGACTTAGCCACTCCCAGTCTCTATTTAAGCCTAAATTAATAGTATCCAATTTGCAAATGAATTCCAATTCAGCAGTTTCTCGCTGGAGTCTGGATTTGAAGTTTTTTTGTTTTAAGATAGCGACCTTCATGTCTGTGATTGCGTGACCAGAGAGATTGAAGTGTTCTCCGACTGGTTTATGAATGTTATAATTCTTGACATCTGATTTGTGTCCATTTATTCTTTTACGTAGAGACTGTCCAGTTTGACCAATGTACATGGCAGAGGGGCATTGCTGGCACATGATGGCATAAATCACATTGGTGGATGTGCAGGTGAACGAGCCTCTGATAGTGTGGCTGATGTTATTAGGCCCTGTGATGGTGTCCCCTGAATAGATATGTGGGCACAATTGGCAACGGGCTTTGTTGCAAGGATAAGTTCCTGGGTTAGTGGTTCTGTTGTGTGGTATGTGGTTGTTGGTGAGTATTTGCTTCAGGTTGCGGGGCTGTCTGTAGGCAAGGACTGGCCTGTCTCCCAAGATTTTTGAGAGTGTTGGGTCATCCTTTAGGATAGGTTGTAGATCCTTAAGGTAGCTGGGAGTGCTGGTAGCGTAGGGCCTGAGGAGGGAGTCTACATAGCCAGACAATCCTGCTGTCAGGGTGCCAATGCCTGAAATGATGGGGCGCCCAGGAGTTCCAGGTTTATGGATCTTGGGTAGTAGATAGAATATCCCAGGTCGGGGTTCCAGGGGTGTGTCTGTGCGGATTTGACCTTCGAGACACCACTGACTTCCTGAGGAAACTTCAATCCATCGGTGATCTTCCTGATAACACCATCCTGGCCACTATGGATGTAGAAGCCCTCTACACCAACATTCCACACAAAGATGGACTACAAGCCGTCAGGAACACTATCCCCGATAATGTCACGGCTAACCTGGTGGCTGAACTTTGTGACTTTGTCCTTACCCATAACTATTTCACATTTGGGGACAATGTATACCTTCAGATCAGCGGCACTGCTATGGGTACCCGCATGGCCCCACAGTATGCCAAACATTTTTATGGCTGATTTAGAACAACGCTTCCTCAGCTCTCGTCCCCTAAAGCCCCTACTCTGCTTGCGCTATATTGATGACATCTTCATCATCTGGACCCATGGAAAAGAAGCCCTTGAGGAATTCCACCATGATTTCAACAATTTCCATCCCACCACCAACCTCAGCCTGGTCCAGTCCACACAAGAGATCCACTTCCTGGACACTACAGTGCTAATAAACAATGGTCACATAAACACCACCCTATACCGGAAACCTACTGACCGCTATTCCTACCTGCATGCCTCCAGCTTTCACCCTGACCACACCACACGATCCATCGTCTACAGCCAAGCTCTGCGATACAACCGCATTTGCTCCAACCCCTCAGACAGAGACAAACACCTACAAGATCTCTGTCAAGCTTTCTTACAACTACAATACCCACCTGCGGAAGTAAAGAAACAGATTGATAGAGCCAGAAGAGTTCCCAGAAGTTACCTACTACAGGACAGGCCTAACAAAGAAAATAACAGAATGCCACTAGCCGTTACCTTCAGCCCCCAACTAAAACCCCTCCAACGCATTATTAAGGATCTACAACCTATCCTAAAGGATGACCCAACACTCTCACAAATCTTGGGAGACAGGCCAGTCCTTGCCTACAGACAGCCCCGCAACCTGAAGCAAATACTCACCAACAACCACATACCACACAACAGAACCACTAACCCAGGAACTTATCCTTGCAACAAAGCCCGTTGCCAATTGTGCCCACATATCTATTCAGGGGACACCATCACAGGGCCTAATAACATCAGCCACACTATCAGAGGCTCGTTCACCTGCACATCCACCAATGTGATTTATGCCATCATGTGCCAGCAATGCCCCTCTGCCATGTACATTGGTCAAACTGGACAGTCTCTACGTAAAAGAATAAATGGACACAAATCAGATGTCAAGAATTATAACATTCATAAACCAGTCGGAGAACACTTCAATCTCTCTGGTCACGCAATCACAGACATGAAGGTCGCTATCTTAAAACAAAAAAACTTCAAATCCAGACTCCAGCGAGAAACTGCTGAATTGGAATTCATTTGCAAATTGGATACTATTAATTTAGGCTTAAATAGAGACTGGGAGTGGCTAAGTCATTATGCAAGGTAGCCTATTTCCTCTTGTTTTTTCCTACCCCCCCCCCCCGATGTTCTGGTTTAACTTGGATTTAAACTTGGAGAGTGGTCAGTTTGGATGAGCTATTACCAGCAGGAGAGTGAGTTTGTGTGTGTATGGGGGTGGGTTTTTGGAGGGGGGTGAGGGAGTGAGAGAACCTGGATTTGTGCAGGAAATGGCCTAACTTGATTATCATGCACATTGTGTAAAGAGTTGTCACTTTGGATGGGCGATTATCACCAGCAGGAGAGTGAATTTGTGTGGGGGGGTGGAGGGTGAGAAAACCTGGATTTGTGCTGGAAATGGCCTAACCTGATGATTACTTTAGATAAGCTATTACCAGCAGGACAGTGGGGTGGGAGGAGGTATTGTTTCATATTCTCTGTGTATATATAAAGTCTGCTGCAGTTTCCACGGTATGCATCTGATGAAGTGAGCTGTAGCTCACGAAAGCTCATGCTCAAATAAATTGGTTAGTCTCTAAGGTGCCACAAGTACTCCTTTTCTTTTTGCAGCTACATTGGATGTTTGACCTGCTTCCCCTGGATCACCCCACTCAATGAGCATTCATTGTGGGCTCAAGCTGAACACAGTAAAACATCAGACGCTTCTCCCCATGCTATGCTCAGTTTTTCATAAATTAGCAGACTTTATGGACAGAAAAGACAATTAGAGCATGTCATCTGACCCCCTGCATATCACATGCTTTCTGTAGAGCATAGGAGCTAGTTTTTGACTACACACGTTCCAGAAAGGCATCTAGTCTTCATTAGAAGACATCAAGAGATGGAAAATTCCCACCACTTCCCTTTCTAGTTTGTTCCTTTGGTGATTCATCCTCACCGTTGACTATGTGTGCCCTCTTTCTCATATGAATTGGTCTCTTTTGAGTTTCCAGCCACTGGGTCTTGTTATGCTTTTCTCTGCTAGATTAATGAGCCCTTTAATACCTGATATTTTCTCTCCATGAAGTCACTTCAGCACTTCAATGATGTCACCTCCCGATCGTTTTAATCATCTAAACAGGCTGAGCTCTTTCAATAGCTCACTCGCAGGCATTTTTCTCCAACCCTCAAAAAGTTTCATTGCTTTTTGCTGCCCCATCTCCAATATTTCAAAATCTTTTTTCAAAGGTGGATGCCAAAACTGGATGCAGTATTCCATGATCAGTCTTCCTCATGTTGTGTCACCTCCCTATGCGCCTCACTGCTCTTTTCATACATCTAATGATGGCTTTAGCCCCCTTCCCCACAGCATCACCCTGGGTGCTCATGTTGAATGGCCTGCCCAGCATGGCCCCGAAATCCTCTTCACATTCAGTGCTTTCCTGGATACACTTCCCCATTCTGTAGGTGTGGCCTGCATGCTTTGTTGCTAGCTATAGGACCCTTCCTTTGGTTATTTTCAAACTTGTTTTCTTTGAATGGGTCCAGCTTCTCAAGGGATCCGATTGCTCTGTGTCACTGCCCTGTCCTCATCATTAATTACCATGCTGCTACTATTTTATCACCCACCAATGTTAACAGCAGTGATTTTTTATTTGGGTTGCAGTTCACTGATATTTATTTTCAAGAATTAGTCCTTGAGAACCTGTTCATATCCCTAGTGCCCAGAACCTGCTCCACACAGCACAGCGAGACAAGGCCGCCCAGCCCAGCTGTGCCATAGGGGCTAAGCACAGAACAACCTTAGGAGCTTGTGTCATCCATAGCTTCTGAACAACATGTGGGGGTCATCAGCTTACAAATACACTCTAGATTGGTAGCTTAGACAGGCCCCAAATGTATCTAAGTGTCCCGCCTTGAAAAACAGGAGAGAAAAAAACATAACCTTGATTAGCTTTATTTCATCGTCATGGAAACTGAGGCACACAGAAGCAAAGAGATTCGCTCATGGTCAAAAAGCCAAAAATAGAAAATTTCCATCCCACCATCAACCTCAGCCTGGACCAGTCCACACAAGAGATCCACTTCCTGGACACTACGCTGCTAATAAGTGATGGTCACTTAAACACTTAAACACCAAATTTGTTAGTCTCTAAGGTGCCACAAGCCCTCCTTTTCTTTTTGCGGATACAGACTAACACGGCTGCTACTCTGAAACCTGTCATTAATTTCATTTGGTGACCACTAGTTCTTGTGTTATGAGATGGAATAAATAACACTTCCTTATTTTCTTTCTCCACACGTGTCATGATTTTATACACCTCTATCTTATCCCCCATTTGTTGTCTCTTTTCCAAGCTGAAAAATCCCAGTCTTATTAATCTCTCCTCACAAGGAAGCTGTTCCATACCCCTAATCATTTTTGTTGCCCTTTTCTGAACCTTTTCCAATTCCAATATCTCTTTTTTGAGTTGGGGCGACCACATCTGCATGCAGTACTCAAGATGTGGGCGTACCATGGATTTCTATAGAGGCTGTGGTCTCAACACCCCAGTAACCAAACCAGTGTCAAGTTGGTTTCAGATTTCCCGGCACAGGAGAGGTTTTGAGGGGCAATTTGAAAGAGGGCAATGTGAAGGCTTTGCAAATGTTGATGAGGAGCTCCTCCTAGGGGTGAAAGCGAATGAAAGAGGCCAGGTAGGGTGTGGATTGTGAAGAGAAGGCTATACATTGATCTATGGCACTTATGTCCCCCGCACCCCATCACTGTAGTATGGGAGCATCTCACAATCTTTGGATGGATTTATCTTCCCAATGTCCCTGTGTATCTAACCTGAATTGTCCCCTTAGGAAAAACTCCACCTGATCCGGCTGGAGAACAGCCAGATGTTCCGCCTCCAAACTGCACCAGAGAACATCTGTACCCTCTCATGTTCACCCCACCCATGTCCTCGCCCTCGCGTCCTGCTTCAACAGCGGGTGGCAGGGCCTGCTGCCCCCTGAGTGTGTGAGGAACCCTGGGGGGCCAGTACCGCTGTCCGGCCCCACGGCCAGCCGAGGATACTAGTTGGTGGATCCTCCCTGGAGCCAAAGCAGGGGTGTGTACCTGGCACAGCTCCCCAGCTCCCCCGGTGCCTCTCCCTTTTGTGGAGACAGAGACCCAGGCACATGGCACTTTTGTTGCAGCCCCTCTTCTAGCTCCTCCAGAACCTCTCTGCATTTCTCCCTGCACCTCCTGAGCTGCACACATGGGCCGGCCGCCCCACAAAGCCTCACCCACCTCCTGGCGCTGGCCTGACGGCCATCTGTCACTCCAGGAGCAGAAAGCTGGATGGGGTTTGCCCTGCAACTGTGGCCTATTTCCAGTCCCTTGTCCGCTCCTGTCTCCGGGCAGAGTTCCTCTGGGCCCACTGACTCCTGGACGCCTTGGAGGAGCGGTGGGGGCTGTCGGGGGTTCTCTGCTCGGCGTCCCCCTCCGGATCCCTGATTTTCCGCCTGAGACCAGGCTCCCGTTCCTGTTTTCTCCTTTGTTGTCCCCCACCATCAACTGGAGCCTGGACTTAGTGGTTCCTCCGCCTTTGTCAAGGGACAGGGCCTTTAGTTTTGGGCAGGCCCAGCCCGGCCTGTCCTAATACTTCCCATAGCACAAGAACCCACAGGGAGTGACTCACCCTGGCATCGGCTCCCTTTACCCTGCCCAGGAGAGCGAGGGGCAGCTCTTCTGTGCTGCCTTTTCTTGGCCCCCCTAAAAGGGGACGGACCCCATAGGGAAGGAGTTGAATTCCCCAGAAGTTTCATACTTTGATTCCCCCGGGGTGGCCATAGTTTTCTACCACCAGGCAGAAGCAAACTCCCCCCCATCGTTTGCTCCTCTCCCCCCTCCCTCATGGACTTGGAGTTGCCCCCTCCCCAAAATCTGAAATGGTGCCCCTGGATCCTCCCCACCACAGTGAGCCTCTCCCTCATGGCCTTGAACATGCCCCTCCCCATCCTCCCTCCTCCCCCCTCCATTCGGCCTTTCTGTTCATCATGCAGACCACCAGTTTCCCACCTTTTCAGGCTGGCGATCCCCCCTGCACAATAAAAAATGCCCCAACGCCCTGAGGTTTCCTGTCCAAGTCAGAGTAAACCTTGTGTCAGTGCTACCGACGCCAGGAGCCTGCAACCCGGCTACAGCGACGACATCGGATCTCGCCAACGCCCCAGGGTTAGGCCACCCCAGTTTCACCCTGGAAATTGTCTTTTCTTTTCCTAAGATTGTAATAAAATTTGCAACACCTCACACCCACACCCCCTCCCTCCCCTCTAGACTCCACCCATAGCGGTGGGGGGGGGGCAGGTGTCCTGTCAAAAAACTGCTCCCTGACAGAATTTGCTGCTTAGATTGTCCTGAGCATGCTCGGTAACATCTGCTGAAGCCGCAGTCCTCAGCTTGTCCTTACTTGGAATCAGATTCTTCTGCCTGCTCTTTACAGGGGCTACAAGGGGGCAAAGGGCAGCGGGGCTCGATTCGGTTTTATAGTGGGGGGTGCTGAAAGCCAGCTCACGCAACTGTGTGTTCAAAAGCAACGTGGAAAGGTGCAATTCCCGTTCCCACTGCGTGGGTGGAGCACAGCTCCGGGATTCGAAATAATGCCAGCTTCCTTCTCACAGCCCCAGCAAACTTTTCACAGAGAAAGCTGGGGGCAGGGATTTCCCTACACCCCCCCCGCCCCCAGTTTTGTGAACTAGTTACCTGCAGCGTTGCCACTTTAGTGATTGTTTGGAAATTTGAATTGAAATTGAAACGTTAATACCCACTCTAAAAGCATATAGAGTGTATGAGAAAATACGTGTATCTGAAAAAAATATAATAGATTTGAAAAGTATGAACATAGACTAGCTTCCTTATACAGCTGTTGTTTTTGGTGGCGATGTCAGCGCATTCATTTCAGTGACGTTGGCCAACCTAGTAATTTCAAATAATGATTTGTAAGCAAAGTCTAAATGAGCTCTCCCTGAGAGCTAGTGATGAGCTGGGGACTGCGGGGAAAGGCTTCAGGACCAGATTATATTTACATTCACACCTAATCTACCTCGGTATCCAGCAAACAGAGCTGTGTTGCCCAAGTGATAGATTTTGGCTGGGGCTGGATTACAAATCACTTGAATGCGTTGGGAGGGGGGTGAAAGGTTGTTGTTCTTATTGCATGAGTAAAGGGCAGCAGAACTGTACTTAGCCTGTGCTGATTGAGGGCATCAAAAGAGAGGGTGGGGACCTGTCCCTCTCCACTGTTTAAAGACAGAGCTGATTAGGGCTCCATAGAGAGTCTTTTGTTCTGTTCAGTGACCACTGCAGCTGAAATCTCTGATAATCAGGTCTAAGTGCTCAGACCTGCTGTGGGACAGTGTTTCTGTGGAAGACACTTCGGCGCAGCCTGCACTAGCAGGGAGGTTCCCCCACTGAGAGCTGGGTGGAACCGCGAGAGACCAGCTCACAGAGGTCCCAGTGGCAGGTGGCAGCAGACGGTGACAGCACAGGGCTATTAGGGCAGAGCAATAGAGTGAACGGTGGCCTGACAAACAACAGCAGCCAGAGCACTGGACTATGTTTTAGTGACTTTACTCCAGAAGCTAGATTTGTGACTTGGAAACTTACATAAATATATGTTCCCTAGCAGGGCAAGATTTTTAAAATGCGTTATTTGCCAATGTCATTATCGGGTTCTTGTGTTAAGTGAAGGGGTAATAGCACTTCTTCATTCATTTTCTCCACACCAATCAAGATTTTATAAGACTCTATCATATCCATGCTTTTCCAAGCTGAAAAGGCCCAGTCTTCTCTCCTCATATGGAATCTGTTCCATATCCCTAATCATTTTTGTTCCCCTTCTCTGTACCTTTTCCAATTCCAATATATCTTTTTTTAGATGGGGGGACCAGAACTACATGCAGTATTTAAGATGTGGGCATGTCATGGATTTATATAGTAGAAGTGGAGGAGCTTGGTTTGCCAGACTGATCAGCTAAGCCAATGCTGACAACTGACATGAAAAGGCTGCCTCTGGACTGCGTTGACATGCAGAAAGCCTTCTAAGCCAGTCACTGTCAAAGCCAATTTTAGAAGAACTTAAGGAGGCTGTTAAGAATGCTGGAGACACAACTTAGTTTATGTGAACCAACATGGCTGTGGCATCATACTTTCTATTTAAGCACGAGATACCACACACTACAAACTAGAGGCCTATGTTAAGTGCATTGTCACTTGTTAATCCTGAAGTTGGACACTGGTTCTGAACATTTTAGAAGACATTTTAGAAGAGTTAAATGCTTGTCAACTGAACTCCAAAGAGATGGCTGCTTGTGCATTTGATGGAGCTACAAACTTCTCTGGAAGACATAGTGGAATACAAGCTCTGCTCAGAGAAAAGTGTCACCCTAATCTCTCCTACACACACTGTAGAGGCCATCTACGCCAACTAGCGCTAGTACAAGCTGCAGAATCTCCAAGACATTAAAAAGCCACAAATTTCACGGCTTTTTTATGACTCTTTTTTCAGCAAGAGTCCAAAAGGATTGAACATTTTGGAAACAAATAGAAGATACACTGGGATTGAAGTTCAAATGAGTCCAACCTGGGAAAACCTGCTGGCTTTCTCATGAGTGATTTTTGGCTGTTGTCTTAAAATTACTGCAACCGTTATGACTGGCTTTGGAAAGTATCCACCAAGAGAGGACAGATCTAAGTAGTGAGGCTGGGGGACTACTTTTGTTACTGAGGATATGTCTACACAACGAAATTAGGTCGCTTTTATAGAAGTCGATTTTTCAGAACCAACTTTATTTTGTCGATTGTGTGTCCCCCCACTAAGCGCATTACATCGGGGAGTGCGTCCACAGTACCATGGGGAGCATCAATTCTCGGAGCGATGCACTGTGGGTAGCTATCCCACAGTCCCCGGAGTCTCCACTGCCCATTGGAATTCTGGGTTAAGCTCCCAATGCCTGATGGGGCAAAAACATTGTTGCGCTTGGTTTTGGGTACATGTCGTGAGTGTCCCCTCCCTTCCTCCCTGCCTCCGTGAAAGCAACGGCAGACAATCGTTTCGTGCCTTTTTTCCGGGATTACCCGTGCAGACGCCACAGTACTGCAAGCATGGAGCCCGTTCAGCTCATCGCTGCAGTTGTGAGCATTGTAAACACCTCACGCATTATCCTGCAGTACGTGCAGTACCTGCAAAAGCAGGCGAGGAGGCGACGGCAGCGCGGTGACGAGAGTGATGAGGACATGGACACGCACTTCTCTCAAAGCACGGACCCTGGCAATTTGGACATTATGGTGGCAATGGGGCAGGTTCATGCCGTGGAACGCCAATTCTGGGCCTGGGAAACAAGCACAGACTGGTGGGACCGCATAGTGTTGCAGGTATGGGATGATTCCCAGTGGCTGCAAAACTTTCTCATGCGAAAGGGCACTTTCATGGAACTTTGTGACTTGCTTTCCCCTGCTCTGAAGCGCAAGAATACCAAGATGGGAGGAGCCCTCACAGTTGAGAAACGAGTGGCGATAGCCCTCTGGAAGCTTGCAACGCCTGACTGCTACCAGTCAGTTGGGAATTAATTTGGAGTGGGCAAATCAACTTTGGGGGCTGCTGGATCCAAGTAGCCAACGCAATCACTGAGCTGCTGCTACCAAGGGTAGTGACTCTGGGAAATGTGCAGGTCTTAGTGGATGGCTTTGCTGCAATGCGGTTCCCCAACTGTGGTGGGGCGGGAGGACTGCATGAGCTCGGAAAACATGTCATCACAAGTGCGGATTTTTTGCCTTCTAATCTGGGATAGCCTCTGGGATGGAGATGATAGGGGGAGCGTAGAAACATTTGCACCTGTGGGAGGAAAAAAAGGGAGAGCAGAATTAAAAAAGATACATTTTAGAGAACAAAGGGGAGACTCTTTCAGAGTAAATCAAGCGATTCAAACCACACAGCACACGTTCTTTCGATACAAGGTCGCATTTTGCCTGTTATATTGAGTGCCTGCTGGTTTGGTGTGAGACATCACACGCGGCTGGGCAGCAGAATTTGGCTTGCAGGTAGCCCTAGTAATCCCAAGGGGCACGCGGAGTTTGGCTTCTTCCACCTTCATAACATGTGCGAATGCTTTCCAACTGCGGTGCCCTCCTTTCCCATACCAAGCAATGCCTGGTGGGTTGGCCACTGAAAAGGAGAGGCTGCAGTTTTCAGGTGGATGTGCAACACAACACACCCCCCCTCAACCCAATTCTCTGGGATGATCGCTTCACCCCTCGCCCCACTGCGTGGCTATCATCAGCCACACCCAAACAGCTCAGCAAGAACGGGCACCTCTGAATGTCCCCTTGAACAAATTCCCCTATTTCAACCAGGGGACCATGAATGATATCGCTCTCCTGAGGCTAACACAGAGAGATAAACGACGAATGTTGCTTGAATGCGCCCAAAACCCAGGAGCATTCGCTGCCATGCTCTGTGCTGCAATGATTCCAGACGACTTGCTACTGGCTTGGCGTGGTAAAGTGTCCTACCGTGGAGGATGGAATAAGGCTGCCCCACCCAGAAACCTTCTGCAAAGGCTTTCAGAGTAGCTCCAGCAGAGCTTCACTGAGATGTCCCTGGAGGATTCCCGCTCCATCCCCAGACACATGAACAGACTTTTCCAGTAGCTGTACTGGCCACGAATGCATCCTAAGTCTTCAGGGCAAATGAATCACTAAACACACTTGCTTTTAAACCCTTATTGTATTTACAAAGGTTCGCTCACCAGAAGTGCCTTCTCTGGCTTCATGGGTCAGGAGCCCGCCTTGGGAGGTTGTGGAGGGTGTTGGTTGGGCCAGGAATCCCCACATCTGAATCTCCTCCTCCTTCTTTCCCCCCATCTCCTCCACCTCCATCTCCTCCTCCTCCCCTCCCCCCATCTCCTCCACCTCCTTCACGTTGCTGCTGTCGGGGTCCTCCTGGAGCTGGGGCTTCGCTGGGGCACTGGCCCCGTGAGCGGCTGCTGCCCCACATTGACCCCCAGCAGCACCTCCCCTTAGCACCGCAGCAGGTGCAATCCAAAGGCAGAGCACGGCCAGGGGAGAAGGCAGAGTGCACAGAGACTTGTGCTGCTCACACAGGCAGGAGCAGGGAGGTGAAAACCTCCCCCCAGTGACACTGGGCCTGGCTCTGCTGCCATGAGGAAGCCCCGCGGGCTGCGTTGCCTGGGCAGGGAGAGAAGCCGATGGCTCCATCTGCCGCCGGAGTGCCAAAGCAGCCCGAGCATAGACCAACAGAGCCCGGCTCGCACAGGATCGGGGCCCTCGAAGCGGGCTAAAAGCGAGTTCCGCCAAGAGCCCGGCTTTGGCTGAAGCCCGCTGGGCTGCTCTCGCAGCTGGCTCTGTCGGGTCAATGATCCCAGGGCGGTCGGCAGGGTCCGTAACGTTGCCTCCAGCTCCCTAGGATCCGCTCCCAGGATCAAATCAGCCCCACTCGCTAAGAGCAATTTAAAATCAGCTTTTCCATTAATACTTCAGTCACTTTCTAGGGGAAAGTGCGCACTCCCTGGCTGACAGAACCATTCAAACATCCTCATGTCCTACTAAGGCATTTACAACAAGCTGGGCCCGGCACCCTAGCAGCGCCGAGCACCGCCCGCAGTCGCGGCCCTAGCCTCGTGGGCCGCTCCACCACTGTGACGACGGACTCAGTGCCAGCCTGGCCATGGCCCCTTCTGCTAGGGAGGGACTAACTCCACCAGGAGCCAGGCCAGGCTAGAAGGTGAATGATGCCAGGCAGCTCTGCATCCCTGGGGGAGCGACAGGGTCCCATAATATCAGTAGAGGTCAGGAGCCCAAATACCTTGTTGATCTGGGCCTGGGAGAAAGGAGACCAGGAGGAGCCTAGAGAGTGGAGTGTGTGAGGCTGATGAGAGATGGGGACAGGTGTAACACTTGTACCGGGACCCGGAGCTCAAAACATCTGTAACTGGGGTGGAATGGAAGGGGTGGGGTTCCAGCAAACATGATGTACCCCAGATTTCTATAGACAGGCATGTAGAGTGCATGTGTGTCAGCAGAAGGAGAGTGGGTGGGAGGGATAGGTCAGTGGTTTGAGCATTGGCCTGCTAAACCCAGAGTTGTGAGTTCAATCCTTGAGGGGGCCATTTACAGACCTGGGGCAAAAATTGGGGATTGGTCCTTCTTTGAGCAGGGGGTTGGACTAGATGAGGTCCCTTCCAACCTTGATATTCTATGTGACCTGATTTCATATTCTTGCAACTGCATCCATGTTTTCTTTAACTGTGGCCTCATAGCAGGTAGGAATTTCCTCCCTCCTGGGAGCGGGTGTAAGTTGGATCTTGCTGGGTAAAGCCAGTTTTTGGCCCCACCCTCTCACACTCCTGCTGCCTAAAGAGAGAACCAGTCTTGCTGCTCCCAGAGCATGAACAAATTCTGAAAAGTGCTCCCAAGGCAAGTTCCTTCCTGACCCTTGTTAGGTTGGATCGTGCTCTGAAGCATGAGGGTTTATAGCCCTTCCCAAATTTTTTAGTGATTGCTAAAACAACCTTTAGTATCTAACTCTGGATACTCACCTCATCCAAATAAAATTATTCTGGGAATCTTGCCAAGTTCTTGGCCTCAACAACATCCTGGGGCAATGAGTTCCGCAGGCTAATTATGCATTATGTAGCAGAGCATTTCCTTTTATAGCATCATCTGCTTTTCATCTAATCCTTTATTCTACACTGATTTTTAAAACCCTGATCCACAGTTTGTTCCTTTCCTGCACAGCTGTGTTCATGGCACACGCTTATGGACCCAGCTACCTTCCTCCTCCAGTCTCACCCACCTCAAAGGGAATGATTCCTACCATCAATCCCGCATGGGGCTAACAGTGCCACTCTCGCACAAGGGGCAGGGACTGGCTTTGTGTTCTGGGTTTGTACAGCACCTAGCACAACCCTGGTCCATGCAAGGGGCTCCTAAGAGCTGATGTAATACAAAATCATAATAATAATAAATAGGAGGGCAGAAAAGTCTGATCGGATTCTCTCCTAAGCAGCTGGGAAATATCAGGCTTATTAATGTGCTAAAGAGACTGTGATGGCTTCATTAAACAAATTAAAAAAAAAAACTTTCAGAATGAACCTGTGGGTATTAAAAGGGAGGTGAATGGCTTGGAAAAGTGCTGTAATTTTCACTCAGTGGCAGGCAGTGGGCATGTGGTGCGGTGCCACAAGAACTGCATGCCCCAGACTGTTAGACACTAACTCCAGACACTGCTAGAACGTGATTTACCATTTATTTAAAGGGGGGGGGGGGCTTGTTTCTCGTGGGAGGAGACGGGTTAAGCAAGAGAGAGACTCAAAATCAGTGTGTGAAATTTAACCCTTTCCGGGCCTTGAAGGAGACGCAGTTGGGTCACTTATAAATGACTGTGAGTGTTATGGTAGCACCTAGAGCTCAGCTCTTGAGGTCAGGGCTGCATTGTACTGAGCGCTGCACAGAGACACAGTGAGAGACAGTCCCATCCCCCGCTCGAGATCAGGGGCCCCTTATGCCAGGCTGGGGAGCGGGTCCCCTTGCCTCCAAACCCCTCCGCAAATGAGTTGGCAGCGTGTGGAGCTGATTGATCCTTTTTGTTTCTTTTAGAGTAGCAGCCGTGTTAGTCTGTATTCGCAAAAAGAAAAGGAGGACTTGTGGCAGCTTAGAGACTAACCAATTTATTTGAGCATAAGCTTTCGTGAGTTACACTCCGATGAAGTGAGCTGTAGCTCACGAAAGCTTATGCTCAAATAAATTGGTTAGTCTCTAAGGTGCCACAAGTCCTCCTATTTTTTTGTTTGTTTCTTGTTTCAATTCAGTTCCTCCTGTGGGAGGGGGGAGGGAAATGGACAATTCATGAAGTGGAGTCAGACTGATCTTTGAAAACAGCGTGAGAAAACTCAAACCCTGTAACCGCCATTTCTGGGTGGGATCTGGGGTCCCTCCCAGCTCAGGGCCAGGGGGCACAGGAGGAGGAGGAGGGGAGGGTGGTGTGGCATTGATAGCCATGTAAACAGAGTATTAGGGAAGGTTTCTGGCTGTAACAACCGTAGCACAAAATGTCCACTGGAAACCAAAGGACAGCACATTGCTCATCACAGAGAGCAGGGTTCCCCTTGAAAGCCTCCTATCCCCACACCCAGAGAATGGGCTGCATGCAGAGCAGACTCAGGAAAGGGTTTGGGGAGAACACGGGGGGAGAGGGCGGGAGGAGAGAGATTGAAATTGAGGTGAGGAAAGGAAGGAGGGAGGATTGAGAAAAGGGGGAACAGGAGAAACACAGGAAGGGGACGGGGGAGAGAAAGAACTGGGGTAGAAGCAGGAACTGGAGAAGGAAAGAGAGAGAAGAGAGGAGGGAGAAGAAGAAAAACCGAAAGAATCAGGGAGGGAAGGTGGGAGCAGCCCCCAGCGACTGCGATAAAGAAACCCCAGAGCTGGGAATGAACTCCGCAGTCACGGCCCCTGGAATCAATGTGCACCTCTGAGAGGTGAAACACTGATGGGGGCTGGAGGGTCAGATTGCACCCTTCAGCCTAGCCCCCCTCCATGCACCATGTAACCTAAACCAGCGCCCCACATCTGCCTGGAATCAGGGCCTCAGCCTGCAAGCTCCAGCAGCCTCTCTCGCTCCCCCGCTTCCCACACACTGCCCCCTAGGTCAAGTGGCTGCAACGCGGCTGTAAGCCCATCCTTGGTCTTTGTCCCAGCCCTGCAGCCAGCCAGCCATGGGCCCTGCATAATCCAGCAGGTTTTGGTCATTGCCTGACTGCTGTGTATGATCTGCATGCTCTGGTCCTCTTTGGCTTCTGGCAACCAGCAAGCAAGAAGTGGCCATGAGCCAGGAGGCTCCTATCATAGCTCTAAATCACGTGCTTGACCCCCTGTGTCCTTTACTGCCGTGGCAGGTTGTTAGACACTGCAATGGCCCATGCTGTCTGTTCCCTGCTGCACACGTAGGAGGGGTAAATTAAAGAGCTCGGTCCCCTTTAAGGGATTTGGCGTGCTTTGTGCTAATCTGATCAGTGTCATTACAAATGTCCCGCCACGCCGGTAAAGTTTCATTCATTTCAACAGCGGATGTAGTTACGGCTCTTGGTGCCTTGTCCAATCCAGGATCAGTATGCTAATATAGTATATGGCCACGCCCCTGTGTATATTGCAGTCCCCTTGCGGCTGGCTTTTTTCGCGGGTTTTTCCTTGCACTAGCAATGGGGGAAGACATGATGTGTGTGAAGAGGGGAGTTTGGGCTCCCCCCTCTGCTAATGCACAGAGAGGGGGAGATGGAACAGGGACCTGACCTGCAAGGAGTGCTGCAGCCATGGAGTCCCTGCACGAGGTAAGCTGTGATCTTCCTACGTAGCAGTGGCTTGTGAAACTGACTCCCAACCCCCTGCTCTGCAAAGGGGGACACGGGCTTGGGTGGAGATCAGAGGTTATTTGGGAGACCCTGATATTGCAGCAGCCCTATTGTTGTTTTTACAGCCCCCAAAGGTGGGCTAAAGGGCCTCCCAGGACACATGAATGATGTACTATTATTTGCAGATTTAATAGTTTTATTAAGATGATGTTGAAGTAAAAAGAAAACGGTACAGAGTTTAAGCATAGAAGTTTCTGGTGATCAGGGAATAAGGTACAGATTATCAAGGGGTGCAAAATTCGGTTTAGGAACAGATGGCGTAAGGAATACATAATCTGCAATGTCCCCGATTGGGGGTAAAAGCTTAACGGGTCAAAGTACAGACATTGAGATATGAGGGTATATTATTCATATAATGGCTATGTTCAGGTGTTGAGTATAATGACTGGATACGATGATGAGGATGGATTTACCCTCATTTGGTGGGATTTAATGTTCAGTGATTTATGGTTCCCAGCAGAACAGAGTCCCAGTGTGATCGGTGCTGTATCTGTGTGTAGTAAGAGACTGTCTCTGCCCTGAAGAGCTGTGCTAGGTGCTGTAGAGACACTTAGTTAGAACTGCATGGTCTCTACCCTGAAGCTGGTATGATCCAGTTTCACATGTGTCACCAGGAAAGGGATGAACAAAATACCTGAAAGGAGGATAGGTGTGTTACTGCCTCAGTTTCCATAGATACAGGTTTTTTAGGTCTACTTCTGAGTCCTCAGCTTGCCTAATCCCTATGGTATATCATAGGGCCAGGACCTGTGCCTCGGCTTTGCTGCTGCCAAATCGGACTCACTCAGACCGAGAGGAGACGACCCCAGCCCAGCACCTGCTGCAGCGTCTGTGGCCTGAGTGTCGCTGAGAGAGACAATGGGGCCAGCAGCTGGGGCTGCTGAGAGCGAAGAGCCGCTGCAGGAGTTGTGTGTTAATGGCAATGGACACCGGTAGACTGGAGAGAACCCAGGTAATGGGGCATCTCTGCCTGGGGGCAGGCTGGAGAGAGACACTGAGACTGCCCGGGGTGCTGGAAGGGGGCGTGGCCCTCCCACTTTTTGTCACTGGCCCTGCCCCTCCCCCTTCTCTTCCCCCTGAGGTCCCCCCCACCCCGCCTCTGGCTGGCAGCTGGAGTCCAGGCAGTTGCAGGGAGCCGTGGATGACCCTCCACTTGCCTGGGGTGGGGGGCCAAGAGCAGCCCCTGGTCCGTATCCCTCCCCCAGTCTCCCTGCCCAGAGCAGGTGGAGGGTCTGTAGTTCCCCACAGCTGCGGCTCTTACCATGGCCCGGCTGCTGCTCTGAGGCCCTGCTACCCAGCCAGAGCCGGATCTTGGTAACAGCCCCAGGGCAGCTCTGGGGAGCCATGGACCCTCCATCTGCCCTTGGGGGTGGGCGGTGTCTGCCTGACCCTCCGGGCTCCTCTCCCAGTCTGAGGGAAGGAGCAATCGACAGAACGGTGCATGTTCCAGGGCAGCTCCAGCCCTGGTGCTGTCAGTGAGACGTGTCCTCCCAGCCCTGCCTGACGGGTCTTTCTGTTTCAGACCCTCCTTGGAACTGCCAGAAAAGTCCAACCTGTGGAGTTGTGGTTGCACTGATCATAGAATCATAGAATCATAGAATATCAGGGTTGGAAGGGACCCTTGAAGGTCATCTAGTCCAACCCCCTGCTCGAAGCAGGACCAATTCCCAGTTAAATCATCCCAGCCAGGGCTTTGTCAAGCCTGACCTTAAAAACCTCTAAGGAAGGAGATTCTACAACCTCCCTAGGTAACGCATTCCAGTGTTTCACCACCCTCTTAGTGAAAAAGTTTTTCCTAATATCCAATCTAAACCTCCCCCACTGCAACTTGAGACCATTACTCCTCGTTCTGTCATCTGCCACCATTGAGAACAGTCTAGAGCCATCCTCTTTGGAACCCCCTTTCAGGTAGTTGAAAGCAGCTATCAAATCATTCTTCTCTTCTGCAGGCTAAACAATCCCAGCTCCCTCAGCCTCTCCTCATAAGTCATGTGTTCTAGACCCCTAATCATTTTTGTTGCCCTTCGCTGGACTCTCTCCAATTTATCCACATCCTTCTTGTAGTGTGGGGCCCAAAACTGGACACAGTACTCCAGATGAGGCCTCACCAATGTCGAATAGAGGGGAACAATCACGTCCCCCAATCTGCTCGCTATGCCCCTACTTATACATCCCAAAATGCCATTGGCCTTCTTGGCAACAAGGGCACACTGCTGACTCATATCCAGCTTCTCGTCCACTGTCACCCCTAGGTCCTTTTCCGCAGAACTGCTGCCTAGCCATTCGGTCCCTAGTCTGTAGCGGTGCATTGGATTCTTCCATCCTAAGTGCAGGACCCTGCACTTATCCTTATTGAACCTCATCAGATTTCTTTTGGCCCAATCCTCCAATTTGTCTAGGTCCTTCTGTATCCTATCCCTGCCCTCCAGCGTATCTACCACTCCTCCCAGTTTAGTATCATCCGCAAATTTGCTGAGAGTGCAATCCACACCATCCTCCAGATCATTTATGAAGATATTGAACAAAACCGGCCCCAGGACCGACCCCTGGGGCACTCCACTTGATACCGGCTGCCAACTAGACATGGAGCCATTGATCACTACCCGTTGAGCCCGACAATCTAGCCAGCTTTCTACCCACCTTATAGTGCATTCATCCAGCCCATACTTCCTTAACTTGCTGACAAGAATACTGTGGGAGACCGTGTCAAAAGCTTTGCTAAAGTCAAGAAACAATACATCCACTGCTTTCCCTTCATCCACAGAACCAGTAATCTCATCATAAAAGGCGATTAGATTAGTCAGGCATGACCTTCCCTTGGTGAATCCATGCTGGCTGTTCCTGATCACTTTCCTCTCATGCAAGTGCATCAGGATTGATTCTTTGAGGACCTGCTCCATGATTTTTCCAGGGACTGAGGTGAGGCTGACTGGCCTGTAGTTCCCTGGATCCTCCTTCTTCCCTTTTTTAAAGATTGGCACTACATTAGCCTTTTTCCAGTCATCCGGGACTTCCCCGGTTCGCCACGAGTTTTCAAAGATAATGGCCAATGGCTCTGCAATCACAGCCGCCAATTCCTTCAGCAATCTCGGATGCAACTCGTCCGGCCCCATGGACTTGTGCACGTCCAGCTTTTCTAAATAGTCCCTAACCACCTCTATCTCCACAGAGGGCTGGCCATCTCTTCCCCGTTTTGTGATGCCCAGCGCAGCAGTCTGGGAGCTGACCTTGTTAGTGAAAACAGAGGCAAAAAAAGCATTGAGTACATTAGCTTTTTCCACATCCTCTGTCACTAGGTTGCCTCCCTCATTCAGTAAGGGGCCCACACTTTCCTTGGCTTTCTTTTTGTTGCCAACATACCTGAAAAAACCCTTCTTGTTACTCTTGACATCTCTCGCTAGCTGCAGTTCCAGGTGCGATTTGGCCCTCCTGATTTCATTCCTGCATGCCCGAGCAATATTTTTATACTCTTCCCTGGTCATATGTCCAACCTTCCACTTCTTGTAAGCTTCTTTTTTATGTTTAAGATCCGCTAGGATTTCACCATTAAGCCAAGCTGGTCGCCTGCCATATTTACTATTCTTTCGACTCATTGGGATGGTTTGTCCCTGTAACCTCAACAGGGATTCCTTGAAATACAGCCAGCTCTCCTGGACTCCTTTCCCCTTCAAGTTAGTCCCCCAGGGGATCCTGGCCATCCGTTCCCTGAGGGAGTCGAAGTCTGCTTTCCTGAAGTCCAGGGTCCGTATCCTGCTGCTTACCTTTCTTCCCTGCGTCAGGATCCTGAACTCAACCAACTCATGGTCACTGCCTCCCAGATTCCCATCCACTTTTGCTTCCCCCACTAATTGTTGTATCGTCTGCTTTGATCGCTGCCATCATTGCTCTGGCAGGTGAGTTCCCAGCTTCCGCCCTGCTCCCTTCCCCTCCATCTACAATCTCCGTGCATCCCATTCCCCGTGACCTACCACAGTCCCTCTCTCCTCCCGGCCTGCCTGGCTTCTGCCCCTGGGACAGAGGATTCCTGGGGGATGTTCCTCCACGACCCTCCTCCTGCTCCCTCCCAGACCCCTGCACCTGGGCACTCTCTGTGTCGGGACGATCTGACTGAAATTAGCCCCCCCAGCCCATCTCTGAGCACTTTGGGTCCAAGTCACCTTTGCCACACGCCGTGAAGCAGTCCCTGACCAGGGTGTCCAGTGGGACAGGGTGCAGTGCAACCCTGAGCCCTTTGCCTTCCCTGTGTTGCTCTGAGGTTACCAGCCTGGCCTTCCTGGATCTTCAGGTCACGACTGTGGCCGGGCGGCAGGTGCTGCCATGTTATTGAAAGGATCCGTAGAGCTCAATCTAGACCCCTCCACCAGCGCAGTCTGGAAACCCCCCAGTCGCTGAACGTGGCCATGAAGGCTCCCGTAGCACCATTCACTCCCCTCGGATGCACAGACGGCGTGTGCTCGTGCAGAGGGCGTCTGTTTGCTGTGAACATGAACCCTGCTGTATCCCCCTGTCGTCTGGGGCAGGGGGTGCTGGAGACTGTCGGGGGTGGGATTTCTCTATTGCCCTGGGATCTGGTCACTAGGCCCCAGGAGGGTTTAGCAGCTGGCAGAGGGGATTGAATCCAGCTCTGTCTGCATTAGGAATCCTCTGTGCCGATGTCATGACATCCGTGCAGTTGAATTGGGGCAAACCGCTAAAGGAGACGCACCGCACTGGTGCACAAAGCAGCTTGCCTTGGTGCAGTTCGCTGCAGGAAGTTACCAGAGCGAGCCGCACTGCTCCAGCGCATCTCCAGGAGGTGTTTGCCCTGATGTCACTGCGTCACTGTGATTATACCGGTGCAGATTGCTCGGATACAGATGGGCCCTGAATCCCAGCTCCCTGCTGTAATGGCAGGCTGTTGCAATGGGCAGCATTGGCTCTCACTGTGTAAGGTGGGAATCTGTGAGCTTAGGGTTGGTTACACACCTGCAGGTGCAGGGAGCTCTGCAGAACATGTGGCATCTGACCTGGAGATGGATGGTGGAGACAGCCTGTGCCATCAACTGTTAGTCACTGACTTCTCTGCTCAGTTCAGTAGGGGAGGGATGTGGGCTACCGTGCACTGGACAGTTAAATCTACAGGGTCAGACATGCCTTGTGAGTGAGGTGAACACATGCTCGTTTTCTGATCACTGCTGCCACGTTTCCTAACTCTTCCCGACTCAGAGTGTCTGTTCCACGCTGAGTGCCAACCACATGGGAAGGCTTGAAAACCAGCTACCGAGTTACTGTGGTGCAAAGAAAAGTGATGTGCTCAAAAATGTCTGGAGGGGTTTGAGTCCGACTCCTCTCAACTAGACAGGCCTTTCAAATCCTCTTTGGTGTCACTTATGGGTGAGCCCCCTGCTGCTCTTTCGTGGCTCTGAAAGGGTTACACTGCCGTGAGGGCTTCCAGAAAGTGCCTTTCTTGCTGCTGTGTTTGGGGAAAGAAAAGTCTGCAGGTAGGAGGTGAATAAAGTTACATCATTCCTGGCCCACAGTGCAACAGGTCACTTCCCGTGGCTGTGGTTTCTGGCACCCCCTTGTGGCTTTCATGTCCCTGCGTGAAAGTTCCCACATTCTTCTCAGTTGTTCACCTGCTGTTTGTTGTGAGGTTGAAGGTCCAGCTGTTGATCTTGTGCCTGGGGTGAAATGCTCTGAGCTGTGTCAGTCCCTCCCAGGCTGGGAGTGTCCCTGGAATCCTTCTTGCCAGGCAAATTTACTGTGACAAACGCCTCCGCCCCCCTGCGTCTGATTGCCCTGGACCAGCCCCAGCTGGGGATCCCAGTAGGCTTGGCAAGCCGGTCAATTGACTGCCTGTTTAGCCACAATCAAATGCTCCAGGGAGAGCCCTGGGGGTAGGAGGCAGCCTGCCTTTCGGATTGCGCCTTGGAGCCTCACTGGTGTTTTTCAGAACTTGGTTTTAGTGTTTTGCCTTTTTTTTCTGAGTTAAAATAACTCAATGAAGTACAGGAGTACTTGTGGCACCTTAGAGACTAACCAATTTATTTGAGCATGAGCTTTCGTGAGCTACAGCTCACTTCATTGGATGCATACCGTGGAATATGCATCCGATGAAGTGAGGTGTAGCTCACGAAAGCTCATGCTCAAATAAATTGGTTAGTCTCTAAGGTGCCACAAGTACTCCTTTTCTTTTGGCGAATACAGACTAACACGGCTGTTACTCTGAAACCTGTCAATGAAGTACATTTTTTAAAAAAAATTAGGTAGATCCGTATCTATTTAAAGCTAAACCTACTGGAGACAATGACGTCTTGCTCTTTTTAGTTACTGTTCTGATAAATTTAGTATTTTAAAATATCTGACCACTATCTGACACATTTGACTGGTCAATTGACCAATTTTTGTACCAGTCAAATGCCCAATTCTAGGTGCAACTCTTACCCTCCGTGTGACTGTCTAATTCTCAGTGCTGGCATCTAAGCTTTCATCAGCTGATCTGTGCCCCCCTGCTGGACCCTTGTGCCCAGACAGCTGGGTCGGATACCGAGGGAAATGCTACTATTTCTCCGAGAGGGAAGGGAGCTGGACCGACAGCCAGAGCCGCTGCTCTGCCCCGGGTGCCTCCCTGGCTGGGATCGACAGTGAGCAGGAAATGGTGAGAGACTCTCGAATTGCCAGACACTGGCCTTGGCTCAGCGGCGGCTGCTGCAGTAGGACCTGGGCTCTGCCCCTGCGGGGTGAGGAGCAGCTCTGACCCCTCCTGTGCTGGGAGGCCGGAGTGAATGAACTTCCAGGATCTGAATCCCAGCCCTGGCTGGGCCCAGGGCCCTACTGTCAGTGTGTGATCATAGGGATTGCCCATTCTCCGCTCCCCCCTCCCCAAATAGGGAGACAGCTTCTGCCTAGGGCAGGGCTGGCTCAGGCATCTCCTGGCCTACTGGCTGCTGGAGTGGGACCGAGAACCCAGCCAGTGCTCCTGTTGTGGGGATGGGAAAGGAGCAGCCAGCTGAGGAGGCGGGGGAGGAGGGGATCCTCTCACATTGACCCCTCCCACTTCAGCTTGACTCGCTCCCTCCCCTGCCTTGCTGTGGTGAGCGGGGGCTGATCTGTGAGAAGAGACGTCTCTGCAGAGAGCTCAGACCCAGCAGCTGCCCCCAGCCCAGGGGGACTTGGGGTGTGGGTGACTGGGAGCACCGGGGTGGGGCTGCTCTGTGCAGGGGGAGGGTTAATACTGCCTGGGTGATCTTGTACTTTGCAAAAGGGAGGGGAAATACCCCCCCCCGCCGAAAATAAACTGAGCACCCTTCAATATGGGGGGAGGGATAGCTCAGTGGTTTGAGCACTGGCCTGCTAAACCCAGGGTTGTGAGTTCAATTCTTGAGGGGGCCATTTAGGAATATGGGGCAAACATCTGTTGGATGATCTAATTGGGGATGGGGGTGGGACTAGAAGATCTCCTGAGGTCCCTTCCAACCCTGATACTCTATGAATATGCGACTGGGATTCTCTGCAGCACAGAGCCCTAGGGGGTGGGGGTGGGGAAGCACTGGAGCTGGGGCTGATACCTGCTGTCCCTCAGCTTTCTTTAAGGTGTTCCTGCTGCGCCATAAGGATTTTCGTGACCACTGGATCGGCCTCCAGAGGGAGCAGGGTCAGCCCTGGAAATGGACCAACGACAGCGAATTCAACCACCTGTGAGTCTCTCTCGCCCCTTTGTACTAATTCCCTGGTCTTGGGGATTCTGGTGTCTGAGCTGTTTGAGCTCAGGTAGATCCACCATTCAGTGCTAGTGAAACAACCAGACACGACCCTGGTCCGTTCGCGTCCTGCGTGTATCGGAGACCGATGGGAGCCGGCGTGTCCCTGAACTCTCGGCTCCTCCCCGCAGCACGGAGTTGGGCCAGAGACAGAGCCCGCCATAGCCAGAGGTGCCCTCGCAGCCTGCTGGGATTTCAGCTGGGACACTCGCTGTTCTCCCCCAGCCCTCTTCAGCAAGGTCCCTGGGGTGTCTGACCTCCCCTGCGGAAAGGAGGCAGCAGGGAGCTCAGGTTAGCAGTGGCTGCTAGAGAGGGCAGGATGTCGAGCAGTGCATGGCAGGTGCAGGTCCCGCTGGGGATTTCAGCCGGCAGGTTTGAGTGACTTGGCTGGTGAGGCCTCTGAATCCGCAACAAGGCACCGATGTTAAAGGAGCCTGCGGTTCACAGGTGCTGGATGCCTGGGGCTCCCACTGGAACGGGGTACAGTAGTGATGGCTGCCCAGCCAACACCCCGCGATGGGTTTCAGTGGGCTCCAAGTGTGATCACAAAACCTTGAGCCCGGAGCAGGGTTTGAACCCTGGAATTCAGCACTAGAAGCATGAGCCTCTGCCATAGGAGCGAAAGAATCCACTTCTTTAACTGAAATCCCCCCCATTGATAAAGCTCTTATGCAGGCCAGCCATTAGAGGGGGATGGAGACCCCCCACTTCCCTGGTCTGGGTTACTTCAGTACTTTGAAAACTCAGGCTGTTATGGCGCTGGGTCAGGGCTCCCCAATGGACAGTCCCCATTCTGCTGTATTGGACCCAACCTTTGGATCCCACCTGCTTCCAGCCTCACTGGGTCTGAATAGCCTCCAGACCCTGTCCCGAGTATGGGCCTCTATGGCCCTCTCCTGGGGTACAGACTCCCTGTCTGGTTCCCTCCTTAGGAGGTGGGACCCTGCAGATCATCTGCTGTAGGACCCAAAACCAGGTCTGAACCCTCCCAAACCTCCCGAGAGGCATGTTGTCCCTAGAGCTCCACCCTCCACTCCAGATGAACTCTGGGAGGGTCACGGGAGGATTACAAACAAGGCACACATGCTTTCACAAAGGAACTTCTTCAACACTCTCTTTTCCCCCATCCCCAATGGAAAGCTCAAGAGTTATAGATCAATTGAAAAGGAAACCCCTGAATGCAATTTCCTCTTTCAGTGTCATCTTGGTTCTGCTCCGTGTGTTTCAAGGAAGTGAGATCCCTCCTGTCCCCCGCTTTTCCTGCTTGGTCATCTGGTTTTGGTGATGGTCTGCCCCTCTTGTTAGAGGACCGGTCCCTTTTGACAATCAGTCTAAGAAATTCTCTCCGTCCTGCTGGGGACTTTCCATTCTCCAGCACCCCTGTGGGCTGCTCAGCCTAGAGGGTCACGAACAGTCAGCGGTTCTGCAAAGCCCCCGCTGTCCTGAGCTCTGCTCCTGAGGGGCTGGGAGAGTAGCTGCTCCACACTCAGGCCTGCACTGTGGAGAACGGCTCCCCTGGCTGGGACCGGTGTGAAATGCCCGGCCTCTGCCTGACTGCAGCTCCCTGGCTTCTGTGTTGCAGGTTTCAGATAAGAGGAGGAGGTGACTGCGCATATCTTAACAACGAGAAAGGGGTCAGCAGCTCACCGTGCTACATGGAAAGACGGTGGATCTGTAGCAATCCTGAGGTGTATGTGATGGGAAAAGAGACTGCACTGGAAGGGGGCTCGAAATGAGATTCCTAGAAGTGACACTGATCCAACTCACACCTACTTGAACGAGCCAAGTCCCCATTCGTCAGCCTGGCCAGGATCTCAAAATCAGGCAGCGGGGCCCTCAAGCATTAAGTGTGTCTCGTTTAAACTGTGGATTCTTCGTATGTGCCTTCTGCTCTTGAACCTTTAAACTCAGGGTCACATTGTCAAGCTTTTCTCTGCAGCTGAGAGGGAGTGATCTCATGAGAAGGAGTCTCAGCCATACGCTGGGGAAATGAGAGAAGGGAAGGCCTTGTTCGTTTAGACTCCAGAACAGTATTTCTCAAATGCAGCCACCAGCTGATTGTTTTGCAGCCACAAGAGCCTCCAAAGTGCCCCAAGAATCGCTGAGATGTTAAGTATTAAAGGTGCCTTCTAAATGCCATAAATCCTAATGCGCGCTCCCTTTTAAATAGTACCATGCCAGCAGAGCTGAGCTACATCGGTGTGGTTTTCTTTGAAGTCGCAAAGTGTATTCTTTGGCTAAGAACATAAGACTGGGTCAGAGCAAAGGTCCATCCAGCCCAGTATCCTGTCTGCCGACAGCGGCCAATACCAGGTGCCCCAGAGGGAGTGAACCTAACAAGCAATGATCAAGTGATCTCTCTCCTGCCATCCATCTTCACCCTCTGACAAACAGAGGCTAGGGACACCATTCCTTACCCATCCTGGCTAATGGCCATTCATGGACTTAACTTCCATGAGTTTATCCAGTTCTCTTTTAAACCCTGTTATAGTCCTTCACAACCTCCTCAGGCAAGGAGTTCCACAGGTTGGCTGTGCGCTGTGTAAAGAAGAACTTCCTTTTATTTGTTTTAAACCTGGTGCCCATTAATTTCATTTGGTGGCCCCTAGTTCTTGTGTTATGGGAACAAGTAAATAGCTTTTCCTTAGTCACTTTCTCCGCACCACTCATGATTTTATAGACCTCTAATCACTGTTTACATCTCATGTTACTGTAGCTCTGTAAGTGGCTATGGGCCATCTCACTGTGTGATGTTTGGGTAGGTTGTGATTGTTCATGGGGGGGGAGGTGAAAGTTAAAAATGTGACTGGGTATCAGAAAGTATTTCAAATAATCTAGTGCCAGAAAATGACCTTGAATGTGACAGCAGGTGGCTCCTCTGGGACCTTCTGCTAAGAAAAGCAAAACAGAGAAAGAAAAAGGAACACTTCAGCACCAGGGGGAAAGGCAGTTTCCTGTGTTTCTGAAGCCACCCGATTCCATTTCTGAGCAAGTTGCAGGGTGAGAGAGAAATTCAACAAATTGAAACCTATGTCGTGCTACGTCCCTACAGCACTCGTGCAAGGGAAGTTGAACCAAATTACCATGGTGAGCTTCAGAGGCGCAAGCTGTTAAATGATGCAAAAACCAAGCTGAAAAGACAACAGCAATGGCTCAGATTTTGTTATTGCTATTATCATTATTATTACTGGGCTAGGTTGATTGGGTTTTTTTGTCTGTGAAAGAAATTTTGGACATATTGGCAGATACATTCTTTAATTATTAGTCATTATTCTTTCTATTATGTAAAGCATTTTTAAATTTAGTTCAGAATTGTTGTACAGCCCTCCACCTTTGACCAAAAAAGCAAAAGAACAACAAAAAAGACAATACTGTGCAAAGCACTGGTTTGTTCTGTGTTTAGGTCCAGTAAAGATAGGACACAACTGTACCTTATATTTATTATTGAGTCTGCAAAAAATCCCTATGTAAATATGCACATGTAATTTATTTGTTTGTTTTTCCTACAGTTAGTTAAGTATTGTCAGAGCCGCATGCTGAGGCTGCCAAAAATTTGTGAGAACCCCGGCTCTAGAAAGTGTGAGGATTTGGTTTTCTATGTAACCATTACTTTCCAGTATTTATTTATTCACTCTCGCTTGCATCTCTGTTCTTTGATGATAAACTCGTTCCTGTTTTCTGTATATCTAAATGCTGGGTTTTCAATAGAGTGGTTGGCCTGAATTGAATCTTACAAGCTGCTGTGGACCGCGCCTGAGGGAATAGAGTCACAGTTCTGCGTGTGCTCAGTGGAACGGGCTGAGCACTCCCGAGGGACGCTCAGAGGCTTTGGGGGTGTCGATCGCTAACCTGTACACAGAGAGCGACGCCTGCAGGGGGCTGGAAGGTCAGGCCTGCGCTGCCAGGGGTGGTGGTTTGAGAGAGCTGACCCATGGCAGGCCTGGACAAGGCTCCCCCGAAGGTGCCTCGTTTGCCTGCTATGAATCGCTCAAACGGGCACACGTCCCCGGCTCATTCCACCCCTGCACCCCCCAGGTACAACCCGCACAAGGCATTCTGCCCGGGGCGAGGAGAACACGTGAGCTTCTGCCCTTCTGTCCCATCCCTGCTGCTTGCCCGGAGCTAGGCTGCCTGCGATGGGTTTTCAGTGTTTGCTACTTTCAGGGGGTTTAGCGTGTGAGTGGATGCGGGAGGGGAAAAGAGAGTCGGAAAGTTGTATCCCGAGGGTTTAGGGAAGCATCAACCTCCACCGTCCCATGAAAGCCGTGGCAAATCAAGTATGTGAGGCGGTGCAGGGCGGTAGTTCACACTCCACCGCGTATGTCAGCCTGCAATGCAAGGAGGGGGGTGCACCAGACGTCTCTCTTTTCCTTGCTCGCCTGGACCCAACCCCAGTGATGATAGGGGGGATTTCTGGTTGGCTGTACCGGGCCTGCTACCCAGAGTGTCTTGAGCCCACTCCCGGTGAAAATTCTCACCCTTCGTCTCACAAATAGGGTGCAGGCCGTATCAGGCCATACTGCGGTTGGCGTTAGCTCCGCTCACCCCAGGGCCCTGGGCAGCAGACGGTTCAGATTCTCAGTTGGTTTTAAGAGCCATGGCAGGAGAGGGGAGGTAGGAGCCCCTTAAAACTATATTGGGCACAGACAGGCTCCTGAGAAGTTTGATTTGTCCCATGGCCCCGTCCCCACTCTGCCCCTTCCCCCAAGGCCTCACCCTCGCGCCCCCTCTTCCTGCGCCCAGGGCGTCAGCGCCCACAGCAGGTGTGTAAGACTAAGTGACGTGTGTGTGTGACAGAGAGAGAGAGAGAGAGAGAGAGAGGGGTTAGATAATTTCTGTATTGATAAACGCAAGAGTTCAAAATGAGTCAGGCCTCAAAACCATGAGACCCACTTAAAAATCATGAGACTTAAAATACTAAATGCAGAGTTTCTTATCTGCTGGTTTGTGAGCCTTTGGCGGTCATGGTGTGGAACCAGAAAGAGTAGTGTCGTCCCCAGGGGGAGCCAGCAGGGCCGGGGCAGAGAAGGGTGTACAGTTCTCGGGGGGGGGCACGGCAGGAGGGCCCAGGCCCAGGCGAGTTCAGTTTCAACAGCTGGAGGTGGTGGTGCAGGGTACGGGGAGACTGAGGCACATGTGCCGGGGTGGGCTACCTACACTCAGAGCCCTGGGTATAAACAGAGAGACTCAGCCTAAGCAATTGCTTGGGGCCCCCAGCAGTTCAAGGGGGGGGGCCCTAGTCCCTTTTTTTATTATAAGAACTTGTCTGGTTTAGTATTGGGGGAGGGGCCAAAAGGCAACTTTCAGGGAGGGAGAGGACGGGATGGGGCGGGTCAGAGCCTCTCCGCAAGCTGGGGAGAGAGAGAGAGAGAGAGAGAGAGACACCCCCCCCCCAGCGCCTGTCTTCCCACTTCCACATTGTAAGGTGGGGGGGAGGACCGAGGGGGCGGGGCCTCAGGGGAAAGGGTGGTGCAGGGGGCGGGGCCCCGGTTCGGGCTCCTGTGGTGGTCCCCCACACTTTTAGGTACTTCCACTGCCCTGGAAAGCCGAGTGTGGGGGGACTGGGCTGTCGCCCCTCCGCAGCCAGCTGCTGCACACAGGGCCTGCCGGGGAGGGGCTGCAGCTCGCCGGGAAGCTGAGCCCGGGCAGGGATCGGGCTGCTGCTGCCGCCCCTCCCCAGCCAGGCTCTCCCCAGCAGCTGGCTATGGCCACTTGCTCCCTGCCTGGGGCCTGGCTGCCCAGTCTCTGTGGTGCAATCGGTTAGCGCATTTGGCTGTTAACCGAAAGGTTGGTGGTTCGAGCCCACCCAGGGACGCAGATCTGCTTTGGGGGGGTAGGGATAGCTCAGTGGTTTGAGCATTGGCCTGCTAAACCCAAGGTTGTGAGTTCAATCCTGGAGGGGGCCATTTGGGATTTGGGGCAAAAAGTGGGGATTGGTCCTGCTTTGAGCAGGGGGTTGGACAAGATGACCGGCTGAGGTCCCTTCCAACCCTGATAGTCTATGAACAGGGGGAGGGGCGGAGCAGCAGGAGGACACAGCCCCGCCCCTCCCACCCACATGTCTGGAAGACGCGCCTAATAAGGTATCATACGTCACTTTGGGCCGGTTTCCCCGACAGTCTATAGCGGGGGTGGTCAAACTACGGCCCGCGGGCCAGGGGACCCTCCTGCCCGGCCCCTAAGCTGCTGGCCCAGGCGACTCGCCCACTTCCCCGCAGCCTCAGGCCAGGCGCTCTCCCCAGCAGCTGGCTACACTGCATTGAGCCGCATCGGGGGGGGGCGGCTCCATCCCGCTCCCTGATGCGCCTCATATGGATCATTCTGTGTCGGTGTCCCCGGATCTCGCGGCGTGGCGTATTTAAGGAGGACGCCCTGCCCAGCCCGAGCCATAAGCCCGGGAGGCAGCGACACAAGAGCGGGGAGAGCTGCGGGATCCTGACCGGCTGGAGCCTCTGTTCTTCGTCCGCTCCCTGGGGACAGACAGCTGGGTGCGTTTCCCTTCGGTGTTGCTGACCTGCCCAGCTGAGCGCGGCTGCAGCCGCGGGACCCTCTCCCCGAGCCTGGCGGCTCCCAGCGGGGCAGCCCGTCCCCTCGCTGCTCCCTCTGCCTGCCAGCTGGGTTCGCTCTGAGCCCGCTCCAGGGGACATGAGCCTGGGCGAGTTGCGAGCCAGGATCCAGGCACCGGCTGCCCACGGAGCGATCAGGGGCTGGGGATCTCCACCAGCAGGTGAGGAGGGGCTGGTGTTGTGCACGGATCGGGGAGGGGGCAAGCAGGGAGGTGCCAGGTTGGGGAGGAGGAGAAGACCTGGGTGGGTGCATGGATCACACTGGGGAACCCTGGGTCCATTGGGGAGGGGGCTGTGCGCTGACCAGATGGGGGAGGGGTCGGGCGGAGTCTATTGGGGAGGGGGCTGTGCTCTGATCGGGTGGGGGTATTGGGGAGGGAGCTGTGCGCTGACCAGATGGAAGGAGGGTTAAGGGGGGCAAAATAGGCGGGCAACCTGCAGGAGCTGAAGTTGCCTCCCAAGACAAGAGCTCCGCTGCTGGGCAGCAAATCACGAGCGCGGATCATTTTGGGGTGAGAAGGGGAACTGGTTTTTCCCTGTCATGAGGGAAGACGTCTCCGTTGGTCCCCAGGGCAGACTTTGTTTCTTTGTCTTTTAACTGATGGGCCAAAGTGTCCTAACACCCCCTCTGAACTGCCGTCCCGGCAGCGTCGCGTGTCTCAGCCCGCCGTGGGGGGGGGGGGGAGGGTCTGGGGCTGACCCTCACTTGGGGTCCCAAGTGAGCCCTGGGGACGAGGCGCTGAAGGACGGGATCTTAGTGGAGGGCAGCTAAAGAGATTTTATTCTAGCAAAGTGCCAGCTCTCTGCCTGACGCACCGATCTCCTGCCTGCTCTGAAATCCATCCACTGACTTGGAGCCTTGACAGTTTGTGTGCCTCGGGGGAGGCCCACAGGGCCATTTGGACAAGGGATTTCTGAGATCCCCTCCTCCCCCAAACAAAGCCCCCAACCAGCTAAAATTGACCTGCTTTCCTTACAGCCAGGGCTGAGATCACTGCACCAGGGTTTTAAATGCATCCGATGCAGTGAGCTGTAGCTCCTGAAAGCTTATGATCAGATAAATGTGTTCGTCTCTAAGGTGCCACAAGTCCTCCTGTTCTGTTTTTAGGTGGCTGAGAGTTCTCCCAGCAGAGTGCAGGGCATCCCCCAGCCCTTTCGGGGAGATCAAATGACCACGTTATGAACCACTTTGATTCTAGGTTGGCCGGCTGCTGAGCCGGTGTGAGACTCACACGCCAAGCAGATCACGGTGTGCCCGTGCAGGGAGAGAGGGGAAGGAGCTTGAAAACTAGTTATGACCCCAGGGGGAATGCTCCAGCCATTGAACCGCAGCGGGCACCATGAATTCATGTAGAACAGGTCCATCCATGGCGATGAGCCAAGATGGGCAGGGATGGTGTCCCTAGCCTCTGCCAGACGCTGGGAATGGGCAAGAGGGGATGGATCACTTGATGATTCCCTGTTCTGTTCATTCCCTCTGGGGCACCTGGCCCTGGCCACTGTCGGAAGACAGGACACTGGGCTGGATGGACCTTTGGGCTGACCCAGTGTGGGAGGTCTTATGCTCTTAGGAGTTCAAATCCAAGCCTTGGTAGGAAATCTGTATCTTAAAAAAAGGAGGCATCTTGCTCTAATCTGCCTCTCTCCAAGGGTTTTTATTATTATTATTATTTATTTTGGGGAAACGTAATCCAAATACAGCAAAATACTCAGAAGGTGCTAACCCTGTCTTTGAAATGACAATGAATTCCACATGCAAATGCTTGCTGGGAGCGGAGAGTGAGAAGGACGGAAGAGTGGCTGGGAATAGGGGCAGAGAGGGGTTGAGGTTAGGGGCTAGGTGGGGTGGGGCACTGAGAAGGGAGGAGTGGGGGAGAGGGATGGGGACTGGGGGAGAATAGGAGCAGGGGTGTGTGGGTCGTGATCTGGCACCTCCCAGCCCATATATGGCTGACACCCCCACGGGATCTGGGAGCTGGAAGGCCTTGGCCTGTCCTTGTGGAGTCTGAGCCTGTTTCCCTAAAACTTCCCATGTATGCCTGTCCCTTGTGCGAGTGGCAGGATCTGGGGGAGGGGAGAGGGCCCTGGCCGACTCTGTAGTTCTGACCCCACCCTCTGTGCCCTCCATCCTCATGTGAGCATGGTTCTGGGGGGCCATTGCTTTTGAGGGAGGGTCCTGAGCCCCCTCCCTCCCAATGATCCTCGACCCCCTCATGTGAGCTGGGCTCTGTGGGTCCCTGCCCCTCTGGGGATGTCTGAGCATCTCTTCCTGCACCCCCTGTGAGCCAGTATGTGGGGAAGCCCTACCACTGTGGGTGTGGAGCGGAGAACAGGCATACTGGGAGCATGCACCAAGAACACACCGCTGACACCAGGGTGAGGAGCTGAGTCCGGGCACGCTTGGTGCATATCCCATCTGTAACCTATCATTTAAATCCGCTTCTGTACCCGATGACTAGAGGATAGCTAATGTGACGCCAATTTACCCAAACTGGGTAAACAGGCATCTCAGTGGGGTGTTAACCCTGAAATCTGCCCCCCTGTGGGCGCCCCCCCCAGCAGAAGGCTCTGGGTGCATCATTGCCATCCCCTCAGAGCTCGTCTGGGGTGATGCTGGTGGGGGAGCCACCCACAGCCATCTGCTCAGGTGGCTGTGAGCTGGGCTCTCCCTTCTCTGGGACAGATCTCACCCCGAGCCAGAGGCTGGTGGCCTGAGGGCAGGGAGATCCCGGCCTGCCCAAAGAGTAGTGCTGGGCCTCCTCCCAGCCCAGCACATGACAGCTGTGAGTAGCCAGGATGGGACCATGGGGAAGGATTTGCCTGTGGACCTGGATCCCACCCTGTTCCCAGGTGGGAAGCGCTGGCCTCCAGCTCTGACGGGAAGCTCTGTGTGAGTGGCTGGGGTCACCCCATGGCCGCTGGGTTTGTGCTGCTGGCATTTCACTCCAGCCGCCCCCTGCAATACAGCCTGTCCTGACAGGCCTCTGGCCTGAGAGCTGATGTAAACTGTCCAGGGAGCCCTGGACCCAGCTCTTCTGTGCAGCATTACTCCTGCTCCTCGCCACGCTGAGAGTCACCTGGAACCTGCGCCCAGGACAGTTTGGGTGGGTTGGGCCTGCAGGGGCCCATCCAGACCCAGCTGGGCCGGGGTCGGGGGAGAGAGTAGGACCTGGGTTAATACCCACCCGGCATAAATGCTCCATGGAGGTCAGTTGATCTTAGAACCTTTCCTGGCCTTGCTGCCCCACTGCCCCCTTTCTAGCTGGGGCCTGTGGCAGGTGCAGGAAAGGGAATCATGAGGGGCTGTGAGTGCAGCAGCTCCCTGCACTGTGTGAGAGCGTCTCCCCCTGCCTGTGACTGATGGGAAATGTCCAACTCCGACCTGACACAAGCTCCCTGGCTTCTGTCTTGCAGGTTACCGTAAGAGGAGGAGGAGACTGCGCGTATCTGAACGGTCTGAGTGCGGTCAGCAGCTTGCGATGCACCAGTGAGAGACCCTGGATCTGCACCAAACCCGATGTATTTACACAGGCACAGGAGGCTGCCGTGGACGGGGGCTGGTAACAAGAGTATTATGGAATCTAGCCCTGGAAAAGCCGGAGTGTGATTTCTTGTGACCATCACATCTGAGCAATTCCGGAATATTGGGGAATGCTCTGCGCATCACTGGGCAGAGCACTGTGGACTCAGGTGAAAACCAGAGATGCTATTTGCACATCTTGTCCCCCAACCCATGCCGTCTCTTTTTCTGCCAGTGGAACGGCTCAAATCCAGCCTTTCCTACCCCTCCTCAGCTGCACCAGGAACTCTGCCTAACTGAGCCAAGGCACCAGCCTCAGCTTTCACTGCCCTGACATTCCCGCACAGAAGCTTTTTACTACAGAAAATTATCTATGGAATCTTTTAAAAATATTCCTCATTCCCATTTTATGGTCTGGAATAGAGCTGAGGGGGGATGTTCTCCATTCCCCCCCCCCAGCAACTTTTTAACAAGATTTTTTTATGGGTCAGTTTTTGGGGTGTTTTGAAAACACAATTGATTTTGAAGTTTGCAGGTTTACACCACCAGTTCCTCGTTTTTGTTGCCAGATATTGCTTTGGATGAAAGAATGAACATTTTAAACTAGTTTTAATTTTCCATTTTTTAAGAGCGCTGCACCTGCCAAGGGAGTAGGACTCCTCTTACACTCCTCTTGGGACACCTAGGGCCTGGAACGTAGGAGTAAGAGGAGAAATGTCTGTTCTCTCCCTTCCTGGAGCCCAGTGGGTTTGAAAAGGGCAGGGAGGGGGTAGGTGTGACACAGACAGACCAGGTGCCAGGTGATGCCAAAGTCCCCATGTCTGCTATAGATGCTTCTGTTACACAACTAAGCTACAAAGTTTCAAAAGGTATGTATGTTCACCTGCTTTAGCCTTGTAAATAAATCTTATTTCCTTTTTAATAAATTGTCATATAATAAGACTGGCTACGTGCGCAGTCTTTGGTGTGACGTCTAAGGTGCAGTTCACCTGGGGTGCCTGGACCTGTGGGACTGGGAGTAACCTGAATACTGTTGTGATTCTGAGTGTGAGAGACCATCTGTCTCTCAAAGGCAGGCTCACCTGGGTTGCGAGACAGATCGGAGTACCCAAGGGGACTGCATGGCTAGGTTGTTAGGATGCCGGAGGAGGTTACCCTGCATGTTTGGTTGGTGAAATCTAGGTCTAGAATTCTCAGCCAGTTTGGATTTGTGCCCTGGTTCCCAGCAGTCTGCCCTGAGGTTGGCGCGCACTCTCTCAAGACACTGCAGACAGCACTACTGCATGGCCTTGGCTCCAGTTCCCTCCTTGCAGGAGAGAGGAGCTGAGCCTGCCCAGAGATGGAGTTTGGGGGAAAGATGTATGTGACCCAGGGACCCCTTGGTGCCAAGTGGCAGGCAGCACAGAAGGTTTTCCAGGAATCCCCTGGGTCTGATCTTTACATCAGTAGTTTTAAACCTTTCCAGATGACTGTACCTCTTTCAGGAGCAGTGTAAACAAGTCACGATCTGAAATTTTAGTTTGCACTGACTTCGCTAGTGCTTTTTATGTAGCCTGTTTTAAAACTAGGTAAATATCTGGATGAGTTGATGTATCACCTGGAAGGTCTCTGCATATCGCCAGGAGTACATGTACCCCTGATTGAGATGCCTGATAGTCACAGTGGTCTACAGAATAGTTCACAAAAGCGGGTATGCCAGCTCTGTGTCAAGGGCCAGTAGCCCAATGGTCACCATAATGGGAGCAAGACCTCTGTACAGATACTATGTAAGGAGCTGTGTCTCTAGACGGACAATGATGCCCTTAAGGTCTTGGAGTTAAGGCAGGTCACGGGAGGTGATGTACCCCAGATGCTCCTTTCAGACAGGAGACAACTGAAGTTACCTCCCTGTCTGGCCCTCTGTGTATTGTGTGCCTGATGTTGGATGTCTCTTTGCGCACTGAGCCAGGTGCAAAATTAGATTGCAAAATCCACAAAAAAGGGAAATCTACAGGAAGAAACTTACAGCAGGGGGCTGTGTGTTTGTGTCCATCTGTGGTGTTTAAGCATAAAGACAAAGGATCAGTCTGATCACCTTCCATGTGCAGAGACATACTGGATCCGTCCCCTCGGAGACAAACTGACAGTACGCATGTCTCAAGAAAGAAGGGTCCGAGGCTGCCTGGCTGTGAAGTGCTGCAAGGATATCTGGTGAGCTGTACTTGGATAGACAGGAGAATACCTTGTTAGTTCAGTCTAGGCTCTAGAACACATGTTATGACTTTGTTATATGTAACCATTTGTTTCCAACACTTCCACTTGACGCTTGGCTTTGTTGAACTGAGGGGTGATTTCACTATGAGCCTATGGCAGCGCTGTGTGTTAAGTGGAGCAGTGATCTGAGCTGGACCTGGTAAGCTGGGGCCGAGGATGTTACTTTTCCTTTGGAAACAGTGAATCTGTGAATCCTGCCAGTGCCCAGGGGACCAGGGACTGGATGCTCCAGACAGATGCTCAGAGGGCTTGAGGGCAGAGTGGGCCTATTGCTACCCTGCAGTGACTGCAGGCCCAGCAGCAAGTGCGTGTGGCCAGTGGAGTTGGGGAGCTGACCCCTGGCAGGCACAGACAAGGCTCCCTCAGGCAAAGGGCAGGTGGTGGCAAGGTGCCTCCCAGCCCTGGGTACCCTGGGAAGCATTGCAGGGTATTAATTTACTGCAGGTCTGGGGCAGTTAAAAATTACGCCCCAAGGCCCCAGCCCAGTGAGGAGGACCGAGGAGAGGAACTGTGACTGCTTTGGGCACCTGAGTCCCAGCCCCGCCCAGAGTTCTGCTCTGCCTAAAGCCCCAGTCCCGCCCCGTGAGTAGGGCTTTACCAAATTCATGACCATGAAAAATGCATCACAGACTGTGAAATCTGGTCTCGCCTGTGAAATCTGGCCGGGGGAGGAGGGGATATGTCCCAGTACTGCCCCCCTTACGTCTACCCCGCCTTCAGAGCTGGGGGGCCAGAGAGCAGCAGCTGCTGGTCTGGTGCCCAGCTCTGAAGGCAGCGCTGCTGCCAGCAACAGTGCAGAAGTGAGGGTGGCATGGTGGGTGGGGGAAGGGCCGATCTTATGGGTGGGTGACGTGGGCAAGTGCCCCGAGCGCAGTGGTCAGGAGGGAACCCCGTCACCCGCCAGTTCCAGGCCCTTTTAACCTCTGAGTGCTGGACTCTGGAATGGGGGAGGGGCAGGGCTGGGAGCGTCCCGGGCAGGGGCTCCTACCGTGTGCCAGGCTCTAGCTGCAAGTTCGGGCTGGGCTGGGGAGGAACAGGACCTCATCCCCTGCATGGGCTGCTCCCAGGGCCAGATGAGAGCCACCGCCAGGAACCTCCCCCAGCAGCAGAAAGCTCCGTGGCTGCCGGCCGGGAGCCCAACTCTGAAGGTCGCACCACTGCCAGGAGCAGTGCCGAAGTCAGGGTCGCAATACCGTGACACCCCTCCCCCAATAGCCTTGAGACCTCCCCATGACCCTCTTCTGGGATGGGATCCACACAGTTACAACAGGGTGACATTTCAGATTGAAATAGCTAAAACTGTGAAATTTAAAAGACTTTTAAAAATCTCATGACCATAAAATTTACCAAACTGGATGGGTGAATTTGGTAGGGCCCTACCCAGGAGACTGAACAGGGGGGTACTTCACATTACAGATACACAAATGTGGATCCTCAGTTGCACTGTTTCTATCACGGCAGCTTCTTTTTGGCAGATCCATTTGAGCTCCGCGGCACACGTCTCAGACAGAACCTGGCTGCCTCTTATCCACCCGCAGCTGTTCCCATCAGCAGAGACTGAGAAGCTGCAGAGTGAGAGAGAGTCCGTGTCACTGTGGGTCCCTGTAACAAGGAAAGGCCCAGGGGTGAGTCTTTCCTCCCCCTCCCCGTAATGGGAAGCTGGGCTCTGGTGTTGTCCTTTATCTCTAATTTTCCTGCAGAGCGTCAGTCGAGAAGACGTCCCAGGCTGTGAGGTGAGTTAGGGCAGTGGCTCTCAACCTTTCCAGACCACTGCACCCCTTTCAGGAGTCTGATTTGTCTTGCGCACCCCAAGTTTCTCCTGACTTAAAAACGACTTGTTTCGAAAATCAGACCTAAAAATACAAATGTTGCCACAGCCACTATTGCTGAAAAATTGCTGACTCTCATTTGTACCATACAATTATAAGATAAATCCATTGGAAATAAGTATTGTACTTACATGTCAGGGTGTAGCGTATAGAACAGTGTAAACGAGTCAGTGTCTGTCTGAAATTTCAGTTTGCACTGACTTCGCTCGTGCTTTTTATGTAGCCCGTTGGAAAACTAGGCCAATAACTAGATGAGTTGACATACTCCTCGGAAGAGCTCTGTGTACCCCAGGGATACATGTACCCTTGCTTGAGAACCACAGACTTAGGGGGTCTGGAGCAAGGAGCATACACGGCTGAACCACAGACTTAGGGAGTCTGGAGCAAGGACCATACGAGGCTGAATCCCATGGGGTGGGTGACCTGGTACTTGTTCATTGGAAGCGCCACCTTGATCTCCTGCATCTCGGCTTTCCTTTAAAAATGAAGTCTGATGGGTGCGAGGAAACCTGCACCGTGCGACCTGGGTAACAGGACAGCTGCAGGAAGCTGAGGACTTGTCCCGATGAAGGGTTAGCGCTGGATTCACAAAGGGACTTAAGAGGCTAATGGCCACTTCAGGCACCTCCATCCCAGAACCAAACCCCAGCTCAGCTGCCACCAAACCCTGGAAGCGCCTGAACTTGCTCGGTGCCTCAATTTTCTGAGTAAAAGTTTACGAGGTGTCTGTGTGTGCCCCGAGCACCTGTGCTGCTCCCTCCCTCTAGGCTGCTGGCTGCCTAAGCCCCAGTACGATCCAGGAGCCAGCCTCCGCCTGACTTGCCATGGGGCCCCAAGCCAGTGGGCATGTTCAAAGGACCCGTTCCAGCTTGGGCCCCACAGGCGAGTGCCCACAAACTGGCAGAGAGGAGCAAGCGCTTCCTGGTCACATTTAGCCCAGGGGTTCTGGCACTGACCTGGAAAGTAGGAGACCCCAATTCCAGTCCCCCTTGTAGCTGGGTGGGAGAAGGGGTTTGAACAGGCATCTCCCACCTCTTAGGAGCAGCCTCTCACCACTGAGCTAGGGGAGAGTCTGAGGTGGTGGTGGTGGTGGTGGGGTTCCCTTATTCTCTCCTGTTAACCCTGTTCCAGACTCGGGATAAAGAGTGATTGGAGCAGACAGACTAACTGTCACCTCAGGGCATGATGCAGAGAGATGATTTCTAGCCCCCACCAGTGACTGCTGCTTGGAGAAGTGGGCCCTGGCCCCCACAAGGGGAGAGGCAATTCCTGATTTAGTCCTCAGTGGAGCACAGGATCTGCTCCAAGAGGTGAAGGGAGCTGAACTGCCCAGCAATAGTGCCCACAGTGTAATGACATTTAGTATCCCTGGAGGGGACGTAATACCAGACCAGCCCACAGCAGTATCATTTCACTTCTAAAAGGGGAACCACAAAACCCTGTGGATGCTTGTTGGATGAAAATTGCACAGAGCCGTCACCAGGGTCAAACGTCTCCTAGTATCACGGACACGACTTAAAAACAGCATGAGAGGCTCGGACGAGGGGCTTGTCTCCACTCACAGCGCTGCAGGGAAGACGCTACCTACGCTGACCAGAGAGCTTCTCCCATCAGCGGAGCCAATCCCCCTCCCCAAGGGCGGTAGCTATGGGGACAGGAGAAGCGCTCCCCTCAACGTAGGGCTGTCTACACTGGGGGTGAGGTCAGGATACCGGCATCGCTGGGGGGTGGATTTTTCACACCCTTGAGCAACATCGTTACACCGTCATAAGTCTGTAATGTAGAGCGGGTCTAAGGGCAGGTCTCCACTACCCGCCGGAAACGCAGGTAGCGATCTATCTATTGGGGGTCAATTTATCACGTCTAGTCTAGACACGACAAATCGAACCCTGAGCGCTCTCCCGTCGACTCTGGTACTCCAGCGCCGCGAGAGGTGCAGGCGGAGTGGAGGGGGGAGCGCCGTGAAGATGCCAAGGGAAGTCGACCTGGATACGTCCACTTCAGCTATGCTAGTCTCGTAGCTGAAGTTGCATATCTTAGGTCGATCCCCCCCCACACACACACACACACCCAGTGTAGACCAGGGCTAAGTGTGTACCCCAAATAAAAAAAGACAGGAGGAGGACCAAAAAAATGCTATCCTGGCTAAACAGCAGAGTAATGGAGGTCATTAGAGGCAAAAAGCATCCTTGAAAAACTGGAAGTCTAAACCTAATGAGGAAACTAGGACAGAGCACAAACTCCAGCAAGTAAATTGTAAAGTATAAGGAGGCAGGGCAAGGAAGAGTTTGAGAAGCAACTTCCTAAAGATGCAAAACCTAAAAAAATTAAGTACATCAGAAGTAGGAAAATATAAGGTCCCTCACCAAAGGCTTTTAAGCAAAGGAAGCTGTCATGGGATAAAGGGGAAGGTCCTCTCATGGATCAGTAACTGGTTAAAGTTAGGAAACAACAGGAATAAATGCTCTGTTTTCACACTGGAAAGAGGGAAATAGCTGGGTCCCCTCAGGATAAGAACAGTTATATCCACACACAACTGCTCCTCCCACTCTCGCTTATGCCAGCTCCCCTGATCCCCCTCAGCGACACGGCTGCACACAGAGATACTGGGAGAACGGCAGCGACACTAGGGCCTTTGCTGGCGCACCTCTGTTAGGAGAAATACCCTGAACCAACCTAGTTACGCTGCTAAGACTTTTCCGTGTAGACCAGGCCTCGAACAGACGTTGGAGATTCAACGTTAGCAAGTTATACAATGGGAGCTTTCCCCAAACATCTCAAAGAGTAAACGTCAGGAAGCACTCACCGCACTGGATCTAATGGGGAACCGGCCACCCAGGTCCATTTCCCCCCGGGGGTGTCACTTTAAGGCCAATCCAGATGTAGTTTGCATCTTGTACAACATCTTGTGTGAAATCCTGTGATGTGCAAAGCAGAGGGGGTGGGGAGGAGTGTCCTGTAACATGCCAGAATTCCCGTAGTGATCCCATGAAGTGCCTGCTCTCTCCTTCAGCAGCTCCGCCCATAATGCCAGCAGGAGACCCCACCAGCCCCTGAGTTAGTTCACCCTCTCCCCTGGGTGGGCAGGGTCCAGTGCAGGTAAATGTGGCTCTCTCTATGCAGACATGGTAACACCAGTACCCGTCCTTGGTGGCACAGGGTGAGCTGGCCCTTTAAGGGAGTCCTGGGTTGAGCCTCACCTGTGACTAGGTGCCCCTGGACTCAGAGGCAAAGGTGATGGAAGCAGGCGACCAGGAGCCAGGCCTGGTGGGGCTACAAGGGCAGCCAGTCTGGGCAGGGAGAGATTTGATGGGGTAGGAGGTTTGTGTGAGTAGCTCTATGCAGAAGGGCTCTGCTGAGCTCTCAGACAGAGAGCCTGGGAGTGAAATGCCTACAGGAGCCAGCTGGGCAGTCTGGGGTGGGAAAGCTGTGGGGTTCTTGTTCTGAACTGTATGTTAATAAGCCAGACCCCCAGAAGGGGAGAAAACACCCCAGTGTGGAGTTTGATTCGGGGGCGGGAGGGTAGAGTCAGGCTACACTGGGATTGTAACTAATGACACACGTCTTTCCCCAGCTGGAGTTGGATGAGCCTGTATTTTCTGTTACCATCTCCTCCCAGTTCTGGATCACAAGCATGCGAGAGCTCTTCCCCGAGCAGTCGTCACGGCTCCCAGTCCAGTCTTTACGCTCCTTAGACAGCCAGTAGCACTTGTCCCCATGCAGCAGCCAGTCCCTGGGGCAGAGGTTGCACCCGGATCCCTCTGGAGGGAGAGATGGGAACCGAGGTGTCATTAATTCTGAACCTTCAAACTACAGCTGGATGAAAACTCTTGTTCAAAGTTGTTTTTTAATGGAAAATGCCATTTTGACCCAAATGAAAGGTTTTATTTTGATTGCCATTTTTCATTTTTTGATGGGGGAGAGGACTTAAAATGGAAATACTGGTTTTGAGGGTGGGAGGGAGGATTTCATTCAGTTTTGGAGGGGAAATAAACATTTACTCTTAACAGTTCCCTCCATTTGAAAAGTGGGGGAGGACTTTCACTTTTCTACTTCCTTCAAAGGACATCAAACTGTCATTTCTTTTCACCTTTTTCATGACCTAGGCTTACACTGTATCAGCTCTAGTTCTAGACATTGCTGAAGTTTCCCCTACAGTTGTGTAAAAAGCAGGGCTGTCAATTAATCGCCATTAACTCACGTGATTAACTGAAAAATTAACTGTGATTAAAAAAATTAATTGTGATTAATCACACTGTTAAACAATAGAATACCAATTGAAATTGATTAAATATTTTTGGATGTTTTTCTACATTCGCAAATATATTGATTGCTATTACAACACAGAATACAAAGTGCACAGTGCTCACTTTACATTATTGTTTTTTATTACAAATATTTGCACTGTAAAAATGATAAAAGAAATAGTATTTTTCAATTCACCTCATACAAGTCCTGTAGTGCAATCTCTTTATAGTGAAAGTGTAACTTACAGATGTGGATTTTTTTCTTACATAACTGCACTCAAAAATGAAACAATGTAAAACTTTAGAGCCTACAAGTCCACTCACTCCTACTTCTTGTTCAGCCAATTGCTAAGACAAACAAGTTTTGTTTACATTGACGGGAGATACTGCTGCCCCCTTCTTATTTACAATGTCACCTGAAAATGAGAACAGGCATTCGCATGGCACTTTTGTAGCTGGCATTGCAAGGTATTTATGTGCCAGATATGCTAAACATTCATCTGCCCCTTCATGCTTCTGCCACCATTCCAGAGGACATGCTTCCATGTTGATAATGCTCGTTAAAAAAAATAAATGCGCTAATTAAATTTGTGACTGAACTCCTTGGGGGAGAATTGTATGTCTCCTGTTCTGTTTTACCCACATTCTGCCCTATATTTCATGCTATAACAGTCTCGGATGATGACCCAACACATGTTCATTTTAAGAACACTTTCAAGCAGATTTGACAAAATGCAAAGAAGGTACCAGTGTGAGCTTTCTAAAGATAGATTCAGCACTCAACCCAAGGTTTAAGAATCTGAAGTACCTTCCAAAATCTGATCAGGATGGGGCGTTGTAGCCAGACAGACAGCCCCCCTCCCCCCCCCCCTCAGACCAGCATTGCTGGAAACACAGGAGGAAGCCGGATCAGGGCACTTAACATATATTCCAGCATAGCCTTTGAAGCTGTGAAAAGCACAGGTGTGCTGCTACAATGTGCCTCTGGGAACATATACAAGGATTAAGCTCACAGCAGGCAGAGGCCCTGTGACAGACATGGCTCTTAGCCCCTACTAAATAGTGTGATGCACACACACCAACATCCTACGTGGGAAAATATTTACCCTGATAAAAGAAATGTACAGTAGTCAACACTTATTGTTTCTCTCCCTTGCAAGTGTAAACTACTCTTGCGAAAGCTGGCATCACCCAGACAGACCAGCCTCAATTTGGCATAAGAAAGGAGAAAGAGAATAAAGGAGTACAGAGGTATAAGTAGGGGACCTACAGCACCATGATTTTTGAGTGCTTTTCACTATCTATCTGCTGGTCAGATAAGTGACAGCCTTCCAAGGCTTCTGCAGCTAAGAGGGTCCCTAAGCCTTGTCCCTTATTCGTCTTTCCGCGGAATTGAGTGACCGATCCTGGCTTGGCACCGCTGGAATCGAGAGATGCAAGGAGGGTAAGAAGCACCCACACCTGATCTCCTATCTTTAGTGTACACATATTTTGAAATAGAGCTCTATACTTTGTTTTCTTTCTTTGGGATTGTGGCTTCAGTTTTGTAACTTGTTTGTGTGTGTAACATCTCTACATTTAAATAAGTAGGCACTAGCAATTTTGTAACCACATGATTAGAATCTAGCTTAATAAATTTTGGTAACCATTTGTGCATAAGCCTGACTTGTTTTCTCTGGTTTACTGCAAAGCAGCCAACACAATTAAAGAACCTCAGCCGTTTTGGCTCTAAAGCCTGGCCATTAGGTGAGAGTACTAAGAGCCTAGCGTTGAGTTGTGCCGCCTCCACGGGGCAAACTCTTGGGGCACCTGTCAGTCAACCCTGGCTGCCCACTGCGAAGGAGCTCTGAGCTCTAGCAGTTAAAGTCACGGGTGTGGAGAGGCTCTTAGTGCTGCCATTGGGGCACCTGTCAGTCAGTATTGACTGCCCGCTGCGAAGGAGCTCTGAGCTCTAGCAGTTAAAGTCACGGGTGGTTAGGACCTTGGGGCATCCGTCAGCCTAGCCCGGGCTGCCCGCCGCGAAGGGACAGTGCGTCCTAGCGGTTAAAGTCACGGATGGTATAAACGGGCATAGCTGGCACCTCACCAAACATCCTTGGCCATCGGCTAACAGGCGTGGAGCATGCTGTCAGATGTCTTCAAAGAGCAACACTCTGATACGGAAACTACAGAACCCAAACCACCAAAAAAGAAAATCAACCCTCTGCTGGTGGCATCTGATTCAGATGATGAAAATGAACATGCCTCAGTCCGCTCTGCCATGGATCGTTATCGAGCAGAACCTGTCATCAGCATGGACGCATGGCCTCTGGAATGGTGGTTTAAGCATGGAGTGACATATGAATCTTTAGCGCATCTGGCACATAAATATCTTGTGATGCCGGCTACAACAGTGCCATGCAAACGTCTGTTCCCACTTTCAGGTCATATTGTAAATAAGAAGTGGGCAACATTATCTCCTGCAAATTGTAACCAAACTTGTTTGTCTGAGCGATTGGCTGAAGTAGGACTGAGTGGACTTGTAGGCTTGAAAGTTTTACATTGTTTTATTTTTGAATGCAGTTATTTTTTGTACATAATGCTACATTTGTAAGTTCAACTTTCATGATAAAGAGATTGCACTCCAGTACTTGTATTAGGTGAATTGAAATATTCTCTTTCTTTTGTTTTTTACAGTGCAAATATTTGTAACCAAAAATATAAAGTGAGCACCGTACGCTTTGTATTCTGTTGTAATTGAAATCAATATATTTGAAAATGTAGAAACCATCCAAAAATATTTAAATAAACGATAGTCTCTTTTTGTTTAAGAGTGCGATTAAGCGCGATTATTTTTTTTAATCGCTTGCCAGCCCTAGTAAAAAGCCTTCAGGCCCAATGTACTAGTGAGGGCTTTTCTCAGGGTCAGCACTCAAACAGCCGGGCATGCTGTAGGTCAGGAAAGCAAGGTGCTGGGAGGCCAGAGAGGAGAGAATTCACTCAAAGTCTTTACACGGAGTTGCTCTCTTACGAATGATCTGCTCTAACTCAGGCACAAGTTCTGGGCTCGATGTAGGAATCACTGGCTGGGAGGAATCTCTGGCTTGGTGCATTCAAATGTACCTAGGGAGGTGGTAGAATCTCCTTCCTTAGAAGATTTTAAAGTCAGGCTTGACAAAGCCCTGGCTGTGATGATTTAGTTGGGGATTGGTCCTGCTTGAGCAGGGGGTTAGACTAGATGACCTCCTGAGGTCCCTTCCAACCCTGATATTCTATGATTCTATGATTCAGAGACTCAACCTGGCCGCTGGGGGCGCTGTTACCTCTGCTGGTGTCAGGATTCAGCTGGGAGTTAAAAGCAAGGTCCCATTATGGTTGTTACAAATCCTATGGCTCCTCTTTAATGGGGGAGACCTGAGTCGGTTCAAATGACAGTTCAGGAGACTACAATTTGCCTCCCTCAAATGCCCTGTGAAATTCCAATAGGCGAGTGGATTCTGCTTCAACCATTCCCCTAAGACATCGTCTGCCCGTGTTGCGTGCTGCTGAACAGTTGTGGAGTTTCACCCCAGAGGTGGCTGCATGTCAGTAGTGGGGGGAAAGGAGTCCCATAAGTACGGCATGGTTGGTAAAGCCCTTTGGGATCCAATCTCTCGATCAGTTGTATTCTTTATTACACTATTGTTATGATTGTCTGTGCTCGAGCAATGGGAATTCCTCTTCCCACTAGAGGTCACGGCTGCTCCTCTGCACAAGCGACTGAGAATTACTTATTGTGCTTCGCCTGCACACTCCCTGGGGAAAGAATTGTCTTTTTGTGATGTGTTTTTTATGGCATCTGGCACAATGGGGCTTCCATCCCTGAGGCAGGACTGCAGTGGAAAGAAATAGGGTAGAGCTGAGAGGTCCCTGTCCTGGATCGGGTTAGGGGTTGGTCTGGGGATGCTGCGCACAGATAGAAGACAATCTCTGCCACAAAGAGCTCCCAGCCTGAACATCTGATGTGAAATGGGTAGAGAGAAAGAGGAGGACGGCAACAAGGCAAGAGAGAGACCAGCCGGGTAATTCCTGTTCCTGGACTAACTTCCAGTGGTGGAAGATACAAACTGGGAGCTCCACAGACCTCATCTTCAGGGCTGGGGGAGGACATCAGAGGAAACCCAAAGAAGAGCTCTGTGGCGCTCCAGAGTTTGTACCTTTCACCACCAGAAGTTGGTCCAAGAAAAGCTATCAGCTCTCCGCCTTGTCTCAATCACATTCTGGGACCAGCCCGGCCACAACACCCCTGCCCCCAAGAAGGGAGAGGAACCCGGCCATCGGGGTACAGACAAAGGCAGCCACAGCCTGGGTCTTGCACCCACCACCTGGGAGACATGAAGTGAAAGAAGACGGGGGTGACAGCGCATCACAACGGCACCCAGAGCATTCAAGCAGATTTAAAGGTGTCTTTCCCCCCGCCCCCCCCTCAACTTAAACATCACCCTGGTGGCGGAACATTGTTCTCCCACTGTAGTTACGAGCAGAGCGAGCCCGCCCGCCCCAGCCAGGCCAATGCAGGGTCAGACACCGTCTGCCCTTCACCCGGAGAGCTCCCCGGCCACACGGCCTGTTCGCAGCTCCTGCTCGCAGCCCCCGAGGGGCGAGCACAGCTGTCGGGTTGCTCAGGGGTGAGCTTCTCTCGCGAAGGCTCCTGCAAAGACCCCAGCTACCCTGTCCCTCAGGAGCCTGCCCCCCCCAGCTGCCGTAACACCCCCGCCCCCAGCCATGAGCATGGGACCCCAGAGGTTGGAGGGACCAGGGCAGGAGGCCAAGCGATGCGCGCCGCGCTCTGGGCCAGGCTCCTCGGGAAGGGAGAAGTGACGTCTGCACACGGGGTTGATTTGTCCCCCGAAGGGAGGATTTCCCAGAGAACAGGAGCCCTTTCTGAAAGGCAGGACGTCTCGCCGACTTGGGAGCAATTCTGGGTTTTTTACTGGGTTTTCTGGCACGTCTAAAAGCTACTGTTCATTTCCTGGAAACCCCCCCGCCCCCAATCTCCCCTTAACCCAACACCTCACTTTGGGGGAAACAAAAATATTCAATCTCAGTTTGTGGCTGAAGAATGGACACACAATTCAACAGCGGCTGCAGTACAAATCATATGTCATCCACAGACACTGCGGGGCACTGCAGCCTGCCTGTGGGGGCTGTAACAATAATCACAGGGCTGTGATGACACTGGGATCTTCAGAATAACCCCCCGTCTCCACCCTAACCCCAGTCCCTCCATTGCAGAGCGGGGGTGGGAGTCAGGTTCCCAGGGCACTGCTCTGGAGGAAGATCACAGCTTACCTCCTCCAGGGACTCCATGGCTGCAGCAGCCTTTGCAAGGCAGGTCCCTGCTCCATCTCCCCCTCTCTGTGCATTAGCTGAAGGGGGGAACCCCAACTCCCCCCTTCACACACATCATGTCTTCCCCCAAGGCTCGGGCAAGGGAAAGCGCCCAAAAAAGCCAGCCACGAGGAGAATGAAACTACACAGCACGGGGGAGATCATACACCTTATTAGCATATTGCTTCTGATTGGACAAGGGGCGGGAGCCCCGGAGGGGGAGGAGGGTCCACTTGCTCTGGCCCAGGGCCCCAGGAAACCCTCGTCCGCCTCTGCTCATCTCGCTATTGGCCTAGTTTTACCAGGGGCTGCCTAAAAGCACTGGTGACATCAGTGCAAACCAACATTCCAGACAGTGACGTCTTCATCTTGCTCTATGGAGTGTACACCGACATGTACATTTCCAGCTGATTTCTTTTATAATTATATGGTAACAAGGAGAGAGTCAGCAATTTTTCCATAATAGTGGCTGTGTGACTCTTTTGTATTTTTATGTCCGGCTTTGTAAGCGAATGGTTTTTAAGTGAGGTGTAACTTGGGGTCTGTAAATCAGACTCCTGAAAGGGGTACAATAGTATGGAAAAGTTGAGAGCCACTGCAATCCTTGGGCGAGCAGGGGCAGAGACTGGTGGGACGGGGGGACAAGGGGCAAAGAAGGGCCTCTCTGCCCCGGGCACAGACTGGGGGAGGGTTGGAACTGTGACAGAGTGGGAATTTTCTGTACTATTTTGTATGAATACTATGTGCCTCAGTTTCCCCTATGTGCTGCATGGTTAAGTAGGTGGTGGGAAAAGGTTGTTTATCCTTTGTAGAGACCCAGAGATACAGACGTGGCCGACGCCTAGATGCCTGGGCCCTGGGGCCCCAGGGCCCCATGCCCATGGAGACCCCCAGAAGACAATGGCCACTCCAATTGCCCAGACATTTGGCATCCAGCAACTAACGATCATGGATGGCCCACCCTCTGCAGGAAGCCAGTGGGATGGGACCAGCTGGAGAACAAAGGGCTGAGGAGGAAGGCCAGGGGACAAGGTTTGCCCAGGAACAAAAAGAAAGGGCTGAAGAGGAGCCACGTTGGGGGTTGTTCAGTGTGGGGCCACTGGAATCGGGGATGCTCTCCTGAACTGGGACAACAAAGGGGTCAAAGGGCTCTCGGTTGACGCGGATGGACCATGCCAGAACTCTCTGTTCGAACCAAGGACTCTCTACGCTGTGTTCCAGACAGCTAATAAACCCTCCTGCTTTTACAACAGTGGCTGAGAGCCACATCAGTTTAAGGAAGTTGGGGGTACATTGCTCCCCTTGGGGGTACAAGTCTCCCTGATGTAAGGCGACTGTTGTCCACTTCCTAAAACTCAGTGGGGGTGTTTGGGTTAGCTAGCTCCCAGTGCCAAAAGGAAGGGGAAGGGTCAATGGGAAATCAGGACCCTGAGACTGCCAGTCCCCAGGAACAATGGGGAGAGGTCAGTGTGCCAGGTCAGCCTGATTGACAGGGTGGGCAGGTTACTCAGGGAGTCAGGAGGCCAGGGGGGTCCCATCCTCTGTGTGAGCCAGAATTGCCTGGGTCAGAGAGAGAGGGGCCGAGCTAAGGAGAAAGCAGGGGTCCAAACTGAGCTGGGGAACAGGGTCATGCCAGACAGGGGGGCCAGAAAAGCAGCCCAGGAAGCACGTCAGTGCTGGGAACAGAGCCAAGAAGCAGCCAGCCACAAACCCAAGGGAACAAAGTTTCCCTGGAAAATTGTGGAATGTAACTATCACTTGCCATTCATTCTCAACTCTGCCACACGCTTCTCTCCGGAATGGGGCCTCAGAGAGACAGCCCCATAGACATCTGGGGGCAGGGAGAGACCCAGGGGTGCAGGGAAAATGGGGGTAGGATGGAGGGAGCTGGAGAAAAGTAGAGATACATGGGGGGGGTGTTATGTGTTGGGACAGGGACTGACCAACTCTCAGTACATGCTGGGGGGGGTGCTGGGGTGCCATTTCAGATGGGGGGGCAACTTTAACAGGTACTACTTAGGCATCTGAAAAATCTAGGGTTTTTTTTGCAGATAATTTGGAAATTAGCTGACAGGAGCACTGTATCTAATTCCTATGTAACTGTAACCCTTCTGCACGTCAGAGTTAGTAGCAACAAGGGCCAGGTTGAGTATCTAGGGGTTTCAATAACGCAATACAAAACCAGCTCGAGCCCCCACCCAGAGACCTGGGAGAATTACAAACCACCCCCGGGAGCCTCCAAGAGGCAATACTTCCCCTCTCGCAAGCACAGAGTCTGAGAGTAGCAAAAGCCTTTTAATAAAGGAGGGAAACAATGCGGCATTATGCTGGGGAAACACCACCCACGGGATTCATAACACAACCCATGAGCAAAAGACCCACCCCCAAGTAAATCTGGCAGGGTCCTTTTCCCCTCACGGTCTTGAGCCAGTGAGAAACGTGCAACCCACACCGGGCTTGTTGGGGGAGCTCCGGGACACTGGGGGGCAGGGGCTGGAACCCCCCCTCAAGAGCCCCCCCCGCCGGAACCCCGACTCATGGGCTGGGCATTGCCGTTTGGCGACCGCTTCCCCTAAGGGGCCCCCTCCCCCTCTTCGAGCTGGGTGGGGCCTCTGTCTCCCCTCTCCCCTCCCCTTCCCCCTCTCTGGGCTGGGAGGGCGGGGGGGGCCCTCTGTCCCTCGCCTCTAATTCCCAGGTTCCTGATGCTTGAGTTTTGCTGATGCCCACGTTCTGGAAGGGAAGGAGCTGTCCCTGCCCGGCAAGCCAGACCTCTGCCTGCATGAAGTCTCTGCTGTTTAACTGATTTCAGATTCCTGCCCCTGGTTGGAGCTGAATTCACACTGCTGCGGGGTGGCGGGGGGGACAGTCTCTCAGAGCCCCACAAGTCTTGTCCATCCCAGCAGCCTTTCAACCCTCTGGCTTTCTGTCTGTGCATGCTCAGTGTAGTCCAGGGGTCCTCAAACTGGGGGTCATGAGCTGTCAACCTCCACCCTCAAACCCTGCTTCATCCACAGCCATTATAACACTGTTAAATATATTAAAGTGGTTTTTAATTTATAACGGGGGGTTGCATTCAGAGGCTTGCTGTGTGGAAGGGGTCACCAGGACAAAAGTTTGAGAACCACTGAAATGGTTCAATTAATTTTTTTTTTTCGGAAAAATTGGGTGTTTGATTCAAGGCAACCTTTTGTGGAAAGTGTCGACTTTAATAAAAAACATTCACTGTCTTCTTGGAAAATTCAAAAACCAAAAATTGTTCTGTTTTCAATCATTCTGGACTAATTTTTTCTGATTCTGGTAGAAGATTTTTGCGGGGTTGGCCATTTTTGTCAGAAGTTTTTCTTGTTCTAGCCCTCCTGGATGGGGAGAAAAGCTTGAAAAGGTGACCCCTAAAGGCTCCACCACCAGGAGATCAAGAACAGAACCCACAGTTGTTTTCAAAATCTCATCTTGTTTAAGCCAATCTGATGGTTTTGGGGGGCTCTGACTTGTGATTTTTGGTCACTGGGGGTTGGCCACGTGGGCTAGAACCAGCTTGGCCAGGATCCAGATGTTAACCCCAGTGTAGAGGGCCCTGACAGTGGCCCAAACCCAGCAGCTGTGGGGGACAGGAGAGAGATTTGATGTGTTCCCTGAGGTTCAAATTAGCAAGAGAAGCAGCCGGGGAGACGCATTCTAAACTGGGGGATCAGTGACATTCAGGGTGAGGCAACATTGAAAATACTCTGCAGTGTTACAGTTACTTTGCTCTGACACTCTCAGCCCTGGTGGAGCAGAGCCCCCGGCCCTTCCCTGAACACACCCACAGATACCCCTGCTATGGGGGTCCAGAACTAGGAGCGGGGGCAGGGGGACCCCTGGGCACCAACTCCTCACCACACTCTCCTCTCCCTGTTCTCTCTCTCTCTTTCCAGATCCAGCCAGCTGGAGCGGGGTGGAAGCTCCTCCCGCCCCACAGGGACCCCTTGCTGCAGCTGTCTTGAGTAAGTGTTGGGGAGCGAACCCCTCTGCCAGGCCGGGATCTCGGTGTCTGGGGTGGGGGGTGGGGGGATTTCCTGCGGGGTGTTTCTGTTCTGTGCGCTCACAGCCCCGCTTTCCTCTCTCTGTTAAATCTCCTGAGGTGGGATCCACCTTCCACCCCTCCTCTGACCTGCCTGTGCCCCTCTCCTCTCTCTGCCAGGCCCCTGCCTTCGCTTGGAGCTCTCGCCGGGGAGGAGCTGCTGCTGCTGACTCTGCTCTGAGCTCTGCCTGAGGCTGGGGGAGATGCACTCGGCCCCTGGAGGGGTCAGGAACCGAAGGTAGAGAGCATCTTGCAGGGGTTCCTGTTTCAAACGGATCGCTGCACCCAGGGCCTGTTGCACTGGGAGAGCCATCGAGGGCCTGATTCTGGGAGCTGCCTCCTCTGAGAATCGGCCCAGAGACGCCTGGGAACTAGTTCATGGTTTGAGATTGTCTAGCTCGGCATTTGTCCAACTGGGAGTCCTGACCCAAAAGGGGGTTGCAAGGCTTTGGAGGGGGAGGGGGGGTCAAGAGATCACAAAAAATATTCTCAGGGGAGGGGGGCAGGAGGGGAAGAGGGCTACAACAGCTGCCCCTCTCCAGCTGCCCAGCTCTGAGGCCAGTGCCCCGCCCGTAGCAGCCCAGAAGTAAGGGTGGCAATACCATGTGTATGTTTCTATGAGTCCGTACAGTAACTTGCTATGACTGTTTGGGGGTCGGGGGTTGTCATAGCCTTTCAAAATGGGGCCAGCAAAACCAAAAGTTTGAGAAGCCCGGGTCTAGCTTATTCTGATACCTGTTGCTCCCAGCCTTCCCCCAGCTGGTTTTATAGAGCTGGTGAGGCTCTTCCTCCCCATCTAGTGTCCGATGATAGTAAAGCAAGAGGGAAAAAAGTGATCCAGGCAACTACAGACCCATTCATCTAAGCAAAAAGAAAAGGAGGACTTGTGGCATCTTAGAGACTAACCAATTTAGTTGAGCATAAGCTTTTGTGAGCTACAGCTCACTTCATTGGATGCATTCAGTGGAAAATACAGTGAGGAGATTTATATACACACAGAACGTGAAAAAATGGGTGTTCTCATACACACTCACTTCAGATGAGCTATTACCAGCAGGAGAGTGGAAAGGGGGAAAGAAAACCGTTTGTAGTGATAATCAAGGTGGGCCATTTCACTCTCACAAATCTTGGGAGATAGGCCAGTCCTTGACTACAGACAGCCCCCCAACCTGAAGCAAATACTCACCAGCAACCACACACCACACAACAGAACCACTAACCCAGGAACCTATCCTTGCAACAAAGCCCATTGCCAACTGTGTCCACATATCTATTCAGGGGACACCATCATAGGGCCTAATCACATCAGCCACACTATCAGAGGCTCGTTCACCTACACATCTACCAATGTGATATATGCCATCATGTGCCAGCAATGCCCCCTGCCATGTACATTGGCCAAACTGGACAGTCTCTACGTAAAAGAATAAATGGACACAAATCAGATGTCAAGAATTATAACATTCATAAACCAGTCGGAGAACACTTCAATCTCTCTGGTCACTCGATCTCTGACCTAAAAGTTGCTATATTACAAGAAAATGACTTCAAAAACAGACTCCAACTAGAGACTGCTGAATTGGAGCTAATTTGCAAACTGCATACAATTAATTTAGGCTTGAATAAAGACTGGGAATGGATGAGTCATTAGACAAAGTAAAACTATTTCCCCATGTTTATTCCCCCACCCCCACCCCCCACTATTCCTCAGAAGTTCTTGTTAACTGCTGGAAATAGCCCACCTTGATTATCACTACAAAAGGTTTTCTTCCCCCCCCGCCCCCCGCTGGTAATAGCTCATCTGAAGTGAGTGTGTATGAGAACACCCATTTTTTCAAGTTCTGTGTGTATATATATGTGTGTATATTACACGGTATGCATCCAATGAAGTGAGCTGTAGCTCACGAAAGCTCATGCTCGAATAAATTGGTTAGTCTCTAAGGTGCCAAAAGTACTCCTTTTCTTTTTGCGAATACAGACTAACATGGCTGTTACTCTGAAACCTGTATAAATCTTCTCACTGTATTTTCCACTGAATGCATCCGATGAAGTGAAGTGAAGTCCATCCAACTATACCCTTAGCCCAGCAGAAGAATCTGTCCTATCTCGGGGCCTCTCCTTCTGCCCCTGCACTTATTCCCTTCACCTGGGGATAGGTTCAGTTGAGCTACTACCCTTTCATAGCCATCTCAACCTGGGACAGCCTGAAACTGGAAACCTGTGCTCGAACAGTAACTGTTTGCTATGAAAGGTGCTGAAGACACAATGGAAGAGGAAATCCTTTGGACTGGATTGAAATTATTCCAAAGGAAAGTGAACGAGGGAAAATGTCCAGCGTTACCCTCCTAGCGAAAAAAAAGAATTAAGGTCAGAAAGGACCATTCTGTCCATCTTCTGTGCAACACAGGCCCTAGAACGTCACCGAGTACTTCCTCCAGAAAACCTACGACATGGGACTGAGCCAGAGCACGTCTTCTGGAAAGACATCTCCATGCATTCGAGCCAGCTGGTCAGAAACAATCTTTCTTCTGCAGTGACGTGAAGTTAAAGGACATGGAGACGAAGAAAATCTCGACTCGGGTTGTTGCTGGAGCTGAAACAGAGAGGCCAGGACAAACACGGCTAGGGCCCAGGACTGACTATCAGCAGATCTGCCGTTTTCTATTCCTGGCTTTTTGACCATGAGCGAATCTCTTTGCTTCTCTGTGCCTCAGATTCCATCACTATAAAATAAAGCTAATCAAGGTTATGTTTTTTTCTCTCCTCTTTTTCAAGGCGGGACACTTAGAAACATTTGGGGCCTGTCTACGCTACCAGACCAGAGTGTATTTGTAAGCTGATGACCCCCACATGTTGTTCAGAAGCTATGGATGACACAAGCTCCTAAGGTTGTTCTGTGCTTAGCCCCTATGGCACAGCTGGGCTGGGCGGCCTTTTCTCTCTGTGCTGTGTGGAGCAGGTTCTGGGCACTAGGAATATGAAGAGGCTGTCGGGGACTAATTCTTGAAAATAAATATCAATGAACTGCAACCCAAATAATAAATCACTGCTGCTAACATTGTTGGGTGATAAAATAGTAGCAGAGTGGTAATTAATGATGAGGACAGGGCAGTGACACAGAGCAATCCCTTGAGACGCTGGACCCATTCAAAGAAAACAAGTTGGAAAATAACCAAAGGAAGGGTCCTATAGCTAGCAACAAAGCAAGCAGGCCACACCTACAGAATGGGGAAGTGTATCCAGGAAAGCATTGACTGTGAAGAGGATTTCGGGGCCATGCTGGGCAAGTCATTCAACATGAGCACCCAGGGTGATGCTGTGGTGAACAGGGCTAAAGCCATCATTAGATGTATGAAAAGAGCAGTGAGGCACATAGGGAGGTGACACACCATGCGGAAGACTGATCATGGAATACTGCATCCAGTTTTGGCTTCCACCTTTGAAAAAAGATTTTGAAATATTGGAGATGGGGCAGCAAAAGCAATGAAACATTTCGAGGGCTGGAGAAAAATGCCTGCTCGTGAGCCATTGAAAAAGCTCAGCCTGTTTAGATGATAAAAAAGATCGGGAGGTGACGTCATTGAAGTGTTGAAGTGACATCATGGAGAGAAAATATGGGGAATTAAAGGGCTCATTAATCTAGCAGAGAAAAGCATAACAAGACCCAGTGGCTGGAAACTCAAAAGAGACCAATTCGTATTCGAAAGAGGGCACACATATTCAACCGTGAGGATGAGTCACCAAAGGAACAAACTAGAAAGGGAAGTGGTGGGAATTCCCCACCTCTTGATGTCTTCTAATGAAGACGAGATGCCTTTCTGGAACGTGTGTAGTCAAAAACTAGCTCCTATGCTCTACAGAAAGCATGTGATATGCAGGGGGTCAGATGACATGCTCTAATTGTCTCTTCTGTCCATAAAGTCTGCTAATTTATGAAAAACTGAGCATAGCATGGGGAGAAGCCTCTGATGTTTTACTGTGTGGTTGGTGTCATCCCCACAAGGAAGAGTCATTGAGTGGGGAATCCAGGGGAAGCAGCTGAAACATCCAGTGTGGCTGGACAGGGGCAGAACATCAGCACTGCAGGGGAGGGGTGGGTGTGGCAGTGATATCACAAGGGCCTTTGGCAGGACTTCAGCCTATTGGACAAAGGTGGTGGGGAGGCGATGATCTCACAGAGAGATCTTGACAACAGCCAGGCAGGACAGGGGTGCAGGAGAGGGGCAACCTCAGAGATCCCAGTGGCTTTGCTTCAGCACGTCTCCTTCTCGAGGTCTCTCCTGGAGGACTGAGAGAGCATTCACTTGCACGTACGTGAGCACAAGGAGGACCCTCTTCGGAGTTTTCTCCTTTTCTTTTTGTGGTTTTGCTAGAAAACAGACGTCCCTGTATAGAAGGTAAGAGCCTCGGAGAGCCTTGGAACCTGTTCAGTCTGATCCATGAGGTGGTGGCTGATTTTTAGGAAAGGAAAACACTAGATTGTGGGGGCAGCATTTTATTTCCGACCTAGGACTTTGTCCCTTAGAATTACTGGGGACATTGGGGTTTCTCCTTTTTGTTTTCCCTTTTCCTCTGTCCCTCCTACCTTTCTCTTCTTGCTTCCTTTGTCCTTTTCCTCTGCTCTCCTCCCACCACCAGGAGCTCTCTGTGTGGAGCGGGGGCCGGGGGGCCGGGGGGGGGTTGTGGGAGGCCCTCACAGAGAGGTGAGACTGGACTAGTGCTCCGAGAGTGATCCCCTCGGTGGTGACCAGGGCCATTCTTCGGGCCATTTGATGTGAACTCTTAGCCTCCCACCCTTCAAAGTCCCAACCTTGATTGGCTGAGGACGGGGGTATTAACAGGGAGGAAACTCTGGTCTTTGTTGTTCTCTTTTATGACCAAGCAAATAAGTCACAACCAGTTAGATGTTGGACCAATGTGGATGCTGCTCTCCATTCATTATCTCGGAGCAGTTCATGATCCTCTCGAACATTCCAATTCTTCTGAAGTAATTGCTGAATAATTACTATGAACAATTGTTGGTCTGTAGCTTATTTGAGAGCAACTCTGCTACTGACTGGCTCCATCAGCTAAGACAAGTCACTGCTCCTTTCTCAGCCTTCGTTTCTCCTTCTGTCAAGTACAAATAACAATCCTCTCCCACCTACCTCGCCATGGGTGGATGCTAGGGATCCACTGAAGAGTGTCACTCGGAGCAGTGCAGACTAGGGGGTGTCCTATCACACTGAGCCATAGCAGATTATGACCTAATATTCGATTTGATTTGTCTTTTATTGTTTTGAAATTGTGAAGAGCAGCAACTACTTAGCTCAGACTGAAGCATCTCATCAAATTTTCTAGAGCACAGTGTCTCCCCTTTGTGTACGATGAGACAGTATAATGCACTATGATAAACAGGAGATGCTCTTCTTTTGCAAACAAATATTTTTGCAAAGAATTTTCATCCTACTTGTTACGATTTCAAGAAACAAAGTGGTTTCATCTGAATGGATTTTCTGACAGAAAACGGTTTCCATGAAAATGTTCACACCTTATTTCCTGGGCTTTATCCCTGCCTCCGGGGGGTTGTTGTCTGTTAGTTAGAAGAGGAGTTAGGACTGTTGTCTTCTCTTTCTGGCTCCGTCACCACTTTGCTGTGTGACACCTTGGGTAGGTCCAACAGGAACAGGGTCAATTCTCTAACTCCAGGCAGCAGGGAGCCTGGGTGAAATAAGGGATGTTAAGGCCGTCTGCAAAGGAGAAAGGGATGTTTCCAGGTGTTGAATGTCAAGAATTCTAAACTTTGCTAAAATGGCTAGTCCAGAGAAACAAGAACTAGTAGGGGCCAAACTTTAACCATTGTCTTTTTTAAAGCCCATTCAGGGATGTGAGTCCCAGAGAGCCTAGAGAGGGGGAGCAACTTGCCCAAAGTCCCACAGATCAAGAGGCAGCAGTGGAAGCAGGAGTGACACCCCCTCTCAAAGGCAGGGGGACCAGACATTAGGGCCTGGTTGCAATTGCCAGCTGTGGGAGGGAGTGTGCGGCAGTGGTTGGTGAAGGGGTCCATCCATGGCTCTGACACTCAGTGTGACCCTGAGCTGGTAGCTGAGGCCCGTTTGCCTAGAGTAGGGTTGGAGTCCCATTGCTACAGCCCAGCGGGGTTGAGAGGCTCCAGGAAGGTGTGTAAAGTGCTGGGATGTCAGGATCCTGGAGGCGCTGTCACCTCCACCCTAGGGCAGTGTTCTGCACCCCCCTGCTGCTGGCTGAGTTTCTCCGTCCCTTGGCAATAAGACAAATTCTTGTTTTTACAGCCAGTCGATCGCCCTCGTGTCATCACCCTGCCTGCTGGCTGGGCAGGGTAACTCCTGAGGTCACTACCCTCTCCAGCCTGCCTTGGGCTTGGAGAGTGAGGAGGAGGGCGAGGGACGTCTGCTGACCCTGAACATCCGCCATCCATCATCCCATCACTGAGAGCAAGTGAGTGGCATTCGGGTTCCTCGGTGTCTTCCCCTGTCTGTGTGGGGAGAGGCAGAAACAGGGGAAGAGACTATCTCCAAAGGGGGATTTCATTTGCAAACAGCCCCCAAGAGCCCCTCATTCTTAGGCCAGGGAGGGGCTTCTCCAGAGCTGTCTCCAGTGTGTTTGGAAAGGTTCCAGCAATGGGGCTCGCAGCCCTTCCCTTGTGGGACACTGTTCCCCAAGCTGACAGTCTCTGAGCTGGGCCAGACCCTGTGAGCTGTTGAGCCTGGAAATCAATGGGGAACGAGGAGGGCCCTGGTCTTCCTGTGCCTAGGGTCTCTGTGACTTTCACATGGGGAATGGTTTCGCAGGAGAAGTCCGGGCTCCTGGGTTCTGTTCCTTCTCTAGCCTGGGCGGGAGAGTGGCCTGGGATGACAGGAGGGGGCTGCTTGTCCAGAGTAACAGATGGTCTTTGGGACTGACCCCCTTGCTGGAAAAGGATGAGACTTTCTGGCTATTGCAGCAGCAGGGATTACGAGGGGGAACGTTGGGAGCAGATCATGCAATGAACTCCTGCCCGTGTGTGTAGATGGCACTCCCTGCACTCCTGTGGGGGTAGAGGGGGCGGCTGTGGTTGGAGCAGGGAGGAGGAGGGACGGAAAAGGCCCAGGAGTGAAAGGCTGCCTTGAGCCAGACTCACCCTGCTCCCCGCTCGGTTCCAGGATGGCCAGGCTCCTGCGGATGTTGCGGAGGAAGGCTCTGCAGGTGGCCCCAGAGCCTGAGGGAAGCAGCTGCCATCTTCCCAAGGGGCAGAGCAAGCCCTGCGTCCCCGCTGGCGGGGAAGCAGCTCCCATCCAGGCCAGATGGCGGAAGTGCCCGGCCTTCTGGAAAAGGACCCCGGCTCCCGGCGCAGGCGCCGAGCTGGGAGAGGCCCCGACCAGGCCCCAGTGGAGCTGGCCCAGGCTGCGGTTTGGCAGACAGGACCCAGCCCAGGAGGGGCGCCGGGCAGGGTGGCTTTGGGGCTTGTTGTGTGGGCAGCAGCGGCCCCAGGAGCCCAGCCCTCCTTCCCATCAGGAGGCCTCGCCCTGCCCGCTCTCTGAGGCCCTTCCAGCCCCCGCCGGCCAGGAGGGGAAAGGTCCCTGTCCCAGCACCGGCAGCTCAACCTGGGACAGCGGCAGCACCTGGGCCTCTGGCAGCAGCCAGGCCGATGGAGGCCACTGCTTTGTTCCAGGTGAGAAGCCAGGCTGGGCTGAGGGAGGGCTGAGGACGGGATGTGAACACCCTGGGCCCAGATGCCCAGGGATACGGGGCGGGGTCCCCAGCCCAGGTGTCTGGCCTAAGCTGCGCAAACCACACGGACAGCAGCAGCCGTCACACAGCTGCCCCTTCTGCACGGGGACCTGGGGGTGGGGGCGTGAAGAGCTGCTGCCAGTTGGTCCTTGCTGCTCCGGGCAGGGGGAACAGGCACCTCCCCTGGAGTCCTGGGCAGGGGAGGGGGGCTCTGCTCTGGGCTTCGGCAGCTGTCGGGGGCTGAAGGCATCCCTGAGAGGAAGGTTTGGGGCCCCATCTGCCCTGGGGGCCTGAGGTGGGAAGGGGGGTCTTGAATCCTGCTCTGCCCACCACGCCCCTGTCCTTCCCGCCCTGGTGCAGGGACCTCCCTGGATTCGGAGCAGGAGGAAGGGGTGGACGTGGCCAAAGATGAAGCTGCTCTCAAGGTCATCCGAGAGCAGCTCCAGTGCAGAGATAAGGTGCAAATGTGTCTCACCTGGGCTGGAACCAAGATTGCCCTGTCTCTTCCCAGCATCCCCACCCCCTGCCAAGGGTCTTGTCCCTCCTGATCCACCAACCCTAATGGGACCCTTTTACATCCATGATGTGGGACCCCCAGATGGGGGTGTTTGTCCCACAACAGCCGAGGACGTCTCCCCCAACAGGCACTGTCCCAGTTCCTGATCCTGCTTGCATAGGAGTGGTGGGGGATTTGGACAATCGGCGGGTCCCCACAATCTCCCATTGAGGCCTGAGCCCTGGAGGTGGTGTGGGTGGGGCAGGAAGGTCCCTCGCTAACAGGTTCTCTCTCACTATACCCCACTCCTGGTGGGTCCAGGATGAGGGGCAGCAGCTCCTGTTCCTTCAGGCCATCTACCCCGCATGTCTGGCTGCACAGGACAGAGGGGAGGACACGCTGGAGCCGCGCTGCTGCAAGGCGGCTGTGGTGAAGAGGATCGTGGTGAGTGAGACACGCCATACGGCAGCTGGCGAGAGGAGAGAGACATGGGATTGACAAGGGTATGGCCAGGCTAATGGGTGGGGGCTGGGTACTGTTGGAGGGGGCAGCAGGGGGCAGGGATTGCTGTCGCTGAAGACTTGGGAGAAGAGAAGGGAGAAATTCTGAGATTGGTGGGTAGTGGGCAGGGGGGGAATTGTGGGGCTGGAGGGCAGCTGAGAGTGGGGGACAAGGAATCACATGGTCCCAGATGGGTCATCGGGATGGGGCTGAATGAGGGGCAGTTTTGACAGGGAGGAGGAGAGAAGGGGATTGGGAGTGAGCTGGGCAGGAATCCGGGAAGGGGGACAAGTCGGATGGGCAGGAAGGAATCGGAGGAGCGGGAGGTTGTGGGGGATCCTGCTGGCCATGTGGGGGCACTGGCTGTGTCATCTCCTCACTGGGAGGTGTCAGTGGGGCCTGAATCTTACACGCTCCTTTGTCCCCTTCGCGTCTCACAGGAGCTCATCGAGGAGCTTCCCGATGACTCGTCACCCAGCGCCGTCCTCTCCCACTCCCTGGCTGCAGTGGGCAACCTCTGGTACCGAGACAGCCCCACCCCCCAACCCCGCCGGCTCCCCTCACCCAGTGCTGCTCGGGCCCAAGGCTGGGAGTCACCGTCACTGTCCCTCCCAGGTCACCTCCCAAGAGTGCCGCCTCTGGCAGAGATGGTGGGGTGGGAAGGGTCACTCTCTCCTGGCAGGGCTCTTCTTTTCACTTCCATAACATGACAGGGGCCTTGGGGAGGGGCTCACTCCCGGGCTCAGATACAGGAGGGGCAGCAGGCTCCAGGGAACAGGAGCTATTCCTGTCCTGCCACTGTCTGTCTGGGATGCCTTGGCCTTGTCTCCCTAGCTAAGTGCCTCAGTTTACATTCTCGCCAGCCTGTGCCTCTATCCCTGTGGGTTGGTGTCCGTGTTGGCGACAGTCCCACCCCCGTACTGCACAGTCTAATACCAGCTCCTCTCTCTTGCCAGCACCATGAAACCTGCCCTGGAGCCAGCCCTAGAGACCCACCTTTTGCGAGCTGCCCTTCACTCCGTCTTCACCCTGGGCACGGAGAAGGACACCACCGACATCCAGGTACCTCCTCCTCCTCCTCCATCCTATTACTTTTCCAGAGTGGTCCTTGGTCCCTGCTCCCTTGATTCGCTGGAGCTCCAGATTTAGGGATGGGGTAACAGAGTTGGAACAAGCTGCAGGGTTGGATTCTTCCCTCCAGCAGGGAAGAGATTACCCCTCCCTGGGGGATTTCTTTCTTTCTTTCTTTCTTTCTTTCTTTCTTTCTTTCTTTCTTTCTTTCTTTCTTTCTTTCTTTCTTTCTTTCTTTCATAAGCCATGTTTTATCCAGAAGCCCAGCTTCCATCCATAGCAACTTGGCTGTTTCATACTCTTCTGCCTACAAGGCCCTCTGCAGAGACCTGCTAAGCTCATGGATCAAAGGTCCAGGGGTCGTCAATTCTTGCGAATTGCCTCCCATGGGATGTGAAGGAGAGAGGCCAGGATATGTGTTTGGAGTCTCCCTAGTGCTTCCCAGAAACCCCTCTTCCCATCCTGTGGCAGGTGTAAGCCCAGGGTCCCTAACTCTGACCCGTGCTTTGCAGGCTCTGCACAAAGTCATCCCAGAGGTTCTGGATGCCATGCTGGGGAACCTGCTGGCAGAGTCCCCAGACACAGACAGGCTCCACTTCATCTTGGAGGTGAGCCCCATTTCACCTGAACTCTTTCGGGGACTGGTAAGGAGAGAGTGGAAGATCCATTTTCTACTGTGTCCTCCTAGCTGGGTCCCCAGTGGGCCGTCCTTGGTTGGGGAGGTCAGTGCAATGCAGTGTCAGGTCCTTCCTTCTTGAGGGACAGAGGAAAGAGCTGGGATTTCAAGCCAGAGCTCTGCCTGGTTCTGCTGAGTACTAAGCACAGGGCTCCTGGCTGTCTTGGGAGTGAGAGTCTGAAAACCCACCCTTCCCCCTCCCCTCCAACACACACACCCCATGAGATTTGGGAGACGGTTCTCAGAGAAGAGGCACACGCTCCTTCCTCAAGAAACAGGAGGAGGCCAGGGAATCAGCCCTTCCCTCTGATCTGCTCTGAAATTCCTGGGGGGATTGTGTTCTCAGTCACTCCCTCCATCCCCCCAAGGATTTTCGTAGCAGGGAAGGGCCTAGGGTTCAGTCTCCTTTCTGGTGAACGGTTCAGGAATCAGGAGTTCTGGGAGGATGGGACCAGCCCCGACCCCGAACATTGTCCCAATCGAGAGAGACGCTGACAAGTTGTGACCTGCAGTGTACAAGCTGTGTCCTGGGGGAAAGAATCCCTTCTAAAGCTCTGCCATCAAGGCCTCAGATATTCCCCCCTGTGCAGAATGTCTAGGCCCCTGGGGCTGGGGGCATGGGGGGCTCATTTGCAAAGCAGGTGCATCTGGCCACTGAGTCTGACCTGCCTCCTTTCCCCACAGAATATCGACTTGTGGGTTGTGTCCAGGGTGTCGCAGGAGCGAGCCAGGGCCATCAGGAGCAGCACAGCCCTGCTGAGATACACAGTCTCCCTCCCTGAGTTTGACGTATGTGACCTCCGACCCCAGCTTGATGGCTCCAGGCGGAGGTGGGCTGGCTCCAGCGGGCTGCAGGATCTGCTGCTGCTGCCGGGGCTGTGGCTTAGGAGGGTTCTTCATGGGGAGGCAGAGTCAGAGCAGGGACTGAGCTCGGCTTGAGTCAAGTTCTTCTTGTCTTGGTTCCGTGTTGTCCCTGGGCCTTTAAGGAGACCATGCTCCACCTCTGCTTGGCATCCCAAAGCAGCTCCGTGCTCCCTTGGCAGCAGAGCAAATGAAGGCTCGATCTCAAGTGCCTCTCCCCCAGCATCTCCTGCAGAGGAGCTAAGGGGAAGGAGCCCTCTGGCCCAGGGGAGCTGACAGGAAAATGCTGATGGAGTCCCCTCTCCTCTCCCTTCCATTAGATCTCAGCCGAGTTCCCTAGGATGGGTCACAATGTGGCCCAGCTGGCTCTATTTGTCAGCGATCCAGACAAGGACATCAGCCGGCAGGCCAGGGAGGGGACTTACCGGCTCTACCACCTGCTGCTCCAACAGAGTGGTAAGGAACTTCAAGCTTCAGTTGTGGAGAAGACACCGTTCCTGACCAGAGAAACGAGCAGCCTCTGAAAATGGGACCTTTTCTCCCTCGGAACCACAGCTGATCAGGAACCTTTTCTTACAAACTGAACCCTAATGGACGGGGCTTCCCGACCCGGACTCAGGTGGGGCGTGAGCAGAGTCCTCACCAAACCAGACACTTCTCTCACCGAGACTGGCGAGAGCTCGGCTCCCAGATGGAGGGCTCTTGCCTGGCATCACCAATGGTCACAGGCTCACTGCTCTCGCTCACATTCTGTCGCATGAGGGCAGTAGACTCTGAGGCTTGACTTCTTTTTCCTTGCTACTAAACCCAGCCCAAGGGGAAAAAAACAAGGAAGTTACCATCTCAGTCAGCAACGTCTCGGAGGCTCCTCTCTTTGCCTCTCCCACAAGGCGGGGATCCGCCCTCCACTCTCCTCCCATTACACCTTGAGCATCCCAACCAAAATCTCCTTTTCTAACGGCACCCCACAGAGTCACTCTGCTCAAGAGATTCTGGCCCCTCCCCACCTTCATCCCCCCGAGCCCCGTCCCCAGCGAGGATGCCCACAGCCGGTGAGGAGGACGACAGCGAGTGCGGACCAGGAAGTGGAAGCACTGACCTGGCAGCCAGGTCTGCAGGGGCAGAGATCAGAGGCCTGGTTCCACCTCCTTGGAAAGAGGCCCAAGCGGCTCAGGCCCCCTCCTGCCATCTTCCCCTCCGGCGAGAGCTCCGGCACCATTCCTCGCCAGAGCCACTGCGAAAGCCGAGCCGGAGCCCTCGCTCCACAGCGCTCGACATCTTGTGGGTCATCTTGTGTTGCGTGTGACATGTTGTGGGTCATATTGTGTTGAATGAGTGAGTGTGTGCGAGATGTTGTGGGTCATGTGTGTGATGTTTTGTGTGTGATGCTTTCCATATCGCGGTGTCTGTGTGTGTCTTTGTCGTGTGTTAATATTGTTTGTTGTGTCCTGTGCCGTTCTGTGTCGTCGTATCGAAAAGCATTTTGGTTAATCATTCGAGGAGAGCTTTAGCACTAGTACTTGACAATAATTTAAGTCTCCTTAGGAGTAATTTTCTTGAACCAATCGCTGCGAACTCACCAGGAGAGAACCTGGATTGCTGGAGTCTTTACCACTAGGGACTTGTAAAGAAGGATTTTCTACCTTGAGTCATTTGCACGAACCGATCTGTTCCAACGCACCAAGGGAGAATGCCTCTGCTTTTCTGCTGGATGATTACGTGGGAAATTTCTCAGAAGACGGATGAGGAATGCATTGTCTCATTCCTAGTCATTTTCACGAATCAATTTTATTCCAAATCACCAGGAGCTAATTATGAATCTAGTACGGAGGATGATTCCATGTGTAATTAATTGCTAACATTGATCAGAAAGAACTGCCTCCTTTTTAGTAATTTCTACCAAATCGTCAACTGATATCTACCTAATCACAAGCAGCCAATCTGAAAGGCTTTTGGAGGATGATTCCATTTGTCATTGATTATTAGCATTGATCAGTTATAACTTTCTCTTTTTTAGCCATTTTGACGATAAGTCTCTGCCAAATGCCGAAGAGAGAATAGACTTGCTTTTTGGTGCATGGTTCCATGAGAAAGACATCAGGATACCTGATTACGAATGACGTTCTCATTTTGAGTAATTTTCGCAAACTGCTCTGTACTGTCTGACGAGAAGTGACTCCTCGGGGCTTTCAGGAAGATTCCCTCTCAAATGTATCTGTCGCACAGCTCAAAGATGAATTTCTCATTTTGAGAATATTTCAGGACCTGATTTCTTCCAAGTCAATGGGAGCGATTTGAGATATACCGAGGAGAATCATTATGTGAGGAAAGAATGACTGGCACTAAGCCATTAAGAATTTCTCATGTTTCGGAATTTTCCAGACTCGATCTCTAAGAAATCACCAGAAGCAAATCTGAAAGGATTTTGGAGGATCATTCCAGATGGAGTTAATGACTAGCGGTGATCAGTAATAACTGTCTCAATGTTAGTAATATTCATGAACCGATCTCTACCAAAGCATCAGAAGAGAATCCGAATGGCTCTTCGAGGAAGAGTATATGAGACATGAACGGATACATCTCATTCTTAAGGAATGTCTCATTTTCAGCAATTTACACTACCCATCTCGACCAAGTGACCAGCAGAGTATCTAAAAGGTCTTTGGAGGACGATTCCATGAGGTACTAATAATAAGGAATGATCAGTAATAAATGTTTGCTTTTTTAGTAATTTTCATGAACCAATCTCTACAAAGTCAGGAGGAGAGAATCTGGATTGCTGGAGTCTTTACCACTAGGTGCTTGTAAAGAATGATTTTCGTACTTTGAGTAGTTTGCACAAACCGATCTCTTCCAACGCACCAAGAGAGAATGCAATTGTTTTTCCGGTGGATGATTCCATGGGAAATTCATCAGAAGACGGGTGAGGAGTGAATATTCTCTTTCCTACTAATTTTCACCAACCGATTTTATTCACAATCACCAGGAGTTAATTTTCAAAGGATTTGGGAGGATGATTCCAAGTGTCATTAATTACTAACATTGATCAGGAAGAACTGTCTCATTTGGAGTAATTTTCATCAAATCATGAACTGATCTCGACCAAATCACAAGAAGCGAATCTGAAAGGCTTTTGGGGGATGATTCCATTTGTCACTGATTTCTAGCATTGATCAGTTATAACTTCCTCTTTTTTAGCAATTTTCAAGATCAATCTCCACCAAATCCTGAAGAGAGAAGAGACTTATGTTTTGGTGGATGTTTCCATGAGAAATAGATCAGGATACCAGATTAGGCATGTCTTTCTCCTCTGGAGTAATTTTCACGCACTGCTCTGTACCATAGGATGATAGGTGAATCCTCGGGTCTTTCAGGAAGATTCCTTCTCAAATTTATCTGTTGCTCACATCCAAGGTGAATTTCTCATTTTGAGTCTATTTCAGGAACTGATTTCTTCCAAGTCAACAGGAGCGAATTGCAATGTCCTAAGGAGGCTCATTATGTGAGGAATGAATGACTACCACGAAGCCGTTCAGAACTGCTTCTTTTTCGGAATTTTCGAGACTCAACCTATAACAAATCACCAGAAGCAAATCTGAAAGGATTTTGGAGGATCATGCCAGATGGAGTTCATGACTAGCAGTGATCAGTAATTACTGTTGGATTTTTGTAATTTTCATGAACCGATCTCTACCAAAGGATCAGGAGAGAATCCGAATGGCGTTTCGAGGAAGCGTGCAGGAGACATCAATGGCTACATCTGATTAGTATTGAAGGTCTCATTTTTAGCAATTTACACTACCCATCTCTACCAAGTGACCAGCAGAGTATCTAAAAGGTCTTTGGAGGATGATTCCATGAGGTACTAATTAGATGCAGTGATCAGTAATAAAGGTTTGATTTTTTCGTCATTTTCATGAACCAATCTCTACAAACTCAGGAGGAGAGAATCTGGATTGCTGGAGTCTTTACCACTAGGTGCTTGGAAAGAACGATTTTCGTACTTTGAGTAATTTGCACAAACCGATCTGTTCCAAGGCACCAAGAGAGAATGCAATTGTTTTTCCGGTGGATGATTCCATGGGAAATTCATCAGAAGACGGGTGAGGAAGGAATTTTCTCTTTCCTACTAATTTTCACCAACCGATTTTATTCACAATCACCAGGAGTTAATTATCAAAGGATTTGGGAGGATGATTCCAAGGGTCATTAATTACTAACATTGATCAGGAAGAACTGTCTCCTTTTGAGTAATTTTCATCAAATCATGAACTGATATCTACCAAATCCCAAGAAGCGAATCTGAAAGGCTTTTGGGGGATGATTCCATTTGTCACTGATTTAGAGCATTGATCAGTTAGAACTTTCTCATTTTTAGCAATTTTCACGATCAATCTCCACCAAATCCTGAAGAGAGAATAGACTTGTGTTTTGGGGGACGTTTCCATGAGAAATAGATCAGGATACCAGATTAGGCATGTCTTTCTCCTCTGGAGTAATTTTCACGAACTGCTCTGTACCATAGGATGAGAAGTGAATCCTCGGGTCTTTCAGGAAGATTCCTTCTCAAATTTATCTGTTGCGCACATCCAAGATGAATTTCTCATTCTGAGTCTATTTCAGGAACTGATTTCTTCCAAGTCGACAGGAGCGAATCGGAATGTACGAAGGAGGCTCATTATTTGAGGAATGAATGACTACCACGAAGCCGTTCAGAATTGCTTCTTTTTCGGAATTTTCGAGACTCGACCTATAACAAATCACCAGAAGCAAATCTGAAATGATTTTGGAGGATCATGCCAGATGGAGTTCATGACTAGCAGTGATCAGTAATTACTGTTGAATTTTTGTCATTTTCATGAACCGATCTCTACTAAAGGATCAGGAGAGAATCCGAATGGCTTTTCGAGGAAGCGTGCATGAGACAATCAATCTGATTAGTATTGAAGGTCACATTTTTAGCAATTTACACTACCCATCTCTACCAAGTGACCAGCAGAGTATCTAAAAGGTCTTAGGAGGATGATTCTATGAGGTACTAATTCTATGCAGTGATCACTAATAAATGGTTGATTTGTTAGTAATTTTCATGAACCAATCCCTACAAACTCAGGAGGAGAGAATCTGGATTGCTGGAGTCTTTACCACTAGGTGCTTGGAAAGAACGATTTTCATACTTTGAGTAATTTGCACAAACCGATCTGTTCCAAGGCACCAAGAGAGAATGCAATTGTTTTTCCGGTGGATGATTCCATGGGAAATTCATCAGAAGACGGGTGAGGAATGAATTTTCTCTTTCCTACTAATTTTCATGAACTGATTTTATTCACAATCACCAGGAGTTAATTATCAAAGGATTTGGGAGGATGATTCCAAGTGTCATTAATTACTAACATTGATCAGGAAGAACTGTCTCCTTTTGAGTAATTTTCATCAAATCATGAACTGATATCTACCAAATCCCAAGAAGCGAATCTGAAAGGCTTTTGGGGGATGATTCCATTTGTCACTGATTTAGAGCATTGATCAGTTATAACTTTCTCATTTTTAGCAATTTTCACGATCAATCTCCACCAAATCCTGAAGAGAGAATAGACTTGTGTTTTGGGGGACGTTTCCATGAGAAATAGGTCAGGATACCAGATTAGGCATGTCTTTCTCCTCTGGAGTAATTTTCACGAACTGCTCTGTACCATAGGATGAGAAGTGAATCCTCGGGTCTTTCAGGAAGATTCCTTCTCAAATTTATCTGTTGCGCACATCCAAGATGAATTTCTCATTCTGAGTCTATTTCAGGAACTGATTTCTTCCAAGTCGACAGGAGCGAATCGGAATGTACGAAGGAGGCTCATTATTTGAGGAATGAATGACTACCACGAAGCCGTTCAGAATTGCTTCTTTTTCGGAATTTTCGAGACTCGACCTATAACAAATCACCAGAAGCAAATCTGAAAGGATTTTGGAGGATCATGCCAGATGGAGTTCATGACTAGCAGTGATCAGTAATTACTGTTGAATTTTTGTCATTTTCATGAACCGATCTCTACTAAAGGATCAGGAGAGAATCCGAATGGCTTTTCGAGGAAGCGTGCATGAGACAATCAATCTGATTAGTATTGAAGGTCTCATTTTTAGCAATTTACACTACCCATCTCTACCAAGTGACCAGCAGAGTATCTAAAAGGTCTTTGGAGGATGATTCTATGAGGTACTAATTCTATGCAGAGATCAGTAATAAATGGTTGATTTGTTAGTAATTTTCATGAACCAATCCCTACAAACTCAGGAGGAGAGAATCTGGATTGCTGGAGTCTTTACCACTAGGTGCTTGGAAAGAACGATTTTCGTACTTTGAGTAATTTGCACAAACCGATCTGTTCCAAGGCACCAAGAGAGAATGCAATTGTTTTTCCGGTGGATGATTCCATGGGAAATTCATCAGAAGACGGGTGAGGAAGGAATTTTCTCTTTCCTACTAATTTTCACCAACCGATTTTAATCACAATCACCAGGAGTTAATTATCAAAGGATTTGGGAGGATGATTCCAAGTGTCATTAATTACTAACATTGATCAGGAAGAACTGTCTCCTTTTGAGTAATTTTCATCAAATCATGAACTGATATCTACCAAATCCCAAGAAGCGAATCTGAAAGGCTTTTGGGGGATGATTCCATTTGTCACTGATTTAGAGCATTGATCAGTTATAACTTTCTCATTTTTAGCAATTTTCACGATCAATCTCCACCAAATCCTGAAGAGAGAATAGACTTGTGTTTTGGGGGACGTTTCCATGAGAAATAGATCAGGATACCAGATTAGGCATGTCTTTCTCCTCTGGAGTAATTTTCACGAACTGCTCTGTACCATAGGATGAGAAGTGAATCCTCGGGTCTTTCAGGAAGATTCCTTCTCAAATTTATCTGTTGCGCACATCCAAGATGAATTTCTCATTCTGAGTCTATTTCAGGAACTGATTTCTTCCAAGTCGACAGGAGCGAATCGGAATGTACGAAGGAGGCTCATTATTTGAGGAATGAATGACTACCACGAAGCCGTTCAGAATTGCTTATTTTTCGGAATTTTCGAGACTCGACCTATAACAAATCACCAGAGGCAAATCTGAAAGGATGTTGGAGGATCATGACAGATGGAGTTCATGACTAGCAGAGATCAGTAATTACTGTTGAATTTTTGTCATTTTCATGAACCGATCTCTACTAAAGGATCAGGAGAGAATCCGAATGGCTTTTCGAGGAAGCGTGCATGAGACAATCAATCTGATTAGTATTGAAGGTCTCATTTTTAGCAATTTACACTACCCATCTCTACCAAGTGACCAGCAGAGTATCTAAAAGGTCTTTGGAGGATGATTCTATGAGGTACTAATTCTATGCAGAGATCAGTAATAAATGGTTGATTTGTTAGTAATTTTCATGAACCAATCCCTACAAACTCAGGAGGAGAGAATCTGGATTGCTGGAGTCTTTACCACTAGGTGCTTGGAAAGAACGATTTTCGTACTTTGAGTAATTTGCACAAACCGATCTGTTCCAAGGCACCAAGAGAGAATGCAATTGTTTTTCCGGTGGATGATTCCATGGGAAATTCATCAGAAGACGGGTGAGGAAGGAATTTTCTCTTTCCTACTAATTTTCACCAACCGATTTTATTCACAATCACCAGGAGTTAATTATCAAAGGATTTGGGAGGATGATTCCAAGTGTCATTAATTACTAACATTGATCAGGAAGAACTGTCTCCTTTTGAGTAATTTTCATCAAATCATGAACTGATATCTACCAAATCCCAAGAAGCGAATCTGAAAGGCTTTTGGGGGATGATTCCATTTGTCACTGATTTAGAGCATTGATCAGTTATAACTTTCTCATTTTTAGCAATTTTCACGATCAATCTCCACCAAATCCTGAAGAGAGAATAGACTTGTGTTTTGGGGGACGTTTCCATGAGAAATAGATCAGGATACCAGATTAGGCATGTCTTTCTCCTCTGGAGTAATTTTCACGAACTGCTCTGTACCATAGGATGAGAAGTGAATCCTCGGGTCTTTCAGGAAGATTCCTTCTCAAATTTATCTGTTGCGCACATCCAAGATGAATTTCTCATTCTGAGTCTATTTCAGGAACTGATTTCTTCCAAGTCGACAGGAGCGAATCGGAATGTACGAAGGAGGCTCATTATTTGAGGAATGAATGACTACCACGAAGCCGTTCAGAATTGCTTATTTTTCGGAATTTTCGAGACTCGACCTATAACAAATCACCAGAGGCAAATCTGAAAGGATGTTGGAGGATCATGCCAGATGGAGTTCATGACTAGCAGTGATCAGTAATTACTGTTGAATTTTTGTCATTTTCATGAACCGATCTCTACTAAAGGATCAGGAGAGAATCCGAATGGCTTTTCGAGGAAGCGTGCATGAGACAATCAATCTGATTAGTATTGAAGGTCTCATTTTTAGCAATTTACACTACCCATCTCTCCCAAGTGACCAGCAGAGTATCTAAAAGGTCTTTGGAGGATGATTCTATGAGGTACTAATTCTATGCAGAGATCAGTAATAAATGGTTGATTTGTTAGTAATTTTCATGAACCAATCCCTACAAACTCAGGAGGAGAGAATCTGGATTGCTGGAGTCTTTACCACTAGGTGCTTGGAAAGAACGATTTTCGTACTTTGAGTAATTTGCACAAACCGATCTGTTCCAAGGCACCAAGAGAGAATGCAATTGTTTTTCCGGTGGATGATTCCATGGGAAATTCATCAGAAGACGGGTGAGGAAGGAATTTTCTCTTTCCTACTAATTTTCACCAACCGATTTTATTCACAATCACCAGGAGTTAATTATCAAAGGATTTGGGAGGATGATTCCAAGGGTCATTAATTACTAACATTGATCAGGAAGAACTGTCTCCTTTTGAGTAATTTTCATCAAATCATGAACTGATATCTACCAAATCCCAAGAAGCGAATCTGAAAGGCTTTTGGGGGATGATTCCATTTGTCACTGATTTAGAGCATTGATCAGTTATAACTTTCTCATTTTTAGCAATTTTCACGATCAATCTCCACCAAATCCTGAAGAGAGAATAGACTTGTGTTTTGGGGGACGTTTCCATGAGAAATAGATCAGGATACCAGATTAGGCATGTCTTTCTCCTCTGGAGTAATTTTCACGAACTGCTCTGTACCATAGGACGAGAAGTGAATCCTCGGGTCTTTCAGGAAGATTCCTTCTCAAATTTATCTGTTGCGCACATCCAAGATGAATTTCTCATTCTGAGTCTATTTCAGGAACTGATTTCTTCCAAGTCGACAGGAGCGAATCGGAATGTACGAAGGAGGCTCATTATTTGAGGCATGAATGACTACCACGAAGCCGTTCAGAATTGCTTCTTTTTCGGAATTTTCGAGACTCGACCTATAACAAATCACCAGAAGCAAATCTGAAAGGATTTTGGAGGATCATGCCAGATGGAGTTCATGACTAGCAGTGATCAGTAATTACTGTTGAATTTTTGTCATTTTCATGAACCGATCTCTACTAAAGGATCAGGAGAGAATCCGAATGGCTTTTCGAGGAAGCGTGCATGAGACAATCAATCTGATTAGTATTGAAGGTCTCATTTTTAGCAATTTACACTACCCATCTCTACCAAGTGACCAGCAGAGTATCTAAAAGGTCTTTGGAGGATGATTCTATGAGGTACTAATTCTATGCAGTGATCAGTAATAAATGGTTGATTTGTTAGTAATTTTCATGAACCAATCCCTACAAACTCAGGAGGAGAGAATCTGGATTGCTGGAGTCTTTACCACTAGGTGCTTGGAAAGAACGATTTTCGTACTTTGAGTAATTTGCACAAACCGATCTGTTCCAAGGCACCAAGAGAGAATGCAATTGTTTTTCCGGTGGATGATTCCATGGGAAATTCATCAGAAGACGGGTGAGGAAGGAATTTTCTCTTTCCTACTAATTTTCACGAACCGGTTTTATTCACAATCACCAGGAGTTAATTATCAAAGGATTTGGGAGGATGATTCCAAGTGTCATTAATTACTAACATTGATCAGGAAGAACTGTCTCCTTTTGAGTAATTTTCATCAAATCATGAACTGATATCTACCAAATCCCAAGAAGCGAATCTGAAAGGCTTTTGGGGGATGATTCCATTTGTCACTGATTTAGAGCATTGGTCAGTTAGAACTTTCTCATTTTTAGCAATTTTCACGATCAATCTCCACCAAATCCTGAAGAGAGAATAGACTTGTGTTTTGGGGGACGTTTCCATGAGAAATAGATCAGGATACCAGATTAGCCATGTCTTTCTCCTCTGGAGTAATTTTCACGAACTGCTCTGTACCATAGGATGAGAAGTGAATCCTCGGGTCTTTCAGGAAGATTCCTTCTCAAATTTATCTGTTGCGCACATCCAAGATGAATTTCTCATTCTGAGTCTATTTCAGGAACTGATTTCTTCCAAGTCGACAGGAGCGAATCGGAATGTACGAAGGAGGCTCATTATTTGAGGCATGAATGACTACCACGAAGCCGTTCAGAATTGCTTCTTTTTCGGAATTTTCGAGACTCGACCTATAACAAATCACCAGAAGCAAATCTGAAAGGATTTTGGAGGATCATGCCAGATGGAGTTCATGACTAGCAGTGATCAGTAATTACTGTTGAATTTTTGTCATTTTCATGAACCGATCTCTACTAAAGGATCAGGAGAGAATCCGAATGGCTTTTCGAGGAAGCGTGCATGAGACAATCAATCTGATTAGTATTGAAGGTCTCATTTTTAGCAATTTACACTACCCATCTCTCCCAAGTGACCAGCAGAGTATCTAAAAGGTCTTTGGAGGATGATTCTATGAGGTACTAATTCTATGCAGTGATCAGTAATAAATGGTTGATTTGTTAGTAATTTTCATGAACCAATCCCTACAAACTCAGGAGGAGAGAATCTGGATTGCTGGAGTCTTTACCACTAGGTGCTTGGAAAGAACGATTTTCGTACTTTGAGTAATTTGCACAAACCGATCTGTTCCAAGGCACCAAGAGAGAATGCAATTGTTTTTCCGGTGGATGATTCCATGGGAAATTCATCAGAAGACGGGTGAGGAAGGAATTTTCTCTTTCCTACTAATTTTCACGAACCGATTTCATTCACAATCACCAGGAGTTAATTATCAAAGGATTTGGGAGGATGATTCCAAGGGTCATTAATTACTAACATTGATCAGGAAGAACTGTCTCCTTTTGAGTAATTTTCATCAAATCATGAACTGATATCTACCAAATCCCAAGAAGCGAATCTGAAAGGCTTTTGGGGGATGATTCCATTTGTCACTGATTTAGAGCATTGATCAGTTATAACTTTCTCATTTTTAGCAATTTTCACGATCAATCTCCACCAAATCCTGAAGAGAGAATAGACTTGTGTTTTGGGGGACGTTTCCATGAGAAATAGATCAGGATACCAGATTAGCCATGTCTTTCTCCTCTGGAGTAATTTTCACGAACTGCTCTGTACCATAGGATGAGAAGTGAATCCTCGGGTCTTTCAGGAAGATTCCTTCTCAAATTTATCTGTTGCGCACATCCAAGATGAATTTCTCATTCTGAGTCTATTTCAGGAACTGATTTCTTCCAAGTCGACAGGAGCGAATCGGAATGTACGAAGGAGGCTCATTATTTGAGGCATGAATGACTACCACGAAGCCGTTCAGAATTGCTTCTTTTTCGGAATTTTCGAGACTCGACCTATAACAAATCACCAGAAGCAAATCTGAAAGGATTTTGGAGGATCATGCCAGATGGAGTTCATGACTAGCAGTGATCAGTAATTACTGTTGAATTTTTGTCATTTTCATGAACCGATCTCTACTAAAGGATCAGGAGAGAATCCGAATGGCTTTTCGAGGAAGCGTGCATGAGACAATCAATCTGATTAGTATTGAAGGTCTCATTTTTAGCAATTTACACTACCCATCTCTACCAAGTGACCAGCAGAGTATCTAAAAGGTCTTTGGAGGATGATTCTATGAGGTACTAATTCTATGCAGTGATCAGTAATAAATGGTTGATTTGTTAGTAATTTTCATGAACCAATCCCTACAAACTCAGGAGGAGAGAATCTGGATTGCTGGAGTCTTTACCACTAGGTGCTTGGAAAGAACGATTTTCGTACTTTGAGTAATTTGCACAAACCGATCTGTTCCAAGGCACCAAGAGAGAATGCAATTGCTTTTCCGGTGGATGATTCCATGGGAAATTCATCAGAAGACGGGTGAGGAAGGAATTTTCTCTTTCCTACTAATTTTCACGAACCGATTTTATTCACAATCACCAGGAGTTAATTATCAAAGGATTTGGGAGGATGATTCCAAGTGTCATTAATTACTAACATTGATCAGGAAGAACTGTCTCCTTTTGAGTAATTTTCATCAAATCATGAACTGATATCTACCAAATCCCAAGAAGCGAATCTGAAAGGCTTTTGGGGGATGATTCCATTTGTCACTGATTTAGAGCATTGATCAGTTATAACTTTCTCATTTTTAGCAATTTTCACGATCAATCTCCACCAAATCCTGAAGAGAGAATAGACTTGTGTTTTGGGGGACGTTTCCATGAGAAATAGATCAGGATACCAGATTAGCCATGTCTTTCTCCTCTGGAGTAATTTTCACGAACTGCTCTGTACCATAGGATGAGAAGTGAATCCTCGGGTCTTTCAGGAAGATTCCTTCTCAAATTTATCTGTTGCGCACATCCAAGATGAATTTCTCATTCTGAGTCTATTTCAGGAACTGATTTCTTCCAAGTCGACAGGAGCGAATCGGAATGTACGAAGGAGGCTCATTATTTGAGCCATGAATGACTACCACGAAGCGGTTCAGAATTGCTTCTTTTTCGGAATTTTCGAGACTCGACCTATAACAAATCACCAGAAGCAAATCTGAAAGGATTTTGGAGGATCATGCCAGATGGAGTTCATGACTAGCAGTGATCAGTAATTACTGTTGAATTTTTGTCATTTTCATGAACCGATCTCTACTAAAGGATCAGGAGAGAATCCGAATGGCTTTTCGAGGAAGCGTGCATGAGACAATCAATCTGATTAGTATTGAAGGTCTCATTTTTAGCAATTTACACTACCCATCTCTCCCAAGTGACCAGCAGAGTATCTAAAAGGTCTTTGGAGGATGATTCTATGAGGTACTAATTCTATGCAGTGATCAGTAATAAATGGTTGATTTGTTAGTAATTTTCATGAACCAATCCCTACAAACTCAGGAGGAGAGAATCTGGATTGCTGGAGTCTTTACCACTAGGTGCTTGGAAAGAACGATTTTCGTACTTTGAGTAATTTGCACAAACCGATCTGTTCCAAGGCACCAAGAGAGAATGCAATTGTTTTTCCGGTGGATGATTCCATGGGAAATTCATCAGAAGACGGGTGAGGAAGGAATTTTCTCTTTCCTACTAATTTTCACGAACCGATTTCATTCACAATCACCAGGAGTTAATTATCAAAGGATTTGGGAGGATGATTCCAAGGGTCATTAATTACTAACATTGATCAGGAAGAACTGTCTCCTTTTGAGTAATTTTCATCAAATCATGAACTGATATCTACCAAATCCCAAGAAGCGAATCTGAAAGGCTTTTGGGGGATGATTCCATTTGTCACTGATTTAGAGCATTGATCAGTTATAACTTTCTCATTTTTAGCAATTTTCACGATCAATCTCCACCAAATCCTGAAGAGAGAATAGACTTGTGTTTTGGGGGACGTTTCCATGAGAAATAGATCAGGATACCAGATTAGCCATGTCTTTCTCCTCTGGAGTAATTTTCACGAACTGCTCTGTACCATAGGATGAGAAGTGAATCCTCGGGTCTTTCAGGAAGATTCCTTCTCAAATTTATCTGTTGCGCACATCCAAGATGAATTTCTCATTCTGAGTCTATTTCAGGAACTGATTTCTTCCAAGTCGACAGGAGCGAATCGGAATGTACGAAGGAGGCTCATTATTTGAGGCATGAATGACTACCACGAAGCCGTTCAGAATTGCTTCTTTTTCGGAATTTTCGAGACTCGACCTATAACAAATCACCAGAAGCAAATCTGAAAGGATTTTGGAGGATCATGCCAGATGGAGTTCATGACTAGCAGTGATCAGTAATTACTGTTGAATTTTTGTCATTTTCATGAACCGATCTCTACTAAAGGATCAGGAGAGAATCCGAATGGCTTTTCGAGGAAGCGTGCATGAGACAATCAATCTGATTAGTATTGAAGGTCTCATTTTTAGCAATTTACACTACCCATCTCTACCAAGTGACCAGCAGAGTATCTAAAAGGTCTTTGGAGGATGATTCTATGAGGTACTAATTCTATGCAGTGATCAGTAATAAATGGTTGATTTGTTAGTAATTTTCATGAACCAATCCCTACAAACTCAGGAGGAGAGAATCTGGATTGCTGGAGTCTTTACCACTAGGTGCTTGGAAAGAACGATTTTCGTACTTTGAGTAATTTGCACAAACCGATCTGTTCCAAGGCACCAAGAGAGAATGCAATTGTTTTTCCGGTGGATGATTCCATGGGAAATTCATCAGAAGACGGGTGAGGAAGGAATTTTCTCTTTCCTACTAATTTTCACGAACCGATTTCATTCACAATCACCAGGAGTTAATTATCAAAGGATTTGGGAGGATGATTCCAAGGGTCATTAATTACTAACATTGATCAGGAAGAACTGTCTCCTTTTGAGTAATTTTCATCAAATCATGAACTGATATCTACCAAATCCCAAGAAGCGAATCTGAAAGGCTTTTGGGGGATGATTCCATTTGTCACTGATTTAGAGCATTGATCAGTTATAACTTTCTCATTTTTAGCAATTTTCACGATCAATCTCCACCAAATCCTGAAGAGAGAATAGACTTGTGTTTTGGGGGACGTTTCCATGAGAAATAGATCAGGATACCAGATTAGCCATGTCTTTCTCCTCTGGAGTAATTTTCACGAACTGCTCTGTACCATAGGATGAGAAGTGAATCCTCGGGTCTTTCAGGAAGATTCCTTCTCAAATTTATCTGTTGCGCACATCCAAGATGAATTTCTCATTCTGAGTCTATTTCAGGAACTGATTTCTTCCAAGTCGACAGGAGCGAATCGGAATGTACGAAGGAGGCTCATTATTTGAGGCATGAATGACTACCACGAAGCCGTTCAGAATTGCTTCTTTTTCGGAATTTTCGAGACTCGACCTATAACAAATCACCAGAAGCAAATCTGAAAGGATTTTGGAGGATCATGCCAGATGGAGTTCATGACTAGCAGTGATCAGTAATTACTGTTGAATTTTTGTCATTTTCATGAACCGATCTCTACTAAAGGATCAGGAGAGAATCCGAATGGCTTTTCGAGGAAGCGTGCATGAGACAATCAATCTGATTAGTATTGAAGGTCTCATTTTTAGCAATTTACACTACCCATCTCTACCAAGTGACCAGCAGAGTATCTAAAAGGTCTTTGGAGGATGATTCTATGAGGTACTAATTCTATGCAGTGATCAGTAATAAATGGTTGATTTGTTAGTAATTTTCATGAACCAATCCCTACAAACTCAGGAGGAGAGAATCTGGATTGCTGGAGTCTTTACCACTAGGTGCTTGGAAAGAACGATTTTCGTACTTTGAGTAATTTGCACAAACCGATCTGTTCCAAGGCACCAAGAGAGAATGCAATTGTTTTTCCGGTGGATGATTCCATGGGAAATTCATCAGAAGACGGGTGAGGAAGGAATTTTCTCTTTCCTACTAATTTTCACGAACCGATTTCATTCACAATCACCAGGAGTTAATTATCAAAGGATTTGGGAGGATGATTCCAAGGGTCATTAATTACTAACATTGATCAGGAAGAACTGTCTCCTTTTGAGTAATTTTCATCAAATCATGAACTGATATCTACCAAATCCCAAGAAGCGAATCTGAAAGGCTTTTGGGGGATGATTCCATTTGTCACTGATTTAGAGCATTGATCAGTTATAACTTTCTCATTTTTAGCAATTTTCACGATCAATCTCCACCAAATCCTGAAGAGAGAATAGACTTGTGTTTTGGGGGACGTTTCCATGAGAAATAGATCAGGATACCAGATTAGCCATGTCTTTCTCCTCTGGAGTAATTTTCACGAACTGCTCTGTACCATAGGATGAGAAGTGAATCCTCGGGTCTTTCAGGAAGATTCCTTCTCAAATTTATCTGTTGCGCACATCCAAGATGAATTTCTCATTCTGAGTCTATTTCAGGAACTGATTTCTTCCAAGTCGACAGGAGCGAATCGGAATGTACGAAGGAGGCTCATTATTTGAGGCATGAATGACTACCACGAAGCCGTTCAGAATTGCTTCTTTTTCGGAATTTTCGAGACTCGACCTATAACAAATCACCAGAAGCAAATCTGAAAGGATTTTGGAGGATCATGCCAGATGGAGTTCATGACTAGCAGTGATCAGTAATTACTGTTGAATTTTTGTCATTTTCATGAACCGATCTCTACTAAAGGATCAGGAGAGAATCCGAATGGCTTTTCGAGGAAGCGTGCATGAGACAATCAATCTGATTAGTATTGAAGGTCTCATTTTTAGCAATTTACACTACCCATCTCTACCAAGTGACCAGCAGAGTATCTAAAAGGTCTTTGGAGGATGATTCTATGAGGTACTAATTCTATGCAGTGATCAGTAATAAATGGTTGATTTGTTAGTAATTTTCATGAACCAATCCCTACAAACTCAGGAGGAGAGAATCTGGATTGCTGGAGTCTTTACCACTAGGTGCTTGGAAAGAACGATTTTCGTACTTTGAGTAATTTGCACAAACCGATCTGTTCCAAGGCACCAAGAGAGAATGCAATTGTTTTTCCGGTGGATGATTCCATGGGAAATTCATCAGAAGACGGGTGAGGAAGGAATTTTCTCTTTCCTACTAATTTTCACGAACCGATTTCATTCACAATCACCAGGAGTTAATTATCAAAGGATTTGGGAGGATGATTCCAAGGGTCATTAATTACTAACATTGATCAGGAAGAACTGTCTCCTTTTGAGTAATTTTCATCAAATCATGAACTGATATCTACCAAATCCCAAGAAGCGAATCTGAAAGGCTTTTGGGGGATGATTCCATTTGTCACTGATTTAGAGCATTGATCAGTTATAACTTTCTCATTTTTAGCAATTTTCACGATCAATCTCCACCAAATCCTGAAGAGAGAATAGACTTGTGTTTTGGGGGACGTTTCCATGAGAAATAGATCAGGATACCAGATTAGCCATGTCTTTCTCCTCTGGAGTAATTTTCACGAACTGCTCTGTACCATAGGATGAGAAGTGAATCCTCGGGTCTTTCAGGAAGATTCCTTCTCAAATTTATCTGTTGCGCACATCCAAGATGAATTTCTCATTCTGAGTCTATTTCAGGAACTGATTTCTTCCAAGTCGACAGGAGCGAATCGGAATGTACGAAGGAGGCTCATTATTTGAGCCATGAATGACTACCACGAAGCCGTTCAGAATTGCTTCTTTTTCGGAATTTTCGAGACTCGACCTATAACAAATCACCAGAAGCAAATCTGAAAGGATTTTGGAGGATCATGCCAGATGGAGTTCATGACTAGCAGTGATCAGTAATTACTGTTGAATTTTTGTCATTTTCATGAACCGATCTCTACTAAAGGATCAGGAGAGAATCCGAATGGCTTTTCGAGGAAGCGTGCATGAGACAATCAATCTGATTAGTATTGAAGGTCTCATTTTTAGCAATTTACACTACCCATCTCTCCCAAGTGACCAGCAGAGTATCTAAAAGGTCTTTGGAGGATGATTCTATGAGGTACTAATTCTATGCAGTGATCAGTAATAAATGGTTGATTTGTTAGTAATTTTCATGAACCAATCCCTACAAACTCAGGAGGAGAGAATCTGGATTGCTGGAGTCTTTACCACTAGGTGCTTGGAAAGAACGATTTTCGTACTTTGAGTAATTTGCACAAACCGATCTGTTCCAAGGCACCAAGAGAGAATGCAATTGCTTTTCCGGTGGATGATTCCATGGGAAATTCATCAGAAGACGGGTGAGGAAGGAATTTTCTCTTTCCTACTAATTTTCACGAACCGATTTTATTCACAATCACCAGGAGTTAATTATCAAAGGATTTGGGAGGATGATTCCAAGTGTCATTAATTACTAACATTGATCAGGAAGAACTGTCTCTTTTGAGTAATTTTCATCAAATCATGAACTGATATCTACCAAATCCCAAGAAGCGAATCTGAAAGGCTTTTGGGGGATGATTCCATTTGTCACTGATTTAGAGCATTGATCAGTTATAACTTTCTCATTTTTAGCAATTTTCACGATCAATCTCCACCAAATCCTGAAGAGAGAATAGACTTGTGTTTTGGGGGACGTTTCCATGAGAAATAGATCAGGATACCAGATTAGCCATGTCTTTCTCCTCTGGAGTAATTTTCACGAACTGCTCTGTACCATAGGATGAGAAGTGAATCCTCGGGTCTTTCAGGAAGATTCCTTCTCAAATTTATCTGTTGCGCACATCCAAGATGAATTTCTCATTCTGAGTCTATTTCAGGAACTGATTTCTTCCAAGTCGACAGGAGCGAATCGGAATGTACGAAGGAGGCTCATTATTTGAGGCATGAATGACTACCACGAAGCCGTTCAGAATTGCTTCTTTTTCGGAATTTTCGAGACTCGACCTATAACAAATCACCAGAAGCAAATCTGAAAGGATTTTGGAGGATCATGCCAGATGGAGTTCATGACTAGCAGTGATCAGTAATTACTGTTGAATTTTTGTCATTTTCATGAACCGATCTCTACTAAAGGATCAGGAGAGAATCCGAATGGCTTTTCGAGGAAGCGTGCATGAGACAATCAATCTGATTAGTATTGAAGGTCTCATTTTTAGCAATTTACACTACCCATCTCTACCAAGTGACCAGCAGAGTATCTAAAAGGTCTTTGGAGGATGATTCTATGAGGTACTAATTCTATGCAGTGATCAGTAATAAATGGTTGATTTGTTAGTAATTTTCATGAACCAATCCCTACAAACTCAGGAGGAGAGAATCTGGATTGCTGGAGTCTTTACCACTAGGTGCTTGGAAAGAACGATTTTCGTACTTTGAGTAATTTGCACAAACCGATCTGTTCCAAGGCACCAAGAGAGAATGCAATTGTTTTTCCGGTGGATGATTCCATGGGAAATTCATCAGAAGACGGGTGAGGAAGGAATTTTCTCTTTCCTACTAATTTTCACGAACCGGTTTTATTCACAATCACCAGGAGTTAATTATCAAAGGATTTGGGAGGATGATTCCAAGTGTCATTAATTACTAACATTGATCAGGAAGAACTGTCTCCTTTTGAGTAATTTTCATCAAATCATGAACTGATATCTACCAAATCCCAAGAAGCGAATCTGAAAGGCTTTTGGGGGATGATTCCATTTGTCACTGATTTAGAGCATTGGTCAGTTAGAACTTTCTCATTTTTAGCAATTTTCACGATCAATCTCCACCAAATCCTGAAGAGAGAATAGACTTGTGTTTTGGGGGACGTTTCCATGAGAAATAGATCAGGATACCAGATTAGCCATGTCTTTCTCCTCTGGAGTAATTTTCACGAACTGCTCTGTACCATAGGATGAGAAGTGAATCCTCGGGTCTTTCAGGAAGATTCCTTCTCAAATTTATCTGTTGCGCACATCCAAGATGAATTTCTCATTCTGAGTCTATTTCAGGAACTGATTTCTTCCAAGTCGACAGGAGCGAATCGGAATGTACGAAGGAGGCTCATTATTTGAGGCATGAATGACTACCACGAAGCCGTTCAGAATTGCTTCTTTTTCGGAATTTTCGAGACTCGACCTATAACAAATCACCAGAAGCAAATCTGAAAGGATTTTGGAGGATCATGCCAGATGGAGTTCATGACTAGCAGTGATCAGTAATTACTGTTGAATTTTTGTCATTTTCATGAACCGATCTCTACTAAAGGATCAGGAGAGAATCCGAATGGCTTTTCGAGGAAGCGTGCATGAGACAATCAATCTGATTAGTATTGAAGGTCTCATTTTTAGCAATTTACACTACCCATCTCTCCCAAGTGACCAGCAGAGTATCTAAAAGGTCTTTGGAGGATGATTCTATGAGGTACTAATTCTATGCAGTGATCAGTAATAAATGGTTGATTTGTTAGTAATTTTCATGAACCAATCCCTACAAACTCAGGAGGAGAGAATCTGGATTGCTGGAGTCTTTACCACTAGGTGCTTGGAAAGAACGATTTTCGTACTTTGAGTAATTTGCACAAACCGATCTGTTCCAAGGCACCAAGAGAGAATGCAATTGTTTTTCCGGTGGATGATTCCATGGGAAATTCATCAGAAGACGGGTGAGGAAGGAATTTTCTCTTTCCTACTAATTTTCACGAACCGATTTCATTCACAATCACCAGGAGTTAATTATCAAAGGATTTGGGAGGATGATTCCAAGGGTCATTAATTACTAACATTGATCAGGAAGAACTGTCTCCTTTTGAGTAATTTTCATCAAATCATGAACTGATATCTACCAAATCCCAAGAAGCGAATCTGAAAGGCTTTTGGGGGATGATTCCATTTGTCACTGATTTAGAGCATTGATCAGTTATAACTTTCTCATTTTTAGCAATTTTCACGATCAATCTCCACCAAATCCTGAAGAGAGAATAGACTTGTGTTTTGGGGGACGTTTCCATGAGAAATAGATCAGGATACCAGATTAGCCATGTCTTTCTCCTCTGGAGTAATTTTCACGAACTGCTCTGTACCATAGGATGAGAAGTGAATCCTCGGGTCTTTCAGGAAGATTCCTTCTCAAATTTATCTGTTGCGCACATCCAAGATGAATTTCTCATTCTGAGTCTATTTCAGGAACTGATTTCTTCCAAGTCGACAGGAGCGAATCGGAATGTACGAAGGAGGCTCATTATTTGAGGCATGAATGACTACCACGAAGCCGTTCAGAATTGCTTCTTTTTCGGAATTTTCGAGACTCGACCTATAACAAATCACCAGAAGCAAATCTGAAAGGATTTTGGAGGATCATGCCAGATGGAGTTCATGACTAGCAGTGATCAGTAATTACTGTTGAATTTTTGTCATTTTCATGAACCGATCTCTACTAAAGGATCAGGAGAGAATCCGAATGGCTTTTCGAGGAAGCGTGCATGAGACAATCAATCTGATTAGTATTGAAGGTCTCATTTTTAGCAATTTACACTACCCATCTCTACCAAGTGACCAGCAGAGTATCTAAAAGGTCTTTGGAGGATGATTCTATGAGGTACTAATTCTATGCAGTGATCAGTAATAAATGGTTGATTTGTTAGTAATTTTCATGAACCAATCCCTACAAACTCAGGAGGAGAGAATCTGGATTGCTGGAGTCTTTACCACTAGGTGCTTGGAAAGAACGATTTTCGTACTTTGAGTAATTTGCACAAACCGATCTGTTCCAAGGCACCAAGAGAGAATGCAATTGCTTTTCCGGTGGATGATTCCATGGGAAATTCATCAGAAGACGGGTGAGGAAGGAATTTTCTCTTTCCTACTAATTTTCACGAACCGATTTTATTCACAATCACCAGGAGTTAATTATCAAAGGATTTGGGAGGATGATTCCAAGTGTCATTAATTACTAACATTGATCAGGAAGAACTGTCTCCTTTTGAGTAATTTTCATCAAATCATGAACTGATATCTACCAAATCCCAAGAAGCGAATCTGAAAGGCTTTTGGGGGATGATTCCATTTGTCACTGATTTAGAGCATTGATCAGTTATAACTTTCTCATTTTTAGCAATTTTCACGATCAATCTCCACCAAATCCTGAAGAGAGAATAGACTTGTGTTTTGGGGGACGTTTCCATGAGAAATAGATCAGGATACCAGATTAGCCATGTCTTTCTCCTCTGGAGTAATTTTCACGAACTGCTCTGTACCATAGGATGAGAAGTGAATCCTCGGGTCTTTCAGGAAGATTCCTTCTCAAATTTATCTGTTGCGCACATCCAAGATGAATTTCTCATTCTGAGTCTATTTCAGGAACTGATTTCTTCCAAGTCGACAGGAGCGAATCGGAATGTACGAAGGAGGCTCATTATTTGAGCCATGAATGACTACCACGAAGCGGTTCAGAATTGCTTCTTTTTCGGAATTTTCGAGACTCGACCTATAACAAATCACCAGAAGCAAATCTGAAAGGATTTTGGAGGATCATGCCAGATGGAGTTCATGACTAGCAGTGATCAGTAATTACTGTTGAATTTTTGTCATTTTCATGAACCGATCTCTACTAAAGGATCAGGAGAGAATCCGAATGGCTTTTCGAGGAAGCGTGCATGAGACAATCAATCTGATTAGTATTGAAGGTCTCATTTTTAGCAATTTACACTACCCATCTCTCCCAAGTGACCAGCAGAGTATCTAAAAGGTCTTTGGAGGATGATTCTATGAGGTACTAATTCTATGCAGTGATCAGTAATAAATGGTTGATTTGTTAGTAATTTTCATGAACCAATCCCTACAAACTCAGGAGGAGAGAATCTGGATTGCTGGAGTCTTTACCACTAGGTGCTTGGAAAGAACGATTTTCGTACTTTGAGTAATTTGCACAAACCGATCTGTTCCAAGGCACCAAGAGAGAATGCAATTGTTTTTCCGGTGGATGATTCCATGGGAAATTCATCAGAAGACGGGTGAGGAAGGAATTTTCTCTTTCCTACTAATTTTCACGAACCGATTTCATTCACAATCACCAGGAGTTAATTATCAAAGGATTTGGGAGGATGATTCCAAGGGTCATTAATTACTAACATTGATCAGGAAGAACTGTCTCCTTTTGAGTAATTTTCATCAAATCATGAACTGATATCTACCAAATCCCAAGAAGCGAATCTGAAAGGCTTTTGGGGGATGATTCCATTTGTCACTGATTTAGAGCATTGATCAGTTATAACTTTCTCATTTTTAGCAATTTTCACGATCAATCTCCACCAAATCCTGAAGAGAGAATAGACTTGTGTTTTGGGGGACGTTTCCATGAGAAATAGATCAGGATACCAGATTAGCCATGTCTTTCTCCTCTGGAGTAATTTTCACGAACTGCTCTGTACCATAGGATGAGAAGTGAATCCTCGGGTCTTTCAGGAAGATTCCTTCTCAAATTTATCTGTTGCGCACATCCAAGATGAATTTCTCATTCTGAGTCTATTTCAGGAACTGATTTCTTCCAAGTCGACAGGAGCGAATCGGAATGTACGAAGGAGGCTCATTATTTGAGGCATGAATGACTACCACGAAGCCGTTCAGAATTGCTTCTTTTTCGGAATTTTCGAGACTCGACCTATAACAAATCACCAGAAGCAAATCTGAAAGGATTTTGGAGGATCATGCCAGATGGAGTTCATGACTAGCAGTGATCAGTAATTACTGTTGAATTTTTGTCATTTTCATGAACCGATCTCTACTAAAGGATCAGGAGAGAATCCGAATGGCTTTTCGAGGAAGCGTGCATGAGACAATCAATCTGATTAGTATTGAAGGTCTCATTTTTAGCAATTTACACTACCCATCTCTACCAAGTGACCAGCAGAGTATCTAAAAGGTCTTTGGAGGATGATTCTATGAGGTACTAATTCTATGCAGTGATCAGTAATAAATGGTTGATTTGTTAGTAATTTTCATGAACCAATCCCTACAAACTCAGGAGGAGAGAATCTGGATTGCTGGAGTCTTTACCACTAGGTGCTTGGAAAGAACGATTTTCGTACTTTGAGTAATTTGCACAAACCGATCTGTTCCAAGGCACCAAGAGAGAATGCAATTGTTTTTCCGGTGGATGATTCCATGGGAAATTCATCAGAAGACGGGTGAGGAAGGAATTTTCTCTTTCCTACTAATTTTCACGAACCGATTTCATTCACAATCACCAGGAGTTAATTATCAAAGGATTTGGGAGGATGATTCCAAGGGTCATTAATTACTAACATTGATCAGGAAGAACTGTCTCCTTTTGAGTAATTTTCATCAAATCATGAACTGATATCTACCAAATCCCAAGAAGCGAATCTGAAAGGCTTTTGGGGGATGATTCCATTTGTCACTGATTTAGAGCATTGATCAGTTATAACTTTCTCATTTTTAGCAATTTTCACGATCAATCTCCACCAAATCCTGAAGAGAGAATAGACTTGTGTTTTGGGGGACGTTTCCATGAGAAATAGATCAGGATACCAGATTAGCCATGTCTTTCTCCTCTGGAGTAATTTTCACGAACTGCTCTGTACCATAGGATGAGAAGTGAATCCTCGGGTCTTTCAGGAAGATTCCTTCTCAAATTTATCTGTTGCGCACATCCAAGATGAATTTCTCATTCTGAGTCTATTTCAGGAACTGATTTCTTCCAAGTCGACAGGAGCGAATCGGAATGTACGAAGGAGGCTCATTATTTGAGGCATGAATGACTACCACGAAGCCGTTCAGAATTGCTTCTTTTTCGGAATTTTCGAGACTCGACCTATAACAAATCACCAGAAGCAAATCTGAAAGGATTTTGGAGGATCATGCCAGATGGAGTTCATGACTAGCAGTGATCAGTAATTACTGTTGAATTTTTGTCATTTTCATGAACCGATCTCTACTAAAGGATCAGGAGAGAATCCGAATGGCTTTTCGAGGAAGCGTGCATGAGACAATCAATCTGATTAGTATTGAAGGTCTCATTTTTAGCAATTTACACTACCCATCTCTACCAAGTGACCAGCAGAGTATCTAAAAGGTCTTTGGAGGATGATTCTATGAGGTACTAATTCTATGCAGTGATCAGTAATAAATGGTTGATTTGTTAGTAATTTTCATGAACCAATCCCTACAAACTCAGGAGGAGAGAATCTGGATTGCTGGAGTCTTTACCACTAGGTGCTTGGAAAGAACGATTTTCGTACTTTGAGTAATTTGCACAAACCGATCTGTTCCAAGGCACCAAGAGAGAATGCAATTGTTTTTCCGGTGGATGATTCCATGGGAAATTCATCAGAAGACGGGTGAGGAAGGAATTTTCTCTTTCCTACTAATTTTCACGAACCGATTTCATTCACAATCACCAGGAGTTAATTATCAAAGGATTTGGGAGGATGATTCCAAGGGTCATTAATTACTAACATTGATCAGGAAGAACTGTCTCCTTTTGAGTAATTTTCATCAAATCATGAACTGATATCTACCAAATCCCAAGAAGCGAATCTGAAAGGCTTTTGGGGGATGATTCCATTTGTCACTGATTTAGAGCATTGATCAGTTATAACTTTCTCATTTTTAGCAATTTTCACGATCAATCTCCACCAAATCCTGAAGAGAGAATAGACTTGTGTTTTGGGGGACGTTTCCATGAGAAATAGATCAGGATACCAGATTAGCCATGTCTTTCTCCTCTGGAGTAATTTTCACGAACTGCTCTGTACCATAGGATGAGAAGTGAATCCTCGGGTCTTTCAGGAAGATTCCTTCTCAAATTTATCTGTTGCGCACATCCAAGATGAATTTCTCATTCTGAGTCTATTTCAGGAACTGATTTCTTCCAAGTCGACAGGAGCGAATCGGAATGTACGAAGGAGGCTCATTATTTGAGGCATGAATGACTACCACGAAGCCGTTCAGAATTGCTTCTTTTTCGGAATTTTCGAGACTCGACCTATAACAAATCACCAGAAGCAAATCTGAAAGGATTTTGGAGGATCATGCCAGATGGAGTTCATGACTAGCAGTGATCAGTAATTACTGTTGAATTTTTGTCATTTTCATGAACCGATCTCTACTAAAGGATCAGGAGAGAATCCGAATGGCTTTTCGAGGAAGCGTGCATGAGACAATCAATCTGATTAGTATTGAAGGTCTCATTTTTAGCAATTTACACTACCCATCTCTACCAAGTGACCAGCAGAGTATCTAAAAGGTCTTTGGAGGATGATTCTATGAGGTACTAATTCTATGCAGTGATCAGTAATAAATGGTTGATTTGTTAGTAATTTTCATGAACCAATCCCTACAAACTCAGGAGGAGAGAATCTGGATTGCTGGAGTCTTTACCACTAGGTGCTTGGAAAGAACGATTTTCGTACTTTGAGTAATTTGCACAAACCGATCTGTTCCAAGGCACCAAGAGAGAATGCAATTGTTTTTCCGGTGGATGATTCCATGGGAAATTCATCAGAAGACGGGTGAGGAAGGAATTTTCTCTTTCCTACTAATTTTCACGAACCGATTTCATTCACAATCACCAGGAGTTAATTATCAAAGGATTTGGGAGGATGATTCCAAGGGTCATTAATTACTAACATTGATCAGGAAGAACTGTCTCCTTTTGAGTAATTTTCATCAAATCATGAACTGATATCTACCAAATCCCAAGAAGCGAATCTGAAAGGCTTTTGGGGGATGATTCCATTTGTCACTGATTTAGAGCATTGATCAGTTATAACTTTCTCATTTTTAGCAATTTTCACGATCAATCTCCACCAAATCCTGAAGAGAGAATAGACTTGTGTTTTGGGGGACGTTTCCATGAGAAATAGATCAGGATACCAGATTAGCCATGTCTTTCTCCTCTGGAGTAATTTTCACGAACTGCTCTGTACCATAGGATGAGAAGTGAATCCTCGGGTCTTTCAGGAAGATTCCTTCTCAAATTTATCTGTTGCGCACATCCAAGATGAATTTCTCATTCTGAGTCTATTTCAGGAACTGATTTCTTCCAAGTCGACAGGAGCGAATCGGAATGTACGAAGGAGGCTCATTATTTGAGCCATGAATGACTACCACGAAGCCGTTCAGAATTGCTTCTTTTTCGGAATTTTCGAGACTCGACCTATAACAAATCACCAGAAGCAAATCTGAAAGGATTTTGGAGGATCATGCCAGATGGAGTTCATGACTAGCAGTGATCAGTAATTACTGTTGAATTTTTGTCATTTTCATGAACCGATCTCTACTAAAGGATCAGGAGAGAATCCGAATGGCTTTTCGAGGAAGCGTGCATGAGACAATCAATCTGATTAGTATTGAAGGTCTCATTTTTAGCAATTTACACTACCCATCTCTCCCAAGTGACCAGCAGAGTATCTAAAAGGTCTTTGGAGGATGATTCTATGAGGTACTAATTCTATGCAGTGATCAGTAATAAATGGTTGATTTGTTAGTAATTTTCATGAACCAATCCCTACAAACTCAGGAGGAGAGAATCTGGATTGCTGGAGTCTTTACCACTAGGTGCTTGGAAAGAACGATTTTCGTACTTTGAGTAATTTGCACAAACCGATCTGTTCCAAGGCACCAAGAGAGAATGCAATTGCTTTTCCGGTGGATGATTCCATGGGAAATTCATCAGAAGACGGGTGAGGAAGGAATTTTCTCTTTCCTACTAATTTTCACGAACCGATTTTATTCACAATCACCAGGAGTTAATTATCAAAGGATTTGGGAGGATGATTCCAAGTGTCATTAATTACTAACATTGATCAGGAAGAACTGTCTCTTTTGAGTAATTTTCATCAAATCATGAACTGATATCTACCAAATCCCAAGAAGCGAATCTGAAAGGCTTTTGGGGGATGATTCCATTTGTCACTGATTTAGAGCATTGATCAGTTATAACTTTCTCATTTTTAGCAATTTTCACGATCAATCTCCACCAAATCCTGAAGAGAGAATAGACTTGTGTTTTGGGGGACGTTTCCATGAGAAATAGATCAGGATACCAGATTAGCCATGTCTTTCTCCTCTGGAGTAATTTTCACGAACTGCTCTGTACCATAGGATGAGAAGTGAATCCTCGGGTCTTTCAGGAAGATTCCTTCTCAAATTTATCTGTTGCGCACATCCAAGATGAATTTCTCATTCTGAGTCTATTTCAGGAACTGATTTCTTCCAAGTCGACAGGAGCGAATCGGAATGTACGAAGGAGGCTCATTATTTGAGGCATGAATGACTACCACGAAGCCGTTCAGAATTGCTTCTTTTTCGGAATTTTCGAGACTCGACCTATAACAAATCACCAGAAGCAAATCTGAAAGGATTTTGGAGGATCATGCCAGATGGAGTTCATGACTAGCAGTGATCAGTAATTACTGTTGAATTTTTGTCATTTTCATGAACCGATCTCTACTAAAGGATCAGGAGAGAATCCGAATGGCTTTTCGAGGAAGCGTGCATGAGACAATCAATCTGATTAGTATTGAAGGTCTCATTTTTAGCAATTTACACTACCCATCTCTCCCAAGTGACCAGCAGAGTATCTAAAAGGTCTTTGGAGGATGATTCTATGAGGTACTAATTCTATGCAGTGATCAGTAATAAATGGTTGATTTGTTAGTAATTTTCATGAACCAATCCCTACAAACTCAGGAGGAGAGAATCTGGATTGCTGGAGTCTTTACCACTAGGTGCTTGGAAAGAACGATTTTCGTACTTTGAGTAATTTGCACAAACCGATCTGTTCCAAGGCACCAAGAGAGAATGCAATTGTTTTTCCGGTGGATGATTCCATGGGAAATTCATCAGAAGACGGGTGAGGAAGGAATTTTCTCTTTCCTACTAATTTTCACGAACCGATTTCATTCACAATCACCAGGAGTTAATTATCAAAGGATTTGGGAGGATGATTCCAAGGGTCATTAATTACTAACATTGATCAGGAAGAACTGTCTCCTTTTGAGTAATTTTCATCAAATCATGAACTGATATCTACCAAATCCCAAGAAGCGAATCTGAAAGGCTTTTGGGGGATGATTCCATTTGTCACTGATTTAGAGCATTGATCAGTTATAACTTTCTCATTTTTAGCAATTTTCACGATCAATCTCCACCAAATCCTGAAGAGAGAATAGACTTGTGTTTTGGGGGACGTTTCCATGAGAAATAGATCAGGATACCAGATTAGCCATGTCTTTCTCCTCTGGAGTAATTTTCACGAACTGCTCTGTACCATAGGATGAGAAGTGAATCCTCGGGTCTTTCAGGAAGATTCCTTCTCAAATTTATCTGTTGCGCACATCCAAGATGAATTTCTCATTCTGAGTCTATTTCAGGAACTGATTTCTTCCAAGTCGACAGGAGCGAATCGGAATGTACGAAGGAGGCTCATTATTTGAGGCATGAATGACTACCACGAAGCCGTTCAGAATTGCTTCTTTTTCGGAATTTTCGAGACTCGACCTATAACAAATCACCAGAAGCAAATCTGAAAGGATTTTGGAGGATCATGCCAGATGGAGTTCATGACTAGCAGTGATCAGTAATTACTGTTGAATTTTTGTCATTTTCATGAACCGATCTCTACTAAAGGATCAGGAGAGAATCCGAATGGCTTTTCGAGGAAGCGTGCATGAGACAATCAATCTGATTAGTATTGAAGGTCTCATTTTTAGCAATTTACACTACCCATCTCTCCCAAGTGACCAGCAGAGTATCTAAAAGGTCTTTGGAGGATGATTCTATGAGGTACTAATTCTATGCAGTGATCAGTAATAAATGGTTGATTTGTTAGTAATTTTCATGAACCAATCCCTACAAACTCAGGAGGAGAGAATCTGGATTGCTGGAGTCTTTACCACTAGGTGCTTGGAAAGAACGATTTTCGTACTTTGAGTAATTTGCACAAACCGATCTGTTCCAAGGCACCAAGAGAGAATGCAATTGTTTTTCCGGTGGATGATTCCATGGGAAATTCATCAGAAGACGGGTGAGGAAGGAATTTTCTCTTTCCTACTAATTTTCACGAACCGATTTCATTCACAATCACCAGGAGTTAATTATCAAAGGATTTGGGAGGATGATTCCAAGGGTCATTAATTACTAACATTGATCAGGAAGAACTGTCTCCTTTTGAGTAATTTTCATCAAATCATGAACTGATATCTACCAAATCCCAAGAAGCGAATCTGAAAGGCTTTTGGGGGATGATTCCATTTGTCACTGATTTAGAGCATTGATCAGTTATAACTTTCTCATTTTTAGCAATTTTCACGATCAATCTCCACCAAATCCTGAAGAGAGAATAGACTTGTGTTTTGGGGGACGTTTCCATGAGAAATAGATCAGGATACCAGATTAGCCATGTCTTTCTCCTCTGGAGTAATTTTCACGAACTGCTCTGTACCATAGGATGAGAAGTGAATCCTCGGGTCTTTCAGGAAGATTCCTTCTCAAATTTATCTGTTGCGCACATCCAAGATGAATTTCTCATTCTGAGTCTATTTCAGGAACTGATTTCTTCCAAGTCGACAGGAGCGAATCGGAATGTACGAAGGAGGCTCATTATTTGAGCCATGAATGACTACCACGAAGCCGTTCAGAATTGCTTCTTTTTCGGAATTTTCGAGACTCGACCTATAACAAATCACCAGAAGCAAATCTGAAAGGATTTTGGAGGATCATGCCAGATGGAGTTCATGACTAGCAGTGATCAGTAATTACTGTTGAATTTTTGTCATTTTCATGAACCGATCTCTACTAAAGGATCAGGAGAGAATCCGAATGGCTTTTCGAGGAAGCGTGCATGAGACAATCAATCTGATTAGTATTGAAGGTCTCATTTTTAGCAATTTACACTACCCATCTCTACCAAGTGACCAGCAGAGTATCTAAAAGGTCTTTGGAGGATGATTCTATGAGGTACTAATTCTATGCAGTGATCAGTAATAAATGGTTGATTTGTTAGTAATTTTCATGAACCAATCCCTACAAACTCAGGAGGAGAGAATCTGGATTGCTGGAGTCTTTACCACTAGGTGCTTGGAAAGAACGATTTTCGTACTTTGAGTAATTTGCACAAACCGATCTGTTCCAAGGCACCAAGAGAGAATGCAATTGTTTTTCCGGTGGATGATTCCATGGGAAATTCATCAGAAGACGGGTGAGGAAGGAATTTTCTCTTTCCTACTAATTTTCACGAACCGATTTCATTCACAATCACCAGGAGTTAATTATCAAAGGATTTGGGAGGATGATTCCAAGGGTCATTAATTACTAACATTGATCAGGAAGAACTGTCTCCTTTTGAGTAATTTTCATCAAATCATGAACTGATATCTACCAAATCCCAAGAAGCGAATCTGAAAGGCTTTTGGGGGATGATTCCATTTGTCACTGATTTAGAGCATTGATCAGTTATAACTTTCTCATTTTTAGCAATTTTCACGATCAATCTCCACCAAATCCTGAAGAGAGAATAGACTTGTGTTTTGGGGGACGTTTCCATGAGAAATAGATCAGGATACCAGATTAGCCATGTCTTTCTCCTCTGGAGTAATTTTCACGAACTGCTCTGTACCATAGGATGAGAAGTGAATCCTCGGGTCTTTCAGGAAGATTCCTTCTCAAATTTATCTGTTGCGCACATCCAAGATGAATTTCTCATTCTGAGTCTATTTCAGGAACTGATTTCTTCCAAGTCGACAGGAGCGAATCGGAATGTACGAAGGAGGCTCATTATTTGAGGCATGAATGACTACCACGAAGCCGTTCAGAATTGCTTCTTTTTCGGAATTTTCGAGACTCGACCTATAACAAATCACCAGAAGCAAATCTGAAAGGATTTTGGAGGATCATGCCAGATGGAGTTCATGACTAGCAGTGATCAGTAATTACTGTTGAATTTTTGTCATTTTCATGAACCGATCTCTACTAAAGGATCAGGAGAGAATCCGAATGGCTTTTCGAGGAAGCGTGCATGAGACAATCAATCTGATTAGTATTGAAGGTCTCATTTTTAGCAATTTACACTACCCATCTCTCCCAAGTGACCAGCAGAGTATCTAAAAGGTCTTTGGAGGATGATTCTATGAGGTACTAATTCTATGCAGTGATCAGTAATAAATGGTTGATTTGTTAGTAATTTTCATGAACCAATCCCTACAAACTCAGGAGGAGAGAATCTGGATTGCTGGAGTCTTTACCACTAGGTGCTTGGAAAGAACGATTTTCGTACTTTGAGTAATTTGCACAAACCGATCTGTTCCAAGGCACCAAGAGAGAATGCAATTGTTTTTCCGGTGGATGATTCCATGGGAAATTCATCAGAAGACGGGTGAGGAAGGAATTTTCTCTTTCCTACTAATTTTCACGAACCGATTTCATTCACAATCACCAGGAGTTAATTATCAAAGGATTTGGGAGGATGATTCCAAGGGTCATTAATTACTAACATTGATCAGGAAGAACTGTCTCCTTTTGAGTAATTTTCATCAAATCATGAACTGATATCTACCAAATCCCAAGAAGCGAATCTGAAAGGCTTTTGGGGGATGATTCCATTTGTCACTGATTTAGAGCATTGATCAGTTATAACTTTCTCATTTTTAGCAATTTTCACGATCAATCTCCACCAAATCCTGAAGAGAGAATAGACTTGTGTTTTGGGGGACGTTTCCATGAGAAATAGATCAGGATACCAGATTAGCCATGTCTTTCTCCTCTGGAGTAATTTTCACGAACTGCTCTGTACCATAGGATGAGAAGTGAATCCTCGGGTCTTTCAGGAAGATTCCTTCTCAAATTTATCTGTTGCGCACATCCAAGATGAATTTCTCATTCTGAGTCTATTTCAGGAACTGATTTCTTCCAAGTCGACAGGAGCGAATCGGAATGTACGAAGGAGGCTCATTATTTGAGGCATGAATGACTACCACGAAGCCGTTCAGAATTGCTTCTTTTTCGGAATTTTCGAGACTCGACCTATAACAAATCACCAGAAGCAAATCTGAAAGGATTTTGGAGGATCATGCCAGATGGAGTTCATGACTAGCAGTGATCAGTAATTACTGTTGAATTTTTGTCATTTTCATGAACCGATCTCTACTAAAGGATCAGGAGAGAATCCGAATGGCTTTTCGAGGAAGCGTGCATGAGACAATCAATCTGATTAGTATTGAAGGTCTCATTTTTAGCAATTTACACTACCCATCTCTCCCAAGTGACCAGCAGAGTATCTAAAAGGTCTTTGGAGGATGATTCTATGAGGTACTAATTCTATGCAGTGATCAGTAATACATGGTTGATTTGTTTGTAATTTTCATGAACCAATCCCTACAAACTCAGGAGGAGAGAATCTGGATTGCTGGAGTCTTTACCACTAGGTGCTTGGAAAGAACGATTTTCGTACTTTGAGTAATTTGCACAAACCGATCTGTTCCAAGGCACCAAGAGAGAATGCAATTGTTTTTCCGGTGGATGATTCCATGGGAAATTCATCAGAAGACGGGTGAGGAAGGAATTTTCTCTTTCCGACTAATTTTCACGAACCGATTTCATTCACAATCACCAGGAGTTAATTATCAAAGGATTTGGGAGGATGATTCCAAGGGTCATTAATTACTAACATTGATCAGGAAGAACTGTCTCCTTTTGAGTAATTTTCATCAAATCATGAACTGATATCTACCAAATCCCAAGAAGCGAATCTGAAAGGCTTTTGGGGGATGATTCCATTTGTCACTGATTTAGAGCATTGATCAGTTATAACTTTCTCATTTTTAGCAATTTTCACGATCAATCTCCACCAAATCCTGAAGAGAGAATAGACTTGTGTTTTGGGGGACGTTTCCATGAGAAATAGATCAGGATACCAGATTAGCCATGTCTTTCTCCTCTGGAGTAATTTTCACGAACTGCTCTGTACCATAGGATGAGAAGTGAATCCTCGGGTCTTTCAGGAAGATTCCTTCTCAAATTTATCTGTTGCGCACATCCAAGATGAATTTCTCATTCTGAGTCTATTTCAGGAACTGATTTCTTCCAAGTCGACAGGAGCGAATCGGAATGTACGAAGGAGGCTCATTATTTGAGGCATGAATGACTACCACGAAGCCGTTCAGAATTGCTTCTTTTTCGGAATTTTCGAGACTCGACCTATAACAAATCACCAGAAGCAAATCTGAAAGGATTTTGGAGGATCATGCCAGATGGAGTTCATGACTAGCAGTGATCAGTAATTACTGTTGAATTTTTGTCATTTTCATGAACCGATCTCTACTAAAGGATCAGGAGAGAATCCGAATGGCTTTTCGAGGAAGCGTGCATGAGACAATCAATCTGATTAGTATTGAAGGTCTCATTTTTAGCAATTTACACTACCCATCTCTCCCAAGTGACCAGCAGAGTATCTAAAAGGTCTTTGGAGGATGATTCTATGAGGTACTAATTCTATGCAGTGATCAGTAATAAATGGTTGATTTGTTAGTAATTTTCATGAACCAATCCCTACAAACTCAGGAGGAGAGAATCTGGATTGCTGGAGTCTTTACCACTAGGTGCTTGGAAAGAACGATTTTCGTACTTTGAGTAATTTGCACAAACCGATCTGTTCCAAGGCACCAAGAGAGAATGCAATTGTTTTTCCGGTGGATGATTCCATGGGAAATTCATCAGAAGACGGGTGAGGAAGGAATTTTCTCTTTCCTACTAATTTTCACGAACCGATTTCATTCACAATCACCAGGAGTTAATTATCAAAGGATTTGGGAGGATGATTCCAAGGGTCATTAATTACTAACATTGATCAGGAAGAACTGTCTCCTTTTGAGTAATTTTCATCAAATCATGAACTGATATCTACCAAATCCCAAGAAGCGAATCTGAAAGGCTTTTGGGGGATGATTCCATTTGTCACTGATTTAGAGCATTGATCAGTTATAACTTTCTCATTTTTAGCAATTTTCACGATCAATCTCCACCAAATCCTGAAGAGAGAATAGACTTGTGTTTTGGGGGACGTTTCCATGAGAAATAGATCAGGATACCAGATTAGCCATGTCTTTCTCCTCTGGAGTAATTTTCACGAACTGCTCTGTACCATAGGATGAGAAGTGAATCCTCGGGTCTTTCAGGAAGATTCCTTCTCAAATTTATCTGTTGCGCACATCCAAGATGAATTTCTCATTCTGAGTCTATTTCAGGAACTGATTTCTTCCAAGTCGACAGGAGCGAATCGGAATGTACGAAGGAGGCTCATTATTTGAGGCATGAATGACTACCACGAAGCCGTTCAGAATTGCTTCTTTTTCGGAATTTTCGAGACTCGACCTATAACAAATCACCAGAAGCAAATCTGAAAGGATTTTGGAGGATCATGCCAGATGGAGTTCATGACTAGCAGTGATCAGTAATTACTGTTGAATTTTTGTCATTTTCATGAACCGATCTCTACTAAAGGATCAGGAGAGAATCCGAATGGCTTTTCGAGGAAGCGTGCATGAGACAATCAATCTGATTAGTATTGAAGGTCTCATTTTTAGCAATTTACACTACCCATCTCTCCCAAGTGACCAGCAGAGTATCTAAAAGGTCTTTGGAGGATGATTCTATGAGGTACTAATTCTATGCAGTGATCAGTAATAAATGGTTGATTTGTTAGTAATTTTCATGAACCAATCCCTACAAACTCAGGAGGAGAGAATCTGGATTGCTGGAGTCTTTACCACTAGGTGCTTGGAAAGAACGATTTTCGTACTTTGAGTAATTTGCACAAACCGATCTGTTCCAAGGCACCAAGAGAGAATGCAATTGTTTTTCCGGTGGATGATTCCATGGGAAATTCATCAGAAGACGGGTGAGGAAGGAATTTTCTCTTTCCTACTAATTTTCACGAACCGATTTCATTCACAATCACCAGGAGTTAATTATCAAAGGATTTGGGAGGATGATTCCAAGGGTCATTAATTACTAACATTGATCAGGAAGAACTGTCTCCTTTTGAGTAATTTTCATCAAATCATGAACTGATATCTACCAAATCCCAAGAAGCGAATCTGAAAGGCTTTTGGGGGATGATTCCATTTGTCACTGATTTAGAGCATTGATCAGTTATAACTTTCTCATTTTTAGCAATTTTCACGATCAATCTCCACCAAATCCTGAAGAGAGAATAGACTTGTGTTTTGGGGGACGTTTCCATGAGAAATAGATCAGGATACCAGATTAGCCATGTCTTTCTCCTCTGGAGTAATTTTCACGAACTGCTCTGTACCATAGGATGAGAAGTGAATCCTCGGGTCTTTCAGGAAGATTCCTTCTCAAATTTATCTGTTGCGCACATCCAAGATGAATTTCTCATTCTGAGTCTATTTCAGGAACTGATTTCTTCCAAGTCGACAGGAGCGAATCGGAATGTACGAAGGAGGCTCATTATTTGAGCCATGAATGACTACCACGAAGCCGTTCAGAATTGCTTCTTTTTCGGAATTTTCGAGACTCGACCTATAACAAATCACCAGAAGCAAATCTGAAAGGATTTTGGAGGATCATGCCAGATGGAGTTCATGACTAGCAGTGATCAGTAATTACTGTTGAATTTTTGTCATTTTCATGAACCGATCTCTACTAAAGGATCAGGAGAGAATCCGAATGGCTTTTCGAGGAAGCGTGCATGAGACAATCAATCTGATTAGTATTGAAGGTCTCATTTTTAGCAATTTACACTACCCATCTCTACCAAGTGACCAGCAGAGTATCTAAAAGGTCTTTGGAGGATGATTCTATGAGGTACTAATTCTATGCAGTGATCAGTAATAAATGGTTGATTTGTTAGTAATTTTCATGAACCAATCCCTACAAACTCAGGAGGAGAGAATCTGGATTGCTGGAGTCTTTACCACTAGGTGCTTGGAAAGAACGATTTTCGTACTTTGAGTAATTTGCACAAACCGATCTGTTCCAAGGCACCAAGAGAGAATGCAATTGTTTTTCCGGTGGATGATTCCATGGGAAATTCATCAGAAGACGGGTGAGGAAGGAATTTTCTCTTTCCTACTAATTTTCACGAACCGATTTCATTCACAATCACCAGGAGTTAATTATCAAAGGATTTGGGAGGATGATTCCAAGTGTCATTAATTACTAACATTGATCAGGAAGAACTGTCTCCTTTTGAGTAATTTTCATCAAATCATGAACTGATATCTACCAAATCCCAAGAAGCGAATCTGAAAGGCTTTTGGGGGATGATTCCATTTGTCACTGATTTAGAGCATTGATCAGTTATAACTTTCTCATTTTTAGCAATTTTCACGATCAATCTCCACCAAATCCTGAAGAGAGAATAGACTTGTGTTTTGGGGGACGTTTCCATGAGAAATAGATCAGGATACCAGATTAGCCATGTCTTTCTCCTCTGGAGTAATTTTCACGAACTGCTCTGTACCATAGGATGAGAAGTGAATCCTCGGGTCTTTCAGGAAGATTCCTTCTCAAATTTATCTGTTGCGCACATCCAAGATGAATTTCTCATTCTGAGTCTATTTCAGGAACTGATTTCTTCCAAGTCGACAGGAGCGAATCGGAATGTACGAAGGAGGCTCATTATTTGAGGCATGAATGACTACCACGAAGCCGTTCAGAATTGCTTCTTTTTCGGAATTTTCGAGACTCGACCTATAACAAATCACCAGAAGCAAATCTGAAAGGATTTTGGAGGATCATGCCAGATGGAGTTCATGACTAGCAGTGATCAGTAATTACTGTTGAATTTTTGTCATTTTCATGAACCGATCTCTACTAAAGGATCAGGAGAGAATCCGAATGGCTTTTCGAGGAAGCGTGCATGAGACAATCAATCTGATTAGTATTGAAGGTCTCATTTTTAGCAATTTACACTACCCATCTCTCCCAAGTGACCAGCAGAGTATCTAAAAGGTCTTTGGAGGATGATTCTATGAGGTACTAATTCTATGCAGTGATCAGTAATAAATGGTTGATTTGTTAGTAATTTTCATGAACCAATCCCTACAAACTCAGGAGGAGAGAATCTGGATTGCTGGAGTCTTTACCACTAGGTGCTTGGAAAGAACGATTTTCGTACTTTGAGTAATTTGCACAAACCGATCTGTTCCAAGGCACCAAGAGAGAATGCAATTGTTTTTCCGGTGGATGATTCCATGGGAAATTCATCAGAAGACGGGTGAGGAAGGAATTTTCTCTTTCCTACTAATTTTCACGAACCGATTTCATTCACAATCACCAGGAGTTAATTATCAAAGGATTTGGGAGGATGATTCCAAGGGTCATTAATTACTAACATTGATCAGGAAGAACTGTCTCCTTTTGAGTAATTTTCATCAAATCATGAACTGATATCTACCAAATCCCAAGAAGCGAATCTGAAAGGCTTTTGGGGGATGATTCCATTTGTCACTGATTTAGAGCATTGATCAGTTATAACTTTCTCATTTTTAGCAATTTTCACGATCAATCTCCACCAAATCCTGAAGAGAGAATAGACTTGTGTTTTGGGGGACGTTTCCATGAGAAATAGATCAGGATACCAGATTAGCCATGTCTTTCTCCTCTGGAGTAATTTTCACGAACTGCTCTGTACCATAGGATGAGAAGTGAATCCTCGGGTCTTTCAGGAAGATTCCTTCTCAAATTTATCTGTTGCGCACATCCAAGATGAATTTCTCATTCTGAGTCTATTTCAGGAACTGATTTCTTCCAAGTCGACAGGAGCGAATCGGAATGTACGAAGGAGGCTCATTATTTGAGGCATGAATGACTACCACGAAGCCGTTCAGAATTGCTTCTTTTTCGGAATTTTCGAGACTCGACCTATAACAAATCACCAGAAGCAAATCTGAAAGGATTTTGGAGGATCATGCCAGATGGAGTTCATGACTAGCAGTGATCAGTAATTACTGTTGAATTTTTGTCATTTTCATGAACCGATCTCTACTAAAGGATCAGGAGAGAATCCGAATGGCTTTTCGAGGAAGCGTGCATGAGACAATCAATCTGATTAGTATTGAAGGTCTCATTTTTAGCAATTTACACTACCCATCTCTCCCAAGTGACCAGCAGAGTATCTAAAAGGTCTTTGGAGGATGATTCTATGAGGTACTAATTCTATGCAGTGATCAGTAATACATGGTTGATTTGTTTGTAATTTTCATGAACCAATCCCTACAAACTCAGGAGGAGAGAATCTGGATTGCTGGAGTCTTTACCACTAGGTGCTTGGAAAGAACGATTTTCGTACTTTGAGTAATTTGCACAAACCGATCTGTTCCAAGGCACCAAGAGAGAATGCAATTGTTTTTCCGGTGGATGATTCCATGGGAAATTCATCAGAAGACGGGTGAGGAAGGAATTTTCTCTTTCCGACTAATTTTCACGAACCGATTTTATTCACAATCACCAGGAGTTAATTATCAAAGGATTTGGGAGGATGATTCCAAGTGTCATTAATTACTAACATTGATCAGGAAGAACTGTCTCCTTTTGAGTAATTTTCATCAAATCATGAACTGATATCTACCATTTCCCAAGAAGCGAATCTGAAAGGCTTTTGGGGGATGATTCCATTTGTCACTGATTTAGAGCATTGATCAGTTATAACTTTCTCATTTTTAGCAATTTTCACGATCAATCTCCACCAAATCCTGAAGAGAGAATAGACTTGTGTTTTGGGGGACGTTTCCATGAGAAATAGATCAGGATACCAGATTAGCCATGTCTTTCTCCTCTGGAGTAATTTTCACGAACTGCTCTGTACCATAGGATGAGAAGTGAATCCTCGGGTCTTTCAGGAAGATTCCTTCTCAAATTTATCTGTTGCGCACATCCAAGATGAATTTCTCATTCTGAGTCTATTTCAGGAACTGATTTCTTCCTAGTCGACAGGAGCGAATCGGAATGTACGAAGGAGGCTCATTATTTGAGGCATGAATGACTACCACGAAGCCGTTCAGAATTGCTTATTTTTCGGAATTTTCGAGACTCGACGTATAACAAATCACCAGAAGCAAATCTGAAAGGATTTTGGAGGATCATGCCAGATGGAGTTCATGACTAGCAGTGATCAGTAATTACTGTTGAATTTTTGTCATTTTCATGAACCGATCTCTACTAAAGGATCAGGAGAGAATCCGAATGGCTTTTCGAGGAAGCGTGCATGAGACAATCAATCTGATTAGTATTGAAGGTCTCATTTTTAGCAATTTACACTACCCATCTCTCCCAAGTGACCAGCAGAGTATCTAAAAGGTCTTTGGAGGATGATTCTATGAGGTACTAATTCTATGCAGTGATCAGTAATAAATGGTTGATTTGTTAGTAATTTTCATGAACCAATCCCTACAAACTCAGGAGGAGAGAATCTGGATTGCTGGAGTCTTTACCACTAGGTGCTTGGAAAGAACGATTTTCGTACTTTGAGTAATTTGCACAAACCGATCTGTTCCAAGGCACCAAGAGAGAATGCAATTGTTTTTCCGGTGGATGATTCCATGGGAAATTCATCAGAAGACGGGTGAGGAAGGAATTTTCTCTTTCCTACTAATTTTCACGAACCGATTTTATTCACAATCACCAGGAGTTAATTATCAAAGGATTTGGGAGGATGATTCCAAGTGTCATTAATTACTAACATTGATCAGGAAGAACTGTCTCCTTTTGAGTAATTTTCATCAAATCATGAACTGATATCTACCAAATCCCAAGAAGCGAATCTGAAAGGCATTTGGGGGATGATTCCATTTGTCACTGATTTAGAGCATTGATCAGTTATAACTTTCTCATTTTTAGCAATTTTCACGATCAATCTCCACCAAATCCTGAAGAGAGAATAGACTTGTGTTTTGGGGGACGTTTCCATGAGAAATAGATCAGGATACCAGATTAGGCATGTCTTTCTCCTCTGGAGTAATTTTCACGAACTGCTCTGTACCATAGGACGAGAAGTGAATCCTCGGGTCTTTCAGGAAGATTCCTTCTCAAATTTATCTGTTGCGCACATCCAAGATGAATTTCTCATTCTGAGTCTATTTCAGGAACTGATTTCTTCCAAGTCGACTGGAGCGAATTCCAATGTACTAAGGAGGCTCATTATGTGAGGAATGAATGACTACCACGAAGCCATTCAGAATTGCTTATTTTTCGGAATTTTCGAGACTCGACCTATAACAAATCACCAGAAGCAAATCTGAAAGGATTTTGGAGGATCATGCCAGATGGAGTTCATGACTAGCAGTGATCAGTAATTACTGTTGAATTTTTGTCATTTTCATGAACCGATCTCTACTAAAGGATCAGGAGAGAATCCGAATGGCTTTTCGAGGAAGCGTGCATGAGACTATCAATCTGATTAGTATTGAAGGTCTCATTTTTAGCAATTTACACTACCCATCTCTCCCAAGTGACCAGCAGAGTATCTAAAAGGTCTTTGGAGGATGATTCTATGAGGTACTAATTCTATGCAGTGATCAGTAATAAATGGTTGATTTGTTAGTAATTTTCATGAACCAATCCCTACAAACTCAGGAGGAGAGAATCTGGATTGCTGGAGTCTTTACCACTAGGTGCTTGGAAAGAACGATTTTCGTACTTTGAGTAATTTGCACAAACCGATCTGTTCCAAGGCACCAAGAGAGAATGCAATTGTTTTTCCGGTGGATGATTCCATGGGAAATTCATCAGAAGACGGGTGAGGAAGGAATTTTCTCTTTCCGACTAATTTTCACGAACCGATTTTATTCACAATCACCAGGAGTTAATTATCAAAGGATTTGGGAGGATGATTCCAAGTGTCATTAATTACTAACATTGATCAGGAAGAACTGTCTCCTTTTGAGTAATTTTCATCAAATCATGAACTGATATCTACCAAATCCCAAGAAGCGAATCTGAAAGGCTTTTGGGGGATGATTCCATTTGTCACTGATTTAGAGCATTGATCAGTTATAACTTTCTCATTTTTAGCAATTTTCACGATCAATCTCCACCAAATCCTGAAGAGAGAATAGACTTGTGTTTTGGGGGACGTTTCCATGAGAAATAGATCAGGATACCAGATTAGCCATGTCTTTCTCCTCTGGAGTAATTTTCACGAACTGCTCTGTACCATAGGATGAGAAGTGAATCCTCGGGTCTTTCAGGAAGATTCCTTCTCAAATTTATCTGTTGCGCACATCCAAGATGAATTTCTCATTCTGAGTCTATTTCAGGAACTGATTTCTTCCAAGTCGACAGGAGCGAATCGGAATGTACGAAGGAGGCTCATTATTTGAGGCATGAATGACTACCACGAAGCCGTTCAGAATTGCTTCTTTTTCGGAATTTTCGAGACTCGACCTATAACAAATCACCAGAAGCAAATCTGAAAGGATTTTGGAGGATCATGCCAGATGGAGTTCATGACTAGCAGTGATCAGTAATTACTGTTGAATTTTTGTCATTTTCATGAACCGATCTCTACTAAAGGATCAGGAGAGAATCCGAATGGCTTTTCGAGGAAGCGTGCATGAGACAATCAATCTGATTAGTATTGAAGGTCTCATTTTTAGCAATTTACACTACCCATCTCTCCCAAGTGACCAGCAGAGTATCTAAAAGGTCTTTGGAGGATGATTCTATGAGGTACTAATTCTATGCAGTGATCAGTAATAAATGGTTGATTTGTTAGTAATTTTCATGAACCAATCCCTACAAACTCAGGAGGAGAGAATCTGGATTGCTGGAGTCTTTACCACTAGGTGCTTGGAAAGAACGATTTTCGTACTTTGAGTAATTTGCACAAACCGATCTGTTCCAAGGCACCAAGAGAGAATGCAATTGTTTTTCCGGTGGATGATTCCATGGGAAATTCATCAGAAGACGGGTGAGGAAGGAATTTTCTCTTTCCGACTAATTTTCACGAACCGATTTTATTCACAATCACCAGGAGTTAATTATCAAAGGATTTGGGAGGATGATTCCAAGGGTCATTAATTACTAACATTGATCAGGAAGAACTGTCTCCTTTTGAGTAATTTTCATCAAATCATGAACTGATATCTACCAAATCCCAAGAAGCGAATCTGAAAGGCTTTTGGGGGATGATTCCATTTGTCACTGATTTAGAGCATTGATCAGTTATAACTTTCTCATTTTTAGCAATTTTCACGATCAATCTCCACCAAATCCTGAAGAGAGAATAGACTTGTGTTTTGGGGGACGTTTCCATGAGAAATAGATCAGGATACCAGATTAGCCATGTCTTTCTCCTCTGGAGTAATTTTCACGAACTGCTCTGTACCATAGGATGAGAAGTGAATCCTCGGGTCTTTCAGGAAGATTCCTTCTCAAATTTATCTGTTGCGCACATCCAAGATGAATTTCTCATTCTGAGTCTATTTCAGGAACTGATTTCTTCCAAGTCGACAGGAGCGAATCGGAATGTACGAAGCAGGCTCATTATTTGAGGCATGAATGACTACCACGAAGCCGTTCAGAATTGCTTCTTTTTCGGAATTTTCGAGACTCGACCTATAACAAATCACCAGAAGCAAATCTGAAAGGATTTTGGAGGATCATGCCAGATGGAGTTCATGACTAGCAGTGATCAGTAATTACTGTTGAATTTTTGTCATTTTCATGAACCGATCTCTACTAAAGGATCAGGAGAGAATCCGAATGGCTTTTCGAGGAAGCGTGCATGAGACAATCAATCTGATTAGTATTGAAGGTCTCATTTTTAGCAATTTACACTACCCATCTCTCCCAAGTGACCAGCAGAGTATCTAAAAGGTCTTTGGAGGATGATTCTATGAGGTACTAATTCTATGCAGTGATCAGTAATAAATGGTTGATTTGTTAGTAATTTTCATGAACCAATCCCTACAAACTCAGGAGGAGAGAATCTGGATTGCTGGAGTCTTTACCACTAGGTGCTTGGAAAGAACGATTTTCGTACTTTGAGTAATTTGCACAAACCGATCTGTTCCAAGGCACCAAGAGAGAATGCAATTGTTTTTCCGGTGGATGATTCCATGGGAAATTCATCAGAAGACGGGTGAGGAAGGAATTTTCTCTTTCCTACTAATTTTCACGAACCGATTTTATTCACAATCACCAGGAGTTAATTATCAAAGGATTTGGGAGGATGATTCCAAGGGTCATTAATTACTAACATTGATCAGGAAGAACTGTCTCCTTTTGAGTAATTTTCATCAAATCATGAACTGATATCTACCAAATCCCAAGAAGCGAATCTGAAAGGCATTTGGGGGATGATTCCATTTGTCACTGATTTAGAGCATTGATCAGTTATAACTTTCTCATTTTTAGCAATTTTCATGATCAATCTCCACCAAATCCTGAAGAGAGAATAGACTTGTGTTTTGGGGGACGTTTCCATGAGAAATAGATCAGGATACCAGATTAGGCATGTCTTTCTCCTCTGGAGTAATTTTCACGAACTGCTCTGTACCATAGGATGAGAAGTGAATCCTCGGGTCTTTCAGGAAGATTCCTTCTCAAATTTATCTGTTGCGCACATCCAAGATGAATTTCTCATTCTGAGTCTATTTCAGGAACTGATTTCTTCCAAGTCGACTGGAGCGAATTCCAATGTACTAAGGAGGCTCATTATGTGAGGAATGAATGACTACCACGAAGCCGTTCAGAATTGCTTATTTTTCGGAATTTTCGAGACTCGACCTATAACAAATCACCAGAAGCAAATCTGAAAGGATTTTGGAGGATCATGCCAGATGGAGTTCATGACTAGCAGTGATCAGTAATTACTGTTGAATTTTTGTCATTTTCATGAACCGATCTCTACTAAAGGATCAGGAGAGAATCCGAATGGCTTTTCGAGGAAGCGTGCATGAGACAATCAATCTGATTAGTATTGAAGGTCTCATTTTTAGCAATTTACACTACCCATCTCTACCAAGTGACCAGCAGAGTATCTAAAAGGTCTTTGGAGGATGATTCTATGAGGTACTAATTCTATGCAGTGATCAGTAATAAATGGTTGATTTGTTAGTAATTTTCATGAACCAATCCCTACAAACTCAGGAGAAGAGAATCTGGATTGCTGGAGTCTTTACCACTAGGTGCTTGGAAAGAACGATTTTCGTACTTTGAGTAATTTGCACAAACCGATCTGTTCCAAGGCACCAAGAGAGAATGCAATTGTTTTTCCGGTGGATGATTCCATGGGAAATTCATCAGAAGACGGGTGAGGAAGGAATTTTCTCTTTCCTACTAATTTTCACGAACCGATTTTATTCACAATCACCAGGAGTTAATTATCAAAGGATTTGGGAGGATGATTCCAAGTGTCATTAATTACTAACATTGATCAGGAAGAACTGTCTCCTTTTGAGTAATTTTCATGAAATCATGAACTGATATCTACCAAATCCCAAGAAGCGAATCTGAAAGGCTTTTGGGGGATGATTCCATTTGTCACTGATTTAGAGCATTGATCAGTTATAACTTTCTCATTTTTAGCAATTTTCACGATCAATCTCCACCAAATCCTGAAGAGAGAATAGACTTGTGTTTTGGGGGACGTTTCCATGAGAAATAGATCAGGATACCAGATTAGCCATGTCTTTCTCCTCTGGAGTAATTTTCACGAACTGCTCTGTACCATAGGATGAGAAGTGAATCCTCGGGTCTTTCAGGAAGATTCCTTCTCAAATTTATCTGTTGCGCACATCCAAGATGAATTTCTCATTCTGAGTCTATTTCAGGAACTGATTTCTTCCAAGTCGACAGGAGCGAATCGGAATGTACGAAGGAGGCTCATTATTTGAGGAATGAATGACTACCACGAAGCCGTTCAGAATTGCTTATTTTTCGGAATTTTCGAGACTCGACCTATAACAAATCACCAGAAGCAAATCTGAAAGGATTTTGGAGGATCATGCCAGATGGAGTTCATGACTAGCAGTGATCAGTAATTACTGTTGAATTTTTGTCATTTTCATGAACCGATCTCTACTAAAGGATCAGGAGAGAATCCGAATGGCTTTTCGAGGAAGCGTGCATGAGACAATCAATCTGATTAGTATTGAAGGTCTCATTTTTAGCAATTTACACTACCCATCTCTACCAAGTGACCAGCAGAGTATCTAAAAGGTCTTTGGAGGATGATTCTATGAGGTACTAATTCTATGCAGTGATCAGTAATAAATGGTTGATTTGTTAGTAATTTTCATGAACCAATCCCTACAAACTCAGGAGGAGAGAATCTGGATTGCTGGAGTCTTTACCACTAGGTGCTTGGAAAGAACGATTTTCGTACTTTGAGTAATTTGCACAAACCGATCTGTTCCAAGGCACCAAGAGAGAATGCAATTGTTTTTCCGGTGGATGATTCCATGGGAAATTCATCAGAAGACGGGTGAGGAAGGAATTTTCTCTTTCCGACTAATTTTCACGAACCGATTTTATTCACAATCACCAGGAGTTAATTATCAAAGGATTTGGGAGGATGATTCCAAGTGTCATTAATTACTAACATTGATCAGGAAGAACTGTCTCCTTTTGAGTAATTTTCATCAAATCATGAACTGATATCTACCAAATCCCAAGAAGCGAATCTGAAAGGCATTTGGGGGATGATTCCATTTGTCACTGATTTAGAGCATTGATCAGTTATAACTTTCTCATTTTTAGCAATTTTCATGATCAATCTCCACCAAATCCTGAAGAGAGAATAGACTTGTGTTTTGGGGGACGTTTCCATGAGAAATAGATCAGGATACCAGATTAGGCATGTCTTTCTCCTCTGGAGTAATTTTCACGAACTGCTCTGTACCATAGGACGAGAAGTGAATCCTCGGGTCTTTCAGGAAGATTCCTTCTCAAATTTATCTGTTGCGCACATCCAAGATGAATTTCTCATTCTGAGTCTATTTCAGGAACTGATTTCTTCCAAGTCGACTGGAGCGAATTCCAATGTACTAAGGAGGCTCATTATGTGAGGAATGAATGACTACCACGAAGCCGTTCAGAATTGCTTATTTTTCGGAATTTTCGAGACTCGACCTATAACAAATCACCAGAAGCAAATCTGAAAGGATTTTGGAGGATCATGCCAGATGGAGTTCATGACTAGCAGTGATCAGTAATTACTGTTGAATTTTTGTCATTTTCATGAACCGATCTCTACTAAAGGATCAGGAGAGAATCCGAATGGCTTTTCGAGGAAGCGTGCATGAGACTATCAATCTGATTAGTATTGAAGGTCTCATTTTTAGCAATTTACACTACCCATCTCTCCCAAGTGACCAGCAGAGTATCTAAAAGGTCTTTGGAGGATGATTCTATGAGGTACTAATTCTATGCAGTGATCAGTAATAAATGGTTGATTTGTTAGTAATTTTCATGAACCAATCCCTACAAACTCAGGAGGAGAGAATCTGGATTGCTGGAGTCTCTACCACTAGGTGCTTGGAAAGAACGATTTTCGTACTTTGAGTAATTTGCACAAACCGATCTGTTCCAAGGCACCAAGAGAGAATGCAATTGTTTTTCCGGTGGATGATTCCATGGGAAATTCATCAGAAGACGGGTGAGGAAGGAATTTTCTCTTTCCGACTAATTTTCACGAACCGATTTCATTCACAATCACCAGGAGTTAATTATCAAAGGATTTGGGAGGATGATTCCAAGTGTCATTAATTACTAACATTGATCAGGAAGAACCGTCTCCTTTTGAGTAATTTTCATCAAATCATGAACTGATATCTACCAAATCCCAAGAAGCGAATCTGAAAGGCTTTTGGGGGATGATTCCATTTGTCACTGATTTAGAGCATTGATCAGTTATAACTTTCTCATTTTTAGCAATTTTCACGATCAATCTCCACCAAATCCTGAAGAGAGAATAGACTTGTGTTTTGGGGGACGTTTCCATGAGAAATAGATCAGGATACCAGATTAGCCATGTCTTTGTCCTCTGGAGTAATTTTCACGAACTGCTCTGTACTATAGGATGAGAAGTGAATCCTCGGGTCTTTCAGGAAGTTTCCTTCTCAAATTTATCTGTTGCGCACATCCAAGATGAATTTCTCATTCTGAGTCTATTTCAGGAACTGATTTCTTCCAAGTCGACAGGAGCGAATCGGAATGTACGAAGGAGGCTCATTATTTGAGGAATGAATGACTACCACGAAGCCGTTCAGAATTGCTTCTTTTTCGGAATTTTCGAGACTCGACCTATAACAAATCACCAGAAGCAAATCTGAAAGGATTTTGGAGGATCATGCCAGATGGAGTTCATGACTAGCAGTGATCAGTAATTACTGTTGAATTTTTGTCATTTTCATGAACCGATCTCTACTAAAGGATCAGGAGAGAATCCGAATGGCTTTTCGAGGAAGCGTGCATGAGACAATCAATCTGATTAGTATTGAAGGTCTCATTTTTAGCAATTTACACTACCCATCTCTACCAAGTGACCAGCAGAGTATCTAAAAGGTCTTTGGAGGATGATTCTATGAGGTACTAATTCTATGCAGTGATCAGTAATAAATGGTTGATTTGTTAGTAATTTTCATGAACCAATCCCTACAAACTCAGGAGGAGAGAATCTGGATTGCTGGAGTCTTTACCACTAGGTGCTTGGAAAGAACGATTTTCGTACTTTGAGTAATTTGCACAAACCGATCTGTTCCAAGGCACCAAGAGAGAATGCAATTGTTTTTCCGGTGGATGATTCCATGGGAAATTCATCAGAAGACGGGTGAGGAAGGAATTTTCTCTTTCCGACTAATTTTCACGAACCGATTTTATTCACAATCACCAGGAGTTAATTATCAAAGGATTTGGGAGGATGATTCCAAGTGTCATTAATTACTAACATTGATCAGGAAGAACTGTCTCCTTTTGAGTAATTTTCATGAAATCATGAACTGATATCTACCAAATCCCAAGAAGCGAATCTGAAAGGCTTTTGGGGGATGATTCCATTTGTCACTGATTTAGAGCATTGATCAGTTATAACTTTCTCATTTTTAGCAATTTTCACGATCAATCTCCACCAAATCCTGAAGAAAGAATAGACTTGTGTTTTGGGGGACGTTTCCATGAGAAATAGATCAGGATACCAGATTAGCCATGTCTTTCTCCTCTGGAGTAATTTTCACGAACTGCTCTGTACCATAGGATGAGAAGTGAATCCTCGGGTCTTTCAGGAAGATTCCTTCTCAAATTTATCTGTTGCGCACATCCAAGATGAATTTCTCATTCTGAGTCTATTTCAGGAACTGATTTCTTCCAAGTCGACAGGAGCGAATCGGAATGTACGAAGGAGGCTCATTATTTGAGGAATGAATGACTACCACGAAGCCGTTCAGAATTGCTTCTTTTTCGGAATTTTCGAGACTCGACCTATAACAAATCACCAGAAGCAAATCTGAAAGGATTTTGGAGGATCATGCCAGATGGAGTTCATGACTAGCAGTGATCAGTAATTACTGTTGAATTTTTGTCATTTTCATGAACCGATCTCTACTAAAGGATCAGGAGAGAATCCGAATGGCTTTTCGAGGAAGCGTGCATGAGACAATCAATCTGATTAGTATTGAAGGTCTCATTTTTAGCAATTTACACTACCCATCTCTACCAAGTGACCAGCAGAGTATCTAAAAGGTCTTTGGAGGATGATTCTATGAGGTACTAATTCTATGCAGTGATCAGTAATAAATGGTTGATTTGTTAGTAATTTTCATGAACCAATCCCTACAAACTCAGGAGGAGAGAATCTGGATTGCTGGAGTCTTTACCACTAGGTGCTTGGAAAGAACGATTTTCGTACTTTGAGTAATTTGCACAAACCGATCTGTTCCAAGGCACCAAGAGAGAATGCAATTGTTTTTCCGGTGGATGATTCCATGGGAAATTCATCAGAAGACGGGTGAGGAAGGAATTTTCTCTTTCCGACTAATTTTCACGAACCGATTTTATTCACAATCACCAGGAGTTAATTATCAAAGGATTTGGGAGGATGATTCCAAGTGTCATTAATTACTAACATTGATCAGGAAGAACTGTCTCCTTTTGAGTAATTTTCATCAAATCATGAACTGATATCTACCAAATCCCAAGAAGCGAATCTGAAAGGCTTTTGGGGGATGATTCCATTTGTCACTGATTTAGAGCATTGATCAGTTATAACTTTCTCATTTTTAGCAATTTTCACGATCAATCTCCACCAAATCCTGAAGAGAGAATAGACTTGTGTTTTGGGGGACGTTTCCATGAGAAATAGATCAGGATACCAGATTAGCCATGTCTTTCTCCTCTGGAGTAATTTTCACGAACTGCTCTGTACCATAGGATGAGAAGTGAATCCTCGGGTCTTTCAGGAAGATTCCTTCTCAAATTTATCTGTTGCGCACATCCAAGATGAATTTCTCATTCTGAGTCTATTTCAGGAACTGATTTCTTCCAAGTCGACAGGAGCGAATCGGAAGGTACGAAGGAGGCTCATTATTTGAGGAATGAATGACTACCACGAAGCCGTTCAGAATTGCTTATTTTTCGGAATTTTCGAGACTCGACCTATAACAAATCACCAGAAGCAAATCTGAAAGGATTTTGGAGGATCATGCCAGATGGTGTTCATGACTAGCAGTGATCAGTAATTACTGTTGAATTTTTGTCATTTTCATGAACCGATCTCTACTAAAGTATCAGGAGAGAATCCGAATGGCTTTTCGAGGAAGCGTGCATGAGACAATCAATCTGATTAGTATTGAAGGTCTCATTTTTAGCAATTTACACTACCCATCTCTACCAAGTGACCAGCAGAGTATCTAAAAGGTCTTTGGAGGATGATTCTATGAGGTACTAATTCTATGCAGTGATCAGTAATAAATGGTTGATTTGTTAGTAATTTTCATGAACCAATCCCTACAAACTCAGGAGGAGAGAATCTGGATTGCTGGAGTCTTTACCACTAGGTGCTTGGAAAGAACGATTTTCGTACTTTGAGTAATTTGCACAAACCGATCTGTTCCAAGGCACCAAGAGAGAATGCAATTGTTTTTCCGGTGGATGATTCCATGGGAAATTCATCAGAAGACGGGTGAGGAAGGAATTTTCTCTTTCCGACTAATTTTCACGAACCGATTTTATTCACAATCACCAGGAGTTAATTATCAAAGGATTTGGGAGGATGATTCCAAGTGTCATTAATTACTAACATTGATCAGGAAGAACTGTCTCCTTTTGAGTAATTTTCATCAAATCATGAACTGATATCTACCAAATCCCAAGAAGCGAATCTGAAAGGCTTTTGGGGGATGATTCCATTTGTCACTGATTTAGAGCATTGATCAGTTATAACTTTCTCATTTTTAGCAATTTTCACGATCAATCTCCACCAAATCCTGAAGAGAGAATAGACTTGTGTTTTGGGGGACGTTTCCATGAGAAATAGATCAGGATACCAGATTAGCCATGTCTTTCTCCTCTGGAGTAATTTTCACGAACTGCTCTGTACCATAGGATGAGAAGTGAATCCTCGGGTCTTTCAGGAAGATTCCTTCTCAAATTTATCTGTTGCGCACATCCAAGATGAATTTCTCATTCTGAGTCTATTTCAGGAACTGATTTCTTCCAAGTCGACTGGAGCGAATTCCAATGTACTAAGGAGGCTCATTATGTGAGGCATGAATGACTACCACGAAGCCGTTCAGAATTGCTTCTTTTTCGGAATTTTCGAGACTCGACCTATAACAAATCACCAGAAGCAAATCTGAAAGGATTTTGGAGGATCATGCCAGATGGAGTTCATGACTAGCAGTGATCAGTAATTACTGTTGAATTTTTGTCATTTTTATGAACCGATCTCTACTAAAGGATCAGGAGAGAATCCGAATGGCTTTTCGAGGAAGCGTGCATGAGACTATCAATCTGATTAGTATTGAAGGTCTCATTTTTAGCAATTTACACTACCCATCTCTCCCAAGTGACCAGCAGAGTATCTAAAAGGTCTTTGGAGGATGATTCTATGAGGTACTAATTCTATGCAGTGATCAGTAATAAATGGTTGATTTGTTAGTAATTTTCATGAACCAATCCCTACAAACTCAGGAGGAGAGAATCTGGATTGCTGGAGTCTCTACCACTAGGTGCTTGGAAAGAACGATTTTCGTACTTTGAGTAATTTGCACAAACCGATCTGTTCCAAGGCACCAAGAGAGAATGCAATTGTTTTTCCGGTGGATGATTCCATGGGAAATTCATCAGAAGACGGGTGAGGAAGGAATTTTCTCTTTCCGACTAATTTTCACGAACCGATTTTATTCACAATCACCAGGAGTTAATTATCAAAGGATTTGGGAGGATGATTCCAAGTGTCATTAATTACTAACATTGATCAGGAAGAACCGTCTCCTTTTGAGTAATTTTCATCAAATCATGAACTGATATCTACCAAATCCCAAGAAGCGAATCTGAAAGGCTTTTGGGGGATGATTCCATTTGTCACTGATTTAGAGCATTGATCAGTTATAACTTTCTCATTTTTAGCAATTTTCACGATCAATCTCCACCAAATCCTGAAGAGAGAATAGACTTGTGTTTTGGGGGACGTTTCCATGAGAAATAGATCAGGATACCAGATTAGCCATGTCTTTCTCCTCTGGAGTAATTTTCACGAACTGCTCTGTACTATAGGATGAGAAGTGAATCCTCGGGTCTTTCAGGAAGATTCCTTCTCAAATTTATCTGTTGCGCACATCCAAGATGAATTTCTCATTCTGAGTCTATTTCAGGAACTGATTTCTTCCAAGTCGACAGGAGCGAATCGGAATGTACGAAGGAGGCTCATTATTTGAGGCATGAATGACTACCACGAAGCCGTTCAGAATTGCTTCTTTTTCGGAATTTTCGAGACTCGACCTATAACAAATCACCAGAAGCAAATCTGAAAGGATTTTGGAGGATCATGCCAGATGGAGTTCATGACTAGCAGTGATCAGTAATTACTGTTGAATTTTTGTCATTTTCATGAACCGATCTCTACTAAAGGATCAGGAGAGAATCCGAATGGCTTTTCGAGGAAGCGTGCATGAGACAATCAATCTGATTAGTATTGAAGGTCTCATTTTTAGCAATTTACACTACCCATCTCTCCCAAGTGACCAGCAGAGTATCTAAAAGGTCTTTGGAGGATGATTCTATGAGGTACTAATTCTATGCAGTGATCAGTAATAAATGGTTGATTTGTTAGTAATTTTCATGAACCAATCCCTACAAACTCAGGAGGAGAGAATCTGGATTGCTGGAGTCTTTACCACTAGGTGCTTGGAAAGAACGATTTTCGTACTTTGAGTAATTTGCACAAACCGATCTGTTCCAAGGCACCAAGAGAGAATGCAATTGTTTTTCCGGTGGATGATTCCATGGGAAATTCATCAGAAGACGGGTGAGGAAGGAATTTTCTCTTTCCGACTAATTTTCACGAACCGATTTTATTCACAATCACCAGGAGTTAATTATCAAAGGATTTGGGAGGATGATTCCAAGGGTCATTAATTACTAACATTGATCAGGAAGAACTGTCTCCTTTTGAGTAATTTTCATCAAATCATGAACTGATATCTACCAAATCCCAAGAAGCGAATCTGAAAGGCTTTTGGGGGATGATTCCATTTGTCACTGATTTAGAGCATTGATCAGTTATAACTTTCTCATTTTTAGCAATTTTCACGATCAATCTCCACCAAATCCTGAAGAGAGAATAGACTTGTGTTTTGGGGGACGTTTCCATGAGAAATAGATCAGGATACCAGATTAGGCATGTCTTTCTCCTCTGGAGTAATTTTCACAAACTGCTCTGTACCATAGGATGAGAAGTGAATCCTAGGGTCTTTCAGGAAGATTCCTTCTCAAATTTATCTGTTGCGCACATCCAAGATGAATTTCTCATTCTGAGTCTATTTCAGGAACTGATTTCTTCCAAGTCGACAGGAGCGAATCGGAATGTACGAAGGAGGCTCATTATTTGAGGAATGAATGACTACCACGAAGCCGTTCAGAATTGCTTCTTTTTCGGAATTTTCGAGACTCGACCTATAACAAATCACCAGAAGCAAATCTGAAAGGATTTTGGAGGATCATGCCAGATGGAGTTCATGACTAGCAGTGATCAGTAATTACTGTTGAATTTTTGTCATTTTCATGAACCGATCTCTACTAAAGGATCAGGAGAGAATCCGAATGGCTTTTCGAGGAAGCGTGCATGAGACAATCAATCTGATTAGTATTGAAGGTCTCATTTTTAGCAATTTACACTACCCATCTCTACCAAGTGACCAGCAGAGTATCTAAAAGGTCTTTGGAGGATGATTCTATGAGGTACTAATTCTATGCAGTGATCAGTAATAAATGGTTGATTTGTTAGTAATTTTCATGAACCAATCCCTACAAACTCAGGAGGAGAGAATCTGGATTGCTGGAGTCTTTACCACTAGGTGCTTGGAAAGAACGATTTTCGTACTTTGAGTAATTTGCACAAACCGATCTGTTCCAAGGCACCAAGAGAGAATGCAATTGTTTTTCCGGTGGATGATTCCATGGGAAATTCATCAGAAGACGGGTGAGGAAGGAATTTTCTCTTTCCTACTAATTTTCACGAACCGATTTTATTCACAATCACCAGGAGTTAATTATCAAAGGATTTGGGAGGATGATTCCAAGTGTCATTAATTACTAACATTGATCAGGAAGAACTGTCTCCTTTTGAGTAATTTTCATCAAATCATGAACTGATATCTACCAAATCCCAAGAAGCGAATCTGAAAGGCTTTTGGGGGATGATTCCATTTGTCACTGATTTAGAGCATTGATCAGTTATAACTTTCTCATTTTTAGCAATTTTCACGATCAATCTCCACCAAATCCTGAAGAGAGAATAGACTTGTGTTTTGGGGGACGTTTCCATGAGAAATAGATCAGGATACCAGATTAGCCATGTCTTTCTCCTCTGGAGTAATTTTCACGAACTGCTCTGTACCATAGGATGAGAAGTGAATCCTCGGGTCTTTCAGGAAGATTCCTTCTCAAATTTATCTGTTGTGCACATCCAAGATGAATTTCTCATTCTGAGTCTATTTCAGGAACTGATTTCTTCCAAGTCGACAGGAGCGAATCGGAATGTACGAAGGAGGCTCATTATTTGAGGAATGAATGACTACCACAAAGCCGTTCAGAATTGCTTATTTTTCGGAATTTTCGAGACTCGACCTATAACAAATCACCAGAAGCAAATCTGAAAGGATTTTGGAGGATCATGCCAGATGGAGTTCATGACTAGCAGTGATCAGTAATTACTGTTGAATTTTTGTCATTTTCATGAACCGATCTCTACTAAAGGATCAGGAGAGAATCCGAATGGCTTTTCGAGGAAGCGTGCATGAGACAATCAATCTGATTAGTATTGAAGGTCTCATTTTTCGCAATTTACACTACCCATCTCTACCAAGTGACCAGCAGAGTATCTAAAAGGTCTTTGGAGGATGATTCTATGAGGTACTAATTCTATGCAGTGATCAGTAATAAATGGTTGATTTGTTAGTAATTTTCATGAACCAATCCCTACAAACTCAGGAGGAGAGAATCTGGATTGCTGGAGTCTTTACCACTAGGTGCTTGGAAAGAACCATTTTCGTACTTTGAGTAATTTGCACAAACCGATCTGTTCCAAGGCACCAAGAGAGAATGCAATTGTTTTTCCGGTGGATGATTCCATGGGAAATTCATCAGAAGACGGGTGAGGAAGGAATTTTCTCTTTCCGACTAATTTTCACGAACCGATTTTATTCACAATCACCAGGAGTTAATTATCAAAGGATTTGGGAGGATGATTCCAAGTGTCATTAATTACTAACATTGATCAGGAAGAACTGTCTCCTTTTGAGTAATTTTCATCAAATCATGAACTGATATCTACCAAATCCCAAGAAGCGAATCTGAAAGGCTTTTGGGGGATGATTCCATTTGTCACTGATTTAGAGCATTGATCAGTTATAACTTTCTCATTTTTAGCAATTTTCACGATCAATATCCACCAAATCCTGAAGAGAGAATAGACTTGTGTTTTGGGGGACGTTTCCATGAGAAATAGATCAGGATACCAGATTAGCCATGTCTTTCTCCTCTGGAGTAATTTTCACGAACTGCTCTGTACCATAGGATGAGAAGTGAATCCTCGGGTCTTTCAGGAAGATTCCTTCTCAAATTTATCTGTTGCGCACATCCAAGATGAATTTCTCATTCTGAGTCTATTTCAGGAACTGATTTCTTCCAAGTCGACAGGAGCGAATCGGAATGTACGAAGGAGGCTCATTATTTGAGGAATGAATGACTACCACGAAGCCGTTCAGAATTGCTTCTTTTTCGGAATTTTCGAGACTCGACCTATAACAAATCACCAGAAGCAAATCTGAAAGGATTTTGGAGGATCATGCCAGATGGAGTTCATGACTAGCAGTGATCAGTAATTACTGTTGAATTTTTGTCATTTTCATGAACCGATCTCTACTAAAGGATCAGGAGAGAATCCAAATGGCTTTTCGAGGAAGCGTGCATGAGACAATCAATCTGATTAGTATTGAAGGTCTCATTTTTAGCAATTTACACTACCCATCTCTACCAAGTGACCAGCAGAGTATCTAAAAGGTCTTTGGAGGATGATTCTATGAGGTACTAATTCTATGCAGTGATCAGTAATAAATGGTTGATTTGTTAGTAATTTTCATGAACCAATCCCTACAAACTCAGGAGGAGAGAATCTGGATTGCTGGAGTCTTTACCACTAGGTGCTTGGAAAGAACGATTTTCGTACTTTGAGTAATTTGCACAAACCGATCTGTTCCAAGGCACCAAGAGAGAATGCAATTGTTTTTCCGGTGGATGATTCCATGGGAAATTCATCAGAAGACGGGTGAGGAAGGAATTTTGTCTTTCCGACTAATTTTCACGAACCGATTTTATTCACAATCACCAGGAGTTAATTATCAAAGGATTTGGGAGGATGATTCCAAGGGTCATTAATTACTAACATTGATCAGGAAGAACTGTCTCCTTTTGAGTAATTTTCATCAAATCATGAACTGATATCTACCAAATCCCAAGAAGCGAATCTGAAAGGCTTTTGGGGGATGATTCCATTTGTCACTGATTTAGAGCATTGATCAGTTATAACTTTCTCATTTTTAGCAATTTTCACGATCAATCTCCACCAAATCCTGAAGAGAGAATAGACTTGTGTTTTAGGGGACGTTTCCATGAGAAATAGATCAGGATACCAGATTAGCCATGTCTTTCTCCTCTGGAGTAATTTTCACGAACTGCTCTGTACCATAGGATGAGAAGTGAATCCTCGGGTCTTTCAGGAAGATTCCTTCTCAAATTTATCTGTTGCGCACATCCAAGATGAATTTCTCATTCTGAGTCTATTTCAGGAACTGATTTCTTCCAAGTCGACAGGAGCGAATCGGAATGTACGAAGGAGGCTCATTATTTGAGGAATGAATGACTACCACGAAGCCGTTCAGAATTGCTTATTTTTTGGAATTTTCGAGACTCGACCTATAACAAATCACCAGAGGCAAATCTGAAAGGATTTTGGAGGATCATGCCAGATGGAGTTCATGACTAGCAGTGATCAGTAATTACTGTTGAATTTTTGTCATTTTCATGAACCGATCTCTACTAAAGGATCAGGAGAGAATCCGAATGGCTTTTCGAGGAAGCGTGCATGAGACAATCAATCTGATTAGTATTGAAGGTCTCATTTTTAGCAATTTACACTACCCATCTCTCCCAAGTGACCAGCAGAGTGTCTAAAAGGTCTTTGGAGGATGATTCTATGAGGTACTAATTCTATGCAGTGATCACTAATAAATGGTTGATTTGTTAGTAATTTTCATGAACCAATCCCTACAAACTCAGGAGGAGAGAATCTGGATTGCTGGAGTCTTTACCACTGGGTGCTTGGAAAGAACCATTTTCGTACTTTGAGTAATTTGCACAAACCGATCTGTTCCAAGGCACCAAGAGAGAATGCAATTGTTTTTCCGGTGGATGATTCCATGGGAAATTCATCAGAAGACGGGTGAGGAAGGAATTTTCTCTTTCCGACTAATTTTCACGAACCGATTTTATTCACAATCACCAGGAGTTAATTATCAAAGGATTTGGGAGGATGATTCCAAGTGTCATTAATTACTAACATTGATCAGGAAGAACTGTCTCCTTTTGAGTAATTTTCATCAAATCATGAACTGATATCTACCAAATCCCAAGAAGCGAATCTGAAAGGCTTTTGGGGGATGATTCCATTTGTCACTGATTTAGAGCATTGATCAGTTATAACTTTCTCATTTTTAGCAATTTTCACGATCAATCTCCACCAAATCCTGAAGAGAGAATAGACTTGTGTTTTGGGGGACGTTTCCATGAGAAATAGATCAGGATACCAGATTAGCCATGTCTTTCTCCTCTGGAGTAATTTTCACGAACTGCTCTGTACCATAGGATGAGAAGTGAATCCTCGGGTCTTTCAGGAAGATTCCTTCTCAAATTTATCTGTTGCGCACATCCAAGATGAATTTCTCATTCTGAGTCTATTTCAGGAACTGATTTCTTCCAAGTCGACAGGAGCGAATCGGAAGGTACGAAGGAGGCTCATTATTTGAGGAATGAATGACTACCACGAAGCCGTTCAGAATTGCTTCTTTTTCGGAATTTTCGAGACTCGACCTATAACAAATCACCAGAAGCAAATCTGAAAGGATTTTGGAGGATCATGCCAGATGGAGTTCATGACTAGCAGTGATCAGTAATTACTGTTGAATTTTTGTCATTTTCATGAACCGATCTCTACTAAAGGATCAGGAGAGAATCCGAATGGCTTTTCGAGGAAGCGTGCATGAGACAATCAATCTGATTAGTATTGAAGGTCTCATTTTTAGCAATTTACACTACCCATCTCTACCAAGTGACCAGCAGAGTATCTAAAAGGTCTTTGGAGGATGATTCTATGAGGTACTAATTCTATGCAGTGATCAGTAATAAATGGTTGATTTGTTAGTAATTTTCATGAACCAATCCCTACAAACTCAGGAGGAGAGAATCTGGATTGCTGGAGTCTTTACCACTAGGTGCTTGGAAAGAACCATTTTCGTACTTTGAGTAATTTGCACAAACCGATCTGTTCCAAGGCACCAAGAGAGAATGCAATTGTTTTTCCGGTGGATGATTCCATGGGAAATTCATCAGAAGACGGGTGAGGAAGGAATTTTCTCTTTCCGACTAATTTTCACGAACCGATTTTATTCACAATCACCAGGAGTTAATTATCAAAGGATTTGGGAGGATGATTCCAAGTGTCATTAATTACTAACATTGATCAGGAAGAACTGTCTCCTTTTGAGTAATTTTCATCAAATCATGAACTGATATCTACCAAATCCCAAGAAGCGAATCTGAAAGGCTTTTGGGGGATGATTCCATTTGTCACTGATTTAGAGCATTGATCAGTTATAACTTTCTCATTTTTAGCAATTTTCACGATCAATCTCCACCAAATCCTGAAGAGAGAATAGACTTGTGTTTTGGGGGACGTTTCCATGAGAAATAGATCAGGATACCAGATTAGCCATGTCTTTCTCCTCTGGAGTAATTTTCACGAACTGCTCTGTACCATAGGATGAGAAGTGAATCCTCGGGTCTTTCAGGAAGATTCCTTCTCAAATTTATCTGTTGCGCACATCCAAGATGAATTTCTCATTCTGAGTCTATTTCAGGAACTGATTTCTTCCAAGTCGACAGGAGCGAATCGGAATGTACGAAGGAGGCTCATTATTTGAGGCATGAATGACTACCAAGAAGCCGTTCAGAATTGCTTCTTTTTCGGAATTTTCGAGACTCGACCTATAACAAATCACCAGAAGCAAATCTGAAAGGATTTTGGAGGATCATGCCAGATGGAGTTCATGACTAGCAGTGATCAGTAATTACTGTTGAATTTTTGTCATTTTCATGAACCGATCTCTACTAAAGGATCAGGAGAGAATCCGAATGGCTTTTCGAGGAAGCGTGCATGAGACAATCAATCTGATTAGTGTTGAAGGTCTCATTTTTAGCAATTTACACTACCCATCTCTCCCAAGTGACCAGCAGAGTATCTAAAAGGTCTTTGGAGGATGATTCTATGAGGTACTAATTCTATGCAGTGATCAGTAATAAATGGTTGATTTGTTAGTAATTTTCATGAACCAAACCCTACAAACTCAGGAGGAGAGAATCTGGATTGCTGGAGTCTTTACCACTAGGTGCTTGGAAAGAACGATTTTCGTACTTTGAGTAATTTGCACAAACCGATCTGTTCCAAGGCACCAAGAGAGAATGCAATTGTTTTTCCGGTGGATGATTCCATGGGAAATTCATCAGAAGACGGGTGAGGAAGGAATTTTCTCTTTCCTACTAATTTTCACGAACCGATTTTATTCACAATCACCAGGAGTTAATTATCAAAGGATTTGGGAGGATGATTCCAAGGGTCATTAATTACTAACATTGATCAGGAAGAACTGTCTCCTTTTGAGTAATTTTCATCAAATCATGAACTGATATCTACCAAATCCCAAGAAGCGAATCTGAAAGGCTTTTGGGGGATGATTCCATTTGTCACTGATTTAGAGCATTGATCAGTTATAACTTTCTCATTTTTAGCAATTTTCACGATCAAAATCCACCAAATCCTGAAGAGAGAATAGACTTGTGTTTTGGGGGACGTTTCCATGAGAAATAGATCAGGATACCAGATTAGCCATGTCTTTCTCCTCTGGAGTAATTTTCACGAACTGCTCTGTACCATAGGATGAGAAGTGAATCCTCGGGTCTTTCAGGAAGATTCCTTCTCAAATTTATCTGTTGCGCACATCCAAGATGAATTTCTCATTCTGAGTCTATTTCAGGAACTGATTTCTTCCAAGTCGACAGGAGCGAATCGGAAGGTACGAAGGAGGCTCATTATTTGAGGAATGAATGACTACCACGAAGCCGTTCAGAATTGCTTATTTTTCGGAATTTTCGAGACTCGACCTATAACAAATCACCAGAAGCAAATCTGAAAGGATTTTGGAGGATCATGCCAGATGGAGTTCATGACTAGCAGTGATCAGTAATTACTGTTGAATTTTTGTCATTTTCATGAACCGATCTCTACTAAAGGATCAGGAGAGAATCCGAATGGCTTTTCGAGGAAGCGTGCATGAGACAATCAATCTGATTAGTATTGAAGGTCTCATTTTTAGCAATTTACACTACCCATCTCTACCAAGTGACCAGCAGAGTATCTAAAAGGTCTTTGGAGGATGATTCTATGAGGTACTAATTCTATGCAGTGATCAGTAATAAATGGTTGATGTGTTAGTAATTTTCATGAACCAATCCCTACAAACTCAGGAGGAGAGAATCTGGATTGCTGGAGTCTTTACCACTAGGTGCTTGGAAAGAACCATTTTCGTACTTTGAGTAATTTGCACAAACCGATCTGTTCCAAGGCACCAAGAGAGAATGCAATTGTTTTTCCGGTGGATGATTCCATGGGAAATTCATCAGAAGACGGGTGAGGAAGGAATTTTCTCTTTCCGACTAATTTTCACGAACCGATTTTATTCACAATCACCAGGAGTTAATTATCAAAGGATTTGGGAGGATGATTCCAAGTGTCATTAATTACTAACATTGATCAGGAAGAACTGTCTCCTTTTGAGTAATTTTCATCAAATCATGAACTGATATCTACCAAATCCCAAGAAGCGAATCTGAAAGGCTTTTGGGGGATGATTCCATTTGTCACTGATTTAGAGCATTGATCAGTTATAACTTTCTCATTTTTAGCAATTTTCACGATCAATCTCCACCAAATCCTGAAGAGAGAATAGACTTGTGTTTTGGGGGACGTTTCCATGAGAAATAGATCAGGATACCAGATTAGCCATGTCTTTCTCCTCTGGAGTAATTTTCACGAACTGCTCTGTACCATAGGATGAGAAGTGAATCCTCGGGTCTTTCAGGAAGATTCCTTCTCAAATTTATCTGTTGCGCACATCCAAGATGAATTTCTCATTCTGAGTCTATTTCAGGAACTGATTTCTTCCAAGTCGACAGGAGCGAATCGGAATGTACGAAGGAGGCTCATTATTTGAGGCATGAATGACTACCAAGAAGCCGTTCAGAATTGCTTCTTTTTCGGAATTTTCGAGACTCGACCTATAACAAATCACCAGAAGCAAATCTGAAAGGATTTTGGAGGATCATGCCAGATGGAGTTCATGACTAGCAGTGATCAGTAATTACTGTTGAATTTTTGTCATTTTCATGAACCGATCTCTACTAAAGGATCAGGAGAGAATCCGAATGGCTTTTCGAGGAAGCGTGCATGAGACAATCAATCTGATTAGTATTGAAGGTCTCATTTTTAGCAATTTACACTACCCATCTCTCCCAAGTGACCAGCAGAGTATCTAAAAGGTCTTTGGAGGATGATTCTATGAGGTACTAATTCTATGCAGTGATCAGTAATAAATGGTTGATTTGTTAGTAATTTTCATGAACCAAACCCTACAAACTCAGGAGGAGAGAATCTGGATTGCTGGAGTCTTTACCACTAGGTGCTTGGAAAGAACGATTTTCGTACTTTGAGTAATTTGCACAAACCGATCTGTTCCAAGGCACCAAGAGAGAATGCAATTGTTTTTCCGGTGGATGATTCCATGGGAAATTCATCAGAAGACGGGTGAGGAAGGAATTTTCTCTTTCCTACTAATTTTCACGAACCGATTTTATTCACAATCACCAGGAGTTAATTATCAAAGGATTTGGGAGGATGATTCCAAGTGTCATTAATTACTAACATTGATCAGGAAGAACTGTCTCCTTTTGAGTAATTTTCATCAAATCATGAACTGATATCTACCAAATCCCAAGAAGCGAATCTGAAAGGCTTTTGGGGGATGATTCCATTTGTCACTGATTTAGAGCATTGATCAGTTATAACTTTCTCATTTTTAGCAATTTTCACGATCAAAATCCACCAAATCCTGAAGAGAGAATAGACTTGTGTTTTGGGGGACGTTTCCATGAGAAATAGATCAGGATACCAGATTAGCCATGTCTTTCTCCTCTGGAGTAATTTTCACGAACTGCTCTGTACCATAGGATGAGAAGTGAATCCTCGGGTCTTTCAGGAAGATTCCTTCTCAAATTTATCTGTTGCGCACATCCAAGATGAATTTCTCATTCTGAGTCTATTTCAGGAACTGATTTCTTCCAAGTCGACAGGAGCGAATCGGAATGTACGAAGGAGGCTCATTATTTGAGGAATGAATGACTACCACGAAGCCGTTCAGAATTGCTTCTTTTTCGGAATTTTCGAGACTCGACCTATAACAAATCACCAGAAGCAAATCTGAAAGGGTTTTGGAGGATCATGCCAGATGGAGTTCATGACTAGCAGTGATCAGTAATTACTGTTGAATTTTTGTCATTTTCATGAACCGATCTCTACTAAAGGATCAGGAGAGAATCCGAATGGCTTTTCGAGGAAGCGTGCATGAGACAATCAATCTGATTAGTATTGAAGGTCTCATTTTTAGCAATTTACACTACCCATCTCTCCCAAGTGACCAGCAGAGTATCTAAAAGGTCTTTGGAGGATGATTCTATGAGGTACTAATTCTATGCAGTGATCAGTAATAAATGGTTGATGTGTTAGTAATTTTCATGAACCAATCCCTACAAACTCAGGAGGAGAGAATCTGGATTGCTGGAGTCTTTACCACTAGGTGCTTGGAAAGAACGATTTTCGTACTTTGAGTAATTTGCACAAACCGATCTGTTCCAAGGCACCAAGAGAGAATGCAATTGTTTTTCCGGTGGATGATTCCATGGGAAATTCATCAGAAGACGGGTGAGGAAGGAATTTTCTCTTTCCGACTAATTTTCACGAACCGATTTTATTCACAATCACCAGGAGTTAATTATCAAAGGATTTGGGAGGATGATTCCAAGTGTCATTAATTACTAACATTGATCAGGAAGAACTGTCTCCTTTTGAGTAATTTTCATCAAATCATGAACTGATATCTACCAAATCCCAAGAAGCGAATCTGAAAGGCTATTGGGGGATGATTCCATTTGTCACTCATTTAGAGCATTGATCAGTTATAACTTTCTCATTTTTAGCAATTTTCACGATCAATCTCCACCAAATCCTGAAGAGAGAATAGACTTGTGTTTTGGGGGACGTTTCCATGAGAAATAGATCAGGATACCAGATTAGCCATGTCTTTCTCCTCTGGAGTAATTTTCACGAACTGCTCTGTACCATAGGATGAGAAGTGAATCCTCGGGTCTTTCAGGAAGATTCCTTCTCAAATTTATCTGTTGCGCACATCCAAGATGAATTTCTCATTCTGAGTCTATTTCAGGAACTGATTTCTTCCAAGTCGACAGGAGCGAATCGGAATGTACGAAGGAGGCTCATTATTTGAGGCATGAATGACTACCACGAAGCCGTTCAGAATTGCTTCTTTTTCGGAATTTTCGAGACTCGACCTATAACAAATCACCAGAAGCAAATCTGAAAGGATTTTGGAGGATCATGCCAGATGGAGTTCATGACTAGCAGTGATCAGTAATTACTGTTGAATTTTTGTCATTTTCATGAACCGATCTCTACTAAAGGATCAGGAGAGAATCCGAATGGCTTTTCGAGGAAGCGTGCATGAGACAATCAATCTGATTAGTGTTGAAGGTCTCATTTTTAGCAATTTACACTACCCATCTCTCCCAAGTGACCAGCAGAGTATCTAAAAGGTCTTTGGAGGATGATTCTATGAGGTACTAATTCTATGCAGTGATCAGTAATAAATGGTTGATTTGTTAGTAATTTTCATGAACCAAACCCTACAAACTCAGGAGGAGAGAATCTGGATTGCTGGAGTCTTTACCACTAGGTGCTTGGAAAGAACGATTTTCGTACTTTGAGTAATTTGCACAAACCGATCTGTTCGAAGGCACCAAGAGAGAATGCAATTGTTTTTCCGGTGGATGATTCCATGGGAAATTCATCAGAAGACGGGTGAGGAAGGAATTTTCTCTTTCCTACTAATTTTCACGAACCGATTTAATTCACAATCACCAGGAGTTAATTATCAAAGGATTTGGGAGGATGATTCCAAGGGTCATTAATTACTAACATTGATCAGGAAGAACTGTCTCCTTTTGAGTAATTTTCATCAAATCATGAACTGATATCTACCAAATCCCAAGAAGCGAATCTGAAAGGCTTTTGGGGGATGATTCCATTTGTCACTGATTTAGAGCATTGATCAGTTATAACTTTCTCATTTTTAGCAATTTTCACGATCAAAATCCACCAAATCCTGAAGAGAGAATAGACTTGTGTTTTGGGGGACGTTTCCATGAGAAATAGATCAGGATACCAGATTAGCCATGTCTTTCTCCTCTGGAGTAATTTTCACGAACTGCTCTGTACCATAGGATGAGAAGTGAATCCTCGGGTCTTTCAGGAAGATTCCTTCTCAAATTTATCTGTTGCGCACATCCAAGATGAATTTCTCATTCTGAGTCTATTTCAGGAACTGATTTCTTCCAAGTCGACAGGAGCGAATCGGAAGGTACGAAGGAGGCTCATTATTTGAGGAATGAATGACTACCACGAAGCCGTTCAGAATTGCTTCTTTTTCGGAATTTTCGAGACTCGACCTATAACAAATCACCAGAAGCAAATCTGAAAGGATTTTGGAGGATCATGCCAGATGGAGTTCATGACTAGCAGTGATCAGTAATTACTGTTGAATTTTTGTCATTTTCATGAACCGATCTCTACTAAAGGATCAGGAGAGAATCCGAATGGCTTTTCGAGGAAGCGTGCATGAGACAATCAATCTGATTAGTATTGAAGGTCTCATTTTTAGCAATTTACACTACCCATCTCTACCAAGTGACCAGCAGAGTATCTAAAAGGTCTTTGGAGGATGATTCTATGAGGTACTAATTCTATGCAGTGATCAGTAATAAATGGTTGATGTGTTAGTAATTTTCATGAACCAATCCCTACAAACTCAGGAGGAGAGAATCTGGATTGCTGGAGTCTTTACCACTAGGTGCTTGGAAAGAACCATTTTCGTACTTTGAGTAATTTGCACAAACCGATCTGTTCCAAGGCACCAAGAGAGAATGCAATTGTTTTTCCGGTGGATGATTCCATGGGAAATTCATCAGAAGACGGGTGAGGAAGGAATTTTCTCTTTCCGACTAATTTTCACGAACCGATTTTATTCACAATCACCAGGAGTTAATTATCAAAGGATTTGGGAGGATGATTCCAAGTGTCATTAATTACTAACATTGATCAGGAAGAACTGTCTCCTTTTGAGTAATTTTCATCAAATCATGAACTGATATCTACCAAATCCCAAGAAGCGAATCTGAAAGGCTTTTGGGGGATGATTCCATTTGTCACTGATTTAGAGCATTGATCAGTTATAACTTTCTCATTTTTAGCAATTTTCACGATCAATCTCCACCAAATCCTGAAGAGAGAATAGACTTGTGTTTTGGGGGACGTTTCCATGAGAAATAGATCAGGATACCAGATTAGCCATGTCTTTCTCCTCTGGAGTAATTTTCACGAACTGCTCTGTACCATAGGATGAGAAGTGAATCCTCGGGTCTTTCAGGAAGATTCCTTCTCAAATTTATCTGTTGCGCACATCCAAGATGAATTTCTCATTCTGAGTCTATTTCAGGAACTGATTTCTTCCAAGTCGACAGGAGCGAATCGGAATGTACGAAGGAGGCTCATTATTTGAGGCATGAATGACTACCAAGAAGCCGTTCAGAATTGCTTCTTTTTCGGAATTTTCGAGACTCGACCTATAACAAATCACCAGAAGCAAATCTGAAAGGATTTTGGAGGATCATGCCAGATGGAGTTCATGACTAGCAGTGATCAGTAATTACTGTTGAATTTTTGTCATTTTCATGAACCGATCTCTACTAAAGGATCAGGAGAGAATCCGAATGGCTTTTCGAGGAAGCGTGCATGAGACAATCAATCTGATTAGTATTGAAGGTCTCATTTTTAGCAATTTACACTACCCATCTCTCCCAAGTGACCAGCAGAGTATCTAAAAGGTCTTTGGAGGATGATTCTATGAGGTACTAATTCTATGCAGTGATCAGTAATAAATGGTTGATTTGTTAGTAATTTTCATGAACCAAACCCTACAAACTCAGGAGGAGAGAATCTGGATTGCTGGAGTCTTTACCACTAGGTGCTTGGAAAGAACGATTTTCGTACTTTGAGTAATTTGCACAAACCGATCTGTTCCAAGGCACCAAGAGAGAATGCAATTGTTTTTCCGGTGGATGATTCCATGGGAAATTCATCAGAAGACGGGTGAGGAAGGAATTTTCTCTTTCCTACTAATTTTCACGAACCGATTTTATTCACAATCACCAGGAGTTAATTATCAAAGGATTTGGGAGGATGATTCCAAGTGTCATTAATTACTAACATTGATCAGGAAGAACTGTCTCCTTTTGAGTAATTTTCATCAAATCATGAACTGATATCTACCAAATCCCAAGAAGCGAATCTGAAAGGCTTTTGGGGGATGATTCCATTTGTCACTGATTTAGAGCATTGATCAGTTATAACTTTCTCATTTTTAGCAATTTTCACGATCAAAATCCACCAAATCCTGAAGAGAGAATAGACTTGTGTTTTGGGGGACGTTTCCATGAGAAATAGATCAGGATACCAGATTAGCCATGTCTTTCTCCTCTGGAGTAATTTTCACGAACTGCTCTGTACCATAGGATGAGAAGTGAATCCTCGGGTCTTTCAGGAAGATTCCTTCTCAAATTTATCTGTTGCGCACATCCAAGATGAATTTCTCATTCTGAGTCTATTTCAGGAACTGATTTCTTCCAAGTCGACAGGAGCGAATCGGAATGTACGAAGGAGGCTCATTATTTGAGGAATGAATGACTACCACGAAGCCGTTCAGAATTGCTTCTTTTTCGGAATTTTCGAGACTCGACCTATAACAAATCACCAGAAGCAAATCTGAAAGGATTTTGGAGGATCATGCCAGATGGAGTTCATGACTAGCAGTGATCAGTAATTACTGTTGAATTTTTGTCATTTTCATGAACCGATCTCTACTAAAGGATCAGGAGAGAATCCGAATGGCTTTTCGAGGAAGCGTGCATGAGACAATCAATCTGATTAGTATTGAAGGTCTCATTTTTAGCAATTTACACTACCCATCTCTCCCAAGTGACCAGCAGAGTATCTAAAAGGTCTTTGGAGGATGATTCTATGAGGTACTAATTCTATGCAGTGATCAGTAATAAATGGTTGATGTGTTAGTAATTTTCATGAACCAATCCCTACAAACTCAGGAGGAGAGAATCTGGATTGCTGGAGTCTTTACCACTAGGTGCTTGGAAAGAACGATTTTCGTACTTTGAGTAATTTGCACAAACCGATCTGTTCCAAGGCACCAAGAGAGAATGCAATTGTTTTTCCGGTGGATGATTCCATGGGAAATTCATCAGAAGACGGGTGAGGAAGGAATTTTCTCTTTCCGACTAATTTTCACGAACCGATTTTATTCACAATCACCAGGAGTTAATTATCAAAGGATTTGGGAGGATGATTCCAAGTGTCATTAATTACTAACATTGATCAGGAAGAACTGTCTCCTTTTGAGTAATTTTCATCAAATCATGAACTGATATCTACCAAATCCCAAGAAGCGAATCTGAAAGGCTATTGGGGGATGATTCCATTTGTCACTCATTTAGAGCATTGATCAGTTATAACTTTCTCATTTTTAGCAATTTTCACGATCAATCTCCACCAAATCCTGAAGAGAGAATAGACTTGTGTTTTGGGGGACGTTTCCATGAGAAATAGATCAGGATACCAGATTAGCCATGTCTTTCTCCTCTGGAGTAATTTTCACGAACTGCTCTGTACCATAGGATGAGAAGTGAATCCTCGGGTCTTTCAGGAAGATTCCTTCTCAAATTTATCTGTTGCGCACATCCAAGATGAATTTCTCATTCTGAGTCTATTTCAGGAACTGATTTCTTCCAAGTCGACAGGAGCGAATCGGAATGTACGAAGGAGGCTCATTATTTGAGGCATGAATGACTACCACGAAGCCGTTCAGAATTGCTTCTTTTTCGGAATTTTCGAGACTCGACCTATAACAAATCACCAGAAGCAAATCTGAAAGGATTTTGGAGGATCATGCCAGATGGAGTTCATGACTAGCAGTGATCAGTAATTACTGTTGAATTTTTGTCATTTTCATGAACCGATCTCTACTAAAGGATCAGGAGAGAATCCGAATGGCTTTTCGAGGAAGCGTGCATGAGACAATCAATCTGATTAGTATTGAAGGTCTCATTTTTAGCAATTTACACTACCCATCTCTACCAAGTGACCAGCAGAGTATCTAAAAGGTCTTTGGAGGATGATTCTATGAGGTACTAATTCTATGCAGTGATCAGTAATAAATGGTTGATTTGTTAGTAATTTTCATGAACCAATCCCTACAAACTCAGGAGGAGAGAATCTGGATTGCTGGAGTCTTTACCACTAGGTGCTTGGAAAGAACCATTTTCGTACTTTGAGTAATTTGCACAAACCGATCTGTTCCAAGGCACCAAGAGAGAATGCAATTGTTTTTCCGGTGGATGATTCCATGGGAAATTCATCAGAAGACGGGTGAGGAAGGAATTTTCTCTTTCCGACTAATTTTCACGAACCGATTTTATTCACAATCACCAGGAGTTAATTATCAAAGGATTTGGGAGGATGATTCCAAGGGTCATTAATTACTAACATTGATCAGGAAGAACTGTCTCCTTTTGAGTAATTTTCATCAAATCATGAACTGATATCTACCAAATCCCAAGAAGCGAATCTGAAAGGCTTTTGGGGGATGATTCCATTTGTCACTGATTTAGAGCATTGATCAGTTATAACTTTCTCATTTTTAGCAATTTTCACGATCAATCTCCACCAAATCCTGAAGAGAGAATAGACTTGTGTTTTGGGGGACGTTTCCATGAGAAATAGATCAGGATACCAGATTAGCCATGTCTTTCTCCTCTGGAGTAATTTTCACGAACTGCTCTGTACCATAGGATGAGAAGTGAATCCTCGGGTCTTTCAGGAAGATTCCTTCTCAAATTTATCTGTTGCGCACATCCAAGATGAATTTCTCATTCTGAGTCTATTTCAGGAACTGATTTCTTCCAAGTCGACAGGAGCGAATCGGAATGTACGAAGGAGGCTCATTATTTGAGGCATGAATGACTACCACGAAGCCGTTCAGAATTGCTTCTTTTTCGGAATTTTCGAGACTCGACCTATAACAAATCACCAGAAGCAAATCTGAAAGGATTTTGGAGGATCATGCCAGATGGAGTTCATGACTAGCAGTGATCAGTAATTACTGTTGAATTTTTGTCATTTTCATGAACCGATCTCTACTAAAGGATCAGGAGAGAATCCGAATGGCTTTTCGAGGAAGCGTGCATGAGACAATCAATCTGATTAGTATTGAAGGTCTCATTTTTAGCAATTTACACTACCCATCTCTACCAAGTGACCAGCAGAGTATCTAAAAGGTCTTTGGAGGATGATTCTATGAGGTACTAATTCTATGCAGTGATCAGTAATAAATGGTTGATTTGTTAGTAATTTTCATGAACCAATCCCTACAAACTCAGGAGGAGAGAATCTGGATTGCTGGAGTCTTTACCACTAGGTGCTTGGAAAGAACGATTTTCGTACTTTGAGTAATTTGCACAAACCGATCTGTTCCAAGGCACCAAGAGAGAATGCAATTGTTTTTCCGGTGGATGATTCCATGGGAAATTCATCAGAAGACGGGTGAGGAAGGAATTTTCTCTTTCCGACTAATTTTCACGAACCGATTTTATTCACAATCACCAGGAGTTAATTATCAAAGGATTTGGGAGGATGATTCCAAGTGTCATTAATTACTAACATTGATCAGGAAGAACTGTCTCCTTTTGAGTAATTTTCATCAAATCATGAACTGATATCTACCAAATCCCAAGAAGCGAATCTGAAAGGCTTTTGGGGGATGATTCCATTTGCCACTGATTTAGAGCATTGATCAGTTATAACTTTCTCATTTTTAGCAATTTTCACGATCAATCTCCACCAAATCCTGAAGAGAGAATAGACTTGTGTTTTGGGGGACGTTTCCATGAGAAATAGATCAGGATACCAGATTAGCCATGTCTTTCTCCTCTGGAGTAATTTTCACGAACTGCTCTGTACCATAGGATGAGAAGTGAATCCTCGGGTCTTTCAGGAAGATTCCTTCTCAAATTTATCTGTTGCGCACATCCAAGATGAATTTCTCATTCTGAGTCTATTTCAGGAACTGATTTCTTCCAAGTCGACAGGAGCGAATCGGAATGTACGAAGGAGGCTCATTATTTGAGGCATGAATGACTACCACGAAGCCGTTCAGAATTGCTTCTTTTTCGGAATTTTCGAGACTCGACCTATAACAAATCACCAGAAGCAAATCTGAAAGGATTTTGGAGGATCATGCCAGATGGAGTTCATGACTAGCAGTGATCAGTAATTACTGTTGAATTTTTGTCATTTTCATGAACCGATCTCTACTAAAGGATCAGGAGAGAATCCGAATGGCTTTTCGAGGAAGCGTGCATGAGACAATCAATCTGATTAGTATTGAAGGTCTCATTTTTAGCAATTTACACTACCCATCTCTACCAAGTGACCAGCAGAGTATCTAAAAGGTCTTTGGAGGATGATTCTATGAGGTACTAATTCTATGCAGTGATCAGTAATAAATGGTTGATTTGTTAGTAATTTTCATGAACCAATCCCTACAAACTCAGGAGGAGAGAATCTGGATTGCTGGAGTCTTTACCACTAGGTGCTTGGAAAGAACGATTTTCGTACTTTGAGTAATTTGCACAAACCGATCTGTTCCAAGGCACCAAGAGAGAATGCAATTGTTTTTCCGGTGGATGATTCCATGGGAAATTCATCAGAAGACGGGTGAGGAAGGAATTTTCTCTTTCCGACTAATTTTCACGAACCGATTTTATTCACAATCACCAGGAGTTAATTATCAAAGGATTTGGGAGGATGATTCCAAGTGTCATTAATTACTAACATTGATCAGGAAGAACTGTCTCCTTTTGAGTAATTTTCATCAAATCATGAACTGATATCTACCAAATCCCAAGAAGCGAATCTGAAAGGCTTTTGGGGGATGATTCCATTTGCCACTGATTTAGAGCATTGATCAGTTATAACTTTCTCATTTTTAGCAATTTTCACGATCAATCTCCACCAAATCCTGAAGAGAGAATAGACTTGTGTTTTGGGGGACGTTTCCATGAGAAATAGATCAGGATACCAGATTAGCCATGTCTTTCTCCTCTGTAGTAATTTTCACGAACTGCTCTGTACCATAGGATGAGAAGTGAATCCTCGGGTCTTTCAGGAAGATTCCTTCTCAAATTTATCTGTTGCGCACATCCAAGATGAATTTCTCATTCTGAGTCTATTTCAGGAACTGATTTCTTCCAAGTCGACAGGAGCGAATCGGAATGTACGAAGGAGGCTCATTATTTGAGGAATGAATGACTACCATGAAGCCATTCAGAATTGCTTATTTTTCGGAATTTTCGAGACTCGACCTATAACAAATCACCAGAAGCAAATCTGAAAGGATTTTGGAGGATCATGCCAGATGGAGTTCATGACTAGCAGTGATCAGTAATTACTGTTGAATTTTTGTCATTTTCATGAACCGATCTCTACTAAAGGATCAGGAGAGAATCCGAATGGCTTTTCGAGGATGCGTGCATGAGACAATCAATCTGATTAGTATTGAAGGTCTCATTTTTAGCAATTTACACTACCCATCTCTCCCAAGTGACCAGCAGAGTATCTAAAAGGTCTTTGGAGGATGATTCTATGAGGTACTAATTCTATGCAGTGATCAGTAATAAATGGTTGATTTGTTAGTAATTTTCATGAACCAATCCCTACAAACTCAGGAGGAGAGAATCTGGATTGCTGGAGTCTTTACCACTAGGTGCTTGGAAAGAACCATTTTCGTACTTTGAGTAATTTGCACAAACCGATCTGTTCCAAGGCACCAAGAGAGAATGCAATTGTTTTTCCGGTGGATGATTCCATGGGAAATTCATCAGAAGACGGGTGAGGAAGGAATTTTCTCTTTCCTACTAATTTTCACGAACCGATTTTATTCACAATCACCAGGAGTTAATTATCAAAGGATTTGGGAGGATGATTCCAAGGGTCATTAATTACTAACATTGATCAGGAAGAACTGTCTCCTTTTGAGTAATTTTCATCAAATCATGAACTGATATCTACCAAATCCCAAGAAGCGAATCTGAAAGGCTTTTGGGGGATGATTCCATTTGTCACTGATTTAGAGCATTGATCAGTTATAACTTTCTCATTTTTAGCAATTTTCACGATCAATCTCCACCAAATCCTGAAGAGAGAATAGACTTGTGTTTTGGGGGACGTTTCCATGAGAAATAGATCAGGATACCAGATTAGGCATGTCTTTCTCCTCTGGAGTAATTTTCACGAACTGCTCTGTACCATAGGATGAGAAGTGAATCCTCGGGTCTTTCAGGAAGATTCCTTCTCAAATTTATCTGTTGCGCACATCCAAGATGAATTTCTCATTCTGAGTCTATTTCAGGAACTGATTTCTTCCAAGTCGACAGGAGCGAATCGGAATGTACGAAGGAGGCTCATTATTTGAGGAATGAATGACTACCACGAAGCCGTTCAGAATTGCTTATTTTTCGGAATTTTCGAGACTCGACCTATAACAAATCACCAGAAGCAAATCTGAAAGGATTTTGGAGGATCATGCCAGATGGAGTTCATGACTAGCAGTGATCAGTAATTACTGTTGAATTTTTGTCATTTTCATGAACCGATCTCTACTAAAGGATCAGGAGAGAATCCGAATGGCTTTTCGAGGAAGCGTGCATGAGACAATCAATCTGATTAGTATTGAAGGTCTCATTTTTAGCAATTTACACTACCCATCTCTCCCAAGTGACCAGCAGAGTATCTAAAAGGTCTTTGGAGGATGATTCTATGAGGTACTAATTCTATGCAGTGATCAGTAATAAATGGTTGATTTGTTAGTAATTTTCATGAACCAATCCCTACAAACTCAGGAGGAGAGAATCTGGATTGCTGGAGTCTTTACCACTAGGTGCTTGGAAAGAACGATTTTCGTACTTTGAGTAATTTGCACAAACCGATCTGTTCCAAGGCACCAAGAGAGAATGCAATTGTATTTCCGGTGGATGATTCCATGGGAAATTCATCAGAAGACGGGTGAGGAAGGAATTTTCTCTTTCCTACTAATTTTCACGAACCGATTTTATTCACAATCACCAGGAGTTAATTATCAAAGGATTTGGGAGGATGATTCCAAGTGTCATTAATTACTAACATTGATCAGGAAGAACTGTCTCCTTTTGAGTAATTTTCATCAAATCATGAACTGATATCTACCAAATCCCAAGAAGCGAATCTGAAAGGCTTTTGGGGGATGATTCCATTTGTCACTGATTTAGAGCATTGATCAGTTATAACTTTCTCATTTTTAGCAATTTTCACGATCAATCTCCACCAAATCCTGAAGAGAGAATAGACTTGTGTTTTGGGGGTCGTTTCCATGAGAAATAGATCAGGATACCAGATTAGCCATGTCTTTCTCCTCTGGAGTAATTTTCACGAACTGCTCTGTACCATAGGATGAGAAGTGAATCCTCGGGTCTTTCAGGAAGATTCCTTCTCAAATTTATCTGTTGCGCACATCCAAGATGAATTTCTCATTCTGAGTCTATTTCAGGAACTGATTTCTTCCAAGTCGACAGGAGCGAATCGGAATGTACGAAGGAGGCTCATTATTTGAGGAATGAATGACTACCACGAAGCCGTTCAGAATTGCTTCTTTTTCGGAATTTTCGAGACTCGACCTATAACAAATCACCAGAAGCAAATCTGAAAGGATTTTGGAGGATCATGCCAGATGGAGTTCATGACTAGCAGTGATCAGTAATTACTGTTGAATTTTTGTCATTTTCATGAACCGATCTCTACTAAAGGATCAGGAGAGAATCCGAATGGCTTTTCGAGGAAGCGTGCATGAGACAATCAATCTGATTAGTATTGAAGGTCTCATTTTTAGCAATTTACACTACCCATCTCTCCCAAGTGACCAGCAGAGTATCTAAAAGGTCTTTGGAGGATGATTCTATGAGGTACTAATTCTATGCAGTGATCGGTAATAAATGGTTGATTTGTTAGTAATTTTCATGAACCAATCCCTACAAACTCAGGAGGAGAGAATCTGGATTGCTGGAGTCTTTACCACTAGGTGCTTGGAAAGAACGATTTTCGTACTTTGAGTAATTTGCACAAACCGATCCGTTCCAAGGCACCAAGAGAGAATGCAATTGTTTTTCCGGTGGATGATTCCATGGGAAATTCATCAGAAGACGGGTGAGGAAGGAATTTTCTCTTTCCTACTAATTTTCACGAACCGATTTTATTCACAATCACCAGGAGTTAATTATCAAAGGATTTGGGAGGATGATTCCAAGTGTCATTAATTACTAACATTGATCAGGAAGAACTGTCTCCTTTTGAGTAATTTTCATCAAATCATGAACTGATATCTACCAAATCCCAAGAAGCGAATCTGAAAGGCTTTTGGGGGATGATTCCATTTGTCACTGATTTAGAGCATTGATCAGTTATAACTTTCTCATTTTTAGCAATTTTCACGATCAATCTCCTCCAAATCCTGAAGAGAGAATAGACTTGTGTTTTGGGGGACGTTTCCATGAGAAATAGATCAGGATACCAGATTAGGCATGTCTTTCTCCTCTGGAGTAATTTTCACGAACTGCTCTGTACCATAGGATGAGAAGTGAATCCTCGGGTCTTTCAGGAAGATTCCTTCTCAAATTTATCTGTTGCGCACATCCAAGATGAATTTCTCATTCTGAGTCTATTTCAGGAACTGATTTCTTCCAAGTCGACAGGAGCGAATCGGAATGTACGAAGGAGGCTCATTATTTGAGGAATGAATGACTACCACGAAGCCGTTCAGAATTGCTTCTTTTTCGGAATTTTCGAGACTCGACCTATAACAAATCACCAGAAGCAAATCTGAAAGGATTTTGGAGGATCATGCCAGATGGAGTTCATGACTAGCAGTGATCAGTAATTACTGTTGAATTTTTGTCATTTTCATGAACCGATCTCTACTAAAGGATCAGGAGAGAATCCGAATGGCTTTTCGAGGAAGCGTGCATGAGACAATCAATCTGATTAGTATTGAAGGTCTCATTTTTAGCAATTTACACTACCCATCTCTCCCAAGTGACCAGCAGAGTATCTAAAAGGTCTTTGGAGGATGATTCTATGAGGTACTAATTCTATGCAGTGATCAGTAATAAATGGTTGATGTGTTAGTAATTTTCATGAACCAATCCCTACAAACTCAGGAGGAGAGAATCTGGATTGCTGGAGTCTTTACCACTAGGTGCTTGGAAAGAACGATTTTCGTACTTTGAGTAATTTGCACAAACCGATCTGTTCCAAGGCACCAAGAGAGAATGCAATTGTTTTTCCGGTGGATGATTCCATGGGAAATTCATCAGAAGACGGGTGAGGAAGGAATTTTCTCTTTCCGACTAATTTTCACGAACCGATTTTATTCACAATCACCAGGAGTTAATTATCAAAGGATTTGGGAGGATGATTCCAAGTGTCATTAATTACTAACATTGATCAGGAAGAACTGTCTCCTTTTGAGTAATTTTCATCAAATCATGAACTGATATCTACCAAATCCCGAGAAGCGAATCTGAAAGGCTATTGGGGGATGATTCCATTTGTCACTCATTTAGAGCATTGATCAGTTATAACTTTCTCATTTTTAGCAATTTTCACGATCAATCTCCACCAAATCCTGAAGAGAGAATAGACTTGTGTTTTGGGGGACGTTTCCATGAGAAATAGATCAGGATACCAGATTAGCCATGTCTTTCTCCTCTGGAGTAATTTTCACGAACTGCTCTGTACCATAGGATGAGAAGTGAATCCTCGGGTCTTTCAGGAAGATTCCTTCTCAAATTTATCTGTTGCGCACATCCAAGATGAATTTCTCATTCTGAGTCTATTTCAGGAACTGATTTCTTCCAAGTCGACAGGAGCGAATCGGAATGTACGAAGGATGCTCATTATTTGAGGCATGAATGACTACCACGAAGCCGTTCAGAATTGCTTCTTTTTCGGAATTTTCGAGACTCGACCTATAACAAATCACCAGAAGCAAATCTGAAAGGATTTTGGACGATCATGCCAGATGGAGTTCATGACTAGCAGTGATCAGTAATTACTGTTGAATTTTTGTCATTTTCATGAACCGATCTCTACTAAAGGATCAGGAGAGAATCCGAATGGCTTTTCGAGGAAGCGTGCATGAGACAATCAATCTGATTAGTATTGAAGGTCTCATTTTTAGCAATTTACACTACCCATCTCTACCAAGTGACCAGCAGAGTATCTAAAAGGTCTTTGGAGGATGATTCTATGAGGTACTAATTCTATGCAGTGATCAGTAATAAATGGTTGATTTGTTAGTAATTTTCATGAACCAATCCCTACAAACTCAGGAGGAGAGAATCTGGATTGCTGGAGTCTTTACCACTAGGTGCTTGGAAAGAACCATTTTCGTACTTTGAGTAATTTGCACAAACCGATCTGTTCCAAGGCACCAAGAGAGAATGCAATTGTTTTTCCGGTGGATGATTCCATGGGAAATTCATCAGAAGACGGGTGAGGAAGGAATTTTCTCTTTCCGACTAATTTTCACGAACCGATTTTATTCACAATCACCAGGAGTTAATTATCAAAGGATTTGGGAGGATGATTCCAAGTGTCATTAATTACTAACATTGATCAGGAAGAACTGTCTCCTTTTGAGTAATTTTCATCAAATCATGAACTGATATCTACCAAATCCCAAGAAGCGAATCTGAAAGGCTTTTGGGGGATGATTCCATTTGTCACTGATTTAGAGCATTGATCAGTTATAACTTTCTCATTTTTAGCAATTTTCACGATCAATCTCCACCAAATCCTGAAGAGAGAATAGACTTGTGTTTTGGGGGACGTTTCCATGAGAAATAGATCAGGATACCAGATTAGCCATGTCTTTCTCCTCTGGAGTAATTTTCACGAACTGCTCTGTACCATAGGATGAGAAGTGAATCCTCGGGTCTTTCAGGAAGATTCCTTCTCAAATTTATCTGTTGCGCACATCCAAGATGAATTTCTCATTCTGAGTCTATTTCAGGAACTGATTTCTTCCAAGTCGACAGGAGCGAATCGGAATGTACGAAGGAGGCTCATTATTTGAGGCATGAATGACTACCACGAAGCCGTTCAGAATTGCTTCTTTTTCGGAATTTTCGAGACTCGACCTATAACAAATCACCAGAAGCAAATCTGAAAGGATTTTGGAGGATCATGCCAGATGGAGTTCATGACTAGCAGTGATCAGTAATTACTGTTGAATTTTTGTCATTTTCATGAACCGATCTCTACTAAAGGATCAGGAGAGAATCCGAATGGCTTTTCGAGGAAGCGTGCATGAGACAATCAATCTGATTAGTATTGAAGGTCTCATTTTTAGCAATTTACACTACCCATCTCTACCAAGTGACCAGCAGAGTATCTAAAAGGTCTTTGGAGGATGATTCTATGAGGTACTAATTCTATGCAGTGATCAGTAATAAATGGTTGATTTGTTAGTAATTTTCATGAACCAATCCCTACAAACTCAGGAGGAGAGAATCTGGATTGCTGGAGTCTTTACCACTAGGTGCTTGGAAAGAACCATTTTCGTACTTTGAGTAATTTGCACAAACCGATCTGTTCCAAGGCACCAAGAGAGAATGCAATTGTTTTTCCGGTGGATGATTCCATGGGAAATTCATCAGAAGACGGGTGAGGAAGGAATTTTCTCTTTCCTACTAATTTTCACGAACCGATTTTATTCACAATCACCAGGAGTTAATTATCAAAGGATTTGGGAGGATGATTCCAAGGGTCATTAATTACTAACATTGATCAGGAAGAACTGTCTCCTTTTGAGTAATTTTCATCAAATCATGAACTGATATCTACCAAATCCCAAGAAGCGAATCTGAAAGGCTTTTGGGGGATGATTCCATTTGTCACTGATTTAGAGCATTGATCAGTTATAACTTTCTCATTTTTAGCAATTTTCACGATCAATCTCCACCAAATCCTGAAGAGAGAATAGACTTGTGTTTTGGGGGACGTTTCCATGAGAAATAGATCAGGATACCAGATTAGGCATGTCTTTCTCCTCTGGAGTAATTTTCACGAACTGCTCTGTACCATAGGATGAGAAGTGAATCCTCGGGTCTTTCAGGAAGATTCCTTCTCAAATTTATCTGTTGCGCACATCCAAGATGAATTTCTCATTCTGAGTCTATTTCAGGAACTGATTTCTTCCAAGTCGACAGGAGCGAATCGGAATGTACGAAGGAGGCTCATTATTTGAGGAATGAATGACTACCACGAAGCCGTTCAGAATTGCTTATTTTTCGGAATTTTCGAGACTCGACCTATAACAAATCACCAGAAGCAAATCTGAAAGGATTTTGGAGGATCATGCCAGATGGAGTTCATGACTAGCAGTGATCAGTAATTACTGTTGAATTTTTGTCATTTTCATGAACCGATCTCTACTAAAGGATCAGGAGAGAATCCGAATGGCTTTTCGAGGAAGCGTGCATGAGACAATCAATCTGATTAGTATTGAAGGTCTCATTTTTAGCAATTTACACTACCCATCTCTACCAAGTGACCAGCAGAGTATCTAAAAGGTCTTTGGAGGATGATTCTATCAGGTACTAATTCTATGCAGTGATCAGTAATAAATGGTTGATTTGTTAGTAATTTTCATGAACCAATCCCTACAAACTCAGGAGGAGAGAATCTGGATTGCTGGAGTCTTTACCACTAGGTGCTTGGAAAGAACGATTTTCGTACTTTGAGTAATTTGCACAAACCGATCTGTTCCAAGGCACCAAGAGAGAATGCAATTGTATTTCCGGTGGATGATTCCATGGGAAATTCATCAGAAGACGGGTGAGGAAGGAATTTTCTCTTTCCTACTAATTTTCACGAACCGATTTTATTCACAATCACCAGGAGTTAATTATCAAAGGATTTGGGAGGATGATTCCAAGTGTCATTAATTACTAACATTGATCAGGAAGAACTGTCTCCTTTTGAGTAATTTTCATCAAATCATGAACTGATATCTACCAAATCCCAAGAAGCGAATCTGAAAGGCTTTTGGGGGATGATTCCATTTGTCACTGATTTAGAGCATTGATCAGTTATAACTTTCTCATTTTTAGCAATTTTCACGATCAATCTCCACCAAATCCTGAAGAGAGAATAGACTTGTGTTTTGGGGGTCGTTTCCATGAGAAATAGATCAGGATACCAGATTAGCCATGTCTTTCTCCTCTGGAGTAATTTTCACGAACTGCTCTGTACCATAGGATGAGAAGTGAATCCTCGGGTCTTTCAGGAAGATTCCTTCTCAAATTTATCTGTTGCGCACATCCAAGATGAATTTCTCATTCTGAGTCTATTTCAGGAACTGATTTCTTCCAAGTCGACAGGAGCGAATCGGAATGTACGAAGGAGGCTCATTATTTGAGGAATGAATGACTACCACGAAGCCGTTCAGAATTGCTTCTTTTTCGGAATTTTCGAGACTCGACCTATAACAAATCACCAGAAGCAAATCTGAAAGGATTTTGGAGGATCATGCCAGATGGAGTTCATGACTAGCAGTGATCAGTAATTACTGTTGAATTTTTGTCATTTTCATGAACCGATCTCTACTAAAGGATCAGGAGAGAATCCGAATGGCTTTTCGAGGAAGCGTGCATGAGACAATCAATCTGATTAGTATTGAAGGTCTCATTTTTAGCAATTTACACTACCCATCTCTCCCAAGTGACCAGCAGAGTATCTAAAAGGTCTTTGGAGGATGATTCTATGAGGTACTAATTCTATGCAGTGATCGGTAATAAATGGTTGATTTGTTAGTAATTTTCATGAACCAATCCCTACAAACTCAGGAGGAGAGAATCTGGATTGCTGGAGTCTTTACCACTAGGTGCTTGGAAAGAACGATTTTCGTACTTTGAGTAATTTGCACAAACCGATCCGTTCCAAGGCACCAAGAGAGAATGCAATTGTTTTTCCGGTGGATGATTCCATGGGAAATTCATCAGAAGACGGGTGAGGAAGGAATTTTCTCTTTCCTACTAATTTTCACGAACCGATTTTATTCACAATCACCAGGAGTTAATTATCAAAGGATTTGGGAGGATGATTCCAAGTGTCATTAATTACTAACATTGATCAGGAAGAACTGTCTCCTTTTGAGTAATTTTCATCAAATCATGAACTGATATCTACCAAATCCCAAGAAGCGAATCTGAAAGGCTTTTGGGGGATGATTCCATTTGTCACTGATTTAGAGCATTGATCAGTTATAACTTTCTCATTTTTAGCAATTTTCACGATCAATCTCCTCCAAATCCTGAAGAGAGAATAGACTTGTGTTTTGGGGGACGTTTCCATGAGAAATAGATCAGGATACCAGATTAGGCATGTCTTTCTCCTCTGGAGTAATTTTCACGAACTGCTCTGTACCATAGGATGAGAAGTGAATCCTCGGGTCTTTCAGGAAGATTCCTTCTCAAATTTATCTGTTGCGCACATCCAAGATGAATTTCTCATTCTGAGTCTATTTCAGGAACTGATTTCTTCCAAGTCGACAGGAGCGAATCGGAATGTACGAAGGAGGCTCATTATTTGAGGAATGAATGACTACCACGAAGCCGTTCAGAATTGCTTCTTTTTCGGAATTTTCGAGACTCGACCTATAACAAATCACCAGAAGCAAATCTGAAAGGATTTTGGAGGATCATGCCAGATGGAGTTCATGACTAGCAGTGATCAGTAATTACTGTTGAATTTTTGTCATTTTCATGAACCGATCTCTACTAAAGGATCAGGAGAGAATCCGAATGGCTTTTCGAGGAAGCGTGCATGAGACAATCAATCTGATTAGTATTGAAGGTCTCATTTTTAGCAATTTACACTACCCATCTCTCCCAAGTGACCAGCAGAGTATCTAAAAGGTCTTTGGAGGATGATTCTATGAGGTACTAATTCTATGCAGTGATCAGTAATAAATGGTTGATGTGTTAGTAATTTTCATGAACCAATCCCTACAAACTCAGGAGGAGAGAATCTGGATTGCTGGAGTCTTTACCACTAGGTGCTTGGAAAGAACGATTTTCGTACTTTGAGTAATTTGCACAAACCGATCTGTTCCAAGGCACCAAGAGAGAATGCAATTGTTTTTCCGGTGGATGATTCCATGGGAAATTCATCAGAAGACGGGTGAGGAAGGAATTTTCTCTTTCCGACTAATTTTCACGAACCGATTTTATTCACAATCACCAGGAGTTAATTATCAAAGGATTTGGGAGGATGATTCCAAGTGTCATTAATTACTAACATTGATCAGGAAGAACTGTCTCCTTTTGAGTAATTTTCATCAAATCATGAACTGATATCTACCAAATCCCGAGAAGCGAATCTGAAAGGCTATTGGGGGATGATTCCATTTGTCACTCATTTAGAGCATTGATCAGTTATAACTTTCTCATTTTTAGCAATTTTCACGATCAATCTCCACCAAATCCTGAAGAGAGAATAGACTTGTGTTTTGGGGGACGTTTCCATGAGAAATAGATCAGGATACCAGATTAGCCATGTCTTTCTCCTCTGGAGTAATTTTCACGAACTGCTCTGTACCATAGGATGAGAAGTGAATCCTCGGGTCTTTCAGGAAGATTCCTTCTCAAATTTATCTGTTGCGCACATCCAAGATGAATTTCTCATTCTGAGTCTATTTCAGGAACTGATTTCTTCCAAGTCGACAGGAGCGAATCGGAATGTACGAAGGATGCTCATTATTTGAGGCATGAATGACTACCACGAAGCCGTTCAGAATTGCTTCTTTTTCGGAATTTTCGAGACTCGACCTATAACAAATCACCAGAAGCAAATCTGAAAGGATTTTGGACGATCATGCCAGATGGAGTTCATGACTAGCAGTGATCAGTAATTACTGTTGAATTTTTGTCATTTTCATGAACCGATCTCTACTAAAGGATCAGGAGAGAATCCGAATGGCTTTTCGAGGAAGCGTGCATGAGACAATCAATCTGATTAGTATTGAAGGTCTCATTTTTAGCAATTTACACTACCCATCTCTACCAAGTGACCAGCAGAGTATCTAAAAGGTCTTTGGAGGATGATTCTATGAGGTACTAATTCTATGCAGTGATCAGTAATAAATGGTTGATTTGTTAGTAATTTTCATGAACCAATCCCTACAAACTCAGGAGGAGAGAATCTGGATTGCTGGAGTCTTTACCACTAGGTGCTTGGAAAGAACCATTTTCGTACTTTGAGTAATTTGCACAAACCGATCTGTTCCAAGGCACCAAGAGAGAATGCAATTGTTTTTCCGGTGGATGATTCCATGGGAAATTCATCAGAAGACGGGTGAGGAAGGAATTTTCTCTTTCCGACTAATTTTCACGAACCGATTTTATTCACAATCACCAGGAGTTAATTATCAAAGGATTTGGGAGGATGATTCCAAGTGTCATTAATTACTAACATTGATCAGGAAGAACTGTCTCCTTTTGAGTAATTTTCATCAAATCATGAACTGATATCTACCAAATCCCAAGAAGCGAATCTGAAAGGCTTTTGGGGGATGATTCCATTTGTCACTGATTTAGAGCATTGATCAGTTATAACTTTCTCATTTTTAGCAATTTTCACGATCAATCTCCACCAAATCCTGAAGAGAGAATAGACTTGTGTTTTGGGGGACGTTTCCATGAGAAATAGATCAGGATACCAGATTAGCCATGTCTTTCTCCTCTGGAGTAATTTTCACGAACTGCTCTGTACCATAGGATGAGAAGTGAATCCTCGGGTCTTTCAGGAAGATTCCTTCTCAAATTTATCTGTTGCGCACATCCAAGATGAATTTCTCATTCTGAGTCTATTTCAGGAACTGATTTCTTCCAAGTCGACAGGAGCGAATCGGAATGTACGAAGGAGGCTCATTATTTGAGGCATGAATGACTACCACGAAGCCGTTCAGAATTGCTTCTTTTTCGGAATTTTCGAGACTCGACCTATAACAAATCACCAGAAGCAAATCTGAAAGGATTTTGGAGGATCATGCCAGATGGAGTTCATGACTAGCAGTGATCAGTAATTACTGTTGAATTTTTGTCATTTTCATGAACCGATCTCTACTAAAGGATCAGGAGAGAATCCGAATGGCTTTTCGAGGAAGCGTGCATGAGACAATCAATCTGATTAGTATTGAAGGTCTCATTTTTAGCAATTTACACTACCCATCTCTCCCAAGTGACCAGCAGAGTATCTAAAAGGTCTTTGGAGGATGATTCTATGAGGTACTAATTCTATGCAGTGATCAGTAATAAATGGTTGATTTGTTAGTAATTTTCATGAACCAATCCCTACAAACTCAGGAGGAGAGAATCTGGATTGCTGGAGTCTTTACCACTAGGTGCTTGGAAAGAACGATTTTCGTACTTTGAGTAATTTGCACAAACCGATCTGTTCCAAGGCACCAAGAGAGAATGCAATTGTTTTTCCGGTGGATGATTCCATGGGAAATTCATCAGAAGACGGGTGAGGAAGGAATTTTCTCTTTCCGACTAATTTTCACGAACCGATTTTATTCACAATCACCAGGAGTTAATTATCAAAGGATTTGGGAGGATGATTCCAAGTGTCATTAATTACTAACATTGATCAGGAAGAACTGTCTCCTTTTGAGTAATTTTCATCAAATCATGAACTGATATCTACCAAATCCCAAGAAGCGAATCTGAAAGGCTTTTGGGGGATGATTCCATTTGCCACTGATTTAGAGCATTGATCAGTTATAACTTTCTCATTTTTAGCAATTTTCACGATCAATCTCCACCAAATCCTGAAGAGAGAATAGACTTGTGTTTTGGGGGACGTTTCCATGAGAAATAGATCAGGATACCAGATTAGGCATGTCTTTCTCCTCTGGAGTAATTTTCACGAACTGCTCTGTACCATAGGATGAGAAGTGAATCCTCGGGTCTTTCAGGAAGATTCCTTCTCAAATTTATCTGTTGCGCACATCCAAGATGAATTTCTCATTCTGAGTCTATTTCAGGAACTGATTTCTTCCAAGTCGACAGGAGCGAATCGGAATGTACGAAGGAGGCTCATTATTTGAGGCATGAATGACTACCACGAAGCCGTTCAGAATTGCTTCTTTTTCGGAATTTTCGAGACTCGACCTATAACAAATCACCAGAAGCAAATCTGAAAGGATTTTGGAGGATCATGCCAGATGGAGTTCATGACTAGCAGTGATCAGTAATTACTGTTGAATTTTTGTCATTTTCATGAACCGATCTCTACTAAAGGATCAGGAGAGAATCCGAATGGTTTTTCGAGGAAGCGTGCATGAGACAATCAATCTGATTAGTATTGAAGGTCTCATTTTTAGCAATTTACACTACCCATCTCTCCCAAGTGACCAGCAGAGTATCTAAAAGGTCTTTGGAGGATGATTCTATGAGGTACTAATTCTATGCAGTGATCAGTAATAAATGGTTGATTTGTTAGTAATTTTCATGAACCAATCCCTACAAACTCAGGAGGAGAGAATCTGGATTGCTGGAGTCTTTACCACTAGGTGCTTGGAAAGAACGATTTTCGTACTTTGAGTAATTTGCACAAACCGATCTGTTCCAAGGCACCAAGAGAGAATGCAATTGTTTTTCCGGTGGATGATTCCATGGGAAATTCATCAGAAGACGGGTGAGGAAGGAATTTTCTCTTTCCGACTAATTTTCACGAACCGATTTTATTCACAATCACCAGGAGTTAATTATCAAAGGATTTGGGAGGATGATTCCAAGTGTCATTAATTACTAACATTGATCAGGAAGAACTGTCTCCTTTTGAGTAATTTTCATCAAATCATGAACTGATATCTACCAAATCCCAAGAAGCGAATCTGAAAGGCTTTTGGGGGATGATTCCATTTGCCACTGATTTAGAGCATTGATCAGTTATAACTTTCTCATTTTTAGCAATTTTCACGATCAATCTCCACCAAATCCTGAAGAGAGAATAGACTTGTGTTTTGGGGGACGTTTCCATGAGAAATAGATCAGGATACCAGATTAGGCATGTCTTTCTCCTCTGGAGTAATTTTCACGAACTGCTCTGTACCATAGGATGAGAAGTGAATCCTCGGGTCTTTCAGGAAGATTCCTTCTCAAATTTATCTGTTGCGCACATCCAAGATGAATTTCTCATTCTGAGTCTATTTCAGGAACTGATTTCTTCCAAGTCGACAGGAGCGAATCGGAATGTACGAAGGAGGCTCATTATTTGAGGAATGAATGACTACCATGAAGCCATTCAGAATTGCTTATTTTTCGGAATTTTCGAGACTCGACCTATAACAAATCACCAGAAGCAAATCTGAAAGGATTTTGGAGGATCATGCCAGATGGAGTTCATGACTAGCAGTGATCAGTAATTACTGTTGAATTTTTGTCATTTTCATGAACCGATCTCTACTAAAGGATCAGGAGAGAATCCGAATGGCTTTTCGAGGAAGCGTGCATGAGACAATCAATCTGATTAGTATTGAAGGTCTCATTTTTAGCAATTTACACTACCCATCTCTACCAAGTGACCAGCAGAGTATCTAAAAGGTCTTTGGAGGATGATTCTATGAGGTACTAATTCTATGCAGTGATCAGTAATAAATGGTTGATTTGTTAGTAATTTTCATGAACCAATCCCTACAAACTCAGGAGGAGAGAATCTGGATTGCTGGAGTCTTTACCACTAGGTGCTTGGAAAGAACGATTTTCGTACTTTGAGTAATTTGCACAAACCGATCTGTTCCAAGGCACCAAGAGAGAATGCAATTGTTTTTCCGGTGGATGATTCCATGGGAAATTCATCAGAAGACGGGTGAGGAAGGAATTTTCTCTTTCCGACTAATTTTCACGAACCGATTTTATTCACAATCACCAGGAGTTAATTATCAAAGGATTTGGGAGGATGATTCCAAGTGTCATTAATTACTAACATTGATCAGGAAGAACTGTCTCCTTTTGAGTAATTTTCATCAAATCATGAACTGATATCTACCAAATCCCAAGAAGCGAATCTGAAAGGCTTTTGGGGGATGATTCCATTTGCCACTGATTTAGAGCATTGATCAGTTATAACTTTCTCATTTTTAGCAATTTTCACGATCAATCTCCACCAAATCCTGAAGAGAGAATAGACTTGTGTTTTGGGGGACGTTTCCATGAGAAATAGATCAGGATACCAGATTAGCCATGTCTTTCTCCTCTGGAGTAATTTTCACGAACTGCTCTGTACCATAGGATGAGAAGTGAATCCTCGGGTCTTTCAGGAAGATTCCTTCTCAAATTTATCTGTTGCGCACATCCAAGATGAATTTCTCATTCTGAGTCTATTTCAGGAACTGATTTCTTCCAAGTCGACAGGAGCGAATCGGAATGTACGAAGGAGGCTCATTATTTGAGGAATGAATGACTACCACGAAGCCGTTCAGAATTGCTTATTTTTCGGAATTTTCGAGACTCGACCTATAACAAATCACCAGAAGCAAATCTGAAAGGATTTTGGAGGATCATGCCAGATGGAGTTCATGACTAGCAGTGATCAGTAATTACTGTTGAATTTTTGTCATTTTCATGAACCGATCTCTACTAAAGGATCAGGAGAGAATCCGAATGGCTTTTCGAGGAAGCGTGCATGAGACAATCAATCTGATTAGTATTGAAGGTCTCATTTTTAGCAATTTACACTACCCATCTCTACCAAGTGACCAGCAGAGTATCTAAAAGGTCTTTGGAGGATGATTCTATCAGGTACTAATTCTATGCAGTGATCAGTAATAAATGGTTGATTTGTTAGTAATTTTCATGAACCAATCCCTACAAACTCAGGAGGAGAGAATCTGGATTGCTGGAGTCTTTACCACTAGGTGCTTGGAAAGAACGATTTTCGTACTTTGAGTAATTTGCACAAACCGATCTGTTCCAAGGCACCAAGAGAGAATGCAATTGTATTTCCGGTGGATGATTCCATGGGAAATTCATCAGAAGACGGGTGAGGAAGGAATTTTCTCTTTCCTACTAATTTTCACGAACCGATTTTATTCACAATCACCAGGAGTTAATTATCAAAGGATTTGGGAGGATGATTCCAAGTGTCATTAATTACTAACATTGATCAGGAAGAACTGTCTCCTTTTGAGTAATTTTCATCAAATCATGAACTGATATCTACCAAATCCCAAGAAGCGAATCTGAAAGGCTTTTGGGGGATGATTCCATTTGTCACTGATTTAGAGCATTGATCAGTTATAACTTTCTCATTTTTAGCAATTTTCACGATCAATCTCCACCAAATCCTGAAGAGAGAATAGACTTGTGTTTTGGGGGTCGTTTCCATGAGAAATAGATCAGGATACCAGATTAGCCATGTCTTTCTCCTCTGGAGTAATTTTCACGAACTGCTCTGTACCATAGGATGAGAAGTGAATCCTCGGGTCTTTCAGGAAGATTCCTTCTCAAATTTATCTGTTGCGCACATCCAAGATGAATTTCTCATTCTGAGTCTATTTCAGGAACTGATTTCTTCCAAGTCGACAGGAGCGAATCGGAATGTACGAAGGAGGCTCATTATTTGAGGAATGAATGACTACCACGAAGCCGTTCAGAATTGCTTCTTTTTCGGAATTTTCGAGACTCGACCTATAACAAATCACCAGAAGCAAATCTGAAAGGATTTTGGAGGATCATGCCAGATGGAGTTCATGACTAGCAGTGATCAGTAATTACTGTTGAATTTTTGTCATTTTCATGAACCGATCTCTACTAAAGGATCAGGAGAGAATCCGAATGGCTTTTCGAGGAAGCGTGCATGAGACAATCAATCTGATTAGTATTGAAGGTCTCATTTTTAGCAATTTACACTACCCATCTCTACCAAGTGACCAGCAGAGTATCTAAAAGGTCTTTGGAGGATGATTCTATGAGGTACTAATTCTATGCAGTGATCGGTAATAAATGGTTGATTTGTTAGTAATTTTCATGAACCAATCCCTACAAACTCAGGAGGAGAGAATCTGGATTGCTGGAGTCTTTACCACTAGGTGCTTGGAAAGAACGATTTTCGTACTTTGAGTAATTTGCACAAACCGATCCGTTCCAAGGCACCAAGAGAGAATGCAATTGTTTTTCCGGTGGATGATTCCATGGGAAATTCATCAGAAGACGGGTGAGGAAGGAATTTTCTCTTTCCTACTAATTTTCAAGAACCGATTTTATTCACAATCACCAGGAGTTAATTATCAAAGGATTTGGGAGGATGATTCCAAGTGTCATTAATTACTAACATTGATCAGGAAGAACTGTCTCCTTTTGAGTAATTTTCATCAAATCATGAACTGATATCTACCAAATCCCAAGAAGCGAATCTGAAAGGCTTTTGGGGGATGATTCCATTTGTCACTGATTTAGAGCATTGATCAGTTATAACTTTCTCATTTTTAGCAATTTTCACGATCAATCTCCTCCAAATCCTGAAGAGAGAATAGACTTGTGTTTTGGGGGACGTTTCCATGAGAAATAGATCAGGATACCAGATTAGGCATGTCTTTCTCCTCTGGAGTAATTTTCACGAACTGCTCTGTACCATAGGATGAGAAGTGAATCCTCGGGTCTTTCAGGAAGATTCCTTCTCAAATTTATCTGTTGCGCACATCCAAGATGAATTTCTCATTCTGAGTCTATTTCAGGAACTGATTTCTTCCAAGTCGACAGGAGCGAATCGGAATGTACGAAGGAGGCTCATTATTTGAGGAATGAATGACTACCACGAAGCCGTTCAGAATTGCTTCTTTTTCGGAATTTTCGAGACTCGACCTATAACAAATCACCAGAAGCAAATCTGAAAGGATTTTGGAGGATCATGCCAGATGGAGTTCATGACTAGCAGTGATCAGTAATTACTGTTGAATTTTTGTCATTTTCATGAACCGATCTCTACTAAAGGATCAGGAGAGAATCCAAATGGCTTTTCGAGGAAGCGTGCATGAGACAATCAATCTGATTAGTATTGAAGGTCTCATTTTTAGCAATTTACACTACCCATCTCTACCAAGTGACCAGCAGAGTATCTAAAAGGTCTTTGGAGGATGATTCTATGAGGTACTAATTCTATGCAGTGATCAGTAATAAATGGTTGATTTGTTAGTAATTTTCATGAACCAATCCCTACAAACTCAGGAGGAGAGAATCTGGATTGCTGGAGTCTTTACCACTAGGTGCTTGGAAAGAACCATTTTCGTACTTTGAGTAATTTGCACAAACCGATCTGTTCCAAGGCACCAAGAGAGAATGCAATTGTTTTTCCGGTGGATGATTCCATGGGAAATTCATCAGAAGACGGGTGAGGAAGGAATTTTCTCTTTCCTACTAATTTTCACGAACCGATTTTATTCACAATCACCAGGAGTTAATTATCAAAGGATTTGGGAGGATGATTCCAAGTGTCATTAATTACTAACATTGATCAGGAAGAACTGTCTCCTTTTGAGTAATTTTCATCAAATCATGAACTGATATCTACCAAATCCCAAGAAGCGAATCTGAAAGGCTTTTGGGGGATGATTCCATTTGTCACTGATTTAGAGCATTGATCAGTTATAACTTTCTCATTTTTAGCAATTTTCACGATCAATCTCCACCAAATCCTGAAGAGAGAATAGACTTGTGTTTTGGGGGATGTTTCCATGAGAAATAGATCAGGATACCAGATTAGCCATGTCTTTCTCCTCTGGAGTAATTTTCACGAACTGCTCTGTACCATAGGATGAGAAGTGAATCCTCGGGTCTTTCAGGAAGATTCCTTCTCAAATTTATCTGTTGCGCACATCCAAGATGAATTTCTCATTCTGAGTCTATTTCAGGAACTGATTTCTTCCAAGTCGACAGGAGCGAATCGGAATGTACGAAGGAGGCTCATTATTTGAGGAATGAATGACTACCACGAAGCCGTTCAGAATTGCTTCTTTTTCGGAATTTTCGAGACTCGACCTATAACAAATCACCAGAAGCAAATCTGAAAGGATTTTGGAGGATCATGCCAGATGGAGTTCATGACTAGCAGTGATCAGTAATTACTGTTGAATTTTTGTCATTTTCATGAACCGATCTCTACTAAAGGATCAGGAGAGAATCCGAATGGCTTTTCGAGGAAGCGTGCATGAGACAATCAATCTGATTAGTATTGAAGGTCTCATTTTTAGCAATTTACACTACCCATCTCTACCAAGTGACCAGCAGAGTATCTAAAAGGTCTTTGGAGGATGATTCTATGAGGTACTAATTCTATGCAGTGATCAGTAATAAATGGTTGATTTGTTAGTAATTTTCATGAACCAATCCCTACAAACTCAGGAGGAGAGAATCTGGATTGCTGGAGTCTTTACCACTAGGTGCTTGGAAAGAACGATTTTCGTACTTTGAGTAATTTGCACAAACCGATCCGTTCCAAGGCACCAAGAGAGAATGCAATTGTTTTTCCGGTGGATGATTCCATGGGAAATTCATCAGAAGACGGGTGAGGAAGGAATTTTCTCTTTCCTACTAATTTTCACGAACCGATTTTATTCACAATCACCAGGAGTTAATTATCAAAGGATTTGGGAGGATGATTCCAAGTGTCATTAATTACTAACATTGATCAGGAAGAACTGTCTCCTTTTGAGTAATTTTCATCAAATCATGAACTGATATCTACCAAATCCCAAGAAGCGAATCTGAAAGGCTTTTGGGGGATGATTCCATTTGTCACTGATTTAGAGCATTGATCAGTTATAACTTTCTCATTTTTAGCAATTTTCACGATCAATCTCCTCCAAATCCTGAAGAGAGAATAGACTTGTGTTTTGGGGGACGTTTCCATGAGAAATAGATCAGGATACCAGATTAGGCATGTCTTTCTCCTCTGGAGTAATTTTCACGAACTGCTCTGTACCATAGGATGAGAAGTGAATCCTCGGGTCTTTCAGGAAGATTCCTTCTCAAATTTATCTGTTGCGCACATCCAAGATGAATTTCTCATTCTGAGTCTATTTCAGGAACTGATTTCTTCCAAGTCGACAGGAGCGAATCGGAATGTACGAAGGAGGCTCATTATTTGAGGCATGAATGACTACCACGAAGCCGTTCAGAATTGCTTCTTTTTCGGAATTTTCGAGACTCGACCTATAACAAATCACCAGAAGCAAATCTGAAAGGATTTTGGAGGATCATGCCAGATGGAGTTCATGACTAGCAGTGATCAGTAATTACTGTTGAATTTTTGTCATTTTCATGAACCGATCTCTACTAAAGGATCAGGAGAGAATCCGAATGGCTTTTCGAGGAAGCGTGCATGAGACAATCAATCTGATTAGTATTGAAGGTCTCATTTTTAGCAATTTACACTACCCATCTCTACCAAGTGACCAGCAGAGTATCTAAAAGGTCTTTGGAGGATGATTCTATGAGGTACTAATTCTATGCAGTGATCAGTAATAAATGGTTGATTTGTTAGTAATTTTCATGAACCAATCCCTACAAACTCAGGAGGAGAGAATCTGGATTGCTGGAGTCTTTACCACTAGGTGCTTGGAAAGAACGATTTTCGTACTTTGAGTAATTTGCACAAACCGATCTGTTCCAAGGCACCAAGAGAGAATGCAATTGTTTTTCCGGTGGATGATTCCATGGGAAATTCATCAGAAGACGGGTGAGGAAGGAATTTTCTCTTTCCTACTAATTTTCACGAACCGATTTTATTCACAATCACCAGGAGTTAATTATCAAAGGATTTGGGAGGATGATTCCAAGTGTCATTAATTACTAACATTGATCAGGAAGAACTGTCTCCTTTTGAGTAATTTTCATCAAATCATGAACTGATATCTACCAAATCCCAAGAAGCGAATCTGAAAGGCTTTTGGGGGATGATTCCATTTGTCACTGATTTAGAGCATTGATCAGTTATAACTTTCTCATTTTTAGCAATTTTTACGATCAATCTCCTCCAAATCCTGAAGAGAGAATAGACTTGTGTTTTGGGGGACGTTTCCATGAGAAATAGATCAGGATACCAGATTAGGCATGTCTTTCTCCTCTGGAGTAATTTTCACCAACTGCTCTGTACCATAGGATGAGAAGTGAATCCTCGGGTCTTTCAGGAAGATTCCTTCTCAAATTTATCTGTTGCGCACATCCAAGATGAATTTCTCATTCTGAGTCTATTTCAGGAACTGATTTCTTCCAAGTCGACAGGAGCGAATCGGAATGTACGAAGGAGGCTCATTATTTGAGGAATGAATGACTACCACGAAGCCGTTCAGAATTGCTTCTTTTTCGGAATTTTCGAGACTCGACCTATAACAAATCACCAGAAGCAAATCTGAAAGGATTTTGGAGGATCATGCCAGATGGAGTTCATGACTAGCAGTGATCAGTAATTACTGTTGAATTTTTGTCATTTTCATGAACCGATCTCTACTAAAGGATCAGGAGAGAATCCGAATGGCTTTTCGAGGAAGCGTGCATGAGACAATCAATCTGATTAGTATTGAAGGTCTCATTTTTAGCAATTTACACTACCCATCTCTACCAAGTGACCAGCAGAGTATCTAAAAGGTCTTTGGAGGATGATTCTATGAGGTACTAATTCTATGCAGTGATCAGTAATAAATGGTTGATTTGTTAGTAATTTTCATGAACCAATCCCTACAAACTCAGGAGGAGAGAATCTGGATTGCTGGAGTCTTTACCACTAGGTGCTTGGAAAGAACGATTTTCGTACTTTGAGTAATTTGCACAAACCGATCTGTTCCAAGGCACCAAGAGAGAATGCAATTGTTTTTCCGGTGGATGATTCCATGGGAAATTCATCAGAAGACGGGTGAGGAAGGAATTTTCTCTTTCCGACTAATTTTCACGAACCGATTTTATTCACAATCACCAGGAGTTAATTATCAAAGGATTTGGGAGGATGATTCCAAGGGTCATTAATTACTAACATTGATCAGGAAGAACTGTCTCCTTTTGAGTAATTTTCATCAATTCATGAACTGATATCTACCAAATCCCAAGAAGCGAATCTGAAAGGCTTTTGGGGGATGATTCCATTTGTCACTGATTTAGAGCATTGATCAGTTATAACTTTCTCATTTTTAGCAATTTTCACGATCAATCTCCACCCAATCCTGAAGAGAGAATAGACTTGTGTTTTGGGGGACGTTTCCATGAGAAATAGATGAGGATACCAGATTAGCCATGTCTTTCTCCTCTGGAGTAATTTTCACGAACTGCTCTGTACCATAGGACGAGAAGTGAATCCTCGGGTCTTTCAGGAAGATTCCTTCTCAAATTTATCTGTTGCGCACATCCAAGATGAATTTCTCATTCTGAGTCTATTTCAGGAACTGATTTCTTCCAAGTCGACAGGAGCGAATCGGAATGTACGAAGGAGGCTCATTATTTGAGGAATGAATGACTACCACGAAGCCGTTCAGAATTGCTTCTTTTTCGGAATTTTCGAGACTCGACCTATAACAAATCACCAGAAGCAAATCTGAAAGGATTTTGGAGGATCATGCCAGATGGAGTTCATGACTAGCAGTGATCAGTAATTACTGTTGAATTTTTGTCATTTTCATGAACCGATCTCTACTAAAGGATCAGGAGAGAATCCGAATGGCTTTTCGAGGAAGCGTGCATGAGACAATCAATCTGATTAGTATTGAAGGTCTCATTTTTAGCAATTTACACTACCCATCTCTCCCAAGTGACCAGCAGAGTATCTAAAAGGTCTTTGGAGGATGATTCTATGAGGTACTAATTCTATGCAGTGATCAGTAATAAATGGTTGATTTGTTAGTAATTTTCATGAACCAATCCCTACAAACTCAGGAGGAGAGAATCTGGATTGCTGGAGTCTTTACCACTAGGTGCTTGGAAAGAACCATTTTCGTACTTTGAGTAATTTGCACAAACCGATCTGTTCCAAGGCACCAAGAGAGAATGCAATTGTTTTTCCGGTGGATGATTCCATGGGAAATTCATCAGAAGACGGGTGAGGAAGGAATTTTCTCTTTCCTACTAATTTTCACGAACCGATTTTATTCACAATCACCAGGAGTTAATTATCAAAGGATTTGGGAGGATGATTCCAAGTGTCATTAATTACTAACATTGATCAGGAAGAACTGTCTCCTTTTGAGTAATTTTCATCAAATCATGAACTGATATCTACCAAATCCCAAGAAGCGAATCTGAAAGGCTTTTGGGGGATGATTCCATTTGTCACTGATTTAGAGCATTGATCAGTTATAACTTTCTCATTTTTAGCAATTTTCACGATCAATCTCCACCAAATCCTGAAGAGAGAATAGACTTGTGTTTTGGGGGATGTTTCCATGAGAAATAGATCAGGATACCAGATTAGCCATGTCTTTCTCCTCTGGAGTAATTTTCACGAACTGCTCTGTACCATAGGATGAGAAGTGAATCCTCGGGTCTTTCAGGAAGATTCCTTCTCAAATTTATCTGTTGCGCACATCCAAGATGAATTTCTCATTCTGAGTCTATTTCAGGAACTGATTTCTTCCAAGTCGACAGGAGCGAATCGGAATGTACGAAGGAGGCTCATTATTTGAGGAATGAATGACTACCACGAAGCCGTTCAGAATTGCTTCTTTTTCGGAATTTTCGAGACTCGACCTATAACAAATCACCAGAAGCAAATCTGAAAGGATTTTGGAGGATCATGCCAGATGGAGTTCATGACTAGCAGTGATCAGTAATTACTGTTGAATTTTTGTCATTTTCATGAACCGATCTCTACTAAAGGATCAGGAGAGAATCCGAATGGCTTTTCGAGGAAGCGTGCATGAGACAATCAATCTGATTAGTATTGAAGGTCTCATTTTTAGCAATTTACACTACCCATCTCTCCCAAGTGACCAGCAGAGTATCTAAAAGGTCTTTGGAGGATGATTCTATGAGGTACTAATTCTATGCAGTGATCAGTAATAAATGGTTGATTTGTTAGTAATTTTCATGAACCAATCCCTACAAACTCAGGAGGAGAGAATCTGGATTGCTGGAGTCTTTACCACTAGGTGCTTGGAAAGAACGATTTTCGTACTTTGAGTAATTTGCACAAACCGATCCGTTCCAAGGCACCAAGAGAGAATGCAATTGTTTTTCCGGTGGATGATTCCATGGGAAATTCATCAGAAGACGGGTGAGGAAGGAATTTTCTCTTTCCTACTAATTTTCACGAACCGATTTTATTCACAATCACCAGGAGTTAATTATCAAAGGATTTGGGAGGATGATTCCAAGTGTCATGAATTACTAACATTGATCAGGAAGAACTGTCTCCTTTTGAGTAATTTTCATCAAATCATGAACTGATATCTACCAAATCCCAAGAAGCGAATCTGAAAGGCTTTTGGGGGATGATTCCATTTGTCACTGATTTAGAGCATTGATCAGTTATAACTTTCTCATTTTTAGCAATTTTCACGATCAATCTCCTCCAAATCCTGAAGAGAGAATAGACTTGTGTTTTGGGGGACGTTTCCATGAGAAATAGATCAGGATACCAGATTAGGCATGTCTTTCTCCTCTGGAGTAATTTTCACGAACTGCTCTGTACCATAGGATGAGAAGTGAATCCTCGGGTCTTTCAGGAAGATTCCTTCTCAAATTTATCTGTTGCGCACATCCAAGATGAATTTCTCATTCTGAGTCTATTTCAGGAACTGATTTCTTCCAAGTCGACAGGAGCGAATCGGAATGTACGAAGGAGGCTCATTATTTGAGGCATGAATGACTACCACGAAGCCGTTCAGAATTGCTTCTTTTTCGGAATTTTCGAGACTCGACCTATAACAAATCACCAGAAGCAAATCTGAAAGGATTTTGGAGGATCATGCCAGATGGAGTTCATGACTAGCAGTGATCAGTAATTACTGTTGAATTTTTGTCATTTTCATGAACCGATCTCTACTAAAGGATCAGGAGAGAATCCGAATGGCTTTTCGAGGAAGCGTGCATGAGACAATCAATCTGATTAGTATTGAAGGTCTCATTTTTAGCAATTTACACTACCCATCTCTACCAAGTGACCAGCAGAGTATCTAAAAGGTCTTTGGAGGATGATTCTATGAGGTACTAATTCTATGCAGTGATCAGTAATAAATGGTTGATTTGTTAGTAATTTTCATGAACCAATCCCTACAAACTCAGGAGGAGAGAATCTGGATTGCTGGAGTCTTTACCACTAGGTGCTTGGAAAGAACGATTTTCGTACTTTGAGTAATTTGCACAAACCGATCTGTTCCAAGGCACCAAGAGAGAATGCAATTGTTTTTCCGGTGGATGATTCCATGGGAAATTCATCAGAAGACGGGTGAGGAAGGAATTTTCTCTTTCCTACTAATTTTCACGAACCGATTTTATTCACAATCACCAGGAGTTAATTATCAAAGGATTTGGGAGGATGATTCCAAGTGTCATTAATTACTAACATTGATCAGGAAGAACTGTCTCCTTTTGAGTAATTTTCATCAAATCATGAACTGATATCTACCAAATCCCAAGAAGCGAATCTGAAAGGCTTTTGGGGGATGATTCCATTTGTCACTGATTTAGAGCATTGATCAGTTATAACTTTCTCATTTTTAGCAATTTTCACGATCAATCTCCTCCAAATCCTGAAGAGAGAATAGACTTGTGTTTTGGGGGACGTTTCCATGAGAAATAGATCAGGATACCAGATTAGGCATGTCTTTCTCCTCTGGAGTAATTTTCACCAACTGCTCTGTACCATAGGATGAGAAGTGAATCCTCGGGTCTTTCAGGAAGATTCCTTCTCAAATTTATCTGTTGCGCACATCCAAGATGAATTTCTCATTCTGAGTCTATTTCAGGAACTGATTTCTTCCAAGTCGACAGGAGCGAATCGGAATGTACGAAGGAGGCTCATTATTTGAGGAATGAATGACTACCACGAAGCCGTTCAGAATTGCTTCTTTTTCGGAATTTTCGAGACTCGACCTATAACAAATCACCAGAAGCAAATCTGAAAGGATTTTGGAGGATCATGCCAGATGGAGTTCATGACTAGCAGTGATCAGTAATTACTGTTGAATTTTTGTCATTTTCATGAACCGATCTCTACTAAAGGATCAGGAGAGAATCCGAATGGCTTTTCGAGGAAGCGTGCATGAGACAATCAATCTGATTAGTATTGAAGGTCTCATTTTTAGCAATTTACACTACCCATCTCTACCAAGTGACCAGCAGAGTATCTAAAAGGTCTTTGGAGGATGATTCTATGAGGTACTAATTCTATGCAGTGATCAGTAATAAATGGTTGATTTGTTAGTAATTTTCATGAACCAATCCCTACAAACTCAGGAGGAGAGAATCCGGATTGCTGGAGTCTTTACCACTAGGTGCTTGGAAAGAACGATTTTCGTACTTTGAGTAATTTGCACAAACCGATCTGTTCCAAAGCACCAAGAGAGAATGCAATTGTTTTTCCGGTGGATGATTCCATGGGAAATTCATCAGAAGACGGGTGAGGAAGGAATTTTCTCTTTCCTACTAATTTTCACCAACCGATTTTATTCACAATCACCAGGAGTTAATTATCAAAGGATTTGGGAGGATGATTCCAAGTGTCATTAATGACTAACATTGATCAGGAAGAACTGTCTCCTTTTGAGTAATTTTCATCAAATCATGAACTGATATCTACCAAATCCCAAGAAGCGAATCTGAAAGGCTTTTGGGGGATGATTCCATTTGTCACTGATTTAGAGCATTGATCAGTTATAACTTTCTCATTTTTAGCAATTTTCACGATCAATCTCCACCAAATCCTGAAGAGAGAATAGACTTGTGTTTTGGGGGACGTTTCCATGAGAAATAGATCAGGATACCAGATTAGCCATGTCTTTCTCCTCTGGAGTAATTTTCACGAACTGCTCTGTACCATAGGATGAGAAGTGAATCCTCGGGTCTTTCAGGAAGATTCCTTCTCAAATTTATCTGTTGCGCACATCCAAGATGAATTTCTCATTCTGAGTCTATTTCAGGAACTGATTTCTTCCAAGTGGACAGGAGCGAATCGGAATGTACAAAGGAGGCTCATTATTTGAGGAATGAATGACTACCACGAAGCCGTTCAGAATTGCTTCTTTTTCGGAATTTTCGAGACTCGACCTATAACAAATCACCAGAAGCAAATCTGAAAGGATTTTGGAGGATCATGCCAGATGGAGTTCATGACTAGCAGTGATCAGTAATTACTGTTGAATTTTTGTCATTTTCATGAACCGATCTCTACTAAAGGATCAGGAGAGAATCCGAATGGCTTTTCGAGGAAGCGTGCATGAGACAATCAATCTGATTAGTATTGAAGGTCTCATTTTTAGCAATTTACACTACCCATCTCTACCAAGTGACCAGCAGAGTATCTAAAAGGTCTTTGGAGGATGATTCTATGAGGTACTAATTCTATGCAGTGATCAGTAATAAATGGTTGATTTGTTAGTAATTTTCATGAACCAATCCCTACAAACTCAGGAGGAGAGAATCTGGATTGCTGGAGTCTTTACCACTAGGTGCTTGGAAAGAACGATTTTCATACTTTGAGTAATTTGCACAAACCGATCTGTTCCAAGGCACCAAGAGAGAATGCAATTGTTTTTCCGGTGGATGATTCCATGGGAAATTCATCAGAAGACGGGTGAGGAAGGAATTTTCTCTTTCCGACTAATTTTCACGAACCGATTTTATTCACAATCACCAGGAGTTAATTATCAAAGGATTTGGGAGGATGATTCCAAGTGTCATTAATTACTAACATTGATCAGGAAGAACTGTCTCCTTTTGAGTAATTTTCATCAAATCATGAACTGATATCTACCAAATCCCAAGAAGCGAATCTGAAAGGCTTTTGGGGGATGATTCCATTTGTCACTGATTTAGAGCATTGATCAGTTATAACTTTCTCATTTTTAGCAATTTTTACGATCAATCTCCTCCAAATCCTGAAGAGAGAATAGACTTGTGTTTTGGGGGACGTTTCCATGAGAAATATATCAGGATACCAGATTAGACATGTCTTTCTCCTCTGGAGTAATTTTCACCAACTGCTCTGTACCATAGGATGAGAAGTGAATCCTCGGGTCTTTCAGGAAGATTCCTTCTCAAATTTATCTGTTGCGCACATCCAAGATGAATTTCTCATTCTGAGTCTATTTCAGGAACTGATTTCTTCCAAGTCGACAGGAGCGAATCGGAATGTACGAAGGAGGCTCATTATTTGAGGAATGAATGACTACCACGAAGCCGTTCAGAATTGCTTCTTTTTCGGAATTTTCGAGACTCGACCTATAACAAATCACCAGAAGCAAATCTGAAAGGATTTTGGAGGATCATGCCAGATGGAGTTCATGACTAGCAGTGATCAGTAATTACTGTTGAATTTTTGTCATTTTCATGAACCGATCTCTACTAAAGGATCAGGAGAGAATCCGAATGGCTTTTCGAGGAAGCGTGCATGAGACAATCAATCTGATTAGTATTGAAGGTCTCATTTTTAGCAATTTACACTACCCATCTCTACCAAGTGACCAGCAGAGTATCTAAAAGGTCTTTGGAGGATGATTCTATGAGGTACTAATTCTATGCAGTGATCAGTAATAAATGGTTGATTTGTTAGTAATTTTCATGAACCAATCCCTACAAACTCAGGAGGAGAGAATCTGGATTGCTGGAGTCTTTACCACTAGGTGCTTGGAAAGAACGATTTTCGTACTTTGAGTAATTTGCACAAACCGATCTGTTCCAAGGCACCAAGAGAGAATGCAATTGTTTTTCCGGTGGATGATTCCATGGGAAATTCATCAGAAGACGGGTGAGGAAGGAATTTTCTCTTTCCGACTAATTTTCACGAACCGATTTTATTCACAATCACCAGGAGTTAATTATCAAAGGATTTGGGAGGATGATTCCAAGGGTCATTAATTACTAACATTGATCAGGAAGAACTGTCTCCTTTTGAGTAATTTTCATCAATTCATGAACTGATATCTACCAAATCCCAAGAAGCGAATCTGAAAGGCTTTTGGGGGATGATTCCATTTGTCACTGATTTAGAGCATTGATCAGTTATAACTTTCTCATTTTTAGCAATTTTCACGATCAATCTCCACCCAATCCTGAAGAGAGAATAGACTTGTGTTTTGGGGGACGTTTCCATGAGAAATAGATGAGGATACCAGATTAGCCATGTCTTTCTCCTCTGGAGTAATTTTCACGAACTGCTCTGTACCATAGGACGAGAAGTGAATCCTCGGGTCTTTCAGGAAGATTCCTTCTCAAATTTATCTGTTGCGCACATCCAAGATGAATTTCTCATTCTGAGTCTATTTCAGGAACTGATTTCTTCCAAGTCGACAGGAGCGAATCGGAATGTACGAAGGAGGCTCATTATTTGAGGAATGAATGACTACCACGAAGCCGTTCAGAATTGCTTCTTTTTCGGAATTTTCGAGACTCGACCTATAACAAATCACCAGAAGCAAATCTGAAAGGATTTTGGAGGATCATGCCAGATGGAGTTCATGACTAGCAGTGATCAGTAATTACTGTTGAATTTTTGTCATTTTCATGAACCGATCTCTACTAAAGGATCAGGAGAGAATCCGAATGGCTTTTCGAGGAAGCGTGCATGAGACAATCAATCTGATTAGTATTGAAGGTCTCATTTTTAGCAATTTACACTACCCATCTCTCCCAAGTGACCAGCAGAGTATCTAAAAGGTCTTTGGAGGATGATTCTATGAGGTACTAATTCTATGCAGTGATCAGTAATAAATGGTTGATTTGTTAGTAATTTTCATGAACCAATCCCTACAAACTCAGGAGGAGAGAATCTGGATTGCTGGAGTCTTTACCACTAGGTGCTTGGAAAGAACCATTTTCGTACTTTGAGTAATTTGCACAAACCGATCTGTTCCAAGGCACCAAGAGAGAATGCAATTGTTTTTCCGGTGGATGATTCCATGGGAAATTCATCAGAAGACGGGTGAGGAAGGAATTTTCTCTTTCCTACTAATTTTCACGAACCGATTTTATTCACAATCACCAGGAGTTAATTATCAAAGGATTTGGGAGGATGATTCCAAGTGTCATTAATTACTAACATTGATCAGGAAGAACTGTCTCCTTTTGAGTAATTTTCATCAAATCATGAACTGATATCTACCAAATCCCAAGAAGCGAATCTGAAAGGCTTTTGGGGGATGATTCCATTTGTCACTGATTTAGAGCATTGATCAGTTATAACTTTCTCATTTTTAGCAATTTTCACGATCAATCTCCACCAAATCCTGAAGAGAGAATAGACTTGTGTTTTGGGGGATGTTTCCATGAGAAATAGATCAGGATACCAGATTAGCCATGTCTTTCTCCTCTGGAGTAATTTTCACGAACTGCTCTGTACCATAGGATGAGAAGTGAATCCTCGGGTCTTTCAGGAAGATTCCTTCTCAAATTTATCTGTTGCGCACATCCAAGATGAATTTCTCATTCTGAGTCTATTTCAGGAACTGATTTCTTCCAAGTCGACAGGAGCGAATCGGAATGTACGAAGGAGGCTCATTATTTGAGGAATGAATGACTACCACGAAGCCGTTCAGAATTGCTTCTTTTTCGGAATTTTCGAGACTCGACCTATAACAAATCACCAGAAGCAAATCTGAAAGGATTTTGGAGGATCATGCCAGATGGAGTTCATGACTAGCAGTGATCAGTAATTACTGTTGAATTTTTGTCATTTTCATGAACCGATCTCTACTAAAGGATCAGGAGAGAATCCGAATGGCTTTTCGAGGAAGCGTGCATGAGACAATCAATCTGATTAGTATTGAAGGTCTCATTTTTAGCAATTTACACTACCCATCTCTACCAAGTGACCAGCAGAGTATCTAAAAGGTCTTTGGAGGATGATTCTATGAGGTACTAATTCTATGCAGTGATCAGTAATAAATGGTTGATTTGTTAGTAATTTTCATGAACCAATCCCTACAAACTCAGGAGGAGAGAATCTGGATTGCTGGAGTCTTTACCACTAGGTGCTTGGAAAGAACGATTTTCGTACTTTGAGTAATTTGCACAAACCGATCCGTTCCAAGGCACCAAGAGAGAATGCAATTGTTTTTCCGGTGGATGATTCCATGGGAAATTCATCAGAAGACGGGTGAGGAAGGAATTTTCTCTTTCCTACTAATTTTCACGAACCGATTTTATTCACAATCACCAGGAGTTAATTATCAAAGGATTTGGGAGGATGATTCCAAGTGTCATGAATTACTAACATTGATCAGGAAGAACTGTCTCCTTTTGAGTAATTTTCATCAAATCATGAACTGATATCTACCAAATCCCAAGAAGCGAATCTGAAAGGCTTTTGGGGGATGATTCCATTTGTCACTGATTTAGAGCATTGATCAGTTATAACTTTCTCATTTTTAGCAATTTTCACGATCAATCTCCTCCAAATCCTGAAGAGAGAATAGACTTGTGTTTTGGGGGACGTTTCCATGAGAAATAGATCAGGATACCAGATTAGGCATGTCTTTCTCCTCTGGAGTAATTTTCACGAACTGCTCTGTACCATAGGATGAGAAGTGAATCCTCGGGTCTTTCAGGAAGATTCCTTCTCAAATTTATCTGTTGCGCACATCCAAGATGAATTTCTCATTCTGAGTCTATTTCAGGAACTGATTTCTTCCAAGTCGACAGGAGCGAATCGGAATGTACGAAGGAGGCTCATTATTTGAGGCATGAATGACTACCACGAAGCCGTTCAGAATTGCTTCTTTTTCGGAATTTTCGAGACTCGACCTATAACAAATCACCAGAAGCAAATCTGAAAGGATTTTGGAGGATCATGCCAGATGGAGTTCATGACTAGCAGTGATCAGTAATTACTGTTGAATTTTTGTCATTTTCATGAACCGATCTCTACTAAAGGATCAGGAGAGAATCCGAATGGCTTTTCGAGGAAGCGTGCATGAGACAATCAATCTGATTAGTATTGAAGGTCTCATTTTTAGCAATTTACACTACCCATCTCTCCCAAGTGACCAGCAGAGTATCTAAAAGGTCTTTGGAGGATGATTCTATGAGGTACTAATTCTATGCAGTGATCAGTAATAAATGGTTGATTTGTTAGTAATTTTCATGAACCAATCCCTACAAACTCAGGAGGAGAGAATCTGGATTGCTGGAGTCTTTACCACTAGGTGCTTGGAAAGAACGATTTTCGTACTTTGAGTAATTTGCACAAACCGATCCGTTCCAAGGCACCAAGAGAGAATGCAATTGTTTTTCCGGTGGATGATTCCATGGGAAATTCATCAGAAGACGGGTGAGGAAGGAATTTTCTCTTTCCTACTAATTTTCACGAACCGATTTTATACACAATCACCAGGAGTTAATTATCAAAGGATTTGGGAGGATGATTCCAAGTGTCATGAATTACTAACATTGATCAGGAAGAACTGTCTCCTTTTGAGTAATTTTCATCAAATCATGAACTGATATCTACCAAATCCCAATAAGCGAATCTGAAAGGCTTTTGGGGGATGATTCCATTTGTCACTGATTTAGAGCATTGATCAGTTATAACTTTCTCATTTTTAGCAATTTTCACGATCAATCTCCACCAAATCCTGAAGAGAGAATAGACTTGTGTTTTGGGGGATGTTTCCATGAGAAATAGATCAGGATACCAGATTAGCCATGTCTTTCTCCTCTGGAGTAATTTTCACGAACTGCTCTGTACCATAGGATGAGAAGTGAATCCTCGGGTCTTTCAGGAAGATTCCTTCTCAAATTTATCTGTTGCGCACATCCAAGATGAATTTCTCATTCTGAGTCTATTTCAGGAACTGATTTCTTCCAAGTCGACCTGAGCGAATCGGAATGTACGAAGGAGGCTCATTATTTGAGGAATGAATGACTACCACGAAGCCGTTCAGAATTGCTTCTTTTTCGGAATTTTCGAGACTCGACCTATAACAAATCACCAGAAGCAAATCTGAAAGGATTTTGGAGGATCATGCCAGATGGAGTTCATGACTAGCAGTGATCAGTAATTACTGTTGAATTTTTGTCATTTTCATGAACCGATCTCTACTAAAGGATCAGGAGAGAATCCGAATGGCTTTTCGAGGAAGCGTGCATGAGACAATCAATCTGATTAGTATTGAAGGTCTCATTTTTAGCAATTTACACTACCCATCTCTACCAAGTGACCAGCAGAGTATCTAAAAGGTCTTTGGAGGATGATTCTATGAGGTACTAATTCTATGCAGTGATCAGTAATAAATGGTTGATTTGTTAGTAATTTTCATGAACCAATCCCTACAAACTCAGGAGGAGAGAATCTGGATTGCTGGAGTCTTTACCACTAGGTGCTTGGAAAGAACGATTTTCGTACTTTGAGTAATTTGCACAAACCGATCCGTTCCAAGGCACCAAGAGAGAATGCAATTGTTTTTCCGGTGGATGATTCCATGGGAAATTCATCAGAAGACGGGTGAGGAAGGAATTTTCTCTTTCCTACTAATTTTCACGAACCGATTTTATTCACAATCACCAGGAGTTAATTATCAAAGGATTTGGGAGGATGATTCCAAGTGTCATGAATTACTAACATTGATCAGGAAGAACTGTCTCCTTTTGAGTAATTTTCATCAAATCATGAACTGATATCTACCAAATCCCAAGAAGCGAATCTGAAAGGCTTTTGGGGTATGATTCCATTTGTCACTGATTTAGAGCATTGATCAGTTATAACTTTCTCATTTTTAGCAATTTTCACGATCAATCTCCTCCAAATCCTGAAGAGAGAATAGACTTGTGTTTTGGGGGACGTTTCCATGAGAAATAGATCAGGATACCAGATTAGGCATGTCTTTCTCCTCTGGAGTAATTTTCACGAACTGCTCTGTACCATAGGATGAGAAGTGAATCCTCGGGTCTTTCAGGAAGATTCCTTCTCAAATTTATCTGTTGCGCACATCCAAGATGAATTTCTCATTCTGAGTCTATTTCAGGAACTGATTTCTTCCAAGTCGACAGGAGCGAATCGGAATGTACGAAGGAGGCTCATTATTTGAGGAATGAATGACTACCACGAAGCCGTTCAGAATTGCTTCTTTTTCGGAATTTTCGAGACTCGACCTATAACAAATCACCAGAAGCAAATCTGAAAGGATTTTGGAGGATCATGCCAGATGGAGTTCATGACTAGCAGTGATCAGTAATTACTGTTGAATTTTTGTCATTTTCATGAACCGATCTCTACTAAAGGATCAGGAGAGAATGCGAATGGCTTTTCGAGGAAGCGTGCATGAGACAATCAATCTGATTAGTATTGAAGGTCTCATTTTTAGCAATTTACACTACCCATCTCTCCCAAGTGACCAGCAGAGTATCTAAAAGGTCTTTGGAGGATGATTCTATGAGGTACTAATTCTATGCAGTGATCAGTAATAAATGGTTGATTTGTTAGTAATTTTCATGAACCAATCCCTACAAACTCAGGAGGAGAGAATCTGGATTGCTGGAGTCTTTACCACTAGGTGCTTGGAAAGAACGATTTTCGTACTTTGAGTAATTTGCACAAACCGATCCGTTCCAAGGCACCAAGAGAGAATGCAATTGTTTTTCCGGTGGATGATTCCATGGGAAATTCATCAGAAGACGGGTGAGGAAGGAATTTTCTCTTTCCTACTAATTTTCACGAACCGATTTTATACACAATCACCAGGAGTTAATTATCAAAGGATTTGGGAGGATGATTCCAAGTGTCATGAATTACTAACATTGATCAGGAAGAACTGTCTCCTTTTGAGTAATTTTCATCAAATCATGAACTGATATCTACCAAATCCCAAGAAGCGAATCTGAAAGGCTTTTGGGGTATGATTCCATTTGTCACTGATTTAGAGCATTGATCAGTTATAACTTTCTCATTTTTAGCAATTTTCACGATCAATCTCCTCCAAATCCTGAAGAGAGAATAGACTTGTGTTTTGGGGGATGTTTCCATGAGAAATAGATCAGGATACCAGATTAGGCATGTCTTTCTCCTCTGGAGTAATTTTCACGAACTGCTCTGTACCATAGGATGAGAAGTGAATCCTCGGGTCTTTCAGGAAGATTCCTTCTCAAATTTATCTGTTGCGCACATCCAAGATGAATTTCTCATTCTGAGTCTATTTCAGGAACTGATTTCTTCCAAGTCGACAGGAGCGAATCGGAATGTACGAAGGAGGCTCATTATTTGAGGAATGAATGACTACCACGAAGCCGTTCAGAATTGCTTCTTTTTCGGAATTTTCGAGACTCGACCTATAACAAATCACCAGAAGCAAATCTGAAAGGATTTTGGAGGATCATGCCAGATGGAGTTCATGACTAGCAGTGATCAGTAATTACTGTTGAATTTTTGTCATTTTCATGAACCGATCTCTACTAAAGGATCAGGAGAGAATCCGAATGGCTTTTCGAGGAAGCGTGCATGAGACAATCAATCTGATTAGTATTGAAGGTCTCATTTTTAGCAATTTACACTACCCATCTCTACCAAGTGACCAGCAGAGTATCTAAAAGGTCTTTGGAGGATGATTCTATGAGGTACTAATTCTATGCAGTGATCAGTAATAAATGGTTGATTTGTTAGTAATTTTCATGAACCAATCCCTACAAACTCAGGAGGAGAGAATCTGGATTGCTGGAGTCTTTACCACTAGGTGCTTGGAAAGAACGATTTTCGTACTTTGAGTAATTTGCACAAACCGATCTGTTCCAAGGCACCAAGAGAGAATGCAATTGTTTTTCCGGTGGATGATTCCATGGGAAATTCATCAGAAGACGGGTGAGGAAGGAATTTTCTCTTTCCTACTAATTTTCATGAACCGATTTTATTCACAATCACCAGGAGTTAATTATCAAAGGATTTGGGAGGATGATTCCAAGTGTCATTAATTACTAACATTGATCAGGAAGAACTGTCTCCTTTTGAGTAATTTTCATCAAATCATGAACTGATATCTACCAAATCCCAAGAAGCGAATCTGAAAGGCTTTTGGGGGATGATTCCATTTGTCACTGATTTAGAGCATTGATCAGTTATAACTTTCTCATTTTTAGCAATTTTCACGATCAATCTCCACCAAATCCTGAAGAGAGAATAGACTTGTGTTTTGGGGGACGTTTCCATGAGAAATAGATCAGGATACCAGATTAGGCATGTCTTTCTCCTCTGGAGTAATTTTCACGAACTGCTCTGTACCATAGGATGAGAAGTGAATCCTCGGGTCTTTCAGGAAGATTCCTTCTCAAATTTATCTGTTGCGCACATCCAAGATGAATTTCTCATTCTGAGTCTATTTCAGGAACTGATTTCTTCCAAGTCGACAGGAGCGAATCGGAATGTACGAAGGAGGCTCATTATTTGAGGCATGAATGACTACCACGAAGCCGTTCAGAATTGCTTCTTTTTCGGAATTTTCGAGACTCGACCTATAACAAATCACCAGAAGCAAATCTGAAAGGATTTTGGAGGATCATGCCAGATGGAGTTCATGACTAGCAGTGATCAGTAATTACTGTTGAATTTTTGTCATTTTCATGAACCGATCTCTACTAAAGGATCAGGAGAGAATCCGAATGGCTTTTCGAGGAAGCGTGCATGAGACAATCAATCTGATTAGTATTGAAGGTCTCATTTTTAGCAATTTACACTACCCATCTCTACCAAGTGACCAGCAGAGTATCTAAAAGGTCTTTGGAGGATGATTCTATGAGGTACTAATTCTATGCAGTGATCAGTAATAAATGGTTGATTTGTTAGTAATTTTCATGAACCAATCCCTACAAACTCAGGAGGAGAGAATCTGGATTGCTGGAGTCTTTACCACTAGGTGCTTGGAAAGAACGATTTTCGTACTTTGAGTAATTTGCACAAACCGATCTGTTCCAAGGCACCAAGAGAGAATGCAATTGCTTTTCCGGTGGATGATTCCATGGGAAATTCATCAGAAGACGGGTGAGGAAGGAATTTTCTCTTTCCGACTAATTTTCACGAACCGATTTTATTCACAATCACCAGGAGTTAATTATCAAAGGATTTGGGAGGATGATTCCAAGTGTCATGAATTACTAACATTGATCAGGAAGAACTGTCTCCTTTTGAGTAATTTTCATCAAATCATGAACTGATATCTACCAAATCCCAAGAAGCGAATCTGAAAGGCTTTTGGGGGATGATTCCATTTGTCACTGATTTAGAGCATTGATCAGTTATAACTTTCTCATTTTTAGCAATTTTCACGATCAATCTCCACCAAATCCTGAAGAGAGAATAGACTTGTGTTTTGGGGGACGTTTCCATGAGAAATAGATCAGGATACCAGATTAGGCATGTCTTTCTCCTCTGGAGTAATTTTCACGAACTGCTCTGTACCATAGGATGAGAAGTGAATCCTCGGGTCTTTCAGGAAGATTCCTTCTCAAATTTATCTGTTGCGCACATCCAAGATGAATTTCTCATTCTGAGTCTATTTCAGGAACTGATTTCTTCCAAGTCGACCTGAGCGAATCGGAATGTACGAAGGAGGCTCATTATTTGAGGAATGAATGACTACCACGAAGCCGTTCAGAATTGCTTATTTTTCGGAATTTTCGAGACTCGACCTATAACAAATCACCAGAAGCAAATCTGAAAGGATTTTGGAGGATCATGCCAGATGGAGTTCATGACTAGCAGTGATCAGTAATTACTGTTGAATTTTTGTCATTTTCATGAACCGATCTCTACTAAAGGATCAGGAGAGAATCCGAATGGCTTTTCGAGGAAGCGTGCATGAGACAATCAATCTGATTAGTATTGAAGGTCTCATTTTTAGCAATTTACACTACCCATCTCTACCAAGTGACCAGCAGAGTATCTAAAAGGTCTTTGGAGGATGATTCTATGAGGTACTAATTCTATGCAGTGATCAGTAATAAATGGTTGATTTGTTAGTAATTTTCATGAACCAATCCCTACAAACTCAGGAGGAGAGAATCTGGATTGCTGGAGTCTTTACCACTAGGTGCTTGGAAAGAACGATTTTCGTACTTTGAGTAATTTGCACAAACCGATCTGTTCCAAGGCACCAAGAGAGAATGCAATTGTTTTTCCGGTGGATGATTCCATGGGAAATTCATCAGAAGACGGGTGAGGAAGGAATTTTCTCTTTCCTACTAATTTTCATGAACCGATTTTATTCACAATCACCAGGAGTTAATTATCAAAGGATTTGGGAGGATGATTCCAAGTGTCATTAATGACTAACGTTGATCAGGAAGAACTGTCTCCTTTTGAGTAATTTTCATCAAATCATGAACTGATATCTACCAAATCCCAAGAAGCGAATCTGAAAGGCTTTTGGGGGATGATTCCATTTGTCACTGATTTAGAGCATTGATCAGTTATAACTTTCTCATTTTTAGCCATTTTCACGATCAATCTCCACCAAATCCTGAAGAGAGAATAGACTTGTGTTTTGGGGGACGTTTCCATGAGAAATAGATCAGGATACCAGATTAGGCATGTCTTTCTCCTCTGGAGTAATTTTCACGAACTGCTCTGTACCATAGGATGAGAAGTGAATCCTCGGGTCTTTCAGGAAGATTCCTTCTCAAATTTATCTGTTGCGCACATCCAAGATGAATTTCTCATTCTGAGTCTATTTCAGGAACTGATTTCTTCCAAGTCGACAGGAGCGAATCGGAATGTACGAAGGAGGCTCATTATTTGAGGCATGAATGACTACCACGAAGCCGTTCAGAATTGCTTCTTTTTCGGAATTTTCGAGACTCGACCTATAACAAATCACCAGAAGCAAATCTGAAAGGATTTTGGAGGATCATGCCAGATGGAGTTCATGACTAGCAGTGATCAGTAATTACTGTTGAATTTTTGTCATTTTCATGAACCGATCTCTACTAAAGGATCAGGAGAGAATCCGAATGGCTTTTCGAGGAAGCGTGCATGAGACAATCAATCTGATTAGTATTGAAGGTCTCATTTTTAGCAATTTACACTACCCATCTCTACCAAGTGACCAGCAGAGTATCTAAAAGGTCTTTGGAGGATGATTCTATGAGGTACTAATTCTATGCAGTGATCAGTAATAAATGGTTGATTTGTTAGTAATTTTCATGAACCAATCCCTACAAACTCAGGAGGAGAGAATCTGGATTGCTGGAGTCTTTACCACTAGGTGCTTGGAAAGAACGATTTTCGTACTTTGAGTAATTTGCACAAACCGATCTGTTCCAAGGCACCAAGAGAGAATGCAATTGTTTTTCCGGTGGATGATTCCATGGGAAATTCATCAGAAGACGGGTGAGGAAGGAATTTTCTCTTTCCTACTAATTTTCATGAACCGATTTTATTCACAATCACCAGGAGTTAATTATCAAAGGATTTGGGAGGATGATTCCAAGTGTCATTAATTACTAACATTGATCAGGAAGAACTGTCTCCTTTTGAGTAATTTTCATCAAATCATGAACTGATATCTACCAAATCCCAAGAAGCGAATCTGAAAGGCTTTTGGGGGATGATTCCATTTGTCACTGATTTAGAGCATTGATCAGTTATAACTTTCTCATTTTTAGCAATTTTCACGATCAATCTCCACCAAATCCTGAAGAGAGAATAGACTTGTGTTTTGGGTGACGTTTCCATGAGAAATAGATCAGGATACCAGATTAGCCATGTCTTTCTCCTCTGGAGTAATTTTCACGAACTGCTCTGTACCATAGGATGAGAAGTGAATCCTCGGGTCTTTCAGGAAGATTCCTTCTCAAATTTATCTGTTGCGCACATCCAAGATGAATTTCTCATTCTGAGTCTATTTCAGGAACTGATTTCTTCCAAGTGGACAGGAGCGAATCGGAATGTACAAAGGAGGCTCATTATTTGAGGAATGAATGACTACCACGAAGCCCTTCAGAATTGCTTATTTTTCGGAATTTTCGAGACTCGACCTATAACAAATCACCAGAAGCAAATCTGAAAGGATTTTGGAGGATCATGCCAGATGGAGTTCATGACTAGCAGTGATCAGTAATTACTGTTGAATTTTTGTCATTTTCATGAACCGATCTCTACTAAAGGATCAGGAGAGAATCCGAATGGCTTTTCGAGGAAGCGTGCATGAGACAATCAATCTGATTAGTATTGAAGGTCTCATTTTTAGCAATTTACACTACCCATCTCTCCCAAGTGACCAGCAGAGTATCTAAAAGGTCTTTGGAGGATGATTCTATGAGGTACTAATTCTATGCAGTGATCAGTAATAAATGGTTGATTTGTTAGTAATTTTCATGAACCAATCCCTACAAACTCAGGAGGAGAGAATCTGGATTGCTGGAGTCTTTACCACTAGGTGCTTGGAAAGAACGATTGTCATACTTTGAGTGATTTGCACAAACCGATCTGTTCCAAGGCACCAAGAGAGAATGCAATTGTTTTTCCGGTGGATGATTCCATGGGAAATTCATCAGAAGACAGGTGAGGAAGGAATTTTCTCTTTCCTACTAATTTTCACGAACCGATTTTATTCACAATCACCAGGAGTTAATTATCAAAGGATTTGGGAGGATGATTCCAAGTGTCATTAATTACTAACATTGATCAGGAAGAACTGTCTCCTTTTGAGTAATTTTCATCAAATCATGAACTGATATCTACCAAATCCCAAGAAGCGAATCTGAAAGGCTTTTGGGGGATGATTCCATTTGTCACTGATTTAGAGCATTGATCAGTTATAACTTTCTCATTTTTAGCAATTTTCACGATCAATCTCCACCAAATCCTGAAGAGAGAATAGACTTGTGTTTTGGGGGACGTTTCCATGAGAAATAGATCAGGATACCAGATTAGGCATGTCTTTCTCCTCTGGAGTAATTTTCACGAACTGCTCTGTACCATAGGATGAGAAGTGAATCCTCGGGTCTTTCAGGAAGATTCCTTCTCAAATTTATCTGTTGCGCACATCCAAGATGAATTTCTCATTCTGAGTGTATTTCAGGAACTGATTTCTTCCAAGTCGACAGGAGCGAATCGGAATGTACGAAGGAGGCTCATTATTTGAGGCATGAATGACTACCACGAAGCCGTTCAGAATTGCTTCTTTTTCGGAATTTTCGAGACTCGACCTATAACAAATCACCAGAAGCAAATCTGAAAGGATTTTGGAGGATCATGCCAGATGGAGTTCGTGACTAGCAGTGATCAGTAATTACTGTTGAATTTTTGTCATTTTCATGAACCGATCTCTACTAAAGGATCAGGAGAGAATCCGAATGGCTTTTCGAGGAAGCGTGCATGAGACAATCAATCTGATTAGTATTGAAGGTCTCATTTTTAGCAATTTACACTACCCATCTCTCCCAAGTGACCAGCAGAGTATCTAAAAGGTCTTTGGAGGATGATTCTATGAGGTACTAATTCTATGCAGTGATCAGTAATAAATGGTTGATTTGTTAGTAATTTTCATGAACCAATCCCTACAAACTCAGGAGGAGAGAATCTGGATTGCTGGAGTCTTTACCACTAGGTGCTTGGAAAGAACGATTTTCGTACTTTGAGTAATTTGCACAAACCGATCCGTTCCAAGGCACCAAGAGAGAATGCAATTGTTTTTCCGGTGGATGATTCCATGGGAAATTCATCAGAAGACGGGTGAGGAAGGAATTTTCTCTTTCCTACTAATTTTCACGAACCGATTTTATTCACAATCACCAGGAGTTAATTATCAAAGGATTTGGGAGGATGATTCCAAGTGTCATGAATTACTAACATTGATCAGGAAGAACTGTCTCCTTTTGAGTAATTTTCATCAAATCATGAACTGATATCTACCAAATCCCAAGAAGCGAATCTGAAAGGCTTTTGGGGGATGATTCCATTTGTCACTGATTTAGAGCATTGATCAGTTATAACTTTCTCATTTTTAGCAATTTTCACGATCAATCTCCTCCAAATCCTGAAGAGAGAATAGACTTGTGTTTTGGGGGACGTTTCCATGAGAAATAGATCAGGATACCAGATTAGGCATGTCTTTCTCCTCTGGAGTAATTTTCACGAACTGCTCTGTACCATAGGATGAGAAGTGAATCCTCGGGTCTTTCAGGAAGATTCCTTCTCAAATTTATCTGTTGCGCACATCCAAGATGAATTTCTCATTCTGAGTCTATTTCAGGAACTGATTTCTTCCAAGTCGACAGGAGCGAATCGGAATGTACGAAGGAGGCTCATTGTTTGAGGAATGAATGACTACCACGAAGCCGTTCAGAATTGCTTCTTTTTCGGAATTTTCGAGACTCGACCTATAACAAATCACCAGAAGCAAATCTGAAAGGATTTTGGAGGATCATGCCAGATGGAGTTCATGACTAGCAGTGATCAGTAATTACTGTTGAATTTTTGTCATTTTCATGAACCGATCTCTACTAAAGGATCAGGAGAGAATCCGAATGGCTTTTCGAGGAAGCGTGCATGAGACAATCAATCTGATTAGTATTGAAGGTCTCATTTTTAGCAATTTACACTACCCATCTCTACCAAGTGACCAGCAGAGTATCTAAAAGGTCTTTGGAGGATGATTCTATGAGGTACTAATTCTATGCAGTGATCAGTAATAAATGGTTGATTTGTTAGTAATTTTCATGAACCAATCCCTACAAACTCAGGAGGAGAGAATCTGGATTGCTGGAGTCTTTACCACTAGGTGCTTGGAAAGAACGATTTTCGTACTTTGAGTAATTTGCACAAACCGATCTGTTCCAAGGCACCAAGAGAGAATGCAATTGTTTTTCCGGTGGATGATTCCATGGGAAATTCATCAGAAGACGGGTGAGGAAGGAATTTTCTCTTTCCTACTAATTTTCATGAACCGATTTTATTCACAATCACCAGGAGTTAATTATCAAAGGATTTGGGAGGATGATTCCAAGTGTCATTAATTACTAACATTGATCAGGAAGAACTGTCTCCTTTTGAGTAATTTTCATCAAATCATGAACTGATATCTACCAAATCCCAAGAAGCGAATCTGAAAGGCTTTTGGGGGATGATTCCATTTGTCACTGATTTAGAGCATTGATCAGTTATAACTTTCTCATTTTTAGCAATTTTCACGATCAATCTCCACCAAATCCTGAAGAGAGAATAGACTTGTGTTTTGGGGGACGTTTCCATGAGAAATAGATCAGGATACCAGATTAGGCATGTCTTTCTCCTCTGGAGTAATTTTCACGAACTGCTCTGTACCATAGGATGAGAAGTGAATCCTCGGGTCTTTCAGGAAGATTCCTTCTCAAATTTATCTGTTGCGCACATCCAAGATGAATTTCTCATTCTGAGTCTATTTCAGGAACTGATTTCTTCCAAGTCGACAGGAGCGAATCGGAATGTACGAAGGAGGCTCATTATTTGAGGCATGAATGACTACCACGAAGCCGTTCAGAATTGCTTCTTTTTCGGAATTTTCGAGACTCGACCTATAACAAATCACCAGAAGCAAATCTGAAAGGATTTTGGAGGATCATGCCAGATGGAGTTCATGACTAGCAGTGATCAGTAATTACTGTTGAATTTTTGTCATTTTCATGAACCGATCTCTACTAAAGGATCAGGAGAGAATCCGAATGGCTTTTCGAGGAAGCGTGCATGAGACAATCAATCTGATTAGTATTGAAGGTCTCATTTTTAGCAATTTACACTACCCATCTCTACCAAGTGACCAGCAGAGTATCTAAAAGGTCTTTGGAGGATGATTCTATGAGGTACTAATTCTATGCAGTGATCAGTAATAAATGGTTGATTTGTTAGTAATTTTCATGAACCAATCCCTACAAACTCAGGAGGAGAGAATCTGGATTGCTGGAGTCTTTACCACTAGGTGCTTGGAAAGAACGATTTTCGTACTTTGAGTAATTTGCACAAACCGATCTGTTCCAAGGCACCAAGAGAGAATGCAATTGCTTTTCCGGTGGATGATTCCATGGGAAATTCATCAGAAGACGGGTGAGGAAGGAATTTTCTCTTTCCGACTAATTTTCACGAACCGATTTTATTCACAATCACCAGGAGTTAATTATCAAAGGATTTGGGAGGATGATTCCAAGTGTCATGAATTACTAACATTGATCAGGAAGAACTGTCTCCTTTTGAGTAATTTTCATCAAATCATGAACTGATATCTACCAAATCCCAAGAAGCGAATCTGAAAGGCTTTTGGGGGATGATTCCATTTGTCACTGATTTAGAGCATTGATCAGTTATAACTTTCTCATTTTTAGCAATTTTCACGATCAATCTCCACCAAATCCTGAAGAGAGAATAGACTTGTGTTTTGGGGGACGTTTCCATGAGAAATAGATCAGGATACCAGATTAGGCATGTCTTTCTCCTCTGGAGTAATTTTCACGAACTGCTCTGTACCATAGGATGAGAAGTGAATCCTCGGGTCTTTCAGGAAGATTCCTTCTCAAATTTATCTGTTGCGCACATCCAAGATGAATTTCTCATTCTGAGTCTATTTCAGGAACTGATTTCTTCCAAGTCGACCTGAGCGAATCGGAATGTACGAAGGAGGCTCATTATTTGAGGAATGAATGACTACCACGAAGCCGTTCAGAATTGCTTATTTTTCGGAATTTTCGAGACTCGACCTATAACAAATCACCAGAAGCAAATCTGAAAGGATTTTGGAGGATCATGCCAGATGGAGTTCATGACTAGCAGTGATCAGTAATTACTGTTGAATTTTTGTCATTTTCATGAACCGATCTCTACTAAAGGATCAGGAGAGAATCCGAATGGCTTTTCGAGGAAGCGTGCATGAGACAATCAATCTGATTAGTATTGAAGGTCTCATTTTTAGCAATTTACACTACCCATCTCTCCCAAGTGACCAGCAGAGTATCTAAAAGGTCTTTGGAGGATGATTCTATGAGGTACTAATTCTATGCAGTGATCAGTAATAAATGGTTGATTTGTTAGTAATTTTCATGAACCAATCCCTACAAACTCAGGAGGAGAGAATCTGGATTGCTGGAGTCTTTACCACTAGGTGCTTGGAAAGAACGATTTTCGTACTTTGAGTAATTTGCACAAACCGATCTGTTCCAAGGCACCAAGAGAGAATGCAATTGTTTTTCCGGTGGATGATTCCATGGGAAATTCATCAGAAGACGGGTGAGGAAGGAATTTTCTCTTTCCTACTAATTTTCATGAACCGATTTTATTCACAATCACCAGGAGTTAATTATCAAAGGATTTGGGAGGATGATTCCAAGTGTCATTAATGACTAACGTTGATCAGGAAGAACTGTCTCCTTTTGAGTAATTTTCATCAAATCATGAACTGATATCTACCAAATCCCAAGAAGCGAATCTGAAAGGCTTTTGGGGGATGATTCCATTTGTCACTGATTTAGAGCATTGATCAGTTATAACTTTCTCATTTTTAGCCATTTTCACGATCAATCTCCACCAAATCCTGAAGAGAGAATAGACTTGTGTTTTGGGGGACGTTTCCATGAGAAATAGATCAGGATACCAGATTAGGCATGTCTTTCTCCTCTGGAGTAATTTTCACGAACTGCTCTGTACCATAGTATGAGAAGTGAATCCTCGGGTCTTTCAGGAAGATTCCTTCTCAAATTTATCTGTTGCGCACATCCAAGATGAATTTCTCATTCTGAGTCTATTTCAGGAACTGATTTCTTCCAAGTCGACAGGAGCGAATCGGAATGTACGAAGGAGGCTCATTATTTGAGGCATGAATGACTACCACGAAGCCGTTCAGAATTGCTTCTTTTTCGGAATTTTCGAGACTCGACCTATAACAAATCACCAGAAGCAAATCTGAAAGGATTTTGGAGGATCATGCCAGATGGAGTTCATGACTAGCAGTGATCAGTAATTACTGTTGAATTTTTGTCATTTTCATGAACCGATCTCTACTAAAGGATCAGGAGAGAATCCGAATGGCTTTTCGAGGAAGCGTGCATGAGACAATCAATCTGATTAGTATTGAAGGTCTCATTTTTAGCAATTTACACTACCCATCTCTACCAAGTGACCAGCAGAGTATCTAAAAGGTCTTTGGAGGATGATTCTATGAGGTACTAATTCTATGCAGTGATCAGTAATAAATGGTTGATTTGTTAGTAATTTTCATGAACCAATCCCTACAAACTCAGGAGGAGAGAATCTGGATTGCTGGAGTCTTTACCACTAGGTGCTTGGAAAGAACGATTTTCGTACTTTGAGTAATTTGCACAAACCGATCTGTTCCAAGGCACCAAGAGAGAATGCAATTGCTTTTCCGGTGGATGATTCCATGGGAAATTCATCAGAAGACGGGTGAGGAAGGAATTTACTCTTTCCGACTAATTTTCACGAACCGATTTTATTCACAATCACCAGGAGTTAATTATCAAAGGATTTGGGAGGATGATTCCAAGTGTCATGAATTACTAACATTGATCAGGAAGAACTGTCTCCTTTTGAGTAATTTTCATCAAATCATGAACTGATATCTACCAAATCCCAAGAAGCGAATCTGAAAGGCTTTTGGGGGATGATTCCATTTGTCACTGATTTAGAGCATTGATCAGTTATAACTTTCTCATTTTTAGCAATTTTCACGATCAATCTCCACCAAATCCTGAAGAGAGAATAGACTTGTGTTTTGGGGGACGTTTCCATGAGAAATAGATCAGGATACCAGATTAGGCATGTCTTTCTCCTCTGGAGTAATTTTCACGAACTGCTCTGTACCATAGGATGAGAAGTGAATCCTCGGGTCTTTCAGGAAGATTCCTTCTCAAATTTATCTGTTGCGCACATCCAAGATGAATTTCTCATTCTGAGTCTATTTCAGGAACTGATTTCTTCGAAGTCGACCTGAGCGAATCGGAATGTACGAAGGAGGCTCATTATTTGAGGAATGAATGACTACCACGAAGCCGTTCAGAATTGCTTCTTTTTCGGAATTTTCGAGACTCGACCTATAACAAATCACCAGAAGCAAATCTGAAAGGATTTTGGAGGATCATGCCAGATGGAGTTCATGACTAGCAGTGATCAGTAATTACTGTTGAATTTTTGTCATTTTCATGAACCGATCTCTACTAAAGGATCAGGAGAGAATCCGAATGGCTTTTCGAGGAAGCGTGCATGAGACAATCAATCTGATTAGTATTGAAGGTCTCATTTTTAGCAATTTACACTACCCATCTCTACCAAGTGACCAGCAGAGTATCTAAAAGGTCTTTGGAGGATGATTCTATGAGGTACTAATTCTATGCAGTGATCAGTAATAAATGGTTGATTTGTTAGTAATTTTCATGAACCAATCCCTACAAACTCAGGAGGAGAGAATCTGGATTGCTGGAGTCTTTACCACTAGGTGCTTGGAAAGAACGATTTTCGTACTTTGAGTAATTTGCACAAACCGATCTGTTCCAAGGCACCAAGAGAGAATGCAATTGTTTTTCCGGTGGATGATTCCATGGGAAATTCATCAGAAGACGGGTGAGGAAGGAATTTTCTCTTTCCTACTAATTTTCATGAACCGATTTTATTCACAATCACCAGGAGTTAATTATCAAAGGATTTGGGAGGATGATTCCAAGTGTCATTAATGACTAACGTTGATCAGGAAGAACTGTCTCCTTTTGAGTAATTTTCATCAAATCATGAACTGATATCTACCAAATCCCAAGAAGCGAATCTGAAAGGCTTTTGGGGGATGATTCCATTTGTCACTGATTTAGAGCATTGATCAGTTATAACTTTCTCATTTTTAGCCATTTTCACGATCAATCTCCACCAAATCCTGAAGAGAGAATAGACTTGTGTTTTGGGGGACGTTTCCATGAGAAATAGATCAGGATACCAGATTAGGCATGTCTTTCTCCTCTGGAGTAATTTTCACGAAGTGCTCTGTACCATAGGATGAGAAGTGAATCCTCGGGTCTTTCAGGAAGATTCCTTCTCAAATTTATCTGTTGCGCACATCCAAGATGAATTTCTCATTCTGAGTGTATTTCAGGAACTGATTTCTTCCAAGTCGACAGGAGCGAATCGGAATGTACGAAGGAGGCTCATTATTTGAGGCATGAATGACTACCACGAAGCCGTTCAGAATTGCTTCTTTTTCGGAATTTTCGAGACTCGACCTATAACAAATCACCAGAAGCAAATCTGAAAGGATTTTGGAGGATCATGCCAGATGGAGTTCATGACTAGCAGTGATCAGTAATTACTGTTGAATTTTTGTCATTTTCATGAACCGATCTCTACTAAAGGATCAGGAGAGAATCCGAATGGCTTTTCGAGGAAGCGTGCATGAGACAATCAATCTGATTAGTATTGAAGGTCTCATTTTTAGCAATTTACACTACCCATCTCTACCAAGTGACCAGCAGAGTATCTGAAAGGTCTTTGGAGGATGATTCTATGAGGTACTAATTCTATGCAGTGATCAGTAATAAATGGTTGATTTGTTAGTAATTTTCATGAACCAATCCCTACAAACTCAGGAGGAGAGAATCTGGATTGCTGGAGTCTTTACCACTAGGTGCTTGGAAAGAACGATTTTCGTACTTTGAGTAATTTGCACAAACCGATCTGTTCCAAGGCACCAAGAGAGAATGCAATTGTTTTTCCGGTGGATGATTCCATGGGAAATTCATCAGAAGACGGGTGAGGAAGGAATTTTCTCTTTCCTACTAATTTTCATGAACCGATTTTATTCACAATCACCAGGAGTTAATTATCAAAGGATTTGGGAGGATGATTCCAAGTGTCATTAATTACTAACATTGATCAGGAAGAACTGTCTCCTTTTGAGTAATTTTCATCAAATCATGAACTGATATCTACCAAATCCCAAGAAGCGAATCTGAAAGGCTTTTGGGGGATGATTCCATTTGTCACTGATTTAGAGCATTGATCAGTTATAACTTTCTCATTTTTAGCAATTTTCACGATCAATCTCCACCAAATCCTGAAGAGAGAATAGACTTGTGTTTTGGGGGACGTTTCCATGAGAAATAGATCAGGATACCAGATTAGCCATGTCTTTCTCCTCTGGAGTAATTTTCACGAACTGCTCTGTACCATAGGATGAGAAGTGAATCCTCGGGTCTTTCAGGAAGATTCCTTCTCAAATTTATCTGTTGCGCACATCCAAGATGAATTTCTCATTCTGAGTCTATTTCAGGAACTGATTTCTTCCAAGTGGACAGGAGCGAATCGGAATGTACAAAGGAGGCTCATTATTTGAGGAATGAATGACTACCACGAAGCCGTTCAGAATTGCTTCTTTTTCGGAATTTTCGAGACTCGACCTATAACAAATCACCAGAAGCAAATCTGAAAGGATTTTGGAGGATCATGCCAGATGGAGTTCATGACTAGCAGTGATCAGTAATTACTGTTGAATTTTTGTCATTTTCATGAACCGATCTCTACTAAAGGATCAGGAGAGAATCCGAATGGCTTTTCGAGGAAGCGTGCATGAGACAATCAATCTGATTAGTATTGAAGGTCTCATTTTTAGCAATTTACACTACCCATCTCTACCAAGTGACCAGCAGAGTATCTAAAAGGTCTTTGGAGGATGATTCTATGAGGTACTAATTCTATGCAGTGATCAGTAATAAATGGTTGATTTGTTAGTAATTTTCATGAACCAATCCCTACAAACTCAGGAGGAGAGAATCTGGATTGCTGGAGTCTTTACCACTAGGTGCTTGGAAAGAACGATTTTCGTACTTTGAGTAATTTGCACAAACCGATCTGTTCCAAGGCACCAAGAGAGAATGCAATTGTTTTTCCGGTGGATGATTCCATGGGAAATTCATCAGAAGACGGGTGAGGAAGGAATTTTCTCTTTCCTACTAATTTTCATGAACCGATTTTATTCACAATCACCAGGAGTTAATTATCAAAGGATTTGGGAGGATGATTCCAAGTGTCATTAATTACTAACATTGATCAGGAAGAACTGTCTCCTTTTGAGTAATTTTCATCAAATCATGAACTGATATCTACCAAATCCCAAGAAGCGAATCTGAAAGGCTTTTGGGGGATGATTCCATTTGTCACTGATTTAGAGCATTGATCAGTTATAACTTTCTCATTTTTAGCAATTTTCACGATCAATCTCCACCAAATCCTGAAGAGAGAATAGACTTGTGTTTTGGGGGACGTTTCCATGAGAAATAGATCAGGATACCAGATTAGCCATGTCTTTCTCCTCTGGAGTAATTTTCACGAACTGCTCTGTACCATAGGATGAGAAGTGAATCCTCGGGTCTTTCAGGAAGATTCCTTCTCAAATTTATCTGTTGCGCACATCCAAGATGAATTTCTCATTCTGAGTCTATTTCAGGAACTGATTTCTTCCAAGTCGACAGGAGCGAATCGGAATGTACGAAGGAGGCTCATTATTTGAGGCATGAATGACTACCACGAAGCCGTTCAGAATTGCTTCTTTTTCGGAATTTTCGAGACTCGACCTATAACAAATCACCAGAAGCAAATCTGAAAGGATTTTGGAGGATCATGCCAGATGGAGTTCATGACTAGCAGTGATCAGTAATTACTGTTGAATTTTTGTCATTTTCATGAACCGATCTCTACTAAAGGATCAGGAGAGAATCCGAATGGCTTTTCGAGGAAGCGTGCATGAGACAATCAATCTGATTAGTATTGAAGGTCTCATTTTTAGCAATTTACACTACCCATCTCTACCAAGTGACCAGCAGAGTATCTGAAAGGTCTTTGGAGGATGATTCTATGAGGTACTAATTCTATGCAGTGATCAGTAATAAATGGTTGATTTGTTAGTAATTTTCATGAACCAATCCCTACAAACTCAGGAGGAGAGAATCTGGATTGCTGGAGTCTTTACCACTAGGTGCTTGGAAAGAACGATTTTCGTACTTTGAGTAATTTGCACAAACCGATCTGTTCCAAGGCACCAAGAGAGAATGCAATTGTTTTTCCGGTGGATGATTCCATGGGAAATTCATCAGAAGACGGGTGAGGAAGGAATTTTCTCTTTCCTACTAATTTTCATGAACCGATTTTATTCACAATCACCAGGAGTTAATTATCAAAGGATTTGGGAGGATGATTCCAAGTGTCATTAATTACTAACATTGATCAGGAAGAACTGTCTCCTTTTGAGTAATTTTCATCAAATCATGAACTGATATCTACCAAATCCCAAGAAGCGAATCTGAAAGGCTTTTGGGGGATGATTCCATTTGTCACTGATTTAGAGCATTGATCAGTTATAACTTTCTCATTTTTAGCAATTTTCACGATCAATCTCCACCAAATCCTGAAGAGAGAATAGACTTGTGTTTTGGGGGACGTTTCCATGAGAAATAGATCAGGATACCAGATTAGCCATGTCTTTCTCCTCTGGAGTAATTTTCACGAACTGCTCTGTACCATAGGATGAGAAGTGAATCCTCGGGTCTTTCAGGAAGATTCCTTCTCAAATTTATCTGTTGCGCACATCCAAGATGAATTTCTCATTCTGAGTCTATTTCAGGAACTGATTTCTTCCAAGTGGACAGGAGCGAATCGGAATGTACAAAGGAGGCTCATTATTTGAGGAATGAATGACTACCACGAAGCCGTTCAGAATTGCTTCTTTTTCGGAATTTTCGAGACTCGACCTATAACAAATCACCAGAAGCAAATCTGAAAGGATTTTGGAGGATCATGCCAGATGGAGTTCATGACTAGCAGTGATCAGTAATTACTGTTGAATTTTTGTCATTTTCATGAACCGATCTCTACTAAAGGATCAGGAGAGAATCCGAATGGCTTTTCGAGGAAGCGTGCATGAGACAATCAATCTGATTAGTATTGAAGGTCTCATTTTTAGCAATTTACACTACCCATCTCTACCAAGTGACCAGCAGAGTATCTAAAAGGTCTTTGGAGGATGATTCTATGAGGTACTAATTCTATGCAGTGATCAGTAATAAATGGTTGATTTGTTAGTAATTTTCATGAACCAATCCCTACAAACTCAGGAGGAGAGAATCTGGATTGCTGGAGTCTTTACCACTAGGTGCTTGGAAAGAACGATTTTCGTACTTTGAGTAATTTGCACAAACCGATCTGTTCCAAGGCACCAAGAGAGAATGCAATTGTTTTTCCGGTGGATGATTCCATGGGAAATTCATCAGAAGACGGGTGAGGAAGGAATTTTCTCTTTCCTACTAATTTTCATGAACCGATTTTATTCACAATCACCAGGAGTTAATTATCAAAGGATTTGGGAGGATGATTCCAAGTGTCATTAATTACTAACATTGATCAGGAAGAACTGTCTCCTTTTGAGTAATTTTCATCAAATCATGAACTGATATCTACCAAATCCCAAGAAGCGAATCTGAAAGGCTTTTGGGGGATGATTCCATTTGTCACTGATTTAGAGCATTGATCAGTTATAACTTTCTCATTTTTAGCAATTTTCACGATCAATCTCCACCAAATCCTGAAGAGAGAATAGACTTGTGTTTTGGGGGACGTTTCCATGAGAAATAGATCAGGATACCAGATTAGCCATGTCTTTCTCCTCTGGAGTAATTTTCACGAACTGCTCTGTACCATAGGATGAGAAGTGAATCCTCGGGTCTTTCAGGAAGATTCCTTCTCAAATTTATCTGTTGCGCACATCCAAGATGAATTTCTCATTCTGAGTCTATTTCAGGAACTGATTTCTTCCAAGTCGACAGGAGCGAATCGGAATGTACGAAGGAGGCTCATTATTTGAGGCATGAATGACTACCACGAAGCCGTTCAGAATTGCTTCTTTTTCGGAATTTTCGAGACTCGACCTATAACAAATCACCAGAAGCAAATCTGAAAGGATTTTGGAGGATCATGCCAGATGGAGTTCATGACTAGCAGTGATCAGTAATTACTGTTGAATTTTTGTCATTTTCATGAACCGATCTCTACTAAAGGATCAGGAGAGAATCCGAATGGCTTTTCGAGGAAGCGTGCATGAGACAATCAATCTGATTAGTATTGAAGGTCTCATTTTTAGCAATTTACACTACCCATCTCTACCAAGTGACCAGCAGAGTATCTAAAAGGTCTTTGGAGGATGATTCTATGAGGTACTAATTCTATGCAGTGATCAGTAATAAATGGTTGATTTGTTAGTAATTTTCATGAACCAATCCCTACAAACTCAGGAGGAGAGAATCTGGATTGCTGGAGTCTTTACCACTAGGTGCTTGGAAAGAACGATTTTCGTACTTTGAGTAATTTGCACAAACCGATCTGTTCCAAGGCACCAAGAGAGAATGCAATTGCTTTTCCGGTGGATGATTCCATGGGAAATTCATCAGAAGACGGGTGAGGAAGGAATTTACTCTTTCCGACTAATTTTCACGAACCGATTTTATTCACAATCACCAGGAGTTAATTATCAAAGGATTTGGGAGGATGATTCCAAGTGTCATGAATTACTAACATTGATCAGGAAGAACTGTCTCCTTTTGAGTAATTTTCATCAAATCATGAACTGATATCTACCAAATCCCAAGAAGCGAATCTGAAAGGCTTTTGGGGGATGATTCCATTTGTCACTGATTTAGAGCATTGATCAGTTATAACTTTCTCATTTTTAGCAATTTTCACGATCAATCTCCACCAAATCCTGAAGAGAGAATAGACTTGTGTTTTGGGGGACGTTTCCATGAGAAATAGATCAGGATACCAGATTAGGCATGTCTTTCTCCTCTGGAGTAATTTTCACGAACTGCTCTGTACCATAGGATGAGAAGTGAATCCTCGGGTCTTTCAGGAAGATTCCTTCTCAAATTTATCTGTTGCGCACATCCAAGATGAATTTCTCATTCTGAGTCTATTTCAGGAACTGATTTCTTCGAAGTCGACCTGAGCGAATCGGAATGTACGAAGGAGGCTCATTATTTGAGGAATGAATGACTACCACGAAGCCGTTCAGAATTGCTTCTTTTTCGGAATTTTCGAGACTCGACCTATAACAAATCACCAGAAGCAAATCTGAAAGGATTTTGGAGGATCATGCCAGATGGAGTTCATGACTAGCAGTGATCAGTAATTACTGTTGAATTTTTGTCATTTTCATGAACCGATCTCTACTAAAGGATCAGGAGAGAATCCGAATGGCTTTTCGAGGAAGCGTGCATGAGACAATCAATCTGATTAGTATTGAAGGTCTCATTTTTAGCAATTTACACTACCCATCTCTACCAAGTGACCAGCAGAGTATCTAAAAGGTCTTTGGAGGATGATTCTATGAGGTACTAATTCTATGCAGTGATCAGTAATAAATGGTTGATTTGTTAGTAATTTTCATGAACCAATCCCTACAAACTCAGGAGGAGAGAATCTGGATTGCTGGAGTCTTTACCACTAGGTGCTTGGAAAGAACGATTTTCGTACTTTGAGTAATTTGCACAAACCGATCTGTTCCAAGGCACCAAGAGAGAATGCAATTGTTTTTCCGGTGGATGATTCCATGGGAAATTCATCAGAAGACGGGTGAGGAAGGAATTTTCTCTTTCCTACTAATTTTCATGAACCGATTTTATTCACAATCACCAGGAGTTAATTATCAAAGGATTTGGGAGGATGATTCCAAGTGTCATTAATGACTAACGTTGATCAGGAAGAACTGTCTCCTTTTGAGTAATTTTCATCAAATCATGAACTGATATCTACCAAATCCCAAGAAGCGAATCTGAAAGGCTTTTGGGGGATGATTCCATTTGTCACTGATTTAGAGCATTGATCAGTTATAACTTTCTCATTTTTAGCCATTTTCACGATCAATCTCCACCAAATCCTGAAGAGAGAATAGACTTGTGTTTTGGGGGACGTTTCCATGAGAAATAGATCAGGATACCAGATTAGGCATGTCTTTCTCCTCTGGAGTAATTTTCACGAAGTGCTCTGTACCATAGGATGAGAAGTGAATCCTCGGGTCTTTCAGGAAGATTCCTTCTCAAATTTATCTGTTGCGCACATCCAAGATGAATTTCTCATTCTGAGTCTATTTCAGGAACTGATTTCTTCCAAGTCGACAGGAGCGAATCGGAATGTACGAAGGAGGCTCATTATTTGAGGCATGAATGACTACCACGAAGCCGTTCAGAATTGCTTCTTTTTCGGAATTTTCGAGACTCGACCTATAACAAATCACCAGAAGCAAATCTGAAAGGATTTTGGAGGATCATGCCAGATGGAGTTCATGACTAGCAGTGATCAGTAATTACTGTTGAATTTTTGTCATTTTCATGAACCGATCTCTACTAAAGGATCAGGAGAGAATCCGAATGGCTTTTCGAGGAAGCGTGCATGAGACAATCAATCTGATTAGTATTGAAGGTCTCATTTTTAGCAATTTACACTACCCATCTCTACCAAGTGACCAGCAGAGTATCTGAAAGGTCTTTGGAGGATGATTCTATGAGGTACTAATTCTATGCAGTGATCAGTAATAAATGGTTGATTTGTTAGTAATTTTCATGAACCAATCCCTACAAACTCAGGAGGAGAGAATCTGGATTGCTGGAGTCTTTACCACTAGGTGCTTGGAAAGAACGATTTTCGTACTTTGAGTAATTTGCACAAACCGATCTGTTCCAAGGCACCAAGAGAGAATGCAATTGTTTTTCCGGTGGATGATTCCATGGGAAATTCATCAGAAGACGGGTGAGGAAGGAATTTTCTCTTTCCTACTAATTTTCACGAACCGATTTTATTCACAATCACCAGGAGTTAATTATCAAAGGATTTGGGAGGATGATTCCAAGGGTCATTAATTACTAACATTGATCAGGAAGAACTGTCTCCTTTTGAGTAATTTTCATCAAATCATGAACTGATATCTACCAAATCCCAAGAAGCGAATCTGAAAGGCTTTTGGGGGATGATTCCATTTGTCACTGATTTAGAGCATTGATCAGTTATAACTTTCTCATTTTTAGCAATTTTCACGATCAATCTCCACCAAATCCTGAAGAGAGAATAGACTTGTGTTTTGGGGGACGTTTCCATGAGAAATAGATCAGGATACCAGATTAGCCATGTCTTTCTCCTCTGGAGTAATTTTCACGAACTGCTCTGTACCATAGGATGAGAAGTGAATCCTCGGGTCTTTCAGGAAGATTCCTTCTCAAATTTATCTGTTGCGCACATCCAAGATGAATTTCTCATTCTGAGTCTATTTCAGGAACTGATTTCTTCCAAGTGGACAGGAGCGAATCGGAATGTACAAAGGAGGCTCATTATTTGAGGAATGAATGACTACCACGAAGCCGTTCAGAATTGCTTATTTTTCGGAATTTTCGAGACTCGACCTATAACAAATCACCAGAAGCAAATCTGAAAGGATTTTGGAGGATCATGCCAGATGGAGTTCATGACTAGCAGTGATCAGTAATTACTGTTGAATTTTTGTCATTTTCATGAACCGATCTCTACTAAAGGATCAGGAGAGAATCCGAATGGCTTTTCGAGGAAGCGTGCATGAGACAATCAATCTGATTAGTATTGAAGGTCTCATTTTTAGCAATTTACACTACCCATCTCTACCAAGTGACCAGCAGAGTATCTAAAAGGTCTTTGGAGGATGATTCTATGAGGTACTAATTCTATGCAGTGATCAGTAATAAATGGTTGATTTGTTAGTAATTTTCATGAACCAATCCCTACAAACTCAGGAGGAGAGAATCTGGATTGCTGGAGTCTTTACCACTAGGTGCTTGGAAAGAACGATTTTCGTACTTTGAGTAATTTGCACAAACCGATCTGTTCCAAGGCACCAAGAGAGAATGCAATTGTTTTTCCGGTGGATGATTCCATGGGAAATTCATCAGAAGACGGGTGAGGAAGGAATTTTCTCTTTCCTACTAATTTTCATGAACCGATTTTATTCACAATCACCAGGAGTTAATTATCAAAGGATTTGGGAGGATGATTCCAAGTGTCATTAATGACTAACGTTGATCAGGAAGAACTGTCTCCTTTTGAGTAATTTTCATCAAATCATGAACTGATATCTACCAAATCCCAAGAAGCGAATCTGAAAGGCTTTTGGGGGATGATTCCATTTGTCACTGATTTAGAGCATTGATCAGTTATAACTTTCTCATTTTTAGCCATTTTCACGATCAATCTCCACCAAATCCTGAAGAGAGAATAGACTTGTGTTTTGGGGGACGTTTCCATGAGAAATAGATCAGGATACCAGATTAGGCATGTCTTTCTCCTCTGGAGTAATTTTCACGAACTGCTCTGTACCATAGGATGAGAAGTGAATCCTCGGGTCTTTCAGGAAGATTCCTTCTCAAATTTATCTGTTGCGCACATCCAAGATGAATTTCTCATTCTGAGTCTATTTCAGGAACTGATTTCTTCCAAGTCGACAGGAGCGAATCGGAATGTACGAAGGAGGCTCATTATTTGAGGCATGAATGACTACCACGAAGCCGTTCAGAATTGCTTCTTTTTCGGAATTTTCGAGACTCGACCTATAACAAATCACCAGAAGCAAATCTGAAAGGATTTTGGAGGATCATGCCAGATGGAGTTCATGACTAGCAGTGATCAGTAATTACTGTTGAATTTTTGTCATTTTCATGAACCGATCTCTACTAAAGGATCAGGAGAGAATCCGAATGGCTTTTCGAGGAAGCGTGCATGAGACAATCAATCTGATTAGTATTGAAGGTCTCATTTTTAGCAATTTACACTACCCATCTCTACCAAGTGACCAGCAGAGTATCTAAAAGGTCTTTGGAGGATGATTCTATGAGGTACTAATTCTATGCAGTGATCAGTAATAAATGGTTGATTTGTTAGTAATTTTCATGAACCAATCCCTACAAACTCAGGAGGAGAGAATCTGGATTGCTGGAGTCTTTACCACTAGGTGCTTGGAAAGAACGATTTTCGTACTTTGAGTAATTTGCACAAACCGATCTGTTCCAAGGCACCAAGAGAGAATGCAATTGTTTTTCCGGTGGATGATTCCATGGGAAATTCATCAGAAGACGGGTGAGGAAGGAATTTTCTCTTTCCTACTAATTTTCATGAACCGATTTTATTCACAATCACCAGGAGTTAATTATCAAAGGATTTGGGAGGATGATTCCAAGTGTCATTAATGACTAACATTGATCAGGAAGAACTGTCTCCTTTTGAGTAATTTTCATCAAATCATGAACTGATATCTACCAAATCCCAAGAAGCGAATCTGAAAGGCTTTTGGGGGATGATTCCATTTGTCACTGATTTAGAGCATTGATCAGTTATAACTTTCTCATTTTTAGCAATTTTCACGATCAATCTCCACCAAATCCTGAAGAGAGAATAGACTTGTGTTTTGGGGGACGTTTCCATGAGAAATAGATCAGGATACCAGATTAGCCATGTCTTTCTCCTCTGGAGTAATTTTCACGAACTGCTCTGTACCATAGGATGAGAAGTGAATCCTCGGGTCTTTCAGGAAGATTCCTTCTCAAATTTATCTGTTGCGCACATCCAAGATGAATTTCTCATTCTGAGTCTATTTCAGGAACTGATTTCTTCCAAGTGGACAGGAGCGAATCGGAATGTACAAAGGAGGCTCATTATTTGAGGAATGAATGACTACCACGAAGCCGTTCAGAATTGCTTATTTTTCGGAATTTTCGAGACTCGACCTATAACAAATCACCAGAAGCAAATCTGAAAGGATTTTGGAGGATCATGCCAGATGGAGTTCATGACTAGCAGTGATCAGTAATTACTGTTGAATTTTTGTCATTTTCATGAACCGATCTCTACTAAAGGATCAGGAGAGAATCCGAATGGCTTTTCGAGGAAGCGTGCATGAGACAATCAATCTGATTAGTATTGAAGGTCTCATTTTTAGCAATTTACACTACCCATCTCTACCAAGTGACCAGCAGAGTATCTAAAAGGTCTTTGGAGGATGATTCTATGAGGTACTAATTCTATGCAGTGATCAGTAATAAATGGTTGATTTGTTAGTAATTTTCATGAACCAATCCCTACAAACTCAGGAGGAGAGAATCTGGATTGCTGGAGTCTTTACCACTAGGTGCTTGGAAAGAACGATTTTCATACTTTGAGTGATTTGCACAAACCGATCTGTTCCAAGGCACCAAGAGAGAATGCAATTGTTTTTCCGGTGGATGATTCCATGGGAAATTCATCAGAAGACAGGTGAGGAAGGAATTTTCTCTTTCCTACTAATTTTCACGAACCGATTTTATTCACAATCACCAGGAGTTAATTATCAAAGGATTTGGGAGGATGATTCCAAGTGTCATTAATTACTAACATTGATCAGGAAGAACTGTCTCCTTTTGAGTAATTTTCATCAAATCATGAACTGATATCTACCAAATCCCAAGAAGCGAATCTGAAAGGCTTTTGGGGGATGATTCCATTTGTCACTGATTTAGAGCATTGATCAGTTATAACTTTCTCATTTTTAGCAATTTTCACGATCAATCTCCACCAAATCCTGAAGAGAGAATAGACTTGTGTTTTGGGGGACGTTTCCATGAGAAATAGATCAGGATACCAGATTAGGCATGTCTTTCTCCTCTGGAGTAATTTTCACGAACTGCTCTGTACCATAGGATGAGAAGTGAATCCTCGGGTCTTTCAGGAAGATTCCTTCTCAAATTTATCTGTTGCGCACATCCAAGATGAATTTCTCATTCTGAGTGTATTTCAGGAACTGATTTCTTCCAAGTCGACAGGAGCGAATCGGAATGTACGAAGGAGGCTCATTATTTGAGGCATGAATGACTACCACGAAGCCGTTCAGAATTGCTTCTTTTTCGGAATTTTCGAGACTCGACCTATAACAAATCACCAGAAGCAAATCTGAAAGGATTTTGGAGGATCATGCCAGATGGAGTTCATGACTAGCAGTGATCAGTAATTACTGTTGAATTTTTGTCATTTTCATGAACCGATCTCTACTAAAGGATCAGGAGAGAATCCGAATGGCTTTTCGAGGAAGCGTGCATGAGACAATCAATCTGATTAGTATTGAAGGTCTCATTTTTAGCAATTTACACTACCCATCTCTACCAAGTGACCAGCAGAGTATCTAAAAGGTCTTTGGAGGATGATTCTATGAGGTACTAATTCTATGCAGTGATCAGTAATAAATGGTTGATTTGTTAGTAATTTTCATGAACCAATCCCTACAAACTCAGGAGGAGAGAATCTGGATTGCTGGAGTCTTTACCACTAGGTGCTTGGAAAGAACGATTTTCGTACTTTGAGTAATTTGCACAAACCGATCTGTTCCAAGGCACCAAGAGAGAATGCAATTGCTTTTCCGGTGGATGATTCCATGGGAAATTCATCAGAAGACGGGTGAGGAAGGAATTTTCTCTTTCCGACTAATTTTAACGAACCGATTTTATTCACAATCACCAGGAGTTAATTATCAAAGGATTTGGGAGGATGATTCCAAGTGTCATGAATTACTAACATTGATCAGGAAGAACTGTCTCCTTTTGAGTAATTTTCATCAAATCATGAACTGATATCTACCAAATCCCAAGAAGCGAATCTGAAAGGCTTTTGGGGGATGATTCCATTTGTCACTGATTTAGAGCATTGATCAGTTATAACTTTCTCATTTTTAGCAATTTTCACGATCAATCTCCACCAAATCCTGAAGAGAGAATAGACTTGTGTTTTGGGGGACGTTTCCATGAGAAATAGATCAGGATACCAGATTAGGCATGTCTTTCTCCTCTGGAGTAATTTTCACGAACTGCTCTGTACCATAGGATGAGAAGTGAATCCTCGGGTCTTTCAGGAAGATTCCTTCTCAAATTTATCTGTTGCGCACATCCAAGATGAATTTCTCATTCTGAGTGTATTTCAGGAACTGATTTCTTCCAAGTCGACAGGAGCGAATCGGAATGTACGAAGGAGGCTCATTATTTGAGGCATGAATGACTACCATGAAGCCGTTCAGAATTGCTTCTTTTTCGGAATTTTCGAGACTCGACCTATAACAAATCACCAGAAGCAAATCTGAAAGGATTTTGGAGGATCATGCCAGATGGAGTTCATGACTAGCAGTGATCAGTAATTACTGTTGAATTTTTGTCATTTTCATGAACCGATCTCTACTAAAGGATCAGGAGAGAATCCGAATGGCTTTTCGAGGAAGCGTGCATGAGACAATCAATCTGATTAGTATTGAAGGTCTCATTTTTAGCAATTTACACTACCCATCTCTACCAAGTGACCAGCAGAGTATCTAAAAGGTCTTTGGAGGATGATTCTATGAGGTACTAATTCTATGCAGTGATCAGTAATAAATGGTTGATTTGTTAGTAATTTTCATGAACCAATCCCTACAAACTCAGGAGGAGAGAATCTGGATTGCTGGAGTCTTTACCACTAGGTGCTTGGAAAGAACGATTTTCGTACTTTGAGTAATTTGCACAAACCGATCTGTTCCAAGGCACCAAGAGAGAATGCAATTGCTTTTCCGGTGGATGATTCCATGGGAAATTCATCAGAAGACGGGTGAGGAAGGAATTTTCTCTTTCCGACTAATTTTCACGAACCGATTTTATTCACAATCACCAGGAGTTAATTATCAAAGGATTTGGGAGGATGATTCCAAGTGTCATGAATTACTAACATTGATCAGGAAGAACTGTCTCCTTTTGAGTAATTTTCATCAAATCATGAACTGATATCTACCAAATCCCAAGAAGCGAATCTGAAAGGCTTTTGGGGGATGATTCCATTTGTCACTGATTTAGAGCATTGATCAGTTATAACTTTCTCATTTTTAGCCATTTTCACGATCAATCTCCACCAAATCCTGAAGAGAGAATAGACTTGTGTTTTGGGGGACGTTTCCATGAGAAATAGATCAGGATACCAGATTAGGCATGTCTTTCTCCTCTGGAGTAATTTTCACGAACTGCTCTGTACCATAGGATGAGAAGTGAATCCTCGGGTCTTTCAGGAAGATTCCTTCTCAAATTTATCTGTTGCGCACATCCAAGATGAATTTCTCATTCTGAGTCTATTTCAGGAACTGATTTCTTCCAAGTCGACAGGAGCGAATCGGAATGTACGAAGGAGGCTCATTATTTGAGGCATGAATGACTACCACGAAGCCGTTCAGAATTGCTTCTTTTTCGGAATTTTCGAGACTCGACCTATAACAAATCACCAGAAGCAAATCTGAAAGGATTTTGGAGGATCATGCCAGATGGAGTTCATGACTAGCAGTGATCAGTAATTACTGTTGAATTTTTGTCATTTTCATGAACCGATCTCTACTAAAGGATCAGGAGAGAATCCGAATGGCTTTTCGAGGAAGCGTGCATGAGACAATCAATCTGATTAGTATTGAAGGTCTCATTTTTAGCAATTTACACTACCCATCTCTACCAAGTGACCAGCAGAGTATCTAAAAGGTCTTTGGAGGATGATTCTATGAGGTACTAATTCTATGCAGTGATCAGTAATAAATGGTTGATTTGTTAGTAATTTTCATGAACCAATCCCTACAAACTCAGGAGGAGAGAATCTGGATTGCTGGAGTCTTTACCACTAGGTGCTTGGAAAGAACGATTTTCGTACTTTGAGTAATTTGCACAAACCGATCTGTTCCAAGGCACCAAGAGAGAATGCAATTGTTTTTCCGGTGGATGATTCCATGGGAAATTCATCAGAAGACGGGTGAGGAAGGAATTTTCTCTTTCCTACTAATTTTCATGAACCGATTTTATTCACAATCACCAGGAGTTAATTATCAAAGGATTTGGGAGGATGATTCCAAGTGTCATTAATTACTAACATTGATCAGGAAGAACTGTCTCCTTTTGAGTAATTTTCATCAAATCATGAACTGATATCTACCAAATCCCAAGAAGCGAATCTGAAAGGCTTTTGGGGGATGATTCCATTTGTCACTGATTTAGAGCATTGATCAGTTATAACTTTCTCATTTTTAGCAATTTTCACGATCAATCTCCACCAAATCCTGAAGAGAGAATAGACTTGTGTTTTGGGGGACGTTTCCATGAGAAATAGATCAGGATACCAGATTAGCCATGTCTTTCTCCTCTGGAGTAATTTTCACGAACTGCTCTGTACCATAGGATGAGAAGTGAATCCTCGGGTCTTTCAGGAAGATTCCTTCTCAAATTTATCTGTTGCGCACATCCAAGATGAATTTCTCATTCTGAGTCTATTTCAGGAACTGATTTCTTCCAAGTGGACAGGAGCGAATCGGAATGTACAAAGGAGGCTCATTATTTGAGGAATGAATGACTACCACGAAGCCGTTCAGAATTGCTTATTTTTCGGAATTTTCGAGACTCGACCTATAACAAATCACCAGAAGCAAATCTGAAAGGATTTTGGAGGATCATGCCAGATGGAGTTCATGACTAGCAGTGATCAGTAATTACTGTTGAATTTTTGTCATTTTCATGAACCGATCTCTACTAAAGGATCAGGAGAGAATCCGAATGGCTTTTCGAGGAAGCGTGCATGAGACAATCAATCTGATTAGTATTGAAGGTCTCATTTTTAGCAATTTACACTACCCATCTCTACCAAGTGACCAGCAGAGTATCTAAAAGGTCTTTGGAGGATGATTCTATGAGGTACTAATTCTATGCAGTGATCAGTAATAAATGGTTGATTTGTTAGTAATTTTCATGAACCAATCCCTACAAACTCAGGAGGAGAGAATCTGGATTGCTGGAGTCTTTACCACTAGGTGCTTGGAAAGAACGATTTTCATACTTTGAGTGATTTGCACAAACCGATCTGTTCCAAGGCACCAAGAGAGAATGCAATTGTTTTTCCGGTGGATGATTCCATGGGAAATTCATCAGAAGACAGGTGAGGAAGGAATTTTCTCTTTCCTACTAATTTTCACGAACCGATTTTATTCACAATCACCAGGAGTTAATTATCAAAGGATTTGGGAGGATGATTCCAAGTGTCATTAATTACTAACATTGATCAGGAAGAACTGTCTCCTTTTGAGTAATTTTCATCAAATCATGAACTGATATCTACCAAATCCCAAGAAGCGAATCTGAAAGGCTTTTGGGGGATGATTCCATTTGTCACTGATTTAGAGCATTGATCAGTTATAACTTTCTCATTTTTAGCAATTTTCACGATCAATCTCCACCAAATCCTGAAGAGAGAATAGACTTGTGTTTTGGGGGACGTTTCCATGAGAAATAGATCAGGATACCAGATTAGGCATGTCTTTCTCCTCTGGAGTAATTTTCACGAACTGCTCTGTACCATAGGATGAGAAGTGAATCCTCGGGTCTTTCAGGAAGATTCCTTCTCAAATTTATCTGTTGCGCACATCCAAGATGAATTTCTCATTCTGAGTGTATTTCAGGAACTGATTTCTTCCAAGTCGACAGGAGCGAATCGGAATGTACGAAGGAGGCTCATTATTTGAGGCATGAATGACTACCACGAAGCCGTTCAGAATTGCTTCTTTTTCGGAATTTTCGAGACTCGACCTATAACAAATCACCAGAAGCAAATCTGAAAGGATTTTGGAGGATCATGCCAGATGGAGTTCATGACTAGCAGTGATCAGTAATTACTGTTGAATTTTTGTCATTTTCATGAACCGATCTCTACTAAAGGATCAGGAGAGAATCCGAATGGCTTTTCGAGGAAGCGTGCATGAGACAATCAATCTGATTAGTATTGAAGGTCTCATTTTTAGCAATTTACACTACCCATCTCTACCAAGTGACCAGCAGAGTATCTAAAAGGTCTTTGGAGGATGATTCTATGAGGTACTAATTCTATGCAGTGATCAGTAATAAATGGTTGATTTGTTAGTAATTTTCATGAACCAATCCCTACAAACTCAGGAGGAGAGAATCTGGATTGCTGGAGTCTTTACCACTAGGTGCTTGGAAAGAACGATTTTCGTACTTTGAGTAATTTGCACAAACCGATCTGTTCCAAGGCACCAAGAGAGAATGCAATTGCTTTTCCGGTGGATGATTCCATGGGAAATTCATCAGAAGACGGGTGAGGAAGGAATTTTCTCTTTCCGACTAATTTTAACGAACCGATTTTATTCACAATCACCAGGAGTTAATTATCAAAGGATTTGGGAGGATGATTCCAAGTGTCATGAATTACTAACATTGATCAGGAAGAACTGTCTCCTTTTGAGTAATTTTCATCAAATCATGAACTGATATCTACCAAATCCCAAGAAGCGAATCTGAAAGGCTTTTGGGGGATGATTCCATTTGTCACTGATTTAGAGCATTGATCAGTTATAACTTTCTCATTTTTAGCAATTTTCACGATCAATCTCCACCAAATCCTGAAGAGAGAATAGACTTGTGTTTTGGGGGACGTTTCCATGAGAAATAGATCAGGATACCAGATTAGCCATGTCTTTCTCCTCTGGAGTAATTTTCACGAACTGCTCTGTACCATAGGATGAGAAGTGAATCCTCGGGTCTTTCAGGAAGATTCCTTCTCAAATTTATCTGTTGCGCACATCCAAGATGAATTTCTCATTCTGAGTGTATTTCAGGAACTGATTTCTTCCAAGTCGACAGGAGCGAATCGGAATGTACGAAGGAGGCTCATTATTTGAGGCATGAATGACTACCATGAAGCCGTTCAGAATTGCTTCTTTTTCGGAATTTTCGAGACTCGACCTATAACAAATCACCAGAAGCAAATCTGAAAGGATTTTGGAGGATCATGCCAGATGGAGTTCATGACTAGCAGTGATCAGTAATTACTGTTGAATTTTTGTCATTTTCATGAACCGATCTCTACTAAAGGATCAGGAGAGAATCCGAATGGCTTTTCGAGGAAGCGTGCATGAGACAATCAATCTGATTAGTATTGAAGGTCTCATTTTTAGCAATTTACACTACCCATCTCTACCAAGTGACCAGCAGAGTATCTAAAAGGTCTTTGGAGGATGATTCTATGAGGTACTAATTCTATGCAGTGATCAGTAATAAATGGTTGATTTGTTAGTAATTTTCATGAACCAATCCCTACAAACTCAGGAGGAGAGAATCTGGATTGCTGGAGTCTTTACCACTAGGTGCTTGGAAAGAACGATTTTCGTACTTTGAGTAATTTGCACAAACCGATCTGTTCCAAGGCACCAAGAGAGAATGCAATTGCTTTTCCGGTGGATGATTCCATGGGAAATTCATCAGAAGACGGGTGAGGAAGGAATTTTCTCTTTCCGACTAATTTTCACGAACCGATTTTATTCACAATCACCAGGAGTTAATTATCAAAGGATTTGGGAGGATGATTCCAAGTGTCATGAATTACTAACATTGATCAGGAAGAACTGTCTCCTTTTGAGTAATTTTCATCAAATCATGAACTGATATCTACCAAATCCCAAGAAGCGAATCTGAAAGGCTTTTGGGGGATGATTCCATTTGTCACTGATTTAGAGCATTGATCAGTTATAACTTTCTCATTTTTAGCAATTTTCACGATCAATCTCCACCAAATCCTGAAGAGAGAATAGACTTGTGTTTTGGGGGACGTTTCCATGAGAAATAGATCAGGATACCAGATTAGGCATGTCTTTCTCCTCTGGAGTAATTTTCACGAACTGCTCTGTACCATAGGATGAGAAGTGAATCCTCGGGTCTTTCAGGAAGATTCCTTCTCAAATTTATCTGTTGCGCACATCCAAGATGAATTTCTCATTCTGAGTCTATTTCAGGAACTGATTTCTTCCAAGTCCACAGGAGCGAATCGGAATGTACGAAGGAGGCTCATTATTTGAGGAATGAATGACTACCACGAAGCCGTTCAGAATTGCTTCTTTTTCGGAATTTTCGAGACTCGACCTATAACAAATCACCAGAAGCAAATCTGAAAGGATTTTGGAGGATCATGCCAGATGGAGTTCATGACTAGCAGTGATCAGTAATTACTGTTGAATTTTTGTCATTTTCATGAACCGATCTCTACTAAAGGATCAGGAGAGAATCCGAATGGCTTTTCGAGGAAGCGTGCATGAGACAATCAATCTGATTAGTATTGAAGGTCTCATTTTTAGCAATTTACACTACCCATCTCTACCAAGTGACCAGCAGAGTATCTAAAAGGTCTTTGGAGGATGATTCTATGAGGTACTAATTCTATGCAGTGATCAGTAATAAATGGTTGATTTGTTAGTAATTTTCATGAACCAATCCCTACAAACTCAGGAGGAGAGAATCTGGATTGCTGGAGTCTTTACCACTAGGTGCTTGGAAAGAACGATTTTCGTACTTTGAGTAATTTGCACAAACCGATCCGTTCCAAGGCACCAAGAGAGAATGCAATTGTTTTTCCGGTGGATGATTCCATGGGAAATTCATCAGAAGACGGGTGAGGAAGGAATTTTCTCTTTCCTACTAATTTTCACGAACCGATTTTATTCACAATCACCAGGAGTTAATTATCAAAGGATTTGGGAGGATGATTCCAAGTGTCATGAATTACTAACATTGATCAGGAAGAACTGTCTCCTTTTGAGTAATTTTCATCAAATCATGAACTGATATCTACCAAATCCCAAGAAGCGAATCTGAAAGGCTTTTGGGGGATGATTCCATTTGTCACTGATTTAGAGCATTGATCAGTTATAACTTTCTCATTTTTAGCAATTTTCACGATCAATCTCCTCCAAATCCTGAAGAGAGAATAGACTTGTGTTTTGGGGGACGTTTCCATGAGAAATAGATCAGGATACCAGATTAGGCATGTCTTTCTCCTCTGGAGTAATTTTCACGAACTGCTCTGTACCATAGGATGAGAAGTGAATCCTCGGGTCTTTCAGGAAGATTCCTTCTCAAATTTATCTGTTGCGCACATCCAAGATGAATTTCTCATTCTGAGTCTATTTCAGGAACTGATTTCTTCCAAGTCGACAGGAGCGAATCGGAATGTACGAAGGAGGCTCATTATTTGAGGAATGAATGACTACCACGAAGCCGTTCAGAATTGCTTCTTTTTCGGAATTTTCGAGACTCGACCTATAACAAATCACCAGAAGCAAATCTGAAAGGATTTTGGAGGATCATGCCAGATGGAGTTCATGACTAGCAGTGATCAGTAATTACTGTTGAATTTTTGTCATTTTCATGAACCGATCTCTACTAAAGGATCAGGAGAGAATCCGAATGGCTTTTCGAGGAAGCGTGCATGAGACAATCAATCTGATTAGTATTGAAGGTCTCATTTTTAGCAATTTACACTACCCATCTCTACCAAGTGACCAGCAGAGTATCTAAAAGGTCTTTGGAGGATGATTCTATGAGGTACTAATTCTATGCAGTGATCAGTAATAAATGGTTGATTTGTTAGTAATTTTCATGAACCAATCCCTACAAACTCAGGAGGAGAGAATCTGGATTGCTGGAGTCTTTACCACTAGGTGCTTGGAAAGAACGATTTTCGTACTTTGAGTAATTTGCACAAACCGATCCGTTCCAAGGCACCAAGAGAGAATGCAATTGTTTTTCCGGTGGATGATTCCATGGGAAATTCATCAGAAGACGGGTGAGGAAGGAATTTTCTCTTTCCTACTAATTTTCACGAACCGATTTTATTCACAATCACCAGGAGTTAATTATCAAAGGATTTGGGAGGATGATTCCAAGTGTCATGAATTACTAACATTGATCAGGAAGAACTGTCTCCTTTTGAGTAATTTTCATCAAATCATGAACTGATATCTACCAAATCCCAAGAAGCGAATCTGAAAGGCTTTTGGGGGATGATTCCATTTGTCACTGATTTAGAGCATTGATCAGTTATAACTTTCTCATTTTTAGCAATTTTCACGATCAATCTCCTCCAAATCCTGAAGAGAGAATAGACTTGTGTTTTGGGGGACGTTTCCATGAGAAATAGATCAGGATACCAGATTAGGCATGTCTTTCTCCTCTGGAGTAATTTTCACGAACTGCTCTGCACCATAGGATGAGAAGTGAATCCTCGGGTCTTTCAGGAAGATTCCTTCTCAAATTTATCTGTTGCGCACATCCAAGATGAATTTCTCATTCTGAGTCTATTTCAGGAACTGATTTCTTCCAAGTCGACAGGAGCGAATCGGAATGTACGAAGGAGGCTCATTATTTGAGGAATAAATGACTACCACGAAGCCGTTCAGAATTGCTTCTTTTTCGGAATTTTCGAGACTCGACCTATAACAAATCACCAGAAGCAAATCTGAAAGGATTTTGGAGGATCATGCCAGATGGAGTTCATGACTAGCAGTGATCAGTAATTACTGTTGAATTTTTGTCATTTTCATGAACCGATCTCTACTAAAGGATCAGGAGAGAATCCGAATGGCTTTTCGAGGAAGCGTGCATGAGACAATCAATCTGATTAGTATTGAAGGTCTCATTTTTAGCAATTTACACTACCCATCTCTACCAAGTGACCAGCAGAGTATCTAAAAGGTCTTTGGAGGATGATTCTATGAGGTACTAATTCTATGCAGTGATCAGTAATAAATGGTTGATTTGTTAGTAATTTTCATGAACCAATCCCTACAAACTCAGGAGGAGAGAATCTGGATTGCTGGAGTCTTTACCACTAGGTGCTTGGAAAGAACGATTTTCGTACTTTGAGTAATTTGCACAAACCGATCCGTTCCAAGGCACCAAGAGAGAATGCAATTGTTTTTCCGGTGGATGATTCCATGGGAAATTCATCAGAAGACGGGTGAGGAAGGAATTTTCTCTTTCCTACTAATTTTCACGAACCGATTTTATTCACAATCACCAGGAGTTAATTATCAAAGGATTTGGGAGGATGATTCCAAGGGTCATTAATTACTAACATTGATCAGGAAGAACTGTCTCCTTTTGAGTAATTTTCATCAAATCATGAACTGATATCTACCAAATCCCAAGAAGCGAATCTGAAAGGCTTTTGGGGGATGATTCCATTTGTCACTGATTTAGAGCATTGATCAGTTATAACTTTCTCATTTTTAGCAATTTTCACGATCAATCTCCTCCAAATCCTGAAGAGAGAATAGACTTGTGTTTTGGGGGACGTTTCCATGAGAAATAGATCAGGATACCAGATTAGGCATGTCTTTCTCCTCTGGAGTAATTTTCACCAACTGCTCTGTACCATAGGATGAGAAGTGAATCCTCGGGTCTTTCAGGAAGATTCCTTCTCAAATTTATCTGTTGCGCACATCCAAGATGAATTTCTCATTCTGAGTCTATTTCAGGAACTGATTTCTTCCAAGTCGACAGGAGCGAATCGGAATGTACGAAGGAGGCTCATTATTTGAGCCATGAATGACTACCACGAAGCCGTTCAGAATTGCTTCTTTTTCGGAATTTTCGAGACTCGACCTATAACAAATCACCAGAAGCAAATCTGAAAGGATTTTGGAGGATCATGCCAGATGGAGTTCATGACTAGCAGTGATCAGTAATTACTGTTGAATTTTTGTCATTTTCATGAACCGATCTCTACTAAAGGATCAGGAGAGAATCCGAATGGCTTTTCGAGGAAGCGTGCATGAGACAATCAATCTGATTAGTATTGAAGGTCTCATTTTTAGCAATTTACACTACCCATCTCTACCAAGTGACCAGCAGAGTATCTAAAAGGTCTTTGGAGGATGATTCTATGAGGTACTAATTCTATGCAGTGATCAGTAATAAATGGTTGATTTGTTAGTAATTTTCATGAACCAATCCCTACAAACTCAGGAGGAGAGAATCTGGATTGCTGGAGTCTTTACCACTAGGTGCTTGGAAAGAACGATTTTCATACTTTGAGTGATTTGCACAAACCGATCTGTTCCAAGGCACCAAGAGAGAATGCAATTGTTTTTCCGGTGGATGATTCCATGGGAAATTCATCAGAAGACGGGTGAGGAAGGAATTTTCTCTTTCCTACTAATTTTCACGAACCGATTTTATTCACAATCACCAGGAGTTAATTATCAAAGGATTTGGGAGGATGATTCCAAGTGTCATTAATTACTAACATTGATCAGGAAGAACTGTCTCCTTTTGAGTAATTTTCATCAAATCATGAACTGATATCTACCAAATCCCAAGAAGCGAATCTGAAAGGCTTTTGGGGGATGATTCCATTTGTCACTGATTTAGAGCATTGATCAGTTATAACTTTCTCATTTTTAGCAATTTTCACGATCAATCTCCACCAAATCCTGAAGAGAGAATAGACTTGTGTTTTGGGGGACGTTTCCATGAGAAATAGATCAGGATACCAGATTAGGCATGTCTTTCTCCTCTGGAGTAATTTTCACGAACTGCTCTGTACCATAGGATGAGAAGTGAATCCTCGGGTCTTTCAGGAAGATTCCTTCTCAAATTTATCTGTTGCGCACATCCAAGATGAATTTCTCATTCTGAGTCTATTTCAGGAACTGATTTCTTCCAAGTCGACAGGAGCGAATCGGAATGTACGAAGGAGGCTCATTATTTGAGGAAAGAATGACTACCACGAAGCTGTTCAGAATTGCTTCTTTTTCGGAATTTTCGAGACTCGACCTATAACAAATCACCAGAAGCAAATCTGAAAGGATTTTGGAGGATCATGCCAGATGGAGTTCATGACTAGCAGTGATCAGTAATTACTGTTGAATTTTTGTCATTTTCATGAACCGATCTCTACTAAAGGATCAGGAGAGAATCCGAATGGCTTTTCGAGGAAGCGTGCATGAGGCAATCAATCTGATTAGTATTGAAGGTCTCATTTTTAGCAATTTACACTACCCATCTCTACCAAGTGACCAGCAGAGTATCTAAAAGGTCTTTGGAGGATGATTCTATGAGGTACTAATTCTATGCAGTGATCAGTAACAAATGGTTGATTTGTTAGTAATTTTCATGAACCAATCCCTACAAACTCAGGAGGAGAGAATCTGGATTGCTGGAGTCTTTACCACTAGGTGCTTGGAAAGAACGATTTTCGTACTTTGAGTAATTTGCACAAACCGATCTGTTCCAAGGCACCAAGAGAGAATGCAATTGTTTTTCCGGTGGATGATTCCATGGGAAATTCATCAGAAGACGGGTGAGGAAGGAATTTTCTCTTTCCTACTAATTTTCACGAACCGATTTTATTCACAATCACCAGGAGTTAATTATCAAAGGATTTGGGAGGATGATTCCAAGTGTCATTAATTACTAACATTGATCAGGAAGAACTGTCTCCTTTTGAGTAATTTTCATCAAATCATGAACTGATATCTACCAAATCCCAAGAAGCGAATCTGAAAGGCTTTTGGGGGATGATTCCATTTGTCACTGATTTAGAGCATTGATCAGTTATAACTTTCTCATTTTTAGCAATTTTCACGATCAATCTCCACCAAATCCTGAAGAGAGAATAGACTTGTGTTTTGGGGGACGTTTCCATGAGAAATAGATCAGGATACCAGATTAGGCATGTCTTTCTCCTCTGGAGTAATTTTCACGAAGTGCTCTGTACCATAGGATGAGAAGTGAATCCTCGGGTCTTTCAGGAAGATTCCTTCTCAAATTTATCTGTTGCGCACATCCAAGATGAATTTCTCATTCTGAGTCTATTTCAGGAACTGATTTCTTCCAAGTCGACAGGAGCGAATCGGAATGTACGAAGGAGGCTCATTATTTGAGGAATGAATGACTACCACGAAGCCGTTCAGAATTGCTTCTTTTTCGGAATTTTCGAGACTCGACCTATAACAAATCACCAGAAGCAAATCTGAAAGGATTTTGGAGGATCATGCCAGATGGAGTTCATGACTAGCAGTGATCAGTAATTACTGTTGAATTTTTGTCATTTTCATGAACCGATCTCTACTAAAGGATCAGGAGAGAATCCGAATGGCTTTTCGAGGAAACGTGCATGAGACAATCAATCTGATTAGTATTGAAGGTCTCATTTTTAGCAATTTACACTACCCATCTCTACCAAGTGACCAGCAGAGTATCTAAAAGGTCTTTGGAGGATGATTCTATGAGGTACTAATTCTATGCAGTGATCAGTAATAAATGGTTGATTTGTTAGTAATTTTCATGAACCAATCCCTACAAACTCAGGAGGAGAGAATCTGGATTGCTGGAGTCTTTACCACTAGGTGCTTGGAAAGAACGATTTTCATACTTTGAGTGATTTGCACAAACCGATCTGTTCCAAGGCACCAAGAGAGAATGCAATTGTTTTTCCGGTGGATGATTCCATGGGAAATTCATCAGAAGACGGGTGAGGAAGGAATTTTCTCTTTCCTACTAATTTTCACGAACCGATTTTATTCACAATCACCAGGAGTTAATTATCAAAGGATTTGGGAGGATGATTCCAAGGGTCATTAATTACTAACATTGATCAGGAAGAACTGTCTCCTTTTGAGTAATTTTCATCAAATCATGAACTGATATCTACCAAATCCCAAGAAGCGAATCTGAAAGGCTTTTGGGGGATGATTCCATTTGTCACTCATTTAGAGCATTGATCAGTTATAACTTTCTCATTTTTAGCAATTTTCACGATCAATCTCCACCAAATCCTGAAGAGAGAATAGACTTGTGTTTTGGGGGACGTTTCCATGAGAAATAGATCAGGATACCAGATTAGGCATGTCTTTCTCCTCTGGAGTAATTTTCACGAAGTGCTCTGTACCATAGGATGAGAAGTGAATCCTCGGGTCTTTCAGGAAGATTCCTTCTCAAATTTATCTGTTGCGCACATCCAAGATGAATTTCTCATTCTGAGTCTATTTCAGGAACTGATTTCTTCCAAGTCGACAGGAGCGAATCGGAATGTACGAAGGAGGCTCATTATTTGAGGCATGAATGACTACCACGAAGCCGTTCAGAATTGCTTCTTTTTCGGAATTTTCGAGACTCGACCTATAACAAATCACCAGAAGCAAATCTGAAAGGATTTTGGAGGATCATGCCAGATGGAGTTCATGACTAGCAGTGATCAGTAATTACTGTTGAATTTTTGTCATTTTCATGAACCGATCTCTACTAAAGGATCAGGAGAGAATCCGAATGGCTTTTCGAGGAAGCGTGCATGAGACAATCAATCTGATTAGTATTGAAGGTCTCATTTTTAGCAATTTACACTACCCATCTCTACCAAGTGACCAGCAGAGTATCTAAAAGGTCTTTGGAGGATGATTCTATGAGGTACTAATTCTATGCAGTGATCAGTAATAAATGGTTGATTTGTTAGTAATTTTCATGAACCAATCCCTACAAACTCAGGAGGAGAGAATCTGGATTGCTGGAATCTTTACCACTAGGTGCTTGGAAAGAACGATTTTCATACTTTGAGTGATTTGCACAAACCGATCTGTTCCAAGGCACCAAGAGAGAATGCAATTGTTTTTCCGGTGGATGATTCCATGGGAAATTCATCAGAAGACGGGTGAGGAAGGAATTTTCTCTTTCCTACTAATTTTCACGAACCGATTTTATTCACAATCACCAGGAGTTAATTATCAAAGGATTTGGGAGGATGATTCCAAGTGTCATTAATTACTAACATTGATCAGGAAGAACTGTCTCCTTTTGAGTAATTTTCATCAAATCATGAACTGATATCTACCAAATCCCAAGAAGCGAATCTGAAAGGCTTTTGGGGGATGATTCCATTTGTCACTGATTTAGAGCATTGATCAGTTATAACTTTCTCATTTTTAGCAATTTTCACGATCAATCTCCACCAAATCCTGAAGAGAGAATAGACTTGTGTTTTGGGGGACGTTTCCATGAGAAATAGATCAGGATACCAGATTAGGCATGTCTTTCTCCTCTGGAGTAATTTTCACGAAGTGCTCTGTACCATAGGATGAGAAGTGAATCCTCGGGTCTTTCAGGAAGATTCCTTCTCAAATTTATCTGTTGCGCACATCCAAGATGAATTTCTCATTCTGAGTCTATTTCAGGAACTGATTTCTTCCAAGTCGACAGGAGCGAATCGGAATGTACGAAGGAGGCTCATTATTTGAGGCATGAATGACTACCACGAAGCCGTTCAGAATTGCTTCTTTTTCGGAATTTTCGAGACTCGACCTATAACAAATCACCAGAAGCAAATCTGAAAGGATTTTGGAGGATCATGCCAGATGGAGTTCATGACTAGCAGTGATCAGTAATTACTGTTGAATTTTTGTCATTTTCATGAACCGATCTCTACTAAAGGATCAGGAGAGAATCCGAATGGCTTTTCGAGGAAGCGTGCATGAGACAATCAATCTGATTAGTATTGAAGGTCTCATTTTTAGCAATTTACACTACCCATCTCTACCAAGTGACCAGCAGAGTATCTAAAAGGTCTTTGGAGGATGATTCTATGAGGTACTAATTCTATGCAGTGATCAGTAATAAATGGTTGATTTGTTAGTAATTTTCATGAACCAATCCCTACAAACTCAGGAGGAGAGAATCTGGATTGCTGGAGTCTTTACCACTAGGTGCTTGGAAAGAACGATTTTCATACTTTGAGTAATTTGCACAAACCGATCTGTTCCAAGGCACCAAGAGAGAATGCAATTGTTTTTCCGGTGGATGATTCCATGGGAAATTCATCAGAAGACGGGTGAGGAAGGAATTTTCTCTTTCCTACTAATTTTCATGAACCGATTTTATTCACAATCACCAGGAGTTAATTATCAAAGGATTTGGGAGGATGATTCCAAGTGTCATTAATTACTAACATTGATCAGGAAGAACTGTCTCCTTTTGAGTAATTTTCATCAAATCATGAACTGATATCTACCAAATCCCAAGAAGCGAATCTGAAAGGCTTTTGGGGGATGATTCCATTTGTCACTGATTTAGAGCATTGATCAGTTATAACTTTCTCATTTTTAGCAATTTTCACGATCAATCTCCACCAAATCCTGAAGAGAGAATAGACTTGTGTTTTGGGGGACGTTTCCATGAGAAATAGATCAGGATACCAGATTAGGCATGTCTTTCTCCTCTGGAGTAATTTTCACGAACTGCTCTGTACCATAGGATGAGAAGTGAATCCTCGGGTCTTTCAGGAAGATTCCTTCTCAAATTTATCTGTTGCGCACATCCAAGATGAATTTCTCATTCTGAGTCTATTTCAGGAACTGATTTCTTCCAAGTCGACAGGAGCGAATCGGAATGTACGAAGGAGGCTCATTATTTGAGGAATGAATGACTACCACGAAGCCGTTCAGAATTGCTTCTTTTTCGGAATTTTCGAGACTCGACCTATAACAAATCACCAGAAGCAAATCTGAAAGGATTTTGGAGGATCATGCCAGATGGAGTTCATGACTAGCAGTGATCAGTAATTACTGTTGAATTTTTGTCATTTTCATGAACCGATCTCTACTAAAGGATCAGGAGAGAATCCGAATGGCTTTTCGAGGAAGCGTGCATGAGACAATCAATCTGATTAGTATTGAAGGTCTCATTTTTAGCAATTTACACTACCCATCTCTACCAAGTGACCAGCAGAGTATCTAAAAGGTCTTTGGAGGATGATTCTATGAGGTACTAATTCTATGCAGTGATCAGTAATAAATGGTTGATTTGTTAGTAATTTTCATGAACCAATCCCTACAAACTCAGGAGGAGAGAATCTGGATTGCTGGAGTCTTTACCACTAGGTGCTTGGAAAGAACGATTTTCGTACTTTGAGTAAATTTGCACAAACCGATCTGTTCCAAGGCACCAAGAGAGAATGCAATTGTTTTTCCGGTGGATGATTCCATGGGAAATTCATCAGAAGACGGGTGAGGAAGGAATTTTCTCTTTCCTACTAATTTTCACGAACCGATTTTATTCACAATCACCAGGAGTTAATTATCAAAGGATTTGGGAGGATGATTCCAAGGGTCATTAATTACTAACATTGATCAGGAAGAACTGTCTCCTTTTGAGTAATTTTCATCAAATCATGAACTGATATCTACCAAATCCCAAGAAGCGAATCTGAAAGGCTTTTGGGGGATGATTCCATTTGTCACTCATTTAGAGCATTGATCAGTTATAACTTTCTCATTTTTAGCAATTTTCACGATCAATCTCCTCCAAATCCTGAAGAGAGAATAGACTTGTGTTTTGGGGGACGTTTCCATGAGAAATAGATCAGGATACCAGATTAGGCATGTCTTTCTCCTCTGGAGTAATTTTCACGAAGTGCTCTGTACCATAGGATGAGAAGTGAATCCTCGGGTCTTTCAGGAAGATTCCTTCTCAAATTTATCTGTTGCGCACATCCAAGATGAATTTCTCATTCTGAGTCTATTTCAGGAACTGATTTCTTCCAAGTCGACAGGAGCGAATCGGAATGTACGAAGGAGGCTCATTATTTGAGGCATGAATGACTACCACGAAGCCGTTCAGAATTGCTTCTTTTTCGGAATTTTCGAGACTCGACCTATAACAAATCACCAGAAGCAAATCTGAAAGGATTTTGGAGGATCATGCCAGATGGAGTTCATGACTAGCAGTGATCAGTAATTACTGTTGAATTTTTGTCATTTTCATGAACCGATCTCTACTAAAGGATCAGGAGAGAATCCGAATGGCTTTTCGAGGAAGCGTGCATGAGACAATCAATCTGATTAGTATTGAAGGTCTCATTTTTAGCAATTTACACTACCCATCTCTACCAAGTGACCAGCAGAGTATCTAAAAGGTCTTTGGAGGATGATTCTATGAGGTACTAATTCTATGCAGTGATCAGTAATAAATGGTTGATTTGTTAGTAATTTTCATGAACCAATCCCTACAAACTCAGGAGGAGAGAATCTGGATTGCTGGAATCTTTACCACTAGGTGCTTGGAAAGAACGATTTTCATACTTTGAGTGATTTGCACAAACCGATCTGTTCCAAGGCACCAAGAGAGAATGCAATTGTTTTTCCGGTGGATGATTCCATGGGAAATTCATCAGAAGACGGGTGAGGAAGGAATTTTCTCTTTCCTACTAATTTTCACGAACCGATTTTATTCACAATCACCAGGAGTTAATTATCAAAGGATTTGGGAGGATGATTCCAAGTGTCATTAATTACTAACATTGATCAGGAAGAACTGTCTCCTTTTGAGTAATTTTCATCAAATCATGAACTGATATCTACCAAATCCCAAGAAGCGAATCTGAAAGGCTTTTGGGGGATGATTCCATTTGTCACTGATTTAGAGCATTGATCAGTTATAACTTTCTCATTTTTAGCAATTTTCACGATCAATCTCCACCAAATCCTGAAGAGAGAATAGACTTGTGTTTTGGGGGACGTTTCCATGACAAATAGATCAGGATACCAGATTAGGCATGTCTTTCTCCTCTGGAGTAATTTTCACGAAGTGCTCTGTACCATAGGATGAGAAGTGAATCCTCGGGTCTTTCAGGAAGATTCCTTCTCAAATTTATCTGTTGCGCACATCCAAGATGAATTTCTCATTCTGAGTCTATTTCAGGAACTGATTTCTTCCAAGTCGACAGGAGCGAATCAGAATGTACGAAGGAGGCTCATTATTTGAGGCATGAATGACTACCACGAAGCCGTTCAGAATTGCTTCTTTTTCGGAATTTTCGAGACTCGACCTATAACAAATCACCAGAAGCAAATCTGAAAGGATTTTGGAGGATCATGCCAGATGGAGTTCATGACTAGCAGTGATCAGTAATTACTGTTGAATTTTTGTCATTTTCATGAACCGATCTCTACTAAAGGATCAGGAGAGAATCCGAATGGCTTTTCGAGGAAGCGTGCATGAGACAATCAATCTGATTAGTATTGAAGGTCTCATTTTTAGCAATTTACACTACCCATCTCTACCAAGTGACCAGCAGAGTATCTAAAAGGTCTTTGGAGGATGATTCTATGAGGTACTAATTCTATGCAGTGATCAGTAATAAATGGTTGATTTGTTAGTAATTTTCATGAACCAATCCCTACAAACTCAGGAGGAGAGAATCTGGATTGCTGGAGTCTTTACCACTAGGTGCTTGGAAAGAACGATTTTCATACTTTGAGTGATTTGCACAAACCGATCTGTTCCAAGGCACCAAGAGAGAATGCAATTGTTTTTCCGGTGGATGATTCCATGGGAAATTCATCAGAAGACGGGTGAGGAAGGAATTTTCTCTTTCCTACTAATTTTCATGAACCGATTTTATTCACAATCACCAGGAGTTAATTATCAAAGGATTTGGGAGGATGATTCCAAGTGTCATTAATTACTAACATTGATCAGGAAGAACTGTCTCCTTTTGAGTAATTTTCATCAAATCATGAACTGATATCTACCAAATCCCAAGAAGCGAATCTGAAAGGCTTTTGGGGGATGATTCCATTTGTCACTGATTTAGAGCATTGATCAGTTATAACTTTCTCATTTTTAGCAATTTTCACGATCAATCTCCACCAAATCCTGAAGAGAGAATAGACTTGTGTTTTGGGGGACGTTTCCATGAGAAATAGATCAGGATACCAGATTAGGCATGTCTTTCTCCTCTGGAGTAATTTTCACGAACTGCTCTGTACCATAGGATGAGAAGTGAATCCTCGGGTCTTTCAGGAAGATTCCTTCTCAAATTTATCTGTTGCGCACATCCAAGATGAATTTCTCATTCTGAGTCTATTTCAGGAACTGATTTCTTCCAAGTGGACAGGAGCGAATCGGAATGTACGAAGGAGGCTCATTATTTGAGGAATGAATGACTACCACGAAGCCGTTCAGAATTGCTTCTTTTTCGGAATTTTCGAGACTCGACCTATAACAAATCACCAGAAGCAAATCTGAAAGGATTTTGGAGGATCATGCCAGATGGAGTTCATGACTAGCAGTGATCAGTAATTACTGTTGAATTTTTGTCATTTTCATGAACCGATCTCTACTAAAGGATCAGGAGAGAATCCGAATGGCTTTTCGAGGAAGCGTGCATGAGACAATCAATCTGATTAGTATTGAAGGTCTCATTTTTAGCAATTTACACTACCCATCTCTACCAAGTGACCAGCAGAGTATCTAAAAGGTCTTTGGAGGATGATTCTATGAGGTACTAATTCTATGCAGTGATCAGTAATAAATGGTTGATTTGTTAGTAATTTTCATGAACCAATCCCTACAAACTCAGGAGGAGAGAATCTGGATTGCTGGAGTCTTTACCACTAGGTGCTTGGAAAGAACGATTTTCGTACTTTGAGTAAATTTGCACAAACCGATCTGTTCCAAGGCACCAAGAGAGAATGCAATTGTTTTTCCGGTGGATGATTCCATGGGAAATTCATCAGAAGACGGGTGAGGAAGGAATTTTCTCTTTCCTACTAATTTTCACGAACCGATTTTATTCACAATCACCAGGAGTTAATTATCAAAGGATTTGGGAGGATGATTCCAAGGGTCATTAATTACTAACATTGATCAGGAAGAACTGTCTCCTTTTGAGTAATTTTCATCAAATCATGAACTGATATCTACCAAATCCCAAGAAGCGAATCTGAAAGGCTTTTGGGGGATGATTCCATTTGTCACTCATTTAGAGCATTGATCAGTTATAACTTTCTCATTTTTAGCAATTTTCACGATCAATCTCCTCCAAATCCTGAAGAGAGAATAGACTTGTGTTTTGGGGGACGTTTCCATGAGAAATAGATCAGGATACCAGATTAGCCATGTCTTTCTCCTCTGGAGTAATTTTCACGAACTGCTCTGTACCATAGGATGAGAAGTGAATCCTCGGGTCTTTCAGGAAGATTCCTTCTCAAATTTATCTGTTGCGCACATCCAAGATGAATTTCTCATTCTGAGTCTATTTCAGGAACTGGTTTCTTCCAAGTCGACAGGAGCGAATCGGAATGTACGATGGAGGCTCATTATTTGAGGAATGAATGACTACCACGAAGCCGTTCAGAATTGCTTATTTTTCGGAATTTTCGAGACTCGACCTATAACAAATCACCAGAAGCCAATCTGAAAGGATTTTGGAGGATCATGCCAGATGGAGTTCATGACTAGCAGTGATCAGTAATTACTGTTGAATTTTTGTCATTTTCATGAACCGATCTCTACTAAAGGATCAGGAGAGAATCCGAATGGCTTTTCGAGGAAGCGTGCATGAGACAATCAATCTGATTAGTATTGAAGGTCTCATTTTTAGCAATTTACACTACCCATCTCTACCAAGTGACCAGCAGAGTATCTAAAAGGTCTTTGGAGGATGATTCTATGAGGTACTAATTCTATGCAGTGATCAGTAATAAATGGTTGATTTGTTAGTAATTTTCATGAACCAATCCCTACAAACTCAGGAGGAGAGAATCTGGATTGCTGGAGTCTTTACCACTAGGTGCTTGGAAAGAACGATTTTCATACTTTGAGTGATTTGCACAAACCGATCTGTTCCAAGGCACCAAGAGAGAATGCAATTGTTTTTCCGGTGGATGATTCCATGGGAAATTCATCAGAAGACGGGTGAGGAAGGAATTTTCTCTTTCCTACTAATTTTCACGAACCGATTTTATTCACAATCACCAGGAGTTAATTATCAAAGGATTTGGGAGGATGATTCCAAGTGTCATTAATTACTAACATTGATCAGGAAGAACTGTCTCCTTTTGAGTAATTTTCATCAAATCATGAACTGATATCTACCAAATCCCAAGAAGCGAATCTGAAAGGCTTTTGGGGGATGATTCCATTTGTCACTGATTTAGAGCATTGATCAGTTATAACTTTCTCATTTTTAGCAATTTTCACGATCAATCTCCACCAAATCCTGAAGAGAGAATAGACTTGTGTTTTGGGGGACGTTTCCATGAGAAATAGATCAGGATACCAGATTAGGCATGTCTTTCTCCTCTGGAGTAATTTTCACGAACTGCTCTGTACCATAGGATGAGAAGTGAATCCTCGGGTCTTTCAGGAAGATTCCTTCTCAAATTTATCTGTTGCGCACATCCAAGATGAATTTCTCATTCTGAGTCTATTTCAGGAACTGATTTCTTCCAAGTGGACAGGAGCGAATCGGAATGTACGAAGGAGGCTCATTATTTGAGGAATGAATGACTACCACGAAGCCGTTCAGAATTGCTTCTTTTTCGGAATTTTCGAGACTCGACCTATAACAAATCACCAGAAGCAAATCTGAAAGGATTTTGGAGGATCATGCCAGATGGAGTTCATGACTAGCAGTGATCAGTAATTACTGTTGAATTTTTGTCATTTTCATGAACCGATCTCTACTAAAGGATCAGGAGAGAATCCGAATGGCTTTTCGAGGAAGCGTGCATGAGACAATCAATCTGATTAGTATTGAAGGTCTCATTTTTAGCAATTTACACTACCCGTCTCTACCAAGTGACCAGCAGAGTATCTAAAAGGTCTTTGGAGGATGATTCTATGAGGTACTAATTCTATGCAGTGATCAGTAATAAATGGTTGATTTGTTAGTAATTTTCATGAACCAATCCCTACAAACTCAGGAGGAGAGAATCTGGATTGCTGGAGTCTTTACCACTAGGTGCTTGGAAAGAACGATTTTCGTACTTTGAGTAATTTGCACAAACCGATCTGTTCCAAGGCACCAAGAGAGAATGCAATTGTTTTTCCGGTGGATGATTCCATGGGAAATTCATCAGAAGACGGGTGAGGAAGGAATTTTCTCTTTCCTACTAATTTTCATGAACCGATTTTATTCACAATCACCAGGAGTTAATTATCAAAGGATTTGGGAGGATGATTCCAAGTGTCATTAATTACTAACATTGATCAGGAAGAACTGTCTCCTTTTGAGTAATTTTCATCAAATCATGAACTGATATCTACCAAATCCCAAGAAGCGAATCTGAAAGGCTTTTGGGGGATGATTCCATTTGTCACTGATTTAGAGCATTGATCAGTTATAACTTTCTCATTTTTAGCAATTTTCACGATCAATCTCCACCAAATCCTGAAGAGAGAATAGACTTGTGTTTTGGGGGACGTTTCCATGAGAAATAGATCAGGATACCAGATTAGGCATGTCTTTCTCCTCTGGAGTAATTTTCACGAACTGCTCTGTACCATAGGATGAGAAGTGAATCCTCGGGTCTTTCAGGAAGATTCCTTCTCAAATTTATCTGTTGCGCACATCCAAGATGAATTTCTCATTCTGAGTCTATTTCAGGAACTGATTTCTTCCAAGTGGACAGGAGCGAATCGGAATGTACAAAGGAGGCTCATTATTTGAGGAATGAATGACTACCACGAAGCCGTTCAGAATTGCTTCTTTTTCGGAATTTTCGAGACTCGACCTATAACAAATCACCAGAAGCAAATCTGAAAGGATTTTGGAGGATCATGCCAGATGGAGTTCATGACTAGCAGTGATCAGTAATTACTGTTGAATTTTTGTCATTTTCATGAACCGATCTCTACTAAAGGATCAGGAGAGAATCCGAATGACTTTTTGAGGAAGCGTGCATGAGACAATCAATCTGATTAGTATTGAAGGTCTCATTTTTAGCAATTTACACTACCCATCTCTACCAAGTGACCAGCAGAGTATCTAAAAGGTCTTTGGAGGATGATTCTATGAGGTACTAATTCTATGCAGTGATCAGTAATAAATGGTTGATTTGTTAGTAATTTTCATGAACCAATCCCTACAAACTCAGGAGGAGAGAATCTGGATTGCTGGAGTCTTTACCACTAGGTGCTTGGAAAGAACGATTTTCGTACTTTGAGTAAATTTGCACAAACCGATCTGTTCCAAGGCACCAAGAGAGAATGCAATTGTTTTTCCGGTGGGTGATTCCATGGGAAATTCATCAGAAGACGGGTGAGGAAGGAATTTTCTCTTTCCTACTAATTTTCACGAACCGATTTTATTCACAATCACCAGGAGTTAATTATCAAAGGATTTGGGAGGATGATTCCAAGTGTCATTAATTACTAACATTGATCAGGAAGAACTGTCTCCTTTTGAGTAATTTTCATCAAATCATGAACTGATATCTACCAAATCCCAAGAAGCGAATCTGAAAGGCTTTTGGGGGATGATTCCATTTGTCACTGATTTAGAGCATTGATCAGTTATAACTTTCTCATTTTTAGCAATTTTCACGATCAATCTCCACCAAATCCTGAAGAGAGAATAGACTTGTGTTTTGGGGGACGTTTCCATGAGAAATAGATCAGGATACCAGATTAGGCACGTCTTTCTCCTCTGGAGTAATTTTCACGAAGTGCTCTGTACCATAGGATGAGAAGTGAATCCTCGGGTCTTTCAGGAAGATCCCTTCTCAAATTTATCTGTTGCGCACATCCAAGATGAATTTCTCATTCTGAGTCCATTTCAGGAAATGATTTCTTCCAAGTCGACAGGAGCGAATCGGAATGTACGAAGGAGGCTCATTATTTGAGGAATGAATGACTACCACGAAGCCGTTCAGAATTGCTTCTTTTTCGGAATTTTCGAGACTCAACCTATAACAAATCACCAGAAGCAAATCTGAAAGGATTTTGGAGGATCATGCCAGATGGAGTTCATGACTAGCAGTGATCAGTAATTACTGTTGAATTTTTGTCATTTTCATGAACCGATCTCTACTAAAGGATCAGGAGAGAATCCGAATGGCTTTTCGAGGAAGCGTGCATGAGACAATCAATCTGATTAGTATTGAAGGTCTCATTTTTAGCAATTTACACTACCCATCTCTACCAGGTGACCAGCAGAGTATCTAAAAGGTCTTTGGAGGATGATTCTATGAGGTACTAATTCTATGCAGTGATCAGTAATAAATGGTTGATTTGTTAGTAATTTTCATGAACCAATCCCTACAAACTCAGGAGGAGAGAATCTGGATTGCTGGAGTCTTTACCACTAGGTGCTTGGAAAGAACCATTTTCGTACTTTGAGTAAATTTGCACAAACCGATCTGTTCCAAGGCACCAAGAGAGAATGCAATTGTTTTTCCGGTGGATGATTCCATGGGAAATTCATCAGAAGACGGGTGAGGAAGGAAATTTCTCTTTCCTACTAATTTTCACGAACCGATTTTATTCACAATCACCAGGAGTTAATTATCAAAGGATTTGGGAGGATGATTCCAAGTGTCATTAATTACTAACATTGATCAGGAAGAACTGTCTCCTTTTGAGTAATTTTCATCAAATCATGAACTGATATCTACCAAATCCCAAGAAGCGAATCTGAAAGGCTTTTGGGGGATGATTCCATTTGTCACTGATTTAGAGCATTGATCAGTTATAACTTTCTCATTTTTAGCAATTTTCACGATCAATCTCCACCAAATCCTGAAGAGAGAATAGACTTGTGTTTTGGGGGACGTTTCCATGAGAAATAGATCAGGATACCAGATTAGGCATGTCTTTCTCCTCTGGAGTAATTTTCACGAACTGCTCTGTACCATAGGATGAGAAGTGAATCCTCGGGTCTTTCAGGAAGATTCCTTCTCAAATTTATCTGTTGCGCACATCCAAGATGAATTTCTCATTCTGAGTCTATTTCAGGAACTGATTTCTTCCAAGTGGACAGGAGCGAATCGGAATGTACGAAGGAGGCTCATTATTTGAGGAATGAATGACTACCACGAAGCCGTTCAGAATTGCTTCTTTTTCGGAATTTTCGAGACTCGACCTATAACAAATCACCAGAAGCAAATCTGAAAGGATTTTGGAGGATCATGCCAGATGGAGTTCATGACTAGCAGTGATCAGTAATTACTGTTGAATTTTTGTCATTTTCATGAACCGATCTCTACTAAAGGATCAGGAGAGAATCCGAATGGCTTTTCGAGGAAGCGTGCATGAGACAATCAATCTGATTAGTATTGAAGGTCTCATTTTTAGCAATTTACACTACCCGTCTCTACCAAGTGACCAGCAGAGTATCTAAAAGGTCTTTGGAGGATGATTCTATGAGGTACTAATTCTATGCAGTGATCAGTAATAAATGGTTGATTTGTTAGTAATTTTCATGAACCAATCCCTACAAACTCAGGAGGAGAGAATCTGGATTGCTGGAGTCTTTACCACTAGGTGCTTGGAAAGAACGATTTTCGTACTTTGAGTAATTTGCACAAACCGATCTGTTCCAAGGCACCAAGAGAGAATGCAATTGTTTTTCCGGTGGATGATTCCATGGGAAATTCATCAGAAGACGGGTGAGGAAGGAATTTTCTCTTTCCTACTAATTTTCATGAACCGATTTTATTCACAATCACCAGGAGTTAATTATCAAAGGATTTGGGAGGATGATTCCAAGTGTCATTAATTACTAACATTGATCAGGAAGAACTGTCTCCTTTTGAGTAATTTTCATCAAATCATGAACTGATATCTACCAAATCCCAAGAAGCGAATCTGAAAGGCTTTTGGGGGATGATTCCATTTGTCACTGATTTAGAGCATTGATCAGTTATAACTTTCTCATTTTTAGCAATTTTCACGATCAATCTCCACCAAATCCTGAAGAGAGAATAGACTTGTGTTTTGGGGGACGTTTCCATGAGAAATAGATCAGGATACCAGATTAGGCATGTCTTTCTCCTCTGGAGTAATTTTCACGAACTGCTCTGTACCATAGGATGAGAAGTGAATCCTCGGGTCTTTCAGGAAGATTCCTTCTCAAATTTATCTGTTGCGCACATCCAAGATGAATTTCTCATTCTGAGTCTATTTCAGGAACTGATTTCTTCCAAGTGGACAGGAGCGAATCGGAATGTACAAAGGAGGCTCATTATTTGAGGAATGAATGACTACCACGAAGCCGTTCAGAATTGCTTCTTTTTCGGAATTTTCGAGACTCGACCTATAACAAATCACCAGAAGCAAATCTGAAAGGATTTTGGAGGATCATGCCAGATGGAGTTCATGACTAGCAGTGATCAGTAATTACTGTTGAATTTTTGTCATTTTCATGAACCGATCTCTACTAAAGGATCAGGAGAGAATCCGAATGACTTTTTGAGGAAGCGTGCATGAGACAATCAATCTGATTAGTATTGAAGGTCTCATTTTTAGCAATTTACACTACCCATCTCTACCAAGTGACCAGCAGAGTATCTAAAAGGTCTTTGGAGGATGATTCTATGAGGTACTAATTCTATGCAGTGATCAGTAATAAATGGTTGATTTGTTAGTAATTTTCATGAACCAATCCCTACAAACTCAGGAGGAGAGAATCTGGATTGCTGGAGTCTTTACCACTAGGTGCTTGGAAAGAACGATTTTCGTACTTTGAGTAAATTTGCACAAACCGATCTGTTCCAAGGCACCAAGAGAGAATGCAATTGTTTTTCCGGTGGGTGATTCCATGGGAAATTCATCAGAAGACGGGTGAGGAAGGAATTTTCTCTTTCCTACTAATTTTCACGAACCGATTTTATTCACAATCACCAGGAGTTAATTATCAAAGGATTTGGGAGGATGATTCCAAGTGTCATTAATTACTAACATTGATCAGGAAGAACTGTCTCCTTTTGAGTAATTTTCATCAAATCATGAACTGATATCTACCAAATCCCAAGAAGCGAATCTGAAAGGCTTTTGGGGGATGATTCCATTTGTCACTGATTTAGAGCATTGATCAGTTATAACTTTCTCATTTTTAGCAATTTTCACGATCAATCTCCACCAAATCCTGAAGAGAGAATAGACTTGTGTTTTGGGGGACGTTTCCATGAGAAATAGATCAGGATACCAGATTAGGCACGTCTTTCTCCTCTGGAGTAATTTTCACGAAGTGCTCTGTACCATAGGATGAGAAGTGAATCCTCGGGTCTTTCAGGAAGATCCCTTCTCAAATTTATCTGTTGCGCACATCCAAGATGAATTTCTCATTCTGAGTCCATTTCAGGAAATGATTTCTTCCAAGTCGACAGGAGCGAATCGGAATGTACGAAGGAGGCTCATTATTTGAGGAATGAATGACTACCACGAAGCCGTTCAGAATTGCTTCTTTTTCGGAATTTTCGAGACTCAACCTATAACAAATCACCAGAAGCAAATCTGAAAGGATTTTGGAGGATCATGCCAGATGGAGTTCATGACTAGCAGTGATCAGTAATTACTGTTGAATTTTTGTCATTTTCATGAACCGATCTCTACTAAAGGATCAGGAGAGAATCCGAATGGCTTTTCGAGGAAGCGTGCATGAGACAATCAATCTGATTAGTATTGAAGGTCTCATTTTTAGCAATTTACACTACCCATCTCTACCAGGTGACCAGCAGAGTATCTAAAAGGTCTTTGGAGGATGATTCTATGAGGTACTAATTCTATGCAGTGATCAGTAATAAATGGTTGATTTGTTAGTAATTTTCATGAACCAATCCCTACAAACTCAGGAGGAGAGAATCTGGATTGCTGGAGTCTTTACCACTAGGTGCTTGGAAAGAACCATTTTCGTACTTTGAGTAAATTTGCACAAACCGATCTGTTCCAAGGCACCAAGAGAGAATGCAATTGTTTTTCCGGTGGATGATTCCATGGGAAATTCATCAGAAGACGGGTGAGGAAGGAAATTTCTCTTTCCTACTAATTTTCACGAACCGATTTTATTCACAATCACCAGGAGTTAATTATCAAAGGATTTGGGAGGATGATTCCAAGTGTCATTAATTACTAACATTGATCAGGAAGAACTGTCTCCTTTTGAGTAATTTTCATCAAATCATGAACTGATATCTACCAAATCCCAAGAAGCGAATCTGAAAGGCTTTTGGGGGATGATTCCATTTGTCACTGATTTAGAGCATTGATCAGTTATAACTTTCTCATTTTTAGCAATTTTCACGATCAATCTCCACCAAATCCTGAAGAGAGAATAGACTTGTGTTTTGGGGGACGTTTCCATGAGAAATAGATCAGGATACCAGATTAGGCATGTCTTTCTCCTCTGGAGTAATTTTCACGAACTGCTCTGTACCATAGGATGAGAAGTGAATCCTCGGGTCTTTCAGGAAGATTCCTTCTCAAATTTATCTGTTGCGCACATCCAAGATGAATTTCTCATTCTGAGTCTATTTCAGGAACTGATTTCTTCCAAGTGGACAGGAGCGAATCGGAATGTACGAAGGAGGCTCATTATTTGAGGAATGAATGACTACCACGAAGCCGTTCAGAATTGCTTTTTTTTCGGAATTTTCGAGACTCGACCTATAACAAATCACCAGAAGCAAATCTGAAAGGATTTTGGAGGATCATGCCAGATGGAGTTCATGACTAGCAGTGATCAGTAATTACTGTTGAATTTTTGTCATTTTCATGAACCGATCTCTACTAAAGGATCAGGAGAGAATCCGAATGGCTTTTCGAGGAAGCGTGCATGAGACAATCAATCTGATTAGTATTGAAGGTCTCATTTTTAGCAATTTACACTACCCATCTCTACCAAGTGACCAGCAGAGTATCTAAAAGGTCTTTGGAGGATGATTCTATGAGGTACTAATTCTATGCAGTGATCAGTAATAAATGGTTGATTTGTTAGTAATTTTCATGAACCAATCCCTACAAACTCAGGAGGAGAGAATCTGGATTGCTGGAGTCTTTACCACTAGGTGCTTGGAAAGAACGATTTTCGTACTTTGAGTAAATTTGCACAAACCGATCTGTTCCAAGGCACCAAGAGAGAATGCAATTGTTTTTCCGGTGGGTGATTCCATGGGAAATTCATCAGAAGACGGGTGAGGAAGGAATTTTCTCTTTCCTACTAATTTTCACGAACCGATTTTATTCACAATCACCAGGAGTTAATTATCAAAGGATTTGGGAGGATGATTCCAAGTGTCATTAATTACTAACATTGATCAGGAAGAACTGTCTCCTTTTGAGTAATTTTCATCAAATCATGAACTGATATCTACCAAATCCCAAGAAGCGAATCTGAAAGGCTTTTGGGGGATGATTCCATTTGTCACTGATTTAGAGCATTGATCAGTTATAACTTTCTCATTTTTAGCAATTTTCACGATCAATCTCCACCAAATCCTGAAGAGAGAATAGACTTGTGTTTTGGGGGACGTTTCCATGAGAAATAGATCAGGATACCAGATTAGGCATGTCTTTCTCCTCTGGAGTAATTTTCACGAACTGCTCTGTACCATAGGATGAGAAGTGAATCCTCGGGTCTTTCAGGAAGATCCCTTCTCAAATTTATCTGTTGCGCACATCCAAGATGAATTTCTCATTCTGAGTCCATTTCAGGAAATGATTTCTTCCAAGTCGACAGGAGCGAATCGGAATGTACGAAGGAGACTCATTATTTGAGGAATGAATGACTACCACGAAGCCGTTCAGAATTGCTTATTTTTCGGAATTTTCGAGACTCGACCTATAACAAATCACCAGAAGCAAATCTGAAAGGATTTTGGAGGATCATGCCAGATGGAGTTCATGACTAGCAGTGATCAGTAATTACTGTTGAATTTTTGTCATTTTCATGAACCGATCTCTACTAAAGGATCAGGAGAGAATCCGAATGGCTTTTCGAGGAAGCGTGCATGAGACAATCAATCTGATTAGTATTGAAGGTCTCATTTTTAGCAATTTACACTACCCATCTCTACCAAGTGACCAGCAGAGTATCTAAAAGGTCTTTGGAGGATGATTCTATGAGGTACTAATTCTATGCAGTGATCAGTAATAAATGGTTGATTTGTTAGTAATTTTCATGAACCAATCCCTACAAACTCAGGAGGAGAGAATCTGGATTGCTGGAGTCTTTACCACTAGGTGCTTGGAAAGAACGATTTTCGTACTTTGAGTAATTTGCACAAACCGATCTGTTCCAAGGCACCAAGAGAGAATGCAATTGTTTTTCCGGTGGATGATTCCATGGGAAATTCATCAGAAGACGGGTGAGGAAGGAATTTTCTCTTTCCTACTAATTTTCATGAACCGATTTTATTCACAATCACCAGGAGTTAATTATCAAAGGATTTGGGAGGATGATTCCAAGTGTCATTAATTACTAACATTGATCAGGAAGAACTGTCTCCTTTTGAGTAATTTTCATCAAATCATGAACTGATATCTACCAAATCCCAAGAAGCGAATCTGAAAGGCTTTTGGGGGATGATTCCATTTGTCACTGATTTAGAGCATTGATCAGTTATAACTTTCTCATTTTTAGCAATTTTCACGATCAATCTCCACCAAATCCTGAAGAGAGAATAGACTTGTGTTTTGGGGGACGTTTCCATGAGAAATAGATCAGGATACCAGATTAGGCATGTCTTTCTCCTCTGGAGTAATTTTCACGAACTGCTCTGTACCATAGGATGAGAAGTGAATCCTCGGGTCTTTCAGGAAGATTCCTTCTCAAATTTATCTGTTGCGCACATCCAAGATGAATTTCTCATTCTGAGTCTATTTCAGGAACTGATTTCTTCCAAGTCGACAGGAGCGAATCGGAATGTACAAAGGAGGCTCATTATTTGAGGAATGAATGACTACCACGAAGCCGTTCAGAATTGCTTCTTTTTCGGAATTTTCGAGACTCGACCTATAACAAATCACCAGAAGCAAATCTGAAAGGATTTTGGAGGATCATGCCAGATGGAGTTCATGACTAGCAGTGATCAGTAATTACTGTTGAATTTTTGTCATTTTCATGAACCGATCTCTAATAAAGGATCAGGAGAGAATCCGAATGGCTTTTCGAGGAAGCGTGCATGAGACAATCAATCTGATTAGTATTGAAGGTCTCATTTTTAGCAATTTACACTACCCATCTCTACCAAGTGACCAGCAGAGTATCTAAAAGGTCTTTGGAGGATGATTCTATGAGGTACTAATTCTATGCAGTGATCAGTAATAAATGGTTGATTTGTTAGTAATTTTCATGAACCAATCCCTACAAACTCAGGAGGAGAGAATCTGGATTGCTGGAGTCTTTACCACTAGGTGCTTGGAAAGAACGATTTTCGTACTTTGAGTAAATTTGCACAAACCGATCTGTTCCAAGGCACCAAGAGAGAATGCAATTGTTTTTCCGGTGGATGATTCCATGGGAAATTCATCAGAAGACGGGTGAGGAAGGAAATTTCTCTTTCCTACTAATTTTCACGAACCGATTTTATTCACAATCACCAGGAGTTAATTATCAAAGGATTTGGGAGGATGATTCCAAGTGTCATTAATTACTAACATTGATCAGGAAGAACTGTCTCCTTTTGAGTAATTTTCATCAAATCATGAACTGATATCTACCAAATCCCAAGAAGCGAATCTGAAAGGCTTTTGGGGGATGATTCCATTTGTCACTGATTTAGAGCATTGATCAGTTATAACTTTCTCATTTTTAGCAATTTTCACGATCAATCTCCACCAAATCCTGAAGAGAGAATAGACTTGTGTTTTGGGGGACGTTTCCATGAGAAATAGATCAGGATACCAGATTAGGCATGTCTTTCTCCTCTGGAGTAATTTTCACGAACTGCTCTGTACCATAGGATGAGAAGTGAATCCTCGGGTCTTTCAGGAAGATTCCTTCTCAAATTTATCTGTTGCGCACATCCAAGATGAATTTCTCATTCTGAGTCTATTTCAGGAACTGATTTCTTCCAAGTGGACAGGAGCGAATCGGAATGTACGAAGGAGGCTCATTATTTGAGGAATGAATGACTACCACGAAGCCGTTCAGAATTGCTTCTTTTTCGGAATTTTCGAGACTCGACCTATAACAAATCACCAGAAGCAAATCTGAAAGGATTTTGGAGGATCATGCCAGATGGAGTTCATGACTAGCAGTGATCAGTAATTACTGTTGAATTTTTGTCATTTTCATGAACCGATCTCTACTAAAGGATCAGGAGAGAATCCGAATGGCTTTTCGAGGAAGCGTGCATGAGACAATCAATCTGATTAGTATTGAAGGTCTCATTTTTAGCAATTTACACTACCCATCTCTACCAAGTGACCAGCAGAGTATCTAAAAGGTCTTTGGAGGATGATTCTATGAGGTACTAATTCTATGCAGTGATCAGTAATAAATGGTTGATTTGTTAGTAATTTTCATGAACCAATCCCTACAAACTCAGGAGGAGAGAATCTGGATTGCTGGAGTCTTTACCACTAGGTGCTTGGAAAGAACGATTTTCGTACTTTGAGTAATTTGCACAAACCGATCTGTTCCAAGGCACCAAGAGAGAATGCAATTGTTTTTCCGGTGGATGATTCCATGGGAAATTCATCAGAAGACGGGTGAGGAAGGAATTTTCTCTTTCCTACTAATTTTCACGAACCGATTTTATTCACAATCACCAGGAGTTAATTATCAAAGGATTTGGGAGGATGATTCCAAGGGTCATTAATTACTAACATTGATCAGGAAGAACTGTCTCCTTTTGAGTAATTTTCATCAAATCATGAACTGATATCTACCAAATCCCAAGAAGCGAATCTGAAAGGCTTTTGGGGGATGATTCCATTTGTCACTGATTTAGAGCATTGATCAGTTATAACTTTCTCATTTTTAGCAATTTTCACGATCAATCTCCACCAAATCCTGAAGAGAGAATAGACTTGTGTTTTGGGGGACGTTTCCATGAGAAATAGATCAGGATACCAGATTAGGCATGTCTTTCTCCTCTGGAGTAATTTTCACGAACTGCTCTGTACCATAGGATGAGAAGTGAATCCTCGGGTCTTTCAGGAAGATTCCTTCTCAAATTTATCTCTTGCGCACATCCAAGATGAATTTCTCATTCTGAGTCTATTTCAGGAACTGATTTCTTCCAAGTCGACAGGAGCGAATCGGAATGTACGAAGGAGGCTCATTATTTGAGGAATGAATGACGACCACGAAGCCGTTCAGAATTCATTATTTTTCGGAATTTTCGAGACTCGACCTATAACAAATCACCAGAAGCAAATCTGAAAGGATTTTGGAGGATCATGCCAGATGGAGTTCATGACTAGCAGTGATCAGTAATTACTGTTGAATTTTTGTCATTTTCATGAACCGATCTCTACTAAAGGATCAGGAGAGAATCCGAATGGCTTTTCGAGGAAGCGTGCATGAGACAATCAATCTGATTAGTATTGAAGGTCTCATTTTTAGCAATTTACACTACCCATCTCTACCAAGTGACCAGCAGAGTATCTAAAAGGTCTTTGGAGGATGATTCTATGAGGTACTAATTCTATGCAGTGATCAGTAATAAATGGTTGATTTGTTAGTAATTTTCATGAACCAATCCCTACAAACTCAGGAGGAGAGAATCTGGATTGCTGGAGTCTTTACCACTAGGTGCTTGGAAAGAACGATTTTCATACTTTGAGTAATTTGCACAAACCGATCTGTTCCAAGGCACCAAGAGAGAATGCAATTGTTTTTCCGGTGGATGATTCCATGGGAAATTCATCAGAAGACGGGTGAGGAAGGAATTTTCTCTTTCCTACTAATTTTCACGAACCGATTTTATTCACAATCACCAGGAGTTAATTATCAAAGGATTTGGGAGGATGATTCCAAGTGTCATTAATTATTAACATTGATCAGGAAGAACTGTCTCCTTTTGAGTAATTTTCATCAAATCATGAACTGATATCTACCAAATCCCAAGAAGCGAATCTGAAAGGCTTTTGGGGGATGATTCCATTTGTCACTCATTTAGAGCATTGATCAGTTATAACTTTCTCATTTTTAGCAATTTTCACGATCAATCTCCACCAAATCCTGAAGAGAGAATAGACTTGTGTTTTGGGGGACGTTTCCATGAGAAATAGATCAGGATACCAGATTAGCCATGTCTTTCTCCTCTGGAGTAATTTTCACGAACTGCTCTGTACCATAGGATGAGAAGTGAATCCTCGGGTCTTTCAGGAAGATCCCTTCTCAAATTTATCTGTTGCGCACATCCAAGATGAATTTCTCATTCTGAGTCCATATCAGGAAATGATTTCTTCCAAGTCGACAGGAGCGAATCGGAATGTACGAAGGAGGCTCATTATTTGAGGAATGAATGACTACCACGAAGCCGTTCAGAATTGCTTCTTTTTCGGAATTTTCGAGACTCGACCTATAACAAATCACCAGAAGCAAATCTGAAAGGATTTTGGAGGATCATGCCAGATGGAGTTCATGACTAGCAGTGATCAGTAATTACTGTTGAATTTTTGTCATTTTCATGAACCGATCTCTACTAAAGGATCAGGAGAGAATCCGAATGGCTTTTCGAGGAAGCGTGCATGAGACAATCAATCTGATTAGTATTGAAGGTCTCATTTTTAGCAATTTACACTACCCATCTCTACCAAGTGACCAGCAGAGTATCTAAAAGGTCTTTGGAGGATGATTCTATGAGGTACTAATTCTATGCAGTGATCAGTAATAAATGGTTGATTTGTTAGTAATTTTCATGAACCAATCCCTACAAACTCAGGAGGAGAGAATCTGGATTGCTGGAGTCTTTACCACTAGGTGCTCGGAAAGAACGATTTTCGTACTTTGAGTAATTTGCACAAACCGATCTGTTCCAAGGCACCAAGAGAGAATGCAATTGTTTTTCCGGTGGATGATTCCATGGGAAATTCATCAGAAGACGGGTGAGGAAGGAATTTTCTCTTTCCTACTAATTTTCACGAACCGATTTTATTCACAATCACCAGGAGTTAATTATCAAAGGATTTGGGAGGATGATTCCAAGGGTCATTAATTACTAACATTGATCAGGAAGAACTGTCTCCTTTTGAGTAATTTTCATCAAATCATGAACTGATATCTACCAAATCCCAAGAAGCGAATCTGAAAGGCTTTTGGGGGATGATTCCATTTGTCACTGATTTAGAGCATTGATCAGTTATAACTTTCTCATTTTTAGCAATTTTCACGATCAATCTCCACCAAATCCTGAAGAGAGAATAGACTTGTGTTTTGGGGGACGTTTCCATGAGAAATAGATCAGGATACCAGATTAGGCATGTCTTTCTCCTCTGGAGTAATTTTCACGAACTGCTCTGTACCATAGGATGAGAAGTGAATCCTCGGGTCTTTCAGGAAGATTCCTTCTCAAATTTATCTGTTGCGCACATCCAAGATGAATTTCTCATTCTGAGTCTATTTCAGGAACTGATTTCTTCCAAGTCGACAGGAGCGAATCGGAATGTACGAAGGAGGCTCATTATGTGGGGAATGAATGACTACCACGAAGCCGTTCAGAATTGCTTCTTTTTCGGAATTTTCGAGACTCGACCTATAACAAATCACCAGAAGCAAATCTGAAAGGATTTTGGAGGATCATGCCAGATGGAGTTCATGACTAGCAGTGATCAGTAATTACTGTTGAATTTTTGTCATTTTCATGAACCGATCTCTACTAAAGGATCAGGAGAGAATCCGAATGGCTTTTCGAGGAAGCGTGCATGAGACAATCAATCTGATTAGTATTGAAGGTCTCATTTTTAGCAATTTACACTACCCATCTCTCCCAAGTGACCAGCAGAGTATCTAAAAGGTCTTTGGAGGATGATTCTATGAGGTACTAATTCTATGCAGTGATCAGTAATAAATGGTTGATTTGTTAGTAATTTTCATGAACCAATCCCTACAAACTCAGGAGGAGAGAATCTGGATTGCTGGAGTCTTTACCACTAGGTGCTTGGAAAGAACGATTTTCGTACTTTGAGTAATTTGCACAAACCGATCTGTTCCAAGGCACCAAGAGAGAATGCAATTGTTTTTCCGGTGGGTGATTCCATGGGAAATTCATCAGAAGACGGGTGAGGAAGGAATTTTCTCTTTCCTACTAATTTTCACGAACCGATTTTATTCACAATCACCAGGAGTTAATTATCAAAGGATTTGGGAGGATGATTCCAAGTGTCATTAATTACTAACATTGATCAGGAAGAACTGTCTCCTTTTGAGTAATTTTCATCAAATCATGAACTGATATCTACCAAATCCCAAGAAGCGAATCTGAAAGGCTTTTGGGGGATGATTCCATTTGTCACTGATTTAGAGCATTGATCAGTTATAACTTTCTCATTTTTAGCAATTTTCACGATCAATCTCCACCAAATCCTGAAGAGAGAATAGACTTGTGTTTTGGGGGACGTTTCCATGAGAAATAGATCAGGATACCAGATTAGGCACGTCTTTCTCCTCTGGAGTAATTTTCACGAAGTGCTCTGTACCATAGGATGAGAAGTGAATCCTCGGGTCTTTCAGGAAGATCCCTTCTCAAATTTATCTGTTGCGCACATCCAAGATGAATTTCTCATTCTGAGTCCATTTCAGGAAATGATTTCTTCCAAGTCGACAGGAGCGAATCGGAATGTACGAAGGAGGCTCATTATTTGAGGAATGAATGACTACCACGAAGCCGTTCAGAATTGCTTCTTTTTCGGAATTTTCGAGACTCAACCTATAACAAATCACCAGAAGCAAATCTGAAAGGATTTTGGAGGATCATGCCAGATGGAGTTCATGACTAGCAGTGATCAGTAATTACTGTTGAATTTTTGTCATTTTCATGAACCGATCTCTACTAAAGGATCAGGAGAGAATCCGAATGGCTTTTCGAGGAAGCGTGCATGAGACAATCAATCTGATTAGTATTGAAGGTCTCATTTTTAGCAATTTACACTACCCATCTCTACCAGGTGACCAGCAGAGTATCTAAAAGGTCTTTGGAGGATGATTCTATGAGGTACTAATTCTATGCAGTGATCAGTAATAAATGGTTGATTTGTTAGTAATTTTCATGAACCAATCCCTACAAACTCAGGAGGAGAGAATCTGGATTGCTGGAGTCTTTACCACTAGGTGCTTGGAAAGAACCATTTTCGTACTTTGAGTAAATTTGCACAAACCGATCTGTTCCAAGGCACCAAGAGAGAATGCAATTGTTTTTCCGGTGGATGATTCCATGGGAAATTCATCAGAAGACGGGTGAGGAAGGAAATTTCTCTTTCCTACTAATTTTCACGAACCGATTTTATTCACAATCACCAGGAGTTAATTATCAAAGGATTTGGGAGGATGATTCCAAGTGTCATTAATTACTAACATTGATCAGGAAGAACTGTCTCCTTTTGAGTAATTTTCATCAAATCATGAACTGATATCTACCAAATCCCAAGAAGCGAATCTGAAAGGCTTTTGGGGGATGATTCCATTTGTCACTGATTTAGAGCATTGATCAGTTATAACTTTCTCATTTTTAGCAATTTTCACGATCAATCTCCACCAAATCCTGAAGAGAGAATAGACTTGTGTTTTGGGGGACGTTTCCATGAGAAATAGATCAGGATACCAGATTAGGCATGTCTTTCTCCTCTGGAGTAATTTTCACGAACTGCTCTGTACCATAGGATGAGAAGTGAATCCTCGGGTCTTTCAGGAAGATTCCTTCTCAAATTTATCTGTTGCGCACATCCAAGATGAATTTCTCATTCTGAGTCTATTTCAGGAACTGATTTCTTCCAAGTGGACAGGAGCGAATCGGAATGTACGAAGGAGGCTCATTATTTGAGGAATGAATGACTACCACGAAGCCGTTCAGAATTGCTTTTTTTTCGGAATTTTCGAGACTCGACCTATAACAAATCACCAGAAGCAAATCTGAAAGGATTTTGGAGGATCATGCCAGATGGAGTTCATGACTAGCAGTGATCAGTAATTACTGTTGAATTTTTGTCATTTTCATGAACCGATCTCTACTAAAGGATCAGGAGAGAATCCGAATGGCTTTTCGAGGAAGCGTGCATGAGACAATCAATCTGATTAGTATTGAAGGTCTCATTTTTAGCAATTTACACTACCCATCTCTACCAAGTGACCAGCAGAGTATCTAAAAGGTCTTTGGAGGATGATTCTATGAGGTACTAATTCTATGCAGTGATCAGTAATAAATGGTTGATTTGTTAGTAATTTTCATGAACCAATCCCTACAAACTCAGGAGGAGAGAATCTGGATTGCTGGAGTCTTTACCACTAGGTGCTTGGAAAGAACGATTTTCGTACTTTGAGTAAATTTGCACAAACCGATCTGTTCCAAGGCACCAAGAGAGAATGCAATTGTTTTTCCGGTGGGTGATTCCATGGGAAATTCATCAGAAGACGGGTGAGGAAGGAATTTTCTCTTTCCTACTAATTTTCACGAACCGATTTTATTCACAATCACCAGGAGTTAATTATCAAAGGATTTGGGAGGATGATTCCAAGTGTCATTAATTACTAACATTGATCAGGAAGAACTGTCTCCTTTTGAGTAATTTTCATCAAATCATGAACTGATATCTACCAAATCCCAAGAAGCGAATCTGAAAGGCTTTTGGGGGATGATTCCATTTGTCACTGATTTAGAGCATTGATCAGTTATAACTTTCTCATTTTTAGCAATTTTCACGATCAATCTCCACCAAATCCTGAAGAGAGAATAGACTTGTGTTTTGGGGGACGTTTCCATGAGAAATAGATCAGGATACCAGATTAGGCATGTCTTTCTCCTCTGGAGTAATTTTCACGAACTGCTCTGTACCATAGGATGAGAAGTGAATCCTCGGGTCTTTCAGGAAGATCCCTTCTCAAATTTATCTGTTGCGCACATCCAAGATGAATTTCTCATTCTGAGTCCATTTCAGGAAATGATTTCTTCCAAGTCGACAGGAGCGAATCGGAATGTACGAAGGAGACTCATTATTTGAGGAATGAATGACTACCACGAAGCCGTTCAGAATTGCTTATTTTTCGGAATTTTCGAGACTCGACCTATAACAAATCACCAGAAGCAAATCTGAAAGGATTTTGGAGGATCATGCCAGATGGAGTTCATGACTAGCAGTGATCAGTAATTACTGTTGAATTTTTGTCATTTTCATGAACCGATCTCTACTAAAGGATCAGGAGAGAATCCGAATGGCTTTTCGAGGAAGCGTGCATGAGACAATCAATCTGATTAGTATTGAAGGTCTCATTTTTAGCAATTTACACTACCCATCTCTACCAAGTGACCAGCAGAGTATCTAAAAGGTCTTTGGAGGATGATTCTATGAGGTACTAATTCTATGCAGTGATCAGTAATAAATGGTTGATTTGTTAGTAATTTTCATGAACCAATCCCTACAAACTCAGGAGGAGAGAATCTGGATTGCTGGAGTCTTTACCACTAGGTGCTTGGAAAGAACGATTTTCGTACTTTGAGTAATTTGCACAAACCGATCTGTTCCAAGGCACCAAGAGAGAATGCAATTGTTTTTCCGGTGGATGATTCCATGGGAAATTCATCAGAAGACGGGTGAGGAAGGAATTTTCTCTTTCCTACTAATTTTCATGAACCGATTTTATTCACAATCACCAGGAGTTAATTATCAAAGGATTTGGGAGGATGATTCCAAGTGTCATTAATTACTAACATTGATCAGGAAGAACTGTCTCCTTTTGAGTAATTTTCATCAAATCATGAACTGATATCTACCAAATCCCAAGAAGCGAATCTGAAAGGCTTTTGGGGGATGATTCCATTTGTCACTGATTTAGAGCATTGATCAGTTATAACTTTCTCATTTTTAGCAATTTTCACGATCAATCTCCACCAAATCCTGAAGAGAGAATAGACTTGTGTTTTGGGGGACGTTTCCATGAGAAATAGATCAGGATACCAGATTAGGCATGTCTTTCTCCTCTGGAGTAATTTTCACGAACTGCTCTGTACCATAGGATGAGAAGTGAATCCTCGGGTCTTTCAGGAAGATTCCTTCTCAAATTTATCTGTTGCGCACATCCAAGATGAATTTCTCATTCTGAGTCTATTTCAGGAACTGATTTCTTCCAAGTCGACAGGAGCGAATCGGAATGTACAAAGGAGGCTCATTATTTGAGGAATGAATGACTACCACGAAGCCGTTCAGAATTGCTTCTTTTTCGGAATTTTCGAGACTCGACCTATAACAAATCACCAGAAGCAAATCTGAAAGGATTTTGGAGGATCATGCCAGATGGAGTTCATGACTAGCAGTGATCAGTAATTACTGTTGAATTTTTGTCATTTTCATGAACCGATCTCTAATAAAGGATCAGGAGAGAATCCGAATGGCTTTTCGAGGAAGCGTGCATGAGACAATCAATCTGATTAGTATTGAAGGTCTCATTTTTAGCAATTTACACTACCCATCTCTACCAAGTGACCAGCAGAGTATCTAAAAGGTCTTTGGAGGATGATTCTATGAGGTACTAATTCTATGCAGTGATCAGTAATAAATGGTTGATTTGTTAGTAATTTTCATGAACCAATCCCTACAAACTCAGGAGGAGAGAATCTGGATTGCTGGAGTCTTTACCACTAGGTGCTTGGAAAGAACGATTTTCGTACTTTGAGTAAATTTGCACAAACCGATCTGTTCCAAGGCACCAAGAGAGAATGCAATTGTTTTTCCGGTGGATGATTCCATGGGAAATTCATCAGAAGACGGGTGAGGAAGGAAATTTCTCTTTCCTACTAATTTTCACGAACCGATTTTATTCACAATCACCAGGAGTTAATTATCAAAGGATTTGGGAGGATGATTCCAAGTGTCATTAATTACTAACATTGATCAGGAAGAACTGTCTCCTTTTGAGTAATTTTCATCAAATCATGAACTGATATCTACCAAATCCCAAGAAGCGAATCTGAAAGGCTTTTGGGGGATGATTCCATTTGTCACTGATTTAGAGCATTGATCAGTTATAACTTTCTCATTTTTAGCAATTTTCACGATCAATCTCCACCAAATCCTGAAGAGAGAATAGACTTGTGTTTTGGGGGACGTTTCCATGAGAAATAGATCAGGATACCAGATTAGGCATGTCTTTCTCCTCTGGAGTAATTTTCACGAACTGCTCTGTACCATAGGATGAGAAGTGAATCCTCGGGTCTTTCAGGAAGATTCCTTCTCAAATTTATCTGTTGCGCACATCCAAGATGAATTTCTCATTCTGAGTCTATTTCAGGAACTGATTTCTTCCAAGTGGACAGGAGCGAATCGGAATGTACGAAGGAGGCTCATTATTTGAGGAATGAATGACTACCACGAAGCCGTTCAGAATTGCTTCTTTTTCGGAATTTTCGAGACTCGACCTATAACAAATCACCAGAAGCAAATCTGAAAGGATTTTGGAGGATCATGCCAGATGGAGTTCATGACTAGCAGTGATCAGTAATTACTGTTGAATTTTTGTCATTTTCATGAACCGATCTCTACTAAAGGATCAGGAGAGAATCCGAATGGCTTTTCGAGGAAGCGTGCATGAGACAATCAATCTGATTAGTATTGAAGGTCTCATTTTTAGCAATTTACACTACCCATCTCTACCAAGTGACCAGCAGAGTATCTAAAAGGTCTTTGGAGGATGATTCTATGAGGTACTAATTCTATGCAGTGATCAGTAATAAATGGTTGATTTGTTAGTAATTTTCATGAACCAATCCCTACAAACTCAGGAGGAGAGAATCTGGATTGCTGGAGTCTTTACCACTAGGTGCTTGGAAAGAACGATTTTCGTACTTTGAGTAATTTGCACAAACCGATCTGTTCCAAGGCACCAAGAGAGAATGCAATTGTTTTTCCGGTGGATGATTCCATGGGAAATTCATCAGAAGACGGGTGAGGAAGGAATTTTCTCTTTCCTACTAATTTTCACGAACCGATTTTATTCACAATCACCAGGAGTTAATTATCAAAGGATTTGGGAGGATGATTCCAAGGGTCATTAATTACTAACATTGATCAGGAAGAACTGTCTCCTTTTGAGTAATTTTCATCAAATCATGAACTGATATCTACCAAATCCCAAGAAGCGAATCTGAAAGGCTTTTGGGGGATGATTCCATTTGTCACTGATTTAGAGCATTGATCAGTTATAACTTTCTCATTTTTAGCAATTTTCACGATCAATCTCCACCAAATCCTGAAGAGAGAATAGACTTGTGTTTTGGGGGACGTTTCCATGAGAAATAGATCAGGATACCAGATTAGGCATGTCTTTCTCCTCTGGAGTAATTTTCACGAACTGCTCTGTACCATAGGATGAGAAGTGAATCCTCGGGTCTTTCAGGAAGATTCCTTCTCAAATTTATCTCTTGCGCACATCCAAGATGAATTTCTCATTCTGAGTCTATTTCAGGAACTGATTTCTTCCAAGTCGACAGGAGCGAATCGGAATGTACGAAGGAGGCTCATTATTTGAGGAATGAATGACGACCACGAAGCCGTTCAGAATTCATTATTTTTCGGAATTTTCGAGACTCGACCTATAACAAATCACCAGAAGCAAATCTGAAAGGATTTTGGAGGATCATGCCAGATGGAGTTCATGACTAGCAGTGATCAGTAATTACTGTTGAATTTTTGTCATTTTCATGAACCGATCTCTACTAAAGGATCAGGAGAGAATCCGAATGGCTTTTCGAGGAAGCGTGCATGAGACAATCAATCTGATTAGTATTGAAGGTCTCATTTTTAGCAATTTACACTACCCATCTCTACCAAGTGACCAGCAGAGTATCTAAAAGGTCTTTGGAGGATGATTCTATGAGGTACTAATTCTATGCAGTGATCAGTAATAAATGGTTGATTTGTTAGTAATTTTCATGAACCAATCCCTACAAACTCAGGAGGAGAGAATCTGGATTGCTGGAGTCTTTACCACTAGGTGCTTGGAAAGAACGATTTTCATACTTTGAGTAATTTGCACAAACCGATCTGTTCCAAGGCACCAAGAGAGAATGCAATTGTTTTTCCGGTGGATGATTCCATGGGAAATTCATCAGAAGACGGGTGAGGAAGGAATTTTCTCTTTCCTACTAATTTTCACGAACCGATTTTATTCACAATCACCAGGAGTTAATTATCAAAGGATTTGGGAGGATGATTCCAAGTGTCATTAATTATTAACATTGATCAGGAAGAACTGTCTCCTTTTGAGTAATTTTCATCAAATCATGAACTGATATCTACCAAATCCCAAGAAGCGAATCTGAAAGGCTTTTGGGGGATGATTCCATTTGTCACTCATTTAGAGCATTGATCAGTTATAACTTTCTCATTTTTAGCAATTTTCACGATCAATCTCCACCAAATCCTGAAGAGAGAATAGACTTGTGTTTTGGGGGACGTTTCCATGAGAAATAGATCAGGATACCAGATTAGCCATGTCTTTCTCCTCTGGAGTAATTTTCACGAACTGCTCTGTACCATAGGATGAGAAGTGAATCCTCGGGTCTTTCAGGAAGATCCCTTCTCAAATTTATCTGTTGCGCACATCCAAGATGAATTTCTCATTCTGAGTCCATATCAGGAAATGATTTCTTCCAAGTCGACAGGAGCGAATCGGAATGTACGAAGGAGGCTCATTATTTGAGGAATGAATGACTACCACGAAGCCGTTCAGAATTGCTTCTTTTTCGGAATTTTCGAGACTCGACCTATAACAAATCACCAGAAGCAAATCTGAAAGGATTTTGGAGGATCATGCCAGATGGAGTTCATGACTAGCAGTGATCAGTAATTACTGTTGAATTTTTGTCATTTTCATGAACCGATCTCTACTAAAGGATCAGGAGAGAATCCGAATGGCTTTTCGAGGAAGCGTGCATGAGACAATCAATCTGATTAGTATTGAAGGTCTCATTTTTAGCAATTTACACTACCCATCTCTACCAAGTGACCAGCAGAGTATCTAAAAGGTCTTTGGAGGATGATTCTATGAGGTACTAATTCTATGCAGTGATCAGTAATAAATGGTTGATTTGTTAGTAATTTTCATGAACCAATCCCTACAAACTCAGGAGGAGAGAATCTGGATTGCTGGAGTCTTTACCACTAGGTGCTCGGAAAGAACGATTTTCGTACTTTGAGTAATTTGCACAAACCGATCTGTTCCAAGGCACCAAGAGAGAATGCAATTGTTTTTCCGGTGGATGATTCCATGGGAAATTCATCAGAAGACGGGTGAGGAAGGAATTTTCTCTTTCCTACTAATTTTCACGAACCGATTTTATTCACAATCACCAGGAGTTAATTATCAAAGGATTTGGGAGGATGATTCCAAGGGTCATTAATTACTAACATTGATCAGGAAGAACTGTCTCCTTTTGAGTAATTTTCATCAAATCATGAACTGATATCTACCAAATCCCAAGAAGCGAATCTGAAAGGCTTTTGGGGGATGATTCCATTTGTCACTGATTTAGAGCATTGATCAGTTATAACTTTCTCATTTTTAGCAATTTTCACGATCAATCTCCACCAAATCCTGAAGAGAGAATAGACTTGTGTTTTGGGGGACGTTTCCATGAGAAATAGATCAGGATACCAGATTAGCCATGTCTTTCTCCTCTGGAGTAATTTTCACGAACTGCTCTGTACCATAGGATGAGAAGTGAATCCTCGGGTCTTTCAGGAAGATTCCTTCTCAAATTTATCTGTTGCGCACATCCAAGATGAATTTCTCATTCTGAGTCTATTTCAGGAACTGATTTCTTCCAAGTCGACAGGAGCGAATCGGAATGTACGAAGGAGGCTCATTATGTGGGGAATGAATGACTACCACGAAGCCGTTCAGAATTGCTTCTTTTTCGGAATTTTCGAGACTCGACCTATAACAAATCACCAGAAGCAAATCTGAAAGGATTTTGGAGGATCATGCCAGATGGAGTTCATGACTAGCAGTGATCAGTAATTACTGTTGAATTTTTGTCATTTTCATGAACCGATCTCTACTAAAGGATCAGGAGAGAATCCGAATGGCTTTTCGAGGAAGCGTGCATGAGACAATCAATCTGATTAGTATTGAAGGTCTCATTTTTAGCAATTTACACTACCCATCTCTCCCAAGTGACCAGCAGAGTATCTAAAAGGTCTTTGGAGGATGATTCTATGAGGTACTAATTCTATGCAGTGATCAGTAATAAATGGTTGATTTGTTAGTAATTTTCATGAACCAATCCCTACAAACTCAGGAGGAGAGAATCTGGATTGCTGGAGTCTTTACCACTAGGTGCTTGGAAAGAACGATTTTCGTACTTTGAGTAATTTGCACAAACCGATCTGTTCCAAGGCACCAAGAGAGAATGCAATTGTTTTTCCGGTGGATGATTCCATGGGAAATTCATCAGAAGACGGGTGAGGAAGGAATTTTCTCTTTCCTACTAATTTTCACGAACCGATTTTATTCACAATCACCAGGAGTTAATTATCAAAGGATTTGGGAGGATGATTCCAAGTGTCATTAATTACTAACATTGATCAGGAAGAACTGTCTCCTTTTGAGTAATTTTCATCAAATCATGAACTGATATCTACCAAATCCCAAGAAGCGAATCTGAAAGGCTTTTGGGGGATGATTCCATTTGTCACTGATTTAGAGCATTGATCAGTTATAACTTTCTCATTTTTAGCAATTTTCACGATCAATCTCCACCAAATCCTGAAGAGAGAATAGACTTGTGTTTTGGGGGACGTTTCCATGAGAAATAGATCAGGATACCAGATTAGGCATGTCTTTCTCCTCTGGAGTAATTTTCACGAACTGCTCTGTACCATAGGATGAGAAGTGAATCCTCGGGTCTTTCAGGAAGATTCCTTCTCAAATTTATCTCTTGCGCACATCCAAGATGAATTTCTCATTCTGAGTCTATTTCAGGAACTGATTTCTTCCAAGTCGACAGGAGCGAATCGGAATGTACGAAGGAGGCTCATTATTTGAGGAATGAATGACGACCACGAAGCCGTTCAGAATTCATTATTTTTCGGAATTTTCGAGACTCGACCTATAACAAATCACCAGAAGCAAATCTGAAAGGATTTTGGAGGATCATGCCAGATGGAGTTCATGACTAGCAGTGATCAGTAATTACTGTTGAATTTTTGTCATTTTCATGAACCGATCTCTACTAAAGGATCAGGAGAGAATCCGAATGGCTTTTCGAGGAAGCGTGCATGAGACAATCAATCTGATTAGTATTGAAGGTCTCATTTTTAGCAATTTACACTACCCATCTCTACCAAGTGACCAGCAGAGTATCTAAAAGGTCTTTGGAGGATGATTCTATGAGGTACTAATTCTATGCAGTGATCAGTAATAAATGGTTGATTTGTTAGTAATTTTCATGAACCAATCCCTACAAACTCAGGAGGAGAGAATCTGGATTGCTGGAGTCTTTACCACTAGGTGCTTGGAAAGAACGATTTTCATACTTTGAGTAATTTGCACAAACCGATCTGTTCCAAGGCACCAAGAGAGAATGCAATTGTTTTTCCGGTGGATGATTCCATGGGAAATTCATCAGAAGACGGGTGAGGAAGGAATTTTCTCTTTCCTACTAATTTTCACGAACCGATTTTATTCACAATCACCAGGAGTTAATTATCAAAGGATTTGGGAGGATGATTCCAAGTGTCATTAATTATTAACATTGATCAGGAAGAACTGTCTCCTTTTGAGTAATTTTCATCAAATCATGAACTGATATCTACCAAATCCCAAGAAGCGAATCTGAAAGGCTTTTGGGGGATGATTCCATTTGTCACTCATTTAGAGCATTGATCAGTTATAACTTTCTCATTTTTAGCAATTTTCACGATCAATCTCCACCAAATCCTGAAGAGAGAATAGACTTGTGTTTTGGGGGACGTTTCCATGAGAAATAGATCAGGATACCAGATTAGCCATGTCTTTCTCCTCTGGAGTAATTTTCACGAACTGCTCTGTACCATAGGATGAGAAGTGAATCCTCGGGTCTTTCAGGAAGATCCCTTCTCAAATTTATCTGTTGCGCACATCCAAGATGAATTTCTCATTCTGAGTCCATATCAGGAAATGATTTCTTCCAAGTCGACAGGAGCGAATCGGAATGTACGAAGGAGGCTCATTATTTGAGGAATGAATGACTACCACGAAGCCGTTCAGAATTGCTTCTTTTTCGGAATTTTCGAGACTCGACCTATAACAAATCACCAGAAGCAAATCTGAAAGGATTTTGGAGGATCATGCCAGATGGAGTTCATGACTAGCAGTGATCAGTAATTACTGTTGAATTTTTGTCATTTTCATGAACCGATCTCTACTAAAGGATCAGGAGAGAATCCGAATGGCTTTTCGAGGAAGCGTGCATGAGACAATCAATCTGATTAGTATTGAAGGTCTCATTTTTAGCAATTTACACTACCCATCTCTACCAAGTGACCAGCAGAGTATCTAAAAGGTCTTTGGAGGATGATTCTATGAGGTACTAATTCTATGCAGTGATCAGTAATAAATGGTTGATTTGTTAGTAATTTTCATGAACCAATCCCTACAAACTCAGGAGGAGAGAATCTGGATTGCTGGAGTCTTTACCACTAGGTGCTCGGAAAGAACGATTTTCGTACTTTGAGTAATTTGCACAAACCGATCTGTTCCAAGGCACCAAGAGAGAATGCAATTGTTTTTCCGGTGGATGATTCCATGGGAAATTCATCAGAAGACGGGTGAGGAAGGAATTTTCTCTTTCCTACTAATTTTCACGAACCGATTTTATTCACAATCACCAGGAGTTAATTATCAAAGGATTTGGGAGGATGATTCCAAGGGTCATTAATTACTAACATTGATCAGGAAGAACTGTCTCCTTTTGAGTAATTTTCATCAAATCATGAACTGATATCTACCAAATCCCAAGAAGCGAATCTGAAAGGCTTTTGGGGGATGATTCCATTTGTCACTGATTTAGAGCATTGATCAGTTATAACTTTCTCATTTTTAGCAATTTTCACGATCAATCTCCACCAAATCCTGAAGAGAGAATAGACTTGTGTTTTGGGGGACGTTTCCATGAGAAATAGATCAGGATACCAGATTAGCCATGTCTTTCTCCTCTGGAGTAATTTTCACGAACTGCTCTGTACCATAGGATGAGAAGTGAATCCTCGGGTCTTTCAGGAAGATTCCTTCTCAAATTTATCTGTTGCGCACATCCAAGATGAATTTCTCATTCTGAGTCTATTTCAGGAACTGATTTCTTCCAAGTCGACAGGAGCGAATCGGAATGTACGAAGGAGGCTCATTATGTGGGGAATGAATGACTACCACGAAGCCGTTCAGAATTGCTTATTTTTCGGAATTTTCGAGACTCGACCTATAACAAATCACCAGAAGCAAATCTGAAAGGATTTTGGAGGATCATGCCAGATGGAGTTCATGACTAGCAGTGATCAGTAATTACTGTTGAATTTTTGTCATTTTCATGAACCGATCTCTACTAAAGGATCAGGAGAGAATCCGAATGGCTTTTCGAGGAAGCGTGCATGAGACAATCAATCTGATTAGTATTGAAGGTCTCATTTTTAGCAATTTACACTACCCATCTCTACCAAGTGACCAGCAGAGTATCTAAAAGGTCTTTGGAGGATGATTCTATGAGGTACTAATTCTATGCAGTGATCAGTAATAAATGGTTGATTTGTTAGTAATTTTCATGAACCAATCCCTACAAACTCAGGAGGAGAGAATCTGGATTGCTGGAGTCTTTACCACTAGGTGCTTGGAAAGAACGATTTTCGTACTTTGAGTAATTTGCACAAACCGATCTGTTCCAAGGCACCAAGAGAGAATGCAATTGTTTTTCCGGTGGATGATTCCATGGGAAATTCATCAGAAGACGGGTGAGGAAGGAATTTTCTCTTTCCTACTAATTTTCACGAACCGATTTTATTCACAATCACCAGGAGTTAATTATCAAAGGATTTGGGAGGATGATTCCAAGTGTCATTAATTATTAACATTGATCAGGAAGAACTGTCTCCTTTTGAGTAATTTTCATCAAATCATGAACTGATATCTACCAAATCCCAAGAAGCGAATCTGAAAGGCTTTTGGGGGATGATTCCATTTGTCACTCATTTAGAGCATTGATCAGTTATAACTTTCTCATTTTTAGCAATTTTCACGATCAATCTCCACCAAATCCTGAAGAGAGAATAGACTTGTGTTTTGGGGGACGTTTCCATGAGAAATAGATCAGGATACCAGATTAGCCATGTCTTTCTCCTCTGGAGTAATTTTCACGAACTGCTCTGTACCATAGGATGAGAAGTGAATCCTCGGGTCTTTCAGGAAGATCCCTTCTCAAATTTATCTGTTGCGCACATCCAAGATGAATTTCTCATTCTGAGTCCATATCAGGAAATGATTTCTTCCAAGTCGACAGGAGCGAATCGGAATGTACGAAGGAGGCTCATTATTTGAGGAATGAATGACTACCACGAAGCCGTTCAGAATTGCTTCTTTTTCGGAATTTTCGAGACTCGACCTATAACAAATCACCAGAAGCAAATCTGAAAGGATTTTGGAGGATCATGCCAGATGGAGTTCATGACTAGCAGTGATCAGTAATTACTGTTGAATTTTTGTCATTTTCATGAACCGATCTCTACTAAAGGATCAGGAGAGAATCCGAATGGCTTTTCGAGGAAGCGTGCATGAGACAATCAATCTGATTAGTATTGAAGGTCTCATTTTTAGCAATTTACACTACCCATCTCTACCAAGTGACCAGCAGAGTATCTAAAAGGTCTTTGGAGGATGATTCTATGAGGTACTAATTCTATGCAGTGATCAGTAATAAATGGTTGATTTGTTAGTAATTTTCATGAACCAATCCCTACAAACTCAGGAGGAGAGAATCTGGATTGCTGGAGTCTTTACCACTAGGTGCTCGGAAAGAACGATTTTCGTACTTTGAGTAATTTGCACAAACCGATCTGTTCCAAGGCACCAAGAGAGAATGCAATTGTTTTTCCGGTGGATGATTCCATGGGAAATTCATCAGAAGACGGGTGAGGAAGGAATTTTCTCTTTCCTACTAATTTTCACGAACCGATTTTATTCACAATCACCAGGAGTTAATTATCAAAGGATTTGGGAGGATGATTCCAAGGGTCATTAATTACTAACATTGATCAGGAAGAACTGTCTCCTTTTGAGTAATTTTCATCAAATCATGAACTGATATCTACCAAATCCCAAGAAGCGAATCTGAAAGGCTTTTGGGGGATGATTCCATTTGTCACTGATTTAGAGCATTGATCAGTTATAACTTTCTCATTTTTAGCAATTTTCACGATCAATCTCCACCAAATCCTGAAGAGAGAATAGACTTGTGTTTTGGGGGACGTTTCCATGAGAAATAGATCAGGATACCAGATTAGCCATGTCTTTCTCCTCTGGAGTAATTTTCACGAACTGCTCTGTACCATAGGATGAGAAGTGAATCCTCGGGTCTTTCAGGAAGATTCCTTCTCAAATTTATCTGTTGCGCACATCCAAGATGAATTTCTCATTCTGAGTCTATTTCAGGAACTGATTTCTTCCAAGTCGACAGGAGCGAATCGGAATGTACGAAGGAGGCTCATTATGTGGGGAATGAATGACTACCACGAAGCCGTTCAGAATTGCTTCTTTTTCGGAATTTTCGAGACTCGACCTATAACAAATCACCAGAAGCAAATCTGAAAGGATTTTGGAGGATCATGCCAGATGGAGTTCATGACTAGCAGTGATCAGTAATTACTGTTGAATTTTTGTCATTTTCATGAACCGATCTCTACTAAAGGATCAGGAGAGAATCCGAATGGCTTTTCGAGGAAGCGTGCATGAGACAATCAATCTGATTAGTATTGAAGGTCTCATTTTTAGCAATTTACACTACCCATCTCTCCCAAGTGACCAGCAGAGTATCTAAAAGGTCTTTGGAGGATGATTCTATGAGGTACTAATTCTATGCAGTGATCAGTAATAAATGGTTGATTTGTTAGTAATTTTCATGAACCAATCCCTACAAACTCAGGAGGAGAGAATCTGGATTGCTGGAGTCTTTACCACTAGGTGCTTGGAAAGAACGATTTTCGTACTTTGAGTAATTTGCACAAACCGATCTGTTCCAAGGCACCAAGAGAGAATGCAATTGTTTTTCCGGTGGATGATTCCATGGGAAATTCATCAGAAGACGGGTGAGGAAGGAATTTTCTCTTTCCTACTAATTTTCACGAACCGATTTTATTCACAATCACCAGGAGTTAATTATCAAAGGATTTGGGAGGATGATTCCAAGTGTCATTAATTACTAACATTGATCAGGAAGAACTGTCTCCTTTTGAGTAATTTTCATCAAATCATGAACTGATATCTACCAAATCCCAAGAAGCGAATCTGAAAGGCTTTTGGGGGATGATTCCATTTGTCACTGATTTAGAGCATTGATCAGTTATAACTTTCTCATTTTTAGCAATTTTCACGATCAATCTCCACCAAATCCTGAAGAGAGAATAGACTTGTGTTTTGGGGGACGTTTCCATGAGAAATAGATCAGGATACCAGATTAGCCATGTCTTTCTCCTCTGGAGTAATTTTCACGAACTGCTCTGTACCATAGGATGAGAAGTGAATCCTCGGGTCTTTCAGGAAGATTCCTTCTCAAATTTATCTCTTGCGCACATCCAAGATGAATTTCTCATTCTGAGTCTATTTCAGGAACTGATTTCTTCCAAGTCGACAGGAGCGAATCGGAATGTACGAAGGAGGCTCATTATTTGAGGAATGAATGACGACCACGAAGCCGTTCAGAATTCATTATTTTTCGGAATTTTCGAGACTCGACCTATAACAAATCACCAGAAGCAAATCTGAAAGGATTTTGGAGGATCATGCCAGATGGAGTTCATGACTAGCAGTGATCAGTAATTACTGTTGAATTTTTGTCATTTTCATGAACCGATCTCTACTAAAGGATCAGGAGAGAATCCGAATGGCTTTTCGAGGAAGCGTGCATGAGACAATCAATCTGATTAGTATTGAAGGTCTCATTTTTAGCAATTTACACTACCCATCTCTACCAAGTGACCAGCAGAGTATCTAAAAGGTCTTTGGAGGATGATTCTATGAGGTACTAATTCTATGCAGTGATCAGTAATAAATGGTTGATTTGTTAGTAATTTTCATGAACCAATCCCTACAAACTCAGGAGGAGAGAATCTGGATTGCTGGAGTCTTTACCACTAGGTGCTTGGAAAGAACGATTTTCGTACTTTGAGTAATTTGCACAAACCGATCTGTTCCAAGGCACCAAGAGAGAATGCAATTGTTTTTCCGGTGGATGATTCCATGGGAAATTCATCAGAAGACGGGTGAGGAAGGAATTTTCTCTTTCCTACTAATTTTCACGAACCGATTTTATTCACAATCACCAGGAGTTAATTATCAAAGGATTTGGGAGGATGATTCCAAGTGTCATTAATTACTAACATTGATCAGGAAGAACTGTCTCCTTTTGAGTAATTTTCATCAAATCATGAACTGATATCTACCAAATCCCAAGAAGCGAATCTGAAAGGCTTTTGGGGGATGATTCCATTTGTCACTGATTTAGAGCATTGATCAGTTATAACTTTCTCATTTTTAGCAATTTTCACGATCAATCTCCACCAAATCCTGAAGAGAGAATAGACTTGTGTTTTGGGGGACGTTTCCATGAGAAATAGATCAGGATACCAGATTAGCCATGTCTTTCTCCTCTGGAGTAATTTTCACGAAGTGCTCTGTACCATAGGATGAGAAGTGAATCCTCGGGTCTTTCAGGAAGATTCCTTCTCAAATTTATCTGTTGCGCACATCCAAGATGAATTTCTCATTCTGAGTCTATTTCAGGAACTGATTTCTTCCAAGTCGACAGGAGCGAATCGGAATGTACGAAGGAGGCTCATTATTTGAGGAATGAATGACTACCACGAAGCCGTTCAGAATTGCTTCTTTTTCGGAATTTTCGAGACTCGACCTATAACAAATCACCAGAAGCAAATCTGAAAGGATTTTGGAGGATCATGCCAGATGGAGTTCATGACTAGCAGTGATCAGTAATTACTGTTGAATTTTTGTCATTTTCATGAACCGATCTCTACTAAAGGATCAGGAGAGAATCCGAATGGCTTTTCGAGGAAGCGTGCATGAGACAATCAATCTGATTAGTATTGAAGGTCTCATTTTTAGCAATTTACACTACCCATCTCTACCAAGTGACCAGCAGAGTATCTAAAAGGTCTTTGGAGGATGATTCTATGAGGTACTAATTCTATGCAGTGATCAGTAATAAATGGTTGATTTGTTAGTAATTTTCATGAACCAATCCCTACAAACTCAGGAGGAGAGAATCTGGATTGCTGGAGTCTTTACCACTAGGTGCTTGGAAAGAACGATTTTCGTACTTTGAGTAATTTGCACAAACCGATCTGTTCCAAGGCACCAAGAGAGAATGCAATTGTTTTTCCGGTGGATGATTCCATGGGAAATTCATCAGAAGACGGGTGAGGAAGGAATTTTCTCTTTCCTACTAATTTTCACGAACCGATTTTATTCACAATCACCAGGAGTTAATTATCAAAGGATTTGGGAGGATGATTCCAAGTGTCATTAATTACTAACATTGATCAGGAAGAACTGTCTCCTTTTGAGTAATTTTCATCAAATCATGAACTGATATCTACCAAATCCCAAGAAGCGAATCTGAAAGGCTTTTGGGGGATGATTCCATTTGTCACTGATTTAGAGCATTGATCAGTTATAACTTTCTCATTTTTAGCAATTTTCACGATCAATCTCCACCAAATCCTGAAGAGAGAATAGACTTGTGTTTTGGGGGACGTTTCCATGAGAAATAGATCAGGATACCAGATTAGCCATGTCTTTCTCCTCTGGAGTAATTTTCACGAAGTGCTCTGTACCATAGGATGAGAAGTGAATCCTCGGGTCTTTCAGGAAGATTCCTTCTCAAATTTATCTGTTGCGCACATCCAAGATGAATTTCTCATTCTGAGTCTATTTCAGGAACTGATTTCTTCCAAGTCGACAGGAGCGAATCGGAATGTACGAAGGAGGCTCATTATTTGAGGAATGAATGACTACCACGAAGCCGTTCAGAATTGCTTCTTTTTCGGAATTTTCGAGACTCGACCTATAACAAATCACCAGAAGCAAATCTGAAAGGATTTTGGAGGATCATGCCAGATGGAGTTCATGACTAGCAGTGATCAGTAATTACTGTTGAATTTTTGTCATTTTCATGAACCGATCTCTACTAAAGGATCAGGAGAGAATCCGAATGGCTTTTCGAGGAAGCGTGCATGAGACAATCAATCTGATTAGTATTGAAGGTCTCATTTTTAGCAATTTACACTACCCATCTCTACCAAGTGACCAGCAGAGTATCTAAAAGGTCTTTGGAGGATGATTCTATGAGGTACTAATTCTATGCAGTGATCAGTAATAAATGGTTGATTTGTTAGTAATTTTCATGAACCAATCCCTACAAACTCAGGAGGAGAGAATCTGGATTGCTGGAGTCTTTACCACTAGGTGCTTGGAAAGAACGATTTTCGTACTTTGAGTAATTTGCACAAACCGATCTGTTCCAAGGCACCAAGAGAGAATGCAATTGTTTTTCCGGTGGATGATTCCATGGGAAATTCATCAGAAGACGGGTGAGGAAGGAATTTTCTCTTTCCTACTAATTTTCACGAACCGATTTTATTCACAATCACCAGGAGTTAATTATCAAAGGATTTGGGAGGATGATTCCAAGTGTCATTAATTACTAACATTGATCAGGAAGAACTGTCTCCTTTTGAGTAATTTTCATCAAATCATGAACTGATATCTACCAAATCCCAAGAAGCGAATCTGAAAGACTTTTGGGGGATGATTCCATTTGTCACTCATTTAGAGCATTGATCAGTTATAACTTTCTCATTTTTAGCAATTTTCACGATCAATCTCCACCAAATCCTGAAGAGAGAATAGACTTGTGTTTTGGGGGACGTTTCCATGAGAAATAGATCAGGATACCAGATTAGGCATGTCTTTCTCCTCTGGAGTAATTTTCACGAAGTGCTCTGTACCATAGGATGAGAAGTGAATCCTAGGGTCTTTCAGGAAGATTCCTTCTCAAATTTATCTGTTGCGCACATCCAAGATGAATTTCTCATTCTGAGTCTATTTCAGGAACTGATTTCTTCCAAGTCGACAGGAGCGAATCGGAATGTACGAAGGAGGCTCATTATTTGAGGAATGAATGACTACCACGAAGCCGTTCAGAATTGCTTCTTTTTCGGAATTTTCGAGACTCGACCTATAACAAATCACCAGAAGCAAATCTGAAAGGATTTTGGAGGATCATGCCAGATGGAGTTCATGACTAGCAGTGATCAGTAATTACTGTTGAATTTTTGTCATTTTCATGAACCGATCTCTACTAAAGGATCAGGAGAGAATCCGAATGGCTTTTCGAGGAAGCGTGCATGAGACAATCAATCTGATTAGTATTGAAGGTCTCATTTTTAGCAATTTACACTACCCATCTCTACCAAGTGACCAGCAGAGTATCTAAAAGGTCTTTGGAGGATGATTCTATGAGGTACTAATTCTATGCAGTGATCAGTAATAAATGGTTGATTTGTTAGTAATTTTCATGAACCAATCCCTACAAACTCAGGAGGAGAGAATCTGGATTGCTGGAGTCTTTACCACTAGGTGCTTGGAAAGAACGATTTTCGTACTTTGAGTAATTTGCACAAACCGATCTGTTCCAAGGCACCAAGAGAGAATGCAATTGTTTTTCCGGTGGATGATTCCATGGGAAATTCATCAGAAGACGGGTGAGGAAGGAATTTTCTCTTTCCTACTAATTTTCACGAACCGATTTTATTCACAATCACCAGGAGTTAATTATCAAAGGATTTGGGAGGATGATTCCAAGGGTCATTAATTACTAACATTGATCAGGAAGAACTGTCTCCTTTTGAGTAATTTTCATCAAATCATGAACTGATATCTACCAAATCCCAAGAAGCGAATCTGAAAGGCTTTTGGGGGATGATTCCATTTGTCACTCATTTAGAGCATTGATCAGTTATAACTTTCTCATTTTTAGCAATTTTCACGATCAATCTCCACCAAATCCTGAAGAGAGAATAGACTTGTGTTTTGGGGGACGTTTCCATGAGAAATAGATCAGGATACCAGATTAGCCATGTCTTTCTCCTCTGGAGTAATTTTCACGAACTGCTCTGTACCATAGGATGAGAAGTGAATCCTCGGGTCTTACAGGAAGATTCCTTCTCAAATTTATCTGTTGCGCACATCCAAGATGAATTTCTCATTCTGAGTCTATTTCAGGAACTGATTTCTTCCAAGTCGACAGGAGCGAATCGGAATGTACGAAGGAGGCTCATTATTTGAGGAATGAATGACTACCACGAAGCCGTTCAGAATTGCTTCTTTTTCGGAATTTTCGAGACTCGACCTATAACAAATCACCAGAAGCAAATCTGAAAGGATTTTGGAGGATCATGCCAGATGGAGTTCATGACTAGCAGTGATCAGTAATTACTGTTGAATTTTTGTCATTTTCATGAACCGATCTCTACTAAAGGATCAGGAGAGAATCCGAATGGCTTTTCGAGGAAGCGTGCATGAGACAATCAATCTGATTAGTATTGAAGGTCTCATTTTTAGCAATTTACACTACCCATCTCTACCAAGTGACCAGCAGAGTATCTAAAAGGTCTTTGGAGGATGATTCTATGAGGTACTAATTCTATGCAGTGATCAGTAATAAATGGTTGATTTGTTAGTAATTTTCATGAACCAATCCCTACAAACTCAGGAGGAGAGAATCTGGATTGCTGGAGTCTTTACCACTAGGTGCTTGGAAAGAACGATTTTCGTACTTTGAGTAATTTGCACAAACCGATCTGTTCCAAGGCACCAAGAGAGAATGCAATTGTTTTTCCGGTGGATGATTCCATGGGAAATTCATCAGAAGACGGGTGAGGAAGGAATTTTCTCTTTCCTACTAATTTTCACGAACCGATTTTATTCACAATCACCAGGAGTTAATTATCAAAGGATTTGGGAGGATGATTCCAAGGGTCATTAATTACTAACATTGATCAGGAAGAACTGTCTCCTTTTGAGTAATTTTCATCAAATCATGAACTGATATCTACCAAATCCCAAGAAGCGAATCTGAAAGGCTTTTGGGGGATGATTCCATTTGTCACTCATTTAGAGCATTGATCAGTTATAACTTTCTCATTTTTAGCAATTTTCACGATCAATCTCCACCAAATCCTGAAGAGAGAATAGCTTGTGTTTTGGGGGACGTTTCCATGAGAAATAGATCAGGATACCAGATTAGCCATGTCTTTCTCCTCTGGAGTAATTTTCACGAACTGCTCTGTACCATAGGATGAGAAGTGAATCCTCGGGTCTTACAGGAAGATTCCTTCTCAAATTTATCTCTTGCGCACATCCAAGATGAATTTCTCATTCTGAGTCTATTTCAGGAACTGATTTCTTCCAAGTCGACAGGAGCGAATCGGAATGTACGAAGGAGGCTCATTATTTGAGGAATGAATGACTACCACGAAGCCGTTCAGAACTGCTTATTTTTCGGAATTTTCGAGACTCGACCTATAACAAATCACCAGAAGCAAATCTGAAAGGATTTTGGAGGATCATGCCAGATGGAGTTCATGACTAGCAGTGATCAGTAATTACTGTTGAATTTTTGTCATTTTCATGAACCGATCTCTACTAAAGGATCAGGAGAGAATCCGAATGGCTTTTCGAGGAAGCGTGCATGAGACAATCAATCTGATTAGTATTGAAGGTCTCATTTTTAGCAATTTACACTACCCATCTCTACCAAGTGACCAGCAGAGTATCTAAAAGGTCTTTGGAGGATGATTCTATGAGGTACTAATTCTATGCAGTGATCAGTAATAAATGGTTGATTTGTTAGTAATTTTCATGAACCAATCCCTACAAACTCAGGAGGAGAGAATCTCGATTGCTGGAGTCTTTACCACTAGGTGCTTGGAAAGAACGATTTTCGTACTTTGAGTAATTTGCACAAACCGATCTGTTCCAAGGCACCAAGAGAGAATGCAATTGTTTTTCCGGTGGATGATTCCATGGGAAATTCATCAGAAGACGGGTGAGGAAGGAATTTTCTCTTTCCTACTAATTTTCACGAACCGATTTTATTCACAATCACCAGGAGTTAATTATCAAAGGATTTGGGAGGATGATTCCAAGTGTCATTAATTACTAACATTGATCAGGAAGAACTGTCTCCTTTTGAGTAATTTTCATCAAATCATGAACTGATATCTACCAAATCCCAAGAAGCGAATCTGAAAGGCTTTTGGGGGATGATTCCATTTGTCACTGATTTAGAGCATTGATCAGTTATAACTTTCTCATTTTTAGCAATTTTCACGATCAATCTCCACCAAATCCTGAAGAGAGAATAGACTTGTGTTTTGGGGGACGTTTCCATGAGAAATAGATCAGGATACCAGATTAGGCATGTCTTTCTCCTCTGGAGTAATTTTCACGAACTGCTCTGTACCATAGGATGAGAAGTGAATCCTCGGGTCTTTCAGGAAGATTCCTTCTCAAATTATCTCTTGCGCACATCCAAGATGAATTTCTCATTCTGAGTCTATTTCAGGAACTGATTTCTTCCAAGTCGACAGGAGCGAATCGGAATGTACGAAGGAGGCTCATTATGTGGGGAATGAATGACTACCACGAAGCCGTTCAGAACTGCTTATTTTTCAGAATTTTCGAGACTCGACCTATAACAAATCACCAGAAGCAAATCTGAAAGGATTTTGGAGGATCATGCCAGATGGAGTTCATGACTAGCAGTGATCAGTAATTACTGTTGAATTTTTGTCATTTTCATGAACCGATCTCTACTAAAGGATCAGGAGAGAATCCGAATGGCTTTTCGAGGAAGCGTGCATGAGACAATCAATCTGATTAGTATTGAAGGTCTCATTTTTAGCAATTTACACTACCCATCTCTCCCAAGTGACCAGCAGAGTATCTAAAAGGTCTTTGGAGGATGATTCTATGAGGTACTAATTCTATGCAGTGATCAGTAATAAATGGTTGATTTGTTAGTAATTTTCATGAACCAATCCCTACAAACTCAGGAGGAGAGAATCTGGATTGCTGGAGTCTTTACCACTAGGTGCTTGGAAAGAACGATTTTCGTACTTTGAGTAATTTGCACAAACCGATCTGTTCCAAGGCACCAAGAGAGAATGCAATTGTTTTTCCGGTGGATGATTCCATGGGAAATTCATCAGAAGACGGGTGAGGAAGGAATTTTCTCTTTCCTACTAATTTTCACGAACCGATTTTATTCACAATCACCAGGAGTTAATTATCAAAGGATTTGGGAGGATGATTCCAAGTGTCATTAATTACTAACATTGATCAGGAAGAACTGTCTCCTTTTGAGTAATTTTCATCAAATCATGAACTGATATCTACCAAATCCCAAGAAGCGAATCTGAAAGGCTTTTGGGGGATGATTCCATTTGTCACTGATTTAGAGCATTGATCAGTTATAACTTTCTCATTTTTAGCAATTTTCACGATCAATCTCCACCAAATCCTGAAGAGAGAATAGACTTGTGTTTTGGGGGACGTTTCCATGAGAAATAGATCAGGATACCAGATTAGGCATGTCTTTCTCCTCTGGAGTAATTTTCACGAACTGCTCTGTACCATAGGATGAGAAGTGAATCCTCGGGTCTTTCAGGAAGATTCCTTCTCAAATTTATCTGTTGCGCACATCCAAGATGAATTTCTCATTCTGAGTCTATTTCAGGAACTGATTTCTTCCAAGTCGACAGGAGCGAATCGGAATGTACGAAGGAGGCTCATTATGTGGGGAATGAATGACTACCACGAAGCCGTTCAGAACTGCTTATTTTTCGGAATTTTCGAGACTCGACCTATAACAAATCACCAGAAGCAAATCTGAAAGGATTTTGGAGGATCATGCCAGATGGAGTTCATGACTAGCAGTGATCAGTAATTACTGTTGAATTTTTGTCATTTTCATGAACCGATCTCTACTAAAGGATCAGGAGAGAATCCGAATGGCTTTTCGAGGAAGCGTGCATGAGACAATCAATCTGATTAGTATTGAAGGTCTCATTTTTAGCAATTTACACTACCCATCTCTACCAAGTGACCAGCAGAGTATCTAAAAGGTCTTTGGAGGATGATTCTATGAGGTACTAATTCTATGCAGTGATCAGTAATAAATGGTTGATTTGTTAGTAATTTTCATGAACCAATCCCTACAAACTCAGGAGGAGAGAATCTGGATTGCTGGAGTCTTTACCACTAGGTGCTTGGAAAGAACGATTTTCGTACTTTGAGTAATTTGCACAAACCGATCTGTTCCAAGGCACCAAGAGAGAATGCAATTGTTTTTCCGGTGGATGATTCCATGGGAAATTCATCAGAAGACGGGTGAGGAAGGAATTTTCTCTTGCCTACTAATTTTCACGAACCGATTTTATTCACAATCACCAGGAGTTAATTATCAAAGGATTTGGGAGGATGATTCCAAGTGTCATTAATTACTAACATTGATCAGGAAGAACTGTCTCCTTTTGAGTAATTTTCATCAAATCATGAACTGATATCTACCAAATCCCAAGAAGCGAATCTGAAAGGCTTTTGGGGGATGATTCCACTTGTCACTGATTTAGAGCATTGATCAGTTATAACTTTCTCATTTTTAGCAATTTTCACGATCAATCTCCACCAAATCCTGAAGAGAGAATAGACTTGTGTTTTGGGGGACGTTTCCATGAGAAATAGATCAGGATACCAGATTAGGCATGTCTTTCTCCTCTGGAGTAATTTTCACGAACTGCTCTGTACCATAGGATGAGAAGTGAATCCTCGGGTCTTTCAGGAAGATTCCTTCTCAAATTTATCTCTTGCGCACATCCAAGATGAATTTCTCATTCTGAGTCTATTTCAGGAACTGATTTCTTCCAAGTCGACAGGAGCGAATCGGAATGTACGAAGGAGGCTCATTATGTGGGGAATGAATGACTACCACGAAGCCGTTCAGAACTGCTTATTTTTCAGAATTTTCGAGACTCGACCTATAACAAATCACCAGAAGCAAATCTGAAAGGATTTTGGAGGATCATGCCAGATGGAGTTCATGACTAGCAGTGATCAGTAATTACTGTTGAATTTTTGTCATTTTCATGAACCGATCTCTACTAAAGGATCAGGAGAGAATCCGAATGGCTTTTCGAGGAAGCGTGCATGAGACAATCAATCTGATTAGTATTGAAGGTCTCATTTTTAGCAATTTACACTACCCATCTCTCCCAAGTGACCAGCAGAGTATCTAAAAGGTCTTTGGAGGATGATTCTATGAGGTACTAATTCTATGCAGTGATCAGTAATAAATGGTTGATTTGTTAGTAATTTTCATGAACCAATCCCTACAAACTCAGGAGGAGAGAATCTGGATTGCTGGAGTCTTTACCACTAGGTGCTTGGAAAGAACGATTTTCGTACTTTGAGTAATTTGCACAAACCGATCTGTTCCAAGGCACCAAGAGAGAATGCAATTGTTTTTCCGGTGGATGATTCCATGGGAAATTCATCAGAAGACGGGTGAGGAAGGAATTTTCTCTTTCCTACTAATTTTCACGAACCGATTTTATTCACAATCACCAGGAGTTAATTATCAAAGGATTTGGGAGGATGATTCCAAGTGTCATTAATTACTAACATTGATCAGGAAGAACTGTCTCCTTTTGAGTAATTTTCATCAAATCATGAACTGATATCTACCAAATCCCAAGAAGCGAATCTGAAAGGCTTTTGGGGGATGATTCCATTTGTCACTGATTTAGAGCATTGATCAGTTATAACTTTCTCATTTTTAGCAATTTTCACGATCAATCTCCACCAAATCCTGAAGAGAGAATAGACTTGTGTTTTGGGGGACGTTTCCATGAGAAATAGATCAGGATACCAGATTAGGCATGTCTTTCTCCTCTGGAGTAATTTTCACGAACTGCTCTGTACCATAGGATGAGAAGTGAATCCTCGGGTCTTTCAGGAAGATTCCTTCTCAAATTTATCTGTTGCGCACATCCAAGATGAATTTCTCATTCTGAGTCTATTTCAGGAACTGATTTCTTCCAAGTCGACAGGAGCGAATCGGAATGTACGAAGGAGGCTCATTATGTGGGGAATGAATGACTACCACGAAGCCGTTCAGAACTGCTTATTTTTCGGAATTTTCGAGACTCGACCTATAACAAATCACCAGAAGCAAATCTGAAAGGATTTTGGAGGATCATGCCAGATGGAGTTCATGACTAGCAGTGATCAGTAATTACTGTTGAATTTTTGTCATTTTCATGAACCGATCTCTACTAAAGGATCAGGAGAGAATCCGAATGGCTTTTCGAGGAAGCGTGCATGAGACAATCAATCTGATTAGTATTGAAGGTCTCATTTTTAGCAATTTACACTACCCATCTCTACCAAGTGACCAGCAGAGTATCTAAAAGGTCTTTGGAGGATGATTCTATGAGGTACTAATTCTATGCAGTGATCAGTAATAAATGGTTGATTTGTTAGTAATTTTCATGAACCAATCCCTACAAACTCAGGAGGAGAGAATCTGGATTGCTGGAGTCTTTACCACTAGGTGCTTGGAAAGAACGATTTTCGTACTTTGAGTAATTTGCACAAACCGATCTGTTCCAAGGCACCAAGAGAGAATGCAATTGTTTTTCCGGTGGATGATTCCATGGGAAATTCATCAGAAGACGGGTGAGGAAGGAATTTTCTCTTTCCTACTAATTTTCACGAACCGATTTTATTCACAATCACCAGGAGTTAATTATCAAAGGATTTGGGAGGATGATTCCAAGTGTCATTAATTACTAACATTGATCAGGAAGAACTGTCTCCTTTTGAGTAATTTTCATCAAATCATGAACTGATATCTACCAAATCCCAAGAAGCGAATCTGAAAGGCTTTTGGGGGATGATTCCACTTGTCACTGATTTAGAGCATTGATCAGTTATAACTTTCTCATTTTTAGCAATTTTCACGATCAATCTCCACCAAATCCTGAAGAGAGAATAGACTTGTGTTTTGGGGGACGTTTCCATGAGAAATAGATCAGGATACCAGATTAGGCATGTCTTTCTCCTCTGGAGTAATTTTCACGAACTGCTCTGTACCATAGGATGAGAAGTGAATCCTCGGGTCTTTCAGGAAGATTCCTTCTCAAATTTATCTCTTGCGCACATCCAAGATGAATTTCTCATTCTGAGTCTATTTCAGGAACTGATTTCTTCCAAGTCGACAGGAGCGAATCGGAATGTACGAAGGAGGCTATTTATTTGAGGAATGAATGACGACCACGAAGCCGTTCAGAATTGCTTCTTTTTCGGAATTTTCGAGACTCGACCTATAACAAATCACCAGAAGCAAATCTGAAAGGATTTTGGAGGATCATGCCAGATGGAGTTCATGACTAGCAGTGATCAGTAATTACTGTTGAATTTTTGTCATTTTCATGAACCGATCTCTACTAAAGGATCAGGAGAGAATCCGAATGGCTTTTCGAGGAAGCGTGCATGAGACAATCAATCTGATTAGTATTGAAGGTCTCATTTTTAGCAATTTACACTACCCATCTCTACCAAGTGACCAGCAGAGTATCTAAAAGGTCTTTGGAGGATGATTCTATGAGGTACTAATTCTATGCAGTGATCAGTAATAAATGGTTGATTTGTTAGTAATTTTCATGAACCAATCCCTACAAACTCAGGAGGAGAGAATCTGGATTGCTGGAGTCTTTACCACTAGGTGCTTGGAAAGAACGATTTTCGTACTTTGAGTAATTTGCACAAACCGATCTGTTCCAAGGCACCAAGAGAGAATGCAATTGTTTTTCCGGTGGATGATTCCATGGGAAATTCATCAGAAGACGGGTGAGGAAGGAATTTTCTCTTTCCTACTAATTTTCACGAACCGATTTTATTCACAATCACCAGGAGTTAATTATCAAAGGATTTGGGAGGATGATTCCAAGGGTCATTAATTACTAACATTGATCAGGAAGAACTGTCTCCTTTTGAGTAATTTTCATCAAATCATGAACTGATATCTACCAAATCCCAAGAAGCGAATCTGAAAGGCTTTTGGGGGATGATTCCACTTGTCACTGATTTAGAGCATTGATCAGTTATAACTTTCTCATTTTTAGCAATTTTCACGATCAATCTCCACCAAATCCTGAAGAGAGAATAGACTTGTGTTTTGGGGGACGTTTCCATGAGAAATAGATCAGGATACCAGATTAGGCATGTCTTTCTCCTCTGGAGTAATTTTCACGAACTGCTCTGTACCATAGGATGAGAAGTGAATCCTCGGGTCTTTCAGGAAGATTCCTTCTCAAATTTATCTCTTGCGCACATCCAAGATGAATTTCTCATTCTGAGTCTATTTCAGGAACTGATTTCTTCCAAGTCGACAGGAGCGAATCGGAATGTACGAAGGAGGCTAATTATTTGAGGAATGAATGACGACCACGAAGCCGTTCAGAATTGCTTATTTTTCGGAATTTTCGAGACTCGACCTATAACAAATCACCAGAAGCAAATCTGAAAGGATTTTGGAGGATCATGCCAGATGGAGTTCATGACTAGCAGTGATCAGTAATTACTGTTGAATTTTTGTCATTTTCATGAACCGATCTCTACTAAAGGATCAGGAGAGAATCCGAATGGCTTTTCGAGGAAGCGTGCATGAGACAATCAATCTGATTAGTATTGAAGGTCTCATTTTTAGCAATTTACACTACCCATCTCTACCAAGTGACCAGCAGAGTATCTAAAAGGTCTTTGGAGGATGATTCTATGAGGTACTAATTCTATGCAGTGATCAGTAATAAATGGTTGATTTGTTAGTAATTTTCATGAACCAATCCCTACAAACTCAGGAGGAGAGAATCTGGATTGCTGGAGTCTTTACCACTAGGTGCTTGGAAAGAACGATTTTCGTACTTTGAGTAATTTGCACAAACCGATCTGTTCCAAGGCACCAAGAGAGAATGCAATTGTTTTTCCGGTGGATGATTCCATGGGAAATTCATCAGAAGACGGGTGAGGAAGGAATTTTCTCTTTCCTACTAATTTTCACGAACCGATTTTATTCACAATCACCAGGAGTTAATTATCAAAGGATTTGGGAGGATGATTCCAAGTGTCATTAATTACTAACATTGATCAGGAAGAACTGTCTCCTTTTGAGTAATTTTCATCAAATCATGAACTGATATCTACCAAATCCCAAGAAGCGAATCTGAAAGGCTTTTGGGGGATGATTCCATTTGTCACTGATTTAGAGCATTGATCAGTTATAACTTTCTCATTTTTAGCAATTTTCACGATCAATCTCCACCAAATCCTGAAGAGAGAATAGACTTGTGTTTTGGGGGACGTTTCCATGAGAAATAGATCAGGATACCAGATTAGGCATGTCTTTCTCCTCTGGAGTAATTTTCACGAACTGCTCTGTACCATAGGATGAGAAGTGAATCCTCGGGTCTTTCAGGAAGATTCCTTCTCAAATTTATCTCTTGCGCACATCCAAGATGAATTTCTCATTCTGAGTCTATTTCAGGAACTGATTTCTTCCAAGTCGACAGGAGCGAATCGGAATGTACGAAGGAGGCTAATTATTTGAGGAATGAATGACGACCACGAAGCCGTTCAGAATTGCTTCTTTTTCGGAATTTTCGAGACTCGACCTATAACAAATCACCAGAAGCAAATCTGAAAGGATTTTGGAGGATCATGCCAGATGGAGTTCATGACTAGCAGTGATCAGTAATTACTGTTGAATTTTTGTCATTTTCATGAACCGATCTCTACTAAAGGATCAGGAGAGAATCCGAATGGCTTTTCGAGGAAGCGTGCATGAGACAATCAATCTGATTAGTATTGAAGGTCTCATTTTTAGCAATTTACACTACCCATCTCTACCAAGTGACCAGCAGAGTATCTAAAAGGTCTTTGGAGGATGATTCTATGAGGTACTAATTCTATGCAGTGATCAGTAATAAATGGTTGATTTGTTAGTAATTTTCATGAACCAATCCCTACAAACTCAGGAGGAGAGAATCTGGATTGCTGGAGTCTTTACCACTAGGTGCTTGGAAAGAACGATTTTCGTACTTTGAGTAATTTGCACAAACCGATCTGTTCCAAGGCACCAAGAGAGAATGCAATTGTTTTTCCGGTGGATGATTCCATGGGAAATTCATCAGAAGACGGGTGAGGAAGGAATTTTCTCTTTCCTACTAATTTTCACGAACCGATTTTATTCACAATCACCAGGAGTTAATTATCAAAGGATTTGGGAGGATGATTCCAAGGGTCATTAATTACTAACATTGATCAGGAAGAACTGTCTCCTTTTGAGTAATTTTCATCAAATCATGAACTGATATCTACCAAATCCCAAGAAGCGAATCTGAAAGGCTTTTGGGGGATGATTCCATTTGTCACTGATTTAGAGCATTGATCAGTTATAACTTTCTCATTTTTAGCAATTTTCACGATCAATCTCCACCAAATCCTGAAGAGAGAATAGACTTGTGTTTTGGGGGACGTTTCCATGAGAAATAGATCAGGATACCAGATTAGGCATGTCTTTCTCCTCTGGAGTAATTTTCACGAACTGCTCTGTACCATAGGATGAGAAGTGAATCCTCGGGTCTTTCAGGAAGATTCCTTCTCAAATTTATCTGTTGCGCACATCCAAGATGAATTTCTCATTCTGAGTCTATTTCAGGAACTGATTTCTTCCAAGTCGACAGGAGCGAATCGGAATGTACGAAGGAGGCTCATTATGTGGGGAATGAATGACTACCACGAAGCCGTTCAGAACTGCTTATTTTTCAGAATTTTCGAGACTCGACCTATAACAAATCACCAGAAGCAAATCTGAAAGGATTTTGGAGGATCATGCCAGATGGAGTTCATGACTAGCAGTGATCAGTAATTACTGTTGAATTTTTGTCATTTTCATGAACCGATCTCTACTAAAGGATCAGGAGAGAATCCGAATGGCTTTTCGAGGAAGCGTGCATGAGACAATCAATCTGATTAGTATTGAAGGTCTCATTTTTAGCAATTTACACTACCCATCTCTACCAAGTGACCAGCAGAGTATCTAAAAGGTCTTTGGAGGATGATTCTATGAGGTACTAATTCTATGCAGTGATCAGTAATAAATGGTTGATTTGTTAGTAATTTTCATGAACCAATCCCTACAAACTCAGGAGGAGAGAATCTGGATTGCTGGAGTCTTTACCACTAGGTGCTTGGAAAGAACGATTTTCGTACTTTGAGTAATTTGCACAAACAGATCTGTTCAAAGGCACCAAGAGAGAATGCAATTGTTTTTCCGGTGGATGATTCCATGGGAAATTCATCAGAAGACGGGTGAGGAAGGAATTTTCTCTTTCCTACTAATTTTCACGAACCGATTTTATTCACAATCACCAGGAGTTAATTATCAAAGGATTTGGGAGGATGATTCCAAGTGTCATTAATTACTAACATTGATCAGGAAGAACTGTCTCCTTTTGAGTAATTTTCATCAAATCATGAACTGATATCTACCAAATCCCAAGAAGCGAATCTGAAAGGCTTTTGGGGGATGATTCCACTTGTCACTGATTTAGAGCATTGATCAGTTATAACTTTCTCATTTTTAGCAATTTTCACGATCAATCTCCACCAAATCCTGAAGAGAGAATAGACTTGTGTTTTGGGGGACGTTTCCATGAGAAATAGATCAGGATACCAGATTAGGCATGTCTTTCTCCTCTGGAGTAATTTTCACGAACTGCTCTGTACCATAGGATGAGAAGTGAATCCTCGGGTCTTTCAGGAAGATTCCTTCTCAAATTTATCTCTTGCGCACATCCAAGATGAATTTCTCATTCTGAGTCTATTTCAGGAACTGATTTCTTCCAAGTCGACAGGAGCGAATCGGAATGTACGAAGGAGGCTAATTATTTGAGGAATGAATGACGACCACGAAGCCGTTCAGAATTGCTTATTTTTCGGAATTTTCGAGACTCGACCTATAACAAATCACCAGAAGCAAATCTGAAAGGATTTTGGAGGATCATGCCAGATGGAGTTCATGACTAGCAGTGATCAGTAATTACTGTTGAATTTTTGTCATTTTCATGAACCGATCTCTACTAAAGGATCAGGAGAGAATCCGAATGGCTTTTCGAGGAAGCGTGCATGAGACAATCAATCTGATTAGTATTGAAGGTCTCATTTTTAGCAATTTACACTACCCATCTCTACCAAGTGACCAGCAGAGTATCTAAAAGGTCTTTGGAGGATGATTCTATGAGGTACTAATTCTATGCAGTGATCAGTAATAAATGGTTGATTTGTTAGTAATTTTCATGAACCAATCCCTACAAACTCAGGAGGAGAGAATCTGGATTGCTGGAGTCTTTACCACTAGGTGCTTGGAAAGAACGATTTTCGTACTTTGAGTAATTTGCACAAACCGATCTGTTCCAAGGCACCAAGAGAGAATGCAATTGTTTTTCCGGTGGATGATTCCATGGGAAATTCATCAGAAGACGGGTGAGGAAGGAATTTTCTCTTTCCTACTAATTTTCACGAACCGATTTCATTCACAATCACCAGGAGTTAATTATCAAAGGATTTGGGAGGATGATTCCAAGTGTCATTAATTACTAACATTGATCAGGAAGAACTGTCTCCTTTTGAGTAATTTTCATCAAATCATGAACTGATATCTACCAAATCCCAAGAAGCGAATCTGAAAGGCTTTTGGGGGATGATTCCATTTGTCACTGATTTAGAGCATTGATCAGTTATAACTTTCTCATTTTTAGCAATTTTCACGATCAATCTCCACCAAATCCTGAAGAGAGAATAGACTTGTGTTTTGGGGGACGTTTCCATGAGAAATAGATCAGGATACCAGATTAGGCATGTCTTTCTCCTCTGGAGTAATTTTCACGAACTGCTCTGTACCATAGGATGAGAAGTGAATCCTCGGGTCTTTCAGGAAGATTCCTTCTCAAATTTATCTCTTGCGCACATCCAAGATGAATTTCTCATTCTGAGTCTATTTCAGGAACTGATTTCTTCCAAGTCGACAGGAGCGAATCGGAATGTACGAAGGAGGCTAATTATTTGAGGAATGAATGACGACCACGAAGCCGTTCAGAATTGCTTCTTTTTCGGAATTTTCGAGACTCGACCTATAACAAATCACCAGAAGCAAATCTGAAAGGATTTTGGAGGATCATGCCAGATGGAGTTCATGACTAGCAGTGATCAGTAATTACTGTTGAATTTTTGTCATTTTCATGAACCGATCTCTACTAAAGGATCAGGAGAGAATCCGAATGGCTTTTCGAGGAAGCGTGCATGAGACAATCAATCTGATTAGTATTGAAGGTCTCATTTTTAGCAATTTACACTACCCATCTCTACCAAGTGACCAGCAGAGTATCTAAAAGGTCTTTGGAGGATGATTCTATGAGGTACTAATTCTATGCAGTGATCAGTAATAAATGGTTGATTTGTTAGTAATTTTCATGAACCAATCCCTACAAACTCAGGAGGAGAGAATCTGGATTGCTGGAGTCTTTACCACTAGGTGCTTGGAAAGAACGATTTTCGTACTTTGAGTAATTTGCACAAACCGATCTGTTCCAAGGCACCAAGAGAGAATGCAATTGTTTTTCCGGTGGATGATTCCATGGGAAATTCATCAGAAGACGGGTGAGGAAGGAATTTTCTCTTTCCTACTAATTTTCACGAACCGATTTCATTCACAATCACCAGGAGTTAATTATCAAAGGATTTGGGAGGATGATTCCAAGGGTCATTAATTACTAACATTGATCAGGAAGAACTGTCTCCTTTTGAGTAATTTTCATCAAATCATGAACTGATATCTACCAAATCCCAAGAAGCGAATCTGAAAGGCTTTTGGGGGATGATTCCATTTGTCACTGATTTAGAGCATTGATCAGTTATAACTTTCTCATTTTTAGCAATTTTCACGATCAATCTCCACCAAATCCTGAAGAGAGAATAGACTTGTGTTTTGGGGGACGTTTCCATGAGAAATAGATCAGGATACCAGATTAGGCATGTCTTTCTCCTCTGGAGTAATTTTCACGAACTGCTCTGTACCATAGGATGAGAAGTGAATCCTCGGGTCTTTCAGGAAGATTCCTTCTCAAATTTATCTGTTGCGCACATCCAAGATGAATTTCTCATTCTGAGTCTATTTCAGGAACTGATTTCTTCCAAGTCGACAGGAGCGAATCGGAATGTACGAAGGAGGCTCATTATGTGGGGAATGAATGACTACCACGAAGCCGTTCAGAACTGCTTATTTTTCAGAATTTTCGAGACTCGACCTATAACAAATCACCAGAAGCAAATCTGAAAGGATTTTGGAGGATCATGCCAGATGGAGTTCATGACTAGCAGTGATCAGTAATTACTGTTGAATTTTTGTCATTTTCATGAACCGATCTCTACTAAAGGATCAGGAGAGAATCCGAATGGCTTTTCGAGGAAGCGTGCATGAGACAATCAATCTGATTAGTATTGAAGGTCTCATTTTTAGCAATTTACACTACCCATCTCTACCAAGTGACCAGCAGAGTATCTAAAAGGTCTTTGGAGGATGATTCTATGAGGTACTAATTCTATGCAGTGATCAGTAATAAATGGTTGATTTGTTAGTAATTTTCATGAACCAATCCCTACAAACTCAGGAGGAGAGAATCTGGATTGCTGGAGTCTTTACCACTAGGTGCTTGGAAAGAACGATTTTCGTACTTTGAGTAATTTGCACAAACCGATCTGTTCCAAGGCACCAAGAGAGAATGCAATTGTTTTTCCGGTGGATGATTCCATGGGAAATTCATCAGAAGACGGGTGAGGAAGGAATTTTCTCTTTCCTACTAATTTTCACGAACCGATTTTATTCACAATCACCAGGAGTTAATTATCAAAGGATTTGGGAGGATGATTCCAAGTGTCATTAATTACTAACATTGATCAGGAAGAACTGTCTCCTTTTGAGTAATTTTCATCAAATCATGAACTGATATCTACCAAATCCCAAGAAGCGAATCTGAAAGGCTTTTGGGGGATGATTCCACTTGTCACTGATTTAGAGCATTGATCAGTTATAACTTTCTCATTTTTAGCAATTTTCACGATCAATCTCCACCAAATCCTGAAGAGAGAATAGACTTGTGTTTTGGGGGACGTTTCCATGAGAAATAGATCAGGATACCAGATTAGGCATGTCTTTCTCCTCTGGAGTAATTTTCACGAACTGCTCTGTACCATAGGATGAGAAGTGAATCCTCGGGTCTTTCAGGAAGATTCCTTCTCAAATTTATCTCTTGCGCACATCCAAGATGAATTTCTCATTCTGAGTCTATTTCAGGAACTGATTTCTTCCAAGTCGACAGGAGCGAATCGGAATGTACGAAGGAGGCTAATTATTTGAGGAATGAATGACGACCACGAAGCCGTTCAGAATTGCTTATTTTTCGGAATTTTCGAGACTCGACCTATAACAAATCACCAGAAGCAAATCTGAAAGGATTTTGGAGGATCATGCCAGATGGAGTTCATGACTAGCAGTGATCAGTAATTACTGTTGAATTTTTGTCATTTTCATGAACCGATCTCTACTAAAGGATCAGGAGAGAATCCGAATGGCTTTTCGAGGAAGCGTGCATGAGACAATCAATCTGATTAGTATTGAAGGTCTCATTTTTAGCAATTTACACTACCCATCTCTACCAAGTGACCAGCAGAGTATCTAAAAGGTCTTTGGAGGATGATTCTATGAGGTACTAATTCTATGCAGTGATCAGTAATAAATGGTTGATTTGTTAGTAATTTTCATGAACCAATCCCTACAAACTCAGGAGGAGAGAATCTGGATTGCTGGAGTCTTTACCACTAGGTGCTTGGAAAGAACGATTTTCGTACTTTGAGTAATTTGCACAAACCGATCTGTTCCAAGGCACCAAGAGAGAATGCAATTGTTTTTCCGGTGGATGATTCCATGGGAAATTCATCAGAAGACGGGTGAGGAAGGAATTTTCTCTTTCCTACTAATTTTCACGAACCGATTTTATTCACAATCACCAGGAGTTAATTATCAAAGGATTTGGGAGGATGATTCCAAGTGTCATTAATTACTAACATTGATCAGGAAGAACTGTCTCCTTTTGAGTAATTTTCATCAAATCATGAACTGATATCTACCAAATCCCAAGAAGCGAATCTGAAAGGCTTTTGGGGGATGATTCCATTTGTCACTGATTTAGAGCATTGATCAGTTATAACTTTCTCATTTTTAGCAATTTTCACAATCAATCTCCACCAAATCCTGAAGAGAGAATAGACTTGTGTTTTGGGGGACGTTTCCATGAGAAATAGATCAGGATACCAGATTAGGCATGTCTTTCTCCTCTGGAGTAATTTTCACGAACTGCTCTGTACCATAGGATGAGAAGTGAATCCTCGGGTCTTTCAGGAAGATTCCTTCTCAAATTTATCTCTTGCGCACATCCAAGATGAATTTCTCATTCTGAGTCTATTTCAGGAACTGATTTCTTCCAAGTCGACAGGAGCGAATCGGAATGTACGAAGGAGGCTAATTATTTGAGGAATGAATGACGACCACGAAGCCGTTCAGAATTGCTTATTTTTCGGAATTTTCGAGACTCGACCTATAACAAATCACCAGAAGCAAATCTGAAAGGATTTTGGAGGATCATGCCAGATGGAGTTCATGACTAGCAGTGATCAGTAATTACTGTTGAATTTTTGTCATTTTCATGAACCGATCTCTACTAAAGGATCAGGAGAGAATCCGAATGGCTTTTCGAGGAAGCGTGCATGAGACAATCAATCTGATTAGTATTGAAGGTCTCATTTTTAGCAATTTACACTACCCATCTCTACCAAGTGACCAGCAGAGTATCTAAAAGGTCTTTGGAGGATGATTCTATGAGGTACTAATTCTATGCAGTGATCAGTAATAAATGGTTGATTTGTTAGTAATTTTCATGAACCAATCCCTACAAACTCAGGAGGAGAGAATCTGGATTGCTGGAGTCTTTACCACTAGGTGCTTGGAAAGAACGATTTTCGTACTTTGAGTAATTTGCACAAACCGATCTGTTCCAAGGCACCAAGAGAGAATGCAATTGTTTTTCCGGTGGATGATTCCATGGGAAATTCATCAGAAGACGGGTGAGGAAGGAATTTTCTCTTTCCTACTAATTTTCACGAACCGATTTTATTCACAATCACCAGGAGTTAATTATCAAAGGATTTGGGAGGATGATTCCAAGTGTCATGAATTACTAACATTGATCAGGAAGAACTGTCTCCTTTTGAGTAATTTTCATCAAATCATGAACTGATATCTACCAAATCCCAAGAAGCGAATCTGAAAGGCTTTTGGGGGATGATTCCATTTGTCACTGATTTAGAGCATTGATCAGTTATAACTTTCTCATTTTTAGCAATTTTCACGATCAATCTCCACCAAATCCTGAAGAGAGAATAGACTTGTGTTTTGGGGGACGTTTCCATGAGAAATAGATCAGGATACCAGATTAGGCATGTCTTTCTCCTCTGGAGTAATTTTCACGAACTGCTCTGTACCATAGGATGAGAAGTGAATCCTCGGGTCTTTCAGGAAGATTCCTTCTCAAATTTATCTCTTGCGCACATCCAAGATGAATTTCTCATTCTGAGTCTATTTCAGGAACTGATTTCTTCCAAGTCGACAGGAGCGAATCGGAATGTACGAAGGAGGCTCATTATTTGAGGAATGAATGACGACCACGAAGCCGTTCAGAATTGCTTCTTTTTCGGAATTTTCGAGACTCGACCTATAACAAATCACCAGAAGCAAATCTGAAAGGATTTTGGAGGATCATGCCAGATGGAGTTCATGACTAGCAGTGATCAGTAATTACTGTTGAATTTTTGTCATTTTCATGAACCGATCTCTACTAAAGGATCAGGAGAGAATCCGAATGGCTTTTCGAGGAAGCGTGCATGAGACAATCAATCTGATTAGTATTGAAGGTCTCATTTTTAGCAATTTACACTACCCATCTCTACCAAGTGACCAGCAGAGTATCTAAAAGGTCTTTGGAGGATGATTCTATGAGGTACTAATTCTATGCAGTGATCAGTAATAAATGGTTGATTTGTTAGTAATTTTCATGAACCAATCCCTACAAACTCAGGAGGAGAGAATCTGGATTGCTGGAGTCTTTACCACTAGGTGCTTGGAAAGAACGATTTTCGTACTTTGAGTAATTTGCACAAACCGATCTGTTCCAAGGCACCAAGAGAGAATGCAATTGTTTTTCCGGTGGATGATTCCATGGGAAATTCATCAGAAGACGGGTGAGGAAGGAATTTTCTCTTTCCTACTAATTTTCACGAACCGATTTTATTCACAATCACCAGGAGTTAATTATCAAAGGATTTGGGAGGATGATTCCAAGTGTCATTAATTACTAACATTGATCAGGAAGAACTGTCTCCTTTTGAGTAATTTTCATCAAATCATGAACTGATATCTACCAAATCCCAAGAAGCGAATCTGAAAGGCTTTTGGGGGATGATTCCATTTGTCACTGATTTAGAGCATTGATCAGTTATAACTTTCTCATTTTTAGCAATTTTCACGATCAATCTCCACCAAATCCTGAAGAGAGAATAGACTTGTGTTTTGGGGGACGTTTCCATGAGAAATAGATCAGGATACCAGATTAGGCATGTCTTTCTCCTCTGGAGTAATTTTCACGAACTGCTCTGTACCATAGGATGAGAAGTGAATCCTCGGGTCTTTCAGGAAGATTCCTTCTCAAATTTATCTCTTGCGCACATCCAAGATGAATTTCTCATTCTGAGTCTATTTCAGGAACTGATTTCTTCCAAGTCGACAGGAGCGAATCGGAATGTACGAAGGAGGCTAATTATTTGAGGAATGAATGACGACCACGAAGCCGTTCAGAATTGCTTCTTTTTCGGAATTTTCGAGACTCGACCTATAACAAATCACCAGAAGCAAATCTGAAAGGATTTTGGAGGATCATGCCAGATGGAGTTCATGACTAGCAGTGATCAGTAATTACTGTTGAATTTTTGTCATTTTCATGAACCGATCTCTACTAAAGGATCAGGAGAGAATCCGAATGGCTTTTCGAGGAAGCGTGCATGAGACAATCAATCTGATTAGTATTGAAGGTCTCATTTTTAGCAATTTACACTACCCATCTCTACCAAGTGACCAGCAGAGTATCTAAAAGGTCTTTGGAGGATGATTCTATGAGGTACTAATTCTATGCAGTGATCAGTAATAAATGGTTGATTTGTTAGTAATTTTCATGAACCAATCCCTACAAACTCAGGAGGAGAGAATCTGGATTGCTGGAGTCTTTACCACTAGGTGCTTGGAAAGAACGATTTTCGTACTTTGAGTAATTTGCACAAACCGATCTGTTCCAAGGCACCAAGAGAGAATGCAATTGTTTTTCCGGTGGATGATTCCATGGGAAATTCATCAGAAGACGGGTGAGGAAGGAATTTTCTCTTTCCTACTAATTTTCACGAACCGATTTTATTCACAATCACCAGGAGTTAATTATCAAAGGATTTGGGAGGATGATTCCAAGGGTCATTAATTACTAACATTGATCAGGAAGAACTGTCTCCTTTTGAGTAATTTTCATCAAATCATGAACTGATATCTACCAAATCCCAAGAAGCGAATCTGAAAGGCTTTTGGGGGATGATTCCATTTGTCACTGATTTAGAGCATTGATCAGTTATAACTTTCTCATTTTTAGCAATTTTCACGATCAATCTCCACCAAATCCTGAAGAGAGAATAGACTTGTGTTTTGGGGGACGTTTCCATGAGAAATAGATCAGGATACCAGATTAGGCATGTCTTTCTCCTCTGGAGTAATTTTCACGAACTGCTCTGTACCATAGGATGAGAAGTGAATCCTCGGGTCTTTCAGGAAGATTCCTTCTCAAATTTATCTGTTGCGCACATCCAAGATGAATTTCTCATTCTGAGTCTATTTCAGGAACTGATTTCTTCCAAGTCGACAGGAGCGAATCGGAATGTACGAAGGAGGCTCATTATGTGGGGAATGAATGACTACCACGAAGCCGTTCAGAACTGCTTATTTTTCAGAATTTTCGAGACTCGACCTATAACAAATCACCAGAAGCAAATCTGAAAGGATTTTGGAGGATCATGCCAGATGGAGTTCATGACTAGCAGTGATCAGTAATTACTGTTGAATTTTTGTCATTTTCATGAACCGATCTCTACTAAAGGATCAGGAGAGAATCCGAATGGCTTTTCGAGGAAGCGTGCATGAGACAATCAATCTGATTAGTATTGAAGGTCTCATTTTTAGCAATTTACACTACCCATCTCTACCAAGTGACCAGCAGAGTATCTAAAAGGTCTTTGGAGGATGATTCTATGAGGTACTAATTCTATGCAGTGATCAGTAATAAATGGTTGATTTGTTAGTAATTTTCATGAACCAATCCCTACAAACTCAGGAGGAGAGAATCTGGATTGCTGGAGTCTTTACCACTAGGTGCTTGGAAAGAACGATTTTCGTACTTTGAGTAATTTGCACAAACCGATCTGTTCCAAGGCACCAAGAGAGAATGCAATTGTTTTTCCGGTGGATGATTCCATGGGAAATTCATCAGAAGACGGGTGAGGAAGGAATTTTCTCTTTCCTACTAATTTTCACGAACCGATTTCATTCACAATCACCAGGAGTTAATTATCAAAGGATTTGGGAGGATGATTCCAAGGGTCATTAATTACTAACATTGATCAGGAAGAACTGTCTCCTTTTGAGTAATTTTCATCAAATCATGAACTGATATCTACCAAATCCCAAGAAGCGAATCTGAAAGGCTTTTGGGGGATGATTCCATTTGTCACTGATTTAGAGCATTGATCAGTTATAACTTTCTCATTTTTAGCAATTTTCACGATCAATCTCCACCAAATCCTGAAGAGAGAATAGACTTGTGTTTTGGGGGACGTTTCCATGAGAAATAGATCAGGATACCAGATTAGGCATGTCTTTCTCCTCTGGAGTAATTTTCACGAACTGCTCTGTACCATAGGATGAGAAGTGAATCCTCGGGTCTTTCAGGAAGATTCCTTCTCAAATTTATCTGTTGCGCACATCCAAGATGAATTTCTCATTCTGAGTCTATTTCAGGAACTGATTTCTTCCAAGTCGACAGGAGCGAATCGGAATGTACGAAGGAGGCTCATTATGTGGGGAATGAATGACTACCACGAAGCCGTTCAGAACTGCTTATTTTTCAGAATTTTCGAGACTCGACCTATAACAAATCACCAGAAGCAAATCTGAAAGGATTTTGGAGGATCATGCCAGATGGAGTTCATGACTAGCAGTGATCAGTAATTACTGTTGAATTTTTGTCATTTTCATGAACCGATCTCTACTAAAGGATCAGGAGAGAATCCGAATGGCTTTTCGAGGAAGCGTGCATGAGACAATCAATCTGATTAGTATTGAAGGTCTCATTTTTAGCAATTTACACTACCCATCTCTACCAAGTGACCAGCAGAGTATCTAAAAGGTCTTTGGAGGATGATTCTATGAGGTACTAATTCTATGCAGTGATCAGTAATAAATGGTTGATTTGTTAGTAATTTTCATGAACCAATCCCTACAAACTCAGGAGGAGAGAATCTGGATTGCTGGAGTCTTTACCACTAGGTGCTTGGAAAGAACGATTTTCGTACTTTGAGTAATTTGCACAAACCGATCTGTTCCAAGGCACCAAGAGAGAATGCAATTGTTTTTCCGGTGGATGATTCCATGGGAAATTCATCAGAAGACGGGTGAGGAAGGAATTTTCTCTTTCCTACTAATTTTCACGAACCGATTTTATTCACAATCACCAGGAGTTAATTATCAAAGGATTTGGGAGGATGATTCCAAGTGTCATTAATTACTAACATTGATCAGGAAGAACTGTCTCCTTTTGAGTAATTTTCATCAAATCATGAACTGATATCTACCAAATCCCAAGAAGCGAATCTGAAAGGCTTTTGGGGGATGATTCCACTTGTCACTGATTTAGAGCATTGATCAGTTATAACTTTCTCATTTTTAGCAATTTTCACGATCAATCTCCACCAAATCCTGAAGAGAGAATAGACTTGTGTTTTGGGGGACGTTTCCATGAGAAATAGATCAGGATACCAGATTAGGCATGTCTTTCTCCTCTGGAGTAATTTTCACGAACTGCTCTGTACCATAGGATGAGAAGTGAATCCTCGGGTCTTTCAGGAAGATTCCTTCTCAAATTTATCTCTTGCGCACATCCAAGATGAATTTCTCATTCTGAGTCTATTTCAGGAACTGATTTCTTCCAAGTCGACAGGAGCGAATCGGAATGTACGAAGGAGGCTAATTATTTGAGGAATGAATGACGACCACGAAGCCGTTCAGAATTCATTATTTTTCGGAATTTTCGAGACTCGACCTATAACAAATCACCAGAAGCAAATCTGAAAGGATTTTGGAGGATCATGCCAGATGGAGTTCATGACTAGCAGTGATCAGTAATTACTGTTGAATTTTTGTCATTTTCATGAACCGATCTCTACTAAAGGATCAGGAGAGAATCCGAATGGCTTTTCGAGGAAGCGTGCATGAGACAATCAATCTGATTAGTATTGAAGGTCTCATTTTTAGCAATTTACACTACCCATCTCTACCAAGTGACCAGCAGAGTATCTAAAAGGTCTTTGGAGGATGATTCTATGAGGTACTAATTCTATGCAGTGATCAGTAATAAATGGTTGATTTGTTAGTAATTTTCATGAACCAATCCCTACAAACTCAGGAGGAGAGAATCTGGATTGCTGGAGTCTTTACCACTAGGTGCTTGGAAAGAACGATTTTCGTACTTTGAGTAATTTGCACAAACCGATCTGTTCCAAGGCACCAAGAGAGAATGCAATTGTTTTTCCGGTGGATGATTCCATGGGAAATTCATCAGAAGACGGGTGAGGAAGGAATTTTCTCTTTCCTACTAATTTTCACGAACCGATTTTATTCACAATCACCAGGAGTTAATTATCAAAGGATTTGGGAGGATGATTCCAAGTGTCATTAATTACTAACATTGATCAGGAAGAACTGTCTCCTTTTGAGTAATTTTCATCAAATCATGAACTGATATCTACCAAATCCCAAGAAGCGAATCTGAAAGGCTTTTGGGGGATGATTCCATTTGTCACTGATTTAGAGCATTGATCAGTTATAACTTTCTCATTTTTAGCAATTTTCACGATCAATCTCCACCAAATCCTGAAGAGAGAATAGACTTGTGTTTTGGGGGACGTTTCCATGAGAAATAGATCAGGATACCAGATTAGGCATGTCTTTCTCCTCTGGAGTAATTTTCACGAACTGCTCTGTACCATAGGATGAGAAGTGAATCCTCGGGTCTTTCAGGAAGATTCCTTCTCAAATTTATCTCTTGCGCACATCCAAGATGAATTTCTCATTCTGAGTCTATTTCAGGAACTGATTTCTTCCAAGTCGACAGGAGCGAATCGGAATGTACGAAGGAGGCTAATTATTTGAGGAATGAATGACGACCACGAAGCCGTTCAGAATTGCTTCTTTTTCGGAATTTTCGAGACTCGACCTATAACAAATCACCAGAAGCAAATCTGAAAGGATTTTGGAGGATCATGCCAGATGGAGTTCATGACTAGCAGTGATCAGTAATTACTGTTGAATTTTTGTCATTTTCATGAACCGATCTCTACTAAAGGATCAGGAGAGAATCCGAATGGCTTTTCGAGGAAGCGTGCATGAGACAATCAATCTGATTAGTATTGAAGGTCTCATTTTTAGCAATTTACACTACCCATCTCTACCAAGTGACCAGCAGAGTATCTAAAAGGTCTTTGGAGGATGATTCTATGAGGTACTAATTCTATGCAGTGATCAGTAATAAATGGTTGATTTGTTAGTAATTTTCATGAACCAATCCCTACAAACTCAGGAGGAGAGAATCTGGATTGCTGGAGTCTTTACCACTAGGTGCTTGGAAAGAACGATTTTCGTACTTTGAGTAATTTGCACAAACCGATCTGTTCCAAGGCACCAAGAGAGAATGCAATTGTTTTTCCGGTGGATGATTCCATGGGAAATTCATCAGAAGACGGGTGAGGAAGGAATTTTCTCTTTCCTACTAATTTTCACGAACCGATTTTATTCACAATCACCAGGAGTTAATTATCAAAGGATTTGGGAGGATGATTCCAAGGGTCATTAATTACTAACATTGATCAGGAAGAACTGTCTCCTTTTGAGTAATTTTCATCAAATCATGAACTGATATCTACCAAATCCCAAGAAGCGAATCTGAAAGGCTTTTGGGGGATGATTCCATTTGTCACTGATTTAGAGCATTGATCAGTTATAACTTTCTCATTTTTAGCAATTTTCACGATCAATCTCCACCAAATCCTGAAGAGAGAATAGACTTGTGTTTTGGGGGACGTTTCCATGAGAAATAGATCAGGATACCAGATTAGGCATGTCTTTCTCCTCTGGAGTAATTTTCACGAACTGCTCTGTACCATAGGATGAGAAGTGAATCCTCGGGTCTTTCAGGAAGATTCCTTCTCAAATTTATCTGTTGCGCACATCCAAGATGAATTTCTCATTCTGAGTCTATTTCAGGAACTGATTTCTTCCAAGTCGACAGGAGCGAATCGGAATGTACGAAGGAGGCTCATTATGTGGGGAATGAATGACTACCACGAAGCCGTTCAGAACTGCTTATTTTTCAGAATTTTCGAGACTCGACCTATAACAAATCACCAGAAGCAAATCTGAAAGGATTTTGGAGGATCATGCCAGATGGAGTTCATGACTAGCAGTGATCAGTAATTACTGTTGAATTTTTGTCATTTTCATGAACCGATCTCTACTAAAGGATCAGGAGAGAATCCGAATGGCTTTTCGAGGAAGCGTGCATGAGACAATCAATCTGATTAGTATTGAAGGTCTCATTTTTAGCAATTTACACTACCCATCTCTACCAAGTGACCAGCAGAGTATCTAAAAGGTCTTTGGAGGATGATTCTATGAGGTACTAATTCTATGCAGTGATCAGTAATAAATGGTTGATTTGTTAGTAATTTTCATGAACCAATCCCTACAAACTCAGGAGGAGAGAATCTGGATTGCTGGAGTCTTTACCACTAGGTGCTTGGAAAGAACGATTTTCGTACTTTGAGTAATTTGCACAAACCGATCTGTTCCAAGGCACCAAGAGAGAATGCAATTGTTTTTCCGGTGGATGATTCCATGGGAAATTCATCAGAAGACGGGTGAGGAAGGAATTTTCTCTTTCCTACTAATTTTCACGAACCGATTTCATTCACAATCACCAGGAGTTAATTATCAAAGGATTTGGGAGGATGATTCCAAGGGTCATTAATTACTAACATTGATCAGGAAGAACTGTCTCCTTTTGAGTAATTTTCATCAAATCATGAACTGATATCTACCAAATCCCAAGAAGCGAATCTGAAAGGCTTTTGGGGGATGATTCCATTTGTCACTGATTTAGAGCATTGATCAGTTATAACTTTCTCATTTTTAGCAATTTTCACGATCAATCTCCACCAAATCCTGAAGAGAGAATAGACTTGTGTTTTGGGGGACGTTTCCATGAGAAATAGATCAGGATACCAGATTAGGCATGTCTTTCTCCTCTGGAGTAATTTTCACGAACTGCTCTGTACCATAGGATGAGAAGTGAATCCTCGGGTCTTTCAGGAAGATTCCTTCTCAAATTTATCTGTTGCGCACATCCAAGATGAATTTCTCATTCTGAGTCTATTTCAGGAACTGATTTCTTCCAAGTCGACAGGAGCGAATCGGAATGTACGAAGGAGGCTCATTATGTGGGGAATGAATGACTACCACGAAGCCGTTCAGAACTGCTTATTTTTCAGAATTTTCGAGACTCGACCTATAACAAATCACCAGAAGCAAATCTGAAAGGATTTTGGAGGATCATGCCAGATGGAGTTCATGACTAGCAGTGATCAGTAATTACTGTTGAATTTTTGTCATTTTCATGAACCGATCTCTACTAAAGGATCAGGAGAGAATCCGAATGGCTTTTCGAGGAAGCGTGCATGAGACAATCAATCTGATTAGTATTGAAGGTCTCATTTTTAGCAATTTACACTACCCATCTCTACCAAGTGACCAGCAGAGTATCTAAAAGGTCTTTGGAGGATGATTCTATGAGGTACTAATTCTATGCAGTGATCAGTAATAAATGGTTGATTTGTTAGTAATTTTCATGAACCAATCCCTACAAACTCAGGAGGAGAGAATCTGGATTGCTGGAGTCTTTACCACTAGGTGCTTGGAAAGAACGATTTTCGTACTTTGAGTAATTTGCACAAACCGATCTGTTCCAAGGCACCAAGAGAGAATGCAATTGTTTTTCCGGTGGATGATTCCATGGGAAATTCATCAGAAGACGGGTGAGGAAGGAATTTTCTCTTTCCTACTAATTTTCACGAACCGATTTCATTCACAATCACCAGGAGTTAATTATCAAAGGATTTGGGAGGATGATTCCAAGGGTCATTAATTACTAACATTGATCAGGAAGAACTGTCTCCTTTTGAGTAATTTTCATCAAATCATGAACTGATATCTACCAAATCCCAAGAAGCGAATCTGAAAGGCTTTTGGGGGATGATTCCACTTGTCACTGATTTAGAGCATTGATCAGTTATAACTTTCTCATTTTTAGCAATTTTCACGATCAATCTCCACCAAATCCTGAAGAGAGAATAGACTTGTGTTTTGGGGGACGTTTCCATGAGAAATAGATCAGGATACCAGATTAGGCATGTCTTTCTCCTCTGGAGTAATTTTCACGAACTGCTCTGTACCATAGGATGAGAAGTGAATCCTCGGGTCTTTCAGGAAGATTCCTTCTCAAATTTATCTCTTGCGCACATCCAAGATGAATTTCTCATTCTGAGTCTATTTCAGGAACTGATTTCTTCCAAGTCGACAGGAGCGAATCGGAATGTACGAAGGAGGCTAATTATTTGAGGAATGAATGACGACCACGAAGCCGTTCAGAATTCATTATTTTTCGGAATTTTCGAGACTCGACCTATAACAAATCACCAGAAGCAAATCTGAAAGGATTTTGGAGGATCATGCCAGATGGAGTTCATGACTAGCAGTGATCAGTAATTACTGTTGAATTTTTGTCATTTTCATGAACCGATCTCTACTAAAGGATCAGGAGAGAATCCGAATGGCTTTTCGAGGAAGCGTGCATGAGACAATCAATCTGATTAGTATTGAAGGTCTCATTTTTAGCAATTTACACTACCCATCTCTACCAAGTGACCAGCAGAGTATCTAAAAGGTCTTTGGAGGATGATTCTATGAGGTACTAATTCTATGCAGTGATCAGTAATAAATGGTTGATTTGTTAGTAATTTTCATGAACCAATCCCTACAAACTCAGGAGGAGAGAATCTGGATTGCTGGAGTCTTTACCACTAGGTGCTTGGAAAGAACGATTTTCGTACTTTGAGTAATTTGCACAAACCGATCTGTTCCAAGGCACCAAGAGAGAATGCAATTGTTTTTCCGGTGGATGATTCCATGGGAAATTCATCAGAAGACGGGTGAGGAAGGAATTTTCTCTTTCCTACTAATTTTCACGAACCGATTTTATTCACAATCACCAGGAGTTAATTATCAAAGGATTTGGGAGGATGATTCCAAGTGTCATTAATTACTAACATTGATCAGGAAGAACTGTCTCCTTTTGAGTAATTTTCATCAAATCATGAACTGATATCTACCAAATCCCAAGAAGCGAATCTGAAAGGCTTTTGGGGGATGATTCCATTTGTCACTGATTTAGAGCATTGATCAGTTATAACTTTCTCATTTTTAGCAATTTTCACGATCAATCTCCACCAAATCCTGAAGAGAGAATAGACTTGTGTTTTGGGGGACGTTTCCATGAGAAATAGATCAGGATACCAGATTAGGCATGTCTTTCTCCTCTGGAGTAATTTTCACGAACTGCTCTGTACCATAGGATGAGAAGTGAATCCTCGGGTCTTTCAGGAAGATTCCTTCTCAAATTTATCTCTTGCGCACATCCAAGATGAATTTCTCATTCTGAGTCTATTTCAGGAACTGATTTCTTCCAAGTCGACAGGAGCGAATCGGAATGTACGAAGGAGGCTAATTATTTGAGGAATGAATGACGACCACGAAGCCGTTCAGAATTGCTTATTTTTCGGAATTTTCGAGACTCGACCTATAACAAATCACCAGAAGCAAATCTGAAAGGATTTTGGAGGATCATGCCAGATGGAGTTCATGACTAGCAGTGATCAGTAATTACTGTTGAATTTTTGTCATTTTCATGAACCGATCTCTACTAAAGGATCAGGAGAGAATCCGAATGGCTTTTCGAGGAAGCGTGCATGAGACAATCAATCTGATTAGTATTGAAGGTCTCATTTTTAGCAATTTACACTACCCATCTCTACCAAGTGACCAGCAGAGTATCTAAAAGGTCTTTGGAGGATGATTCTATGAGGTACTAATTCTATGCAGTGATCAGTAATAAATGGTTGATTTGTTAGTAATTTTCATGAACCAATCCCTACAAACTCAGGAGGAGAGAATCTGGATTGCTGGAGTCTTTACCACTAGGTGCTTGGAAAGAACGATTTTCGTACTTTGAGTAATTTGCACAAACCGATCTGTTCCAAGGCACCAAGAGAGAATGCAATTGTTTTTCCGGTGGATGATTCCATGGGAAATTCATCAGAAGACGGGTGAGGAAGGAATTTTCTCTTTCCTACTAATTTTCACGAACCGATTTTATTCACAATCACCAGGAGTTAATTATCAAAGGATTTGGGAGGATGATTCCAAGGGTCATTAATTACTAACATTGATCAGGAAGAACTGTCTCCTTTTGAGTAATTTTCATCAAATCATGAACTGATATCTACCAAATCCCAAGAAGCGAATCTGAAAGGCTTTTGGGGGATGATTCCATTTGTCACTGATTTAGAGCATTGATCAGTTATAACTTTCTCATTTTTAGCAATTTTCACGATCAATCTCCACCAAATCCTGAAGAGAGAATAGACTTGTGTTTTGGGGGACGTTTCCATGAGAAATAGATCAGGATACCAGATTAGGCATGTCTTTCTCCTCTGGAGTAATTTTCACGAACTGCTCTGTACCATAGGATGAGAAGTGAATCCTCGGGTCTTTCAGGAAGATTCCTTCTCAAATTTATCTCTTGCGCACATCCAAGATGAATTTCTCATTCTGAGTCTATTTCAGGAACTGATTTCTTCCAAGTCGACAGGAGCGAATCGGAATGTACGAAGGAGGCTCATTATTTGAGGAATGAATGACGACCACGAAGCCGTTCAGAATTGCTTATTTTTCGGAATTTTCGAGACTCGACCTATAACAAATCACCAGAAGCAAATCTGAAAGGATTTTGGAGGATCATGCCAGATGGAGTTCATGACTAGCAGTGATCAGTAATTACTGTTGAATTTTTGTCATTTTCATGAACCGATCTCTACTAAAGGATCAGGAGAGAATCCGAATGGCTTTTCGAGGAAGCGTGCATGAGACAATCAATCTGATTAGTATTGAAGGTCTCATTTTTAGCAATTTACACTACCCATCTCTACCAAGTGACCAGCAGAGTATCTAAAAGGTCTTTGGAGGATGATTCTATGAGGTACTAATTCTATGCAGTGATCAGTAATAAATGGTTGATTTGTTAGTAATTTTCATGAACCAATCCCTACAAACTCAGGAGGAGAGAATCTGGATTGCTGGAGTCTTTACCACTAGGTGCTTGGAAAGAACGATTTTCGTACTTTGAGTAATTTGCACAAACCGATCTGTTCCAAGGCACCAAGAGAGAATGCAATTGTTTTTCCGGTGGATGATTCCATGGGAAATTCATCAGAAGACGGGTGAGGAAGGAATTTTCTCTTTCCTACTAATTTTCACGAACCGATTTTATTCACAATCACCAGGAGTTAATTATCAAAGGATTTGGGAGGATGATTCCAAGTGTCATGAATTACTAACATTGATCAGGAAGAACTGTCTCCTTTTGAGTAATTTTCATCAAATCATGAACTGATATCTACCAAATCCCAAGAAGCGAATCTGAAAGGCTTTTGGGGGATGATTCCATTTGTCACTGATTTAGAGCATTGATCAGTTATAACTTTCTCATTTTTAGCAATTTTCACGATCAATCTCCACCAAATCCTGAAGAGAGAATAGACTTGTGTTTTGGGGGACGTTTCCATGAGAAATAGATCAGGATACCAGATTAGGCATGTCTTTCTCCTCTGGAGTAATTTTCACGAACTGCTCTGTACCATAGGATGAGAAGTGAATCCTCGGGTCTTTCAGGAAGATTCCTTCTCAAATTTATCTGTTGCGCACATCCAAGATGAATTTCTCATTCTGAGTCTATTTCAGGAACTGATTTCTTCCAAGTCGACAGGAGCGAATCGGAATGTACGAAGGAGGCTCATTATTTGAGGAATGAATGACGACCACGAAGCCGTTCAGAATTGCTTATTTTTCGGAATTTTCGAGACTCGACCTATAACAAATCACCAGAAGCAAATCTGAAAGGATTTTGGAGGATCATGCCAGATGGAGTTCATGACTAGCAGTGATCAGTAATTACTGTTGAATTTTTGTCATTTTCATGAACCGATCTCTACTAAAGGATCAGGAGAGAATCCGAATGGCTTTTCGAGGAAGCGTGCATGAGACAATCAATCTGATTAGTATTGAAGGTCTCATTTTTAGCAATTTACACTACCCATCTCTACCAAGTGACCAGCAGAGTATCTAAAAGGTCTTTGGAGGATGATTCTATGAGGTACTAATTCTATGCAGTGATCAGTAATAAATGGTTGATTTGTTAGTAATTTTCATGAACCAATCCCTACAAACTCAGGAGGAGAGAATCTGGATTGCTGGAGTCTTTACCACTAGGTGCTTGGAAAGAACGATTTTCGTACTTTGAGTAATTTGCACAAACCGATCTGTTCCAAGGCACCAAGAGAGAATGCAATTGTTTTTCCGGTGGATGATTCCATGGGAAATTCATCAGAAGACGGGTGAGGAAGGAATTTTCTCTTTCCTACTAATTTTCACGAACCGATTTTATTCACAATCACCAGGAGTTAATTATCAAAGGATTTGGGAGGATGATTCCAAGTGTCATTAATTACTAACATTGATCAGGAAGAACTGTCTCCTTTTGAGTAATTTTCATCAAATCATGAACTGATATCTACCAAATCCCAAGAAGCGAATCTGAAAGGCTTTTGGGGGATGATTCCATTTGTCACTGATTTAGAGCATTGATCAGTTATAACTTTCTCATTTTTAGCAATTTTCACGATCAATCTCCACCAAATCCTGAAGAGAGAATAGACTTGTGTTTTGGGGGACGTTTCCATGAGAAATAGATCAGGATACCAGATTAGGCATGTCTTTCTCCTCTGGAGTAATTTTCACGAACTGCTCTGTACCATAGGATGAGAAGTGAATCCTCGGGTCTTTCAGGAAGATTCCTTCTCAAATTTATCTCTTGCGCACATCCAAGATGAATTTCTCATTCTGAGTCTATTTCAGGAACTGATTTCTTCCAAGTCGACAGGAGCGAATCGGAATGTACGAAGGAGGCTAATTATTTGAGGAATGAATGACGACCACGAAGCCGTTCAGAATTGCTTATTTTTCGGAATTTTCGAGACTCGACCTATAACAAATCACCAGAAGCAAATCTGAAAGGATTTTGGAGGATCATGCCAGATGGAGTTCATGACTAGCAGTGATCAGTAATTACTGTTGAATTTTTGTCATTTTCATGAACCGATCTCTACTAAAGGATCAGGAGAGAATCCGAATGGCTTTTCGAGGAAGCGTGCATGAGACAATCAATCTGATTAGTATTGAAGGTCTCATTTTTAGCAATTTACACTACCCATCTCTACCAAGTGACCAGCAGAGTATCTAAAAGGTCTTTGGAGGATGATTCTATGAGGTACTAATTCTATGCAGTGATCAGTAATAAATGGTTGATTTGTTAGTAATTTTCATGAACCAATCCCTACAAACTCAGGAGGAGAGAATCTGGATTGCTGGAGTCTTTACCACTAGGTGCTTGGAAAGAACGATTTTCGTACTTTGAGTAATTTGCACAAACCGATCTGTTCCAAGGCACCAAGAGAGAATGCAATTGTTTTTCCGGTGGATGATTCCATGGGAAATTCATCAGAAGACGGGTGAGGAAGGAATTTTCTCTTTCCTACTAATTTTCACGAACCGATTTTATTCACAATCACCAGGAGTTAATTATCAAAGGATTTGGGAGGATGATTCCAAGGGTCATTAATTACTAACATTGATCAGGAAGAACTGTCTCCTTTTGAGTAATTTTCATCAAATCATGAACTGATATCTACCAAATCCCAAGAAGCGAATCTGAAAGGCTTTTGGGGGATGATTCCATTTGTCACTGATTTAGAGCATTGATCAGTTATAACTTTCTCATTTTTAGCAATTTTCACGATCAATCTCCACCAAATCCTGAAGAGAGAATAGACTTGTGTTTTGGGGGACGTTTCCATGAGAAATAGATCAGGATACCAGATTAGCCATGTCTTTCTCCTCTGGAGTAATTTTCACGAACTGCTCTGTACCATAGGATGAGAAGTGAATCCTCGGGTCTTTCAGGAAGATTCCTTCTCAAATTTATCTGTTGCGCACATCCAAGATGAATTTCTCATTCTGAGTCTATTTCAGGAACTGATTTCTTCCAAGTCGACAGGAGCGAATCGGAATGTACGAAGGAGGCTAATTATTTGAGGAATGAATGACGACCACGAAGCCGTTCAGAATTCATTATTTTTCGGAATTTTCGAGACTCGACCTATAACAAATCACCAGAAGCAAATCTGAAAGGATTTTGGAGGATCATGCCAGATGGAGTTCATGACTAGCAGTGATCAGTAATTACTGTTGAATTTTTGTCATTTTCATGAACCGATCTCTACTAAAGGATCAGGAGAGAATCCGAATGGCTTTTCGAGGAAGCGTGCATGAGACAATCAATCTGATTAGTATTGAAGGTCTCATTTTTAGCAATTTACACTACCCATCTCTACCAAGTGACCAGCAGAGTATCTAAAAGGTCTTTGGAGGATGATTCTATGAGGTACTAATTCTATGCAGTGATCAGTAATAAATGGTTGATTTGTTAGTAATTTTCATGAACCAATCCCTACAAACTCAGGAGGAGAGAATCTGGATTGCTGGAGTCTTTACCACTAGGTGCTTGGAAAGAACGATTTTCGTACTTTGAGTAATTTGCACAAACCGATCTGTTCCAAGGCACCAAGAGAGAATGCAATTGTTTTTCCGGTGGATGATTCCATGGGAAATTCATCAGAAGACGGGTGAGGAAGGAATTTTCTCTTTCCTACTAATTTTCACGAACCGATTTTATTCACAATCACCAGGAGTTAATTATCAAAGGATTTGGGAGGATGATTCCAAGTGTCATTAATTACTAACATTGATCAGGAAGAACTGTCTCCTTTTGAGTAATTTTCATCAAATCATGAACTGATATCTACCAAATCCCAAGAAGCGAATCTGAAAGGCTTTTGGGGGATGATTCCATTTGTCACTGATTTAGAGCATTGATCAGTTATAACTTTCTCATTTTTAGCAATTTTCACGATCAATCTCCACCAAATCCTGAAGAGAGAATAGACTTGTGTTTTGGGGGACGTTTCCATGAGAAATAGATCAGGATACCAGATTAGGCATGTCTTTCTCCTCTGGAGTAATTTTCACGAACTGCTCTGTACCATAGGATGAGAAGTGAATCCTCGGGTCTTTCAGGAAGATTCCTTCTCAAATTTATCTGTTGCGCACATCCAAGATGAATTTCTCATTCTGAGTCTATTTCAGGAACTGATTTCTTCCAAGTCGACAGGAGCGAATCGGAATGTACGAAGGAGGCTCATTATTTGAGGAATGAATGACGACCACGAAGCCGTTCAGAATTGCTTCTTTTTCGGAATTTTTGAGACTCGACCTATAACAAATCACCAGAAGCAAATCTGAAAGGATTTTGGAGGATCATGCCAGATGGAGTTCATGACTAGCAGTGATCAGTAATTACTGTTGAATTTTTGTCATTTTCATGAACCGATCTCTACTAAAGGATCAGGAGAGAATCCGAATGGCTTTTCGAGGAAGCGTGCATGAGACAATCAATCTGATTAGTATTGAAGGTCTCATTTTTAGCAATTTACACTACCCATCTCTACCAAGTGACCAGCAGAGTATCTAAAAGGTCTTTGGAGGATGATTCTATGAGGTACTAATTCTATGCAGTGATCAGTAATAAATGGTTGATTTGTTAGTAATTTTCATGAACCAATCCCTACAAACTCAGGAGGAGAGAATCTGGATTGCTGGAGTCTTTACCACTAGGTGCTCGGAAAGAACGATTTTCGTACTTTGAGTAATTTGCACAAACCGATCTGTTCCAAGGCACCAAGAGAGAATGCAATTGTTTTTCCGGTGGATGATTCCATGGGAAATTCATCAGAAGACGGGTGAGGAAGGAATTTTCTCTTTCCTACTAATTTTCACGAACCGATTTTATTCACAATCACCAGGAGTTAATTATCAAAGGATTTGGGAGGATGATTCCAAGGGTCATTAATTACTAACATTGATCAGGAAGAACTGTCTCCTTTTGAGTAATTTTCATCAAATCATGAACTGATATCTACCAAATCCCAAGAAGAGAATCTGAAAGGCTTTTGGGGGATGATTCCATTTGTCACTGATTTAGAGCATTGATCAGTTATAACTTTCTCATTTTTAGCAATTTTCACGATCAATCTCCACCAAATCCTGAAGAGAGAATAGACTTGTGTTTTGGGGGACGTTTCCATGAGAAATAGATCAGGATACCAGATTAGGCATGTCTTTCTCCTCTGGAGTAATTTTCACGAACTGCTCTGTACCATAGGATGAGAAGTGAATCCTCGGGTCTTTCAGGAAGATTCCTTCTCAAATTTATCTGTTGCGCACATCCAAGATGAATTTCTCATTCTGAGTCTATTTCAGGAACTGATTTCTTCCAAGTCGACAGGAGCGAATCGGAATGTACGAAGGAGGCTCATTATTTGAGGAATGAATGACTACCACGAAGCCGTTCAGAATTGCTTCTTTTTCGGAATTTTCGAGACTCGACCTATAACAAATCACCAGAAGCAAATCTGAAAGGATTTTGGAGGATCATGCCAGATGGAGTTCATGACTAGCAGTGATCAGTAATTACTGTTGAATTTTTGTCATTTTCATGAACCGATCTCTACTAAAGGATCAGGAGAGAATCCGAATGGCTTTTCGAGGAAGCGTGCATGAGACAATCAATCTGATTAGTATTGAAGGTCTCATTTTTAACAATTTACACTACCCATCTCTACCAAGTGACCAGCAGAGTATCTAAAAGGTCTTTGGAGGATGATTCTATGAGGTACTAATTCTATGCAGTGATCAGTAATAAATGGTTGATTTGTTAGTAATTTTCATGAACCAATCCCTACAAACTCAGGAGGAGAGAATCTGGATTGCTGGAGTCTTTACCACTAGGTGCTTGGAAAGAACGATTTTCGTACTTTGAGTAATTTGCACAAACCGATCTGTTCCAAGGCACCAAGAGAGAATGCAATTGTTTTTCCGGTGGATGATTCCATGGGAAATTCATCAGAAGACGGGTGAGGAAGGAATTTTCTCTTTCCTACTAATTTTCACGAACCGATTTTATTCACAATCACCAGGAGTTAATTATCAAAGGATTTGGGAGGATGATTCCAAGTGTCATTAATTACTAACATTGATCAGGAAGAACTGTCTCCTTTTGAGTAATTTTCATCAAATCATGAACTGATATCTACCAAATCCCAAGAAGCGAATCTGAAAGGCTTTTGGGGGATGATTCCATTTGTCACTGATTTAGAGCATTGATCAGTTATAACTTTCTCATTTTTAGCAATTTTCACGATCAATCTCCACCAAATCCTGAAGAGAGAATAGACTTGTGTTTTGGGGGACGTTTCCATGAGAAATAGATCAGGATACCAGATTAGGCATGTCTTTCTCCTCTGGAGTAATTTTCACGAACTGCTCTGTACCATAGGATGAGAAGTGAATCCTCGGGTCTTTCAGGAAGATTCCTTCTCAAATTTATCTGTTGCGCACATCCAAGATGAATTTCTCATTCTGAGTCTATTTCAGGAACTGATTTCTTCCAAGTCGACAGGAGCGAATCGGAATGTACGAAGGAGGCTCATTATGTGGGGAATGAATGACTACCACAAAGCCGTTCAGAACTGCTTATTTTTCGGAATTTTCGAGACTCGACCTATAACAAATCACCAGAAGCAAATCTGAAAGGATTTTGGAGGATCATGCCAGATGGAGTTCATGACTAGCAGTGATCAGTAATTACTGTTGAATTTTTGTCATTTTCATGAACCGATCTCTACTAAAGGATCAGGAGAGAATCCGAATGGCTTTTCGAGGAAGCGTGCATGAGACAATCAATCTGATTAGTATTGAAGGTCTCATTTTTAGCAATTTACACTACCCATCTCTACCAAGTGACCAGCAGAGTATCTAAAAGGTCTTTGGAGGATGATTCTATGAGGTACTAATTCTATGCAGTGATCAGTAATAAATGGTTGATTTGTTAGTAATTTTCATGAACCAATCCCTACAAACTCAGGAGGAGAGAATCTGGATTGCTGGAGTCTTTACCACTAGGTGCTTGGAAAGAACGATTTTTGTACTTTGAGTAATTTGCACAAACCGATCTGTTCCAAGGCACCAAGAGAGAATGCAATTGTTTTTCCGGTGGATGATTCCATGGGAAATTCATCAGAAGACGGGTGAGGAAGGAATTTTCTCTTTCCTACTAATTTTCACGAACCGATTTTATTCACAATCACCAGGAGTTAATTATCAAAGGATTTGGGAGGATGATTCCAAGTGTCATTAATTACTAACATTGATCAGGAAGAACTGTCTCCTTTTGAGTAATTTTCATCAAATCATGAACTGATATCTACCAAATCCCAAGAAGCGAATCTGAAAGGCTTTTGGGGGATGATTCCATTTGTCACTGATTTAGAGCATTGATCAGTTATAACTTTCTCATTTTTAGCAATTTTCACGATCAATCTCCACCAAATCCTGAAGAGAGAATAGACTTGTGTTTTGGGGGACGTTTCCATGAGAAATAGATCAGGATACCAGATTAGGCATGTCTTTCTCCTCTGGAGTAATTTTCATGAACTGCTCTGTACCATAGGATGAGAAGTGAATCCTCGGGTCTTTCAGGAAGATTCCTTCTCAAATTTATCTGTTGCGCACATCCAAGATGAATTTCTCATTCTGAGTCTATTTCAGGAACTGATTTCTTCCAAGTCGACAGGAGCGAATCGGAATGTACGAAGGAGGCTCATTATGTGGGGAATGAATGACGACCACGAAGCCGTTCAGAACTGCTTATTTTTCGGAATTTTCGAGACTCGACCTATAACAAATCACCAGAAGCAAATCTGAAAGGATTTTGGAGGATCATGCCAGATGGAGTTCATGACTAGCAGTGATCAGTAATTACTGTTGAATTTTTGTCATTTTCATGAACCGATCTCTACTAAAGGATCAGGAGAGAATCCGAATGGCTTTTCGAGGAAGCGTGCATGAGACAATCAATCTGATTAGTATTGAAGGTCTCATTTTTAGCAATTTACACTACCCATCTCTACCAAGTGACCAGCAGAGTATCTAAAAGGTCTTTGGAGGATGATTCTATGAGGTACTAATTCTATGCAGTGATCAGTAATAAATGGTTGATTTGTTAGTAATTTTCATGAACCAATCCCTACAAACTCAGGAGGAGAGAATCTGGATTGCTGGAGTCTTTACCACTAGGTGCTTGGAAAGAACGATTTTCGTACTTTGAGTAATTTGCACAAACCGATCTGTTCCAAGGCACCAAGAGAGAATGCAATTGTTTTTCCGGTGGATGATTCCATGGGAAATTCATCAGAAGACGGGTGAGGAAGGAATTTTCTCTTTCCTACTAATTTTCACGAACCGATTTTATTCACAATCACCAGGAGTTAATTATCAAAGGATTTGGGAGGATGATTCCAAGTGTCATTAATTACTAACATTGATCAGGAAGAACTGTCTCCTTTTGAGTAATTTTCATCAAATCATGAACTGATATCTACCAAATCCCAAGAAGCGAATCTGAAAGGCTTTTGGGGGATGATTCCATTTGTCACTGATTTAGAGCATTGATCAGTTATAACTTTCTCATTTTTAGCAATTTTCACGATCAATCTCCACCAAATCCTGAAGAGAGAATAGACTTGTGTTTTGGGGGACGTTTCCATGAGAAATAGATCAGGATACCAGATTAGGCATGTCTTTCTCCTCTGGAGTAATTTTCACGAACTGCTCTGTACCATAGGATGAGAAGTGAATCCTCGGGTCTTTCAGGAAGATTCCTTCTCAAATTTATCTGTTGCGCACATCCAAGATGAATTTCTCATTCTGAGTCTATTTCAGGAACTGATTTCTTCCAAGTCGACAGGAGCGAATCGGAATGTACGAAGGAGGCTCATTATTTGAGGAATGAATGACGACCACGAAGCCGTTCAGAATTGCTTCTTTTTCGGAATTTTTGAGACTCGACCTATAACAAATCACCAGAAGCAAATCTGAAAGGATTTTGGAGGATCATGCCAGATGGAGTTCATGACTAGCAGTGATCAGTAATTACTGTTGAATTTTTGTCATTTTCATGAACCGATCTCTACTAAAGGATCAGGAGAGAATCCGAATGGCTTTTCGAGGAAGCGTGCATGAGACAATCAATCTGATTAGTATTGAAGGTCTCATTTTTAGCAATTTACACTACCCATCTCTACCAAGTGACCAGCAGAGTATCTAAAAGGTCTTTGGAGGATGATTCTATGAGGTACTAATTCTATGCAGTGATCAGTAATAAATGGTTGATTTGTTAGTAATTTTCATGAACCAATCCCTACAAACTCAGGAGGAGAGAATCTGGATTGCTGGAGTCTTTACCACTAGGTGCTTGGAAAGAACGATTTTCGTACTTTGAGTAATTTGCACAAACCGATCTGTTCCAAGGCACCAAGAGAGAATGCAATTGTTTTTCCGGTGGATGATTCCATGGGAAATTCATCAGAAGACGGGTGAGGAAGGAATTTTCTCTTTCCTACTAATTTTCACGAACCGATTTTATTCACAATCACCAGGAGTTAATTATCAAAGGATTTGGGAGGATGATTCCAAGTGTCATTAATTACTAACATTGATCAGGAAGAACTGTCTCCTTTTGAGTAATTTTCATCAAATCATGAACTGATATCTACCAAATCCCAAGAAGCGAATCTGAAAGGCTTTTGGGGGATGATTCCATTTGTCACTGATTTAGAGCATTGATCAGTTATAACTTTCTCATTTTTAGCAATTTTCACGATCAATCTCCACCAAATCCTGAAGAGAGAATAGACTTGTGTTTTGGGGGACGTTTCCATGAGAAATAGATCAGGATACCAGATTAGGCATGTCTTTCTCCTCTGGAGTAATTTTCACGAACTGCTCTGTACCATAGGATGAGAAGTGAATCCTCGGGTCTTACAGGAAGATCCCTTCTCAAATTTATCTGTTGCGCACATCCAAGATGAATTTCTCATTCTGAGTCTATTTCAGGAACTGATTTCTTCCAAGTCGACAGGAGCGAATCGGAATGTACGAAGGAGGCTCATTATTTGAGGAATGAATGACGACCACGAAGCCGTTCAGAATTGCTTCTTTTTCGGAATTTTCGAGACTCGACCTATAACAAATCACCAGAAGCAAATCTGAAAGGATTTTGGAGGATCATGCCAGATGGAGTTCATGACTAGCAGTGATCAGTAATTACTGTTGAATTTTTGTCATTTTCATGAACCGATCTCTACTAAAGGATCAGGAGAGAATCCGAATGGCTTTTCGAGGAAGCGTGCATGAGACAATCAATCTGATTAGTATTGAAGGTCTCATTTTTAGCAATTTACACTACCCATCTCTACCAAGTGACCAGCAGAGTATCTAAAAGGTCTTTGGAGGATGATTCTATGAGGTACTAATTCTATGCAGTGATCAGTAATAAATGGTTGATTTGTTAGTAATTTTCATGAACCAATCCCTACAAACTCAGGAGGAGAGAATCTGGATTGCTGGAGTCTTTACCACTAGGTGCTCGGAAAGAACGATTTTCGTACTTTGAGTAATTTGCACAAACCGATCTGTTCCAAGGCACCAAGAGAGAATGCAATTGTTTTTCCGGTGGATGATTCCATGGGAAATTCATCAGAAGACGGGTGAGGAAGGAATTTTCTCTTTCCTACTAATTTTCACGAACCGATTTTATTCACAATCACCAGGAGTTAATTATCAAAGGATTTGGGAGGATGATTCCAAGGGTCATTAATTACTAACATTGATCAGGAAGAACTGTCTCCTTTTGAGTAATTTTCATCAAATCATGAACTGATATCTACCAAATCCCAAGAAGCGAATCTGAAAGGCTTTTGGGGGATGATTCCATTTGTCACTGATTTAGAGCATTGATCAGTTATAACTTTCTCATTTTTAGCAATTTTCACGATCAATCTCCACCAAATCCTGAAGAGAGAATAGACTTGTGTTTTGGGGGACGTTTCCATGAGAAATAGATCAGGATACCAGATTAGGCATGTCTTTCTCCTCTGGAGTAATTTTCACGAACTGCTCTGTACCATAGGATGAGAAGTGAATCCTCGGGTCTTTCAGGAAGATTCCTTCTCAAATTTATCTGTTGCGCACATCCAAGATGAATTTCTCATTCTGAGTCTATTTCAGGAACTGATTTCTTCCAAGTCGACAGGAGCGAATCGGAATGTACGAAGGAGGCTCATTATTTGAGGAATGAATGACTACCACGAAGCCGTTCAGAATTGCTTCTTTTTCGGAATTTTCGAGACTCGACCTATAACAAATCACCAGAAGCAAATCTGAAAGGATTTTGGAGGATCATGCCAGATGGAGTTCATGACTAGCAGTGATCAGTAATTACTGTTGAATTTTTGTCATTTTCATGAACCGATCTCTACTAAAGGATCAGGAGAGAATCCGAATGGCTTTTCGAGGAAGCGTGCATGAGACAATCAATCTGATTAGTATTGAAGGTCTCATTTTTAACAATTTACACTACCCATCTCTACCAAGTGACCAGCAGAGTATCTAAAAGGTCTTTGGAGGATGATTCTATGAGGTACTAATTCTATGCAGTGATCAGTAATAAATGGTTGATTTGTTAGTAATTTTCATGAACCAATCCCTACAAACTCAGGAGGAGAGAATCTGGATTGCTGGAGTCTTTACCACTAGGTGCTTGGAAAGAACGATTTTCGTACTTTGAGTAATTTGCACAAACCGATCTGTTCCAAGGCACCAAGAGAGAATGCAATTGTTTTTCCGGTGGATGATTCCATGGGAAATTCATCAGAAGACGGGTGAGGAAGGAATTTTCTCTTTCCTACTAATTTTCACGAACCGATTTTATTCACAATCACCAGGAGTTAATTATCAAAGGATTTGGGAGGATGATTCCAAGTGTCATTAATTACTAACATTGATCAGGAAGAACTGTCTCCTTTTGAGTAATTTTCATCAAATCATGAACTGATATCTACCAAATCCCAAGAAGCGAATCTGAAAGGCTTTTGGGGGATGATTCCATTTGTCACTGATTTAGAGCATTGATCAGTTATAACTTTCTCATTTTTAGCAATTTTCACGATCAATCTCCACCAAATCCTGAAGAGAGAATAGACTTGTGTTTTGGGGGACGTTTCCATGAGAAATAGATCAGGATACCAGATTAGGCATGTCTTTCTCCTCTGGAGTAATTTTCACGAAGTGCTCTGTACCATAGGATGAGAAGTGAATCCTCGGGTCTTTCAGGAAGATTCCTTCTCAAATTTATCTGTTGCGCACATCCAAGATGAATTTCTCATTCTGAGTCTATTTCAGGAACTGATTTCTTCCAAGTCGACAGGAGCGAATCGGAATGTACGAAGGAGGCTCATTATGTGGGGAATGAATGACTACCACGAAGCCGTTCAGAACTGCTTATTTTTCGGAATTTTCGAGACTCGACCTATAACAAATCACCAGAAGCAAATCTGAAAGGATTTTGGAGGATCATGCCAGATGGAGTTCATGACTAGCAGTGATCAGTAATTACTGTTGAATTTTTGTCATTTTCATGAACCGATCTCTACTAAAGGATCAGGAGAGAATCCGAATGGCTTTTCGAGGAAGCGTGCATGAGACAATCAATCTGATTAGTATTGAAGGTCTCACTTTTAGCAATTTACACTACCCATCTCTACCAAGTGACCAGCAGAGTATCTAAAAGGTCTTTGGAGGATGATTCTATGAGGTACTAATTCTATGCAGTGATCAGTAATAAATGGTTGATTTGTTAGTAATTTTCATGAACCAATCCCTACAAACTCAGGAGGAGAGAATCTGGATTGCTGGAGTCTTTACCACTAGGTGCTTGGAAAGAACGATTTTTGTACTTTGAGTAATTTGCACAAACCGATCTGTTCCAAGGCACCAAGAGAGAATGCAATTGTTTTTCCGGTGGATGATTCCATGGGAAATTCATCAGAAGACGGGTGAGGAAGGAATTTTCTCTTTCCTACTAATTTTCACGAACCGATTTTATTCACAATCACCAGGAGTTAATTATCAAAGGATTTGGGAGGATGATTCCAAGTGTCATTAATTACTAACATTGATCAGGAAGAACTGTCTCCTTTTGAGTAATTTTCATCAAATCATGAACTGATATCTACCAAATCCCAAGAAGCGAATCTGAAAGGCTTTTGGGGGATGATTCCATTTGTCACTGATTTAGAGCATTGATCAGTTATAACTTTCTCATTTTTAGCAATTTTCACGATCAATCTCCACCAAATCCTGAAGAGAGAATAGACTTGTGTTTTGGGGGACGTTTCCATGAGAAATAGATCAGGATACCAGATTAGGCATGTCTTTCTCCTCTGGAGTAATTTTCACGAACTGCTCTGTACCATAGGATGAGAAGTGAATCCTCGGGTCTTTCAGGAAGATTCCTTCTCAAATTTATCTGTTGCGCACATCCAAGATGAATTTCTCATTCTGAGTCTATTTCAGGAACTGATTTCTTCCAAGTCGACAGGAGCGAATCGGAATGTACGAAGGAGGCTCATTATGTGGGGAATGAATGACTACCACGAAGCCGTTCAGAACTGCTTATTTTTCAGAATTTTCGAGACTCGACCTATAACAAATCACCAGAAGCAAATCTGAAAGGATTTTGGAGGATCATGCCAGATGGAGTTCATGACTAGCAGTGATCAGTAATTACTGTTGAATTTTTGTCATTTTCATGAACCGATCTCTACTAAAGGATCAGGAGAGAATCCGAATGGCTTTTCGAGGAAGCGTGCATGAGACAATCAATCTGATTAGTATTGAAGGTCTCATTTTTAGCAATTTACACTACCCATCTCTACCAAGTGACCAGCAGAGTATCTAAAAGGTCTTTGGAGGATGATTCTATGAGGTACTAATTCTATGCAGTGATCAGTAATAAATGGTTGATTTGTTAGTAATTTTCATGAACCAATCCCTACAAACTCAGGAGGAGAGAATCTGGATTGCTGGAGTCTTTACCACTAGGTGCTTGGAAAGAACGATTTTCGTACTTTGAGTAATTTGCACAAACCGATCTGTTCCAAGGCACCAAGAGAGAATGCAATTGTTTTTCCGGTGGATGATTCCATGGGAAATTCATCAGAAGACGGGTGAGGAAGGAATTTTCTCTTTCCTACTAATTTTCACGAACCGATTTTATTCACAATCACCAGGAGTTAATTATCAAAGGATTTGGGAGGATGATTCCAAGGGTCATTAATTACTAACATTGATCAGGAAGAACTGTCTCCTTTTGAGTAATTTTCATCAAATCATGAACTGATATCTACCAAATCCCAAGAAGCGAATCTGAAAGGCTTTTGGGGGATGATTCCATTTGTCACTGATTTAGAGCATTGATCAGTTATAACTTTCTCATTTTTAGCAATTTTCACGATCAATCTCCACCAAATCCTGAAGAGAGAATAGACTTGTGTTTTGGGGGACGTTTCCATGAGAAATAGATCAGGATACCAGATTAGGCATGTCTTTCTCCTCTGGAGTAATTTTCACGAAGTGCTCTGTACCATAGGATGAGAAGTGAATCCTCGGGTCTTTCAGGAAGATTCCTTCTCAAATTTATCTGTTGCGCACATCCAAGATGATTTTCTCATTCTGAGTCTATTTCAGGAACTGATTTCTTCCAAGTCGACAGGAGCGAATCGGAATGTACGAAGGAGGCTCATTATTTGAGGAATGAATGACGACCACGAAGCCGTTCAGAATTGCTTCTTTTTCGGAATTTTCGAGACTCGACCTATAACAAATCACCAGAAGCAAATCTGAAAGGATTTTGGAGGATCATGCCAGATGGAGTTCATGACTAGCAGTGATCAGTAATTACTGTTGAATTTTTGTCATTTTCATGAACCGATCTCTACTAAAGGATCAGGAGAGAATCCGAATGGCTTTTCGAGGAAGCGTGCATGAGACAATCAATCTGATTAGTATTGAAGGTCTCATTTTTAGCAATTTACACTACCCATCTCTACCAAGTGACCAGCAGAGTATCTAAAAGGTCTTTGGAGGATGATTCTATGAGGTACTAATTCTATGCAGTGATCAGTAATAAATGGTTGATTTGTTAGTAATTTTCATGAACCAATCCCTACAAACTCAGGAGGAGAGAATCTGGATTGCTGGAGTCTTTACCACTAGGTGCTTGGAAAGAACGATTTTCGTACTTTGAGTAATTTGCACAAACCGATCTGTTCCAAGGCACCAAGAGAGAATGCAATTGTTTTTCCGGTGGATGATTCCATGGGAAATTCATCAGAAGACGGGTGAGGAAGGAATTTTCTCTTTCCTACTAATTTTCACGAACCGATTTTATTCACAATCACCAGGAGTTAATTATCAAAGGATTTGGGAGGATGATTCCAAGGGTCATTAATTACTAACATTGATCAGGAAGAACTGTCTCCTTTTGAGTAATTTTCATCAAATCATGAACTGATATCTACCAAATCCCAAGAAGCGAATCTGAAAGGCTTTTGGGGGATGATTCCATTTGTCACTGATTTAGAGCATTGATCAGTTATAACTTTCTCATTTTTAGCAATTTTCACGATCAATCTCCACCAAATCCTGAAGAGAGAATAGACTTGTGTTTTGGGGGACGTTTCCATGAGAAATAGATCAGGATACCAGATTAGGCATGTCTTTCTCCTCTGGAGTAATTTTCACGAACTGCTCTGTACCATAGGATGAGAAGTGAATCCTCGGGTCTTTCAGGAAGATTCCTTCTCAAATTTATCTGTTGCGCACATCCAAGATGAATTTCTCATTCTGAGTCTATTTCAGGAACTGATTTCTTCCAAGTCGACAGGAGCGAATCGGAATGTACGAAGGAGGCTCATTATTTGAGGAATGAATGACGACCACGAAGCCGTTCAGAATTGCTTATTTTTCGGAATTTTCGAGACTCGACCTATAACAAATCACCAGAAGCAAATCTGAAAGGATTTTGGAGGATCATGCCAGATGGAGTTCATGACTAGCAGTGATCAGTAATTACTGTTGAATTTTTGTCATTTTCATGAACCGATCTCTACTAAAGGATCAGGAGAGAATCCGAATGGCTTTTCGAGGAAGCGTGCATGAGACAATCAATCTGATTAGTATTGAAGGTCTCATTTTTAGCAATTTACACTACCCATCTCTACCAAGTGACCAGCAGAGTATCTAAAAGGTCTTTGGAGGATGATTCTATGAGGTACTAATTCTATGCAGTGATCAGTAATAAATGGTTGATTTGTTAGTAATTTTCATGAACCAATCCCTACAAACTCAGGAGGAGAGAATCTGGATTGCTGGAGTCTTTACCACTAGGTGCTTGGAAAGAACGATTTTCGTACTTTGAGTAATTTGCACAAACCGATCTGTTCCAAGGCACCAAGAGAGAATGCAATTGTTTTTCCGGTGGATGATTCCATGGGAAATTCATCAGAAGACGGGTGAGGAAGGAATTTTCTCTTTCCTACTAATTTTCACGAACCGATTTTATTCACAATCACCAGGAGTTAATTATCAAAGGATTTGGGAGGATGATTCCAAGTGTCATGAATTACTAACATTGATCAGGAAGAACTGTCTCCTTTTGAGTAATTTTCATCAAATCATGAACTGATATCTACCAAATCCCAAGAAGCGAATCTGAAAGGCTTTTGGGGGATGATTCCATTTGTCACTGATTTAGAGCATTGATCAGTTATAACTTTCTCATTTTTAGCAATTTTCACGATCAATCTCCACCAAATCCTGAAGAGAGAATAGACTTGTGTTTTGGGGGACGTTTCCATGAGAAATAGATCAGGATACCAGATTAGGCATGTCTTTCTCCTCTGGAGTAATTTTCACGAACTGCTCTGTACCATAGGATGAGAAGTGAATCCTCGGGTCTTTCAGGAAGATTCCTTCTCAAATTTATCTGTTGCGCACATCCAAGATGAATTTCTCATTCTGAGTCTATTTCAGGAACTGATTTCTTCCAAGTCGACAGGAGCGAATCGGAATGTACGAAGGAGGCTCATTATGTGGGGAATGAATGACTACCACGAAGCCGTTCAGAACTGCTTATTTTTCGGAATTTTCGAGACTCGACCTATAACAAATCACCAGAAGCAAATCTGAAAGGATTTTGGAGGATCATGCCAGATGGAGTTCATGACTAGCAGTGATCAGTAATTACTGTTGAATTTTTGTCATTTTCATGAACCGATCTCTACTAAAGGATCAGGAGAGAATCCGAATGGCTTTTCGAGGAAGCGTGCATGAGACAATCAATCTGATTAGTATTGAAGGTCTCATTTTTAGCAATTTACACTACCCATCTCTACCAAGTGACCAGCAGAGTATCTAAAAGGTCTTTGGAGGATGATTCTATGAGGTACTAATTCTATGCAGTGATCAGTAATAAATGGTTGATTTGTTAGTAATTTTCATGAACCAATCCCTACAAACTCAGGAGGAGAGAATCTGGATTGCTGGAGTCTTTACCACTAGGTGCTTGGAAAGAACGATTTTCGTACTTTGAGTAATTTGCACAAACCGATCTGTTCCAAGGCACCAAGAGAGAATGCAATTGTTTTTCCGGTGGATGATTCCATGGGAAATTCATCAGAAGACGGGTGAGGAAGGAATTTTCTCTTTCCTACTAATTTTCACGAACCGATTTTATTCACAATCACCAGGAGTTAATTATCAAAGGATTTGGGAGGATGATTCCAAGTGTCATGAATTACTAACATTGATCAGGAAGAACTGTCTCCTTTTGAGTAATTTTCATCAAATCATGAACTGATATCTACCAAATCCCAAGAAGCGAATCTGAAAGGCTTTTGGGGGATGATTCCATTTGTCACTGATTTAGAGCATTGATCAGTTATAACTTTCTCATTTTTAGCAATTTTCACGATCAATCTCCACCAAATCCTGAAGAGAGAATAGACTTGTGTTTTGGGGGACGTTTCCATGAGAAATAGATCAGGATACCAGATTAGGCATGTCTTTCTCCTCTGGAGTAATTTTCACGAACTGCTCTGTACCATAGGATGAGAAGTGAATCCTCGGGTCTTTCAGGAAGATTCCTTCTCAAATTTATCTGTTGCGCACTTCCAAGATGAATTTCTCATTCTGAGTCTATTTCAGGAACTGATTTCTTCCAAGTCGACAGGAGCGAATCGGAATGTACGAAGGAGGCTCATTATGTGGGGAATGAATGACTACCACGAAGCCGTTCAGAACTGCTTATTTTTCGGAATTTTCGAGACTCGACCTATAACAAATCACCAGAAGCAAATCTGAAAGGATTTTGGAGGATCATGCCAGATGGAGTTCATGACTAGCAGTGATCAGTAATTACTGTTGAATTTTTGTCATTTTCATGAACCGATCTCTACTAAAGGATCAGGAGAGAATCCGAATGGCTTTTCGAGGAAGCGTGCATGAGACAATCAATCTGATTAGTATTGAAGGTCTCATTTTTAGCAATTTACACTACCCATCTCTACCAAGTGACCAGCAGAGTATCTAAAAGGTCTTTGGAGGATGATTCTATGAGGTACTAATTCTATGCAGTGATCAGTAATAAATGGTTGATTTGTTAGTAATTTTCATGAACCAATCCCTACAAACTCAGGAGGAGAGAATCTGGATTGCTGGAGTCTTTACCACTAGGTGCTTGGAAAGAACGATTTTCGTACTTTGAGTAATTTGCACAAACCGATCTGTTCCAAGGCACCAAGAGAGAATGCAATTGTTTTTCCGGTGGATGATTCCATGGGAAATTCATCAGAAGACGGGTGAGGAAGGAATTTTCTCTTTCCTACTAATTTTCACGAACCGATTTTATTCACAATCACCAGGAGTTAATTATCAAAGGATTTGGGAGGATGATTCCAAGTGTCATTAATTACTAACATTGATCAGGAAGAACTGTCTCTTTTTGAGTAATTTTCATCAAATCATGAACTGATATCTACCAAATCCCAAGAAGCGAATCTGAAAGGCTTTTGGGGGATGATTCCATTTGTCACTGATTTAGAGCATTGATCAGTTATAACTTTCTCATTTTTAGCAATTTTCACGATCAATCTCCACCAAATCCTGAAGAGAGAATAGACTTGTGTTTTGGGGGACGTTTCCATGAGAAATAGATCAGGATACCAGATTAGGCATGTCTTTCTCCTCTGGAGTAATTTTCACGAACTGCTCTGTACCATAGGATGAGAAGTGAATCCTCGGGTCTTACAGGAAGATCCCTTCTCAAATTTATCTGTTGCGCACATCCAAGATGAATTTCTCATTCTGAGTCTATTTCAGGAACTGATTTCTTCCAAGTCGACAGGAGCGAATCGGAATGTACGAAGGAGGCTCATTATTTGAGGAATGAATGACGACCACGAAGCCGTTCAGAATTGCTTCTTTTTCGGAATTTTCGAGACTCGACCTATAACAAATCACCAGAAGCAAATCTGAAAGGATTTTGGAGGATCATGCCAGATGGAGTTCATGACTAGCAGTGATCAGTAATTACTGTTGAATTTTTGTCATTTTCATGAACCGATCTCTACTAAAGGATCAGGAGAGAATCCGAATGGCTTTTCGAGGAAGCGTGCATGAGACAATCAATCTGATTAGTATTGAAGGTCTCATTTTTAGCAATTTACACTACCCATCTCTACCAAGTGACCAGCAGAGTATCTAAAAGGTCTTTGGAGGATGATTCTATGAGGTACTAATTCTATGCAGTGATCAGTAATAAATGGTTGATTTGTTAGTAATTTTCATGAACCAATCCCTACAAACTCAGGAGGAGAGAATCTGGATTGCTGGAGTCTTTACCACTAGGTGCTTGGAAAGAACGATTTTCGTACTTTGAGTAATTTGCACAAACCGATCTGTTCCAAGGCACCAAGAGAGAATGCAATTGTTTTTCCGGTGGATGATTCCATGGGAAATTCATCAGAAGACGGGTGAGGAAGGAATTTTCTCTTTCCTACTAATTTTCACGAACCGATTTTATTCACAATCACCAGGAGTTAATTATCAAAGGATTTGGGAGGATGATTCCAAGTGTCATTAATTACTAACATTGATCAGGAAGAACTGTCTCTTTTTGAGTAATTTTCATCAAATCATGAACTGATATCTACCAAATCCCAAGAAGCGAATCTGAAAGGCTTTTGGGGGATGATTCCATTTGTCACTGATTTAGAGCATTGATCAGTTATAACTTTCTCATTTTTAGCAATTTTCACGATCAATCTCCACCAAATCCTGAAGAGAGAATAGACTTGTGTTTTGGGGGACGTTTCCATGAGAAATAGATCAGGATACCAGATTAGGCATGTCTTTCTCCTCTGGAGTAATTTTCACGAACTGCTCTGTACCATAGGATGAGAAGTGAATCCTCGGGTCTTACAGGAAGATCCCTTCTCAAATTTATCTGTTGCGCACATCCAAGATGAATTTCTCATTCTGAGTCTATTTCAGGAACTGATTTCTTCCAAGTCGACAGGAGCGAATCGGAATGTACGAAGGAGGCTCATTATTTGAGGAATGAATGACGACCACGAAGCCGTTCAGAATTGCTTCTTTTTCGGAATTTTCGAGACTCGACCTATAACAAATCACCAGAAGCAAATCTGAAAGGATTTTGGAGGATCATGCCAGATGGAGTTCATGACTAGCAGTGATCAGTAATTACTGTTGAATTTTTGTCATTTTCATGAACCGATCTCTACTAAAGGATCAGGAGAGAATCCGAATGGCTTTTCGAGGAAGCGTGCATGAGACAATCAATCTGATTAGTATTGAAGGTCTCATTTTTAGCAATTTACACTACCCATCTCTACCAAGTGACCAGCAGAGTATCTAAAAGGTCTTTGGAGGATGATTCTATGAGGTACTAATTCTATGCAGTGATCAGTAATAAATGGTTGATTTGTTAGTAATTTTCATGAACCAATCCCTACAAACTCAGGAGGAGAGAATCTGGATTGCTGGAGTCTTTACCACTAGGTGCTCGGAAAGAACGATTTTCGTACTTTGAGTAATTTGCACAAACCGATCTGTTCCAAGGCACCAAGAGAGAATGCAATTGTTTTTCCGGTGGATGATTCCATGGGAAATTCATCAGAAGACGGGTGAGGAAGGAATTTTCTCTTTCCTACTAATTTTCACGAACCGATTTTATTCACAATCACCAGGAGTTAATTATCAAAGGATTTGGGAGGATGATTCCAAGGGTCATTAATTACTAACATTGATCAGGAAGAACTGTCTCCTTTTGAGTAATTTTCATCAAATCATGAACTGATATCTACCAAATCCCAAGAAGCGAATCTGAAAGGCTTTTGGGGGATGATTCCATTTGTCACTGATTTAGAGCATTGATCAGTTATAACTTTCTCATTTTTAGCAATTTTCACGATCAATCTCCACCAAATCCTGAAGAGAGAATAGACTTGTGTTTTGGGGGACGTTTCCATGAGAAATAGATCAGGATACCAGATTAGGCATGTCTTTCTCCTCTGGAGTAATTTTCACGAACTGCTCTGTACCATAGGATGAGAAGTGAATCCTCGGGTCTTTCAGGAAGATTCCTTCTCAAATTTATCTGTTGCGCACATCCAAGATGAATTTCTCATTCTGAGTCTATTTCAGGAACTGATTTCTTCCAAGTCGACAGGAGCGAATCGGAATGTACGAAGGAGGCTCATTATTTGAGGAATGAATGACTACCACGAAGCCGTTCAGAATTGCTTATTTTTCGGAATTTTCGAGACTCGACCTATAACAAATCACCAGAAGCAAATCTGAAAGGATTTTGGAGGATCATGCCAGATGGAGTTCATGACTAGCAGTGATCAGTAATTACTGTTGAATTTTTGTCATTTTCATGAACCGATCTCTACTAAAGGATCAGGAGAGAATCCGAATGGCTTTTCGAGGAAGCGTGCATGAGACAATCAATCTGATTAGTATTGAAGGTCTCATTTTTAACAATTTACACTACCCATCTCTACCAAGTGACCAGCAGAGTATCTAAAAGGTCTTTGGAGGATGATTCTATGAGGTACTAATTCTATGCAGTGATCAGTAATAAATGGTTGATTTGTTAGTAATTTTCATGAACCAATCCCTACAAACTCAGGAGGAGAGAATCTGGATTGCTGGAGTCTTTACCACTAGGTGCTTGGAAAGAACGATTTTCGTACTTTGAGTAATTTGCACAAACCGATCTGTTCCAAGGCACCAAGAGAGAATGCAATTGTTTTTCCGGTGGATGATTCCATGGGAAATTCATCAGAAGACGGGTGAGGAAGGAATTTTCTCTTTCCTACTAATTTTCACGAACCGATTTTATTCACAATCACCAGGAGTTAATTATCAAAGGATTTGGGAGGATGATTCCAAGTGTCATTAATTACTAACATTGATCAGGAAGAACTGTCTCCTTTTGAGTAATTTTCATCAAATCATGAACTGATATCTACCAAATCCCAAGAAGCGAATCTGAAAGGCTTTTGGGGGATGATTCCATTTGTCACTGATTTAGAGCATTGATCAGTTATAACTTTCTCATTTTTAGCAATTTTCACGATCAATCTCCACCAAATCCTGAAGAGAGAATAGACTTGTGTTTTGGGGGACGTTTCCATGAGAAATAGATCAGGATACCAGATTAGGCATGTCTTTCTCCTCTGGAGTAATTTTCACGAACTGCTCTGTACCATAGGATGAGAAGTGAATCCTCGGGTCTTTCAGGAAGATTCCTTCTCAAATTTATCTGTTGCGCACATCCAAGATGAATTTCTCATTCTGAGTCTATTTCAGGAACTGATTTCTTCCAAGTCGACAGGAGCGAATCGGAATGTACGAAGGAGGCTCATTATGTGGGGAATGAATGACTACCACAAAGCCGTTCAGAACTGCTTATTTTTCGGAATTTTCGAGACTCGACCTATAACAAATCACCAGAAGCAAATCTGAAAGGATTTTGGAGGATCATGCCAGATGGAGTTCATGACTAGCAGTGATCAGTAATTACTGTTGAATTTTTGTCATTTTCATGAACCGATCTCTACTAAAGGATCAGGAGAGAATCCGAATGGCTTTTCGAGGAAGCGTGCATGAGACAATCAATCTGATTAGTATTGAAGGTCTCATTTTTAGCAATTTACACTACCCATCTCTACCAAGTGACCAGCAGAGTATCTAAAAGGTCTTTGGAGGATGATTCTATGAGGTACTAATTCTATGCAGTGATCAGTAATAAATGGTTGATTTGTTAGTAATTTTCATGAACCAATCCCTACAAACTCAGGAGGAGAGAATCTGGATTGCTGGAGTCTTTACCACTAGGTGCTTGGAAAGAACGATTTTTGTACTTTGAGTAATTTGCACAAACCGATCTGTTCCAAGGCACCAAGAGAGAATGCAATTGTTTTTCCGGTGGATGATTCCATGGGAAATTCATCAGAAGACGGGTGAGGAAGGAATTTTCTCTTTCCTACTAATTTTCACGAACCGATTTTATTCACAATCACCAGGAGTTAATTATCAAAGGATTTGGGAGGATGATTCCAAGTGTCATTAATTACTAACATTGATCAGGAAGAACTGTCTCCTTTTGAGTAATTTTCATCAAATCATGAACTGATATCTACCAAATCCCAAGAAGCGAATCTGAAAGGCTTTTGGGGGATGATTCCATTTGTCACTGATTTAGAGCATTGATCAGTTATAACTTTCTCATTTTTAGCAATTTTCACGATCAATCTCCACCAAATCCTGAAGAGAGAATAGACTTGTGTTTTGGGGGACGTTTCCATGAGAAATAGATCAGGATACCAGATTAGGCATGTCTTTCTCCTCTGGAGTAATTTTCACGAACTGCTCTGTACCATAGGATGAGAAGTGAATCCTCGGGTCTTTCAGGAAGATTCCTTCTCAAATTTATCTGTTGCGCACATCCAAGATGAATTTCTCATTCTGAGTCTATTTCAGGAACTGATTTCTTCCAAGTCGACAGGAGCGAATCGGAATGTACGAAGGAGGCTCATTATGTGGGGAATGAATGACTACCACGAAGCCGTTCAGAACTGCTTATTTTTCAGAATTTTCGAGACTCGACCTATAACAAATCACCAGAAGCAAATCTGAAAGGATTTTGGAGGATCATGCCAGATGGAGTTCATGACTAGCAGTGATCAGTAATTACTGTTGAATTTTTGTCATTTTCATGAACCGATCTCTACTAAAGGATCAGGAGAGAATCCGAATGGCTTTTCGAGGAAGCGTGCATGAGACAATCAATCTGATTAGTATTGAAGGTCTCATTTTTAGCAATTTACACTACCCATCTCTACCAAGTGACCAGCAGAGTATCTAAAAGGTCTTTGGAGGATGATTCTATGAGGTACTAATTCTATGCAGTGATCAGTAATAAATGGTTGATTTGTTAGTAATTTTCATGAACCAATCCCTACAAACTCAGGAGGAGAGAATCTGGATTGCTGGAGTCTTTACCACTAGGTGCTTGGAAAGAACGATTTTCGTACTTTGAGTAATTTGCACAAACCGATCTGTTCCAAGGCACCAAGAGAGAATGCAATTGTTTTTCCGGTGGATGATTCCATGGGAAATTCATCAGAAGACGGGTGAGGAAGGAATTTTCTCTTTCCTACTAATTTTCACGAACCGATTTTATTCACAATCACCAGGAGTTAATTATCAAAGGATTTGGGAGGATGATTCCAAGTGTCATTAATTACTAACATTGATCAGGAAGAACTGTCTCCTTTTGAGTAATTTTCATCAAATCATGAACTGATATCTACCAAATCCCAAGAAGCGAATCTGAAAGGCTTTTGGGGGATGATTCCATTTGTCACTGATTTAGAGCATTGATCAGTTATAACTTTCTCATTTTTAGCAATTTTCACGATCAATCTCCACCAAATCCTGAAGAGAGAATAGACTTGTGTTTTGGGGGACGTTTCCATGAGAAATAGATCAGGATACCAGATTAGGCATGTCTTTCTCCTCTGGAGTAATTTTCACGAACTGCTCTGTACCATAGGATGAGAAGTGAATCCTCGGGTCTTTCAGGAAGATTCCTTCTCAAATTTATCTGTTGCGCACATCCAAGATGAATTTCTCATTCTGAGTCTATTTCAGGAACTGATTTCTTCCAAGTCGACAGGAGCGAATCGGAATGTACGAAGGAGGCTCATTATTTGAGGAATGAATGACGACCACGAAGCCGTTCAGAATTGCTTCTTTTTCGGAATTTTTGAGACTCGACCTATAACAAATCACCAGAAGCAAATCTGAAAGGATTTTGGAGGATCATGCCAGATGGAGTTCATGACTAGCAGTGATCAGTAATTACTGTTGAATTTTTGTCATTTTCATGAACCGATCTCTACTAAAGGATCAGGAGAGAATCCGAATGGCTTTTCGAGGAAGCGTGCATGAGACAATCAATCTGATTAGTATTGAAGGTCTCATTTTTAGCAATTTACACTACCCATCTCTACCAAGTGACCAGCAGAGTATCTAAAAGGTCTTTGGAGGATGATTCTATGAGGTACTAATTCTATGCAGTGATCAGTAATAAATGGTTGATTTGTTAGTAATTTTCATGAACCAATCCCTACAAACTCAGGAGGAGAGAATCTGGATTGCTGGAGTCTTTACCACTAGGTGCTTGGAAAGAACGATTTTCGTACTTTGAGTAATTTGCACAAACCGATCTGTTCCAAGGCACCAAGAGAGAATGCAATTGTTTTTCCGGTGGATGATTCCATGGGAAATTCATCAGAAGACGGGTGAGGAAGGAATTTTCTCTTTCCTACTAATTTTCACGAACCGATTTTATTCACAATCACCAGGAGTTAATTATCAAAGGATTTGGGAGGATGATTCCAAGTGTCATTAATTACTAACATTGATCAGGAAGAACTGTCTCCTTTTGAGTAATTTTCATCAAATCATGAACTGATATCTACCAAATCCCAAGAAGCGAATCTGAAAGGCTTTTGGGGGATGATTCCATTTGTCACTGATTTAGAGCATTGATCAGTTATAACTTTCTCATTTTTAGCAATTTTCACGATCAATCTCCACCAAATCCTGAAGAGAGAATAGACTTGTGTTTTGGGGGACGTTTCCATGAGAAATAGATCAGGATACCAGATTAGGCATGTCTTTCTCCTCTGGAGTAATTTTCACGAACTGCTCTGTACCATAGGATGAGAAGTGAATCCTCGGGTCTTACAGGAAGATCCCTTCTCAAATTTATCTGTTGCGCACATCCAAGATGAATTTCTCATTCTGAGTCTATTTCAGGAACTGATTTCTTCCAAGTCGACAGGAGCGAATCGGAATGTACGAAGGAGGCTCATTATTTGAGGAATGAATGACGACCACGAAGCCGTTCAGAATTCATTATTTTTCGGAATTTTCGAGACTCGACCTATAACAAATCACCAGAAGCAAATCTGAAAGGATTTTGGAGGATCATGCCAGATGGAGTTCATGACTAGCAGTGATCAGTAATTACTGTTGAATTTTTGTCATTTTCATGAACCGATCTCTACTAAAGGATCAGGAGAGAATCCGAATGGCTTTTCGAGGAAGCGTGCATGAGACAATCAATCTGATTAGTATTGAAGGTCTCATTTTTAGCAATTTACACTACCCATCTCTACCAAGTGACCAGCAGAGTATCTAAAAGGTCTTTGGAGGATGATTCTATGAGGTACTAATTCTATGCAGTGATCAGTAATAAATGGTTGATTTGTTAGTAATTTTCATGAACCAATCCCTACAAACTCAGGAGGAGAGAATCTGGATTGCTGGAGTCTTTACCACTAGGTGCTTGGAAAGAACGATTTTTGTACTTTGAGTAATTTGCACAAACCGATCTGTTCCAAGGCACCAAGAGAGAATGCAATTGTTTTTCCGGTGGATGATTCCATGGGAAATTCATCAGAAGACGGGTGAGGAAGGAATTTTCTCTTTCCTACTAATTTTCACGAACCGATTTTATTCACAATCACCAGGAGTTAATTATCAAAGGATTTGGGAGGATGATTCCAAGTGTCATGAATTACTAACATTGATCAGGAAGAACTGTCTCCTTTTGAGTAATTTTCATCAAATCATGAACTGATATCTACCAAATCCCAAGAAGCGAATCTGAAAGGCTTTTGGGGGATGATTCCATTTGTCACTGATTTAGAGCATTGATCAGTTATAACTTTCTCATTTTTAGCAATTTTCACGATCAATCTCCACCAAATCCTGAAGAGAGAATAGACTTGTGTTTTGGGGGACGTTTCCATGAGAAATAGATCAGGATACCAGATTAGGCATGTCTTTCTCCTCTGGAGTAATTTTCACGAACTGCTCTGTACCATAGGATGAGAAGTGAATCCTCGGGTCTTTCAGGAAGATTCCTACTCAAATTTATCTGTTGCGCACATCCAAGATGAATTTCTCATTCTGAGTCTATTTCAGGAACTGATTTCTTCCAAGTCGACAGGAGCGAATCGGAATGTACGAAGGAGGCTCATTATTTGAGGAATGAATGACGACCACGAAGCCGTTCAGAATTGCTTCTTTTTCGGAATTTTTGAGACTCGACCTATAACAAATCACCAGAAGCAAATCTGAAAGGATTTTGGAGGATCATGCCAGATGGAGTTCATGACTAGCAGTGATCAGTAATTACTGTTGAATTTTTGTCATTTTCATGAACCGATCTCTACTAAAGGATCAGGAGAGAATCCGAATGGCTTTTCGAGGAAGCGTGCATGAGACAATCAATCTGATTAGTATTGAAGGTCTCATTTTTAGCAATTTACACTACCCATCTCTACCAAGTGACCAGCAGAGTATCTAAAAGGTCTTTGGAGGATGATTCTATGAGGTACTAATTCTATGCAGTGATCAGTAATAAATGGTTGATTTGTTAGTAATTTTCATGAACCAATCCCTACAAACTCAGGAGGAGAGAATCTGGATTGCTGGAGTCTTTACCACTAGGTGCTTGGAAAGAACGATTTTCGTACTTTGAGTAATTTGCACAAACCGATCTGTTCCAAGGCACCAAGAGAGAATGCAATTGTTTTTCCGGTGGATGATTCCATGGGAAATTCATCAGAAGACGGGTGAGGAAGGAATTTTCTCTTTCCTACTAATTTTCACGAACCGATTTTATTCACAATCACCAGGAGTTAATTATCAAAGGATTTGGGAGGATGATTCCAAGTGTCATTAATTACTAACATTGATCAGGAAGAACTGTCTCCTTTTGAGTAATTTTCATCAAATCATGAACTGATATCTACCAAATCCCAAGAAGCGAATCTGAAAGGCTTTTGGGGGATGATTCCATTTGTCACTGATTTAGAGCATTGATCAGTTATAACTTTCTCATTTTTAGCAATTTTCACGATCAATCTCCACCAAATCCTGAAGAGAGAATAGACTTGTGTTTTGGGGGACGTTTCCATGAGAAATAGATCAGGATACCAGATTAGGCATGTCTTTCTCCTCTGGAGTAATTTTCACGAACTGCTCTGTACCATAGGATGAGAAGTGAATCCTCGGGTCTTACAGGAAGATCCCTTCTCAAATTTATCTGTTGCGCACATCCAAGATGAATTTCTCATTCTGAGTCTATTTCAGGAACTGATTTCTTCCAAGTCGACAGGAGCGAATCGGAATGTACGAAGGAGGCTCATTATTTGAGGAATGAATGACGACCACGAAGCCGTTCAGAATTCATTATTTTTCGGAATTTTCGAGACTCGACCTATAACAAATCACCAGAAGCAAATCTGAAAGGATTTTGGAGGATCATGCCAGATGGAGTTCATGACTAGCAGTGATCAGTAATTACTGTTGAATTTTTGTCATTTTCATGAACCGATCTCTACTAAAGGATCAGGAGAGAATCCGAATGGCTTTTCGAGGAAGCGTGCATGAGACAATCAATCTGATTAGTATTGAAGGTCTCATTTTTAGCAATTTACACTACCCATCTCTACCAAGTGACCAGCAGAGTATCTAAAAGGTCTTTGGAGGATGATTCTATGAGGTACTAATTCTATGCAGTGATCAGTAATAAATGGTTGATTTGTTAGTAATTTTCATGAACCAATCCCTACAAACTCAGGAGGAGAGAATCTGGATTGCTGGAGTCTTTACCACTAGGTGCTTGGAAAGAACGATTTTTGTACTTTGAGTAATTTGCACAAACCGATCTGTTCCAAGGCACCAAGAGAGAATGCAATTGTTTTTCCGGTGGATGATTCCATGGGAAATTCATCAGAAGACGGGTGAGGAAGGAATTTTCTCTTTCCTACTAATTTTCACGAACCGATTTTATTCACAATCACCAGGAGTTAATTATCAAAGGATTTGGGAGGATGATTCCAAGTGTCATGAATTACTAACATTGATCAGGAAGAACTGTCTCCTTTTGAGTAATTTTCATCAAATCATGAACTGATATCTACCAAATCCCAAGAAGCGAATCTGAAAGGCTTTTGGGGGATGATTCCATTTGTCACTGATTTAGAGCATTGATCAGTTATAACTTTCTCATTTTTAGCAATTTTCACGATCAATCTCCACCAAATCCTGAAGAGAGAATAGACTTGTGTTTTGGGGGACGTTTCCATGAGAAATAGATCAGGATACCAGATTAGGCATGTCTTTCTCCTCTGGAGTAATTTTCACGAACTGCTCTGTACCATAGGATGAGAAGTGAATCCTCGGGTCTTTCAGGAAGATTCCTACTCAAATTTATCTGTTGCGCACATCCAAGATGAATTTCTCATTCTGAGTCTATTTCAGGAACTGATTTCTTCCAAGTCGACAGGAGCGAATCGGAATGTACGAAGGAGGCTCATTATGTGGGGAATGAATGACTACCACGAAGCCGTTCAGAACTGCTTATTTTTCAGAATTTTCGAGACTCGACCTATAACAAATCACCAGAAGCAAATCTGAAAGGATTTTGGAGGATCATGCCAGATGGAGTTCATGACTAGCAGTGATCAGTAATTACTGTTGAATTTTTGTCATTTTCATGAACCGATCTCTACTAAAGGATCAGGAGAGAATCCGAATGGCTTTTCGAGGAAGCGTGCATGAGACAATCAATCTGATTAGTATTGAAGGTCTCATTTTTAGCAATTTACACTACCCATCTCTACCAAGTGACCAGCAGAGTATCTAAAAGGTCTTTGGAGGATGATTCTATGAGGTACTAATTCTATGCAGTGATCAGTAATAAATGGTTGATTTGTTAGTAATTTTCATGAACCAATCCCTACAAACTCAGGAGGAGAGAATCTGGATTGCTGGAGTCTTTACCACTAGGTGCTTGGAAAGAACGATTTTCGTACTTTGAGTAATTTGCACAAACCGATCTGTTCCAAGGCACCAAGAGAGAATGCAATTGTTTTTCCGGTGGATGATTCCATGGGAAATTCATCAGAAGACGGGTGAGGAAGGAATTTTCTCTTTCCTACTAATTTTCACGAACCGATTTTATTCACAATCACCAGGAGTTAATTATCAAAGGATTTGGGAGGATGATTCCAAGTGTCATTAATTACTAACATTGATCAGGAAGAACTGTCTCCTTTTGAGTAATTTTCATCAAATCATGAACTGATATCTACCAAATCCCAAGAAGCGAATCTGAAAGGCTTTTGGGGGATGATTCCATTTGTCACTGATTTAGAGCATTGATCAGTTATAACTTTCTCATTTTTAGCAATTTTCACGATCAATCTCCACCAAATCCTGAAGAGAGAATAGACTTGTGTTTTGGGGGACGTTTCCATGAGAAATAGATCAGGATACCAGATTAGGCATGTCTTTCTCCTCTGGAGTAATTTTCACGAAGTGCTCTGTACCATAGGATGAGAAGTGAATCCTCGGGTCTTTCAGGAAGATTCCTTCTCAAATTTATCTGTTGCGCACATCCAAGATGAATTTCTCATTCTGAGTCTATTTCAGGAACTGATTTCTTCCAAGTCGACAGGAGCGAATCGGAATGTACGAAGGAGGCTCATTATTTGAGGAATGAATGACGACCACGAAGCCGTTCAGAATTGCTTCTTTTTCGGAATTTTCGAGACTCGACCTATAACAAATCACCAGAAGCAAATCTGAAAGGATTTTGGAGGATCATGCCAGATGGAGTTCATGACTAGCAGTGATCAGTAATTACTGTTGAATTTTTGTCATTTTCATGAACCGATCTCTACTAAAGGATCAGGAGAGAATCCGAATGGCTTTTCGAGGAAGCGTGCATGAGACAATCAATCTGATTAGTATTGAAGGTCTCATTTTTAGCAATTTACACTACCCATCTCTACCAAGTGACCAGCAGAGTATCTAAAAGGTCTTTGGAGGATGATTCTATGAGGTACTAATTCTATGCAGTGATCAGTAATAAATGGTTGATTTGTTAGTAATTTTCATGAACCAATCCCTACAAACTCAGGAGGAGAGAATCTGGATTGCTGGAGTCTTTACCACTAGGTGCTTGGAAAGAACGATTTTTGTACTTTGAGTAATTTGCACAAACCGATCTGTTCCAAGGCACCAAGAGAGAATGCAATTGTTTTTCCGGTGGATGATTCCATGGGAAATTCATCAGAAGACGGGTGAGGAAGGAATTTTCTCTTTCCTACTAATTTTCACGAACCGATTTTATTCACAATCACCAGGAGTTAATTATCAAAGGATTTGGGAGGATGATTCCAAGTGTCATGAATTACTAACATTGATCAGGAAGAACTGTCTCCTTTTGAGTAATTTTCATCAAATCATGAACTGATATCTACCAAATCCCAAGAAGCGAATCTGAAAGGCTTTTGGGGGATGATTCCATTTGTCACTGATTTAGAGCATTGATCAGTTATAACTTTCTCATTTTTAGCAATTTTCACGATCAATCTCCACCAAATCCTGAAGAGAGAATAGACTTGTGTTTTGGGGGACGTTTCCATGAGAAATAGATCAGGATACCAGATTAGGCATGTCTTTCTCCTCTGGAGTAATTTTCACGAACTGCTCTGTACCATAGGATGAGAAGTGAATCCTCGGGTCTTTCAGGAAGATTCCTACTCAAATTTATCTGTTGCGCACATCCAAGATGAATTTCTCATTCTGAGTCTATTTCAGGAACTGATTTCTTCCAAGTCGACAGGAGCGAATCGGAATGTACGAAGGAGGCTCATTATGTGGGGAATGAATGACTACCACGAAGCCGTTCAGAACTGCTTATTTTTCAGAATTTTCGAGACTCGACCTATAACAAATCACCAGAAGCAAATCTGAAAGGATTTTGGAGGATCATGCCAGATGGAGTTCATGACTAGCAGTGATCAGTAATTACTGTTGAATTTTTGTCATTTTCATGAACCGATCTCTACTAAAGGATCAGGAGAGAATCCGAATGGCTTTTCGAGGAAGCGTGCATGAGACAATCAATCTGATTAGTATTGAAGGTCTCATTTTTAGCAATTTACACTACCCATCTCTACCAAGTGACCAGCAGAGTATCTAAAAGGTCTTTGGAGGATGATTCTATGAGGTACTAATTCTATGCAGTGATCAGTAATAAATGGTTGATTTGTTAGTAATTTTCATGAACCAATCCCTACAAACTCAGGAGGAGAGAATCTGGATTGCTGGAGTCTTTACCACTAGGTGCTTGGAAAGAACGATTTTCGTACTTTGAGTAATTTGCACAAACCGATCTGTTCCAAGGCACCAAGAGAGAATGCAATTGTTTTTCCGGTGGATGATTCCATGGGAAATTCATCAGAAGACGGGTGAGGAAGGAATTTTCTCTTTCCTACTAATTTTCACGAACCGATTTTATTCACAATCACCAGGAGTTAATTATCAAAGGATTTGGGAGGATGATTCCAAGTGTCATTAATTACTAACATTGATCAGGAAGAACTGTCTCCTTTTGAGTAATTTTCATCAAATCATGAACTGATATCTACCAAATCCCAAGAAGCGAATCTGAAAGGCTTTTGGGGGATGATTCCATTTGTCACTGATTTAGAGCATTGATCAGTTATAACTTTCTCATTTTTAGCAATTTTCACGATCAATCTCCACCAAATCCTGAAGAGAGAATAGACTTGTGTTTTGGGGGACGTTTCCATGAGAAATAGATCAGGATACCAGATTAGGCATGTCTTTCTCCTCTGGAGTAATTTTCACGAAGTGCTCTGTACCATAGGATGAGAAGTGAATCCTCGGGTCTTTCAGGAAGATTCCTTCTCAAATTTATCTGTTGCGCACATCCAAGATGAATTTCTCATTCTGAGTCTATTTCAGGAACTGATTTCTTCCAAGTCGACAGGAGCGAATCGGAATGTACGAAGGAGGCTCATTATTTGAGGAATGAATGACGACCACGAAGCCGTTCAGAATTCATTATTTTTCGGAATTTTCGAGACTCGACCTATAACAAATCACCAGAAGCAAATCTGAAAGGATTTTGGAGGATCATGCCAGATGGAGTTCATGACTAGCAGTGATCAGTAATTACTGTTGAATTTTTGTCATTTTCATGAACCGATCTCTACTAAAGGATCAGGAGAGAATCCGAATGGCTTTTCGAGGAAGCGTGCATGAGACAATCAATCTGATTAGTATTGAAGGTCTCATTTTTAGCAATTTACACTACCCATCTCTACCAAGTGACCAGCAGAGTATCTAAAAGGTCTTTGGAGGATGATTCTATGAGGTACTAATTCTATGCAGTGATCAGTAATAAATGGTTGATTTGTTAGTAATTTTCATGAACCAATCCCTACAAACTCAGGAGGAGAGAATCTGGATTGCTGGAGTCTTTACCACTAGGTGCTTGGAAAGAACGATTTTCGTACTTTGAGTAATTTGCACAAACCGATCTGTTCCAAGGCACCAAGAGAGAATGCAATTGTTTTTCCGGTGGATGATTCCATGGGAAATTCATCAGAAGACGGGTGAGGAAGGAATTTTCTCTTTCCTACTAATTTTCACGAACCGATTTTATTCACAATCACCAGGAGTTAATTATCAAAGGATTTGGGAGGATGATTCCAAGTGTCATTAATTACTAACATTGATCAGGAAGAACTGTCTCCTTTTGAGTAATTTTCATCAAATCATGAACTGATATCTACCAAATCCCAAGAAGCGAATCTGAAAGGCTTTTGGGGGATGATTCCATTTGTCACTGATTTAGAGCATTGATCAGTTATAACTTTCTCATTTTTAGCAATTTTCACGATCAATCTCCACCAAATCCTGAAGAGAGAATAGACTTGTGTTTTGGGGGACGTTTCCATGAGAAATAGATCAGGATACCAGATTAGGCATGTCTTTCTCCTCTGGAGTAATTTTCACGAACTGCTCTGTACCATAGGATGAGAAGTGAATCCTCGGGTCTTACAGGAAGATCCCTTCTCAAATTTATCTGTTGCGCACATCCAAGATGAATTTCTCATTCTGAGTCTATTTCAGGAACTGATTTCTTCCAAGTCGACAGGAGCGAATCGGAATGTACGAAGGAGGCTCATTATTTGAGGAATGAATGACGACCATGAAGCCGTTCAGAATTCATTATTTTTCGGAATTTTCGAGACTCGACCTATAACAAATCACCAGAAGCAAATCTGAAAGGATTTTGGAGGATCATGCCAGATGGAGTTCATGACTAGCAGTGATCAGTAATTACTGTTGAATTTTTGTCATTTTCATGAACCGATCTCTACTAAAGGATCAGGAGAGAATCCGAATGGCTTTTCGAGGAAGCGTGCATGAGACAATCAATCTGATTAGTATTGAAGGTCTCATTTTTAGCAATTTACACTACCCATCTCTACCAAGTGACCAGCAGAGTATCTAAAAGGTCTTTGGAGGATGATTCTATGAGGTACTAATTCTATGCAGTGATCAGTAATAAATGGTTGATTTGTTAGTAATTTTCATGAACCAATCCCTACAAACTCAGGAGGAGAGAATCTGGATTGCTGGAGTCTTTACCACTAGGTGCTTGGAAAGAACGATTTTCGTACTTTGAGTAATTTGCACAAACCGATCTGTTCCAAGGCACCAAGAGAGAATGCAATTGTTTTTCCGGTGGATGATTCCATGGGAAATTCATCAGAAGACGGGTGAGGAAGGAATTTTCTCTTTCCTACTAATTTTCACGAACCGATTTTATTCACAATCACCAGGAGTTAATTATCAAAGGATTTGGGAGGATGATTCCAAGTGTCATTAATTACTAACATTGATCAGGAAGAACTGTCTCCTTTTGAGTAATTTTCATCAAATCATGAACTGATATCTACCAAATCCCAAGAAGCGAATCTGAAAGGCTTTTGGGGGATGATTCCATTTGTCACTGATTTAGAGCATTGATCAGTTATAACTTTCTCATTTTTAGCAATTTTCACGATCAATCTCCACCAAATCCTGAAGAGAGAATAGACTTGTGTTTTGGGGGACGTTTCCATGAGAAATAGATCAGGATACCAGATTAGGCATGTCTTTCTCCTCTGGAGTAATTTTCACGAACTGCTCTGTACCATAGGATGAGAAGTGAATCCTCGGGTCTTACAGGAAGATCCCTTCTCAAATTTATCTGTTGCGCACATCCAAGATGAATTTCTCATTCTGAGTCTATTTCAGGAACTGATTTCTTCCAAGTCGACAGGAGCGAATCGGAATGTACGAAGGAGGCTCATTATTTGAGGAATGAATGACGACCATGAAGCCGTTCAGAATTCATTATTTTTTGGAATTTTCGAGACTCGACCTATAACAAATCACCAGAAGCAAATCTGAAAGGATTTTGGAGGATCATGCCAGATGGAGTTCATGACTAGCAGTGATCAGTAATTACTGTTGAATTTTTGTCATTTTCATGAACCGATCTCTACTAAAGGATCAGGAGAGAATCCGAATGGCTTTTCGAGGAAGCGTGCATGAGACAATCAATCTGATTAGTATTGAAGGTCTCATTTTTAGCAATTTACACTACCCATCTCTACCAAGTGACCAGCAGAGTATCTAAAAGGTCTTTGGAGGATGATTCTATGAGGTACTAATTCTATGCAGTGATCAGTAATAAATGGTTGATTTGTTAGTAATTTTCATGAACCAATCCCTACAAACTCAGGAGGAGAGAATCTGGATTGCTGGAGTCTTTACCACTAGGTGCTTGGAAAGAACGATTTTTGTACTTTGAGTAATTTGCACAAACCGATCTGTTCCAAGGCACCAAGAGAGAATGCAATTGTTTTTCCGGTGGATGATTCCATGGGAAATTCATCAGAAGACGGGTGAGGAAGGAATTTTCTCTTTCCTACTAATTTTCACGAACCGATTTTATTCACAATCACCAGGAGTTAATTATCAAAGGATTTGGGAGGATGATTCCAAGTGTCATTAATTACTAACATTGATCAGGAAGAACTGTCTCCTTTTGAGTAATTTTCATCAAATCATGAACTGATATCTACCAAATCCCAAGAAGCGAATCTGAAAGGCTTTTGGGGGATGATTCCATTTGTCACTGATTTAGAGCATTGATCAGTTATAACTTTCTCATTTTTAGCAATTTTCACGATCAATCTCCACCAAATCCTGAAGAGAGAATAGACTTGTGTTTTGGGGGACGTTTCCATGAGAAATAGATCAGGATACCAGATTAGGCATGTCTTTCTCCTCTGGAGTAATTTTCACGAACTGCTCTGTACCATAGGATGAGAAGTGAATCCTCGGGTCTTTCAGGAAGATTCCTTCTCAAATTTATCTGTTGCGCACATCCAAGATGAATTTCTCATTCTGAGTCTATTTCAGGAACTGATTTCTTCCAAGTCGACAGGAGCGAATCGGAATGTACGAAGGAGGCTCATTATGTGGGGAATGAATGACTACCACGAAGCCGTTCAGAACTGCTTATTTTTCAGAATTTTCGAGACTCGACCTATAACAAATCACCAGAAGCAAATCTGAAAGGATTTTGGAGGATCATGCCAGATGGAGTTCATGACTAGCAGTGATCAGTAATTACTGTTGAATTTTTGTCATTTTCATGAACCGATCTCTACTAAAGGATCAGGAGAGAATCCGAATGGCTTTTCGAGGAAGCGTGCATGAGACAATCAATCTGATTAGTATTGAAGGTCTCATTTTTAGCAATTTACACTACCCATCTCTACCAAGTGACCAGCAGAGTATCTAAAAGGTCTTTGGAGGATGATTCTATGAGGTACTAATTCTATGCAGTGATCAGTAATAAATGGTTGATTTGTTAGTAATTTTCATGAACCAATCCCTACAAACTCAGGAGGAGAGAATCTGGATTGCTGGAGTCTTTACCACTAGGTGCTTGGAAAGAACGATTTTCGTACTTTGAGTAATTTGCACAAACCGATCTGTTCCAAGGCACCAAGAGAGAATGCAATTGTTTTTCCGGTGGATGATTCCATGGGAAATTCATCAGAAGACGGGTGAGGAAGGAATTTTCTCTTTCCTACTAATTTTCACGAACCGATTTTATTCACAATCACCAGGAGTTAATTATCAAAGGATTTGGGAGGATGATTCCAAGTGTCATTAATTACTAACATTGATCAGGAAGAACTGTCTCCTTTTGAGTAATTTTCATCAAATCATGAACTGATATCTACCAAATCCCAAGAAGCGAATCTGAAAGGCTTTTGGGGGATGATTCCATTTGTCACTGATTTAGAGCATTGATCAGTTATAACTTTCTCATTTTTAGCAATTTTCACGATCAATCTCCACCAAATCCTGAAGAGAGAATAGACTTGTGTTTTGGGGGACGTTTCCATGAGAAATAGATCAGGATACCAGATTAGGCATGTCTTTCTCCTCTGGAGTAATTTTCACGAACTGCTCTGTACCATAGGATGAGAAGTGAATCCTCGGGTCTTTCAGGAAGATTCCTTCTCAAATTTATCTGTTGCGCACATCCAAGATGAATTTCTCATTCTGAGTCTATTTCAGGAACTGATTTCTTCCAAGTCGACAGGAGCGAATCGGAATGTACGAAGGAGGCTCATTATTTGAGGAATGAATGACGACCACGAAGCCGTTCAGAATTGCTTCTTTTTCGGAATTTTTGAGACTCGACCTATAACAAATCACCAGAAGCAAATCTGAAAGGATTTTGGAGGATCATGCCAGATGGAGTTCATGACTAGCAGTGATCAGTAATTACTGTTGAATTTTTGTCATTTTCATGAACCGATCTCTACTAAAGGATCAGGAGAGAATCCGAATGGCTTTTCGAGGAAGCGTGCATGAGACAATCAATCTGATTAGTATTGAAGGTCTCATTTTTAGCAATTTACACTACCCATCTCTACCAAGTGACCAGCAGAGTATCTAAAAGGTCTTTGGAGGATGATTCTATGAGGTACTAATTCTATGCAGTGATCAGTAATAAATGGTTGATTTGTTAGTAATTTTCATGAACCAATCCCTACAAACTCAGGAGGAGAGAATCTGGATTGCTGGAGTCTTTACCACTAGGTGCTTGGAAAGAACGATTTTCGTACTTTGAGTAATTTGCACAAACCGATCTGTTCCAAGGCACCAAGAGAGAATGCAATTGTTTTTCCGGTGGATGATTCCATGGGAAATTCATCAGAAGACGGGTGAGGAAGGAATTTTCTCTTTCCTACTAATTTTCACGAACCGATTTTATTCACAATCACCAGGAGTTAATTATCAAAGGATTTGGGAGGATGATTCCAAGTGTCATTAATTACTAACATTGATCAGGAAGAACTGTCTCCTTTTGAGTAATTTTCATCAAATCATGAACTGATATCTACCAAATCCCAAGAAGCGAATCTGAAAGGCTTTTGGGGGATGATTCCATTTGTCACTGATTTAGAGCATTGATCAGTTATAACTTTCTCATTTTTAGCAATTTTCACGATCAATCTCCACCAAATCCTGAAGAGAGAATAGACTTGTGTTTTGGGGGACGTTTCCATGAGAAATAGATCAGGATACCAGATTAGGCATGTCTTTCTCCTCTGGAGTAATTTTCACGAACTGCTCTGTACCATAGGATGAGAAGTGAATCCTCGGGTCTTACAGGAAGATCCCTTCTCAAATTTATCTGTTGCGCACATCCAAGATGAATTTCTCATTCTGAGTCTATTTCAGGAACTGATTTCTTCCAAGTCGACAGGAGCGAATCGGAATGTACGAAGGAGGCTCATTATTTGAGGAATGAATGACGACCACGAAGCCGTTCAGAATTCATTATTTTTCGGAATTTTCGAGACTCGACCTATAACAAATCACCAGAAGCAAATCTGAAAGGATTTTGGAGGATCATGCCAGATGGAGTTCATGACTAGCAGTGATCAGTAATTACTGTTGAATTTTTGTCATTTTCATGAACCGATCTCTACTAAAGGATCAGGAGAGAATCCGAATGGCTTTTCGAGGAAGCGTGCATGAGACAATCAATCTGATTAGTATTGAAGGTCTCATTTTTAGCAATTTACACTACCCATCTCTACCAAGTGACCAGCAGAGTATCTAAAAGGTCTTTGGAGGATGATTCTATGAGGTACTAATTCTATGCAGTGATCAGTAATAAATGGTTGATTTGTTAGTAATTTTCATGAACCAATCCCTACAAACTCAGGAGGAGAGAATCTGGATTGCTGGAGTCTTTACCACTAGGTGCTTGGAAAGAACGATTTTTGTACTTTGAGTAATTTGCACAAACCGATCTGTTCCAAGGCACCAAGAGAGAATGCAATTGTTTTTCCGGTGGATGATTCCATGGGAAATTCATCAGAAGACGGGTGAGGAAGGAATTTTCTCTTTCCTACTAATTTTCACGAACCGATTTTATTCACAATCACCAGGAGTTAATTATCAAAGGATTTGGGAGGATGATTCCAAGTGTCATGAATTACTAACATTGATCAGGAAGAACTGTCTCCTTTTGAGTAATTTTCATCAAATCATGAACTGATATCTACCAAATCCCAAGAAGCGAATCTGAAAGGCTTTTGGGGGATGATTCCATTTGTCACTGATTTAGAGCATTGATCAGTTATAACTTTCTCATTTTTAGCAATTTTCACGATCAATCTCCACCAAATCCTGAAGAGAGAATAGACTTGTGTTTTGGGGGACGTTTCCATGAGAAATAGATCAGGATACCAGATTAGGCATGTCTTTCTCCTCTGGAGTAATTTTCACGAACTGCTCTGTACCATAGGATGAGAAGTGAATCCTCGGGTCTTTCAGGAAGATTCCTACTCAAATTTATCTGTTGCGCACATCCAAGATGAATTTCTCATTCTGAGTCTATTTCAGGAACTGATTTCTTCCAAGTCGACAGGAGCGAATCGGAATGTACGAAGGAGGCTCATTATGTGGGGAATGAATGACTACCACGAAGCCGTTCAGAACTGCTTATTTTTCAGAATTTTCGAGACTCGACCTATAACAAATCACCAGAAGCAAATCTGAAAGGATTTTGGAGGATCATGCCAGATGGAGTTCATGACTAGCAGTGATCAGTAATTACTGTTGAATTTTTGTCATTTTCATGAACCGATCTCTACTAAAGGATCAGGAGAGAATCCGAATGGCTTTTCGAGGAAGCGTGCATGAGACAATCAATCTGATTAGTATTGAAGGTCTCATTTTTAGCAATTTACACTACCCATCTCTACCAAGTGACCAGCAGAGTATCTAAAAGGTCTTTGGAGGATGATTCTATGAGGTACTAATTCTATGCAGTGATCAGTAATAAATGGTTGATTTGTTAGTAATTTTCATGAACCAATCCCTACAAACTCAGGAGGAGAGAATCTGGATTGCTGGAGTCTTTACCACTAGGTGCTTGGAAAGAACGATTTTCGTACTTTGAGTAATTTGCACAAACCGATCTGTTCCAAGGCACCAAGAGAGAATGCAATTGTTTTTCCGGTGGATGATTCCATGGGAAATTCATCAGAAGACGGGTGAGGAAGGAATTTTCTCTTTCCTACTAATTTTCACGAACCGATTTTATTCACAATCACCAGGAGTTAATTATCAAAGGATTTGGGAGGATGATTCCAAGTGTCATTAATTACTAACATTGATCAGGAAGAACTGTCTCCTTTTGAGTAATTTTCATCAAATCATGAACTGATATCTACCAAATCCCAAGAAGCGAATCTGAAAGGCTTTTGGGGGATGATTCCATTTGTCACTGATTTAGAGCATTGATCAGTTATAACTTTCTCATTTTTAGCAATTTTCACGATCAATCTCCACCAAATCCTGAAGAGAGAATAGACTTGTGTTTTGGGGGACGTTTCCATGAGAAATAGATCAGGATACCAGATTAGGCATGTCTTTCTCCTCTGGAGTAATTTTCACGAACTGCTCTGTACCATAGGATGAGAAGTGAATCCTCGGGTCTTTCAGGAAGATTCCTTCTCAAATTTATCTGTTGCGCACATCCAAGATGAATTTCTCATTCTGAGTCTATTTCAGGAACTGATTTCTTCCAAGTCGACAGGAGCGAATCGGAATGTACGAAGGAGGCTCATTATTTGAGGAATGAATGACGACCACGAAGCCGTTCAGAATTGCTTCTTTTTCGGAATTTTCGAGACTCGACCTATAACAAATCACCAGAAGCAAATCTGAAAGGATTTTGGAGGATCATGCCAGATGGAGTTCATGACTAGCAGTGATCAGTAATTACTGTTGAATTTTTGTCATTTTCATGAACCGATCTCTACTAAAGGATCAGGAGAGAATCCGAATGGCTTTTCGAGGAAGCGTGCATGAGACAATCAATCTGATTAGTATTGAAGGTCTCATTTTTAGCAATTTACACTACCCATCTCTACCAAGTGACCAGCAGAGTATCTAAAAGGTCTTTGGAGGATGATTCTATGAGGTACTAATTCTATGCAGTGATCAGTAATAAATGGTTGATTTGTTAGTAATTTTCATGAACCAATCCCTACAAACTCAGGAGGAGAGAATCTGGATTGCTGGAGTCTTTACCACTAGGTGCTTGGAAAGAACGATTTTCGTACTTTGAGTAATTTGCACAAACCGATCTGTTCCAAGGCACCAAGAGAGAATGCAATTGTTTTTCCGGTGGATGATTCCATGGGAAATTCATCAGAAGACGGGTGAGGAAGGAATTTTCTCTTTCCTACTAATTTTCACGAACCGATTTTATTCACAATCACCAGGAGTTAATTATCAAAGGATTTGGGAGGATGATTCCAAGTGTCATTAATTACTAACATTGATCAGGAAGAACTGTCTCCTTTTGAGTAATTTTCATCAAATCATGAACTGATATCTACCAAATCCCAAGAAGCGAATCTGAAAGGCTTTTGGGGGATGATTCCATTTGTCACTGATTTAGAGCATTGATCAGTTATAACTTTCTCATTTTTAGCAATTTTCACGATCAATCTCCACCAAATCCTGAAGAGAGAATAGACTTGTGTTTTGGGGGACGTTTCCATGAGAAATAGATCAGGATACCAGATTAGGCATGTCTTTCTCCTCTGGAGTAATTTTCACGAACTGCTCTGTACCATAGGATGAGAAGTGAATCCTCGGGTCTTACAGGAAGATCCCTTCTCAAATTTATCTGTTGCGCACATCCAAGATGAATTTCTCATTCTGAGTCTATTTCAGGAACTGATTTCTTCCAAGTCGACAGGAGCGAATCGGAATGTACGAAGGAGGCTCATTATTTGAGGAATGAATGACGACCATGAAGCCGTTCAGAATTCATTATTTTTCGGAATTTTCGAGACTCGACCTATAACAAATCACCAGAAGCAAATCTGAAAGGATTTTGGAGGATCATGCCAGATGGAGTTCATGACTAGCAGTGATCAGTAATTACTGTTGAATTTTTGTCATTTTCATGAACCGATCTCTACTAAAGGATCAGGAGAGAATCCGAATGGCTTTTCGAGGAAGCGTGCATGAGACAATCAATCTGATTAGTATTGAAGGTCTCATTTTTAGCAATTTACACTACCCATCTCTACCAAGTGACCAGCAGAGTATCTAAAAGGTCTTTGGAGGATGATTCTATGAGGTACTAATTCTATGCAGTGATCAGTAATAAATGGTTGATTTGTTAGTAATTTTCATGAACCAATCCCTACAAACTCAGGAGGAGAGAATCTGGATTGCTGGAGTCTTTACCACTAGGTGCTTGGAAAGAACGATTTTCGTACTTTGAGTAATTTGCACAAACCGATCTGTTCCAAGGCACCAAGAGAGAATGCAATTGTTTTTCCGGTGGATGATTCCATGGGAAATTCATCAGAAGACGGGTGAGGAAGGAATTTTCTCTTTCCTACTAATTTTCACGAACCGATTTTATTCACAATCACCAGGAGTTAATTATCAAAGGATTTGGGAGGATGATTCCAAGTGTCATTAATTACTAACATTGATCAGGAAGAACTGTCTCCTTTTGAGTAATTTTCATCAAATCATGAACTGATATCTACCAAATCCCAAGAAGCGAATCTGAAAGGCTTTTGGGGGATGATTCCATTTGTCACTGATTTAGAGCATTGATCAGTTATAACTTTCTCATTTTTAGCAATTTTCACGATCAATCTCCACCAAATCCTGAAGAGAGAATAGACTTGTGTTTTGGGGGACGTTTCCATGAGAAATAGATCAGGATACCAGATTAGGCATGTCTTTCTCCTCTGGAGTAATTTTCACGAACTGCTCTGTACCATAGGATGAGAAGTGAATCCTCGGGTCTTACAGGAAGATCCCTTCTCAAATTTATCTGTTGCGCACATCCAAGATGAATTTCTCATTCTGAGTCTATTTCAGGAACTGATTTCTTCCAAGTCGACAGGAGCGAATCGGAATGTACGAAGGAGGCTCATTATTTGAGGAATGAATGACGACCATGAAGCCGTTCAGAATTCATTATTTTTTGGAATTTTCGAGACTCGACCTATAACAAATCACCAGAAGCAAATCTGAAAGGATTTTGGAGGATCATGCCAGATGGAGTTCATGACTAGCAGTGATCAGTAATTACTGTTGAATTTTTGTCATTTTCATGAACCGATCTCTACTAAAGGATCAGGAGAGAATCCGAATGGCTTTTCGAGGAAGCGTGCATGAGACAATCAATCTGATTAGTATTGAAGGTCTCATTTTTAGCAATTTACACTACCCATCTCTACCAAGTGACCAGCAGAGTATCTAAAAGGTCTTTGGAGGATGATTCTATGAGGTACTAATTCTATGCAGTGATCAGTAATAAATGGTTGATTTGTTAGTAATTTTCATGAACCAATCCCTACAAACTCAGGAGGAGAGAATCTGGATTGCTGGAGTCTTTACCACTAGGTGCTTGGAAAGAACGATTTTTGTACTTTGAGTAATTTGCACAAACCGATCTGTTCCAAGGCACCAAGAGAGAATGCAATTGTTTTTCCGGTGGATGATTCCATGGGAAATTCATCAGAAGACGGGTGAGGAAGGAATTTTCTCTTTCCTACTAATTTTCACGAACCGATTTTATTCACAATCACCAGGAGTTAATTATCAAAGGATTTGGGAGGATGATTCCAAGTGTCATTAATTACTAACATTGATCAGGAAGAACTGTCTCCTTTTGAGTAATTTTCATCAAATCATGAACTGATATCTACCAAATCCCAAGAAGCGAATCTGAAAGGCTTTTGGGGGATGATTCCATTTGTCACTGATTTAGAGCATTGATCAGTTATAACTTTCTCATTTTTAGCAATTTTCACGATCAATCTCCACCAAATCCTGAAGAGAGAATAGACTTGTGTTTTGGGGGACGTTTCCATGAGAAATAGATCAGGATACCAGATTAGGCATGTCTTTCTCCTCTGGAGTAATTTTCACGAACTGCTCTGTACCATAGGATGAGAAGTGAATCCTCGGGTCTTTCAGGAAGATTCCTTCTCAAATTTATCTGTTGCGCACATCCAAGATGAATTTCTCATTCTGAGTCTATTTCAGGAACTGATTTCTTCCAAGTCGACAGGAGCGAATCGGAATGTACGAAGGAGGCTCATTATTTGAGGAATGAATGACGACCACGAAGCCGTTCAGAATTGCTTCTTTTTCGGAATTTTCGAGACTCGACCTATAACAAATCACCAGAAGCAAATCTGAAAGGATTTTGGAGGATCATGCCAGATGGAGTTCATGACTAGCAGTGATCAGTAATTACTGTTGAATTTTTGTCATTTTCATGAACCGATCTCTACTAAAGGATCAGGAGAGAATCCGAATGGCTTTTCGAGGAAGCGTGCATGAGACAATCAATCTGATTAGTATTGAAGGTCTCATTTTTAGCAATTTACACTACCCATCTCTACCAAGTGACCAGCAGAGTATCTAAAAGGTCTTTGGAGGATGATTCTATGAGGTACTAATTCTATGCAGTGATCAGTAATAAATGGTTGATTTGTTAGTAATTTTCATGAACCAATCCCTACAAACTCAGGAGGAGAGAATCTGGATTGCTGGAGTCTTTACCACTAGGTGCTTGGAAAGAACGATTTTCGTACTTTGAGTAATTTCCACAAACCGATCTGTTCCAAGGCACCAAGAGAGAATGCAATTGTTTTTCCGGTGGATGATTCCATGGGAAATTCATCAGAAGATGGGTGAGGAAGGAATTTTCTCTTTCCTACTAATTTTCACGAACCGATTTTATTCACAATCACCAGGAGTTAATTATCAAAGGATTTGGGAGGATGATTCCAAGTGTCATTAATTACTAACATTGATCAGGAAGAACTGTCTCCTTTTGAGTAATTTTCATCAAATCATGAACTGATATCTACCAAATCCCAAGAAGCGAATCTGAAAGGCTTTTGGGGGATGATTCCATTTGTCACTGATTTAGAGCATTGATCAGTTATAACTTTCTCATTTTTAGCAATTTTCACGATCAATCTCCACCAAATCCTGAAGAGAGAATAGACTTGTGTTTTGGGGGACGTTTCCATGAGAAATAGATCAGGATACCAGATTAGGCATGTCTTTCTCCTCTGGAGTAATTTTCACGAACTGCTCTGTACCATAGGATGAGAAGTGAATCCTCGGGTCTTACAGGAAGATCCCTTCTCAAATTTATCTGTTGCGCACATCCAAGATGAATTTCTCATTCTGAGTCTATTTCAGGAACTGATTTCTTCCAAGTCGACAGGAGCGAATCGGAATGTACGAAGGAGGCTCATTATTTGAGGAATGAATGACGACCACGAAGCCGTTCAGAATTCATTATTTTTCGGAATTTTCGAGACTCGACCTATAACAAATCACCAGAAGCAAATCTGAAAGGATTTTGGAGGATCATGCCAGATGGAGTTCATGACTAGCAGTGATCAGTAATTACTGTTGAATTTTTGTCATTTTCATGAACCGATCTCTACTAAAGGATCAGGAGAGAATCCGAATGGCTTTTCGAGGAAGCGTGCATGAGACAATCAATCTGATTAGTATTGAAGGTCTCATTTTTAGCAATTTACACTACCCATCTCTACCAAGTGACCAGCAGAGTATCTAAAAGGTCTTTGGAGGATGATTCTATGAGGTACTAATTCTATGCAGTGATCAGTAATAAATGGTTGATTTGTTAGTAATTTTCATGAACCAATCCCTACAAACTCAGGAGGAGAGAATCTGGATTGCTGGAGTCTTTACCACTAGGTGCTTGGAAAGAACGATTTTCGTACTTTGAGTAATTTGCACAAACCGATCTGTTCCAAGGCACCAAGAGAGAATGCAATTGTTTTTCCGGTGGATGATTCCATGGGAAATTCATCAGAAGACGGGTGAGGAAGGAATTTTCTCTTTCCTACTAATTTTCACGAACCGATTTTATTCACAATCACCAGGAGTTAATTATCAAAGGATAGGGGAGGATGATTCCAAGTGTCATGAATTACTAACATTGATCAGGAAGAACTGTCTCCTTTTGAGTAATTTTCATCAAATCATGAACTGATATCTACCAAATCCCAAGAAGCGAATCTGAAAGGCTTTTGGGGGATGATTCCATTTGTCACTGATTTAGAGCATTGACCAGTTATAACTTTCTCATTTTTAGCAATTTTCATGATCAATCTCCACCAAATCCTGAAGAGAGAATAGACTTGTGTTTTGGGGGACGTTTCCATGAGAAATAGATCAGGATACCAGATTAGGCATGTCTTTCTCCTCTGGAGTAATTTTCACGAAGTGCTCTGTACCATAGGATGAGAAGTGAATCCTCGGGTCTTTCAGGAAGATTCCTTCTCAAATTTATCTGTTGCGCACATCCAAGATGAATTTCTCATTCTGAGTCTATTTCAGGAACTGATTTCTTCCAAGTCGACAGGAGCGAATCGGAATGTACGAAGGAGGCTCATTATTTGAGGAATGAATGACTACCACGAAGCCGTTCAGAATTGCTTATTTTTCGGAATTTTCGAGACTCGACCTATAACAAATCACCAGAAGCAAATCTGAAAGGATTTTGGAGGATCATGCCAGATGGAGTTCATGACTAGCAGTGATCAGTAATTACTGTTGAATTTTTGTCATTTTCATGAACCGATCTCTACTAAAGGATCAGGAGAGAATCCGAATGGCTTTTCGAGGAAGCGTGCATGAGACAATCAATCTGATTAGTATTGAAGGTCTCATTTTTAGCAATTTACACTACCCATCTCTACCAAGTGACCAGCAGAGTATCTAAAAGGTCTTTGGAGGATGATTCTATGAGGTACTAATTCTATGCAGTGATCAGTAATAAATGGTTGATTTGTTAGTAATTTTCATGAACCAATCCCTACAAACTCAGGAGGAGAGAATCTGGATTGCTGGAGTCTTTACCACTAGGTGCTTGGAAAGAACGATTTTCGTACTTTGAGTGATTTGCACAAACCGATCTGTTCCAAGGCACCAAGAGAGAATGCAATTGTTTTTCCGGTGGATGATTCCATGGGAAATTCATCAGAAGACGGGTGAGGAAGGAATTTTCTCTTTCCTACTAATTTTCACGAACCGATTTTGTTCACAATCACCAGGAGTTAATTATCAAAGGATTTGGGAGGATGATTCCAAGTGTCATTAATTACTAACATTGATCAGGAAGAACTGTCTCTTTTTGAGTAATTTTCATCAAATCATGAACTGATATCTACCAAATCCCAAGAAGCGAATCTGAAAGGCTTTTGGGGGATGATTCCATTTGTCACTGATTTAGAGCATTGATCAGTTATAACTTTCTCATTTTTAGCAATTTTCACGATCAATCTCCACCAAATCCTGAAGAGAGAATAGACTTGTGTTTTGGGGGACGTTTCCATGAGAAATAGATCAGGATACCAGATTAGGCATGTCTTTCTCCTCTGGAGTAATTTTCACGAACTGCTCTGTACCATAGGATGAGAAGTGAATCCTCGGGTCTTACAGGAAGATCCCTTCTCAAATTTATCTGTTGCGCACATCCAAGATGAATTTCTCATTCTGAGTCTATTTCAGGAACTGATTTCTTCCAAGTCGACAGGAGCGAATCGGAATGTACGAAGGAGGCTCATTATTTGAGGCATGAATGACTACCACAAAGCCGTTCAGAATTGCTTATTTTTCGGAATTTTCGAGACTCGACCTATAACAAATCACCAGAAGCAAATCTGAAAGGATTTTGGAGGATCATGCCAGATGGAGTTCATGACTAGCAGTGATCAGTAATTACTGTTGAATTTCTGTCATTTTCATGAACCGATCTCTACTAAAGGATCAGGAGAGAATCCGAATGGCTTTTCGAGGAAGCGTGCATGAGACAATCAATCTGATTAGTATTGAAGGTCTCATTTTTAGCAATTTACACTACCCATCTCTACCAAGTGACCAGCAGAGTATCTAAAAGGTCTTTGGAGGATGATTCTATGAGGTACTAATTCTATGCAGTGATCAGTAATAAATGGTTGATTTGTTAGTAATTTTCATGAACCAATCCCTACAAACTCAGGAGGAGAGAATCTGGATTGCTGGAGTCTTTACCACTAGGTGCTTGGAAAGAACGATTTTCGTACTTTGAGTGATTTGCACAAACCGATCTGTTCCAAGGCACCAAGAGAGAATGCAATTGTTTTTCCGGTGGATGATTCCATGGGAAATTCATCAGAAGACGGGTGAGGAAGGAATTTTCTCTTTCCTACTAATTTTCACGAACCGATTTTGTTCACAATCACCAGGAGTTAATTATCAAAGGATTTGGGAGGATGATTCCAAGTGTCATTAATTACTAACATTGATCAGGAAGAACTGTCTCCTTTTGAGTAATTTTCATCAAATCATGAACTGATATCTACCAAATCCCAAGAAGCGAATCTGAAAGGCTTTTGGGGGATGATTCCATTTGTCACTGATTTAGAGCATTGATCAGTTATAACTTTCTCATTTTTAGCAATTTTCATGATCAATCTCCACCAAATCCTGAAGAGAGAATAGACTTGTGTTTTGGGGGACGTTTCCATGAGAAATAGATCAGGATACCAGATTAGCCATGTCTTTCTCCTCTGGAGTAATTTTCACGAAGTGCTCTGTACCATAGGATGAGAAGTGAATCCTCGGGTCTTTCAGGAAGATTCCTTCTCAAATTTATCTGTTGCGCACATCCAAGATGAATTTCTCATTCTGAGTCTATTTCAGGAACTGATTTCTTCCAAGTCGACAGGAGCGAATCGGAATGTACGAAGGAGGCTCATTATGTGGGGAATGAATGACTACCACGAAGCCGTTCAGAACTGCTTATTTTTCGGAATTTTCGAGACTCGACCTATAACAAATCACCAGAAGCAAATCTGAAAGGATTTTGGAGGATCATGCCAGATGGAGTTCATGACTAGCAGTGATCAGTAATTACTGTTGAATTTTTGTCATTTTCATGAACCGATCTCTACTAAAGGATCAGGAGAGAATCCGAATGGCTTTTCGAGGAAGCGTGCATGAGACAATCAATCTGATTAGTATTGAAGGTCTCATTTTTAGCAATTTACACTACCCATCTCTACCAAGTGACCAGCAGAGTATCTAAAAGGTCTTTGGAGGATGATTCTATGAGGTACTAATTCTATGCAGTGATCAGTAATAAATGGTTGATTTGTTAGTAATTTTCATGAACCAATCCCTACAAACTCAGGAGGAGAGAATCTGGATTGCTGGAGTCTTTACCACTAGGTGCTTGGAAAGAACGATTTTCGTACTTTGAGTAATTTGCACAAACCGATCTGTTCCAAGGCACCAAGAGAGAATGCAATTGTTTTTCCGGTGGATGATTCCATGGGAAATTCATCAGAAGACGGGTGAGGAAGGAATTTTCTCTTTCCTACTAATTTTCACGAACCGATTTTATTCACAATCACCAGGAGTTAATTATCAAAGGATTTGGGAGGATGATTCCAAGTGTCATGAATTACTAACATTGATCAGGAAGAACTGTCTCCTTTTGAGTAATTTTCATCAAATCATGAACTGATATCTACCAAATCCCAAGAAGCGAATCTGAAAGTCTTTTGGGGGATGATTCCATTTGTCACTGATTTAGAGCATTGATCAGTTATAACTTTCTCATTTTTAGCAATTTTCACGATCAATCTCCACCAAATCCTGAAGAGAGAATAGACTTGTGTTTTGGGGGACGTTTCCATGAGAAATAGATCAGGATACCAGATTAGGCATGTCTTTCTCCTCTGGAGTAATTTTCACGAACTGCTCTGTACCATAGGATGAGAAGTGAATCCTCGGGTCTTTCAGGAAGATTCCTTCTCAAATTTATCTCTTGCGCACATCCAAGATGAATTTCTCATTCTGAGTCTATTTCAGGAACTGATTTCTTCCAAGTCGACAGGAGCGAATCGGAATGTACGAAGGAGGCTCATTATTTGAGGCATGAATGACTACCACAAAGCCATTCAGAATTGCTTATTTTTCGGAATTTTCGAGACTCGACCTATAACAAATCACCAGAAGCAAATCTGAAAGGATTTTGGAGGATCATGCCAGATGGAGTTCATGACTAGCAGTGATCAGTAATTACTGTTGAATTTCTGTCATTTTCATGAACCGATCTCTACTAAAGGATCAGGAGAGAATCCGAATGGCTTTTCGAGGAAGCGTGCATGAGACAATCAATCTGATTAGTATTGAAGGTCTCATTTTTAGTAATTTACACTACCCATCTCTACCAAGTGACCAGCAGAGTATCTAAAAGGTCTTTGGAGGATGATTCTATGAGGTACTAATTCTATGCAGTGATCAGTAATAAATGGTTGATTTGTTAGTAATTTTCATGAACCAATCCCTACAAACTCAGGAGGAGAGAATCTGGATTGCTGGAGTCTTTACCACTAGGTGCTTGGAAAGAACGATTTTCGTACTTTGAGTAATTTGCACAAACCGATCTGTTCCAAGGCACCAAGAGAGAATGCAATTGTTTTTCCGGTGGATGATTCCATGGGAAATTCATCAGAAGACGGGTGAGGAAGGAATTTTCTCTTTCCTACTAATTTTCACGAACCGATTTTATTCACAATCACCAGGAGTTAATTATCAAAGGATTTGGGAGGATGATTCCAAGTGTCATTAATTACTAACATTGATCAGGAAGAACTGTCTCCTTTTGAGTAATTTTCATCAAATCATGAACTGATATCTACCAAATCCCAAGAAGCGAATCTGAAAGGCTTTTGGGGGATGATTCCATTTGTCACTGATTTAGAGCATTGATCAGTTATAACTTTCTCATTTTTAGCAATTTTCATGATCAATCTCCACCAAATCCTGAAGAGAGAATAGACTTGTGTTTTGGGGTACGTTTCCATGAGAAATAGATCAGGATACCAGATTAGCCATGTCTTTCTCCTCTGGAGTAATTTTCACGAAGTGCTCTGTACCATAGGATGAGAAGTGAATCCTCGGGTCTTTCAGGAAGATTCCTTCTCAAATTTATCTGTTGCGCACATCCAAGATGAATTTCTCATTCTGAGTCTATTTCAGGAACTGATTTCTTCCAAGTCGACAGGAGCGAATCGGAATGTACGAAGGAGGCTCATTATGTGGGGAATGAATGACTACCACGAAGCCGTTCAGAACTGCTTATTTTTCGGAATTTTCGAGACTCGACCTATAACAAATCACCAGAAGCAAATCTGAAAGGATTTTGGAGGATCATGCCAGATGGAGTTCATGACTAGCAGTGATCAGTAATTACTGTTGAATTTTTGTCATTTTCATGAACCGATCTCTACTAAAGGATCAGGAGAGAATCCGAATGGCTTTTCGAGGAAGCGTGCATGAGACAATCAATCTGATTAGTATTGAAGGTCTCATTTTTAGCAATTTACACTACCCATCTCTACCAAGTGACCAGCAGAGTATCTAAAAGGTCTTTGGAGGATGATTCTATGAGGTACTAATTCTATGCAGTGATCAGTAATAAATGGTTGATTTGTTAGTAATTTTCATGAACCAATCCCTACAAACTCAGGAGGAGAGAATCTGGATTGCTGGAGTCTTTACCACTAGGTGCTTGGAAAGAACGATTTTCGTACTTTGAGTAATTTGCACAAACCGATCTGTTCCAAGGCACCAAGAGAGAATGCAATTGTTTTTCCGGTGGATGATTCCATGGGAAATTCATCAGAAGACGGGTGAGGAAGGAATTTTCTCTTTCCTACTAATTTTCACGAACCGATTTTATTCACAATCACCAGGAGTTAATTATCAAAGGATTTGGGAGGATGATTCCAAGTGTCATTAATTACTAACATTGATCAGGAAGAACTGTCTCCTTTTGAGTAATTTTCATCAAATCATGAACTGATATCTACCAAATCCCAAGAAGCGAATCTGAAAGGCTTTTGGGGGATGATTCCATTTGTCACTGATTTAGAGCATTGATCAGTTATAACTTTCTCATTTTTAGCAATTTTCACGATCAATCTCCACCAAATCCTGAAGAGAGAATAGACTTGTGTTTTGGGGGACGTTTCCATGAGAAATAGATCAGGATACCAGATTAGGCATGTCTTTCTCCTCTGGAGTAATTTTCACGAACTGCTCTGTACCATAGGATGAGAAGTGAATCCTCGGGTCTTTCAGGAAGATTCCTTCTCAAATTTATCTGTTGCGCACATCCAAGATGAATTTCTCATTCTGAGTCTATTTCAGGAACTGATTTCTTCCAAGTCGACAGGAGCGAATCGGAATGTACGAAGGAGGCTCATTATTTGAGGAATGAATGACGACCACGAAGCCGTTCAGAATTGCTTCTTTTTCGGAATTTTTGAGACTCGACCTATAACAAATCACCAGAAGCAAATCTGAAAGGATTTTGGAGGATCATGCCAGATGGAGTTCATGACTAGCAGTGATCAGTAATTACTGTTGAATTTTTGTCATTTTCATGAACCGATCTCTACTAAAGGATCAGGAGAGAATCCGAATGGCTTTTCGAGGAAGCGTGCATGAGACAATCAATCTGATTAGTATTGAAGGTCTCATTTTTAGCAATTTACACTACCCATCTCTACCAAGTGACCAGCAGAGTATCTAAAAGGTCTTTGGAGGATGATTCTATGAGGTACTAATTCTATGCAGTGATCAGTAATAAATGGTTGATTTGTTAGTAATTTTCATGAACCAATCCCTACAAACTCAGGAGGAGAGAATCTGGATTGCTGGAGTCTTTACCACTAGGTGCTTGGAAAGAACGATTTTCGTACTTTGAGTAATTTGCACAAACCGATCTGTTCCAAGGCACCAAGAGAGAATGCAATTGTTTTTCCGGTGGATGATTCCATGGGAAATTCATCAGAAGACGGGTGAGGAAGGAATTTTCTCTTTCCTACTAATTTTCACGAACCGATTTTATTCACAATCACCAGGAGTTAATTATCAAAGGATTTGGGAGGATGATTCCAAGTGTCATTAATTACTAACATTGATCAGGAAGAACTGTCTCCTTTTGAGTAATTTTCATCAAATCATGAACTGATATCTACCAAATCCCAAGAAGCGAATCTGAAAGGCTTTTGGGGGATGATTCCATTTGTCACTGATTTAGAGCATTGATCAGTTATAACTTTCTCATTTTTAGCAATTTTCACGATCAATCTCCACCAAATCCTGAAGAGAGAATAGACTTGTGTTTTGGGGGACGTTTCCATGAGAAATAGATCAGGATACCAGATTAGGCATGTCTTTCTCCTCTGGAGTAATTTTCACGAAGTGCTCTGTACCATAGGATGAGAAGTGAATCCTCGGGTCTTTCAGGAAGATTCCTTCTCAAATTTATCTGTTGCGCACATCCAAGATGAATTTCTCATTCTGAGTCTATTTCAGGAACTGATTTCTTCCAAGTCGACAGGAGCGAATCGGAATGTACGAAGGAGGCTCATTATTTGAGGAATGAATGACGACCACGAAGCCGTTCAGAATTGCTTATTTTTCGGAATTTTCGAGACTCGACCTATAACAAATCACCAGAAGCAAATCTGAAAGGATTTTGGAGGATCATGCCAGATGGAGTTCATGACTAGCAGTGATCAGTAATTACTGTTGAATTTTTGTCATTTTCATGAACCGATCTCTACTAAAGGATCAGGAGAGAATCCGAATGGCTTTTCGAGGAAGCGTGCATGAGACAATCAATCTGATTAGTATTGAAGGTCTCATTTTTAGCAATTTACACTACCCATCTCTACCAAGTGACCAGCAGAGTATCTAAAAGGTCTTTGGAGGATGATTCTATGAGGTACTAATTCTATGCAGTGATCAGTAATAAATGGTTGATTTGTTAGTAATTTTCATGAACCAATCCCTACAAACTCAGGAGGAGAGAATCTGGATTGCTGGAGTCTTTACCACTAGGTGCTTGGAAAGAACGATTTTCGTACTTTGAGTAATTTGCACAAACCGATCTGTTCCAAGGCACCAAGAGAGAATGCAATTGTTTTTCCGGTGGATGATTCCATGGGAAATTCATCAGAAGACGGGTGAGGAAGGAATTTTCTCTTTCCTACTAATTTTCACGAACCGATTTTATTCACAATCACCAGGAGTTAATTATCAAAGGATTTGGGAGGATGATTCCAAGTGTCATTAATTACTAACATTGATCAGGAAGAACTGTCTCCTTTTGAGTAATTTTCATCAAATCATGAACTGATATCTACCAAATCCCAAGAAGCGAATCTGAAAGGCTTTTGGGGGATGATTCCATTTGTCACTGATTTAGAGCATTGATCAGTTATAACTTTCTCATTTTTAGCAATTTTCACGATCAATCTCCACCAAATCCTGAAGAGAGAATAGACTTGTGTTTTGGGGGACGTTTCCATGAGAAATAGATCAGGATACCAGATTAGGCATGTCTTTCTCCTCTGGAGTAATTTTCACGAACTGCTCTGTACCATAGGATGAGAAGTGAATCCTCGGGTCTTACAGGAAGATCCCTTCTCAAATTTATCTGTTGCGCACATCCAAGATGAATTTCTCATTCTGAGTCTATTTCAGGAACTGATTTCTTCCAAGTCGACAGGAGCGAATCGGAATGTACGAAGGAGGCTCATTATTTGAGGAATGAATGACGACCACGAAGCCGTTCAGAATTGCTTATTTTTCGGAATTTTCGAGACTCGACCTATAACAAATCACCAGAAGCAAATCTGAAAGGATTTTGGAGGATCATGCCAGATGGAGTTCATGACTAGCAGTGATCAGTAATTACTGTTGAATTTTTGTCATTTTCATGAACCGATCTCTACTAAAGGATCAGGAGAGAATCCGAATGGCTTTTCGAGGAAGCGTGCATGAGACAATCAATCTGATTAGTATTGAAGGTCTCATTTTTAGCAATTTACACTACCCATCTCTACCAAGTGACCAGCAGAGTATCTAAAAGGTCTTTGGAGGATGATTCTATGAGGTACTAATTCTATGCAGTGATCAGTAATAAATGGTTGATTTGTTAGTAATTTTCATGAACCAATCCCTACAAACTCAGGAGGAGAGAATCTGGATTGCTGGAGTCTTTACCACTAGGTGCTTGGAAAGAACGATTTTCGTACTTTGAGTAATTTGCACAAACCGATCTGTTCCAAGGCACCAAGAGAGAATGCAATTGTTTTTCCGGTGGATGATTCCATGGGAAATTCATCAGAAGACGGGTGAGGAAGGAATTTTCTCTTTCCTACTAATTTTCACGAACCGAATTTATTCACAATCACCAGGAGTTAATTATCAAAGGATTTGGGAGGATGATTCCAAGTGTCATGAATTACTAACATTGATCAGGAAGAACTGTCTCCTTTTGAGTAATTTTCATCAAATCATGAACTGATATCTACCAAATCCCAAGAAGCGAATCTGAAAGGCTTTTGGGGGATGATTCCATTTGTCACTGATTTAGAGCATTGATCAGTTATAACTTTCTCATTTTTAGCAATTTTCACGATCAATCTCCACCAAATCCTGAAGAGAGAATAGACTTGTGTTTTGGGGGACGTTTCCATGAGAAATAGATCAGGATACCAGATTAGGCATGTCTTTCTCCTCTGGAGTAATTTTCACGAACTGCTCTGTACCATAGGATGAGAAGTGAATCCTCGGGTCTTTCAGGAAGATTCCTTCTCAAATTTATCTCTTGCGCACATCCAAGATGAATTTCTCATTCTGAGTCTATTTCAGGAACTGATTTCTTCCAAGTCGACAGGAGCGAATCGGAATGTACGAAGGAGGCTCATTATTTGAGGCATGAATGACTACCACAAAGCCATTCAGAATTGCTTATTTTTCGGAATTTTCGAGACTCGACCTATAACAAATCACCAGAAGCAAATCTGAAAGGATTTTGGAGGATCATGCCAGATGGAGTTCATGACTAGGAGTGATCAGTAATTACTGTTGAATTTCTGTCATTTTCATGAACCGATCTCTACTAAAGGATCAGGAGAGAATCCGAATGGCTTTTCGAGGAAGCGTGCATGAGACAATCAATCTGATTAGTATTGAAGGTCTCATTTTTAGTAATTTACACTACCCATCTCTACCAAGTGACCAGCAGAGTATCTAAAAGGTCTTTGGAGGATGATTCTATGAGGTACTAATTCTATGCAGTGATCAGTAATAAATGGTTGATTTGTTAGTAATTTTCATGAACCAATCCCTACAAACTCAGGAGGAGAGAATCTGGATTGCTGGAGTCTTACCACTAGGTGCTTGGAAAGAACGATTTTCGTACTTTGAGTAATTTGCACAAACCGATCTGTTCCAAGGCACCAAGAGAGAATGCAATTGTTTTTCCGGTGGATGATTCCATGGGAAATTCATCAGAAGACGGGTGAGGAAGGAATTTTCTCTTTCCTACTAATTTTCACGAACCGATTTTATTCACAATCACCAGGAGTTAATTATCAAAGGATTTGGGAGGATGATTCCAAGTGTCATGAATTACTAACATTGATCAGGAAGAACTGTCTCCTTTTGAGTAATTTTCATCAAATCATGATCTGATATCTACCAAATCCCAAGAAGCGAATCTGAAAGGCTTTTGGGGGATGATTCCATTTGTCACTGATTTAGAGCATTGATCAGTTATAACTTTCTCATTTTTAGCAATTTTCATGATCAATCTCCACCAAATCCTGAAGAGAGAATAGACTTGTGTTTTGGGGTACGTTTCCATGAGAAATAGATCAGGATACCAGATTAGCCATGTCTTTCTCCTCTGGAGTAATTTTCACGAAGTGCTCTGTACCATAGGATGAGAAGTGAATCCTCGGGTCTTTCAGGAAGATTCCTTCTCAAATTTATCTGTTGCGCACATCCAAGATGAATTTCTCATTCTGAGTCTATTTCAGGAACTGATTTCTTCCAAGTCGACAGGAGCGAATCGGAATGTACGAAGGAGGCTCATTATGTGGGGAATGAATGACTACCACGAAGCCGTTCAGAACTGCTTATTTTTCGGAATTTTCGAGACTCGACCTATAACAAATCACCAGAAGCAAATCTGAAAGGATTTTGGAGGATCATGCCAGATGGAGTTCATGACTAGCAGTGATCAGTAATTACTGTTGAATTTTTGTCATTTTCATGAACCGATCTCTACTAAAGGATCAGGAGAGAATCCGAATGGCTTTTCGAGGAAGCGTGCATGAGACAATCAATCTGATTAGTATTGAAGGTCTCATTTTTAGCAATTTACACTACCCATCTCTACCAAGTGACCAGCAGAGTATCTAAAAGGTCTTTGGAGGATGATTCTATGAGGTACTAATTCTATGCAGTGATCAGTAATAAATGGTTGATTTGTTAGTAATTTTCATGAACCAATCCCTACAAACTCAGGAGGAGAGAATCTGGATTGCTGGAGTCTTTACCACTAGGTGCTTGGAAAGAACGATTTTCGTACTTTGAGTAATTTGCACAAACCGATCTGTTCCAAGGCACCAAGAGAGAATGCAATTGTTTTTCCGGTGGATGATTCCATGGGAAATTCATCAGAAGACGGGTGAGGAAGGAATTTTCTCTTTCCTACTAATTTTCACGAACCGATTTTATTCACAATCACCAGGAGTTAATTATCAAAGGATTTGGGAGGATGATTCCAAGTGTCATTAATTACTAACATTGATCAGGAAGAACTGTCTCCTTTTGAGTAATTTTCATCAAATCATGAACTGATATCTACCAAATCCCAAGAAGCGAATCTGAAAGGCTTTTGGGGGATGATTCCATTTGTCACTGATTTAGAGCATTGATCAGTTATAACTTTCTCATTTTTAGCAATTTTCACGATCAATCTCCACCAAATCCTGAAGAGAGAATAGACTTGTGTTTTGGGGGACGTTTCCATGAGAAATAGATCAGGATACCAGATTAGGCATGTCTTTCTCCTCTGGAGTAATTTTCACGAACTGCTCTGTACCATAGGATGAGAAGTGAATCCTCGGGTCTTTCAGGAAGATTCCTTCTCAAATTTATCTGTTGCGCACATCCAAGATGAATTTCTCATTCTGAGTCTATTTCAGGAACTGATTTCTTCCAAGTCGACAGGAGCGAATCGGAATGTACGAAGGAGGCTCATTATTTGAGGAATGAATGACGACCACGAAGCCGTTCAGAATTGCTTCTTTTTCGGAATTTTTGAGACTCGACCTATAACAAATCACCAGAAGCAAATCTGAAAGGATTTTGGAGGATCATGCCAGATGGAGTTCATGACTAGCAGTGATCAGTAATTACTGTTGAATTTTTGTCATTTTCATGAACCGATCTCTACTAAAGGATCAGGAGAGAATCCGAATGGCTTTTCGAGGAAGCGTGCATGAGACAATCAATCTGATTAGTATTGAAGGTCTCATTTTTAGCAATTTACACTACCCATCTCTACCAAGTGACCAGCAGAGTATCTAAAAGGTCTTTGGAGGATGATTCTATGAGGTACTAATTCTATGCAGTGATCAGTAATAAATGGTTGATTTGTTAGTAATTTTCATGAACCAATCCCTACAAACTCAGGAGGAGAGAATCTGGATTGCTGGAGTCTTTACCACTAGGTGCTTGGAAAGAACGATTTTCGTACTTTGAGTAATTTGCACAAACCGATCTGTTCCAAGGCACCAAGAGAGAATGCAATTGTTTTTCCGGTGGATGATTCCATGGGAAATTCATCAGAAGACGGGTGAGGAAGGAATTTTCTCTTTCCTACTAATTTTCACGAACCGATTTTATTCACAATCACCAGGAGTTAATTATCAAAGGATTTGGGAGGATGATTCCAAGTGTCATTAATTACTAACATTGATCAGGAAGAACTGTCTCCTTTTGAGTAATTTTCATCAAATCATGAACTGATATCTACCAAATCCCAAGAAGCGAATCTGAAAGGCTTTTGGGGGATGATTCCATTTGTCACTGATTTAGAGCATTGATCAGTTATAACTTTCTCACTTTTAGCAATTTTCACGATCAATCTCCACCAAATCCTGAAGAGAGAATAGACTTGTGTTTTGGGGGACGTTTCCATGAGAAATAGATCAGGATACCAGATTAGGCATGTCTTTCTCCTCTGGAGTAATTTTCACGAACTGCTCTGTACCATAGGATGAGAAGTGAATCCTCGGGTCTTACAGGAAGATCCCTTCTCAAATTTATCTGTTGCGCACATCCAAGATGAATTTCTCATTCTGAGTCTATTTCAGGAACTGATTTCTTCCAAGTCGACAGGAGCGAATCGGAATGTACGAAGGAGGCTCATTATTTGAGGAATGAATGACGACCACGAAGCCGTTCAGAATTGCTTATTTTTCGGAATTTTCGAGACTCGACCTATAACAAATCACCAGAAGCAAATCTGAAAGGATTTTGGAGGATCATGCCAGATGGAGTTCATGACTAGCAGTGATCAGTAATTACTGTTGAATTTTTGTCATTTTCATGAACCGATCTCTACTAAAGGATCAGGAGAGAATCCGAATGGCTTTTCGAGGAAGCGTGCATGAGACAATCAATCTGATTAGTATTGAAGGTCTCATTTTTAGCAATTTACACTACCCATCTCTACCAAGTGACCAGCAGAGTATCTAAAAGGTCTTTGGAGGATGATTCTATGAGGTACTAATTCTATGCAGTGATCAGTAATAAATGGTTGATTTGTTAGTAATTTTCATGAACCAATCCCTACAAACTCAGGAGGAGAGAATCTGGATTGCTGGAGTCTTTACCACTAGGTGCTTGGAAAGAACGATTTTCGTACTTTGAGTAATTTGCACAAACCGATCTGTTCCAAGGCACCAAGAGAGAATGCAATTGTTTTTCCGGTGGATGATTCCATGGGAAATTCATCAGAAGACGGGTGAGGAAGGAATTTTCTCTTTCCTACTAATTTTCACGAACCGAATTTATTCACAATCACCAGGAGTTAATTATCAAAGGATTTGGGAGGATGATTCCAAGTGTCATTAATTACTAACATTGATCAGGAAGAACTGTCTCCTTTTGAGTAATTTTCATCAAATCATGAACTGATATCTACCAAATCCCAAGAAGCGAATCTGAAAGGCTTTTGGGGGATGATTCCATTTGTCACTGATTTAGAGCATTGACCAGTTATAACTTTCTCATTTTTAGCAATTTTCACGATCAATCTCCACCAAATCCTGAAGAGAGAATAGACTTGTGTTTTGGGGGACGTTTCCATGAGAAATAGATCAGGATACCAGATTAGGCATGTCTTTCTCCTCTGGAGTAATTTTCACGAAGTGCTCTGTACCATAGGATGAGAAGTGAATCCTCGGGTCTTTCAGGAAGATTCCTTCTCAAATTTATCTGTTGCGCACATCCAAGATGAATTTCTCATTCTGATTCTATTTCAGGAACTGATTTCTTCCAAGTCGACAGGAGCGAATCGGAATGTACGAAGGAGGCTCATTATTTGAGGAATGAATGACTACCACGAAGCCGTTCAGAATTGCTTATTTTTCGGAATTTTCGAGACTCGACCTATAACAAATCACCAGAAGCAAATCTGAAAGGATTTTGGAGGATCATGCCAGATGGAGTTCATGACTAGCAGTGATCAGTAATTACTGTTGAATTTTTGTCATTTTCATGAACCGATCTCTACTAAAGGATCAGGAGAGAGTCCGAATGGCTTTTCGAGGAAGCGTGCATGAGACAATCAATCTGATTAGTATTGAAGGTCTCATTTTTAGCAATTTACACTACCCATCTCTACCAAGTGACCAGCAGAGTATCTAAAAGGTCTTTGGAGGATGATTCTATGAGGTACTAATTCTATGCACTGATCAGTAATAAATGGTTGATTTGTTAGTAATTTTCATGAACCAATCCCTACAAACTCAGGAGGAGAGAATCTGGATTGCTGGAGTCTTTACCACTAGGTGCTTGGAAAGAACGATTTTCGTACTTTGAGTAATTTGCACAAACCGATCTGTTCCAAGGCACCAAGAGAGAATGCAATTGTTTTTCCGGTGGATGATTCCATGGGAAATTCATCAGAAGACGGGTGAGGAAGGAATTTTCTCTTTCCTACTAATTTTCACGAACCGATTTTATTCACAATCACCAGGAGTTAATTATCAAAGGATTTGGGAGGATGATTCCAAGTGTCATTAATTACTAACATTGATCAGGAAGAACTGTCTCTTTTTGAGTAATTTTCATCAAATCATGAACTGATATCTACCAAATCCCAAGAAGCGAATCTGAAAGGCTTTTGGGGGATGATTCCATTTGTCACTGATTTAGAGCATTGATCAGTTATAACTTTCTCATTTTTAGCAATTTTCACGATCAATCTCCACCAAATCCTGAAGAGAGAATAGACTTGTGTTTTGGGGGACGTTTCCATGAGAAATAGATCAGGATACCAGATTAGGCATGTCTTTCTCCTCTGGAGTAATTTTCACGAACTGCTCTGTACCATAGGATGAGAAGTGAATCCTCGGGTCTTACAGGAAGATCCCTTCTCAAATTTATCTGTTGCGCACATCCAAGATGAATTTCTCATTCTGAGTCTATTTCAGGAACTGATTTCTTCCAAGTCGACAGGAGCGAATCGGAATGTACGAAGGAGGCTCATTATTTGAGGAATGAATGACGACCACGAAGCCGTTCAGAATTCATTATTTTTCGGAATTTTCGAGACTCGACCTATAACAAATCACCAGAAGCAAATCTGAAAGGATTTTGGAGGATCATGCCAGATGGAGTTCATGACTAGCAGTGATCAGTAATTACTGTTGAATTTCTGTCATTTTCATGAACCGATCTCTACTAAAGGATCAGGAGAGAATCCGAATGGCTTTTCGAGGAAGCGTGCATGAGACAATCAATCTGATTAGTATTGAAGGTCTCATTTTTAGCAATTTACACTACCCATCTCTACCAAGTGACCAGCAGAGTATCTAAAAGGTCTTTGGAGGATGATTCTATGAGGTACTAATTCTATGCAGTGATCAGTAATAAATGGTTGATTTGTTAGTAATTTTCATGAACCAATCCCTACAAACTCAGGAGGAGAGAATCTGGATTGCTGGAGTCTTTACCACTAGGTGCTTGGAAAGAACGATTTTCGTACTTTGAGTGATTTGCACAAACCGATCTGTTCCAAGGCACCAAGAGAGAATGCAATTGTTTTTCCGGTGGATGATTCCATGGGAAATTCATCAGAAGACGGGTGAGGAAGGAATTTTCTCTTTCCTACTAATTTTCACGAACCGATTTTATTCACAATCACCAGGAGTTAATTATCAAAGGATTTGGGAGGATGATTCCAAGTGTCATTAATTACTAACATTGATCAGGAAGAACAGTCTCCTTTTGAGTAATTTTCATCAAATCATGAACTGATATCTACCAAATCCCAAGAAGCGAATCTGAAAGGCTTTTGGGGGATGATTCCATTTGTCACTGATTTAGAGCATTGATCAGTTATAACTTTCTCATTTTTAGCAATTTTCATGATCAATCTCCACCAAATCCTGAAGAGAGAATAGACTTGTGTTTTGGGGGACGTTTCCATGAGAAATAGATCAGGATACCAGATTAGGCATGTCTTTCTCCTCTGGAGTAATTTTCACGAAGTGCTCTGTACCATAGGATGAGAAGTGAATCCTCGGGTCTTTCAGGAAGATTCCTTCTCAAATTTATCTGTTGCGCACATCCAAGATGAATTTCTCATTCTGAGTCTATTTCAGGAACTGATTTCTTCCAAGTCGACAGGAGCGAATCGGAATGTACGAAGGAGGCTCATTATTTGAGGAATGAATGACGACCACGAAGCCGTTCAGAATTGCTTATTTTTCGGAATTTTCGAGACTCGACCTATAACAAATCACCAGAAGCAAATCTGAAAGGATTTTGGAGGATCATGCCAGATGGAGTTCATGACTAGCAGTGATCAGTAATTACTGTTGAATTTCTGTCATTTTCATGAACCGATCTCTACTAAAGGATCAGGAGAGAATCCGAATGGCTTTTCGAGGAAGCGTGCATGAGACAATCAATCTGATTAGTATTGAAGGTCTCATTTTTAGCAATTTACACTACCCATCTCTACCAAGTGACCAGCAGAGTATCTAAAAGGTCTTTGGAGGATGATTCTATGAGGTACTAATTCTATGCAGTGATCAGTAATAAATGGTTGATTTGTTAGTAATTTTCATGAACCAATCCCTACAAACTCAGGAGGAGAGAATCTGGATTGCTGGAGTCTTTACCACTAGGTGCTTGGAAAGAACGATTTTCGTACTTTGAGTAATTTGCACAAACCGATCTGTTCCAAGGCACCGAGAGAGAATGCAATTGTTTTTCCGGTGGATGATTCCATGGGAAATTCATCAGAAGACGGGTGAGGAAGGAATTTTCTCTTTCCTACTAATTTTCACGAACCGATTTTATTCACAATCACCAGGAGTTAATTATCAAAGGATTTGGGAGGATGATTCCAAGTGTCATTAATTACTGACATTGATCAGGAAGAACTGTCTCCTTTTGAGTAATTTTCATCAAATCATGAACTGATATCTACCAAATCCCAAGAAGCGAATCTGAAAGGCTTTTGGGGGATGATTCCATTTGTCACTGATTTAGAGCATTGATCAGTTATAACTTTCTCATTTTTAGCAATTTTCACGATCAATCTCCACCAAATCCTGAAGAGAGAATAGACTTGTGTTTTGGGGGACGTTTCCATGAGAAATAGATCAGGATACCAGATTAGGCATGTCTTTCTCCTCTGGAGTAATTTTCACGAACTGCTCTGTACCATAGGATGAGAAGTGAATCCTCGGGTCTTTCAGGAAGATTCCTTCTCAAATTTATCTGTTGCGCACATCCAAGATGAATTTCTCATTCTGAGTCTATTTCAGGAACTGATTTCTTCCAAGTCGACAGGAGCGAATCGGAATGTACGAAGGAGGCTCATTATTTGAGGAATGAATGACGACCACGAAGCCGTTCAGAATTGCTTATTTTTCGGAATTTTCGAGACTCGACCTATAACAAATCACCAGAAGCAAATCTGAAAGGATTTTGGAGGATCATGCCAGATGGAGTTCATGACTAGCAGTGATCAGTAATTACTGTTGAATTTTTGTCATTTTCATGAACCGATCTCTACTAAAGGATCAGGAGAGAATCCGAATGGCTTTTCGAGGAAGCGTGCATGAGACAATCAATCTGATTAGTATTGAAGGTCTCATTTTTAGCAATTTACACTACCCATCTCTACCAAGTGACCAGCAGAGTATCTAAAAGGTCTTTGGAGGATGATTCTATGAGGTACTAATTCTATGCAGTGATCAGTAATAAATGGTTGATTTGTTAGTAATTTTCATGAACCAATCCCTACAAACTCAGGAGGAGAGAATCTGGATTGCTGGAGTCTTTACCACTAGGTGCTTGGAAAGAACGATTTTCGTACTTTGAGTAATTTGCACAAACCGATCTGTTCCAAGGCACCAAGAGAGAATGCAATTGTTTTTCCGGTGGATGATTCCATGGGAAATTCATCAGAAGACGGGTGAGGAAGGAATTTTCTCTTTCCTACTAATTTTCACGAACCGATTTTATTCACAATCACCAGGAGTTAATTATCAAAGGATTTGGGAGGATGATTCCAAGTGTCATTAATTACTAACATTGATCAGGAAGAACTGTCTCCTTTTGAGTAATTTTCATCAAATCATGAACTGATATCTACCAAATCCCAAGAAGCGAATCTGAAAGGCTTTTGGGGGATGATTCCATTTGTCACTGATTTAGAGCATTGATCAGTTATAACTTTCTCATTTTTAGCAATTTTCACGATCAATCTCCACCAAATCCTGAAGAGAGAATAGACTTGTGTTTTGGGGGACGTTTCCATGAGAAATAGATCAGGATACCAGATTAGGCATGTCTTTCTCCTCTGGAGTAATTTTCACGAACTGCTCTGTACCATAGGATGAGAAGTGAATCCTCGGGTCTTACAGGAAGATCCCTTCTCAAATTTATCTGTTGCGCACATCCAAGATGAATTTCTCATTCTGAGTCTATTTCAGGAACTGATTTCTTCCAAGTCGACAGGAGCGAATCGGAATGTACGAAGGAGGCTCATTATTTGAGGAATGAATGACGACCACGAAGCCGTTCAGAATTGCTTATTTTTCGGAATTTTCGAGACTCGACCTATAACAAATCACCAGAAGCAAATCTGAAAGGATTTTGGAGGATCATGCCAGATGGAGTTCATGACTAGCAGTGATCAGTAATTACTGTTGAATTTTTGTCATTTTCATGAACCGATCTCTACTAAAGGATCAGGAGAGAATCCGAATGGCTTTTCGAGGAAGCGTGCATGAGACAATCAATCTGATTAGTATTGAAGGTCTCATTTTTAGCAATTTACACTACCCATCTCTACCAAGTGACCAGCAGAGTATCTAAAAGGTCTTTGGAGGATGATTCTATGAGGTACTAATTCTATGCAGTGATCAGTAATAAATGGTTGATTTGTTAGTAATTTTCATGAACCAATCCCTACAAACTCAGGAGGAGAGAATCTGGATTGCTGGAGTCTTTACCACTAGGTGCTCGGAAAGAACGATTTTCGTACTTTGAGTAATTTGCACAAACCGATCTGTTCCAAGGCACCAAGAGAGAATGCAATTGTTTTTCCGGTGGATGATTCCATGGGAAATTCATCAGAAGACGGGTGAGGAAGGAATTTTCTCTTTCCTACTAATTTTCACGAACCGATTTTATTCACAATCACCAGGAGTTAATTATCAAAGGATTTGGGAGGATGATTCCAAGTGTCATTAATTACTAACATTGATCAGGAAGAACTGTCTCCTTTTGAGTAATTTTCATCAAATCATGAACTGATATCTACCAAATCCCAAGAAGCGAATCTGAAAGGCTTTTGGGGGATGATTCCATTTGTCACTGATTTAGAGCATTGACCAGTTATAACTTTCTCATTTTTAGCAATTTTCACGATCAATCTCCACCAAATCCTGAAGAGAGAATAGACTTGTGTTTTGGGGGACGTTTCCATGAGAAATAGATCAGGATACCAGATTAGGCATGTCTTTCTCCTCTGGAGTAATTTTCACGAAGTGCTCTGTACCATAGGATGAGAAGTGAATCCTCGGGTCTTTAAGGAAGATTCCTTCTCAAATTTATCTGTTGCGCACATCCAAGATGAATTTCTCATTCTGATTCTATTTCAGGAACTGATTTCTTCCAAGTCGACAGGAGCGAATCAGAATGTACGAAGGAGGCTCATTATTTGAGGCATGAATGACTACCACAAAGCCGTTCAGAATTGCTTATTTTTCGGAATTTTCGAGACTCGACCTATAACAAATCACCAGAAGCAAATCTGAAAGGATTTTGGAGGATCATGCCAGATGGAGTTCATGACTAGCAGTGATCAGTAATTACTGTTGAATTTTTGTCATTTTCATGAACCGATCTCTACTAAAGGATCAGGAGAGAGTCCGAATGGCTTTTCGAGGAAGCGTGCATGAGACAATCAATCTGATTAGTATTGAAGGTCTCATTTTTAGCAATTTACACTACCCATCTCTACCAAGTGACCAGCAGAGTATCTAAAAGGTCTTTGGAGGATGATTCTATGAGGTACTAATTCTATGCAGTGATCAGTAATAAATGGTTGATTTGTTAGTAATTTTCATGAACCAATCCCTACAAACTCAGGAGGAGAGAATCTGGATTGCTGGAGTCTTTACCACTAGGTGCTTGGAAAGAACGATTTTCGTACTTTGAGTAATTTGCACAAACCGATCTGTTCCAAGGCACCAAGAGAGAATGCAATTGTTTTTCCGGTGGATGATTCCATGGGAAATTCATCAGAAGACGGGTGAGGAAGGAATTTTCTCTTTCCTACTAATTTTCACGAACCGATTTTATTCACAATCACCAGGAGTTAATTATCAAAGGATTTGGGAGGATGATTCCAAGTGTCATTAATTACTAACATTGATCAGGAAGAACTGTCTCCTTTTGAGTAATTTTCATCAAATCATGAACTGATATCTACCAAATCCCAAGAAGCGAATCTGAAAGGCTTTTGGGGGATGATTCCATTTGTCACTGATTTAGAGCATTGACCAGTTATAACTTTCTCATTTTTAGCAATTTTCACGATCAATCTCCACCAAATCCTGAAGAGAGAATAGACTTGTGTTTTGGGGGACGTTTCCATGAGAAATAGATCAGGATACCAGATTAGGCATGTCTTTCTCCTCTGGAGTAATTTCCACGAAGTGCTCTGTACCATAGGATGAGAAGTGAATCCTCGGGTCTTTCAGGAAGATTCCTTCTCAAATTTATCTGTTGCGCACATCCAAGATGAATTTCTCATTCTGATTCTATTTCAGGAACTGATTTCTTCCAAGTCGACAGGAGCGAATCGGAATGTACGAAGGAGGCTCATTATTTGAGGAATGAATGACTACCACGAAGCCGTTCAGAATTGCTTATTTTTCGGAATTTTCGAGACTCGACCTATAACAAATCACCAGAAGCAAATCTGAAAGGATTTTGGAGGATCATGCCAGATGGAGTTCATGACTAGCAGTGATCAGTAATTACTGTTGAATTTTTGTCATTTTCATGAACCGATCTCTACTAAAGGATCAGGAGAGAGTCCGAATGGCTTTTCGAGGAAGCGTGCATGAGACAATCAATCTGATTAGTATTGAAGGTCTCATTTTTAGCAATTTACACTACCCATCTCTACCAAGTGACCAGCAGAGTATCTAAAAGGTCTTTGGAGGATGATTCTATGAGGTACTAATTCTATGCAGTGATCAGTAATAAATGGTTGATTTGTTAGTAATTTTCATGAACCAATCCCTACAAACTCAGGAGGAGAGAATCTGGATTGCTGGAGTCTTTACCACTAGGTGCTTGGAAAGAACGATTTTCGTACTTTGAGTGATTTGCACAAACCGATCTGTTCCAAGGCACCAAGAGAGAATGCAATTGTTTTTCCGGTGGATGATTCCATGGGAAATTCATCAGAAGACGGGTGAGGAAGGAATTTTCTCTTTCCTACTAATTTTCACGAACCGATTTTATTCACAATCACCAGGAGTTAATTATCAAAGGATTTGGGAGGATGATTCCAAGTGTCATGAATTACTAACATTGATCAGGAAGAACTGTCTCCTTTTGAGTAATTTTCATCAAATCATGAACTGATATCTACCAAATCCCAAGAAGCAAATCTGAAAGGCTTTTGGGGGATGATTCCATTTGTCACTGATTTAGAGCATTGATCAGTTATAACTTTCTCATTTTTAGCAATTTTCACGATCAATCTCCACCAAATCCTGAAGAGAGAATAGACTTGTGTTTTGGGGGACGTTTCCATGAGAAATAGATCAGGATACCAGATTAGGCATGTCTTTCTCCTCTGGAGTAATTTTCACGAACTGCTCTGTACCATAGGATGAGAAGTGAATCCTCGGGTCTTACAGGAAGATCCCTTCTCAAATTTATCTGTTGCGCACATCCAAGATGAATTTCTCATTCTGAGTCTATTTCAGGAACTGATTTCTTCCAAGTCGACAGGAGCGAATCGGAATGTACGAAGGAGGCTCATTATTTGAGGAATGAATGACGACCACGAAGCCGTTCAGAATTCATTATTTTTCGGAATTTTCGAGACTCGACCTATAACAAATCACCAGAAGCAAATCTGAAAGGATTTTGGAGGATCATGCCAGATGGAGTTCATGACTAGCAGTGATCAGTAATTACTGTTGAATTTTTGTCATTTTCATGAACCGATCTCTAATAAAGGATCAGGAGAGAATCCGAATGGCTTTTCGAGGAAGCGTGCATGAGACAATCAATCTGATTAGTATTGAAGGTCTCATTTTTAGCAATTTACACTACCCATCTCTACCAAGTGACCAGCAGAGTATCTAAAAGGTCTTTGGAGGATGATTCTATGAGGTACTAATTCTATGCAGTGATCAGTAATAAATGGTTGATTTGTTAGTAATTTTCATGAACCAATCCCTACAAACTCAGGAGGAGAGAATCTGGATTGCTGGAGTCTTTACCACTAGGTGCTCGGAAAGAACGATTTTCGTACTTTGAGTAATTTGCACAAACCGATCTGTTCCAAGGCACCAAGAGAGAATGCAATTGTTTTTCCGGTGGATGATTCCATGGGAAATTCATCAGAAGACGGGTGAGGAAGGAATTTTCTCTTTCCTACTAATTTTCACGAACCGATTTTATTCACAATCACCAGGAGTTAATTATCAAAGGATTTGGGAGTCTGATTCCAAGTGTCATTAATTACTAACATTGATCAGGAAGAACTGTCTCCTTTTGAGTAATTTTCATCAAATCATGAACTGATATCTACCAAATCCCAAGAAGCGAATCTGAAAGGCTTTTGGGGGATGATTCCATTTGTCACTGATTTAGAGCATTGACCAGTTATAACTTTCTCATTTTTAGCAATTTTCACGATCAATCTCCACCAAATCCTGAAGAGAGAATAGACTTGTGTTTTGGGGGACGTTTCCATGAGAAATAGATCAGGATACCAGATTAGGCATGTCTTTCTCCTCTGGAGTAATTTTCACGAAGTGCTCTGTACCATAGGATGAGAAGTGAATCCTCGGGTCTTTAAGGAAGATTCCTTCTCAAATTTATCTGTTGCGCACATCCAAGATGAATTTCTCATTCTGATTCTATTTCAGGAACTGATTTCTTCCAAGTCGACAGGAGCGAATCAGAATGTACGAAGGAGGCTCATTATTTGAGGCATGAATGACTACCACAAAGCCGTTCAGAATTGCTTATTTTTCGGAATTTTCGAGACTCGACCTATAACAAATCACCAGAAGCAAATCTGAAAGGATTTTGGAGGATCATGCCAGATGGAGTTCATGACTAGCAGTGATCAGTAATTACTGTTGAATTTTTGTCATTTTCATGAACCGATCTCTACTAAAGGATCAGGAGAGAGTCCGAATGGCTTTTCGAGGAAGCGTGCATGAGACAATCAATCTGATTAGTATTGAAGGTCTCATTTTTAGCAATTTACACTACCCATCTCTACCAAGTGACCAGCAGAGTATCTAAAAGGTCTTTGGAGGATGATTCTATGAGGTACTAATTCTATGCAGTGATCAGTAATAAATGCTTGATTTGTTAGTAATTTTCATGAACCAATCCCTACAAACTCAGGAGGAGAGAATCTGGATTGCTGGAGTCTTTACCACTAGGTGCTTGGAAAGAACGATTTTCGTACTTTGAGTAATTTGCACAAACCGATCTGTTCCAAGGCACCAAGAGAGAATGCAATTGTTTTTCCGGTGGATGATTCCATGGGAAATTCATCAGAAGACGGGTGAGGAAGGAATTTTCTCTTTCCTACTAATTTTCACGAACCGATTTTATTCACAATCACCAGGAGTTAATTATCAAAGGATTTGGGAGGATGATTCCAAGTGTCATTAATTACTAACATTGATCAGGAAGAACTGTCTCCTTTTGAGTAATTTTCATCAAATCATGAACTGATATCTACCAAATCCCAAGAAGCGAATCTGAAAGGCTTTTGGGGGATGATTCCATTTGTCACTGATTTAGAGCATTGACCAGTTATAACTTTCTCATTTTTAGCAATTTTCACGATCAATCTCCACCAAATCCTGAAGAGAGAATAGACTTGTGTTTTGGGGGACGTTTCCATGAGAAATAGATCAGGATACCAGATTAGGCATGTCTTTCTCCTCTGGAGTAATTTTCACGAAGTGCTCTGTACCATAGGATGAGAAGTGAATCCTCGGGTCTTTCAGGAAGATTCCTTCTCAAATTTATCTGTTGCGCACATCCAAGATGAATTTCTCATTCTGATTCTATTTCAGGAACTGATTTCTTCCAAGTCGACAGGAGCGAATCGGAATGTACGAAGGAGGCTCATTATTTGAGGAATGAATGACTACCACGAAGCCGTTCAGAATTGCTTATTTTTCGGAATTTTCGAGACTCGACCTATAACAAATCACCAGAAGCAAATCTGAAAGGATTTTGGAGGATCATGCCAGATGGAGTTCATGACTAGCAGTGATCAGTAATTACTGTTGAATTTTTGTCATTTTCATGAACCGATCTCTACTAAAGGATCAGGAGAGAGTCCGAATGGCTTTTCGAGGAAGCGTGCATGAGACAATCAATCTGATTAGTATTGAAGGTCTCATTTTTAGCAATTTACACTACCCATCTCTACCAAGTGACCAGCAGAGTATCTAAAAGGTCTTTGGAGGATGATTCTATGAGGTACTAATTCTATGCAGTGATCAGTAATAAATGGTTGATTTGTTAGTAATTTTCATGAACCAATCCCTACAAACTCAGGAGGAGAGAATCTGGATTGCTGGAGTCTTTACCACTAGGTGCTTGGAAAGAACGATTTTCGTACTTTGAGTGATTTGCACAAACCGATCTGTTCCAAGGCACCAAGAGAGAATGCAATTGTTTTTCCGGTGGATGATTCCATGGGAAATTCATCAGAAGACGGGTGAGGAAGGAATTTTCTCTTTCCTACTAATTTTCACGAACCGATTTTATTCACAATCACCAGGAGTTAATTATCAAAGGATTTGGGAGGATGATTCCAAGTGTCATGAATTACTAACATTGATCAGGAAGAACTGTCTCCTTTTGAGTAATTTTCATCAAATCATGAACTGATATCTACCAAATCCCAAGAAGCGAATCTGAAAGGCTTTTGGGGGATGATTCCATTTGTCACTGATTTAGAGCATTGATCAGTTATAACTTTCTCATTTTTAGCAATTTTCACGATCAATCTCCACCAAATCCTGAAGAGAGAATAGACTTGTGTTTTGGGGGACGTTTCCATGAGAAATAGATCAGGATACCAGATTAGGCATGTCTTTCTCCTCTGGAGTAATTTTCACGAACTGCTCTGTACCATAGGATGAGAAGTGAATCCTCGGGTCTTTCAGGAAGATTCCTTCTCAAATTTATCTGTTGCGCACATCCAAGATGAATTTCTCATTCTGAGTCTATTTCAGGAACTGATTTCTTCCAAGTCGACAGGAGCGAATCGGAATGTACGAAGGAGGCTCATTATTTGAGGAATGAATGACGACCACGAAGCCGTTCAGAATTGCTTATTTTTCGGAATTTTCGAGACTCGACCTATAACAAATCACCAGAAGCAAATCTGAAAGGATTTTGGAGGATCATGCCAGATGGAGTTCATGACTAGCAGTGATCAGTAATTACTGTTGAATTTTTGTCATTTTCATGAACCGATCTCTACTAAAGGATCAGGAGAGAATCCGAATGGCTTTTCGAGGAAGCGTGCATGAGACAATCAATCTGATTAGTATTGAAGGTCTCATTTTTAGCAATTTACACTACCCATCTCTACCAAGTGACCAGCAGAGTATCTAAAAGGTCTTTGGAGGATGATTCTATGAGGTACTAATTCTATGCAGTGATCAGTAATAAATGGTTGATTTGTTAGTAATTTTCATGAACCAATCCCTACAAACTCAGGAGGAGAGAATCTGGATTGCTGGAGTCTTTACCACTAGGTGCTCGGAAAGAACGATTTTCGTACTTTGAGTAATTTGCACAAACCGATCTGTTCCAAGGCACCAAGAGAGAATGCAATTGTTTTTCCGGTGGATGATTCCATGGGAAATTCATCAGAAGACGGGTGAGGAAGGAATTTTCTCTTTCCTACTAATTTTCACGAACCGATTTTATTCACAATCACCAGGAGTTAATTATCAAAGGATTTGGGAGGATGATTCCAAGTGTCATTAATTACTAACATTGATCAGGAAGAACTGTCTCCTTTTGAGTAATTTTCATCAAATCATGAACTGATATCTACCAAATCCCAAGAAGCGAATCTGAAAGGCTTTTGGGGGATGATTCCATTTGTCACTGATTTAGAGCATTGACCAGTTATAACTTTCTCATTTTTAGCAATTTTCACGATCAATCTCCACCAAATCCTGAAGAGAGAATAGACTTGTGTTTTGGGGGACGTTTCCATGAGAAATAGATCAGGATACCAGATTAGGCATGTCTTTCTCCTCTGGAGTAATTTTCACGAAGTGCTCTGTACCATAGGATGAGAAGTGAATCCTCGGGTCTTTCAGGAAGATTCCTTCTCAAATTTATCTGTTGCGCACATCCAAGATGAATTTCTCATTCTGATTCTATTTCAGGAACTGATTTCTTCCAAGTCGACAGGAGCGAATCGGAATGTACGAAGGAGGCTCATTATTTGAGGAATGAATGACTACCACGAAGCCGTTCAGAATTGCTTATTTTTCGGAATTTTCGAGACTCGACCTATAACAAATCACCAGAAGCAAATCTGAAAGGATTTTGGAGGATCATGCCAGATGGAGTTCATGACTAGCAGTGATCAGTAATTACTGTTGAATTTTTGTCATTTTCATGAACCGATCTCTACTAAAGGATCAGGAGAGAGTCCGAATGGCTTTTCGAGGAAGCGTGCATGAGACAATCAATCTGATTAGTATTGAAGGTCTCATTTTTAGCAATTTACACTACCCATCTCTACCAAGTGACCAGCAGAGTATCTAAAAGGTCTTTGGAGGATGATTCTATGAGGTACTAATTCTATGCAGTGATCAGTAATAAATGGTTGATTTGTTAGTAATTTTCATGAACCAATCCCTACAAACTCAGGAGGAGAGAATCTGGATTGCTGGAGTCTTTACCACTAGGTGCTTGGAAAGAACGATTTTCGTACTTTGAGTGATTTGCACAAACCGATATGTTCCAAGGCACCAAGAGGGAATGCAATTGTTTTTCCGGTGGATGATTCCATGGGAAATTCATCAGAAGACGGGTGAGGAAGGAATTTTCTCTTTCCTACTAATTTTCACGAACCGATTTTATTCACAATCACCAGGAGTTAATTATCAAAGGATTTGGGAGGATGATTCCAAGTGTCATGAATTACTAACATTGATCAGGAAGAACTGTCTCCTTTTGAGTAATTTTCATCAAATCATGAACTGATATCTACCAAATCCCAAGAAGCGAATCTGAAAGGCTTTTGGGGGATGATTCCATTTGTCACTGATTTAGAGCATTGACCAGTTATAACTTTCTCATTTTTAGCAATTTTCACGATCAATCTCCACCAAATCCTGAAGAGAGAATAGACTTGTGTTTTGGGGGACGTTTCCATGAGAAATAGATCAGGATACCAGATTAGGCATGTCTTTCTCCTCTGGAGTAATTTTCACGAAGTGCTCTGTACCATAGGATGAGAAGTGAATCCTCGGGTCTTTCAGGAAGATTCCTTCTCAAATTTATCTGTTGCGCACATCCAAGATGAATTTCTCATTCTGATTCTATTTCAGGAACTGATTTCTTCCAAGTCGACAGGAGCGAATCGGAATGTACGAAGGAGGCTCATTATTTGAGGAATGAATGACTACCACGAAGCCGTTCAGAATTGCTTATTTTTCGGAATTTTCGAGACTCGACCTATAACAAATCACCAGAAGCAAATCTGAAAGGATTTTGGAGGATCATGCCAGATGGAGTTCATGACTAGCAGTGATCAGTAATTACTGTTGAATTTTTGTCATTTTCATGAACCGATCTCTACTAAAGGATCAGGAGAGAGTCCGAATGGCTTTTCGAGGAAGCGTGCATGAGACAATCAATCTGATTAGTATTGAAGGTCTCATTTTTAGCAATTTACACTACCCATCTCTACCAAGTGACCAGCAGAGTATCTAAAAGGTCTTTGGAGGATGATTCTATGAGGTACTAATTCTATGCAGTGATCAGTAATAAATGGTTGATTTGTTAGTAATTTTCATGAACCAATCCCTACAAACTCAGGAGGAGAGAATCTGGATTGCTGGAGTCTTTACCACTAGGTGCTTGGAAAGAACGATTTTCGTACTTTGAGTGATTTGCACAAACCGATATGTTCCAAGGCACCAAGAGGGAATGCAATTGTTTTTCCGGTGGATGATTCCATGGGAAATTCATCAGAAGACGGGTGAGGAAGGAATTTTCTCTTTCCTACTAATTTTCACGAACCGATTTTATTCACAATCACCAGGAGTTAATTATCAAAGGATTTGGGAGGATGATTCCAAGTGTCATGAATTACTAACATTGATCAGGAAGAACTGTCTCCTTTTGAGTAATTTTCATCAAATCATGAACTGATATCTACCAAATCCCAAGAAGCGAATCTGAAAGGCTTTTGGGGGATGATTCCATTTGTCACTGATTTAGAGCATTGATCAGTTATAACTTTCTCATTTTTAGCAATTTTCACGATCAATCTCCACCAAATCCTGAAGAGAGAATAGACTTGTGTTTTGGGGGACGTTTCCATGAGAAATAGATCAGGATACCAGATTAGGCATGTCTTTCTCCTCTGGAGTAATTTTCACGAACTGCTCTGTACCATAGGATGAGAAGTGAATCCTCGGGTCTTTCAGGAAGATTCCTTCTCAAATTTATCTGTTGCACACATCCAAGATGAATTTCTCATTCTGAGTCTATTTCAGGAACTGATTTCTTCCAAGTCGACAGGAGCGAATCGGAATGTACGAAGGAGGCTCATTATTTGAGGAATGAATGACGACCACGAAGCCGTTCAGAATTGCTTATTTTTCGGAATTTTCGAGACTCGACCTATAACAAATCACCAGAAGCAAATCTGAAAGGATTTTGGAGGATCATGCCAGATGGAGTTCATGACTAGCAGTGATCAGTAATTACTGTTGAATTTTTGTCATTTTCATGAACCGATCTCTACTAAAGGATCAGGAGAGAATCCGAATGGCTTTTCGAGGAAGCGTGCATGAGACAATCAATCTGATTAGTATTGAAGGTCTCATTTTTAGCAATTTACACTACCCATCTCTACCAAGTGACCAGCAGAGTATCTAAAAGGTCTTTGGAGGATGATTCTATGAGGTACTAATTCTATGCAGTGATCAGTAATAAATGGTTGATTTGTTAGTAATTTTCATGAACCAATCCCTACAAACTCAGGAGGAGAGAATCTGGATTGCTGGAGTCTTTACCACTAGGTGCTTGGAAAGAACGATTTTCGTACTTTGAGTAATTTGCACAAACCGATCTGTTCCAAGGCACCAAGAGAGAATGCAATTGTTTTTCCGGTGGATGATTCCATGGGAAATTCATCAGAAGACGGGTGAGGAAGGAATTTTCTCTTTCCTACTAATTTTCACGAACCAATTTTATTCACAATCACCAGGAGTTAATTATCAAAGGATTTGGGAGGATGATTCCAAGTGTCATTAATTACTAACATTGATCAGGAAGAACTGTCTCCTTTTGAGTAATTTTCATCAAATCATGAACTGATATCTACCAAATCCCAAGAAGCGAATCTGAAAGGCTTTTGGGGGATGATTCCATTTGTCACTGATTTAGAGCATTGATCAGTTATAACTTTCTCATTTTTAGCAATTTTCACGATCAATCTCCACCAAATCCTGAAGAGAGAATAGACTTGTGTTTTGGGGGACGTTTCCATGAGAAATAGATCAGGATACCAGATTAGGCATGTCTTTCTCCTCTGGAGTAATTTTCACGAACTGCTCTGTACCATAGGATGAGAAGTGAATCCTCGGGTCTTACAGGAAGATCCCTTCTCAAATTTATCTGTTGCGCACATCCAAGATGAATTTCTCATTCTGAGTCTATTTCAGGAACTGATTTCTTCCAAGTCGACAGGAGCGAATCGGAATGTACGAAGGAGGCTCATTATTTGAGGAATGAATGACGACCACGAAGCCGTTCAGAATTCATTATTTTTCGGAATTTTCGAGACTCGACCTATAACAAATCACCAGAAGCAAATCTGAAAGGATTTTGGAGGATCATGCCAGATGGAGTTCATGACTAGCAGTGATCAGTAATTACTGTTGAATTTTTGTCATTTTCATGAACCGATCTCTACTAAAGGATCAGGAGAGAATCCGAATGGCTTTTCGAGGAAGCGTGCATGAGACAATCAATCTGATTAGTATTGAAGGTCTCATTTTTAGCAATTTACACTACCCATCTCTACCAAGTGACCAGCAGAGTATCTAAAAGGTCTTTGGAGGATGATTCTATGAGGTACTAATTCTATGCAGTGATCAGTAATAAATGGTTGATTTGTTAGTAATTTTCATGAACCAATCCCTACAAACTCAGGAGGAGAGAATCTGGATTGCTGGAGTCTTTACCACTAGGTGCTTGGAAAGAACGATTTTCGTACTTTGAGTAATTTGCACAAACCGATCTGTTCCAAGGCACCAAGAGAGAATGCAATTGTTTTTCCGGTGGATGATTCCATGGGAAATTCATCAGAAGACGGGTGAGGAAGGAATTTTCTCTTTCCTACTAATTTTCACGAACCGATTTTATTCACAATCACCAGGAGTTAATTATCAAAGGATTTGGGAGGATGATTCCAAGTGTCATTAATTACTAACATTGATCAGGAAGAACTGTCTCCTTTTGAGTAATTTTCATCAAATCATGAACTGATATCTACCAAATCCCAAGAAGCGAATCTGAAAGGCTTTTGGGGGATGATTCCATTTGTCACTGATTTAGAGCATTGACCAGTTATAACTTTCTCATTTTTAGCAATTTTCACGATCAATCTCCACCAAATCCTGAAGAGAGAATAGACTTGTGTTTTGGGGGATGTTTCCATGAGAAATAGATCAGGATACCAGATTAGGCATGTCTTTCTCCTCTGGAGTAATTTTCACGAACTGCTCTGTACCATAGGATGAGAAGTGAATCCTCGGGTCTTTCAGGAAGATTCCTTCTCAAATTTATCTGTTGCGCACATCCAAGATGAATTTCTCATTCTGAGTCTATTTCAGGAACTGATTTCTTCCAAGTCGACAGGAGCGAATCGGAATGTACGAAGGAGGCTCATTATTTGAGGAATGAATGACGACCACGAAGCCGTTCAGAATTGCTTATTTTTCGGAATTTTCGAGACTCGACCTATAACAAATCACCAGAAGCAAATCTGAAAGGATTTTGGAGGATCATGCCAGATGGAGTTCATGACTAGCAGTGATCAGTAATTACTGTTGAATTTTTGTCATTTTCATGAACCGATCTCTACTAAAGGATCAGGAGAGAATCCGAATGGCTTTTCGAGGAAGCGTGCATGAGACAATCAATCTGATTAGTATTGAAGGTCTCATTTTTAGCAATTTACACTACCCATCTCTACCAAGTGACCAGCAGAGTATCTAAAAGGTCTTTGGAGGATGATTCTATGAGGTACTAATTCTATGCAGTGATCAGTAATAAATGGTTGATTTGTTAGTAATTTTCATGAACCAATCCCTACAAACTCAGGAGGAGAGAATCTGGATTGCTGGAGTCTTTACCACTAGGTGCTCGGAAAGAACGATTTTCGTACTTTGAGTAATTTGCACAAACCGATCTGTTCCAAGGCACCAAGAGAGAATGCAATTGTTTTTCCGGTGGATGATTCCATGGGAAATTCATCAGAAGACGGGTGAGGAAGGAATTTTCTCTTTCCTACTAATTTTCACAAACCGATTTTATTCACAATCACCAGGAGTTAATTATCAAAGGATTTGGGAGGATGATTCCAAGTGTCATTAATTACTAACATTGATCAGGAAGAACTGTCTCCTTTTGAGTAATTTTCATCAAATCATGAACTGATATCTACCAAATCCCAAGAAGCGAATCTGAAAGGCTTTTGGGGGATGATTCCATTTGTCACTGATTTAGAGCATTGACCAGTTATAACTTTCTCATTTTTAGCAATTTTCACGATCAATCTCCACCAAATCCTGAAGAGAGAATAGACTTGTGTTTTGGGGGACGTTTCCATGAGAAATAGATCAGGATACCAGATTAGGCATGTCTTTCTCCTCTGGAGTAATTTTCACGAAGTGCTCTGTACCATAGGATGAGAAGTGAATCCTCGGGTCTTTCAGGAAGATTCCTTCTCAAATTTATCTGTTGCGCACATCCAAGATGAATTTCTCATTCTGATTCTATTTCAGGAACTGATTTCTTCCAAGTCGACAGGAGCGAATCGGAATGTACGAAGGAGGCTCATTATTTGAGGAATGAATGACTACCACGAAGCCGTTCAGAATTGCTTATTTTTCGGAATTTTCGAGACTCGACCTATAACAAATCACCAGAAGCAAATCTGAAAGGATTTTGGAGGATCATGCCAGATGGAGTTCATGACTAGCAGTGATCAGTAATTACTGTTGAATTTTTGTCATTTTCATGAACCGATCTCTACTAAAGGATCAGGAGAGAGTCCGAATGGCTTTTCGAGGAAGCGTGCATGAGACAATCAATCTGATTAGTATTGAAGGTCTCATTTTTAGCAATTTACACTACCCATCTCTACCAAGTGACCAGCAGAGTATCTAAAAGGTCTTTGGAGGATGATTCTATGAGGTACTAATTCTATGCAGTGATCAGTAATAAATGGTTGATTTGTTAGTAATTTTCATGAACCAATCCCTACAAACTCAGGAGGAGAGAATCTGGATTGCTGGAGTCTTTACCACTAGGTGCTTGGAAAGAACGATTTTCGTACTTTGAGTGATTTGCACAAACCGATCTGTTCCAAGGCACCAAGAGAGAATGCAATTGTTTTTCCGGTGGATGATTCCATGGGAAATTCATCAGAAGACGGGTGAGGAAGGAATTTTCTCTTTCCTACTAATTTTCACGAACCGATTTTATTCACAATCACCAGGAGTTAATTATCAAAGGATTTGGGAGGATGATTCCAAGTGTCATGAATTACTAACATTGATCAGGAAGAACTGTCTCCTTTTGAGTAATTTTCATCAAATCATGAACTGATATCTACCAAATCCCAAGAAGCGAATCTGAAAGGCTTTTGGGGGATGATTCCATTTGTCACTGATTTAGAGCATTGATCAGTTATAACTTTCTCATTTTTAGCAATTTTCACGATCAATCTCCACCAAATCCTGAAGAGAGAATAGACTTGTGTTTTGGGGGACGTTTCCATGAGAAATAGATCAGGATACCAGATTAGGCATGTCTTTCTCCTCTGGAGTAATTTTCACGAACTGCTCTGTACCATAGGATGAGAAGTGAATCCTCGGGTCTTACAGGAAGATCCCTTCTCAAATTTATCTGTTGCGCACATCCAAGATGAATTTCTCATTCTGAGTCTATTTCAGGAACTGATTTCTTCCAAGTCGACAGGAGCGAATCGGAATGTACGAAGGAGGCTCATTATTTGAGGAATGAATGACGACCACGAAGCCGTTCAGAATTCATTATTTTTCGGAATTTTCGAGACTCGACCTATAACAAATCACCAGAAGCAAATCTGAAAGGATTTTGGAGGATCATGCCAGATGGAGTTCATGACTAGCAGTGATCAGTAATTACTGTTGAATTTTTGTCATTTTCATGAACCGATCTCTACTAAAGGATCAGGAGAGAATCCGAATGGCTTTTCGAGGAAGCGTGCATGAGACAATCAATCTGATTAGTATTGAAGGTCTCATTTTTAGCAATTTACACTACCCATCTCTACCAAGTGACCAGCAGAGTATCTAAAAGGTCTTTGGAGGATGATTCTATGAGGTACTAATTCTATGCAGTGATCAGTAATAAATGGTTGATTTGTTAGTAATTTTCATGAACCAATCCCTACAAACTCAGGAGGAGAGAATCTGGATTGCTGGAGTCTTTACCACTAGGTGCTTGGAAAGAACGATTTTCGTACTTTGAGTAATTTGCACAAACCGATCTGTTCCAAGGCACCAAGAGAGAATGCAATTGTTTTTCCGGTGGATGATTCCATGGGAAATTCATCAGAAGACGGGTGAGGAAGGAATTTTCTCTTTCCTACTAATTTTCACGAACCGATTTTATTCACAATCACCAGGAGTTAATTATCAAAGGATTTGGGAGGATGATTCCAAGTGTCATTAATTACTAACATTGATCAGGAAGAACTGTCTCCTTTTGAGTAATTTTCATCAAATCATGAACTGATATCTACCAAATCCCAAGAAGCGAATCTGAAAGGCTTTTGGGGGATGATTCCATTTGTCACTGATTTAGAGCATTGACCAGTTATAACTTTCTCATTTTTAGCAATTTTCACGATCAATCTCCACCAAATCCTGAAGAGAGAATAGACTTGTGTTTTGGGGGACGTTTCCATGAGAAATAGATCAGGATACCAGATTAGGCATGTCTTTCTCCTCTGGAGTAATTTTCACGAAGTGCTCTGTACCATAGGATGAGAAGTGAATCCTCGGGTCTTTCAGGAAGATTCCTTCTCAAATTTATCTGTTGCGCACATCCAAGATGAATTTCTCATTCTGATTCTATTTCAGGAACTGATTTCTTCCAAGTCGACAGGAGCGAATCGGAATGTACGAAGGAGGCTCATTATTTGAGGAATGAATGACTACCACGAAGCCGTTCAGAATTGCTTATTTTTCGGAATTTTCGAGACTCGACCTATAACAAATCACCAGAAGCAAATCTGAAAGGATTTTGGAGGATCATGCCAGATGGAGTTCATGACTAGCAGTGATCAGTAATTACTGTTGAATTTTTGTCATTTTCATGAACCGATCTCTACTAAAGGATCAGGAGAGAGTCCGAATGGCTTTTCGAGGAAGCGTGCATGAGACAATCAATCTGATTAGTATTGAAGGTCTCATTTTTAGCAATTTACACTACCCATCTCTACCAAGTGACCAGCAGAGTATCTAAAAGGTCTTTGGAGGATGATTCTATGAGGTACTAATTCTATGCAGTGATCAGTAATAAATGGTTGATTTGTTAGTAATTTTCATGAACCAATCCCTACAAACTCAGGAGGAGAGAATCTGGATTGCTGGAGTCTTTACCACTAGGTGCTTGGAAAGAACGATTTTCGTACTTTGAGTGATTTGCACAAACCGATCTGTTCCAAGGCACCAAGAGAGAATGCAATTGTTTTTCCGGTGGATGATTCCATGGGAAATTCATCAGAAGACGGGTGAGGAAGGAATTTTCTCTTTCCTACTAATTTTCACGAACCGATTTTATTCACAATCACCAGGAGTTAATTATCAAAGGATTTGGGAGGATGATTCCAAGTGTCATGAATTACTAACATTGATCAGGAAGAACTGTCTCCTTTTGAGTAATTTTCATCAAATCATGAACTGATATCTACCAAATCCCAAGAAGCGAATCTGAAAGGCTTTTGGGGGATGATTCCATTTGTCACTGATTTAGAGCATTGATCAGTTATAACTTTCTCATTTTTAGCAATTTTCACGATCAATCTCCACCAAATCCTGAAGAGAGAATAGACTTGTGTTTTGGGGGACGTTTCCATGAGAAATAGATCAGGATACCAGATTAGGCATGTCTTTCTCCTCTGGAGTAATTTTCACGAACTGCTCTGTACCATAGGATGAGAAGTGAATCCTCGGGTCTTTCAGGAAGATTCCTTCTCAAATTTATCTGTTGCGCACATCCAAGATGAATTTCTCATTCTGAGTCTATTTCAGGAACTGATTTCTTCCAAGTCGACAGGAGCGAATCGGAATGTACGAAGGAGGCTCATTATTTGAGGCATGAATGACTACCACAAAGCCGTTCAGAATTGCTTATTTTTCGGAATTTTCGAGACTCGACCTATAACAAATCACCAGAAGCAAATCTGAAAGGATTTTGGAGGATCATGCCAGATGGAGTTCATGACTAGCAGTGATCAGTAATTACTGTTGAATTTTTGTCATTTTCATGAGCCGATCTCTACTAAAGGATCAGGAGAGAATCCGAATGGCTTTTCGAGGAAGCGTGCATGAGACAATCAATCTGATTAGTATTGAAGGTCTCATTTTTAGCAATTTACACTACCCATCTCTACCAAGTGACCAGCAGAGTATCTAAAAGGTCTTTGGAGGATGATTCTATGAGGTACTAATTCTATGCAGTGATCAGTAATAAATGGTTGATTTGTTAGTAATTTTCATGAACCAATCCCTACAAACTCAGGAGGAGAGAATCTGGATTGCTGGAGTCTTTACCACTAGGTGCTTGGAAAGAACGATTTTCGTACTTTGAGTGATTTGCACAAACCGATCTGTTCCAAGGCACCAAGAGAGAATGCAATTGTTTTTCCGGTGGATGATTCCATGGGAAATTCATCAGAAGACGGGTGAGGAAGGAATTTTCTCTTTCCTACTAATTTTCACGAACCGATTTTATTCACAATCACCAGGAGTTAATTATCAAAGGATTTGGGAGGATGATTCCAAGTGTCATGAATTACTAACATTGATCAGGAAGAACTGTCTCCTTTTGAGTAATTTTCATCAAATCATGAACTGATATCTACCAAATCCCAAGAAGCGAATCTGAAAGGCTTTTGGGGGATGATTCCATTTGTCACTGATTTAGAGCATTGATCAGTTATAACTTTCTCATTTTTAGCAATTTTCATGATCAATCTCCACCAAATCCTGAAGAGAGAATAGACTTGTGTTTTGGGGGACGTTTCCATGAGAAATAGATCAGGATACCAGATTAGCCATGTCTTTCTCCTCTGGAGTAATTTTCACGAAGTGCTCTGTACCATAGGATGAGAAGTGAATCCTCGGGTCTTTCAGGAAGATTCCTTCTCAAATTTATCTGTTGCGCACATCCAAGATGAATTTCTCATTCTGAGTCTATTTCAGGAACTGATTTCTTCCAAGTCGACAGGAGCGAATCGGAATGTACGAAGGAGGCTCATTATTTGAGGAATGAATGACGACCACGAAGCCGTTCAGAATTGCTTATTTTTCGGAATTTTCGAGACTCGACCTATAACAAATCACCAGAAGCAAATCTGAAAGGATTTTGGAGGATCATGCCAGATGGAGTTCATGACTAGCAGTGATCAGTAATTACTGTTGAATTTTTGTCATTTTCATGAACCGATCTCTACTAAAGGATCAGGAGAGAATCCGAATGGCTTTTCGAGGAAGCGTGCATGAGACAATCAATCTGATTAGTATTGAAGGTCTCATTTTTAGCAATTTACACTACCCATCTCTACCAAGTGACCAGCAGAGTATCTAAAAGGTCTTTGGAGGATGATTCTATGAGGTACTAATTCTATGCAGTGATCAGTAATAAATGGTTGATTTGTTAGTAATTTTCATGAACCAATCCCTACAAACTCAGGAGGAGAGAATCTGGATTGCTGGAGTCTTTACCACTAGGTGCTTGGAAAGAACGATTTTCGTACTTTGAGTAATTTGCACAAACCGATCTGTTCCAAGGCACCAAGAGAGAATGCAATTGTTTTTCCGGTGGATGATTCCATGGGAAATTCATCAGAAGACGGGTGAGGAAGGAATTTTCTCTTTCCTACTAATTTTCACGAACCGATTTTATTCACAATCACCAGGAGTTAATTATCAAAGGATTTGGGAGGATGATTCCAAGTGTCATTAATTACTAACATTGATCAGGAAGAACTGTCTCCTTTTGAGTAATTTTCATCAAATCATGAACTGATATCTACCAAATCCCAAGAAGCGAATCTGAAAGGCTTTTGGGGGATGATTCCATTTGTCACTGATTTAGAGCATTGATCAGTTATAACTTTCTCATTTTTAGCAATTTTCACGATCAATCTCCACCAAATCCTGAAGAGAGAATAGACTTGTGTTTTGGGGGACGTTTCCATGAGAAATAGATCAGGATACCAGATTAGGCATGTCTTTCTCCTCTGGAGTAATTTTCACGAACTGCTCTGTACCATAGGATGAGAAGTGAATCCTCGGGTCTTACAGGAAGATCCCTTCTCAAATTTATCTGTTGCGCACATCCAAGATGAATTTCTCATTCTGAGTCTATTTCAGGAACTGATTTCTTCCAAGTCGACAGGAGCGAATCGGAATGTACGAAGGAGGCTCATTATTTGAGGAATGAATGACGACCACGAAGCCGTTCAGAATTCATTATTTTTCGGAATTTTCGAGACTCGACCTATAACAAATCACCAGAAGCAAATCTGAAAGGATTTTGGAGGATCATGCCAGATGGAGTTCATGACTAGCAGTGATCAGTAATTACTGTTGAATTTTTGTCATTTTCATGAACCGATCTCTACTAAAGGATCAGGAGAGAATCCGAATGGCTTTTCGAGGAAGCGTGCATGAGACAATCAATCTGATTAGTATTGAAGGTCTCATTTTTAGCAATTTACACTACCCATCTCTACCAAGTGACCAGCAGAGTATCTAAAAGGTCTTTGGAGGATGATTCTATGAGGTACTAATTCTATGCAGTGATCAGTAATAAATGGTTGATTTGTTAGTAATTTTCATGAACCAATCCCTACAAACTCAGGAGGAGAGAATCTGGATTGCTGGAGTCTTTACCACTAGGTGCTTGGAAAGAACGATTTTCGTACTTTGAGTAATTTGCACAAACCGATCTGTTCCAAGGCACCAAGAGAGAATGCAATTGTTTTTCCGGTGGATGATTCCATGGGAAATTCATCAGAAGACGGGTGAGGAAGGAATTTTCTCTTTCCTACTAATTTTCACGAACCGATTTTATTCACAATCACCAGGAGTTAATTATCAAAGGATTTGGGAGGATGATTCCAAGTGTCATTAATTACTAACATTGATCAGGAAGAACTGTCTCCTTTTGAGTAATTTTCATCAAATCATGAACTGATATCTACCAAATCCCAAGAAGCGAATCTGAAAGGCTTTTGGGGGATGATTCCATTTGTCACTGATTTAGAGCATTGACCAGTTATAACTTTCTCATTTTTAGCAATTTTCACGATCAATCTCCACCAAATCCTGAAGAGAGAATAGACTTGTGTTTTGGGGGACGTTTCCATGAGAAATAGATCAGGATACCAGATTAGGCATGTCTTTCTCCTCTGGAGTAATTTTCACGAAGTGCTCTGTACCATAGGATGAGAAGTGAATCCTCGGGTCTTTCAGGAAGATTCCTTCTCAAATTTATCTGTTGCGCACATCCAAGATGAATTTCTCATTCTGATTCTATTTCAGGAACTGATTTCTTCCAAGTCGACAGGAGCGAATCGGAATGTACGAAGGAGGCTCATTATTTGAGGAATGAATGACTACCACGAAGCCGTTCAGAATTGCTTCTTTTTCGGAATTTTCGAGACTCGACCTATAACAAATCACCAGAAGCAAATCTGAAAGGATTTTGGAGGATCATGCCAGATGGAGTTCATGACTAGCAGTGATCAGTAATTACTGTTGAATTTTTGTCATTTTCATGAACCGATCTCTACTAAAGGATCAGGAGAGAGTCCGAATGGCTTTTCGAGGAAGCGTGCATGAGACAATCAATCTGATTAGTATTGAAGGTCTCATTTTTAGCAATTTACACTACCCATCTCTACCAAGTGACCAGCAGAGTATCTAAAAGGTCTTTGGAGGATGATTCTATGAGGTACTAATTCTATGCAGTGATCAGTAATAAATGGTTGATTTGTTAGTAATTTTCATGAACCAATCCCTACAAACTCAGGAGGAGAGAATCTGGATTGCTGGAGTCTTTACCACTAGGTGCTTGGAAAGAACGATTTTCGTACTTTGAGTGATTTGCACAAACCGATCTGTTCCAAGGCACCAAGAGAGAATGCAATTGTTTTTCCGGTGGATGATTCCATGGGAAATTCATCAGAAGACGGGTGAGGAAGGAATTTTCTCTTTCCTACTAATTTTCACGAACCGATTTTATTCACAATCACCAGGAGTTAATTATCAAAGGATTTGGGAGGATGATTCCAAGTGTCATGAATTACTAACATTGATCAGGAAGAACTGTCTCCTTTTGAGTAATTTTCATCAAATCATGAACTGATATCTACCAAATCCCAAGAAGCGAATCTGAAAGGCTTTTGGGGGATGATTCCATTTGTCACGGATTTAGAGCATTGATCAGTTATAACTTTCTCATTTTTAGCAATTTTCACGATCAATCTCCACCAAATCCTGAAGAGAGAATAGACTTGTGTTTTGGGGGACGTTTCCATGAGAAATAGATCAGGATAGCAGATTAGGCATGTCTTTCTCCTCTGGAGTAATTTTCACGAACTGCTCTGTACCATAGGATGAGAAGTGAATCCTCGGGTCTTTCAGGAAGATTCCTTCTCAAATTTATCTGTTGCGCACATCCAAGATGAATTTCTCATTCTGAGTCTATTTCAGGAACTGATTTCTTCCAAGTCGACAGGAGCGAATCGGAATGTACGAAGGAGGCTCATTATTTGAGGCATGAATGACTACCACAAAGCCGTTCAGAATTGCTTATTTTTCGGAATTTTCGAGACTTGACCTATAACAAATCACCAGAAGCAAATCTGAAAGGATTTTGGAGGATCATGCCAGATGGAGTTCATGACTAGCAGTGATCAGTAATTACTGTTGAATTTTTGTCATTTTCATGAACCGATCTCTACTAAAGGATCAGGAGAGAATCCGAATGGCTTTTCGAGGAAGCGTGCATGAGACAATCAATCTGATTAGTATTGAAGGTCTCATTTTTAGCAATTTACACTACCCATCTCTACCAAGTGACCAGCAGAGTATCTAAAAGGTCTTTGGAGGATGATTCTATGAGGTACTAATTCTATGCAGTGATCAGTAATAAATGGTTGATTTGTTAGTAATTTTCATGAACCAATCCCTACAAACTCAGGAGGAGAGAATCTGGATTGCTGGAGTCTTTACCACTAGGTGCTTGGAAAGAACGATTTTCGTACTTTGAGTGATTTGCACAAACCGATCTGTTCCAAGGCACCAAGAGAGAATGCAATTGTTTTTCCGGTGGATGATTCCATGGGAAATTCATCAGAAGACGGGTGAGGAAGGAATTTTCTCTTTCCTACTAATTTTCACGAACCGATTTTATTCACAATCACCAGGAGTTAATTATCAAAGGATTTGGGAGGATGATTCCAAGTGTCATGAATTACTAACATTGATCAGGAAGAACTGTCTCCTTTTGAGTAATTTTCATCAAATCATGAACTGATATCTACCAAATCCCAAGAAGCGAATCTGAAAGGCTTTTGGGGGATGATTCCATTTGTCACTGATTTAGAGCATTGATCAGTTATAACTTTCTCATTTTTAGCAATTTTCACGATCAATCTCCACCAAATCCTGAAGAGAGAATAGACTTGTGTTTTGGGGGACGTTTCCATGAGAAATAGATCAGGATACCAGATTAGGCATGTCTTTCTCCTCTGGAGTAATTTTCACGAACTGCTCTGTACCATAGGATGAGAAGTGAATCCTCGGGTCTTTCAGGAAGATTCCTTCTCAAATTTATCTGTTGCGCACATCCAAGATGAATTTCTCATTCTGAGTCTATTTCAGGAACTGATTTCTTCCAAGTCGACAGGAGCGAATCGGAATGTACGAAGGAGGCTCATTATTTGAGGCATGAATGACTACCACAAAGCCGTTCAGAATTGCTTATTTTTCGGAATTTTCGAGACTCGACCTATAACAAATCACCAGAAGCAAATCTGAAAGGATTTTGGAGGATCATGCCAGATGGAGTTCATGACTAGCAGTGATCAGTAATTACTGTTGAATTTTTGTCATTTTCATGAACCGATCTCTACTAAAGGATCAGGAGAGAATCCGAATGGCTTTTCGAGGAAGCGTGCATGAGACAATCAATCTGATTAGTATTGAAGGTCTCATTTTTAGCAATTTACACTACCCATCTCTACCAAGTGACCAGCAGAGTATCTAAAAGGTCTTTGGAGGATGATTCTATGAGGTACTAATTCTATGCAGTGATCAGTAATAAATGGTTGATTTGTTAGTAATTTTCATGAACCAATCCCTACAAACTCAGGAGGAGAGAATCTGGATTGCTGGAGTCTTTACCACTAGGTGCTTGGAAAGAACGATTTTCGTACTTTGAGTGATTTGCACAAACCGATCTGTTCCAAGGCACCAAGAGAGAATGCAATTGTTTTTCCGGTGGATGATTCCATGGGAAATTCATCAGAAGACGGGTGAGGAAGGAATTTTCTCTTTCCTACTAATTTTCACGAACCGATTTTATTCACAATCACCAGGAGTTAATTATCAAAGGATTTGGGAGGATGATTCCAAGTGTCATTAATTACTAACATTGATCAGGAAGAACTGTCTCCTTTTGAGTAATTTTCATCAAATCATGAACTGATATCTACCAAATCCCAAGAAGCGAATCTGAAAGGCTTTTGGGGGATGATTCCATTTGTCACTGATTTAGAGCATTGACCAGTTATAACTTTCTCATTTTTAGCAATTTTCACGATCAATCTCCACCAAATCCTGAAGAGAGAATAGACTTGTGTTTTGGGGGACGTTTCCATGAGAAATAGATCAGGATACCAGATTAGGCATGTCTTTCTCCTCTGGAGTAATTTTCACGAAGTGCTCTGTACCATAGGATGAGAAGTGAATCCTCGGGTCTTTCAGGAAGATTCCTTCTCAAATTTATCTGTTGCGCACATCCAAGATGAATTTCTCATTCTGATTCTATTTCAGGAACTGATTTCTTCCAAGTCGACAGGAGCGAATCGGAATGTACGAAGGAGGCTCATTATTTGAGGAATGAATGACTACCACGAAGCCGTTCAGAATTGCTTATTTTTCGGAATTTTCGAGACTCGACCTATAACAAATCACCAGAAGCAAATCTGAAAGGATTTTGGAGGATCATGCCAGATGGAGTTCATGACTAGCAGTGATCAGTAATTACTGTTGAATTTTTGTCATTTTCATGAACCGATCTCTACTAAAGGATCAGGAGAGAGTCCGAATGGCTTTTCGAGGAAGCGTGCATGAGACAATCAATCTGATTAGTATTGAAGGTCTCATTTTTAGCAATTTACACTACCCATCTCTACCAAGTGACCAGCAGAGTATCTAAAAGGTCTTTGGAGGATGATTCTATGAGGTACTAATTCTATGCAGTGATCAGTAATAAATGGTTGATTTGTTAGTAATTTTCATGAACCAATCCCTAGAAACTCAGGAGGAGAGAATCTGGATTGCTGGAGTCTTTACCACTAGGTGCTTGGAAAGAACGATTTTCGTACTTTGAGTGATTTGCACAAACCGATCTGTTCCAAGGCACCAAGAGAGAATGCAATTGTTTTTCCGGTGGATGATTCCATGGGAAATTCATCAGAAGACGGGTGAGGAAGGAATTTTCTCTTTCCTACTAATTTTCACGAACCGATTTTATTCACAATCACCAGGAGTTAATTATCAAAGGATTTGGGAGGATGATTCCAAGTGTCATGAATTACTAACATTGATCAGGAAGAACTGTCTCCTTTTGAGTAATTTTCATCAAATCATGAACTGATATCTACCAAATCCCAAGAAGCGAATCTGAAAGGCTTTTGGGGGATGATTCCATTTGTCACGGATTTAGAGCATTGATCAGTTATAACTTTCTCATTTTTAGCAATTTTCACGATCAATCTCCACCAAATCCTGAAGAGAGAATAGACTTGTGTTTTGGGGGACGTTTCCATGAGAAATAGATCAGGATAGCAGATTAGGCATGTCTTTCTCCTCTGGAGTAATTTTCACGAACTGCTCTGTACCATAGGATGAGAAGTGAATCCTCGGGTCTTTCAGGAAGATTCCTTCTCAAATTTATCTGTTGCGCACATCCAAGATGAATTTCTCATTCTGAGTCTATTTCAGGAACTGATTTCTTCCAAGTCGACAGGAGCGAATCGGAATGTACGAAGGAGGCTCATTATTTGAGGCATGAATGACTACCACAAAGCCGTTCAGAATTGCTTATTTTTCGGAATTTTCGAGACTTGACCTATAACAAATCACCAGAAGCAAATCTGAAAGGATTTTGGAGGATCATGCCAGATGGAGTTCATGACTAGCAGTGATCAGTAATTACTGTTGAATTTTTGTCATTTTCATGAACCGATCTCTACTAAAGGATCAGGAGAGAATCCGAATGGCTTTTCGAGGAAGCGTGCATGAGACAATCAATCTGATTAGTATTGAAGGTCTCATTTTTAGCAATTTACACTACCCATCTCTACCAAGTGACCAGCAGAGTATCTAAAAGGTCTTTGGAGGATGATTCTATGAGGTACTAATTCTATGCAGTGATCAGTAATAAATGGTTGATTTGTTAGTAATTTTCATGAACCAATCCCTACAAACTCAGGAGGAGAGAATCTGGATTGCTGGAGTCTTTACCACTAGGTGCTTGGAAAGAACGATTTTCGTACTTTGAGTGATTTGCACAAACCGATCTGTTCCAAGGCACCAAGAGAGAATGCAATTGTTTTTCCGGTGGATGATTCCATGGGAAATTCATCAGAAGACGGGTGAGGAAGGAATTTTCTCTTTCCTACTAATTTTCAAGAACCGATTTTATTCACAATCACCAGGAGTTAATTATCAAAGGATTTGGGAGGATGATTCCAAGTGTCATGAATTACTAACATTGATCAGGAAGAACTGTCTCCTTTTGAGTAATTTTCATCAAATCATGAACTGATATCTACCAAATCCCAAGAAGCGAATCTGAAAGGCTTTTGGGGGATGATTCCATTTGTCACTGATTTAGAGCATTGATCAGTTATAACTTTCTCATTTTTAGCAATTTTCACGATCAATCTCCACCAAATCCTGAAGAGAGAATAGACTTGTGTTTTGGGGGACGTTTCCATGAGAAATAGATCAGGATACCAGATTAGGCATGTCTTTCTCCTCTGGAGTAATTTTCACGAACTGCTCTGTACCATAGGATGAGAAGTGAATCCTCGGGTCTTTCAGGAAGATTCCTTCTCAAATTTATCTGTTGCGCACATCCAAGATGAATTTCTCATTCTGAGTCTATTTCAGGAACTGATTTCTTCCAAGTCGACAGGAGCGAATCGGAATGTACGAAGGAGGCTCATTATTTGAGGCATGAATGACTACCACAAAGCCGTTCAGAATTGCTTATTTTTCGGAATTTTCGAGACTCGACCTATAACAAATCACCAGAAGCAAATCTGAAAGGATTTTGGAGGATCATGCCAGATGGAGTTCATGACTAGCAGTGATCAGTAATTACTGTTGAATTTTTGTCATTTTCATGAACCGATCTCTACTAAAGGATCAGGAGAGAATCCGAATGGCTTTTCGAGGAAGCGTGCATGAGACAATCAATCTGATTAGTATTGAAGGTCTCATTTTTAGCAATTTACACTACCCATCTCTACCAAGTGACCAGCAGAGTATCTAAAAGGTCTTTGGAGGATGATTCTATGAGGTACTAATTCTATGCAGTGATCAGTAATAAATGGTTGATTTGTTAGTAATTTTCATGAACCAATCCCTACAAACTCAGGAGGAGAGAATCTGGATTGCTGGAGTCTTTACCACTAGGTGCTTGGAAAGAACGATTTTCGTACTTTGAGTGATTTGCACAAACCGATCTGTTCCAAGGCACCAAGAGAGAATGCAATTGTTTTTCCGGTGGATGATTCCATGGGAAATTCATCAGAAGACGGGTGAGGAAGGAATTTTCTCTTTCCTACTAATTTTCACGAACCGATTTTATTCACAATCACCAGGAGTTAATTATCAAAGGATTTGGGAGGATGATTCCAAGTGTCATTAATTACTAACATTGATCAGGAAGAACTGTCTCCTTTTGAGTAATTTTCATCAAATCATGAACTGATATCTACCAAATCCCAAGAAGCGAATCTGAAAGGCTTTTGGGGGATGATTCCATTTGTCACGGATTTAGAGCATTGATCAGTTATAACTTTCTCATTTTTAGCAATTTTCACGATCAATCTCCACCAAATCCTGAAGAGAGAATAGACTTGTGTTTTGGGGGACGTTTCCATGAGAAATAGATCAGGATAGCAGATTAGGCATGTCTTTCTCCTCTGGAGTAATTTTCACGAACTGCTCTGTACCATAGGATGAGAAGTGAATCCTCGGGTCTTTCAGGAAGATTCCTTCTCAAATTTATCTGTTGCGCACATCCAAGATGAATTTCTCATTCTGAGTCTATTTCAGGAACTGATTTCTTCCAAGTCGACAGGAGCGAATCGGAATGTACGAAGGAGGCTCATTATTTGAGGCATGAATGACTACCACAAAGCCGTTCAGAATTGCTTATTTTTCGGAATTTTCGAGACTTGACCTATAACAAATCACCAGAAGCAAATCTGAAAGGATTTTGGAGGATCATGCCAGATGGAGTTCATGACTAGCAGTGATCAGTAATTACTGTTGAATTTTTGTCATTTTCATGAACCGATCTCTACTAAAGGATCAGGAGAGAATCCGAATGGCTTTTCGAGGAAGCGTGCATGAGACAATCAATCTGATTAGTATTGAAGGTCTCATTTTTAGCAATTTACACTACCCATCTCTACCAAGTGACCAGCAGAGTATCTAAAAGGTCTTTGGAGGATGATTCTATGAGGTACTAATTCTATGCAGTGATCAGTAATAAATGGTTGATTTGTTAGTAATTTTCATGAACCAATCCCTACAAACTCAGGAGGAGAGAATCTGGATTGCTGGAGTCTTTACCACTAGGTGCTTGGAAAGAACGATTTTCGTACTTTGAGTGATTTGCACAAACCGATCTGTTCCAAGGCACCAAGAGAGAATGCAATTGTTTTTCCGGTGGATGATTCCATGGGAAATTCATCAGAAGACGGGTGAGGAAGGAATTTTCTCTTTCCTACTAATTTTCAAGAACCGATTTTATTCACAATCACCAGGAGTTAATTATCAAAGGATTTGGGAGGATGATTCCAAGTGTCATGAATTACTAACATTGATCAGGAAGAACTGTCTCCTTTTGAGTAATTTTCATCAAATCATGAACTGATATCTACCAAATCCCAAGAAGCGAATCTGAAAGGCTTTTGGGGGATGATTCCATTTGTCACTGATTTAGAGCATTGATCAGTTATAACTTTCTCATTTTTAGCAATTTTCACGATCAATCTCCACCAAATCCTGAAGAGAGAATAGACTTGTGTTTTGGGGGACGTTTCCATGAGAAATAGATCAGGATACCAGATTAGGCATGTCTTTCTCCTCTGGAGTAATTTTCACGAACTGCTCTGTACCATAGGATGAGAAGTGAATCCTCGGGTCTTTCAGGAAGATTCCTTCTCAAATTTATCTGTTGCGCACATCCAAGATGAATTTCTCATTCTGAGTCTATTTCAGGAACTGATTTCTTCCAAGTCGACAGGAGCGAATCGGAATGTACGAAGGAGGCTCATTATTTGAGGCATGAATGACTACCACAAAGCCGTTCAGAATTGCTTATTTTTCGGAATTTTCGAGACTCGACCTATAACAAATCACCAGAAGCAAATCTGAAAGGATTTTGGAGGATCATGCCAGATGGAGTTCATGACTAGCAGTGATCAGTAATTACTGTTGAATTTTTGTCATTTTCATGAACCGATCTCTACTAAAGGATCAGGAGAGAATCCGAATGGCTTTTCGAGGAAGCGTGCATGAGACAATCAATCTGATTAGTATTGAAGGTCTCATTTTTAGCAATTTACACTACCCATCTCTACCAAGTGACCAGCAGAGTATCTAAAAGGTCTTTGGAGGATGATTCTATGAGGTACTAATTCTATGCAGTGATCAGTAATAAATGGTTGATTTGTTAGTAATTTTCATGAACCAATCCCTACAAACTCAGGAGGAGAGAATCTGGATTGCTGGAGTCTTTACCACTAGGTGCTTGGAAAGAACGATTTTCGTACTTTGAGTGATTTGCACAAACCGATCTGTTCCAAGGCACCAAGAGAGAATGCAATTGTTTTTCCGGTGGATGATTCCATGGGAAATTCATCAGAAGACGGGTGAGGAAGGAATTTTCTCTTTCCTACTAATTTTCACGAACCGATTTTATTCACAATCACCAGGAGTTAATTATCAAAGGATTTGGGAGGATGATTCCAAGTGTCATTAATTACTAACATTGATCAGGAAGAACTGTCTCCTTTTGAGTAATTTTCATCAAATCATGAACTGATATCTACCAAATCCCAAGAAGCGAATCTGAAAGGCTTTTGGGGGATGATTCCATTTGTCACTGATTTAGAGCATTGATCAGTTATAACTTTCTCATTTTTAGCAATTTTCATGATCAATCTCCACCAAATCCTGAAGAGAGAATAGACTTGTGTTTTGGGGGACGTTTCCATGAGAAATAGATCAGGATACCAGATTAGCCATGTCTTTCTCCTCTGGAGTAATTTTCACGAAGCGCTCTGTACCATAGGATGAGAAGTGAATCCTCGGGTCTTTCAGGAAGATTCCTTCTCAAATTTATCTGTTGCGCACATCCAAGATGAATTTCTCATTCTGAGTCTATTTCAGGAACTGATTTCTTCCAAGTCGACAGGAGCGAATCGGAATGTACGAAGGAGGCTCATTATTTGAGGAATGAATGACGACCACGAAGCCGTTGAGAATTGCTTATTTTTCGGAATTTTCGAGACTCGACCTATAACAAATCACCAGAAGCAAATCTGAAAGGATTTTGGAGGATCATGCCAGATGGAGTTCATGACTAGCAGTGATCAGTAATTACTGTTGAATTTTTGTCATTTTCATGAACCGATCTCTACTAAAGGATCAGGAGAGAATCCGAATGGCTTTTCGAGGAAGCGTGCATGAGACAATCAATCTGATTAGTATTGAAGGTCTCATTTTTAGCAATTTACACTACCCATCTCTACCAAGTGACCAGCAGAGTATCTAAAAGGTCTTTGGAGGATGATTCTATGAGGTACTAATTCTATGCAGTGATCAGTAATAAATGGTTGATTTGTTAGTAATTTTCATGAACCAATCCCTACAAACTCAGGAGGAGAGAATCTGGATTGCTGGAGTCTTTACCACTAGGTGCTTGGAAAGAACGATTTTCGTACTTTGAGTAATTTGCACAAACCGATCTGTTCCAAGGCACCAAGAGAGAATGCAATTGTTTTTCCGGTGGATGATTCCATGGGAAATTCATCAGAAGACGGGTGAGGAAGGAATTTTCTCTTTCCTACTAATTTTCACGAACCGATTTTATTCACAATCACCAGGAGTTAATTATCAAAGGATTTGGGAGGATGATTCCAAGTGTCATTAATTACTAACATTGATCAGGAAGAACTGTCTCCTTTTGAGTAATTTTCATCAAATCATGAACTGATATCTACCAAATCCCAAGAAGCGAATCTGAAAGGCTTTTGGGGGATGATTCCATTTGTCACTGATTTAGAGCATTGATCAGTTATAACTTTCTCATTTTTAGCAATTTTCACGATCAATCTCCACCAAATCCTGAAGAGAGAATAGACTTGTGTTTTGGGGGACGTTTCCATGAGAAATAGATCAGGATACCAGATTAGGCATGTCTTTCTCCTCTGGAGTAATTTTCACGAACTGCTCTGTACCATAGGATGAGAAGTGAATCCTCGGGTCTTTCAGGAAGATTCCTTCTCAAATTTATCTGTTGCGCACATCCAAGATGAATTTCTCATTCTGAGTCTATTTCAGGAACTGATTTCTTCCAAGTCGACAGGAGCGAATCGGAATGTACGAAGGAGGCTCATTATTTGAGGAATGAATGACGACCACGAAGCCGTTCAGAATTCATTATTTTTCGGAATTTTCGAGACTCGACCTATAACAAATCACCAGAAGCAAATCTGAAAGGATTTTGGAGGATCATGCCAGATGGAGTTCATGACTAGCAGTGATCAGTAATTACTGTTGAATTTTTGTCATTTTCATGAACCGATCTCTACTAAAGGATCAGGAGAGAATCCGAATGGCTTTTCGAGGAAGCGTGCATGAGACAATCAATCTGATTAGTATTGAAGGTCTCATTTTTAGCAATTTACACTACCCATCTCTACCAAGTGACCAGCAGAGTATCTAAAAGGTCTTTGGAGGATGATTCTATGAGGTACTAATTCTATGCAGTGATCAGTAATAAATGGTTGATTTGTTAGTAATTTTCATGAACCAATCCCTACAAACTCAGGAGGAGAGAATCTGGATTGCTGGAGTCTTTACCACTAGGTGCTTGGAAAGAACGATTTTCGTACTTTGAGTAATTTGCACAAACCGATCTGTTCCAAGGCACCAAGAGAGAATGCAATTGTTTTTCCGGTGGATGATTCCATGGGAAATTCATCAGAAGACGGGTGAGGAAGGAATTTTCTCTTTCCTACTAATTTTCACGAACCGATTTTATTCACAATCACCAGGACTTAATTATCAAAGGATTTGGGAGGATGATTCCAAGTGTCATTAATTACTAACATTGATCAGGAAGAACTGTCTCCTTTTGAGTAATTTTCATCAAATCATGAACTGATATCTACCAAATCCCAAGAAGCGAATCTGAAAGGCTTTTGGGGGATGATTCCATTTGTCACTGATTTAGAGCATTGACCAGTTATAACTTTCTCATTTTTAGCAATTTTCACGATCAATCTCCACCAAATCCTGAAGAGAGAATAGACTTGTGTTTTGGGGGACGTTTCCATGAGAAATAGATCAGGATACCAGATTAGGCATGTCTTTCTCCTCTGGAGTTATTTTCACGAAGTGCTCTGTACCATAGGATGAGAAGTGAATCCTCGGGTCTTTCAGGAAGATTCCTTCTCAAATTTATCTGTTGCGCACATCCAAGATGAATTTCTCATTCTGATTCTATTTCAGGAACTGATTTCTTCCAAGTCGACAGGAGCGAATCGGAATGTACGAAGGAGGCTCATTATTTGAGGAATGAATGACTACCACGAAGCCGTTCAGAATTGCTTATTTTTCGGAATTTTCGAGACTCGACCTATAACAAATCACCAGAAGCAAATCTGAAAGGATTTTGGAGGATCATGCCAGATGGAGTTCATGACTAGCAGTGATCAGTAATTACTGTTGAATTTTTGTCATTTTCATGAACCGATCTCTACTAAAGGATCAGGAGAGAATCCGAATGGCTTTTCGAGGAAGCGTGCATGAGACAATCAATCTGATTAGTATTGAAGGTCTCATTTTTAGCAATTTACACTACCCATCTCTACCAAGTGACCAGCAGAGTATCTAAAAGGTCTTTGGAGGATGATTCTATGAGGTACTAATTCTATGCAGTGATCAGTAATAAATGGTTGATTTGTTAGTAATTTTCATGAACCAATCCCTACAAACTCAGGAGGAGAGAATCTGGATTGCTGGAGTCTTTACCACTAGGTGCTTGGAAAGAACGATTTTCGTACTTTGAGTAATTTGCACAAACCGATCTGTTCCAAGGCACCAAGAGAGAATGCAATTGTTTTTCCGGTGGATGATTCCATGGGAAATTCATCAGAAGACGGGTGAGGAAGGAATTTTCTCTTTCCGACTAATTTTCACGAACCGATTTTATTCACAATCACCAGGAGTTAATTATCAAAGGATTTGGGAGGATGATTCCAAGTGTCATGAATTACTAACATTGATCAGGAAGAACTGTCTCCTTTTGAGTAATTTTCATCAAATCATGAACTGATATCTACCAAATCCCAAGAAGCGAATCTGAAAGGCTTTTGGGGGATGATTCCATTTGTCACTGATTTAGAGCATTGATCAGTTATAACTTTCTCATTTTTAGCAATTTTCACGATCAATCTCCACCAAATCCTGAAGAGAGAATAGACTTGTGTTTTGGGGGACGTTTCCATGAGAAATAGATCAGGATACCAGATTAGGCATGTCTTTCTCCTCTGGAGTAATTTTCACGAACTGCTCTGTACCATAGGATGAGAAGTGAATCCTCGGGTCTTTCAGGAAGATTCCTTCTCAAATTTATCTGTTGCGCACATCCAAGATGAATTTCTCATTCTGAGTCTATTTCAGGAACTGATTTCTTCCAAGTCGACAGGAGCGAATCGGAATGTACGAAGGAGGCTCATTATTTGAGGAATGAATGACTACCACGAAGCCGTTCAGAATTGCTTATTTTTCGGAATTTTCGAGACTCGACCTATAACAAATCACCAGAAGCAAATCTGAAAGGATTTTGGAGGATTATGCCAGATGGAGTTCATGACTAGCAGTGATCAGTAATTACTGTTGAATTTTTGTCATTTTCATGAACCGATCTCTACTAAAGGATCAGGAGAGAATCCGAATGGCTTTTCGAGGAAGCGTGCATGAGACAATCAATCTGATTAGTATTGAAGGTCTCATTTTTAGCAATTTACACTACCCATCTCTACCAAGTGACCAGCAGAGTATCTAAAAGGTCTTTGGAGGATGATTCTATGAGGTACTAATTCTATGCAGTGATCAGTAATAAATGGTTGATTTGTTAGTAATTTTCATGAACCAATCCCTACAAACTCAGGAGGAGAGAATCTGGATTGCTGGAGTCTTTACCACTAGGTGCTTGGAAAGAACGATTTTCGTACTTTGAGTGATTTGCACAAACCGATCTGTTCCAAGGCACCAAGAGAGAATGCAATTGTTTTTCCGGTGGATGATTCCATGGGAAATTCATCAGAAGACGGGTGAGGAAGGAATTTTCTCTTTCCTACTAATTTTCACGAACCGATTTTATTCACAATCACCAGGAGTTAATTATCAAAGGATTTGGGAGGATGATTCCAAGTGTCATTAATTACTAACATTGATCAGGAAGAACTGTCTCCTTTTGAGTAATTTTCATCAAATCATGAACTGATATCTACCAAATCCCAAGAAGCGAATCTGAAAGGCTTTTGGGGGATGATTCCATTTGTCACTGATTTAGAGCATTGATCAGTTATAACTTTCTCATTTTTAGCAATTTTCATGATCAATCTCCACCAAATCCTGAAGAGAGAATAGACTTGTGTTTTGGGGGACGTTTCCATGAGAAATAGATCAGGATACCAGATTAGCCATGTCTTTCTCCTCTGGAGTAATTTTCACGAAGCGCTCTGTACCATAGGATGAGAAGTGAATCCTCGGGTCTTTCAGGAAGATTCCTTCTCAAATTTATCTGTTGCGCACATCCAAGATGAATTTCTCATTCTGAGTCTATTTCAGGAACTGATTTCTTCCAAGTCGACAGGAGCGAATCGGAATGTACGAAGGAGGCTCATTATTTGAGGAATGAATGACGACCACGAAGCCGTTGAGAATTGCTTATTTTTCGGAATTTTCGAGACTCGACCTATAACAAATCACCAGAAGCAAATCTGAAAGGATTTTGGAGGATCATGCCAGATGGAGTTCATGACTAGCAGTGATCAGTAATTACTGTTGAATTTTTGTCATTTTCATGAACCGATCTCTACTAAAGGATCAGGAGAGAATCCGAATGGCTTTTCGAGGAAGCGTGCATGAGACAATCAATCTGATTAGTATTGAAGGTCTCATTTTTAGCAATTTACACTACCCATCTCTACCAAGTGACCAGCAGAGTATCTAAAAGGTCTTTGGAGGATGATTCTATGAGGTACTAATTCTATGCAGTGATCAGTAATAAATGGTTGATTTGTTAGTAATTTTCATGAACCAATCCCTACAAACTCAGGAGGAGAGAATCTGGATTGCTGGAGTCTTTACCACTAGGTGCTTGGAAAGAACGATTTTCGTACTTTGAGTAATTTGCACAAACCGATCTGTTCCAAGGCACCAAGAGAGAATGCAATTGTTTTTCCGGTGGATGATTCCATGGGAAATTCATCAGAAGACGGGTGAGGAAGGAATTTTCTCTTTCCGACTAATTTTCACGAACCGATTTTATTCACAATCACCAGGAGTTAATTATCAAAGGATTTGGGAGGATGATTCCAAGTGTCATGAATTACTAACATTGATCAGGAAGAACTGTCTCCTTTTGAGTAATTTTCATCAAATCATGAACTGATATCTACCAAATCCCAAGAAGCGAATCTGAAAGGCTTTTGGGGGATGATTCCATTTGTCACTGATTTAGAGCATTGATCAGTTATAACTTTCTCATTTTTAGCAATTTTCACGATCAATCTCCACCAAATCCTGAAGAGAGAATAGACTTGTGTTTTGGGGGACGTTTCCATGAGAAATAGATCAGGATACCAGATTAGGCATGTCTTTCTCCTCTGGAGTAATTTTCACGAACTGCTCTGTACCATAGGATGAGAAGTGAATCCTCGGGTCTTTCAGGAAGATTCCTTCTCAAATTTATCTGTTGCGCACATCCAAGATGAATTTCTCATTCTGAGTCTATTTCAGGAACTGATTTCTTCCAAGTCGACAGGAGCGAATCGGAATGTACGAAGGAGGCTCATTATTTGAGGAATGAATGACTACCACGAAGCCGTTCAGAATTGCTTATTTTTCGGAATTTTCGAGACTCGACCTATAACAAATCACCAGAAGCAAATCTGAAAGGATTTTGGAGGATTATGCCAGATGGAGTTCATGACTAGCAGTGATCAGTAATTACTGTTGAATTTTTGTCATTTTCATGAACCGATCTCTACTAAAGGATCAGGAGAGAATCCGAATGGCTTTTCGAGGAAGCGTGCATGAGACAATCAATCTGATTAGTATTGAAGGTCTCATTTTTAGCAATTTACACTACCCATCTCTACCAAGTGACCAGCAGAGTATCTAAAAGGTCTTTGGAGGATGATTCTATGAGGTACTAATTCTATGCAGTGATCAGTAATAAATGGTTGATTTGTTAGTAATTTTCATGAACCAATCCCTACAAACTCAGGAGGAGAGAATCTGGATTGCTGGAGTCTTTACCACTAGGTGCTTGGAAAGAACGATTTTCGTACTTTGAGTGATTTGCACAAACCGATCTGTTCCAAGGCACCAAGAGAGAATGCAATTGTTTTTCCGGTGGATGATTCCATGGGAAATTCATCAGAAGACGGGTGAGGAAGGAATTTTCTCTTTCCTACTAATTTTCACGAACCGATTTTATTCACAATCACCAGGAGTTAATTATCAAAGGATTTGGGAGGATGATTCCAAGTGTCATTAATTACTAACATTGATCAGGAAGAACTGTCTCCTTTTGAGTAATTTTCATCAAATCATGAACTGATATCTACCAAATCCCAAGAAGCGAATCTGAAAGGCTTTTGGGGGATGATTCCATTTGTCACTGATTTAGAGCATTGATCAGTTATAACTTTCTCATTTTTAGCAATTTTCATGATCAATCTCCACCAAATCCTGAAGAGAGAATAGACTTGTGTTTTGGGGGACGTTTCCATGAGAAATAGATCAGGATACCAGATTAGCCATGTCTTTCTCCTCTGGAGTAATTTTCACGAAGCGCTCTGTACCATAGGATGAGAAGTGAATCCTCGGGTCTTTCAGGAAGATTCCTTCTCAAATTTATCTGTTGCGCACATCCAAGATGAATTTCTCATTCTGAGTCTATTTCAGGAACTGATTTCTTCCAAGTCGACAGGAGCGAATCGGAATGTACGAAGGAGGCTCATTATTTGAGGAATGAATGACGACCACGAAGCCGTTGAGAATTGCTTATTTTTCGGAATTTTCGAGACTCGACCTATAACAAATCACCAGAAGCAAATCTGAAAGGATTTTGGAGGATCATGCCAGATGGAGTTCATGACTAGCAGTGATCAGTAATTACTGTTGAATTTTTGTCATTTTCATGAACCGATCTCTACTAAAGGATCAGGAGAGAATCCGAATGGCTTTTCGAGGAAGCGTGCATGAGACAATCAATCTGATTAGTATTGAAGGTCTCATTTTTAGCAATTTACACTACCCATCTCTACCAAGTGACCAGCAGAGTATCTAAAAGGTCTTTGGAGGATGATTCTATGAGGTACTAATTCTATGCAGTGATCAGTAATAAATGGTTGATTTGTTAGTAATTTTCATGAACCAATCCCTACAAACTCAGGAGGAGAGAATCTGGATTGCTGGAGTCTTTACCACTAGGTGCTTGGAAAGAACGATTTTCGTACTTTGAGTAATTTGCACAAACCGATCTGTTCCAAGGCACCAAGAGAGAATGCAATTGTTTTTCCGGTGGATGATTCCATGGGAAATTCATCAGAAGACGGGTGAGGAAGGAATTTTCTCTTTCCGACTAATTTTCACGAACCGATTTTATTCACAATCACCAGGAGTTAATTATCAAAGGATTTGGGAGGATGATTCCAAGTGTCATGAATTACTAACATTGATCAGGAAGAACTGTCTCCTTTTGAGTAATTTTCATCAAATCATGAACTGATATCTACCAAATCCCAAGAAGCGAATCTGAAAGGCTTTTGGGGGATGATTCCATTTGTCACTGATTTAGAGCATTGATCAGTTATAACTTTCTCATTTTTAGCAATTTTCACGATCAATCTCCACCAAATCCTGAAGAGAGAATAGACTTGTGTTTTGGGGGACGTTTCCATGAGAAATAGATCAGGATACCAGATTAGGCATGTCTTTCTCCTCTGGAGTAATTTTCACGAACTGCTCTGTACCATAGGATGAGAAGTGAATCCTCGGGTCTTTCAGGAAGATTCCTTCTCAAATTTATCTGTTGCGCACATCCAAGATGAATTTCTCATTCTGAGTCTATTTCAGGAACTGATTTCTTCCAAGTCGACAGGAGCGAATCGGAATGTACGAAGGAGGCTCATTATTTGAGGAATGAATGACTACCACGAAGCCGTTCAGAATTGCTTATTTTTCGGAATTTTCGAGACTCGACCTATAACAAATCACCAGAAGCAAATCTGAAAGGATTTTGGAGGATTATGCCAGATGGAGTTCATGACTAGCAGTGATCAGTAATTACTGTTGAATTTTTGTCATTTTCATGAACCGATCTCTACTAAAGGATCAGGAGAGAATCCGAATGGCTTTTCGAGGAAGCGTGCATGAGACAATCAATCTGATTAGTATTGAAGGTCTCATTTTTAGCAATTTACACTACCCATCTCTACCAAGTGACCAGCAGAGTATCTAAAAGGTCTTTGGAGGATGATTCTATGAGGTACTAATTCTATGCAGTGATCAGTAATAAATGGTTGATTTGTTAGTAATTTTCATGAACCAATCCCTACAAACTCAGGAGGAGAGAATCTGGATTGCTGGAGTCTTTACCACTAGGTGCTTGGAAAGAACGATTTTCGTACTTTGAGTGATTTGCACAAACCGATCTGTTCCAAGGCACCAAGAGAGAATGCAATTGTTTTTCCGGTGGATGATTCCATGGGAAATTCATCAGAAGACGGGTGAGGAAGGAATTTTCTCTTTCCTACTAATTTTCACGAACCGATTTTATTCACAATCACCAGGAGTTAATTATCAAAGGATTTGGGAGGATGATTCCAAGTGTCATTAATTACTAACATTGATCAGGAAGAACTGTCTCCTTTTGAGTAATTTTCATCAAATCATGAACTGATATCTACCAAATCCCAAGAAGCGAATCTGAAAGGCTTTTGGGGGATGATTCCATTTGTCACTGATTTAGAGCATTGATCAGTTATAACTTTCTCATTTTTAGCAATTTTCATGATCAATCTCCACCAAATCCTGAAGAGAGAATAGACTTGTGTTTTGGGGGACGTTTCCATGAGAAATAGATCAGGATACCAGATTAGCCATGTCTTTCTCCTCTGGAGTAATTTTCACGAAGCGCTCTGTACCATAGGATGAGAAGTGAATCCTCGGGTCTTTCAGGAAGATTCCTTCTCAAATTTATCTGTTGCGCACATCCAAGATGAATTTCTCATTCTGAGTCTATTTCAGGAACTGATTTCTTCCAAGTCGACAGGAGCGAATCGGAATGTACGAAGGAGGCTCATTATTTGAGGAATGAATGACGACCACGAAGCCGTTGAGAATTGCTTATTTTTCGGAATTTTCGAGACTCGACCTATAACAAATCACCAGAAGCAAATCTGAAAGGATTTTGGAGGATCATGCCAGATGGAGTTCATGACTAGCAGTGATCAGTAATTACTGTTGAATTTTTGTCATTTTCATGAACCGATCTCTACTAAAGGATCAGGAGAGAATCCGAATGGCTTTTCGAGGAAGCGTGCATGAGACAATCAATCTGATTAGTATTGAAGGTCTCATTTTTAGCAATTTACACTACCCATCTCTACCAAGTGACCAGCAGAGTATCTAAAAGGTCTTTGGAGGATGATTCTATGAGGTACTAATTCTATGCAGTGATCAGTAATAAATGGTTGATTTGTTAGTAATTTTCATGAACCAATCCCTACAAACTCAGGAGGAGAGAATCTGGATTGCTGGAGTCTTTACCACTAGGTGCTTGGAAAGAACGATTTTCGTACTTTGAGTAATTTGCACAAACCGATCTGTTCCAAGGCACCAAGAGAGAATGCAATTGTTTTTCCGGTGGATGATTCCATGGGAAATTCATCAGAAGACGGGTGAGGAAGGAATTTTCTCTTTCCGACTAATTTTCACGAACCGATTTTATTCACAATCACCAGGAGTTAATTATCAAAGGATTTGGGAGGATGATTCCAAGTGTCATGAATTACTAACATTGATCAGGAAGAACTGTCTCCTTTTGAGTAATTTTCATCAAATCATGAACTGATATCTACCAAATCCCAAGAAGCGAATCTGAAAGGCTTTTGGGGGATGATTCCATTTGTCACTGATTTAGAGCATTGATCAGTTATAACTTTCTCATTTTTAGCAATTTTCACGATCAATCTCCACCAAATCCTGAAGAGAGAATAGACTTGTGTTTTGGGGGACGTTTCCATGAGAAATAGATCAGGATACCAGATTAGGCATGTCTTTCTCCTCTGGAGTAATTTTCACGAACTGCTCTGTACCATAGGATGAGAAGTGAATCCTCGGGTCTTTCAGGAAGATTCCTTCTCAAATTTATCTGTTGCGCACATCCAAGATGAATTTCTCATTCTGAGTCTATTTCAGGAACTGATTTCTTCCAAGTCGACAGGAGCGAATCGGAATGTACGAAGGAGGCTCATTATTTGAGGAATGAATGACTACCACGAAGCCGTTCAGAATTGCTTATTTTTCGGAATTTTCGAGACTCGACCTATAACAAATCACCAGAAGCAAATCTGAAAGGATTTTGGAGGATTATGCCAGATGGAGTTCATGACTAGCAGTGATCAGTAATTACTGTTGAATTTTTGTCATTTTCATGAACCGATCTCTACTAAAGGATCAGGAGAGAATCCGAATGGCTTTTCGAGGAAGCGTGCATGAGACAATCAATCTGATTAGTATTGAAGGTCTCATTTTTAGCAATTTACACTACCCATCTCTACCAAGTGACCAGCAGAGTATCTAAAAGGTCTTTGGAGGATGATTCTATGAGGTACTAATTCTATGCAGTGATCAGTAATAAATGGTTGATTTGTTAGTAATTTTCATGAACCAATCCCTACAAACTCAGGAGGAGAGAATCTGGATTGCTGGAGTCTTTACCACTAGGTGCTTGGAAAGAACGATTTTCGTACTTTGAGTGATTTGCACAAACCGATCTGTTCCAAGGCACCAAGAGAGAATGCAATTGTTTTTCCGGTGGATGATTCCATGGGAAATTCATCAGAAGACGGGTGAGGAAGGAATTTTCTCTTTCCTACTAATTTTCACGAACCGATTTTATTCACAATCACCAGGAGTTAATTATCAAAGGATTTGGGAGGATGATTCCAAGTGTCATTAATTACTAACATTGATCAGGAAGAACTGTCTCCTTTTGAGTAATTTTCATCAAATCATGAACTGATATCTACCAAATCCCAAGAAGCGAATCTGAAAGGCTTTTGGGGGATGATTCCATTTGTCACTGATTTAGAGCATTGATCAGTTATAACTTTCTCATTTTTAGCAATTTTCATGATCAATCTCCACCAAATCCTGAAGAGAGAATAGACTTGTGTTTTGGGGGACGTTTCCATGAGAAATAGATCAGGATACCAGATTAGCCATGTCTTTCTCCTCTGGAGTAATTTTCACGAAGCGCTCTGTACCATAGGATGAGAAGTGAATCCTCGGGTCTTTCAGGAAGATTCCTTCTCAAATTTATCTGTTGCGCACATCCAAGATGAATTTCTCATTCTGAGTCTATTTCAGGAACTGATTTCTTCCAAGTCGACAGGAGCGAATCGGAATGTACGAAGGAGGCTCATTATTTGAGGAATGAATGACGACCACGAAGCCGTTGAGAATTGCTTATTTTTCGGAATTTTCGAGACTCGACCTATAACAAATCACCAGAAGCAAATCTGAAAGGATTTTGGAGGATCATGCCAGATGGAGTTCATGACTAGCAGTGATCAGTAATTACTGTTGAATTTTTGTCATTTTCATGAACCGATCTCTACTAAAGGATCAGGAGAGAATCCGAATGGCTTTTCGAGGAAGCGTGCATGAGACAATCAATCTGATTAGTATTGAAGGTCTCATTTTTAGCAATTTACACTACCCATCTCTACCAAGTGACCAGCAGAGTATCTAAAAGGTCTTTGGAGGATGATTCTATGAGGTACTAATTCTATGCAGTGATCAGTAATAAATGGTTGATTTGTTAGTAATTTTCATGAACCAATCCCTACAAACTCAGGAGGAGAGAATCTGGATTGCTGGAGTCTTTACCACTAGGTGCTTGGAAAGAACGATTTTCGTACTTTGAGTAATTTGCACAAACCGATCTGTTCCAAGGCACCAAGAGAGAATGCAATTGTTTTTCCGGTGGATGATTCCATGGGAAATTCATCAGAAGACGGGTGAGGAAGGAATTTTCTCTTTCCTACTAATTTTCACGAACCGATTTTATTCACAATCACCAGGAGTTAATTATCAAAGGATTTGGGAGGATGATTCCAAGTGTCATTAATTACTAACATTGATCAGGAAGAACTGTCTCCTTTTGAGTAATTTTCATCAAATCATGAACTGATATCTACCAAATCCCAAGAAGCGAATCTGAAAGGCTTTTGGGGGATGATTCCATTTGTCACTGATTTAGAGCATTGATCAGTTATAACTTTCTCATTTTTAGCAATTTTCACGATCAATCTCCACCAAATCCTGAAGAGAGAATAGACTTGTGTTTTGGGGGACGTTTCCATGAGAAATAGATCAGGATACCAGATTAGGCATGTCTTTCTCCTCTGGAGTAATTTTCACGAACTGCTCTGTACCATAGGATGAGAAGTGAATCCTCGGGTCTTTCAGGAAGATTCCTTCTCAAATTTATCTGTTGCGCACATCCAAGATGAATTTCTCATTCTGAGTCTATTTCAGGAACTGATTTCTTCCAAGTCGACAGGAGCGAATCGGAATGTACGAAGGAGGCTCATTATTTGAGGAATGAATGACGACCACGAAGCCGTTCAGAATTCATTATTTTTCGGAATTTTCGAGACTCGACCTATAACAAATCACCAGAAGCAAATCTGAAAGGATTTTGGAGGATCATGCCAGATGGAGTTCATGACTAGCAGTGATCAGTAATTACTGTTGAATTTTTGTCATTTTCATGAACCGATCTCTACTAAAGGATCAGGAGAGAATCCGAATGGCTTTTCGAGGAAGCGTGCATGAGACAATCAATCTGATTAGTATTGAAGGTCTCATTTTTAGCAATTTACACTACCCATCTCTACCAAGTGACCAGCAGAGTATCTAAAAGGTCTTTGGAGGATGATTCTATGAGGTACTAATTCTATGCAGTGATCAGTAATAAATGGTTGATTTGTTAGTAATTTTCATGAACCAATCCCTACAAACTCAGGAGGAGAGAATCTGGATTGCTGGAGTCTTTACCACTAGGTGCTTGGAAAGAACGATTTTCGTACTTTGAGTAATTTGCACAAACCGATCTGTTCCAAGGCACCAAGAGAGAATGCAATTGTTTTTCCGGTGGATGATTCCATGGGAAATTCATCAGAAGACGGGTGAGGAAGGAATTTTCTCTTTCCTACTAATTTTCACGAACCGATTTTATTCACAATCACCAGGACTTAATTATCAAAGGATTTGGGAGGATGATTCCAAGTGTCATTAATTACTAACATTGATCAGGAAGAACTGTCTCCTTTTGAGTAATTTTCATCAAATCATGAACTGATATCTACCAAATCCCAAGAAGCGAATCTGAAAGGCTTTTGGGGGATGATTCCATTTGTCACTGATTTAGAGCATTGACCAGTTATAACTTTCTCATTTTTAGCAATTTTCACGATCAATCTCCACCAAATCCTGAAGAGAGAATAGACTTGTGTTTTGGGGGACGTTTCCATGAGAAATAGATCAGGATACCAGATTAGGCATGTCTTTCTCCTCTGGAGTTATTTTCACGAAGTGCTCTGTACCATAGGATGAGAAGTGAATCCTCGGGTCTTTCAGGAAGATTCCTTCTCAAATTTATCTGTTGCGCACATCCAAGATGAATTTCTCATTCTGATTCTATTGCAGGAACTGATTTCTTCCAAGTCGACAGGAGCGAATCGGAATGTACGAAGGAGGCTCATTATTTGAGGAATGAATGACTACCACGAAGCCGTTCAGAATTGCTTATTTTTCGGAATTTTCGAGACTCGACCTATAACAAATCACCAGAAGCAAATCTGAAAGGATTTTGGAGGATCATGCCAGATGGAGTTCATGACTAGCAGTGATCAGTAATTACTGTTGAATTTTTGTCATTTTCATGAACCGATCTCTACTAAAGGATCAGGAGAGAATCCGAATGGCTTTTCGAGGAAGCGTGCATGAGACAATCAATCTGATTAGTATTGAAGGTCTCATTTTTAGCAATTTACACTACCCATCTCTACCAAGTGACCAGCAGAGTATCTAAAAGGTCTTTGGAGGATGATTCTATGAGGTACTAATTCTATGCAGTGATCAGTAATAAATGGTTGATTTGTTAGTAATTTTCATGAACCAATCCCTACAAACTCAGGAGGAGAGAATCTGGATTGCTGGAGTCTTTACCACTAGGTGCTTGGAAAGAACGATTTTCGTACTTTGAGTAATTTGCACAAACCGATCTGTTCCAAGGCACCAAGAGAGAATGCAATTGTTTTTCCGGTGGATGATTCCATGGGAAATTCATCAGAAGACGGGTGAGGAAGGAATTTTCTCTTTCCGACTAATTTTCACGAACCGATTTTATTCACAATCACCAGGAGTTAATTATCAAAGGATTTGGGAGGATGATTCCAAGTGTCATGAATTACTAACATTGATCAGGAAGAACTGTCTCCTTTTGAGTAATTTTCATCAAATCATGAACTGATATCTACCAAATCCCAAGAAGCGAATCTGAAAGGCTTTTGGGGGATGATTCCATTTGTCACTGATTTAGAGCATTGATCAGTTATAACTTTCTCATTTTTAGCAATTTTCACGATCAATCTCCACCAAATCCTGAAGAGAGAATAGACTTGTGTTTTGGGGGACGTTTCCATGAGAAATAGATCAGGATACCAGATTAGGCATGTCTTTCTCCTCTGGAGTAATTTTCACGAACTGCTCTGTACCATAGGATGAGAAGTGAATCCTCGGGTCTTTCAGGAAGATTCCTTCTCAAATTTATCTGTTGCGCACATCCAAGATGAATTTCTCATTCTGAGTCTATTTCAGGAACTGATTTCTTCCAAGTCGACAGGAGCGAATCGGAATGTACGAAGGAGGCTCATTATTTGAGGAATGAATGACTACCACGAAGCCGTTCAGAATTGCTTATTTTTCGGAATTTTCGAGACTCGACCTATAACAAATCACCAGAAGCAAATCTGAAAGGATTTTGGAGGATTATGCCAGATGGAGTTCATGACTAGCAGTGATCAGTAATTACTGTTGAATTTTTGTCATTTTCATGAACCGATCTCTACTAAAGGATCAGGAGAGAATCCGAATGGCTTTTCGAGGAAGCGTGCATGAGACAATCAATCTGATTAGTATTGAAGGTCTCATTTTTAGCAATTTACACTACCCATCTCTACCAAGTGACCAGCAGAGTATCTAAAAGGTCTTTGGAGGATGATTCTATGAGGTACTAATTCTATGCAGTGATCAGTAATAAATGGTTGATTTGTTAGTAATTTTCATGAACCAATCCCTACAAACTCAGGAGGAGAGAATCTGGATTGCTGGAGTCTTTACCACTAGGTGCTTGGAAAGAACGATTTTCGTACTTTGAGTAATTTGCACAAACCGATCTGTTCCAAGGCACCAAGAGAGAATGCAATTGTTTTTCCGGTGGATGATTCCATGGGAAATTCATCAGAAGACGGGTGAGGAAGGAATTTTCTCTTTCCTACTAATTTTCACGAACCGATTTTATTCACAATCACCAGGAGTTAATTATCAAAGGATTTGGGAGGATGATTCCAAGTGTCATTAATTACTAACATTGATCAGGAAGAACTGTCTCCTTTTGAGTAATTTTCATCAAATCATGAACTGATATCTACCAAATCCCAAGAAGCGAATCTGAAAGGCTTTTGGGGGATGATTCCATTTGTCACTGATTTAGAGCATTGATCAGTTATAACTTTCTCATTTTTAGCAATTTTCACGATCAATCTCCACCAAATCCTGAAGAGAGAATAGACTTGTGTTTTGGGGGACGTTTCCATGAGAAATAGATCAGGATACCAGATTAGGCATGTCTTTCTCCTCTGGAGTAATTTTCACGAAGTGCTCTGTACCATAGGATGAGAAGTGAATCCTCGGGTCTTTCAGGAAGATTCCTTCTCAAATTTATCTGTTGCGCACATCCAAGATGAATTTCTCATTCTGAGTCTATTTCAGGAACTGATTTCTTCCAAGTCGACAGGAGCGAATCGGAATGTACGAAGGAGGCTCATTATTTGAGGCATGAATGACTACCACGAAGCCGTTCAGAATTGCTTATTTTTCGGAATTTTCGAGACTCGACCTATAACAAATCACCAGAAGCAAATCTGAAAGGATTTTGGAGGATCATGCCAGATGGAGTTCATGACTAGCAGTGATCAGTAATTACTGTTGAATTTTTGTCATTTTCATGAACCGATCTCTACTAAAGGATCAGGAGAGAATCCGAATGGCTTTTCGAGGAAGCGTGCATGAGACAATCAATCTGATTAGTATTGAAGGTCTCATTTTTAGCAATTTACACTACCCATCTCTACCAAGTGACCAGCAGAGTATCTAAAAGGTCTTTGGAGGATGATTCTATGAGGTACTAATTCTATGCAGTGATCAGTAATAAATGGTTGATTTGTTAGTAATTTTCATGAACCAATCCCTACAAACTCAGGAGGAGAGAATCTGGATTGCTGGAGTCTTTACCACTAGGTGCTTGGAAAGAACGATTTTCGTACTTTGAGTAATTTGCACAAACCGATCTGTTCCAAGGCACCAAGAGAGAATGCAATTGTTTTTCCGGTGGATGATTCCATGGGAAATTCATCAGAAGACGGGTGAGGAAGGAATTTTCTCTTTCCTACTAATTTTCACGAACCGATTTTATTCACAATCACCAGGAGTTAATTATCAAAGGATTTGGGAGGATGATTCCAAGTGTCATGAATTACTAACATTGATCAGGAAGAACTGTCTCCTTTTGAGTAATTTTCATCAAATCATGAACTGATATCTACCAAATCCCAAGAAGCGAATCTGAAAGGCTTTTGGGGGATGATTCCATTTGTCACTGATTTAGAGCATTGATCAGTTATAACTTTCTCATTTTTAGCAATTTTCACGATCAATCTCCACCAAATCCTGAAGAGAGAATAGACTTGTGTTTTGGGGGACGTTTCCATGAGAAATAGATCAGGATACCAGATTAGGCATGTCTTTCTCCTCTGGAGTAATTTTCACGAACTGCTCTGTACCATAGGATGAGAAGTGAATCCTCGGGTCTTTCAGGAAGATTCCTTCTCAAATTTGTCTGTTGCGCACATCCAAGATGAATTTCTCATTCTGAGTCTATTTCAGGAACTGATTTCTTCCAAGTCGACAGGAGCGAATCGGAATGTACGAAGGAGGCTCATTATTTGAGGAATGAATGACTACCACGAAGCCGTTCAGAATTGCTTCTTTTTCGGAATTTTCGAGACTCGACCTATAACAAATCACCAGAAGCAAATCTGAAAGGATTTTGGAGGATCATGCCAGATGGAGTTCATGACTAGCAGTGATCAGTAATTACTGTTGAATTTTTGTCATTTTCATGAACCGATCTCTACTAAAGGATCAGGAGAGAATCCGAATGGCTTTTCGAGGAAGCGTGCATGAGACAATCAATCTGATTAGTATTGAAGGTCTCATTTTTAGCAATTTACACTACCCATCTCTACCAAGTGACCAGCAGAGTATCTAAAAGGTCTTTGGAGGATGATTCTATGAGGTACTAATTCTATGCAGTGATCAGTAATAAATGGTTGATTTGTTAGTAATTTTCATGAACCAATCCCTACAAACTCAGGAGGAGAGAATCTGGATTGCTGGAGTCTTTACCACTAGGTGCTTGGAAAGAACGATTTTCGTACTTTGAGTAATTTGCACAAACCGATCTGTTCCAAGGCACCAAGAGAGAATGCAATTGTTTTTCCGGTGGATGATTCCATGGGAAATTCATCAGAAGACGGGTGAGGAAGGAATTTTCTCTTTCCTACTAATTTTCACGAACCGATTTTATTCACAATCACCAGGAGTTAATTATCAAAGGATTTGGGAGGAAGATTCCAAGTGTCATTAATTACTAACATTGATCAGGAAGAACTGTCTCCTTTTGAGTAATTTTCATCAAATCATGAACTGATATCTACCAAATCCCAAGAAGCGAATCTGAAAGGCTTTTGGGGGATGATTCCATTTGTCACTGATTTAGAGCATTGATCAGTTATAACTTTCTCATTTTTAGCAATTTTCACGATCAATCTCCACCAAATCCTGAAGAGAGAATAGACTTGTGTTTTGGGGGACGTTTCCATGAGAAATAGATCAGGATACCAGATTAGGCATGTCTTTCTCCTCTGGAGTAATTTTCACGAACTGCTCTGTACCATAGGATGAGAAGTGAATCCTCGGGTCTTACAGGAAGATCCCTTCTCAAATTTATCTGTTGCGCACATCCAAGATGAATTTCTCATTCTGAGTCTATTTCAGGAACTGATTTCTTCCAAGTCGACAGGAGCGAATCGGAATGTACGAAGGAGGCTCATTATTTGAGGAATGAATGACGACCACGAAGCCGTTCAGAATTCATTATTTTTCGGAATTTTCGAGACTCGACCTATAACAAATCACCAGAAGCAAATCTGAAAGGATTTTGGAGGATCATGCCAGATGGAGTTCATGACTAGCAGTGATCAGTAATTACTGTTGAATTTTTGTCATTTTCATGAACCGATCTCTACTAAAGGATCAGGAGAGAATCCGAATGGCTTTTCGAGGAAGCGTGCATGAGACAATCAATCTGATTAGTATTGAAGGTCTCATTTTTAGCAATTTACACTACCCATCTCTACCAAGTGACCAGCAGAGTATCTAAAAGGTCTTTGGAGGATGATTCTATGAGGTACTAATTCTATGCAGTGATCAGTAATAAATGGTTGATTTGTTAGTAATTTTCATGAACCAATCCCTACAAACTCAGGAGGAGAGAATCTGGATTGCTGGAGTCTTTACCACTAGGTGCTTGGAAAGAACGATTTTCGTACTTTGAGTAATTTGCACAAACCGATCTGTTCCAAGGCACCAAGAGAGAATGCAATTGTTTTTCCGGTGGATGATTCCATGGGAAATTCATCAGAAGACGGGTGAGGAAGGAATTTTCTCTTTCCTACTAATTTTCACGAACCGATTTTATTCACAATCACCAGGAGTTAATTATCAAAGGATTTGGGAGGATGATTCCAAGTGTCATTAATTACTAACATTGATCAGGAAGAACTGTCTCCTTTTGAGTAATTTTCATCAAATCATGAACTGATATCTACCAAATCCCAAGAAGCGAATCTGAAAGGCTTTTGGGGGATGATTCCATTTGTCACTGATTTAGAGCATTGACCAGTTATAACTTTCTCATTTTTAGCAATTTTCACGATCAATCTCCACCAAATCCTGAAGAGAGAATAGACTTGTGTTTTGGGGGACGTTTCCATGAGAAATAGATCAGGATACCAGATTAGGCATGTCTTTCTCCTCTGGAGTAATTTTCACGAACTGCTCTGTACCATAGGATGAGAAGTGAATCCTCGGGTCTTACAGGAAGATCCCTTCTCAAATTTATCTGTTGCGCACATCCAAGATGAATTTCTCATTCTGAGTCTATTTCAGGAACTGATTTCTTCCAAGTCGACAGGAGCGAATCGGAATGTACGAAGGAGGCTCATTATTTGAGGAATGAATGACGACCACGAAGCCGTTCAGAATTCATTATTTTTCGGAATTTTCGAGACTCGACCTATAACAAATCACCAGAAGCAAATCTGAAAGGATTTTGGAGGATCATGCCAGATGGAGTTCATGACTAGCAGTGATCAGTAATTACTGTTGAATTTTTGTCATTTTCATGAACTGATCTCTACTAAAGGATCAGGAGAGAATCCGAATGGCTTTTCGAGGAAGCGTGCATGAGACAATCAATCTGATTAGTATTGAAGGTCTCATTTTTAGCAATTTACACTACCCATCTCTACCAAGTGACCAGCAGAGTATCTAAAAGGTCTTTGGAGGATGATTCTATGAGGTACTAATTCTATGCAGTGATCAGTAATAAATGGTTGATTTGTTAGTAATTTTCATGAACCAATCCCTACAAACTCAGGAGGAGAGAATCTGGATTGCTGGAGTCTTTACCACTAGGTGCTTGGAAAGAACGATTTTCGTACTTTGAGTAATTTGCACAAACCGATCTGTTCCAAGGCACCAAGAGAGAATGCAATTGTTTTTCCGGTGGATGATTCCATGGGAAATTCATCAGAAGACGGGTGAGGAAGGAATTTTCTCTTTCCTACTAATTTTCACGAACCGATTTTATTCACAATCACCAGGAGTTAATTATCAAAGGATTTGGGAGGATGATTCCAAGTGTCATTAATTACTAACATTGATCAGGAAGAACTGTCTCCTTTTGAGTAATTTTCATCAAATCATGAACTGATATCTACCAAATCCCAAGAAGCGAATCTGAAAGGCTTTTGGGGGATGATTCCATTTGTCACTGATTTAGAGCATTGACCAGTTATAACTTTCTCATTTTTAGCAATTTTCACGATCAATCTCCACCAAATCCTGAAGAGAGAATAGACTTGTGTTTTGGGGGACGTTTCCATGAGAAATAGATCAGGATACCAGATTAGGCATGTCTTTCTCCTCTGGAGTAATTTTCACGAACTGCTCTGTACCATAGGATGAGAAGTGAATCCTCGGGTCTTTCAGGAAGATTCCTTCTCAAATTTATCTGTTGCGCACATCCAAGATGAATTTCTCATTCTGAGTCTATTTCAGGAACTGATTTCTTCCAAGTCGACAGGAGCGAATCGGAATGTACGAAGGAGGCTCATTATTTGAGGAATGAATGACGACCACGAAGCCGTTCAGAATTGCTTATTTTTCGGAATTTTCGAGACTCGACCTATAACAAATCACCAGAAGCAAATCTGAAAGGATTTTGGAGGATCATGCCAGATGGAGTTCATGACTAGCAGTGATCAGTAATTACTGTTGAATTTTTGTCATTTTCATGAACCGATCTCTACTAAAGGATCAGGAGAGAATCCGAATGGCTTTTCGAGGAAGCGTGCATGAGACAATCAATCTGATTAGTATTGAAGGTCTCATTTTTAGCAATTTACACTACCCATCTCTACCAAGTGACCAGCAGAGTATCTAAAAGGTCTTTGGAGGATGATTCTATGAGGTACTAATTCTATGCAGTGATCAGTAATAAATGGTTGATTTGTTAGTAATTTTCATGAACCAATCCCTACAAACTCAGGAGGAGAGAATCTGGATTGCTGGAGTCTTTACCACTAGGTGCTTGGAAAGAACGATTTTCGTACTTTGAGTAATTTGCACAAACCGATCTGTTCCAAGGCACCAAGAGAGAATGCAATTGTTTTTCCGGTGGATGATTCCATGGGAAATTCATCAGAAGACGGGTGAGGAAGGAATTTTCTCTTTCCTACTAATTTTCACGAACCGATTTTATTCACAATCACCAGGAGTTAATTATCAAAGGATTTGGGAGGATGATTCCAAGTGTCATTAATTACTAACATTGATCAGGAAGAACTGTCTCCTTTTGAGTAATTTTCATCAAATCATGAACTGATATCTACCAAATCCCAAGAAGCGAATCTGAAAGGCTTTTGGGGGATGATTCCATTTGTCACTGATTTAGAGCATTGACCAGTTATAACTTTCTCATTTTTAGCAATTTTCACGATCAATCTCCACCAAATCCTGAAGAGAGAATAGACTTGTGTTTTGGGGGACGTTTCCATGAGAAATAGATCAGGATACCAGATTAGGCATGTCTTTCTCCTCTGGAGTAATTTTCACGAACTGCTCTGTACCATAGGATGAGAAGTGAATCCTCGGGTCTTACAGGAAGATCCCTTCTCAAATTTATCTGTTGCGCACATCCAAGATGAATTTCTCATTCTGAGTCTATTTCAGGAACTGATTTCTTCCAAGTCGACAGGAGCGAATCGGAATGTACGAAGGAGGCTCATTATTTGAGGAATGAATGACGACCACGAAGCCGTTCAGAATTCATTATTTTTCGGAATTTTCGAGACTCGACCTATAACAAATCACCAGAAGCAAATCTGAAAGGATTTTGGAGGATCATGCCAGATGGAGTTCATGACTAGCAGTGATCAGTAATTACTGTTGAATTTTTGTCATTTTCATGAACTGATCTCTACTAAAGGATCAGGAGAGAATCCGAATGGCTTTTCGAGGAAGCGTGCATGAGACAATCAATCTGATTAGTATTGAAGGTCTCATTTTTAGCAATTTACACTACCCATCTCTACCAAGTGACCAGCAGAGTATCTAAAAGGTCTTTGGAGGATGATTCTATGAGGTACTAATTCTATGCAGTGATCAGTAATAAATGGTTGATTTGTTAGTAATTTTCATGAACCAATCCCTACAAACTCAGGAGGAGAGAATCTGGATTGCTGGAGTCTTTACCACTAGGTGCTTGGAAAGAACGATTTTCGTACTTTGAGTAATTTGCACAAACCGATCTGTTCCAAGGCACCAAGAGAGAATGCAATTGTTTTTCCGGTGGATGATTCCATGGGAAATTCATCAGAAGACGGGTGAGGAAGGAATTTTCTCTTTCCTACTAATTTTCACGAACCGATTTTATTCACAATCACCAGGAGTTAATTATCAAAGGATTTGGGAGGATGATTCCAAGTGTCATTAATTACTAACATTGATCAGGAAGAACTGTCTCCTTTTGAGTAATTTTCATCAAATCATGAACTGATATCTACCAAATCCCAAGAAGCGAATCTGAAAGGCTTTTGGGGGATGATTCCATTTGTCACTGATTTAGAGCATTGACCAGTTATAACTTTCTCATTTTTAGCAATTTTCACGATCAATCTCCACCAAATCCTGAAGAGAGAATAGACTTGTGTTTTGGGGGACGTTTCCATGAGAAATAGATCAGGATACCAGATTAGGCATGTCTTTCTCCTCTGGAGTAATTTTCACGAACTGCTCTGTACCATAGGATGAGAAGTGAATCCTCGGGTCTTTCAGGAAGATTCCTTCTCAAATTTATCTGTTGCGCACATCCAAGATGAATTTCTCATTCTGAGTCTATTTCAGGAACTGATTTCTTCCAAGTCGACAGGAGCGAATCGGAATGTACGAAGGAGGCTCATTATTTGAGGAATGAATGACGACCACGAAGCCGTTCAGAATTGCTTATTTTTCGGAATTTTTGAGACTCGACCTATAACAAATCACCAGAAGCAAATCTGAAAGGATTTTGGAGGATCATGCCAGATGGAGTTCATGACTAGCAGTGATCAGTAATTACTGTTGAATTTTTGTCATTTTCATGAACCGATCTCTACTAAAGGATCAGGAGAGAATCCGAATGGCTTTTCGAGGAAGCGTGCATGAGACAATCAATCTGATTAGTATTGAAGGTCTCATTTTTAGCAATTTACACTACCCATCTCTACCAAGTGACCAGCAGAGTATCTAAAAGGTCTTTGGAGGATGATTCTATGAGGTACTAATTCTATGCAGTGATCAGTAATAAATGGTTGATTTGTTAGTAATTTTCATGAACCAATCCCTACAAACTCAGGAGGAGAGAATCTGGATTGCTGGAGTCTTTACCACTAGGTGCTTGGAAAGAACGATTTTCGTACTTTGAGTAATTTGCACAAACCGATCTGTTCCAAGGCACCAAGAGAGAATGCAATTGTTTTTCCGGTGGATGATTCCATGGGAAATTCATCAGAAGACGGGTGAGGAAGGAATTTTCTCTTTCCTACTAATTTTCACGAACCGATTTTATTCACAATCACCAGGAGTGAATTATCAAAGGATTTGGGAGGATGATTCCAAGTGTCATGAATTACTAACATTGATCAGGAAGAACTGTCTCCTTTTGAGTAATTTTCATCAAATCATGAACTGATATCTACCAAATCCCAAGAAGCGAATCTGAAAGGCTTTTGGGGGATGATTCCATTTGTCACTGATTTAGAGCATTGATCAGTTATAACTTTCTCATTTTTAGCAATTTTCACGATCAATCTCCACCAAATCCTGAAGAGAGAATATACTTGTGTTTTGGGGGACGTTTCCATGAGAAATAGATCAGGATACCAGATTAGGCATGTCTTTCTCCTCTGGAGTAATTTTCACGAACTGCTCTGTACCATAGGATGAGAAGTGAATCCTCGGGTCTTTCAGGAAGATTCCTTCTCAAATTTATCTGTTGCGCACATCCAAGATGAATTTCTCATTCTGAGTCTATTTCAGGAACTGATTTCTTCCAAGTCGACAGGAGCGAATCGGAATGTACGAAGGAGGCTCATTATTTGAGGAATGAATGACTACCACGAAGCCGTTCAGAATTGCTTCTTTTTCGGAATTTTCGAGACTCGACCTATAACAAATCACCAGAAGCAAATCTGAAAGGATTTTGGAGGATCATGCCAGATGGAGTTCATGACTAGCAGTGATCAGTAATTACTGTTGAATTTTTGTCATTTTCATGAACCGATCTCTACTAAAGGATCAGGAGAGAATCCGAATGGCTTTTCGAGGAAGCGTGCATGAGACAATCAATCTGATTAGTATTGAAGGTCTCATTTTTAGCAATTTACACTACCCATCTCTACCAAGTGACCAGCAGAGTATCTAAAAGGTCTTTGGAGGATGATTCTATGAGGTACTAATTCTATGCAGTGATCAGTAATAAATGGTTGATTTGTTAGTAATTTTCATGAACCAATCCCTACAAACTCAGGAGGAGAGAATCTGGATTGCTGGAGTCTTTACCACTAGGTGCTTGGAAAGAACGATTTTCGTACTTTGAGTAATTTGCACAAACCGATCTGTTCCAAGGCACCAAGAGAGAATGCAATTGTTTTTCCGGTGGATGATTCCATGGGAAATTCATCAGAAGACGGGTGAGGAAGGAATTTTCTCTTTCCTACTAATTTTCACGAACCGATTTTATTCACAATCACCAGGAGTTAATTATCAAAGGATTTGGGAGGAAGATTCCAAGTGTCATTAATTACTAACATTGATCAGGAAGAACTGTCTCCTTTTGAGTAATTTTCATCAAATCATGAACTGATATCTACCAAATCCCAAGAAGCGAATCTGAAAGGCTTTTGGGGGATGATTCCATTTGTCACTGATTTAGAGCATTGATCAGTTATAACTTTCTCATTTTTAGCAATTTTCACGATCAATCTCCACCAAATCCTGAAGAGAGAATAGACTTGTGTTTTGGGGGACGTTTCCATGAGAAATAGATCAGGATACCAGATTAGGCATGTCTTTCTCCTCTGGAGTAATTTTCACGAACTGCTCTGTACCATAGGATGAGAAGTGAATCCTCGGGTCTTACAGGAAGATCCCTTCTCAAATTTATCTGTTGCGCACATCCAAGATGAATTTCTCATTCTGAGTCTATTTCAGGAACTGATTTCTTCCAAGTCGACAGGAGCGAATCGGAATGTACGAAGGAGGCTCATTATTTGAGGAATGAATGACGACCACGAAGCCGTTCAGAATTCATTATTTTTCGGAATTTTCGAGACTCGACCTATAACAAATCACCAGAAGCAAATCTGAAAGGATTTTGGAGGATCATGCCAGATGGAGTTCATGACTAGCAGTGATCAGTAATTACTGTTGAATTTTTGTCATTTTCATGAACCGATCTCTACTAAAGGATCAGGAGAGAATCCGAATGGCTTTTCGAGGAAGCGTGCATGAGACAATCAATCTGATTAGTATTGAAGGTCTCATTTTTAGCAATTTACACTACCCATCTCTACCAAGTGACCAGCAGAGTATCTAAAAGGTCTTTGGAGGATGATTCTATGAGGTACTAATTCTATGCAGTGATCAGTAATAAATGGTTGATTTGTTAGTAATTTTCATGAACCAATCCCTACAAACTCAGGAGGAGAGAATCTGGATTGCTGGAGTCTTTACCACTAGGTGCTTGGAAAGAACGATTTTCGTACTTTGAGTAATTTGCACAAACCGATCTGTTCCAAGGCACCAAGAGAGAATGCAATTGTTTTTCCGGTGGATGATTCCATGGGAAATTCATCAGAAGACGGGTGAGGAAGGAATTTTCTCTTTCCTACTAATTTTCACGAACCGATTTTATTCACAATCACCAGGAGTTAATTATCAAAGGATTTGGGAGGATGATTCCAAGTGTCATTAATTACTAACATTGATCAGGAAGAACTGTCTCCTTTTGAGTAATTTTCATCAAATCATGAACTGATATCTACCAAATCCCAAGAAGCGAATCTGAAAGGCTTTTGGGGGATGATTCCATTTGTCACTGATTTAGAGCATTGACCAGTTATAACTTTCTCATTTTTAGCAATTTTCACGATCAATCTCCACCAAATCCTGAAGAGAGAATAGACTTGTGTTTTGGGGGACGTTTCCATGAGAAATAGATCAGGATACCAGATTAGGCATGTCTTTCTCCTCTGGAGTAATTTTCACGAACTGCTCTGTACCATAGGATGAGAAGTGAATCCTCGGGTCTTACAGGAAGATCCCTTCTCAAATTTATCTGTTGCGCACATCCAAGATGAATTTCTCATTCTGAGTCTATTTCAGGAACTGATTTCTTCCAAGTCGACAGGAGCGAATCGGAATGTACGAAGGAGGCTCATTATTTGAGGAATGAATGACGACCACGAAGCCGTTCAGAATTCATTATTTTTCGGAATTTTCGAGACTCGACCTATAACAAATCACCAGAAGCAAATCTGAAAGGATTTTGGAGGATCATGCCAGATGGAGTTCATGACTAGCAGTGATCAGTAATTACTGTTGAATTTTTGTCATTTTCATGAACTGATCTCTACTAAAGGACCAGGAGAGAATCCGAATGGCTTTTCGAGGAAGCGTGCATGAGACAATCAATCTGATTAGTATTGAAGGTCTCATTTTTAGCAATTTACACTACCCATCTCTACCAAGTGACCAGCAGAGTATCTAAAAGGTCTTTGGAGGATGATTCTATGAGGTACTAATTCTATGCAGTGATCAGTAATAAATGGTTGATTTGTTAGTAATTTTCATGAACCAATCCCTACAAACTCAGGAGGAGAGAATCTGGATTGCTGGAGTCTTTACCACTAGGTGCTTGGAAAGAACGATTTTCGTACTTTGAGTAATTTGCACAAACCGATCTGTTCCAAGGCACCAAGAGAGAATGCAATTGTTTTTCCGGTGGATGATTCCATGGGAAATTCATCAGAAGACGGGTGAGGAAGGAATTTTCTCTTTCCTACTAATTTTCACGAACCGATTTTATTCACAATCACCAGGAGTTAATTATCAAAGGATTTGGGAGGATGATTCCAAGTGTCATTAATTACTAACATTGATCAGGAAGAACTGTCTCCTTTTGAGTAATTTTCATCAAATCATGAACTGATATCTACCAAATCCCAAGAAGCGAATCTGAAAGGCTTTTGGGGGATGATTCCATTTGTCACTGATTTAGAGCATTGACCAGTTATAACTTTCTCATTTTTAGCAATTTTCACGATCAATCTCCACCAAATCCTGAAGAGAGAATAGACTTGTGTTTTGGGGGACGTTTCCATGAGAAATAGATCAGGATACCAGATTAGGCATGTCTTTCTCCTCTGGAGTAATTTTCACGAACTGCTCTGTACCATAGGATGAGAAGTGAATCCTCGGGTCTTTCAGGAAGATTCCTTCTCAAATTTATCTGTTGCGCACATCCAAGATGAATTTCTCATTCTGAGTCTATTTCAGGAACTGATTTCTTCCAAGTCGACAGGAGCGAATCGGAATGTACGAAGGAGGCTCATTATTTGAGGAATGAATGACGACCACGAAGCCGTTCAGAATTGCTTATTTTTCGGAATTTTCGAGACTCGACCTATAACAAATCACCAGAAGCAAATCTGAAAGGATTTTGGAGGATCATGCCAGATGGAGTTCATGACTAGCAGTGATCAGTAATTACTGTTGAATTTTTGTCATTTTCATGAACCGATCTCTAATAAAGGATCAGGAGAGAATCCGAATGGCTTTTCGAGGAAGCGTGCATGAGACAATCAATCTGATTAGTATTGAAGGTCTCATTTTTAGCAATTTACACTACCCATCTCTACCAAGTGACCAGCAGAGTATCTAAAAGGTCTTTGGAGGATGATTCTATGAGGTACTAATTCTATGCAGTAATCAGTAATAATGGTTGATTTGTTAGTAATTTTCATGAACCAATCCCTACAAACTCAGGAGGAGAGAATCTGGATTGCTGGAGTCTTTACCACTAGGTGCTTGGAAAGAACGATTTTCGTACTTTGAGTAATTTGCACAAACCAATCTGTTCCAAGGCACCAAGAGAGAATGCAATTGTTTTTCCGGTGGATGATTCCATGGGAAATTCATCAGAAGACGGGTGAGGAAGGAATTTTCTCTTTCCTACTAATTTTCACGAACCGATTTTATTCACAATCACCAGGAGTTAATTATCAAAGGATTTGGGAGGATGATTCCAAGTGTCATTAATTACTAACATTGATCAGGAAGAACTGTCTCCTTTTGAGTAATTTTCATCAAATCATGAACTGATATCTACCAAATCCCAAGAAGCGAATCTGAAAGGCTTTTGGGGGATGATTCCATTTGTCACTGATTTAGAGCATTGATCAGTTATAACTTTCTCATTTTTAGCAATTTTCACGATCAATCTCCACCAAATCCTGAAGAGAGAATAGACTTGTGTTTTGGGGGACGTTTCCATGACAAATAGATCAGGATACCAGATTAGGCATGTCTTTCTCCTCTGGAGTAATTTTCACGAACTGCTCTGTACCATAGGATGAGAAGTGAATCCTCGGGTCTTTCAGGAAGATTCCTTCTCAAATTTATCTGTTGCGCACATCCAAGATGAATTTCTCATTCTGAGTCTATTTCAGGAACTGATTTCTTCCAAGTCGACAGGAGCGAATCGGAATGTACGAAGGAGGCTCATTATTTGAGGAATGAATGACTACCACGAAGCCGTTCAGAATTGCTTATTTTTTGGAATTTTCGAGACTCGACCTATAACAAATCACCAGAAGCAAATCTGAAAGGATTTTGGAGGATCATGCCAGATGGAGTTCATGACTAGCAGTGATCAGTAATTACTGTTGAATTTTTGTCATTTTCATGAACCGATCTCTACTAAAGGATCAGGAGAGAATCCGAATGGCTTTTCGAGGAAGCGTGCATGAGACAATCAATCTGATTAGTATTGAAGGTCTCATTTTTAGCAATTTACACTACCCATCTCTACCAAGTGACCAGCAGAGTATCTAAAAGGTCTTTGGAGGATGATGCTATGAGGTACTAATTCTATGCAGTGATCAGTAATAAATGGTTGATTTGTTAGTAATTTTCATGAACCAATCCCTACAAACTCAGGAGGAGAGAATCTGGATTGCTGGAGTCTTTACCACTAGGTGCTTGGAAAGAACGATTTTCGTACTTTGAGTAATTTGCACAAACCGATCTGTTCCAAGGCACCAAGAGAGAATGCAATTGTTTTTCCGGTGGATGATTCCATGGGAAATTCATCAGAAGACGGGTGAGGAAGGAATTTTCTCTTTCCTACTAATTTTCACGAACCGATTTTATTCACAATCACCAGGAGTTAATTATCAAAGGATTTGGGAGGATGATTCCAAGTGTCATTAATTACTAACATTGATCAGGAAGAACTGTCTCCTTTTGAGTAATTTTCATCAAATCATGAACTGATATCTACCAAATCCCAAGAAGCGAATCTGAAAGGCTTTTGGGGGATGATTCCATTTGTCACTGATTTAGAGCATTGATCAGTTATAACTTTCTCATTTTTAGCAATTTTCACGATCAATCTCCACCAAATCCTGAAGAGAGAATAGACTTGTGTTTTGGGGGACGTTTCCATGACAAATAGATCAGGATACCAGATTAGGCATGTCTTTCTCCTCTGGAGTAATTTTCACGAACTGCTCTGTACCATAGGATGAGAAGTGAATCCTCGGGTCTTTCAGGAAGATTCCTTCTCAAATTTATCTGTTGCGCACATCCAAGATGAATTTCTCATTCTGAGTCTATTTCAGGAACTGATTTCTTCCAAGTCGACAGGAGCGAATCGGAATGTACGAAGGAGGCTCATTATTTGAGGAATGAATGACTACCACGAAGCCGTTCAGAATTGCTTATTTTTCGGAATTTTCGAGACTCGACCTATAACAAATCACCAGAAGCAAATCTGAAAGGATTTTGGAGGATCATGCCAGATGGAGTTCATGACTAGCAGTGATCAGTAATTACTGTTGAATTTTTGTCATTTTCATGAACCGATCTCTACTAAAGGATCAGGAGAGAATCCGAATGGCTTTTCGAGGAAGCGTGCATGAGACAATCAATCTGATTAGTATTGAAGGTCTCATTTTTAGCAATTTACACTACCCATCTCTACCAAGTGACCAGCAGAGTATCTAAAAGGTCTTTGGAGGATGATTCTATGAGGTACTAATTCTATGCAGTGATCAGTAATAAATGGTTGATTTGTTAGTAATTTTCATGAACCAATCCCTACAAACTCAGGAGGAGAGAATCTGGATTGCTGGAGTCTTTACCACTAGGTGCTTGGAAAGAACGATTTTCGTACTTTGAGTAATTTGCACAAACCGATCTGTTCCAAGGCACCAAGAGAGAATGCAATTGTTTTTCCGGTGGATGATTCCATGGGAAATTCATCAGAAGACGGGTGAGGAAGGAATTTTCTCTTTCCTACTAATTTTCACGAACCGATTTTATTCACAATCACCAGGAGTTAATTATCAAAGGATTTGGGAGGATGATTCCAAGTGTCATTAATTACTAACATTGATCAGGAAGAACTGTCTCCTTTTGAGTAATTTTCATCAAATCATGAACTGATATCTACCAAATCCCAAGAAGCGAATCTGAAAGGCTTTTGGGGGATGATTCCATTTGTCACTGATTTAGAGCATTGACCAGTTATAACTTTCTCATTTTTAGCAATTTTCACGATCAATCTCCACCAAATCCTGAAGAGAGAATAGACTTGTGTTTTGGGGGACGTTTCCATGAGAAATAGATCAGGATACCAGATTAGCCATGTCTTTCTCCTCTGGAGTAATTTTCACGAACTGCTCTGTACCATAGGATGAGAAGTGAATCCTCGGGTCTTTCAGGAAGATTCCTTCTCAAATTTATCTGTTGCGCACATCCAAGATGAATTTCTCATTCTGAGTCTATTTCAGGAACTGATTTCTTCCAAGTCGACAGGAGCGAATCGGAATGTACGAAGGAGGCTCATTATTTGAGGAATGAATGACTACCACGAAGCCGTTCAGAATTGCTTATTTTTCGGAATTTTCGAGACTCGACCTATAACAAATCACCGGAAGCAAATCTGAAAGGATTTTGGAGGATCATGCCAGATGGAGTTCATGACTAGCAGTGATCAGTAATTACTGTTGAATTTTTGTCATTTTCATGAACCGATCTCTACTAAAGGATCAGGAGAGAATCCGAATGGCTTTTCGAGGAAGCGTGCATGAGACAATCAATCTGATTAGTATTGAAGGTCTCATTTTTAGCAATTTACACTACCCATCTCTACCAAGTGACCAGCAGAGTATCTAAAAGGTCTTTGGAGGATGATTCTATGAGGTACTAATTCTATGCAGTGATCAGTAATAAATGGTTGATTTGTTAGTAATTTTCATGAACCAATCCCTACAAACTCAGGAGGAGAGAATCTGGATTGCTGGAGTCTTTACCACTAGGTGCTTGGAAAGAACGATTTTCGTACTTTGAGTAATTTGCACAAACCGATCTGTTCCAAGGCACCAAGAGAGAATGCAATTGTTTTTCCGGTGGATGATTCCATGGGAAATTCATCAGAAGACGGGTGAGGAAGGAATTTTCTCTTTCCTACTAATTTTCACGAACCGATTTTATTCACAATCACCAGGAGTTAATTATCAAAGGATTTGGGAGGATGATTCCAAGTGTCATTAATTACTAACATTGATCAGGAAGAACTGTCTCCTTTTGAGTAATTTTCATCAAATCATGAACTGATATCTACCAAATCCCAAGAAGCGAATCTGAAAGGCTTTTGGGGGATGATTCCATTTGTCACTGATTTAGAGCATTGACCAGTTATAACTTTCTCATTTTTAGCAATTTTCACGATCAATCTCCACCAAATCCTGAAGAGAGAATAGACTTGTGTTTTGGGGGACGTTTCCATGAGAAATAGATCAGGATACCAGATTAGCCATGTCTTTCTCCTCTGGAGTAATTTTCACGAACTGCTCTGTACCATAGGATGAGAAGTGAATCCTCGGGTCTTTCAGGAAGATTCCTTCTCAAATTTATCTGTTGCGCACATCCAAGATGAATTTCTCATTCTGAGTCTATTTCAGGAACTGATTTCTTCCAAGTCGACAGGAGCGAATCGGAATGTACGAAGGAGGCTCATTATTTGAGGAATGAATGACTACCACGAAGCCGTTCAGAATTGCTTCTTTTTCGGAATTTTCGAGACTCGACCTATAACAAATCACCAGAAGCAAATCTGAAAGGATTTTGGAGGATCATGCCAGATGGAGTTCATGACTAGCAGTGATCAGTAATTACTGTTGAATTTTTGTCATTTTCATGAACCGATCTCTACTAAAGGATCAGGAGAGAATCCGAATGGCTTTTCGAGGAAGCGTGCATGAGACAATCAATCTGATTAGTATTGAAGGTCTCATTTTTAGCAATTTACACTACCCATCTCTACCAAGTGACCAGCAGAGTATCTAAAAGGTCTTTGGAGGATGATTCTATGAGGTACTAATTCTATGCAGTGATCAGTAATAAATGGTTGATTTGTTAGTAATTTTCATGAACCAATCCCTACAAACTCAGGAGGAGAGAATCTGGATTGCTGGAGTCTTTACCACTAGGTGCTTGGAAAGAACGATTTTCGTACTTTGAGTGATTTGCACAAACCGATCTGTTCCAAGGCACCAAGAGAGAATGCAATTGTTTTTCCGGTGGATGATTCCATGGGAAATTCATCAGAAGACGGGTGAGGAAGGAATTTTCTCTTTCCTACTAATTTTCACGAACCGATTTTATTCACAATCACCAGGAGTTAATTATCAAAGGATTTGGGAGGATGATTCCAAGTGTCATGAATTACTAACATTGATCAGGAAGAACTGTCTCCTTTTGAGTAATTTTCATCAAATCATGAACTGATATCTACCAAATCCCAAGAAGCGAATCTGAAAGGCTTTTGGGGGATGATTCCATTTCTCACTGATTTAGAGGATTGATCAGTTATAACTTTCTCATTTTTAGCAATTTTCACGATCAATCTCCACCAAATCCTGAAGAGAGAATAGACTTGTGTTTTGGGGGACGTTTCCATGAGAAATAGATCAGGATACCAGATTAGGCATGTCTTTCTCCTCTGGAGTAATTTTCACGAACTGCTCTGTACCATAGGATGAGAAGTGAATCCTCGGGTCTTTCAGGAAGATTCCTTCTCAAATTTATCTGTTGCGCACATCCAAGATGAATTTCTCATTCTGAGTCTATTTCAGGAACTGATTTCTTCCAAGTCGACAGGAGCGAATCGGAATGTACTAAGGAGGCTCATTATGTGGGGAATGAATGACTACCACGAAGCCGTTCAGAATTGCTTATTTTTCGGAATTTTCGAGACTCGACCTATAACAAATCACCAGAAGCAAATCTGAAAGGATTTTGGAGGATCATGCCAGATGGAGTTCCTGACTAGCAGTGATCAGTAATTACTGTTGAATTTCTGTCATTTTCATGAACCGATCTCTACTAAAGGATCAGGAGAGAATCCGAATGGCTTTTCGAGGAAACGTGCATGAGACAATCAATCTGATTAGTATTGAAGGTCTCATTTTTAGCAATTTACACTACCCATCTCTACCAAGTGACCAGCAGAGTATCTAAAAGGTCTTTGGAGGATGATTCTATAAGGTACTAATTCTATGCAGTGATCAGTAATAAATGGTTGATTTGTTAGTAATTTTCATGAACCAATCCCTACAAACTCAGGAGGAGAGAATCTGGATTGCTGGAGTCTTTACCACTAGGTGCTTGGAAAGAACGATTTTCGTACTTTGAGTGATTTGCACAAACCGATCTGTTCCAAGGCACCAAGAGAGAATGCAATTGTTTTTCCGGTGGATGATTCCATGGGAAATTCATCAGAAGACGGGTGAGGAATGAATTTTCTCTTGCCTACTAATTTTCGAGAACCGATTTTATTCACAATCACCAGGAGTTAATTATCAAAGGATTTGGGAGGATGATTCCAAGTGTCATTAATTACTAACATTGATTAGGAAGAACTGTCTCCTTTTGAGTAATTTTCATCAAATCATGAACTGATATCTACCAAATCCCAAGAAGCGAATCTGAAAGGCTTTTGGGGGATGATTCCATTTGTCACTGATTTAGAGCATTGATCAGTTATAACTTTCTCATTTTTAGCAATTTTCACGATCAATCTCCACGAAATCCTGAAGAGAGAATAGACTTGTGTTTTGGGGGACGTTTCCATGAGAAATAGATCAGGATACCAGATTAGGCATGTCTTTCTCCTCTGGAGTAATTTTCACGAACTGCTCTGTACCATAGGACGAGAAGTGAATCCTCGGGTCTTTCAGGAGGATTCCTTCTCCAATTTATCTGTTGCGCACATCCAAGATGAATTTCTCATTCTGAGTCTATTTCAGGAACTGATTTCTTCCAAGTCGACAGGAGCGAATCGGAATGTACGAAGGAGGCTCATTATTTGAGGAATGAATGACGACCACGAAGCCGTTCAGAATTGCTTATTTTTTGGAATTTTCGAGACTCGACCTATAACAAATCACCAGAAGCAAATCTGAAAGGATTTTGGAGGATCATGCCAGATGGAGTTCATGACTAGCAGTGATCAGTAATTACTGTTGAATTTTTGTCATTTTCATGAACCAATCTCTACTAAAGCATCAGGAGAGAATCCGAATGGCTTTTCGAGGAAGCGTGCATGAGACAATCAATCTGATTAGTATTGAAGGTGTCATTTTTAGCAATTTACACTACCCATCTCTCCCAAGTGACCAGCAGAGTATCAAAAAGGTCTTTGGAGGATGATTCCATGAGGTACTAATTCTATGCAGTGATCAGTAATAAATGGTTGATTTGTTAGTAATTTTCATGAACCAATCTCTACAAACTCAGGAGGAGAGAATCTGGATTGCTGGAGTCTTTACCACTAGGTGCTTGGAAAGAACCATTTTCGTACTTTGAGTAATTTGCACAAACCGATCTGTTCAAAGGCACCAAGAGAGAATGCAATTGTTTTTCCGGTGGATGATTCCATGGGAAATTCATCAGAAGACGGGTGAGGAATGAATTTTCTCTTTCCTACTAATTTTCACGAACCGATTTTATTCACAATCACCAGGAGTTAATTATCAAAGGATTTGGCAGGATGATTCCAAGTGTCATTAATTACTAACATTGATCAGGAAGAACTGTCTCCTTTTGAGTAATTTTCATCAAATCATGAACTGATATCTACCAAATCCCAAGAAGCGAATCTGAAAGGCTTTTGGGGGATGATTCCATTTGTCACTGATTTAGAGCATTGATCAGTTATAACTTTCTCATTTTTAGCAATTTTCACGATCAATCTCCACCAAATCCTGAAGAGAGAATAGACTTGTGTTTTGGGGGACGTTTCCATGACAAATAGATCAGGATACCAGATTAGGCATGTCTTTCTCCTCTGGAGTAATTTTCACGAACTGCTCTGTACCATAGGATGAGAAGTGAATCCTCGGGTCTTTCAGGAAGATTCCTTCTCAAATTTATCTGTTGCGCACATCCAAGATGAATTTCTCATTCTGAGTCTATTTCAGGAACTGATTTCTTCCAAGTCGACAGGAGCGAATCGGAATGTACGAAGGAGGCTCATTATTTGAGGAATGAATGACTACCACGAAGCCGTTCAGAATTGCTTATTTTTCGGAATTTTCGAGACTCGACCTATAACAAATCACCAGAAGCAAATCTGAAAGGATTTTGGAGGATCATGCCAGATGGAGTTCATGACTAGCAGTGATCAGTAATTACTGTTGAATTTTTGTCATTTTCATGAACCGATCTCTACTAAAGGATCAGGAGAGAATCCGAATGGCTTTTCGAGGAAGCGTGCATGAGACAATCAATCTGATTAGTATTGAAGGTCTCATTTTTAGCAATTTACACTACCCATCTCTACCAAGTGACCAGCAGAGTATCTAAAAGGTCTTTGGAGGATGATTCTATGAGGTACTAATTCTATGCAGTGATCAGTAATAAATGGTTGATTTGTTAGTAATTTTCATGAACCAATCCCTACAAACTCAGGAGGAGAGAATCTGGATTGCTGGAGTCTTTACCACTAGGTGCTTGGAAAGAACGATTTTCGTACTTTGAGTAATTTGCACAAACCGATCTGTTCCAAGGCACCAAGAGAGAATGCAATTGTTTTTCCGGTGGATGATTCCATGGGAAATTCATCAGAAGACGGGTGAGGAAGGAATTTTCTCTTTCCTACTAATTTTCACGAACCGATTTTATTCACAATCACCAGGAGTTAATTATCAAAGGATTTGGGAGGATGATTCCAAGTGTCATTAATTACTAACATTGATCAGGAAGAACTGTCTCCTTTTGAGTAATTTTCATCAAATCATGAACTGATATCTACCAAATCCCAAGAAGCGAATCTGAAAGGCTTTTGGGGGATGATTCCATTTGTCACTGATTTAGAGCATTGACCAGTTATAACTTTCTCATTTTTAGCAATTTTCACAATCAATCTCCACCAAATCCTGAAGAGAGAATAGACTTGTGTTTTGGGGGACGTTTCCATGAGAAATAGATCAGGATACCAGATTAGCCATGTCTTTCTCCTCTGGAGTAATTTTCACGAACTGCTCTGTACCATAGGATGAGAAGTGAATCCTCGGGTCTTTCAGGAAGATTCCTTCTCAAATTTATCTGTTGCGCACATCCAAGATGAATTTCTCATTCTGAGTCTATTTCAGGAACTGATTTCTTCCAAGTCGACAGGAGCGAATCGGAATGTACGAAGGAGGCTCATTATTTGAGGAATGAATGACTACCACGAAGCCGTTCAGAATTGCTTATTTTTCGGAATTTTCGAGACTCGACCTATAACAAATCACCAGAAGCAAATCTGAAAGGATTTTGGAGGATCATGCCAGATGGAGTTCATGACTAGCAGTGATCAGTAATTACTGTTGAATTTTTGTCATTTTCATGAACCGATCTCTACTAAAGGATCAGGAGAGAATCCGAATGGCTTTTCGAGGAAGCGTGCATGAGACAATCAATCTGATTAGTATTGAAGGTCTCATTTTTAGCAATTTACACTACCCATCTCTACCAAGTGACCAGCAGAGTATCTAAAAGGTCTTTGGAGGATGATTCTATGAGGTACTAATTCTATGCAGTGATCAGTAATAAATGGTTGATTTGTTAGTAATTTTCATGAACCAATCCCTACAAACTCAGGAGGAGAGAATCTGGATTGCTGGAGTCTTTACCACTAGGTGCTTGGAAAGAACGATTTTCGTACTTTGAGTGATTTGCACAAACCGATCTGTTCCAAGGCACCAAGAGAGAATGCAATTGTTTTTCCGGTGGATGATTCCATGGGAAATTCATCAGAAGACGGGTGAGGAAGGAATTTTCTCTTTCCTACTAATTTTCACGAACCGATTTTGTTCACAATCACCAGGAGTTAATTATCAAAGGATTTGGGAGGATGATTCCAAGTGTCATTAATTACTAACATTGATCAGGAAGAACTGTCTCTTTTTGAGTAATTTTCATCAAATCATGAACTGATATCTACCAAATCCCAAGAAGCGAATCTGAAAGGCTTTTGGGGGATGATTCCATTTGTCACTGATTTAGAGCATTGACCAGTTATAACTTTCTCATTTTTAGCAATTTTCACGATCAATCTCCACCAAATCCTGAAGAGAGAATAGACTTGTGTTTTGGGGGACGTTTCCATGAGAAATAGATCAGGATACCAGATTAGCCATGTCTTTCTCCTCTGGAGTAATTTTCACGAACTGCTCTGTACCATAGGATGAGAAGTGAATCCTCGGGTCTTTCAGGAAGATTCCTTCTCAAATTTATCTGTTGCGCACATCCAAGATGAATTTCTCATTCTGAGTCTATTTCAGGAACTGATTTCTTCCAAGTCGACAGGAGCGAATCGGAATGTACGAAGGAGGCTCATTATTTGAGGAATGAATGACTACCACGAAGCCGTTCAGAATTGCTTCTTTTTCGGAATTTTCGAGACTCGACCTATAACAAATCACCAGAAGCAAATCTGAAAGGATTTTGGAGGATCATGCCAGATGGAGTTCATGACTAGCAGTGATCAGTAATTACTGTTGAATTTTTGTCATTTTCATGAACCGATCTCTACTAAAGGATCAGGAGAGAATCCGAATGGCTTTTCGAGGAAGCGTGCATGAGACAATCAATCTGATTAGTATTGAAGGTCTCATTTTTAGCAATTTACACTACCCATCTCTACCAAGTGACCAGCAGAGTATCTAAAAGGTCTTTGGAGGATGATTCTATGAGGTACTAATTCTATGCAGTGATCAGTAATAAATGGTTGATTTGTTAGTAATTTTCATGAACCAATCCCTACAAACTCAGGAGGAGAGAATCTGGATTGCTGGAGTCTTTACCACTAGGTGCTTGGAAAGAACGATTTTCGTACTTTGAGTGATTTGCACAAACCGATCTGTTCCAAGGCACCAAGAGAGAATGCAATTGTTTTTCCGGTGGATGATTCCATGGGAAATTCATCAGAAGACGGGTGAGGAAGGAATTTTCTCTTTCCTACTAATTTTCACGAACCGATTTTATTCACAATCACCAGGAGTTAATTATCAAAGGATTTGGGAGGATGATTCCAAGTGTCATGAATTACTAACATTGATCAGGAAGAACTGTCTCCTTTTGAGTAATTTTCATCAAATCATGAACTGATATCTACCAAATCCCAAGAAGCGAATCTGAAAGGCTTTTGGGGGATGATTCCATTTCTCACTGATTTAGAGGATTGATCAGTTATAACTTTCTCATTTTTAGCAATTTTCACGATCAATCTCCACCAAATCCTGAAGAGAGAATAGACTTGTGTTTTGGGGGACGTTTCCATGAGAAATAGATCAGGATACCAGATTAGGCATGTCTTTCTCCTCTGGAGTAATTTTCACGAACTGCTCTGTACCATAGGATGAGAAGTGAATCCTCGGGTCTTTCAGGAAGATTCCTTCTCAAATTTATCTGTTGCGCACATCCAAGATGAATTTCTCATTCTGAGTCTATTTCAGGAACTGATTTCTTCCAAGTCGACAGGAGCGAATCGGAATGTACTAAGGAGGCTCATTATGTGGGGAATGAATGACTACCACGAAGCCGTTCAGAATTGCTTATTTTTCGGAATTTTCGAGACTCGACCTATAACAAATCACCAGAAGCAAATCTGAAAGGATTTTGGAGGATCATGCCAGATGGAGTTCCTGACTAGCAGTGATCAGTAATTACTGTTGAATTTCTGTCATTTTCATGAACCGATCTCTACTAAAGGATCAGGAGAGAATCCGAATGGCTTTTCGAGGAAACGTGCATGAGACAATCAATCTGATTAGTATTGAAGGTCTCATTTTTAGCAATTTACACTACCCATCTCTACCAAGTGACCAGCAGAGTATCTAAAAGGTCTTTGGAGGATGATTCTATAAGGTACTAATTCTATGCAGTGATCAGTAATAAATGGTTGATTTGTTAGTAATTTTCATGAACCAATCCCTACAAACTCAGGAGGAGAGAATCTGGATTGCTGGAGTCTTTACCACTAGGTGCTTGGAAAGAACGATTTTCGTACTTTGAGTGATTTGCACAAACCGATCTGTTCCAAGGCACCAAGAGAGAATGCAATTGTTTTTCCGGTGGATGATTCCATGGGAAATTCATCAGAAGACGGGTGAGGAATGAATTTTCTCTTGCCTACTAATTTTCGAGAACCGATTTTATTCACAATCACCAGGAGTTAATTATCAAAGGATTTGGGAGGATGATTCCAAGTGTCATTAATTACTAACATTGATTAGGAAGAACTGTCTCCTTTTGAGTAATTTTCATCAAATCATGAACTGATATCTACCAAATCCCAAGAAGCGAATCTGAAAGGCTTTTGGGGGATGATTCCATTTGTCACTGATTTAGAGCATTGATCAGTTATAACTTTCTCATTTTTAGCAATTTTCACGATCAATCTCCACGAAATCCTGAAGAGAGAATAGACTTGTGTTTTGGGGGACGTTTCCATGAGAAATAGATCAGGATACCAGATTAGGCATGTCTTTCTCCTCTGGAGTAATTTTCACGAACTGCTCTGTACCATAGGACGAGAAGTGAATCCTCGGGTCTTTCAGGAGGATTCCTTCTCCAATTTATCTGTTGCGCACATCCAAGATGAATTTCTCATTCTGAGTCTATTTCAGGAACTGATTTCTTCCAAGTCGACAGGAGCGAATCGGAATGTACGAAGGAGGCTCATTATTTGAGGAATGAATGACGACCACGAAGCCGTTCAGAATTGCTTATTTTTTGGAATTTTCGAGACTCGACCTATAACAAATCACCAGAAGCAAATCTGAAAGGATTTTGGAGGATCATGCCAGATGGAGTTCATGACTAGCAGTGATCAGTAATTACTGTTGAATTTTTGTCATTTTCATGAACCAATCTCTACTAAAGCATCAGGAGAGAATCCGAATGGCTTTTCGAGGAAGCGTGCATGAGACAATCAATCTGATTAGTATTGAAGGTGTCATTTTTAGCAATTTACACTACCCATCTCTCCCAAGTGACCAGCAGAGTATCAAAAAGGTCTTTGGAGGATGATTCCATGAGGTACTAATTCTATGCAGTGATCAGTAATAAATGGTTGATTTGTTAGTAATTTTCATGAACCAATCTCTACAAACTCAGGAGGAGAGAATCTGGATTGCTGGAGTCTTTACCACTAGGTGCTTGGAAAGAACCATTTTCGTACTTTGAGTAATTTGCACAAACCGATCTGTTCAAAGGCACCAAGAGAGAATGCAATTGTTTTTCCGGTGGATGATTCCATGGGAAATTCATCAGAAGACGGGTGAGGAATGAATTTTCTCTTTCCTACTAATTTTCACGAACCGATTTTATTCACAATCACCAGGAGTTAATTATCAAAGGATTTGGCAGGATGATTCCAAGTGTCATTAATTACTAACATTGATCAGGAAGAACTGTCTCCTTTTGAGTAATTTTCATCAAATCATGAACTGATATCTACCAAATCCCAAGAAGCAGATCTGAAAGGCTTTTGGGGGATGATTCCATTTGTCACTGATTTAGAGCATTGATCAGTTATAACTTTCTCATTTTTAGCAATTTTCACGATCAATCTCCACCAAATCCTGAAGAGAGAATAGACTTGTGTTTTGGGGGACGTTTCCATGAGAAATAGATCAGGATACCAGATTAGCCATGTCTTTCTCCTCTGGAGTAATTTTCACGAACTGCTCTGTACCATAGGATGAGAAGTGAATCCTCGGGTCTTTCAGGAAGATTCCTTCTCAAATTTATCTGTTGCGCACATCCAAGATGAATTTCTCATTCTGAGTCTATTTCAGGAACTGATTTCTTCCAAGTCGACAGGAGCGAATCGGAATGTACGAAGGAGGCTCATTATTTGAGGCATGAATGACTACCACGAAGCCGTTCAGAATTGCTTCTTTTTCGGAATTTTCGAGACTCGACCTATAACAAATCACCAGAAGCAAATCTGAAAGGATTTTGGAGGATCATGCCAGATGGAGTTCATGACTAGCAGTGATCAGTAATTACTGTTGAATTTTTGTCATTTTCATGAACCGATCTCTACTAAAGGATCAGGAGAGAATCCGAATGGCTTTTCGAGGAAGCGTGCATGAGACAATCAATCTGATTAGTATTGAAGGTCTCATTTTTAGCAATTTACACTACCCATCTCTACCAAGTGACCAGCAGAGTATCTAAAAGGTCTTTGGAGGATGATTCTATGAGGTACTAATTCTATGCAGTGATCAGTAATAAATGGTTGATTTGTTAGTAATTTTCATGAACCAATCCCTACAAACTCAGGAGGAGAGAATCTGGATTGCTGGAGTCTTTACCACTAGGTGCTTGGAAAGAACGATTTTCGTACTTTGAGTAATTTGCACAAACCGATCTGTTCCAAGGCACCAAGAGAGAATGCAATTGTTTTTCCGGTGGATGATTCCATGGGAAATTCATCAGAAGACGGGTGAGGAAGGAATTTTCTCTTTCCTACTAATTTTCACGAACCGATTTTATTCACAATCACCAGGAGTTAATTATCAAAGGATTTGGGAGGATGATTCCAAGTGTCATTAATTACTAACATTGATCAGGAAGAACTGTCTCCTTTTGAGTAATTTTCATCAAATCATGAACTGATATCTACCAAATCCCAAGAAGCGAATCTGAAAGGCTTTTGGGGGATGATTCCATTTGTCACTGATTTAGAGCATTGATCAGTTATAACTTTCTCATTTTTAGCAATTTTCACGATCAATCTCCACCAAATCCTGAAGAGAGAATAGACTTGTGTTTTGGGGGACGTTTCCATGAGAAATAGATCAGGATACCAGATTAGGCATGTCTTTCTCCTCTGGAGTAATTTTCACGAACTGCTCTGTACCATAGGATGAGAAGTGAATCCTCGGGTCTTTCAGGAAGATTCCTTCTCAAATTTATCTGTTGCGCACATCCAAGATGAATTTCTCATTCTGAGTCTATTTCAGGAACTGATTTCTTCCAAGTCGACAGGAGCGAATCGGAATGTACGAAGGAGGCTCATTATTTGAGGAATGAATGACTACCACGAAGCCGTTCAGAATTGCTTATTTTTTGGAATTTTCGAGACTCGACCTATAACAAATCACCAGAAGCAAATCTGAAAGGATTTTGGAGGATCATGCCAGATGGAGTTCATGACTAGCAGTGATCAGTAATTACTGTTGAATTTTTGTCATTTTCATGAACCGATCTCTACTAAAAGATCAGGAGAGAATCCGAATGGCTTTTCGAGGAAGCGTGCATGAGACAATCAATCTGATTAGTATTGAAGGTCTCATTTTTAGCAATTTACACTACCCATCTCTACCAAGTGACCAGCAGAGTATCTAAAAGGTCTTTGGAGGATGATTCTATGAGGTACTAATTCTATGCAGTGATCAGTAATAAATGGTTGATTTGTTAGTAATTTTCATGAACCAATCCCTACAAACTCAGGAGGAGAGAATCTGGATTGCTGGAGTCTTTACCACTAGGTGCTTGGAAAGAACGATTTTCGTACTTTGAGTAATTTGCACAAACCGATCTGTTCCAAGGCACCAAGAGAGAATGCAATTGTTTTTCCGGTGGATGATTCCATGGGAAATTCATCAGAAGACGGGTGAGGAAGGAATTTTCTCTTTCCTACTAATTTTCACGAACCGATTTTATTCACAATCACCAGGAGTTAATTATCAAAGGATTTGGGAGGATGATTCCAAGTGTCATTAATTACTAACATTGATCAGGAAGAACTGTCTCCTTTTGAGTAATTTTCATCAAATCATGAACTGATATCTACCAAATCCCAAGAAGCGAATCTGAAAGGCTTTTGGGGGATGATTCCATTTGTCACTGATTTAGAGCATTGACCAGTTATAACTTTCTCATTTTTAGCAATTTTCACGATCAATCTCCACCAAATCCTGAAGAGAGAATAGACTTGTGTTTTGGGGGACGTTTCCATGAGAAATAGATCAGGATACCAGATTAGCCATGTCTTTCTCCTCTGGAGTAATTTTCACGAACTGCTCTGTACCATAGGATGAGAAGTGAATCCTCGGGTCTTTCAGGAAGATTCCTTCTCAAATTTATCTGTTGCGCACATCCAAGATGAATTTCTCATTCTGAGTCTATTTCAGGAACTGATTTCTTCCAAGTCGACAGGAGCGAATCGGAATGTACGAAGGAGGCTCATTATTTGAGGAATGAATGACTACCACGAAGCCGTTCAGAATTGCTTATTTTTCGGAATTTTCGAGACTCGACCTATAACAAATCACCAGAAGCAAATCTGAAAGGATTTTGGAGGATCATGCCAGATGGAGTTCATGACTAGCAGTGATCAGTAATTACTGTTGAATTTTTGTCATTTTCATGAACCGATCTCTACTAAAGGATCAGGAGAGAATCCGAATGGCTTTTCGAGGAAGCGTGCATGAGACAATCAATCTGATTAGTATTGAAGGTCTCATTTTTAGCAATTTACACTACCCATCTCTACCAAGTGACCAGCAGAGTATCTAAAAGGTCTTTGGAGGATGATTCTATGAGGTACTAATTCTATGCAGTGATCAGTAATAAATGGTTGATTTGTTAGTAATTTTCATGAACCAATCCCTACAAACTCAGGAGGAGAGAATCTGGATTGCTGGAGTCTTTACCACTAGGTGCTTGGAAAGAACGATTTTCGTACTTTGAGTAATTTGCACAAACCGATCTGTTCCAAGGCACCAAGAGAGAATGCAATTGTTTTTCCGGTGGATGATTCCATGGGAAATTCATCAGAAGACGGGTGAGGAAGGAATTTTCTCTTTCCTACTAATTTTCACGAACCGATTTTATTCACAATCACCAGGAGTTAATTATCAAAGGATTTGGGAGGATGATTCCAAGTGTCATTAATTACTAACATTGATCAGGAAGAACTGTCTCCTTTTGAGTAATTTTCATCAAATCATGAACTGATATCTACCAAATCCCAAGAAGCGAATCTGAAAGGCTTTTGGGGGATGATTCCATTTGTCACTGATTTAGAGCATTGACCAGTTATAACTTTCTCATTTTTAGCAATTTTCACGATCAATCTCCACCAAATCCTGAAGAGAGAATAGACTTGTGTTTTGGGGGACGTTTCCATGAGAAATAGATCAGGATACCAGATTAGCCATGTCTTTCTCCTCTGGAGTAATTTTCACGAACTGCTCTGTACCATAGGATGAGAAGTGAATCCTCGGGTCTTTCAGGAAGATTCCTTCTCAAATTTATCTGTTGCGCACATCCAAGATGAATTTCTCATTCTGAGTCTATTTCAGGAACTGATTTCTTCCAAGTCGACAGGAGCGAATCGGAATGTACTAAGGAGGCTCATTATGTGGGGAATGAATGACTACCACGAAGCCGTTCAGAATTGCTTATTTTTCGGAATTTTCGAGACTCGACCTATAACAAATCACCAGAAGCAAATCTGAAAGGATTTTGGAGGATCATGCCAGATGGAGTTCCTGACTAGCAGTGATCAGTAATTACTGTTGAATTTCTGTCATTTTCATGAACCGATCTCTACTAAAGGATCAGGAGAGAATCCGAATGGCTTTTCGAGGAAACGTGCATGAGACAATCAATCTGATTAGTATTGAAGGTCTCATTTTTAGCAATTTACACTACCCATCTCTACCAAGTGACCAGCAGAGTATCTAAAAGGTCTTTGGAGGATGATTCTATGAGGTACTAATTCTATGCAGTGATCAGTAATAAATGGTTGATTTGTTAGTAATTTTCATGAACCAATCCCTACAAACTCAGGAGGAGAGAATCTGGATTGCTGGAGTCTTTACCACTAGGTGCTTGGAAAGAACGATTTTCGTACTTTGAGTAATTTGCACAAACCGATCTGTTCCAAGGCACCAAGAGAGAATGCAATTGTTTTTCCGGTGGATGATTCCATGGGAAATTCATCAGAAGACGGGTGAGGAAGGAATTTTCTCTTTCCTACTAATTTTCACGAACCGATTTTATTCACAATCACCAGGAGTTAATTATCAAAGGATTTGGGAGGATGATTCCAAGTGTCATTAATTACTAACATTGATCAGGAAGAACTGTCTCCTTTTGAGTAATTTTCATCAAATCATGAACTGATATCTACCAAATCCCAAGAAGCGAATCTGAAAGGCTTTTGGGGGATGATTCCATTTGTCACTGATTTAGAGCATTGACCAGTTATAACTTTCTCATTTTTAGCAATTTTCACGATCAATCTCCACCAAATCCTGAAGAGAGAATAGACTTGTGTTTTGGGGGACGTTTCCATGAGAAATAGATCAGGATACCAGATTAGCCATGTCTTTCTCCTCTGGAGTAATTTTCACGAACTGCTCTGTACCATAGGATGAGAAGTGAATCCTCGGGTCTTTCAGGAAGATTCCTTCTCAAATTTATCTGTTGCGCACATCCAAGATGAATTTCTCATTCTGAGTCTATTTCAGGAACTGATTTCTTCCAAGTCGACAGGAGCGAATCGGAATGTACGAAGGAGGCTCATTATTTGAGGAATGAATGACTACCACGAAGCCGTTCAGAATTGCTTCTTTTTCGGAATTTTCGAGACTCGACCTATAACAAATCACCAGAAGCAAATCTGAAAGGATTTTGGAGGATCATGCCAGATGGAGTTCATGACTAGCAGTGATCAGTAATTACTGTTGAATTTTTGTCATTTTCATGAACCGATCTCTACTAAAGGATCAGGAGAGAATCCGAATGGCTTTTCGAGGAAGCGTGCATGAGACAATCAATCTGATTAGTATTGTAGGTCTCATTTTTAGCAATTTACACTACCCATCTCTACCAAGTGACCAGCAGAGTATCTAAAAGGTCTTTGGAGGATGATTCTATGAGGTACTAATTCTATGCAGTGATCAGTAATAAATGGTTGATTTGTTAGTAATTTTCATGAACCAATCCCTACAAACTCAGGAGGAGAGAATCTGGATTGCTGGAGTCTTTACCACTAGGTGCTTGGAAAGAACGATTTTCGTACTTTGAGTGATTTGCACAAACCGATCTGTTCCAAGGCACCAAGAGAGAATGCAATTGTTTTTCCGGTGGATGATTCCATGGGAAATTCATCAGAAGACGGGTGAGGAAGGAATTTTCTCTTTCCTACTAATTTTCACGAACCGATTTTATTCACAATCACCAGGAGTTAATTATCAAAGGATTTGGGAGGATGATTCCAAGTGTCATGAATTACTAACATTGATCAGGAAGAACTGTCTCCTTTTGAGTAATTTTCATCAAATCATGAACTGATATCTACCAAATCCCAAGAAGCGAATCTGAAAGGCTTTTGGGGGATGATTCCATTTCTCACTGATTTAGAGGATTGATCAGTTATAACTTTCTCATTTTTAGCAATTTTCACGATCAATCTCCACCAAATCCTGAAGAGAGAATAGACTTGTGTTTTGGGGGACGTTTCCATGAGAAATAGATCAGGATACCAGATTAGGCATGTCTTTCTCCTCTGGAGTAATTTTCACGAACTGCTCTGTACCATAGGATGAGAAGTGAATCCTCGGGTCTTTCAGGAAGATTCCTTCTCAAATTTATCTGTTGCGCACATCCAAGATGAATTTCTCATTCTGAGTCTATTTCAGGAACTGATTTCTTCCAAGTCGACAGGAGCGAATCGGAATGTACTAAGGAGGCTCATTATGTGGGGAATGAATGACTACCACGAAGCCGTTCAGAATTGCTTATTTTTCGGAATTTTCGAGACTCGACCTATAACAAATCACCAGAAGCAAATCTGAAAGGATTTTGGAGGATCATGCCAGATGGAGTTCCTGACTAGCAGTGATCAGTAATTACTGTTGAATTTCTGTCATTTTCATGAACCGATCTCTACTAAAGGATCAGGAGAGAATCCGAATGGCTTTTCGAGGAAACGTGCATGAGACAATCAATCTGATTAGTATTGAAGGTCTCATTTTTAGCAATTTACACTACCCATCTCTACCAAGTGACCAGCAGAGTATCTAAAAGGTCTTTGGAGGATGATTCTATAAGGTACTAATTCTATGCAGTGATCAGTAATAAATGGTTGATTTGTTAGTAATTTTCATGAACCAATCCCTACAAACTCAGGAGGAGAGAATCTGGATTGCTGGAGTCTTTACCACTAGGTGCTTGGAAAGAACGATTTTCGTACTTTGAGTGATTTGCACAAACCGATCTGTTCCAAGGCACCAAGAGAGAATGCAATTGTTTTTCCGGTGGATGATTCCATGGGAAATTCATCAGAAGACGGGTGAGGAATGAATTTTCTCTTGCCTACTAATTTTCGAGAACCGATTTTATTCACAATCACCAGGAGTTAATTATCAAAGGATTTGGGAGGATGATTCCAAGTGTCATTAATTACTAACATTGATTAGGAAGAACTGTCTCCTTTTGAGTAATTTTCATCAAATCATGAACTGATATCTACCAAATCCCAAGAAGCGAATCTGAAAGGCTTTTGGGGGATGATTCCATTTGTCACTGGTTTAGAGCATTGATCAGTTATAACTTTCTCATTTTTAGCAATTTTCACGATCAATCTCCACGAAATCCTGAAGAGAGAATAGACTTGTGTTTTGGGGGACGTTTCCATGAGAAATAGATCAGGATACCAGATTAGGCATGTCTTTCTCCTCTGGAGTAATTTTCACGAACTGCTCTGTACCATAGGACGAGAAGTGAATCCTCGGGTCTTTCAGGAGGATTCCTTCTCCAATTTATCTGTTGCGCACATCCAAGATGAATTTCTCATTCTGAGTCTTTTTCAGGAACTGATTTCTTCCAAGTCGACAGGAGCGAATCGGAATGTACGAAGGAGGCTCATTATTTGAGGAATGAATGACGACCACGAAGCCGTTCAGAATTGCTTATTTTTTGGAATTTTCGAGACTCGACCTATAACAAATCACCAGAAGCAAATCTGAAAGGATTTTGGAGGATCATGCCAGATGGAGTTCATGACTAGCAGTGATCAGTAATTACTGTTGAATTTTTGTCATTTTCATGAACCAATCTCTACTAAAGCATCAGGAGAGAATCCGAATGGCTTTTCGAGGAAGCGTGCATGAGACAATCAATCTGATTAGTATTGAAGGTGTCATTTTTAGCAATTTACACTACCCATCTCTCCCAAGTGACCAGCAGAGTATCAAAAAGGTCTTTGGAGGATGATTCCATGAGGTACTAATTCTATGCAGTGATCAGTAATAAATGGTTGATTTGTTAGTAATTTTCATGAACCAATCTCTACAAACTCAGGAGGAGAGAATCTGGATTGCTGGAGTCTTTACCACTAGGTGCTTGGAAAGAACCATTTTCGTACTTTGAGTAATTTGCACAAACCGATCTGTTCAAAGGCACCAAGAGAGAATGCAATTGTTTTTCCGGTGGATGATTCCATGGGAAATTCATCAGAAGACGGGTGAGGAATGAATTTTCTCTTTCCTACTAATTTTCACGAACCGATTTTATTCACAATCACCAGGAGTTAATTATCAAAGGATTTGGCAGGATGATTCCAAGTGTCATTAATTACTAACATTGATCAGGAAGAACTGTCTCCTTTTGAGTAATTTTCATCAAATCATGAACTGATATCTACCAAATCCCAAGAAGCAGATCTGAAAGGCTTTTGGGGGATGATTCCATTTGTCACTGATTTAGAGCATTGATCAGTTATAACTTTCTCATTTTTAGCAATTTTCACGATCAATCTCCACCAAATCCTGAAGAGAGAATAGACTTGTGTTTTGGGGGACGTTTCCATGAGAAATAGATCAGGATACCAGATTAGCCATGTCTTTCTCCTCTGGAGTAATTTTCACGAACTGCTCTGTACCATAGGATGAGAAGTGAATCCTCGGGTCTTTCAGGAAGATTCCTTCTCAAATTTATCTGTTGCGCACATCCAAGATGAATTTCTCATTCTGAGTCTATTTCAGGAACTGATTTCTTCCAAGTCGACAGGAGCGAATCGGAATGTACGAAGGAGGCTCATTATTTGAGGCATGAATGACTACCACGAAGCCGTTCAGAATTGCTTCTTTTTCGGAATTTTCGAGACTCGACCTATAACAAATCACCAGAAGCAAATCTGAAAGGATTTTGGAGGATCATGCCAGATGGAGTTCATGACTAGCAGTGATCAGTAATTACTGTTGAATTTTTGTCATTTTCATGAACCGATCTCTACTAAAGGATCAGGAGAGAATCCGAATGGCTTTTCGAGGAAGCGTGCATGAGACAATCAATCTGATTAGTATTGAAGGTCTCATTTTTAGCAATTTACACTACCCATCTCTACCAAGTGACCAGCAGAGTATCTAAAAGGTCTTTGGAGGATGATTCTATGAGGTACTAATTCTATGCAGTGATCAGTAATAAATGGTTGATTTGTTAGTAATTTTCATGAACCAATCCCTACAAACTCAGGAGGAGAGAATCTGGATTGCTGGAGTCTTTACCACTAGGTGCTTGGAAAGAACGATTTTCGTACTTTGAGTGATTTGCACAAACCGATCTCTTCCAAGGCACCAAGAGAGAATGCAATTGTTTTTCCGGTGGATGATTCCATGGGAAATTCATCAGAAGACGGGTGAGGAAGGAATTTTCTCTTTCCTACTAATTTTCACGAACCGATTTTATTCACAATCACCAGGAGTTAATTATCAAAGGATTTGGGAGGATGATTCCAAGTGTCATTAATTACTAACATTGATCAGGAAGAACTGTCTCCTTTTGAGTAATTTTCATCAAATCATGAACTGATATCTACCAAATCCCAAGAAGCGAATCTGAAAGGCTTTTGGGGGATGATTCCATTTCTCACTGATTTAGAGGATTGATCAGTTATAACTTTCTCATTTTTAGCAATTTTCACGATCAATCTCCACCAAATCCTGAAGAGAGAATAGACTTGTGTTTTGGGGGACGTTTCCATGAGAAATAGATCAGGATACCAGATTAGGCATGTCTTTCTCCTCTGGAGTAATTTTCACGAACTGCTCTGTACCATAGGATGAGAAGTGAATCCTCCTGTCTTTCAGGAAGATTCCTTCTCAAATTTATCTGTTGCGCACATCCAAGATGAATTTCTCATTCTGAGTCTATTTCAGGAACTGATTTCTTCCAAGTCGACAGGAGCGAATCGGAATGTACTAAGGAGGCTCATTATGTGGGGAATGAATGACTACCACGAAGCCGTTCAGAATTGCTTATTTTTCGGAATTTTCGAGACTCGACCTATAACAAATCACCAGAAGCAAATCTGAAAGGATTTTGGAGGATCATGCCAGATGGAGTTCCTGACTAGCAGTGATCAGTAATTACTGTTGAATTTCTGTCATTTTCATGAACCGATCTCTACTAAAGGATCAGGAGAGAATCCGAATGGCTTTTCGAGGAAACGTGCATGAGACAATCAATCTGATTAGTATTGAAGGTCTCATTTTTAGCAATTTACACTACCCATCTCTACCAAGTGACCAGCAGAGTATCTAAAAGGTCTTTGGAGGATGATTCTATAAGGTACTAATTCTATGCAGTGATCAGTAATAAATGGTTGATTTGTTAGTAATTTTCATGAACCAATCCCTACAAACTCAGGAGGAGAGAATCTGGATTGCTGGAGTCTTTACCACTAGGTGCTTGGAAAGAACGATTTTCGTACTTTGAGTGATTTGCACAAACCGATCTGTTCCAAGGCACCAAGAGAGAATGCAATTGTTTTTCCGGTGGATGATTCCATGGGAAATTCATCAGAAGACGGGTGAGGAATGAATTTTCTCTTGCCTACTAATTTTCGAGAACCGATTTTATTCACAATCACCAGGAGTTAATTATCAAAGGATTTGGGAGGATGATTCCAAGTGTCATTAATTACTAACATTGATTAGGAAGAACTGTCTCCTTTTGAGTAATTTTCATCAAATCATGAACTGATATCTACCAAATCCCAAGAAGCGAATCTGAAAGGCTTTTGGGGGATGATTCCATTTGTCACTGATTTAGAGCATTGATCAGTTATAACTTTCTCATTTTTAGCAATTTTCACGATCAATCTCCACGAAATCCTGAAGAGAGAATAGACTTGTGTTTTGGGGGACGTTTCCATGAGAAATAGATCAGGATACCAGATTAGGCATGCCTTTCTCCTCTGGAGTAATTTTCACGAACTGCTCTGTACCATAGGACGAGAAGTGAATCCTCGGGTCTTTCAGGAGGATTCCTTCTCCAATTTATCTGTTGAGCACATCCAAGATGAATTTCTCATTCTGAGTCTATTTCAGGAACTGATTTCTTCCAAGTCGACAGGAGCGAATCGGAATGTACGAAGGAGGCTCATTATTTGAGGAATGAATGACGACCACGAAGCCGTTCAGAATTGCTTATTTTTTGGAATTTTCGAGACTCGACCTATAACAAATCACCAGAAGCAAATCTGAAAGGATTTTGGAGGATCATGCCAGATGGAGTTCATGACTAGCAGTGATCAGTAATTACTGTTGAATTTTTGTCATTTTCATGAACCAATCTCTACTAAAGCATCAGGAGAGAATCCGAATGGCTTTTCGAGGAAGCGTGCATGAGACAATCAATCTGATTAGTATTGAAGGTGTCATTTTTAGCAATTTACACTACCCATCTCTCCCAAGTGACCAGCAGAGTATCAAAAAGGTCTTTGGAGGATGATTCCATGAGGTACTAATTCTATGCAGTGATCAGTAATAAATGGTTGATTTGTTAGTAATTTTCATGAACCAATCTCTACAAACTCAGGAGGAGAGAATCTGGATTGCTGGAGTCTTTACCACTAGGTGCTTGGAAAGAACCATTTTCGTACTTTGAGTAATTTGCACAAACCGATCTGTTCAAAGGCACCAAGAGAGAATGCAATTGTTTTTCCGGTGGATGATTCCATGGGAAATTCATCAGAAGACGGGTGAGGAATGAATTTTCTCTTTCCTACTAATTTTCACGAACCGATTTTATTCACAATCACCAGGAGTTAATTATCAAAGGATTTGGCAGGATGATTCCAAGTGTCATTAATTACTAACATTGATCAGGAAGAACTGTCTCCTTTTGAGTAATTTTCATCAAATCATGAACTGATATCTACCAAATCCCAAGAAGCAGATCTGAAAGGCTTTTGGGGGATGATTCCATTTGTCACTGATTTAGAGCATTGATCAGTTATAACTTTCTCATTTTTAGCAATTTTCACGATCAATCTCCACCAAATCCTGAAGAGAGAATAGACTTGTGTTTTGGGGGACGTTTCCATGAGAAATAGATCAGGATACCAGATTAGCCATGTCTTTCTCCTCTGGAGTAATTTTCACGAACTGCTCTGTACCATAGGATGAGAAGTGAATCCTCGGGTCTTTCAGGAAGATTCCTTCTCAAATTTATCTGTTGCGCACATCCAAGATGAATTTCTCATTCTGAGTCTATTTCAGGAACTGATTTCTTCCAAGTCGACAGGAGCGAATCGGAATGTACGAAGGAGGCTCATTATTTGAGGCATGAATGACTACCACGAAGCCGTTCAGAATTGCTTCTTTTTCGGAATTTTCGAGACTCGACCTATAACAAATCACCAGAAGCAAATCTGAAAGGATTTTGGAGGATCATGCCAGATGGAGTTCATGACTAGCAGTGATCAGTAATTACTGTTGAATTTTTGTCATTTTCATGAACCGATCTCTACTAAAGGATCAGGAGAGAATCCGAATGGCTTTTCGAGGAAGCGTGCATGAGACAATCAATCTGATTAGTATTGAAGGTCTCATTTTTAGCAATTTACACTACCCATCTCTACCAAGTGACCAGCAGAGTATCTAAAAGGTCTTTGGAGGATGATTCTATGAGGTACTAATTCTATGCAGTAATCAGTAATAATGGTTGATTTGTTAGTAATTTTCATGAACCAATCCCTACAAACTCAGGAGGAGAGAATCTGGATTGCTGGAGTCTTTACCACTAGGTGCTTGGAAAGAACGATTTTCGTACTTTGAGTAATTTGCACAAACCGATCTGTTCCAAGGCACCAAGAGAGAATGCAATTGTTTTTCCGGTGGATGATTCCATGGGAAATTCATCAGAAGACGGGTGAGGAAGGAATTTTCTCTTTCCTACTAATTTTCACGAACCGATTTTATTCACAATCACCAGGAGTTAATTATCAAAGGATTTGGGAGGATGATTCCAAGTGTCATGAATTACTAACATTGATCAGGAAGAACTGTCTCCTTTTGAGTAATTTTCATCAAATCATGAACTGATATCTACCAAATCCCAAGAAGCGAATCTGAAAGGCTTTTGGGGGATGATTCCATTTGTCACTGATTTAGAGCATTGATCAGTTATAACTTTCTCATTTTTAGCAATTTTCACGATCAATCTCCACCAAATCCTGAAGAGAGAATAGACTTGTGTTTTGGGGGACGTTTCCATGAGAAATAGATCAGGATACCAGATTAGGCATGTCTTTCTCCTCTGGAGTAATTTTCACGAACTGCTCTGTACCATAGGATGAGAAGTGAATCCTCGGGTCTTTCAGGAAGATTCCTTCTCAAATTTATCTGTTGCGCACATCCAAGATGAATTTCTCATTCTGAGTCTATTTCAGGAACTGATTTCTTCCAAGTCGACAGGAGCGAATCGGAATGTACGAAGGAGGCTCATTATTTGAGGAATGAATGACTACCACGAAGCCGTTCAGAATTGCTTATTTTTTGGAATTTTCGAGACTCGACCTATAACAAATCACCAGAAGCAAATCTGAAAGGATTTTGGAGGATCATGCCAGATGGAGTTCATGACTAGCAGTGATCAGTAATTACTGTTGAATTTTTGTCATTTTCATGAACCGATCTCTACTAAAGGATCAGGAGAGAATCCGAATGGCTTTTCGAGGAAGCGTGCATGAGACAATCAATCTGATTAGTATTGAAGGTCTCATTTTTAGCAATTTACACTACCCATCTCTACCAAGTGACCAGCAGAGTATCTAAAAGGTCTTTGGAGGATGATTCTATGAGGTACTAATTCTATGCAGTGATCAGTAATAAATGGTTGATTTGTTAGTAATTTTCATGAACCAATCCCTACAAACTCAGGAGGAGAGAATCTGGATTGCTGGAGTCTTTACCACTAGGTGCTTGGAAAGAACGATTTTCGTACTTTGAGTAATTTGCACAAACCGATCTGTTCCAAGGCACCAAGAGAGAATGCAATTGTTTTTCCGGTGGATGATTCCATGGGAAATTCATCAGAAGACGGGTGAGGAAGGAATTTTCTCTTTCCTACTAATTTTCACGAACCGATTTTATTCACAATCACCAGGAGTTAATTATCAAAGGATTTGGGAGGATGATTCCAAGTGTCATTAATTACTAACATTGATCAGGAAGAACTGTCTCCTTTTGAGTAATTTTCATCAAATCATGAACTGATATCTACCAAATCCCAAGAAGCGAATCTGAAAGGCTTTTGGGGGATGATTCCATTTCTCACTGATTTAGAGGATTGATCAGTTATAACTTTCTCATTTTTAGCAATTTTCACGATCAATCTCCACCAAATCCTGAAGAGAGAATAGACTTGTGTTTTGGGGGACGTTTCCATGAGAAATAGATCAGGATACCAGATTAGGCATGTCTTTCTCCTCTGGAGTAATTTTCACGAACTGCTCTGTACCATAGGATGAGAAGTGAATCCTCGGGTCTTTCAGGAAGATTCCTTCTCAAATTTATCTGTTGCGCACATCCAAGATGAATTTCTCATTCTGAGTCTATTTCAGGAACTGATTTCTTCCAAGTCGACAGGAGCGAATCGGAATGTACTAAGGAGGCTCATTATGTGGGGAATGAATGACTACCACGAAGCCGTTCAGAATTGCTTATTTTTCGGAATTTTCGAGACTCGACCTATAACAAATCACCAGAAGCAAATCTGAAAGGATTTTGGAGGATCATGCCAGATGGAGTTCCTGACTAGCAGTGATCAGTAATTACTGTTGAATTTCTGTCATTTTCATGAACCGATCTCTACTAAAGGATCAGGAGAGAATCCGAATGGCTTTTCGAGGAAACGTGCATGAGACAATCAATCTGATTAGTATTGAAGGTCTCATTTTTAGCAATTTACACTACCCATCTCTACCAAGTGACCAGCAGAGTATCTAAAAGGTCTTTGGAGGATGATTCTATAAGGTACTAATTCTATGCAGTGATCAGTAATAAATGGTTGATTTGTTAGTAATTTTCATGAACCAATCCCTACAAACTCAGGAGGAGAGAATCTGGATTGCTGGAGTCTTTACCACTAGGTGCTTGGAAAGAACGATTTTCGTACTTTGAGTGATTTGCACAAACCGATCTGTTCCAAGGCACCAAGAGAGAATGCAATTGTTTTTCCGGTGGATGATTCCATGGGAAATTCATCAGAAGACGGGTGAGGAATGAATTTTCTCTTGCCTACTAATTTTCGAGAACCGATTTTATTCACAATCACCAGGAGTTAATTATCAAAGGATTTGGGAGGATGATTCCAAGTGTCATTAATTACTAACATTGATTAGGAAGAACTGTCTCCTTTTGAGTAATTTTCATCAAATCATGAACTGATATCTACCAAATCCCAAGAAGCGAATCTGAAAGGCTTTTGGGGGATGATTCCATTTGTCACTGATTTAGAGCATTGATCAGTTATAACTTTCTCATTTTTAGCAATTTTCACGATCAATCTCCACCAAATCCTGAAGAGAGAATAGACTTGTGTTTTGGGGGACGTTTCCATGAGAAATAGATCAGGATACCAGATTAGCCATGTCTTTCTCCTCTGGAGTAATTTTCACGAACTGCTCTGTACCATAGGACGAGAAGTGAATCCTCGGGTCTTTCAGGAGGATTCCTTCTCCAATTTATCTGTTGCGCACATCCAAGATGAATTTCTCATTCTGAGTCTATTTCAGGAACTGATTTCTTCCAAGTCGACAGGAGCGAATCGGAATGTACGAAGGAGGCTCATTATTTGAGGAATGAATGACGACCACGAAGCCGTTCAGAATTGCTTATTTTTCGGAATTTTCGAGACTCGACCTATAACAAATCACCAGAAGCAAATCTGAAAGGATTTTGGAGGATCATGCCAGATGGAGTTCATGACTAGCAGTGATCAGTAATTACTGTTGAATTTTTGTCATTTTCATGAACCAATCTCTACTAAAGCATCAGGAGAGAATCCGAATGGCTTTTCGAGGAAGCGTGCATGAGACAATCAATCTGATTAGTATTGAAGGTGTCATTTTTAGCAATTTACACTACCCATCTCTCCCAAGTGACCAGCAGAGTATCAAAAAGGTCTTTGGAGGATGATTCCATGAGGTACTAATTCTATGCAGTGATCAGTAATAAATGGTTGATTTGTTAGTAATTTTCATGAACCAATCTCTACAAACTCAGGAGGAGAGAATCTGGATTGCTGGAGTCTTTACCACTAGGTGCTTGGAAAGAACCATTTTCGTACTTTGAGTAATTTGCACAAACCGATCTGTTCAAAGGCACCAAGAGAGAATGCAATTGTTTTTCCGGTGGATGATTCCATGGGAAATTCATCAGAAGACGGGTGAGGAATGAATTTTCTCTTTCCTACTAATTTTCACGAACCGATTTTATTCACAATCACCAGGAGTTAATTATCAAAGGATTTGGCAGGATGATTCCAAGTGTCATTAATTACTAACATTGATCAGGAAGAACTGTCTCCTTTTGAGTAATTTTCATCAAATCATGAACTGATATCTACCAAATCCCAAGAAGCAGATCTGAAAGGCTTTTGGGGGATGATTCCATTTGTCACTGATTTAGAGCATTGATCAGTTATAACTTTCTCATTTTTAGCAATTTTCACGATCAATCTCCACCAAATCCTGAAGAGAGAATAGACTTGTGTTTTGGGGGACGTTTCCATGAGAAATAGATCAGGATACCAGATTAGCCATGTCTTTCTCCTCTGGAGTAATTTTCACGAACTGCTCTGTACCATAGGATGAGAAGTGAATCCTCGGGTCTTTCAGGAAGATTCCTTCTCAAATTTATCTGTTGCGCACATCCAAGATGAATTTCTCATTCTGAGTCTATTTCAGGAACTGATTTCTTCCAAGTCGACAGGAGGAAATTGGAATGTACTAAGGAGGCTCATTATTTTAGGAATGAATGACTACCACGAAGCCGTTCAGAATTGCTTATTTTTCGGAATTTTCGAGACTCGACCTATAACAAATCACCAGAAGCAAATCTGAAAGGATTTTGGAGGATCATGCCAGATGGAGTTCATGACTAGCAGTGATCAGTAATTGTGTTGAATTTTTGTCATTTTCATGAACCGATCTCTACTGAAGGATCAGGAGAGAATCCGAATGGCTTTTCGAGGAAGCGTGCATGAGACAATCAATCTGATTAGTATTGAAGGTGTCATTTTTAGCAATTTACACTACCCATCTCTCCCAAGTGACCAGCAGAGTATCTAAAAGGTCTTTGGAGGATGATTCCATGAGGTACTAATTCTATGCAGTGATCAGTAATAAATGGTTGATTTGTTAGTAATTTTCATAAACCAATCTCTACAAACTCAGGAGGAGAGAATCTGGATTGCTGGAGTCTTTACCACTAGGTGCGTGGAAAGAACGATTTTCGTACTTTAGTAATTTGCACAAACCGATCTGTTCAAAGGCACCAAGAGAGACTGCAATTGTTTTTCCGGTGGATGATTCCATGGGAAATTCATCAGAAGACGGGTGAGGAATGAATTTTCTCTTGCCTACTAATTTTCACGAACCGATTTTATTCATAATCACCAGGAGTTAATTATCAAAGGATTTGGGAGGATGATTCCAAGTGTCATTAATTACTAACATTGATCAGGAAGAACTGTCTCCTTTTGAGTAATTTTCATCAAATCATGAACTGATATCTACCAAATCCCAAGAAGCGAATCTGAAAGGCTTTTGGGGGATGATTCCATTTGTCACTGATTTAGAGCATTGATCAGTTATAACTTTCTCATTTTTAGCAATTTTCACGATCAATCTCCACCAAATCCTGAAGAGAGAATAGACTTGTGTTTTGGGGGACATTTCCATGAGAAATAGATCAGGATACCAGATTAGCCATGTCTTTCTCCTCTGGAGTAATTTTCACGAACTGCTCTGTACCATAGGACGAGAAGTGAATCCTCGGGTCTTTCAGGAAGATTCCTTCTCCAATTTATCTGTTGCGCACATCCAAGATGAATTTCTCATTCTGAGTCTATTTCAGGAACTGATTTCTTCCAAGTCGACAGGAGAGAATCGGAATGTGCGAAGGAGGCTCATTATTTGAGGAATGAATTACTACCACGAAGCCGTTCAGAATTGCTTATTTTTCAGAATTTTCGAGACTCGACCTATAACAAATCACCAGAAGCAAATCTGAAAGGATTTTGGAGGATCATGCCAGATGGAGTTCATGACTAGCAGTGATCAGTAATTACTGTTGAATTTTTGTCATTTTCATGAACCAATCTCTACTAAAGCATCAGGAGAGAATCCGAATGGCTTTTCGAGGAAGCGTGCATGAGACAATCAATCTGATTAGTATTGAAGGTGTCATTTTTAGCAATTTACACTACCCATCTCTCCCAAGTGACCAGCAGAGTATCAAAAAGGTCTTTGGAGGATGATTCCATGAGGTACTAATTCTATGCAGTGATCAGTAATAAATGGTTGATTTGTTAGTAATTTTCATGAACCAATCTCTACAAACTCAGGAGGAGAGAATCTGGATTGCTGGAGTCTTTACCACTAGGTGCTTGGAAAGAACCGTTTTCGTACTTTGAGTAATTTGCACAAACCGATCTGTTCAAAGGCACCAAGAGAGAATGCAATTGTTTTTCCGGTGGATGATTCCATGGGAAATTCATCAGAAGACGGGTGAGGAATGAATTTTCTCTTTCCTACTAATTTTCACGAACCGATTTTATTCACAATCACCAGGAGTTAATTATCAAAGGATTTGGGAGGATGATTCCAAGGGTCATTAATTACTAACATTGATCAGGAAGAACTGTCTCCTTTTGAGTAATTTTCATCAAATCATGAACTGATATCTACCAAATCCCAAGAAGCAGATCTGAAAGGCTTTTGGGGGATGATTCCATTTCTCACTGATTTAGAGCATTGATCAGTTATAACTTTCTCATTTTTAGCAATTTTCACGATCAATCTCCACCAAATCCTGAAGAGAGAATAGACTTGTGTTTTGGGGGACGTTTCCATGAGAAATAGATCAGGATACCAGATTAGCCATGTCTTTCTCCTCTGGAGTAATTTTCACGAACTGCTCTGTACCATAGGATGAGAAGTGAATCCTCGGGTCTTTCAGGAAGATTCCTTCTCAAATTTATCTGTTGCGCACATCCAAGATGAATTTCTCATTCTGAGTCTATTTCAGGAACTGATTTCTTCCAAGTCGACAGGAGGAAATTGCAATGTACTAAGGAGGCTCATTATGTTAGGAATGAATGACTACCACGAAGCCGTTCAGAATTGCTTATTTTTCGGAATTTTCGAGACTCGACCTATAACAAATCACCAGAAGCAAATCTGAAAGGATTTTGGAGGATCATGCCAGATGGAGTTCATGACTAGCAGTGATCAGTAATTGTGTTGAATTTTTGTCATTTTCATGAACCGATCTCTACTGAAGGATCAGGAGAGAATCCGAATGGCTTTTCGAGGAAGCGTGCATGAGACATCAATGGCTACATCGGATTAGTATTGAAGGTCTCATTTTTAGCAATTTACACTACCCATCTCTCCCAAGTGACCAGCAGAGTATCTAAAAGGTCTTTGGAGGATGATTCCATGAGGTACTAATTCTATGCAGTGTTCAGTAATAAATGGTTGATTTGTTAGTAATTTTCATAAACCAATCTCTACAAACTCAGGAGGAGAGAATCTGGATTGCTGGAGTCTTTACCACTAGGTGCTTTGAAAGAACGATTTTCGTACTTTAGTAATTTGCACAAACCGATCTGTTCAAAGGCACCAAGAGAGAATGCAATTGTTTTTCCGGTGGATGATTCCATGGGAAATTAATCAGAAGACGGGTGAGGAATGAATTTTCTCTTGCCTACTAATTTTCACGAACCGATTTTATTCACAATCACCAGGAGTTAATTATCAAAGGATTTGGGAGGATGATTCCAAGTGTCATTAATTACTAACATTGATCAGGGAGAACTGTCTCCTTTTGAGTAATTTTCATCAAATCATGAACTGATATCTACCAAATCCCAAGAAGCGAATCTGAAAGGCTTTTGGGGGATGATTCCATTTGTCACTGATTTAGAGCATTGATCAGTTATAACTTTCTCATTTTTAGCAATTTTCACGATCAATCTCCACCAAATCCTGAAGAGAGAATAGACTTGTGTTTTGGGGGACGTTTCCATGAGAAATAGATTAGGATACCAGATTAGCCATGTCTTTCTCCTCTGGAGTAATTTTCACGAACTGCTCTGTACCATAGGACGAGAAGTGAATCCTCGGGTCTTTCAGGAAGATTCCTTCTCCAATTTATCTGTTGCGCACATCCAAGATGAATTTCTCATTCTGAGTCTATTTCAGGAACTGATTTCTTCCAAGTCGACAGGAGAGAATCGGAATGTGCGAAGGAGGCTCATTATTTGAGGAATGAATGACTACCACGAAGCCGTTCAGAATTGCTTATTTTTCAGAATTTTCGAGACTCGACCTATAACAAATCACCAGAAGCAAATCTGAAAGGATTTTGGAGGATCATGCCAGATGGAGTTCATGACTAGCAGTGATCAGTAATTACTGTTGAATTTTTGTCCTTTTCATGAACCGATCTCTACTAAAGGATCAGGAGAGAATCCGAATGGCTTTTCGAGGAAGCGTGCATGAGACAATCAATCTGATTAGTATTGAAGGTCTCATTTTTAGCAATTTACACTACCCATCTCTCCCAAGTGACCAGCAGAGTATCTAAAAGGTCTTTGGAGGATGATTCCATGAGGTACTAATTCTATGCAGTGATCAGTAATAAATGGTTGATTTGTTAGTAATTATCATGAACCAATCTCTACAAACTCAGGAGGAGAGAATCTGGATTGCTGGAGTCTTTACCACTAGGTGCTTGGAAAGAACCATTTTCGTACTTTAGTAATTTGCACAAACCGATCTGTTCAAAGGCAACAAGAGAGAATGCAATTGTTTTTCCGGTGGATGATTCCATGGGAAATTCATCAGAAGACGGGTGAGGAATGAATTTTCTCTTTCCTACTAATTTTCACGAACCGATTTTATTCACAATCACCAGGAGTTAATTATCAAAGGATTTGGGAGGATGATTCCAAGGGTCATTAATTACTAACATTGATCAGGAAGAACTGTCTCCTTTTGAGTAATTTTCATCAAATCATGAACTGATATCTACCAAATCCCAAGAAGCGAATCTGAAAGGCTTTTCGGGGATGATTCCATTTGTCACTGATTTAGAGCATTGATCAGTTATAACTTTCTCATTTTTAGCAATTTTCACGATCAATCTCCACCAAATCCTGAAGAGAGAATAGACTTGTGTTTTGGGGGACGTTTCCATGAGAAATAGATCAGGATACGAGATTAGGCATGTCTTTCTCCTCTGGAGTAATTTTCACGAAGTGCTCTATACCATAGGATGAGAAGTGAATCCTCGGGTCTTTCAGGAAGATTCCTTCTCAAATTTATCTGTTGCGCACATCCAAGATGAATTTCTCATTCTGAGTCTATTTCAGGAACTGATTTCTTCCAAGTGGACAGGAGTGAATCGGAATGTACGAAGGAGGCTCATTATTTGAGGAATGAATGACTACCACGAAGCCGTTCAGAATTGCTTATTTTTTGGAATTTTCGAGACTCGACCTATAACAAGTCACCAGAAGCAAATCTGAAAGGATTTTGGAGGATCATGCCAGATGGAGTTCATGACTAGCAGTGATCAGTAATTACTGTTGAATTTTTGTCATTTTCATGAACCGATCTCTACTAAAGCATCAGGAGAGAATCCGAATGGCTTTTCGAGGAAGCGTGCATGAGACAATCAATCTGATTAGTATTGAAGGTCTCATTTTTAGCAATTTACACTACCCATCTCTCCCAAGTGACCAGCAGAGTATCTAAAAGGTCTTTGGAGGATGATTCCATGAGGTACTAATTCTATGCAGTGATCAGTAATAAATGGTTGATTTGTTAGTAATTTTCATGAACCAATCTCTACAAACTCAGGAGGAGAGAATCTGGATTGCTGGAGTCTTTACCACTAGGTGCTTGGAAAGAACCATTTTCGTACTTTGAGTAATTTGCACAAACCGATCTGTTCAAAGGCACCAAGAGAGAATGCAATTTTTTTTCCGGTGGATGATTCCATGGGAAATTCATCAGAAGACCGGTGAGGAATGAATTTTCTCTTTCCTACTAATTTTCACGAACCGATTTTATTCACAATCACCAGGAGTTAATTATCAAAGGATTTGGGAGGATGATTCCAAGTGTCATTAAGTACTAACATTGATCAGGAAGAACTGTCTCCTTTTGAGTAATTTTCATCAAATCATGAACTGATATCTACCAAATCCCAAGAAGCGAATCTGAAAGGCTTTTGGGGGATGATTCCATTTGTCACTGATTTAGAGCATTGATCAGTTATAACTTTCTCATTTTTAGCAATTTTCACGATCAATCTCCACCAAATCCTGAAGAGAGAATAGACTTGTGTTTTGGGGGACATTTCCATGAGAAATAGATCAGGATACCAGATTAGGCATGTCTTTCTCCTCTGGAGTAATTTTCACGAACTGCTCTGTACCATAGGACGAGAAGTGAATCCTCGGGTCTTTCAGGAAGATTCCTTCTCCAATTTATCTGTTGCGCACATCCAAGATGAATTTCTCATTCTGAGTCTATTTCAGGAACTGATTTCTTCCAAGTCGACAGGAGAGAATCGGAATGTGCGAAGGAGGCTCATTATTTGAGGACTGAATGACTACCACGAAGCCGTTCAGAATTGCTTATTTTTCGGAATTTTCGAGACTCGACCTATAACAAATCACCAGAAGCAAATCTGAAAGGATTTTGGAGGATCATGCCAGATGGAGTTCATGACTAGCAGTGATCAGTAATTATTGTTGAATTTTTGTCATTTTCATGAACCGATCTCTCCTAAAGGATCAGGAGAGAATCCGAATGGCTTTTCGAGGAAGCGTGGATGAGACAATCAATCTGATTAGCATTGAAGGTCTCATTTTTAGCAATTTACACGACCCATCTCTCCCAAGTGACCAGCAGAGTATCTAAAAGGTCTTTGGAGGATGATTCCATGAGGTACTAATTCTATGCAGTGATCAGTAATAAATGGTTGATTTGTTAGTAATTTTCATGAACCAAATTCTACAAACTCAGGAGGAGAGAATCTGGATTGCTGGAGTCTTTACACTAGGTGCTTGGAAAGAACGATTTTCGTACTTTGAGTAATTTGCACATACTGATCTGTTCCAAGGCAGCAAGAGAGAATGCAATTGTTTTTCCGGTGGATGATTCCATGGGAAATTCATCAGAAGACGGGTGAGGAATGAATTTTCTCTTTCCTACTAATTTTCACGAACCGATTTTATTCACAATCACCAGGAGTTAATTATCAAAGGATTTGGGAGGATGATTCCAAGGGTCATTAATTACTAACATTGATCAGGAAGAACTGTCTCCTTTTGAGTAATTTTCATCAAATCATGAACTGATATCTACCAAATCCCAAGAAGCAGATCTGAAAGGCTTTTGGGGGATGATTCCATTTGTCACTGATTTAGAGCATTGATCAGTTATAACTTTCTCATTTTTAGCAATTTTCACGATCAATCTCCACCAAATCCTGAAGAGAGAATAGACTTGTGTTTTGGGGGACGTTTCCATGAGAAATAGATCAGGATACCAGATTAGGCATGTCTTTCTCCTCTGGAGTAATTTTCACGAACTGCTCTGTACCATAGGATGAGAAGTGAATCCTCGGGTCTTTCAGGAAGATTCCTTCTCAAATTTATCTCTTGCGCACATCCAAGATGAATTTCTCATTCTGAGTCTATTTCAGGAACTGATTTCTTCCAAGTCGACAGGAGGAAATTGCAATGTACTAAGGAGGCTCATTATGTTAGGAATGAATGACTACCACGAAGCCGTTCAGAATTGCTTATTTTTCGGAATTTTTGAGACTCGACCTATAACAAATCACCAGAAGCAAATCTGAAAGGATTTTGGAGGATCATGCCAGATGGAGTTCATGACTAGCAGTGATCAGTAATTACTGTTGAATTTTTGTCATTTTCATGAACCGATCTCTACTAAAGGATCAGGAGAGAATCCGAATGGCTTTTCGAGGAAGCGTGCATGAGACAATCAATCTGATTAGTATTGAAGGTCTCATTTTTAGCAATTTACACTACCCATCTCTCCCAAGTGACCAGCAGAGTATCTAAAAGGTCTTTGGAGGATGATTCCATGAGGTACTAATTCTATGCAGTGATCAGTAATAAATGGTTGATTTGTTAGTAATTTTCATAAACCAATCTCTACAAACTCAGGAGGAGAGAATCTGGATTGCTGGAGTCTTTACCACTAGGTGCTTGGAAAGAACGATTTTCGTACTTTAGTAATTTGCACAAACCGATCTGTTCCAAGGCACCAAGAGAGAATGCAATTGTTTTTCCGGTGGATGATTCCATGGGAAATTCATCAGAAGACGGGTGAGGAATGAATTTTCTCTTTCCTACTAATTTTCACGAACCGATTTTATTCACAATCACCAGGAGTTAATTATCAAAGGATTTGGGAGGATGATTCCAAGGGTCATTAATTACTAACATTGATCAGGAAGAACTGTCTCCTTTTGAGTAATTTTCATCAAATCATGAACTGATATCTACCAAATCCCAAGAAGCGAATCTGAAAGGCTTTTGGGGGATGATTCCATTTGTCACTGATTTAGAGCATTGATCAGTTATAACTTTCTCATTTTTAGCAATTTTCACGATCAATCTCCACCAAATCCTGAAGAGAGAATAGACTTGTGTTTTGGGGGACGTTTCCATGAGAAATAGATCAGGATACCAGATTAGCCATGTCTTTCTCCTCTGGAGTAATTTTCACGAACTGCTCTGTACCATAGGATGAGAAGTGAATCCTCGGGTCTTTCAGGAAGATTCCTTCTCAAATTTATCTGTTGAGCACATCCAAGATGAATTTCTCATTCTGAGTCTATTTCAGGAATTGATTTCTTCCAAGTCGACAGGAGGAAATTGCAATGTACTAAGGAGGCTCATTATGTTAGGAATGAATGACTACCACGAAGCCGTTCAGAATTGCTTATTTTTCGGAATTTTCGAGACTCGACCTATAACAAATCACCAGAAGCAAATCTGAAAGGATTTTGGAGGATCATGCCAGATGGAGTTCATGACTAGCAGTGATCAGTAATTACTGTTGAATTTTTGTCATTTTCATGAACCGATCTCTACTAAAGCATCAGGAGAGAATCCGAATGGCTTTTCGAGGAAGCGTGCATGAGACAATCAATCTGATTAGTATTGAAGGTGTCATTTTTAGCAATTTACACTACCCATCTCTCCCAAGTGACCAGCAGAGTATCTAAAAGGTCTTTGGAGGATGATTCCATGAGGTACTAATTCTATGCAGTGATCAGTAATAAATGGTTGATTTGTTAGTAATTTTCATGAACCAATCTCTACAAACTCAGGAGGAGAGAATCTGGATTGCTGGAGTCTTTACCACTAGGTGCTTGGAAAGAACCATTTTCGTACTTTGAGTAATTTGCACAAACCGATCTGTTCAAAGGCACCAAGAGAGAATGCAATTGTTTTTCCGGTGGATGATTCCATGGGAAATTCATCAGAAGACCGGTGAGGAATGAATTTTCTCTTTCCTACTAATTTTCACGAACCGATTTTATTCACAATCACCAGGAGTTAATTATCAAAGGATTTGGGAGGATGATTCCAAGTGTCATTAAGTACTAACATTGATCAGGAAGAACTGTCTCCTTTTGAGTAATTTTCATCAAATCATGAACTGATATCTACCAAATCCCAAGAAGCGAATCTGAAAGGCTTTTGGGGGATGATTCCATTTGTCACTGGTTTAGAGCATTGATCAGTTATAACTTTCTCATTTTTAGCAATTTTCACGATCAATCTCCACCAAATCCTGAAGAGAGAATAGACTTGTGTTTTGGGGGACATTTCCATGAGAAATAGATCAGGATAACAGATTAGGCATGTCTTTCTCCTCTTGAGTAATTTTCACGAACTGCTCTGTACCATAGGACGAGAAGTGAATCCTCAGGTCTTTCAGGAAGATTCCTTCTCCAATTTATCTGTTGCGCACATCCAAGATGAATTTCTCATTCTGAGTCTATTTCAGGAACTGATTTCTTCCAAGTCGACAGGAGAGAATCGGAATGTGCGAAGGAGGCTCATTATTTGAGGACTGAATGACTACCACGAAGCCTTTCAGAATTGCTTTTTTTTCGGAATTTTCGAGACTCGACCTATAACAAATCACCAGAAGCAAATCTGAAAGGATTTTGGAGGATCATGCCAGATGGAGTTCATGACTAGCAGTGATCAGTAATTACTGTTGAATTTTTGTCATTTTCATGAACCGATCTCTCCTAAAGGATCAGGAGAGAATCCGAATGGCTTTTCGAGGAAGCGTGGATGAGACAATCAATCTGATTAGCATTGAAGGTCTCATTTTTAGCAATTTACACGACCCATCTCTCCCAAGTGACCAGCAGAGTATCTAAAAGGTCTTTGGAGGATGATTCCATGAGGTACTAATTCTATGCAGTGATCAGTAATAAATGGTTGATTTGTTAGTAATTTTCATGAACCAAATTCTACAAACTCAGGAGGAGAGAATCTGGATTGCTGGAGTCTTTACACTAGGTGCTTGGAAAGAACGATTTTCGTACTTTGAGTAATTTGCACATACTGATCTGTTCCAAGGCAGCAAGAGAGAATGCAATTGTTTTTCCGGTGGATGATTCCATGGGAAATTCATCAGAAGACGGGTGAGGAATGAATTTTCTCTTTCCTACTAATTTTCACGAACCGATTTTATTCACAATCACCAGGAGTTAATTATCAAAGGATTTGGGAGGATGATTCCAAGGGTCATTAATTACTAACATTGATCAGGAAGAACTGTCTCCTTTTGAGTAATTTTCATCAAATCATGAACTGATATCTACCAAATCCCAAGAAGCAGATCTGAAAGGCTTTTGGGGGATGATTCCATTTGTCACTGATTTAGAGCATTGATCAGTTATAACTTTCTCATTTTTAGCAATTTTCACGATCAATCTCCACCAAATCCTGAAGAGAGAATAGACTTGTGTTTTGGGGGACGTTTCCATGAGAAATAGATCAGGATACCAGATTAGCCATGTCTTTCTCCTCTGGAGTAATTTTCACGAACTGCTCTGTACCATAGGATGAGAAGTGAATCCTCGGGTCTTTCAGGAAGATTCCTTCTCAAATTTATCTGTTGAGCACATCCAAGATGAATTTCTCATTCTGAGTCTATTTCAGGAACTGATTTCTTCCAAGTCGACAGGAGGAAATTGCAATGTACTAAGGAGGCTCATTATGTTAGGAATGAATGACTACCACGAAGCCGTTCAGAATTGCTTATTTTTCGGAATTTTCGAGACTCGACCTATAACAAATCACCAGAAGCAAATCTGAAAGGATTTTGGAGGATCATGCCAGATGGAGTTCATGACTAGCAGTGATCAGTAATTACTGTTGAATTTTTGTCATTTTCATGAACCGATCTCTACTGAAGGATCAGGAGAGAATCCGAATGGCTTTTCGAGGAAGCGTGCATGAGACAATCAATCTGATTAGTATTGAAGGTCTCATTTTTAGCAAAATACACTACCCATCTCTCCCAAGTGACCAGCAGAGTATCTAAAAGGTCTTTGGAGGATGATTCCATGAGGTACTAATTCTATGCAGTGTTCAGTAATAAATGGTTGATTTGTTAGTAATTTTCATAAACCAATCTCTACAAACTCAGGAGGAGAGAATCTGGATTGCTGGAGTCTTTACCACTAGGTGCTTTGAAAGAACGATTTTCGTACTTTAGTAATTTGCACAAACCGATCTGTTCAAAGGCACCAAGAGAGAATGCAATTGTTTTTCCGGTGGATGATTCCATGGGAAATTCATCAGAAGACGGGTGAGGAATGAATTTTCTCTTGCCTACTAATTTTCACGAACCGATTTTATTCACAATCACCAGGAGTTAATTATCAAAGGATTTGGGAGGATGATTCCAAGTGTCATTAATTACTAACATTGATCAGGGAGAACTGTCTCCTTTTGAGTAATTTTCATCAAATCATGAACTGATATCTACCAAATCCCAAGAAGCGAATCTGAAAGGCTTTTGGTGGATGATTCCATTTGTCACTGATTTAGAGCATTGATCAGTTATAACTTTCTCATTTTTAGCAATTTTCACGATCAATCTCCACCAAATCCTGAAGAGAGAATAGACTTGTGTTTTGGGGACATTTCCATGAGTAATAGATCAGGATACCAGATTAGCCATGTCTTTCTCCTCTGGAGTAATTTTCACGACCTGCTCTGTACCATAGGACGAGAAGTGAATCCTCGGGTCTTTCAGGAAGATTCCTTCTCCAATTTATCTGTTGCGCACATCCAAGATGAATTTCTCATTCTGAGTCTATTTCAGGAACTGATTTCTTCCAAGTCGACAGGAGAGAATCGGAATGTGCGAAGGAGGCTCATTATTTGAGGAATGAATGACTACCACGAAGCCGTTCAGAATTGCTTATTTTTCAGAATTTTCGAGACTCGACCTATAACAAATCACCAGAAGCAAATCTGAAAGGATTTTGGAGGATCATGCCAGATGGAGTTCATGACCAGCAGTGATCAGTAATTACTGTTGGATTTTTGTAGTTTTCATGAACCCATCTCTACCAAAGGATCAGGAGAGAATCCGAATGGCTTTTCGAGGAAGCGTGCATGAGACATCAATGGCTACATCGGATTAGTATTGAAGGTCTCATTTTTAGCAATTTACACTAGCCATCTCTAGCAAGTGACCAGCAGAGTATTTAAAAGGTCTTTGGAGGATGATTCCATGAGGTACTAATTCTATGCAGTGTTCAGTAATAAATGGTTGATTTGTTAGTAATTTTCATAAACCAATCTCTACAAACTCAGGAGGAGAGAATCTGGATTGCTGGAGTCTTTACCACTAGGTGCTTTGAAAGAACGATTTTTGTACTTTAGTAATTTGCACAAACCGATCTGTTCAAAGGCACCAAGAGAGAATGCAATTGTTTTTCCGGTGGATGATTCCATGGGAAATTAATCAGAAGACGGGTGAGGAATGAATTTTCTCTTGCCTACTAATTTTCACGAACCGATTTTATTCACAATCACCAGGAGTTAATTATCAAAGGATTTGGGAGGATGATTCCAAGTGTCATTAATTACTAACATTGATCAGGGAGAACTGTCTCCTTTTGAGTAATTTTCATCAAATCATGAACTGATATCTACCAAATCCCAAGAAGCGAATCTGAAAGGCTTTTGGGGGATGATTCCATTTGTCACTGATTTAGAGCATTGATCAGTTATAACTTTCTCATTTTTAGCAATTTTCACGATCAATCTCCACCAAATCCTGAAGAGAGAATAGACTTGTGTTTTGGGGGACGTTTCCATGAGAAATAGATTAGGATACCAGATTAGCCATGTCTTTCTCCTCTGGAGTAATTTTCACGAACTGCTCTGTACCATAGGACGAGAAGTGAATCCTCGGGTCTTTCAGGAAGATTCCTTCTCCAATTTATCTGTTGCGCACATCCAAGATGAATTTCTCATTCTGAGTCTATTTCAGGAACTGATTTCTTCCAAGTCGACAGGAGAGAATCGGAATGTGCGAAGGAGGCTCATTATTTGAGGAATGAATGACTACCACGAAGCCGTTCAGAATTGCTTATTTTTCAGAATTTTCGAGACTCGACCTATAACAAATCACCAGAAGCAAATCTGAAAGGATTTTGGAGGATCATGCCAGATGGAGTTCATGACTAGCAGTGATCAGTAATTACTGTTGAATTTTTGTCCTTTTCATGAACCGATCTCTACTAAAGGATCAGGAGAGAATCCGAATGGCTTTTCGAGGAAGCGTGCATGAGACAATCAATCTGATTAGTATTGAAGGTCTCATTTTTAGCAATTTACACTACCCATCTCTCCCAAGTGACCAGCAGAGTATCTAAAAGGTCTTTGGAGGATGATTCCATGAGGTACTAATTCTATGCAGTGATCAGTAATAAATGGTTGATTTGTTAGTAATTATCATGAACCAATCTCTACAAACTCAGGAGGAGAGAATCTGGATTGCTGGAGTCTTTACCACTAGGTGCTTGGAAAGAACCATTTTCGTACTTTGAGTAATTTGCACAAACCGATCTGTTCCAAGGCACCAAGAGAGAATGCAATTGTTTTTCCGGTGGATGATTCCATGGGAAATTCATCAGAAGACGGGTGAGGAATGAATTTTCTCTTGCCTACTAATTTTCACGAACCGATTTTATTCACAATCACCAGGAGTTAATTATCAAAGGATTTGGGAGGATGATTCCAAGTGTCATTAATTACTAACATTGATCAGGAAGAACTGTCTCCTTTTGAGTAATTTTCATCAAATCATGAACTGATATCTACCAAATCCCAAGAAGCGAATCTGAAAGGCTTTTGGGGGATGATTCTATTTGTCACTGATTTAGAGCATTGATCAGTTATAACTTTCTCATTTTTAGCAATTTTCACGATCAATCTCCACCAAATCCTGAAGAGAGAATGGACTTGTGTTTTGGGGGACGTTTCCATGAGAAATAGATCAGGATACCAGATTAGCCATGTCTTTCTCCTCTGGAGTAATTTTCACGAACTGCTCTGTACCATAGGACGAGAAGTGAATCCTCGGGTCTTTCAGGAAGATTCCTTCTCCAATTTATCTGTTGCGCACATCCAAGATGAATTTCTCATTCTGAGTCTATTTCAGGAACTGATTTCTTCCAAGTCGACAGGAGAGAATCGGAATGTGCGAAGGAGGCTCATTATTTGAGGAATGAATTACTACCACGAAGCCGTTCAGAATTGCTTATTTTTCGGAATTTTCGAGACTCGACCTATAACAAATCACCAGAAGCAAATCTGAAAGGATTTTGGAGGATCATGCCAGATGGAGTTCATGACCAGCAGTGATCAGTAATTACTGTTGAATTTTTGTCATTTTCATGAACCGATCTCTCCTAAAGGATCAGGAGAGAATCCGAATGGCTTTTCGAGGAAGCGTGGATGAGAAAATCAATCTGATTAGCATTGAAGGTCTCATTTATAGCAATTTACACGACCCATCTCTCCCAAGTGACCAGCAGAGTATCTAAAAGGTCTTTGGAGGATGATTCCATGAGGTACTAATTCTATGCAGTGATCAGTAATAAATGGTTGATTTGTTAGTAATTTTCATGAACCAATCTCTACAAACTCAGGAGGAGAGAATCTGGATTGCTGGAGTCTTTACCACTAGGTGCTTGGAAAGAACCATTTTCGTACTTTGAGTAATTTGCACAAACCGATCTGTTCCAAGGCACCAAGAGAGAATGCAATTGTTTTTCCGGTGGATGATTCCATGGGAAATTCATCAGAAGACGGGTGAGGAATGAATTTTCTCTTTCCTACTAATTTTCACGAACCGATTTTATTCACAATCACCAGGAGTTAATTATCAAAGGATTTGGGAGGATGATTCCAAGTGTCATTAATTACTAACATTGATCAGGAAGAACTGTCTCCTTTTGAGTAATTTTCATCAAATCATGAACTGATATCTACCAAATCCCAAGAAGCGAATCTGAAAGGCTTTTGGGGGATGATTCTATTTGTCACTGATTTAGAGCATTGATCAGTTATAACTTTCTCATTTTTAGCAATTTTCACGATCAATCTCCACCAAATCCTGAAGAGAGAATGGACTTGTGTTTTGGGGGACGTTTCCATGAGAAATAGATCAGGATACCAGATTAGCCATGTCTTTCTCCTCTGGAGTAATTTTCACGAACTGCTCTGTACCATAGGACGAGAAGTGAATCCTCGGGTCTTTCAGGAAGATTCCTTCTCCAATTTATCTGTTGCGCACATCCAAGATGAATTTCTCATTCTGAGTCTATTTCAGGAACTGATTTCTTCCAAGTCGACAGGAGAGAATCGGAATGTGCGAAGGAGGCTCATTATTTGAGGAATGAATTACTACCACGAAGCCGTTCAGAATTGCTTATTTTTTGGAATTTTCGAGACTCGACCTATAACAAATCACCAGAAGCAAATCTGAAAGGATTTTGGAGGATCATGCCAGATGGAGTTCATGACCAGCAGTGATCAGTAATTACTGTTGAATTTTTGTCATTTTCATGAACCGATCTCTCCTAAAGGATCAGGAGAGAATCCGAATGGCTTTTCGAGGAAGCGTGGATGAGAAAATCAATCTGATTAGCATTGAAGGTCTCATTTTTAGCAATTTACACGACCCATCTCTCCCAAGTGACCAGCAGAGTATCTAAAAGGTCTTTGGAGGATGATTCCATGAGGTACTAATTCTATGCAGTGATCAGTAATAAATGGTTGATTTGTTAGTAATTTTCATAAACCAATCTCTACAAACTCAGGAGGAGAGCATCTGGATTGCGGAGTCTTTACCACTAGGTGCTTGGAAAGAACGATTTTCGTACTTTAGTAATTTGCACAAACCGATCTGTTCAAAGGCACCAAGAGAGAATGCAATTGTTTTTCCGGTGGATGATTCCATGGGAAATTCATCAGAAGACGGGTGAGGAATGAATTTTCTCTTTCCTACTAATTTTCACGAACCGATTTTATTCACAATCACCAGGAGTTAATTATCAAAGGATTTGGGAGGATGATTCCGAGTGTCATTAATTACTAACATTGATCAGGAAGAACTGTCTCCTTTTGAGTAATTTTCATCAAATCATGAACTGATATCTACCAAATCCCAAGAAGCGAATCTGAAAGGCTTTTGGGGGATGATTCTATTTGTCACTGATTTAGAGCATTGATCAGTTATAACTTTCTCATTTTTAGCAATTTTCACGATCAATCTCCACCAAATCCTGAAGAGAGAATAGACTTGTGTTTTGGGGGACGTTTCCATGAGAAATAGATCAGGATACCAGATTAGCCATGTCTTTCTCCTCTGGAGTAATTTTCACGAACTGCTCTGTACCATAGGACGAGAAGTGAATCCTCGGGTCTTTCAGGAAGATTCCTTCTCCAATTTATCTGTTGCGCACATCCAAGATGAATTTCTCATTCTGAGTCTATTTCAGGAACTGATTTCTTCCAAGTCGACAGGAGAGAATCGGAATGTGCGAAGGAGGCTCATTATTTGAGGAATGAATAACTACCACGAAGCCGTTCAGAATTGCTTATTTTTCGGAATTTTCGAGACTCGACCTATAACAAATCACCAGAAGCAAATCTGAAAGGATTTTGGAGGATCATGCCAGATGGAGTTCATGACCAGCAGTGATCAGTAATTACTGTTGAATTTTTGACATTTTCATGAACCGATCTCTCCTAAAGGATCAGGAAAGAATCCGAATGGCTTTTCGAGGAAGCGTGGATGAGAAAATCAATCTGATTAGCATTGAAGGTCTCATTTTTAGCAATTTACACGACCCATCTCTCCCAAGTGACCAGCAGAGTATCTAAAAGGTCTTTGGAGGATGATTCCATGAGGTACTAATTCTATGCAGTGATCAGTAATAAATGGTTGATTTGTTAGTAATTTTCATGAACCAATCTCTACAAACTCAGGAGGAGAGAATCTGGATTGCTGGAGTCTTTACCACTAGGTGCTTGGAAAGAACGATTTTCGTACTTTGAGTAATTTGCACAAACTGATCTGTTCCAAGGCACCAAGAGAGAATGCAATTGTTTTTCCGGTGGATGATTCCATGGGAAATTCATCAGAAGACGGGTGAGGAATGAATTTTCTCTTTCCTACTAATTTTCACGAACCGATTTTATTCACAATCACCAGGAGTTAATTATCAAAGGATTTGGGAGGATGATTCCAAGTGTCATTAATTACTAACATTGATCAGGAAGAACTGTCTCCTTTTGAGTAATTTTCATCAAATCATGAACTGATATCTACCAAATCCCAAGAAGCGAATCTGAAAGGCTTTTGGGGGATGATTCTATTTGTCACTGATTTAGAGCATTGATCAGTTATAACTTTCTCATTTTTAGCAATTTTCACGATCAATCTCCACCAAATCCTGAAGAGAGAATAGACTTGTGTTTTGGGGGACGTTTCCATGAGAAATAGATCAGGATACCAGATTAGCCATGTCTTTCTCCTCTGGAGTAATTTTCACGAACTGCTCTGTACCATAGGACGAGAAGTGAATCCTCGGGTCTTTCAGGAAGATTCCTTCTCCAATTTATCTGTTGTGCACATCCAAGATGAATTTCTCATTCTGAGTCTATTTCAGGAACTGATTTCTTCCAAGTCGACAGGAGAGAATCGGAATGTGCGAAGGAGGCTCATTATTTGAGGCATGAATGACTACCACGAAGCCGTTCAGAATTGCTTCTTTTTCGGAATTTTCGAGACTCGACCTATAACAAATCACCAGAAGCAAATCTGAAAGGATTTTGGAGGATCATGCCAGATGGAGTTCATGACTAGCAGTGATCAGTAATTACTGTTGAATTTTTGTCATTTTCATGAACCGATCTCTACTAAAGGATCAGGAGAGAATCCGAATGGCTTTTCGAGGAAGCGTGCATGAGACAATCAATCTGATTAGTATTGAAGGTCTCATTTTTAGCAATTTACACTACCCATCTCTACCAAGTGACCAGCAGAGTATCTAAAAGGTCTTTGGAGGATGATTCCATGAGGTACTAATTCTATGCAGTGATCAGTAATAAATGGTTGATTTGTTAGTAATTTTCATAAACCAATCTCTACAAACTCAGGAGGAGAGAATCTGGATTGCGGAGTCTTTACCACTAGGTGCTTGGAAAGAACGATTTTCGTACTTTAGTAATTTGCACAAACCGATCTGTTCAAAGGCACCAAGAGAGAATGCAATTGTTTTTCCGGTGGATGATTCCATGGGAAATTCATCAGAAGACGAGTGAGGAATGAATTTTCTCTTTCCTACTAATTTTCACGAACCGATTTTATTCACAATCACCAGGAGTTAATTATCAAAGGATTTGGGAGGATGATTCCAAGTGTCATTAATTACTAACATTGATCAGGAAGAACTGTCTCCTTTTGAGTAATTTTCATCAAATCATGAACTGATATCTACCAAATCCCAAGAAGCGAATCTGAAAGGCTTTTCGGGGATGATTCCATTTGTCACTGATTTAGAGCATTGATCAGTTATAACTTTCTCATTTTTAGCAATTTTCACGATCAATCTCCACCAAATCCTGAAGAGAGAATAGACTTGTGTTTTGGGGGACGTTTCCATGAGAAATAGATCAGGATACCAGATTAGCCATGTCTTTCTCCTCTGGAGTAATTTTCACGAACTGCTCTGTACCATAGGACGAGAGGTGAATCCTCGGGTCTTTAAGGAAGATTCCTTCTCCAATTTATCTGTTGCGCACATCCAAGATGAATTTCTCATTCTGAGTCTATTTCAGGAACTGATTTCTTCCAAGTCGACAGGAGCGAATCGGAATGTACGAAGGAGGCTCATTATTTGAGGAATGAATGACTACCACGAAGCCGTTCAGAATTGCTTCTTTTTCGGAATTTTCGAGACTCGACCTATAACAAATCACCAGAAGCAAATCTGAAAGGATTTTGGAGGATCATGCCAGATGGAGTTCATGACTAGCAGTGATTAGTAATTACTGTTTAATTTTTGTCATTTTCATGAACCGATCTCTACTAAAGGATCAGGAGAGAATCCGAATGGCTTTTCGAGGAAGCGTGCATGAGACAATCAATCTGATTAGTATTGAAGGTCTCATTTTTAGCAATTTACACTACCCATCTCTCCCAAGTGACCAGCAGAGTATCTAAAAGGTCTTTGGAGGATGATTCTATGAGGTACTAATTCTATGCAGTGATCAGTAATAAATGGTTGATATGTTAGTAATTTTCATGAACCAATCCCTACAAACTCAGGAGGAGAGAATCTGTATTGCTGGAGTCTTTACCACTAGGTGCTTGGAAAGAACGATTTTCGTACTTTGAGTAATTTGCACAAACCGATCTGTTCCAAGGCACCAAGAGAGAATGCAATTGTTTTTCCGGTGGATGATTCCATGGGAAATTCATCAGAAGACGGGTGAGGAATGAATTTTCTCTTTCCTACTAATTTTCACGAACCGATTTTATTCACAATCACCAGGAGTTAATTATCAAAGGATTTGGGAGGATGATTCCAAGTGTCATTAATTACTAACATTGATCAGGAAGAACTGTCTCCTTTTGAGTAATTTTCATCAAATCATGAACTGATATCTACCAAATCCCAAGAAGCAAATCTGAAAGGCTTTTGGGGGATGATTCCATTTGTCACTGATTTAGAGCATTGATCAGCTATAACTTTCTCATTTTTAGCAATTTTCACGATCAATCTCCACCAAATCCTGAAGAGAGAATAGACTTGTGTTTTGGGGGACGTTTCCATGAGAAATAGATCAGGATACCAGATTAGGCATGTCTTTCTCCTCTGGAGTAATTTTCACGAACTGCTCTGTACCATAGGACGAGAAGTGAATCCTCGGGTCTTTCAGGAAGATTCCTTCTCCAATTTATCTGTTGCGCACATCCAAGATGAATTTCTCATTCTGAGTCTATTTCAGGAACTGATTTCTTCCAAGTCGACAGGAGCGAATTGCAATGTACTAATGAGGCTCATTATGTGAGGAATGAATGACGACCACGAAGCCGTTCAGAATTGCTTATTTTTCGTAATTTTCAAGACTCGACCTATAACAAATCACCAGAAGCAAATCTGAAAGGATTTTGGAGGATCATGCCAGATGGAGTTCATGACCAGCAGTGATCAGTAATTACCGTTGAATTTTTGTCATTTTCATGAACCGATCTCTACTAAAGGATCAGGAGAGAATCCGAATGGCTTTTCGAGGAAGCGTGCATGAGACAATCAATCTGATTAGTATTGAAGGTCTCATTTTTAGCAATTTACACTACCCATCTCTCCCAAGTGACCAGCAGAGTATCTAAAAGGTCTTTGGAGGATGATTCCATGAGGTACTAATTCTATGCAGTGATCAGTAATAAATGGTTGATTTGTTAGTAATTTTCATGAACCAATCTCTACAAACTCAGGAGGAGAGAATCTGGATTGCTGGAGTCTTTACCACTAGGTGCTTGGAAAGAACGATTTTCGTACTTTAGTAATTTGCACAAACCGATCTGTTCCAAGGCACCAAGAGAGAATGCAATTGTTTTTCCGGTGGATGATTCCATGGGAAATTCATCAGAAGACGGGTGAGGAATGAATTTTCTCTTTCCTACTAATTTTCACGAACCGATTTTATTCACAATCACCAGGAGTTAATTATCAAAGGATTTGGGAGGATGATTCCAAGTGTCATTAATTACTAACATTGATCAGGAAGAACTGTCTCCTTTTGAGTAATTTTCATCAAATCATGAACTGATATCTACCAAATCCCAAGAAGCGAATCTGAAAGGCTTTTGGGGGATGATTCCATTTCTCACTGATTTAGAGCATTGATCAGCTTTATCTTTCTCATTTTTAGCAATTTTCACGATCAATCTCCACCAAATCCTGAAGAGAGAATAGACTTGTGTTTTGGGGGACGTTTCCATGAGAAATAGATCAGGATACCAGATTAGCCATGTCTTTCTCCTCTGGAGTAATTTTCACGAACTGCTCTGTACCATAGGACGAGAAGTGAATCCTCGGGTCTTTAAGGAAGATTCCTTCTCCAATTTATCTGTTGCGCACATCCAAGATGAATTTCTCATTCTGAGTCTATTTCAGGAACTGATTTCTTCCAAGTCGACAGGAGCGAATCGGAATGTACGAAGGAGGCTCATTATTTGAGGAATGAATGACTACCACGAAGCCGTTCAGAATTGCTTATTTTTCGGAATTTTCGAGACTCGACCTATAACAAATCACCAGAAGCAAATCTGAAAGGATTTTGAAGGATCATGCCAGATGGAGTTCATGACTAGCAGTGATCAGTAATTACTGTTGAATTTTTGTCATTTTCATGAACCGATCTCTCCTAAAGGATCAGGAGAGAATCCGAATGGCTTTTCGAGGAAGCGTGGATGAGAAAATCAATCTGATTAGCATTGAAGGTCTCATTTATAGCAATTTACACGACCCATCTCTCCCAAGTGACCAGCAGAGTATCTAAAAGGTCTTTGGAGGATGATTCCATGAGGTACTAATTCTATGCAGTGATCAGTAATAAATGGTTGATTTGTTAGTAATTTTCATGAACCAATCTCTACAAACTCAGGAGGAGAGAATCTGGATTGCTGGAGTCTTTACCACTAGGTGCTTGGAAAGAACCATTTTCGTACTTTGAGTAATTTGCACAAACCGATCTGTTCCAAGGCACCAAGAGAGAATGCAATTGTTTTTCCGGTGGATGATTCCATGGGAAATTCATCAGAAGACGGGTGAGGAATGAATTTTCTCTTTCCTACTAATTTTCACGAACCGATTTTATTCACAATCACCAGGAGTTAATTATCAAAGGATTTGGGAGGATGATTCCAAGTGTCATTAATTACTAACATTGATCAGGAAGAACTGTCTCCTTTTGAGTAATTTTCATCAAATCATGAACTGATATCTACCAAATCCCAAGAAGCGAATCTGAAAGGCTTTTGGGGGATGATTCTATTTGTCACTGATTTAGAGCATTGATCAGTTATAACTTTCTCATTTTTAGCAATTTTCACGATCAATCTCCACCAAATCCTGAAGAGAGAATGGACTTGTGTTTTGGGGGACGTTTCCATGAGAAATAGATCAGGATACCAGATTAGCCATGTCTTTCTCCTCTGGAGTAATTTTCACGAACTGCTCTGTACCATAGGACGAGAAGTGAATCCTCGGGTCTTTCAGGAAGATTCCTTCTCCAATTTATCTGTTGCGCACATCCAAGATGAATTTCTCATTCTGAGTCTATTTCAGGAACTGATTTCTTCCAAGTCGACAGGAGAGAATCGGAATGTGCGAAGGAGGCTCATTATTTGAGGAATGAATTACTACCACGAAGCCGTTCAGAATTGCTTATTTTTCGGAATTTTCGAGACTCGACCTATAACAAATCACCAGAAGCAAATCTGAAAGGATTTTGGAGGATCATGCCAGATGGAGTTCATGACCAGCAGTGATCAGTAATTACTGTTGAATTTTTGTCATTTTCATGAACCGATCTCTCCTAAAGGATCAGGAGAGAATCCGAATGGCTTTTCGAGGAAGCGTGGATGAGAAAATCAATCTGATTAGCATTGAAGGTCTCATTTTTAGCAATTTACACGACCCATCTCTCCCAAGTGACCAGCAGAGTATCTAAAAGGTCTTTGGAGGATGATTCCATGAGGTACTAATTCTATGCAGTGATCAGTAATAAATGGTTGATTTGTCAGTAATTTTCATAAACCAATCTCTACAAACTCAGGAGGAGAGCATCTGGATTGCGGAGTCTTTACCACTAGGTGCTTGGAAAGAACGATTTTCGTACTTTAGTAATTTGCACAAACCGATCTGTTCAAAGGCACCAAGAGAGAATGCAATTGTTTTTCCGGTGGATGATTCCATGGGAAATTCATCAGAAGACGGGTGAGGAATGAATTTTCTCTTTCCTACTAATTTTCACGAACCGATTTTATTCACAATCACCAGGAGTTAATTATCAAAGGATTTGGGAGGATGATTCCGAGTGTCATTAATTACTAACATTGATCAGGAAGAACTGTCTCCTTTTGAGTAATTTTCATCAAATCATGAACTGATATCTACCAAATCCCAAGAAGCGAATCTGAAAGGCTTTTGGGGGATGATTCTATTTGTCACTGATTTAGAGCATTGATCAGTTATAACTTTCTCATTTTTAGCAATTTTCACGATCAATCTCCACCAAATCCTGAAGAGAGAATAGACTTGTGTTTTGGGGGACGTTTCCATGAGAAATAGATCAGGATACCAGATTAGCCATGTCTTTCTCCTCTGGAGTAATTTTCACGAACTGCTCTGTACCATAGGACGAGAAGTGAATCCTCGGGTCTTTCAGGAAGATTCCTTCTCCAATTTATCTGTTGCGCACATCCAAGATGAATTTCTCATTCTGAGTCTATTTCAGGAACTGATTTCTTCCAAGTCGACAGGAGAGAATCGGAATGTGCGAAGGAGGCTCATTATTTGAGGCATGAATGACTACCACGAAGCCGTTCAGAATTGCTTCTTTTTCGGAATTTTCGAGACTCGACCTATAACAAATCACCAGAAGCAAATCTGAAAGGATTTTGGAGGATCATGCCAGATGGAGTTCATGACCAGCAGTGATCAGTAATTACTGTTGAATTTTTGTCATTTTCATGAACCGATCTCTCCTAAAGGATCAGGAAAGAATCCGAATGGCTTTTCGAGGAAGCGTGGATGAGAAAATCAATCTGATTAGCATTGAAGGTCTCATTTTTAGCAATTTACACGACCCATCTCTCCCAAGTGACCAGCAGAGTATCTAAAAGGTCTTTGGAGGATGATTCCATGATGTACTAATTCTATGCAGTGATCAGTAATAAATGGTTGATTTGTTAGTAATTTTCATAAACCAATCTCTACAAACTCAGGAGGAGAGAATCTGGATTGCGGAGTCTTTACCACTAGGTGCTTGGAAAGAACGATTTTCGTACTTTAGTAATTTGCACAAACCGATCTGTTCAAAGGCACCAAGAGAGAATGCAATTGTTTTTCCGGTGGATGATTCCATGGGAAATTCATCAGAAGACGAGTGAGGAATGAATTTTCTCTTTCCTACTAATTTTCACGAACCGATTTTATTCACAATCACCAGGAGTTAATTATCAAAGGATTTGGGAGGATGATTCCAAGTGTCATTAATTACTAACATTGATCAGGAAGAACTGTCTCCTTTTGAGTAATTTTCATCAAATCATGAACTGATATCTACCAAATCCCAAGAAGCGAATCTGAAAGGCTTTTCGGGGATGATTCCATTTGTCACTGATTTAGAGCATTGATCAGTTATAACTTTCTCATTTTTAGCAATTTTCACGATCAATCTCCACCAAATCCTGAAGAGAGAATAGACTTGTGTTTTGGGGGACGTTTCCATGAGAAATAGATCAGGATACCAGATTAGCCATGTCTTTCTCCTCTGGAGTAATTTTCACGAACTGCTCTGTACCATAGGACGAGAGGTGAATCCTCGGGTCTTTAAGGAAGATTCCTTCTCCAATTTATCTGTTGCGCACATCCAAGATGAATTTCTCATTCTGAGTCTATTTCAGGAACTGATTTCTTCCAAGTCGACAGGAGCGAATCGGAATGTACGAAGGAGGCTCATTATTTGAGGAATGAATGACTACCACGAAGCCGTTCAGAATTGCTTCTTTTTCGGAATTTTCGAGACTCGACCTATAACAAATCACCAGAAGCAAATCTGAAAGGATTTTGGAGGATCATGCCAGATGGAGTTCATGACTAGCAGTGATTAGTAATTACTGTTTAATTTTTGTCATTTTCATGAACCGATCTCTACTAAAGGATCAGGAGAGAATCCGAATGGCTTTTCGAGGAAGCGTGCATGAGACAATCAATCTGATTAGTATTGAAGGTCTCATTTTTAGCAATTTACACTACCCATCTCTCCCAAGTGACCAGCAGAGTATCTAAAAGGTCTTTGGAGGATGATTCTATGAGGTACTAATTCTATGCAGTGATCAGTAATAAATGGTTGATATGTTAGTAATTTTCATGAACCAATCCCTACAAACTCAGGAGGAGAGAATCTGTATTGCTGGAGTCTTTACCACTAGGTGCTTGGAAAGAACGATTTTCGTACTTTGAGTAATTTGCACAAACCGATCTGTTCCAAGGCACCAAGAGAGAATGCAATTGTTTTTCCGGTGGATGATTCCATGGGAAATTCATCAGAAGACGGGTGAGGAATGAATTTTCTCTTTCCTACTAATTTTCACGAACCGATTTTATTCACAATCACCAGGAGTTAATTATCAAAGGATTTGGGAGGATGATTCCAAGTGTCATTAATTACTAACATTGATCAGGAAGAACTGTCTCCTTTTGAGTAATTTTCATCAAATCATGAACTGATATCTACCAAATCCCAAGAAGCAAATCTGAAAGGCTTTTGGGGGATGATTCCATTTGTCACTGATTTAGAGCATTGATCAGCTATAACTTTCTCATTTTTAGCAATTTTCACGATCAATCTCCACCAAATCCTGAAGAGAGAATAGACTTGTGTTTTGGGGGACGTTTCCATGAGAAATAGATCAGGATACCAGATTAGGCATGTCTTTCTCCTCTGGAGTAATTTTCACGAACTGCTCTGTACCATAGGACGAGAAGTGAATCCTCGGGTCTTTCAGGAAGATTCCTTCTCCAATTTATCTGTTGCGCACATCCAAGATGAATTTCTCATTCTGAGTCTATTTCAGGAACTGATTTCTTCCAAGTCGACAGGAGCGAATTGCAATGTACTAATGAGGCTCATTATGTGAGGAATGAATGACGACCACGAAGCCGTTCAGAATTGCTTATTTTTCGTAATTTTCAAGACTCGACCTATAACAAATCACCAGAAGCAAATCTGAAAGGATTTTGGAGGATCATGCCAGATGGAGTTCATGACCAGCAGTGATCAGTAATTACCGTTGAATTTTTGTCATTTTCATGAACCGATCTCTACTAAAGGATCAGGAGAGAATCCGAATGGCTTTTCGAGGAAGCGTGCATGAGACAATCAATCTGATTAGTATTGAAGGTCTCATTTTTAGCAATTTACACTACCCATCTCTCCCAAGTGACCAGCAGAGTATCTAAAAGGTCTTTGGAGGATGATTCCATGAGGTACTAATTCTATGCAGTGATCAGTAATAAATGGTTGATTTGTTAGTAATTTTCATGAACCAATCTCTACAAACTCAGGAGGAGAGAATCTGGATTGCTGGAGTCTTTACCACTAGGTGCTTGGAAAGAACGATTTTCGTACTTTAGTAATTTGCACAAACCGATCTGTTCCAAGGCACCAAGAGAGAATGCAATTGTTTTTCCGGTGGATGATTCCATGGGAAATTCATCAGAAGACGGGTGAGGAATGAATTTTCTCTTTCCTACTAATTTTCACGAACCGATTTTATTCACAATCACCAGGAGTTAATTATCAAAGGATTTGGGAGGATGATTCCAAGTGTCATTAATTACTAACATTGATCAGGAAGAACTGTCTCCTTTTGAGTAATTTTCATCAAATCATGAACTGATATCTACCAAATCCCAAGAAGCGAATCTGAAAGGCTTTTGGGGGATGATTCCATTTCTCACTGATTTAGAGCATTGATCAGCTTTATCTTTCTCATTTTTAGCAATTTTCACGATCAATCTCCACCAAATCCTGAAGAGAGAATAGACTTGTGTTTTGGGGGACGTTTCCATGAGAAATAGATCAGGATACCAGATTAGCCATGTCTTTCTCCTCTGGAGTAATTTTCACGAACTGCTCTGTACCATAGGACGAGAAGTGAATCCTCGGGTCTTTAAGGAAGATTCCTTCTCCAATTTATCTGTTGCGCACATCCAAGATGAATTTCTCATTCTGAGTCTATTTCAGGAACTGATTTCTTCCAAGTCGACAGGAGCGAATCGGAATGTACGAAGGAGGCTCATTATTTGAGGAATGAATGACTACCACGAAGCCGTTCAGAATTGCTTATTTTTCGGAATTTTCGAGACTCGACCTATAACAAATCACCAGAAGCAAATCTGAAAGGATTTTGAAGGATCATGCCAGATGGAGTTCATGACTAGCAGTGATCAGTAATTACTGTTGAATTTTTGTCATTTTCATGAACCGATCTCTACTAAAGGATCAGGAGAGAATCCGAATGGCTTTTCAAGGAAGCGTGCATGAGACAATCAATCTGATTAGTATTGAAGGTGTCATTTTTAGCAATTTACACTACCCATCTCTCCCAAGTGACCAGCAGAGTATCTAAAAGGTCTTTGGAGGATGATTCCATGAGGTACTAATTCTATGCAGTGATCAGTAATAAATGGTTGATTTGTTAGTAATTTTCATGAACCAATCTCTACAAACTCAGGAGGAGAGAATCTGGATTGCTGGAGTCTTTACCACTAGGTGCTTGGAAAGAACGATTTTCGTACTTTGAGTAATTTGCACAAACCGATCTGTTCAAAGGCACCAAGAGAGAATGCAATTGTTTTTCCGGTGGATGATTCCATGGGAAATTCATCAGAAGACGGGTGAGGAAAGAATTTTCTCTTTCCTACTAATTTTCACGAACCGATTTTATTCACAATCACCAGGAGTTAATTATCAAAGGATTTGGGAGGATGATTCCAAGTGTCATTAATTACTAACATTGATCAGGAAGAACTGTCTCCTTTTGAGTAATTTTCATCAAATCATGAACTGATATCTACCAAATCCCAAGAAGCAAATCTGAAAGGCTTTTGGGGGATGATTCCATTTGTCACTGATTTAGAGCATTGATCAGTTATAACTTTCTCATTTTTAGCAATTTTCACGATCAATCTCCACCAAATCCTGAAGAGAGAATAGACTTGTGTTTTGGGGGACGTTTCCATGAGAAATAGATCAGGATACCAGATTAGCCATGTCTTTCTCCTCTTGAGTAATTTTCACGAACTGCTCTGTACCATAGGACGAGAAGTGAATCCTCGGGTCTTTCAGGAAGATTCCTTCTCCAATTTATCTGTTGCGCACATCCAAGATGAATTTCTCATTCTGAGTCTATTTCAGGAACTGATTTCTTCCAAGTCGACAGGAGCGAATCGGAATGTACGAAGGAGGCTCATTATTTGAGGAATGAATGACTACCACGAAGCCGTTCAGAATTGCTTATTTTTCGGAATTTTCGAGACTCGACCTATAACAAATCACCAGAAGCAAATCTGAAAGGATTTTGGAGGATCATGCCAGATGGAGTTCATGACCAGCAGTGATCAGTAATTACTGTTGAATTTTTGTCATTTTCATGAACCGATCTCTACTAAAGGATCAGGAGAGAATCCGAATGGCTTTTCGAGGAAGCATGCATGAGACAATCAATCTGATTAGTATTGAAGGTCTCATTTTTAGCAATTTACACTACCCATCTCTCCCAAGTGACCAGCAGAGTATCTAAAAGGTCTTTGGAGGATGATTCTATGAGGTACTAATTCTATGCAGTGATCAGTAATAAATGGTTGATTTGTTAGTAATTTTCATGAACCAATCTCTACAAACTCAGGAGGAGAGAATCTGGATTGCTGGAGTCTTTACCACTAGGTGCTTGGAAAGAACGATTTTCGTACTTTAGTAATTTGCACAAACCGATCTGTTCCAAGGCACCAAGAGAGAATGCAATTGTTTTTCCGGTGGATGATTCCATGGGAAATTCATCAGAAGACGGGTGAGGAAGGAATTTTCTCTTTCCTACTAATTTTCACGAACCGATTTTATTCACAATCACCAGGAGTTAATTATCAAAGGATTTGGGAGGATGATTCCAAGTGTCATTAATTACTAACATTGATCAGGAAGAACTGTCTCCTTTTGAGTAATTTTCATCAAATCATGAACTGATATCTACCAAATCCCAAGAAGCGAATCTGAAAGGCTTTTGGGGGATGATTCCATTTCTCACTGATTTAGAGCATTGATCAGTTTTATCTTTCTCATTTTTAGCAATTTTCACGATCAATCTCCACCAAATCCTGAAGAGAGAATAGACTTGTGTTTTGGGGGACGTTTCCATGAGAAATAGATCAGGATACCAGATTAGCCATGTCTTTCTCCTCTGGAGTAATTTTCACGAACTGCTCTGTACCATAGGACGAGAAGTGAATCCTCGGGTCTTTAAGGAAGATTCCTTCTCCAATTTATCTGTTGCGCACATCCAAGATGAATTTCTCATTCTGAGTCTATTTCAGGAACTGATTTCTTCCAAGTCGACAGGAGCGAATCGGAATGTACGAAGGAGGCTCATTATTTGAGGAATGAATGACTACCACGAAGCCGTTCAGAATTGCTTATTTTTCGGAATTTTCGAGACTCGACCTATAACAAATCACCAGAAGCAAATCTGAAAGGATTTTGAAGGATCATGCCAGATGGAGTTCATGACTAGCAGTGATCAGTAATTACTGTTGAATTTTTGTCATTTTCATGAACCGATCTCTACTAAAGGATCAGGAGAGAATCCGAATGGCTTTTCGAGGAAGCGTGCATGAGACAATCAATCTGATTAGTATTGAAGGTCTCATTTTTAGCAATTTACACTACCCATCTCTCCCAAGTGACCAGCAGAGTATCTAAAAGGTCTTTGGAGGATGATTCTATGAGGTACTAATTCTATGCAGTGATCAGTAATAAATGGTTGATTTGTTAGTAATTTTCATGAACCAATCCCTACAAACTCAGGAGGAGAGAATCTGGATTGCTGGAGTCTTTACCACTAGGTGCTTGGAAAGAACGATTTTCGTACTTTAGTAATTTGCACAAACCGATCTGTTCCAAGGCACCAAGAGAGAATGCAATTGTTTTTCCGGTGGATGATTCCATGGGAAATTCATCAGAAGACGGGTGAGGAATGAATTTTCTCTTTCCTACTAATTTTCACGAACCGATTTTATTCACAATCACCAGGAGTTAATTATCAAAGGATTTGGGAGGATGATTCCAAGTGTCATTAATTACTAACATTGATCAGGAAGAACTGTCTCCTTTTGAGTAATTTTCATCAAATCATGAACTGATATCTACCAAATCCCAAGAAGCGAATCTGAAAGGCTTTTGGGGGATGATTCCATTTGTCACTGATTTAGAGCATTGATCAGTTATAACTTTCTCATTTTTAGCAATTTTCACGATCAATCTCCACCAAATCCTGAAGAGAGAATAGACTTGTGTTTTGGGGGACGTTTCCATGAGAAATAGATCAGGATACCAGATTAGCCATGTCTTTCTCCTCTGGAGTAATTTTCACGAACTGCTCTGTACCATAGGATGAGAAGTGAATCCTCGGGTCTTTCAGGAAGATTCCTTCTCCAATTTATCTGTTGCGCACATCCAAGATGAATTTCTCATTCTGAGTCTATTTCAGGAACTGATTTCTTCCAAGTCGACAGGAGAAATTGCAATGTATTAAGGAGGCTCATTATGTTAGGAATGAATGACTACCACGAAGCCGTTCAGAATTGCTTATTTTTCGGAATTTTCGAGACTCGACCTATAACAAATCACCAGAAGCAAATCTGAAAGGATTTTGGAGGATCATGCAAGATGGAGTTCATAACTAGCAGTGATCAGTAATTACTGTTGAATTTTTGTCATTTTCATGAACCGATCTCTACTAAAGGATCAGGAGAGAATCCGAATGGCTTTTCGAGGAAGCGTGCATGAGACAATCAATCTGATTAGTATTGAAGGTGTCATTTTTAGCAATTTACACCACCCATCTCTCCCAAGTGACCAGCAGAGTATCTAAAAGGTCTTTGGAGGATGATTCCATGAGGTACTAATTCTATGCAGTGATCAGTAATAAATGGTTGATTTGTTAGTAATTTTCATAAACCAATCTCTACAAACTCAGGAGGAGAGAATCTGGATTGCTGGAGTCTTTACCACTAGGTGCTTGGAAAGAACGATTTTCGTACTTTAGTAATTTGCACAAACCGATCTGTTCAAAGGCACCAAGAGAGAATGCAATTGTTTTTCCGGTGGATGATTCCATGGGAAATTCATCAGAAGACGGGTGAGGAATGAATTTTCTCTTTCCTACTAATTTTCACGAACCGATTTTATTCACAATCACCAGGAGTTAATTATCAAAGGATTTGGGAGGATGATTCCAAGTGTCATTAATTACTAACATTGATCAGGAAGAACTGTCTCCTTTTGAGTAATTTTCATCAAATCATGAACTGATATCTACCAAATCCCAAGAAGCAAATCTGAAAGGCTTTTGGGGGATGATTCCATTTGTCACTGATTTAGAGCATTGATCAGTTATAACTTTCTCATTTTTAGCAATTTTCACGATCAATCTCCACCAAATCCTGAAGAGAGAATAGACTTGTGTTTTGGGGGACGTTTCCATGAGAAATAGATCAGGATACCAGATTAGGCATGTCTTTCTCCTCTGGAGTAATTTTCACGAACTGCTCTGTACCATAGGACGAGAAGTGAATCCTCGGGTCTTTAAGGAAGATTCCTTCTCCAATTTATCTGTTGCGCACATCCAAGATGAATTTCTCATTCTGAGTCTATTTCAGGAACTGATTTCTTCCAAGTCGACAGGAGCGAATCGGAATGTACGAAGGAGGCTCATTATTTGAGGAATGAATGACTACCACGAAGCCGTTCAGAATTGCTTATTTTTCGGAATTTTCGAGACTCGACCTATAACAAATCACCAGAAGCAAATCTGAAAGGATTTTGGAGGATCATGCCAGATGGAGTTCATGACTAGCAGTGATCAGTAATTACTGTTGAATTTTTGTCATTTTCATGAACCGATCTCTACTAAAGGATCAGGAGAGAATCCGAATGGCTTTTCGAGGAAGCGTGCATGAGACAATCAATCTGATTAGTATTGAAGGTCTCATTTTTAGCAATTTACACTACCCATCTCTACCAAGTGACCAGCAGAGTATCTAAAAGGTCTTTGGAGGATGATTCTATGAGGTACTAATTCTATGCAGTGATCAGTAATAAATGGTTGATTTGTTAGTAATTTTCATGAACCAATCCCTACAAACTCAGGAGGAGAGAATCTAGATTGCTGGAGTCTTTACCACTAGGTGCTTGGAAAGAACGATTTTCGTACTTTGAGTAATTTGCACAAACCGATCTGTTCCAAGGCACCAAGAGAGAATGCAATTGTTTTTCCGGTGGATGATTCCATGGGAAATTCATCAGAAGACGGGTGAGGAAGGAATTTTCTCTTTCCTACTAATTTTCACGAACCGATTTTATTCACAATCACCAGGAGTTAATTATCAAAGGATTTGGGAGGATGATTCCAAGTGTCATTAATTACTAACATTGATCAGGAAAAACTGTCTCCTTTTGAGTAATTTTCATCAAATCATGAACTGATATCTACCAAATCCCAAGAAGCAAATCTGAAAGGCTTTTGGGGGATGATTCCATTTGTTACTGATTTAGAGCATTGATCAGTTATAACTTTCTCATTTTTAGCAATTTTCACGATCAATCTCCACCAAATCCTGAAGAGAGAATAGACTTGTGTTTTGGGGGACGTTTCCATGAGAAATAGATCAGGATACCAGATTAGGCATGTCTTTCTCCTCTGGAGTAATTTTCACGAACTGCTCTGTACCATAGGACGAGAAGTGAATCCTCGGGTCTTTCAGGAAGATTCCTTCTCCAATTTATCTGTTGCGCACATCCAAGATGAATTTCTCATTCTGAGTCTATTTCAGGAACTGATTTCTTCCAAGTCGACAGGAGCGAATTGCAATGTACTAATGAGGCTCATTATGTGAGGAATGAATGACGACCACGAAGCCGTTCAGAATTGCTTATTTTTCGGAATTTTCGAGACTCGACCTATAACAAATCACCAGAAGCAAATCTGAAAGGATTTTGGAGGATCATGCCAGATGGAGTTCATGACCAGCAGTGATCAGTAATTACTGTTGAATTTTTGTCATTTTCATGAACCGATCTCTACTAAAGGATCAGGAGAGAATCCGAATGGCTTTTCGAGGAAGCATGCATGAGACAATCAATCTGATTAGTATTGAAGGTCTCATTTTTAGCAATTTACACTACCCATCTCTCCCAAGTGACCAGCAGAGTATCTAAAAGGTCTTTGGAGGATGATTCCATGAGGTACTAATTCTATGCAGTGATCAGTAATAAATGGTTGATTTGTTAGTAATTTTCATGAACCAATCCCTACAAACTCAGGAGGAGAGAATCTGGATTGCTGGAGTCTTTACCACTAGGTGCTTGGAAAGAACGATTTTCGTACTTTAGTAATTTGCACAAACCGATCTGTTCCAAGGCACCAAGAGAGAATGCAATTGTTTTTCCGGTGGATGATTCCATGGGAAATTCATCAGAAGACGGGTGAGGAAGGAATTTTCTCTTTCCTACTAATTTTCACGAACCGATTTTATTCACAATCACCAGGAGTTAATTATCAAAGGATTTGGGAGGATGATTCCAAGTGTCATTAATTACTAACATTGATCAGGAAGAACTGTCTCCTTTTGAGTAATTTTCATCAAATCATGAACTGATATCTACCAAATCCCAAGAAGCAAATCTGAAAGGCTTTTGGGGGATGATTCCATTTGTCACTGATTTAGAGCATTGATCAGTTATAACTTTCTCATTTTTAGCAATTTTCACGATCAATCTCCACCAAATCCTGAAGAGAGAATAGACTTGTGTTTTGGGGGACGTTTCCATGAGAAATAGATCAGGATACCAGATTAGCCATGTCTTTCTCCTCTGGAGTAATTTTCACGAACTGCTCTGTACCATAGGACGAGAAGTGAATCCTCGGGTCTTTAAGGAAGATTCCTTCTCCAATTTATCTGTTGTGCACATCCAAGATGAATTTCTCATTCTGAGTCTATTTCAGGAACTGATTTCTTCCAAGTCGACAGGAGCGAATCGGAATGTACGAAGGAGGCTCATTATTTGAGGAATGAATGACGACCACGAAGCCGTTCAGAATTGCTTATTTTTCGGAATTTTCGAGACTCGACCTATAACAAATCACCAGAAGCAAATCTGAAAGGATTTTGGAGGATCATGCCAGATGGAGTTCATGACTAGCAGTGATCAGTAATTACTGTTGAATTTTTGTCATTTTCATGAACCGATCTCTACTAAAGGATCAGGAGAGAATCCGAATGGCTTTTCGAGGAAGCGTGCATGAGACAATCAATCTGATTAGTATTGAAGGTCTCATTTTTAGCAATTTACACTACCCATCTCTACCAAGTGACCAGCAGAGTATCTAAAAGGTCTTTGGAGGATGATTCTATGAGGTACTAATTCTATGCAGTGATCAGTAATAAATGGTTGATTTGTTAGTAATTTTCATGAACCAATCCCTACAAACTCAGGAGGAGAGAATCTAGATTGCTGGAGTCTTTACCACTAGGTGCTTGGAAAGAACGATTTTCGTACTTTGAGTAATTTGCACAAACCGATCTGTTCCAAGGCACCAAGAGAGAATGCAATTGTTTTTCCGGTGGATGATTCCATGGGAAATTCATCAGAAGACGGGTGAGGAAGGAATTTTCTCTTTCCTACTAATTTTCACGAACCGATTTTATTCACAATCACCAGGAGTTAATTATCAAAGGATTTGGGAGGATGATTCCAAGGGTCATTAATTACTAACATTGATCAGGAAGAACTGTCTCCTTTTGAGTAATTTTCATCAAATCATGAACTGATATCTACCAAATCCCAAGAAGCGAATCTGAAAGGCTTTTGGGGGATGATTCCATTTGTCACTGATTTAGAGCATTGATCAGTTATAACTTTCTCATTTTTAGCAATTTTCACGATCAATCTCCACCAAATCCTGAAGAGAGAATAGACTTGTGTTTTGGGGGACGTTTCCATGAGAAATAGATCAGGATACCAGATTAGCCATGTCTTTCTCCTCTGGAGTAATTTTCACGAACTGCTCTGTACCATAGGACGAGAAGTGAATCCTCGGGTCTTTAAGGAAGATTCCTTCTCCAATTTATCTGTTGCGCACATCCAAGATGAATTTCTCATTCTGAGTCTATTTCAGGAACTGATTTCTTCCAAGTCGACAGGAGCGAATCGGAATGTACGAAGGAGGCTCATTATTTGAGGAATGAATGACTACCACGAAGCCGTTCAGAATTGCTTCTTTTTCGGAATTTTCGAGACTCGACCTATAACAAATCACCAGAAGCAAATCTGAAAGGATTTTGGAGGATCATGCCAGATGGAGTTCATGACTAGCAGTGATCAGTAATTACTGTTGAATTTTTGTCATTTTCATGAACCGATCTCTACTAAAGGATCAGGAGAGAATCCGAATGGCTTTTCGAGGAAGCGTGCATGAGACAATCAATCTGATTAGTATTGAAGGTCTCATTTTTAGCAATTTACACTACCCATCTCTACCAAGTGACCAGCAGAGTATCTAAAAGGTCTTTGGAGGATGATTCTATGAGGTACTAATTCTATGCAGTGATCAGTAATAAATGGTTGATTTGTTAGTAATTTTCATGAACCAATCCCTACAAACTCAGGAGGAGAGAATCTAGATTGCTGGAGTCTTTACCACTAGGTGCTTGGAAAGAACGATTTTCGTACTTTGAGTAATTTGCACAAACCGATCTGTTCCAAGGCACCAAGAGAGAATGCAATTGTTTTTCCGGTGGATGATTCCATGGGAAATTCATCAGAAGACGGGTGAGGAAGGAATTTTCTCTTTCCTACTAATTTTCACGAACCGATTTTATTCACAATCACCAGGAGTTAATTATCAAAGGATTTGGGAGGATGATTCCAAGTGTCATTAATTACTAACATTGATCAGGAAGAACTGTCTCCTTTTGAGTAATTTTCATCAAATCATGAACTGATATCTACCAAATCCCAAGAAGCAAATCTGAAAGGCTTTTGGGGGATGATTCCATTTCTCACTGATTTAGAGCATTGATCAGTTATAACTTTCTCATTTTTAGCAATTTTCACGATCAATCTCCACCAAATCCTGAAGAGAGAATAGACTTCTGTTTTGGGGGACGTTTCCATGAGAAATAGATCAGGATACCAGATTAGCCATGTCTTTCTCCTCTGGAGTAATTTTCACGAACTGCTCTGTACCATAGGACGAGAAGTGAATCCTCGGGTCTTTCAGGAAGATTCCTTCTCCAATTTAGCTGTTGCGCACATCCAAGATGAATTTCTCATTCTGAGTCTATTTCAGGAACTGATTTCTTCCAAGTCGACAGGAGCGAATCGGAATGTACGAAGGAGGCTCATTATTTGAGGAATGAATGACGACCACGAAGCCGTTCAGAATTGCTTATTTTTCGGAATTTTCGAGACTCGACCTATAACAAATCACCAGAAGCAAATCTGAAAGGATTTTGGAGGATCATGCCAGATGGAGTTCATGACTAGCAGTGATCAGTAATAACTGTTGAATTTTTGTCATTTTCATGAACCGATCTCTACTAAAGGATCAGGAGAGAATCCGAATGGCTTTTCGAGGAAGCGTGCATGAGACAATCAATCTGATTAGTATTGAAGGTCTCATTTTTAGCAATTTACACTACCCATCTCTACCAAGTGACCAGCAGAGTATCTAAAAGGTCTTTGGAGGATGATTCTATGAGGTACTAATTCTATGCAGTGATCAGTAATAAATGGTTGATTTGTTAGTAATTTTCATGAACCAATCCCTACAAACTCAGGAGGAGAGAATCTAGATTGCTGGAGTCTTTACCACTAGGTGCTTGGAAAGAACGATTTTCGTACTTTGAGTAATTTGCACAAACCGATCTGTTCCAAGGTACCAAGAGAGAATGCAATTGTTTTTCCGGTGGATGATTCCATTGGAAATTCATCAGAAGATGGGTGAGGAAGGAATTTTCTCTTTCCTACTAATTTTCACGAACCGATTTTATTCACAATCACCAGGAGTTAATTATCAAAGGATTTGGGAGGATGATTCCAAGGGTCATTAATTACTAACATTGATCAGGAAGAACTGTCTCCTTTTGAGTAATTTTCATCAAATCATGAACTGATATCTACCAAATCCCAAGAAGCGAATCTGAAAGGCTTTTGGGGGATGATTCCATTTGTCACTGATTTAGAGCATTGATCAGTTATAACTTTCTCATTTTTAGCAATTTTCACGATCAATCTCCACCAAATCCTGAAGAGAGAATAGACTTGTGTTTTGGGGGACGTTTCCATGAGAAATAGATCAGGATACCAGATTAGCCATGTCTTTCTCCTCTGGAGTAATTTTCACGAACTGCTCTGTACCATAGGACGAGAAGTGAATCCTCGGGTCTTTCAGGAAGATTCCTTCTCCAATTTATCTGTTGCGCACATCCAAGATGAATTTCTCATTCTGAGTCTATTTCAGGAACTGATTTCTTCCAAGTCGACAGGAGCGAATCGGAATGTACGAAGGAGGCTCATTATTTGAGGAATGAATGACTACCACGAAGCCGTTCAGAATTGCTTCTTTTTCGGAATTTTCGAGACTCGACCTATAACAAATCACCAGAAGCAAATCTGAAAGGATTTTGGAGGATCATGCCAGATGGAGTTCATGACTAGCAGTGATCAGTAATTACTGTTGAATTTTTGTCATTTTCATGAACCGATCTCTACTAAAGGATCAGGAGAGAATCCGAATGGCTTTTCGAGGAAGCGTGCATGAGACAATCAATCTGATTAGTATTGAAGGTCTCATTTTTAGCAATTTACACTACCCATCTCTACCAAGTGACCAGCAGAGTATCTAAAAGGTCTTTGGAGGATGATTCTATGAGGTACTAATTCTATGCAGTGATCAGTAATAAATGGTTGATTTGTTAGTAATTTTCATGAACCAATCCCTACAAACTCAGGAGGAGAGAATCTAGATTGCTGGAGTCTTTACCACTAGGTGCTTGGAAAGAACGATTTTCGTACTTTGAGTAATTTGCACAAACCGATCTGTTCCAAGGCACCAAGAGAGAATGCAATTGTTTTTCCGGTGGATGATTCCATGGGAAATTCATCAGAAGACGGGTGAGGAAGGAATTTTCTCTTTCCTACTAATTTTCACGAACCGATTTTATTCACAATCACCAGGAGTTAATTATCAAAGGATTTGGGAGGATGATTCCAAGTGTCATTAATTACTAACATTGATCAGGAAGAACTGTCTCCTTTTGAGTAATTTTCATCAAATCATGAACTGATATCTACCAAATCCCAAGAAGCGAATCTGAAAGGCTTTTGGGGGATGATTCCATTTGTCACTGATTTAGAGCATTGATCAGTTATAACTTTCTCATTTTTAGCAATTTTCACGATCAATCTCCACCAAATCCTGAAGAGAGAATAGACTTGTGTTTTGGGGGATGTTTCCATGAGAAATAGATCAGGATACCAGATTAGGCATGTCTTTCTCCTCTGGAGTAATTTTCACGAACTGCTCTGTACCATAGGACGAGAAGTGAATCCTCGGGTCTTTCAGGAGGATTCCTTCTCCAATTTATCTGTTGCGCACATCCAAGATGAATTTCTCATTCTGAGTCTATTTCAGGAACTGATTTCTTCCAAGTCGACAGGAGCGAATTGCAATGTACTAAGGAGGCTCATTATGTGAGGAATGAATGACTACCACGAAGCCGTTCAGAATTGCTTATTTTTCGGAATGTTCGAGACTCGACCTATAACAAATCACCAGAAGCAAATCTGAAAGGATTTTGGAGGATCATGCCAGATGGAGTTCATGACTAGCAGTGATCAGTAATAACTGTTGAATTTTTGTCATTTTCATGAACCGATCTCTACTAAAGGATCAGGAGAGAATCCGAATGGCTTTTCGAGGAAGCGTGCATGAGACAATCAATCTGATTAGTATTGAAGGTCTCATTTTTAGCAATTTACACTACCCATCTCTACCAAGTGACCAGCAGAGTATCTAAAAGGTCTTTGGAGGATGATTCTATGAGGTACTAATTCTATGCAGTGATCAGTAATAAATGGTTGATTTGTTAGTAATTTTCATGAACCAATCCCTACAAACTCAGGAGGAGAGAATCTAGATTGCTGGAGTCTTTACCACTAGGTGCTTGGAAAGAACGATTTTCGTACTTTGAGTAATTTGCACAAACCGATCTGTTCCAAGGTACCAAGAGAGAATGCAATTGTTTTTCCGGTGGATGATTCCATTGGAAATTCATCAGAAGATGGGTGAGGAAGGAATTTTCTCTTTCCTACTAATTTTCACGAACCGATTTTATTCACAATCACCAGGAGTTAATTATCAAAGGATTTGGGAGGATGATTCCAAGGGTCATTAATTACTAACATTGATCAGGAAGAACTGTCTCCTTTTGAGTAATTTTCATCAAATCATGAACTGATATCTACCAAATCCCAAGAAGCGAATCTGAAAGGCTTTTGGGGGATGATTCCATTTGTCACTGATTTAGAGCATTGATCAGTTATAACTTTCTCATTTTTAGCAATTTTCACGATCAATCTCCACCAAATCCTGAAGAGAGAATAGACTTGTGTTTTGGGGGACGTTTCCATGAGAAATAGATCAGGATACCAGATTAGCCATGTCTTTCTCCTCTGGAGTAATTTTCACGAACTGCTCTGTACCATAGGACGAGAAGTGAATCCTCGGGTCTTTCAGGAAGATTCCTTCTCCAATTTATCTGTTGCGCACATCCAAGATGAATTTCTCATTCTGAGTCTATTTCAGGAACTGATTTCTTCCAAGTCGACAGGAGCGAATCGGAATGTACGAAGGAGGCTCATTATTTGAGGAATGAATGACTACCACGAAGCCGTTCAGAATTGCTTCTTTTTCGGAATTTTCGAGACTCGACCTATAACAAATCACCAGAAGCAAATCTGAAAGGATTTTGGAGGATCATGCCAGATGGAGTTCATGACTAGCAGTGATCAGTAATTACTGTTGAATTTTTGTCATTTTCATGAACCGATCTCTACTAAAGGATCAGGAGAGAATCCGAATGGCTTTTCGAGGAAGCGTGCATGAGACAATCAATCTGATTAGTATTGAAGGTCTCATTTTTAGCAATTTACACTACCCATCTCTACCAAGTGACCAGCAGAGTATCTAAAAGGTCTTTGGAGGATGATTCTATGAGGTACTAATTCTATGCAGTGATCAGTAATAAATGGTTGATTTGTTAGTAATTTTCATGAACCAATCCCTACAAACTCAGGAGGAGAGAATCTAGATTGCTGGAGTCTTTACCACTAGGTGCTTGGAAAGAACGATTTTCGTACTTTGAGTAATTTGCACAAACCGATCTGTTCCAAGGCACCAAGAGAGAATGCAATTGTTTTTCCGGTGGATGATTCCATGGGAAATTCATCAGAAGACGGGTGAGGAAGGAATTTTCTCTTTCCTACTAATTTTCACGAACCGATTTTATTCACAATCACCAGGAGTTAATTATCAAAGGATTTGGGAGGATGATTCCAAGTGTCATTAATTACTAACATTGATCAGGAAGAACTGTCTCCTTTTGAGTAATTTTCATCAAATCATGAACTGATATCTACCAAATCCCAAGAAGCGAATCTGAAAGGCTTTTGGGGGATGATTCCATTTGTCACTGATTTAGAGCATTGATCAGTTATAACTTTCTCATTTTTAGCAATTTTCACGATCAATCTCCACCAAATCCTGAAGAGAGAATAGACTTGTGTTTTGGGGGATGTTTCCATGAGAAATAGATCAGGATACCAGATTAGGCATGTCTTTCTCCTCTGGAGTAATTTTCACGAACTGCTCTGTACCATAGGACGAGAAGTGAATCCTCGGGTCTTTCAGGAGGATTCCTTCTCCAATTTATCTGTTGCGCACATCCAAGATGAATTTCTCATTCTGAGTCTATTTCAGGAACTGATTTCTTCCAAGTCGACAGGAGCGAATTGCAATGTACTAAGGAGGCTCATTATGTGAGGAATGAATGACTACCACGAAGCCGTTCAGAATTGCTTATTTTTCGGAATGTTCGAGACTCGACCTATAACAAATCACCAGAAGCAAATCTGAAAGGATTTTGGAGGATCATGCCAGATGGAGTTCATGACTAGCAGTGATCAGTAATTACTGTTGAATTTTTGTCATTTTCATGAACCGATCTCTACTAAAGGATCAGGAGAGAATCCGAATGGCTTTTCAAGGAAGCGTGCATGAGACAATCAATCTGATTAGTATTGAAGGTGTCATTTTTAGCAATTTACACTACCCATCTCTCCCAAGTGACCAGCAGAGTATCTAAAAGGTCTTTGGAGGATGATTCCATGAGGTACTAATTCTATGCAGTGATCAGTAATAAATGGTTGATTTGTTAGTAATTTTCATGAACCAATCTCTACAAACTCAGGAGGAGAGAATCTGGATTGCTGGAGTCTTTACCACTAGGTGCTTGGAAAGAACGATTTTCGTACTTTAGTAATTTGCAGAAACCGATCTGTTCCAAGGCACCAAGAGAGAATGCAATTGTTTTTCCGGTGGATGATTCCATGGGAAATTCATCAGAAGACGGGTGAGGAAGGAATTTTCTCTTTCCTACTAATTTTCACGAACCGATTTTATTCACAATCACCAGGAGTTAATTATCAAAGGATTTGGGAGGATGATTCCAAGTGTCATTAATTACTAACATTGATCAGGAAGAACTGTCTCCTTTTGAGTAATTTTCATCAAATCATGAACTGATATCTACCAAATCCCAAGAAGCGAATCTGAAAGGCTTTTGGGGGATGATTCCATTTGTCACTGATTTAGAGCATTGATCAGTTATAACTTTCTCATTTTTAGCAATTTTCACGATCAATCTCCACCAAATCCTGAAGAGAGAATAGACTTGTGTTTTGGGGGATGTTTCCATGAGAAATAGATCAGGATACCAGATTAGGCATGTCTTTCTCTTCTGGAGTAATTTTCACGAACTGCTCTGTACCATAGGACGAGAAGTGAATCCTCGGCTCTTTCAGGAAGATTCCTTCTCCAATTTATCTGTTGCGCACATCCAAGATGAATTTCTCATTCTGAGTCTATTTCAGGAACTGATTTCTTCCAAGTCGACAGGAGCGAATTGCAATGTACTAAGGAGGCTCATTATTTGAGGAATGAATGACTACCACGAAGCCGTTCAGAATTGCTTATTTTTCGGAATGTTCGAGACTCGACCTATAACAAATCACCAGAAGCAAATCTGAAAGGATTTTGGAGGATCATGCCAGATGGAGTTCATGACTAGCAGTGATCAGTAATTACTGTTGAATTTTTGTCATTTTCATGAACCGATCTCTCCTAAAGGATCAGGAGAGAATCCCAATGGCTTTTCGAGGAAGCGTGGATGAGATAATCAATCTGATTAGCATTGAAGGTCTCATTTTTAGCAATTTACACGACCCATCTCTCCCAAGTGACCAGCAGAGTATCTAAAAGGTCTTTGGAGGATGATTCCATGAGGTACTAATTCTATGCAGTGATCAGTAATAAATGGTTGATTTGTTAGTAATTTTCATGAACCAATCTCTACAAACTCAGGAGGAGAGAATCTGGATTGCTGGAGTCTTTACCACTAGGTGCTTGGAAAGAACGATTTTCGTACTTTGAGTAATTTGCACAAACTGATCTGTTCCAAGGCACCAAGAGAGAATGCAATTGTTTTTCCGGTGGATGATTCCATGGGAAATTCATCAGAAGACGGGTGAGGAAGGAATTTTCTCTTTCCTACTAATTTTCACGAACCGATTTTATTCACAATCACCAGGAGTTAATTATCAAAGGATTTGGGAGGATGATTCCAAGTGTCATTAATTACTAACATTGATCAGGAAGAACTGTCTCCTTTTGAGTAATTTTCATCAAATCATGAACTGATATCTACCAAATCCCAAGAAGCAAATCTGAAAGGCTTTTGGGGGATGATTCCATTTGTCACTGATTTAGAGCATTGATCAGTTATAACTTTCTCATTTTTAGCAATTTTCACGATCAATCTCCACCAAATCCTGAAGAGAGAATAGACTTGTGTTTTGGGGGACGTTTCCATGAGAAATAGATCAGGATACCAGATTAGCCATGTCTTTCTCCTCTGGAGTAATTTTCACGAACTGCTCTGTACCATAGGATGAGAAGTGAATCCTCGGGTCTTTCAGGAAGATTCCTTCTCAAATTTATCTGTTGCGCACATCCAAGATGAATTTCTCATTCTGAGTCTATTTCAGGAACTGATTTCTTCCAAGTCGACAGGAGGAAATTGCAATGTATTAAGGAGGCTCATTATTTGAGGAATGAATGACTACCACGAAGCCGTTCAGAATTGCTTATTTTTCGGAATTTTCGAGACTCGACCTATAACAAATCACCAGAAGCAAATCTGAAAGGATTTTGGAGGATCATGCAAGATGGAGTTCATAATTAGCAGTGATCAGTAATTACTGTTGAATTTTTGTCATTTTCATGAACCGATCTCTACTAAAGGATCAGGAGAGAATCCGAATGGCTTTTCGAGGAAGCGTGCATGAGACAATCAATCTGATTAGTATTGAAGGTCTCATTTTTAGCAATTTACACCACCCATCTCTCCCAAGTGACCAGCAGAGTATCTAAAAGGTCTTTGGAGGATGATTCCATGAGGTACTAATTCTATGCAGTGATCAGTAATAAATGGTTGATTTGTTAGTAATTTTCATAAACCAATCTCTACAAACTCAGGAGGAGAGAATCTGGATTGCTGGAGTCTTTACCACTAGGTGCTTGGAAAGAACGATTTTCGTACTTTAGTAATTTGCACAAACCGATCTGTTCAAAGGCACCAAGAGAGAATGCAATTGTTTTTCCGGTGGATGATTCCATGGGAAATTCATCAGAAGACGGGTGAGGAGTGAATTTTCTCTTTCCTACTAATTTTCACGAACCGATTTTATTCACAATCACCAGGAGTTAATTATCAAAGGATTTGGGAGGATGATTCCAAGTGTCATTAATTACTAACATTGATCAGGAAGAACTGTCTCCTTTTGAGTAATTTTCATCAAATCATGAACTGATATCTACCAAATCCCAAGAAGCGAATCTGAAAGGCTTTTGGGGGATGATTCCATTTCTCACTGATTTAGAGCATTGATCAGTTATAACTTTCTCATTTTTAGCAATTTTCACGATCAATCTCCACCAAATCCTGAAGAGAGAATAGACTTGTGTTTTGGGGGACGTTTCCATGAGAAATAGATCAGGATACCAGATTAGGCATGTCTTTCTCCTCTGGAGTAATTTTCACGAACTGCTCTGTACCATAGGATGAGAAGTGAATCCTCGGGTCTTTCAGGAAGATTCCTTCTCCAATTTATCTGTTGCGCACATCCAAGATGAATTTCTCATTCTGAGTCTATTTCAGGAACTGATTTCTTCCAAGTCGACAGGAGCGAATTGCAATGTACTAAGGAGGCTCATTATGTGAGGAATGAATGACTACCACGAAGCCGTTCAGAATTGCTTATTTTTCGGAATGTTCGATACTCGACCTATAACAAATCACCAGAAGCAAATCTGAAAGGATTTTGGAGGATCATGCCAGATGGAGTTCATGACTAGCAGTGATCAGTAATTACTGTTGAATTTTTGTCATTTTCATGAACCGATCTCTACTAAAGGATCAGGAGAGAATCCGAATGGCTTTTCGAGGAAGCGTGCATGAGACAATCAATCTGATTAGTATTGAAGGTCTCATTTTTAGCAATTTACACTACCCATCTCTCCCAAGTGACCAGCAGAGTATCTAAAAGGTCTTTGGAGGATCATTCCATGAGGTACTAATTCTATGCAGTGATCAGTAATAAATGGTTGATTTGTTAGTAATTTTCATGAACCAATCTCTACAAACTCAGGAGGAGAGAATCTGGATTGCGGGAGTCTTTACCACTAGGTGCTTGGAAAGAACGATTTTCGTACTTTAGTAATTTGCACAAACCGATCTGTTCCAAGGCACCAAGAGAGAATGCAATTGTTTTTCCGGTGGATGATTCCATGGGAAATTCATCAGAAGACGGGTGAGGAATGAATTTTCTCTTTCCTACTAATTTTCACGAACCGATTTTATTCACAATCACCAGGAGTTAATTATCAAAGGATTTGGGAGGATGATTCCAAGTGTCATTAATTACTAACATTGATCAGGAAGAACTGTCTCCTTTTGAGTAATTTTCATCAAATCATGAACTGATATCTACCAAATCCCAAGAAGCGAATCTGAAAGGCTTTTGGGGGATGATTCCATTTCTCACTGATTTAGAGCATTGATCAGTTTTATCTTTCTCATTTTTAGCAATTTTCACGATCAATCTCCACCAAATCCTGAAGAGAGAATAGACTTGTGTTTTGGGGGACGTTTCCATGAGAAATAGATCAGGATACCAGATTAGCCATGTCTTTCTCCTCTGGAGTAATTTTCACGAACTGCTCTGTACCATAGGACGAGAAGTGAATCCTCGGGTCTTTAAGGAAGATTCCTTCTCCAATTTATCTGTTGCGCACATCCAAGATGAATTTCTCATTCTGAGTCTATTTCAGGAACTGATTTCTTCCAAGTCGACAGGAGCGAATCGGAATGTACGAAGGAGGCTCATTATTTGAGGAATGAATGACTACCACGAAGCCGTTCAGAATTGCTTCTTTTTCGGAATTTTCGAGACTCGACCTATAACAAATCACCAGAAGCAAATCTGAAAGGATTTTGAAGGATCATGCCAGATGGAGTTCATGACTAGCAGTGATCAGTAATTACTGTTGAATTTTTGTCATTTTCATGAACCGATCTCTACTAAAGGATCAGGAGAGAATCCGAATGGCTTTTCGAGGAAGCGTGCATGAGACAATCAATCTGATTAGTATTGAAGGTCTCATTTTTAGCAATTTACACCACCCATCTCTACCAAGTGACCAGCAGAGTATCTAAAAGGTCTTTGGAGGATGATTCTATGAGGTACTAATTCTATGCAGTGATCAGTAATAAATGGTTGATTTGTTAGTAATTTTCATGAACCAATCCCTACAAACTCAGGAGGAGAGAATCTGGATTGCTGGAGTCTTTACCACTAGGTGCTTGGAAAGAACGATTTTCGTACTTTAGTAATTTGCACAAACCGATCTGTTCCAAGGCACCAAGAGAGAATGCAATTGTTTTTCCGGTCGATGATTCCATGGGAAATTCATCAGAAGACGGGTGAGGAATGAATTTTCTCTTTCCTACTAATTTTCACGAACCGATTTTATTCACAATCACCAGGAGTTAATTATCAAAGGATTTGGGAGGATGATTCCAAGTGTCATTAATTACTAACATTGATCAGGAAGAACTGTCTCCTTTTGAGTAATTTTCATCAAATCATGAACTGATATCTGCCAAATCCCAAGAAGCGAATCTGAAAGGCTTTTGGGGGATGATTCCATTTGTCACTGATTTAGAGCATTGATCAGTTATAACTTTCTCATTTTTAGCAATTTTCACGATCAATCTCCACCAAATCCTGAAGAGAGAATAGACTTGTGTTTTGGGGGACGTTTCCATGAGAAATAGATCAGGATACCAGATTAGGCATGTCTTTCTCCTCTGGAGTAATTTTCACGAACTGCTCTGTACCATAGGACGAGAAGTGAATCCTCGGCTCTTTCAGGAAGATTCCTTCTCCAATTTATCTGTTGCGCACATCCAAGATGAATTTCTCATTCTGAGTATATTTCAGGAACTGATTTCTTCCAAGTCGACAGGAGCGAATTGCAATGTACTAAGGAGGCTCATTATGTGAGGAATGAATGACTACCACGAAGCCGTTCAGAATTGCTTATTTTTCGGAATGTTCGAGACTCGACCTATAACAAATCACCAGAAGCAAATCTGAAAGGATTTTGGAGGATCATGCCAGATGGAGTTCATGACTAGCAGTGATCAGTAATTACTGTTGAATTTTTGTCATTTTCATGAACCGATCTCTACTAAAGGATCAGGAGAGAATCCGAATGGCTTTTCAAGGAAGCGTGCATGAGACAATCAATCTGATTAGTATTGAAGGTGTCATTTTTAGCAATTTACACTACCCATCTCTCCCAAGTGACCAGCAGAGTATCTAAAAGGTCTTTGGAGGATGATTCCATGAGGTACTAATTCTATGCAGTGATCAGTAATAAATGGTTGATTTGTTAGTAATTTTCATGAACCAATCTCTACAAACTCAGGAGGAGAGAATCTGGATTGCTGGAGTCTTTACCACTAGGTGCTTGGAAAGAACGATTTTCGTACTTTGAATAATTTGCACAAACCGATCTGTTCAAAGGCACCAAGAGAGAATGCAATTGTTTTTCCGGTGGATGATTCCATGGGAAATTCATCAGAAGACGGGTGAGGAAAGAATTTTCTCTTTCCTACTAATTTTCACGAACCGATTTTATTCACAATCACCAGGAGTTAATTATCAAAGGATTTGGGAGGATGATTCCAAGTGTCATTAATTACTAACATTGATCAGGAAGAACTGTCTCCTTTTGAGTAATTTTCATCAAATCATGAACTGATATCTACCAAATCCCAAGAAGCAAATCTGAAAGGCTTTTGGGGGATGATTCCATTTTTCACTGATTTAGAGCATTGATCAGTTATAACTTTCTCATTTTTAGCAATTTTCACGATCAATCTCCACCAAATCCTGAAGAGAGAATAGACTTGTGTTTTGGGGGACGTTTCCATGAGAAATAGATCAGGATACCAGATTAGCCATGTCTTTCTCCTCTGGAGTAATTTTCACGAACTGCTCTGTACCATAGGATGAGAAGTGAATCCTCGGTCTTTCAGGAAGATTCCTTCTCAAATTTATCTGTTGCACACATCCAAGATGAATTTCTCATTCTGAGTCTATTTCAGGAACTGATTTCTTCCAAGTCGACAGGAGCGAATTGCAATGTACTAAGGAGGCTCATTATGTGAGGAATGAATGACTACCACGAAGCCGTTCAGAATTGCTTATTTTTCGGAATTTTCGAGACTCGACCTATAACAAATCACCAGAAGCAAATGTGAAAGGATTTTGGAGGATCATGCCAGATGGAGTTCATGACCAGCAGTGATCAGTAATTACTGTTGAATTTTTGTCATTTTCATGAACCGATCTCTCCTAAAGGATCAGGAGAGAATCCCAATGGCTTTTCGAGGAAGCGTGGATGAGATAATCAATCTGATTAGCATTGAAGGTCTCATTTTTAGCAATTTACACGACCCATCTCTCCCAAGTGACCAGCAGAGTATCTAAAAGGTCTTTGGAGGATGATTCCATGAGGTACTAATTCTATGCAGTGATCAGTAATAAATGGTTGATTTGTTAGTAATTTTCATGAACCAATCTCTACAAACTCAGGAGGAGAGAATCTGGATTGCTGGAGTCTTTACCACTAGGTGCTTGGAAAGAACGATTTTCGTACTTTGAGTAATTTGCACAAACTGATCTGTTCCAAGGCACCAAGAGAGAATGCAATTGTTTTTCCGGTGGATGATTCCATGGGAAATTCATCAGAAGACGGGTGAGGAAGGAATTTTCTCTTTCCTACTAATTTTCACGAACCGATTTTATTCACAATCACCAGGAGTTAATTATCAAAGGATTTGGGAGGATGATTCCAAGTGTCATTAATTACTAACATTGATCAGGAAGAACTGTCTCCTTTTGAGTAATTTTCATCAAATCATGAACTGATATCTACCAAATCCCAAGAAGCAAATCTGAAAGGCTTTTGGGGGATGATTCCATTTGTCACTGATTTAGAGCATTGATCAGTTATAACTTTCTCATTTTTAGCAATTTTCACGATCAATCTCCACCAAATCCTGAAGAGAGAATAGACTTGTGTTTTGGGGGACGTTTCCATGAGAAATAGATCAGGATACCAGATTAGCCATGTCTTTCTCCTCTGGAGTAATTTTCACGAACTGCTCTGTACCATAGGATGAGAAGTGAATCCTCGGGTCTTTCAGGAAGATTCCTTCTCAAATTTATCTGTTGCGCACATCCAAGATGAATTTCTCATTCTGAGTCTATTTCAGGAACTGATTTCTTCCAAGTCGACAGGAGGAAATTGCAATGTATTAAGGAGGCTCATTATTTGAGGAATGAATGACTACCACGAAGCCGTTCAGAATTGCTTATTTTTCGGAATTTTCGAGACTCGACCTATAAGAAATCACCAGAAGCAAATCTGAAAGGATTTTGGAGGATCATGCAAGATGGAGTTCATAACTAGCAGTGATCAGTAATTACTGTTGAATTTTTGTCATTTTCATGAACCGATCTCTACTAAAGGATCAGGAGAGAATCCGAATGGCTTTTCGAGGAAGCGTGCATGAGACAATCAATCTGATTAGTATTGAAGGTCTCATTTTTAGCAATTTACACGACCCATCTCTCCCAAGTGACCAGCAGAGTATCTAAAAGGTCTTTGGAGGATGATTCCATGAGGTACTAATTCTATGCAGTGATCAGTAATAAATGGTTGATTTGTTAGTAATTTTCATAAACCAATCTCTACAAACTCAGGAGGAGAGAATCTGGATTGCTGGAGTCTTTACCACTAGGTGCTTGGAAAGAACGATTTTCGTACTTTAGTAATTTGCACAAACCGATCTGTTCAAAGGCACCAAGAGAGAATGCAATTGTTTTTCCGGTGGATGATTCCATGGGAAATTCATCAGAAGACGGGTGAGGAGTGAATTTTCTCTTTCCTACTAATTTTCACGAACCGATTTTATTCACAATCACCAGGAGTTAATTATCAAAGGATTTGGGAGGATGATTCCAAGTGTCATTAATTACTAACATTGATCAGGAAGAACTGTCTCCTTTTGAGTAATTTTCATCAAATCATGAACTGATATCTACCAAATCCCAAGAAGCGAATCTGAAAGGCTTTTGGGGGATGATTCCATTTGTCACTGATTTAGAGCATTGATCAGTTATAACTTTCTCATTTTTAGCAATTTTCACGATCAATCTCCACCAAATCCTGAAGAGAGAATAGACATGTGTTTTGGGGGACGTTTCCATGAGAAATAGATCAGGATACCAGATTAGGCATGTCTTTCTCCTCTGGAGTAATTTTCACGAACTGCTCTGTACCATAGGATGAGAAGTGAATCCTCGGGTCTTTCAGGAAGATTCCTTCTCCAATTTATCTGTTGCGCACATCCAAGATGAATTTCTCATTCTGAGTCTATTTCAGGAACTGATTTCTTCCAAGTCGACAGGAGCGAATTGCAATGTACTAAGGAGGCTCATTATGTGAGGAATGAATGACTACCACGAAGCCGTTCAGAATTGCTTATTTTTCGGAATGTTCGAGACTCGACCTATAACAAATCACCAGAAGCAAATCTGAAAGGATTTTGGAGGATCATGCCAGATGGAGTTCATGACTAGCAGTGATCAGTAATTACTGTTGAATTTTTGTCATTTTCATGAACCGATCTCTACTAAAGGATCAGGAGAGAATCCGAATGGCTTTTCGAGGAAGCGTGCATGAGACAATCAATCTGATTAGTATTGAAGGTCTCATTTTTAGCAATTTACACTACCCATCTCTCCCAAGTGACCAGCAGAGTATCTAAAAGGTCTTTGGAGGATGATTCCATGAGGTACTAATTCTATGCAGTGATCAGTAATAAATGGTTGATTTGTTAGTAATTTTCATGAACCAATCTCTACAAACTCAGGAGGAGAGAATCTGGATTGCTGGAGTCTTTACCACTAGGTGCTTGGAAAGAACGATTTTCGTACTTTGAGTAATTTGCACAAACTGATCTGTTCCAAGGCACCAAGAGAGAATGCAATTGTTTTTCCGGTGGATGATTCCATGGGAAATTCATCAGAAGACGGGTGAGGAAGGAATTTTCTCTTTCCTACTAATTTTCACGAACCGATTTTATTCACAATCACCAGGAGTTAATTATCAAAGGATTTGGGAGGATGATTCCAAGTGTCGTTAATTACTAACATTGATCAGGAAGAACTGTCTCCTTTTGAGTAATTTTCATCAAATCATGAACTGATATCTACCAAATCCCAAGAAGCAAATCTGAAAGGCTTTTGGGGGATGATTCCATTTGTCACTGATTTAGAGCATTGATCAGTTATAACTTTCTCATTTTTAGCAATTTTCACGATCAATCTCCACCAAATCCTGAAGAGAGAATAGACTTGTGTTTTGGGGGACGTTTCCATGAGAAATAGATCAGGATACCAGATTAGCCATGTCTTTCTCCTCTGGAGTAATTTTCACGAACTGCTCTGTACCATAGGATGAGAAGTGAATCCTCGGTCTTTCAGGAAGATTCCTTCTCAAATTTATCTGTTGCACACATCCAAGATGAATTTCTCATTCTGAGTCTATTTCAGGAACTGATTTCTTCCAAGTCGACAGGAGCGAATTGCAATGTACTAAGGAGGCTCATTATGTGAGGAATGAATGACTACCACGAAGCCGTTCAGAATTGCTTATTTTTCGGAATTTTCGAGACTCGACCTATAACAAATCACCAGAAGCAAATCTGAAAGGATTTTGGAGGATCATGCCAGATGGAGTTCATGACCAGCAGTGATCAGTAATTACTGTTGAATTTTTGTCATTTTCATGAACCGATCTCTCCTAAAGGATCAGGAGAGAATCCCAATGGCTTTTCGAGGAAGCGTGGATGAGATAATCAATCTGATTAGCATTGAAGGTCTCATTTTTAGCAATTTACACGACCCATCTCTCCCAAGTGACCAGCAGAGTATCTAAAAGGTCTTTGGAGGATGATTCCATGAGGTACTAATTCTATGCAGTGATCAGTAATAAATGGTTGATTTGTTAGTAATTTTCATGAACCAATCCCTACAAACTCAGGAGGAGAGAATCTGGATTGCTGGAGTCTTTACCACTAGGTGCTTGGAAAGAACGATTTTCGTACTTTAGTAATTTGCACAAACCGATCTGTTCAAAGGCACCAAGAGAGAATGCAATTGTTTTTCCGGTGGATGATTCCATGGGAAATTCATCAGAAGACGGGTGAGGAGTGAATTTTCTCTTTCCTACTAATTTTCACGAACCGATTTTATTCACAATCACCAGGAGTTAATTATCAAAGGATTTGGGAGGATGATTCCAAGTGTCATTAATTACTAACATTGATCAGGAAGAACTGTCTCCTTTTGAGTAATTTTCATCAAATCATGAACTGATATCTACCAAATCCCAAGAAGCGAATCTGAAAGGCTTTTGGGGGATGATTCCATTTGTCACTGATTTAGAGCATTGATCAGTTATAACTTTCTCATTTTTAGCAATTTTCACGATCAATCTCCACCAAATCCTGAAGAGAGAATAGACTTGTGTTTTGGGGGACGTTTCCATGAGAAATAGATCAGGATACCAGATTAGGCATGTCTTTCTCCTCTGGAGTAATTTTCACGAACTGCTCTGTACCATAGGATGAGAAGTGAATCCTCGGGTCTTTCAGGAAGATTCCTTCTCCAATTTATCTGTTGCGCACATCCAAGATGAATTTCTCATTCTGAGTCTATTTCAGGAACTGATTTCTTCCAAGTCGACAGGAGCGAATTGCAATGTACTAAGGAGGCTCATTATGTGAGGAATGAATGACTACCACGAAGCCGTTCAGAATTGCTTATTTTTCGGAATGTTCGAGACTCGACCTATAACAAATCACCAGAAGCAAATCTGAAAGGATTTTGGAGGATCATGCCAGATGGAGTTCATGACTAGCAGTGATCAGTAATTACTGTTGAATTTTTGTCATTTTCATGAACCGATCTCTACTAAAGGATCAGGAGAGAATCCGAATGGCTTTTCGAGGAAGCGTGCATGAGACAATCAATCTGATTAGTATTGAAGGTGTCATTTTTAGCAATTTACACTACCCATCTCTCCCAAGTGACCAGCAGAGTATCTAAAAGGTCTTTGGAGGATGATTCTATGAGGTACTAATTCTATGCAGTGATCAGTAATAAATGGTTGATTTGTTAGTAATTTTCATGAACCAATCCCTACAAACTCAGGAGGAGAGAATCTAGATTGCTGGAGTCTTTACCACTAGGTGCTTGGAAAGAACGATTTTCGTACTTTGAGTAATTTGCACAAACCGATCTGTTCCAAGGCACCAAGAGAGAATGCAATTGTTTTTCCGGTGGATGATTCCATGGGAAATTCATCAGAAGACGGGTGAGGAAGGAATTTTCTCTTTCCTACTAATTTTCACGAACCGATTTTATTCACAATCACCAGGAGTTAATTATCAAAGGATTTGGGAGGATGATTCCAAGGGTCATTAATTACTAACATTGATCAGGAAGAACTGTCTCCTTTTGAGTAATTTTCATCAAATCATGAACTGATATCTACCAAATCCCAAGAAGCGAATCTGAAAGGCTTTTGGGGGATGATTCCATTTGTCACTGATTTAGAGCATTGATCAGTTATAACTTTCTCATTTTTAGCAATTTTCACGATCAATCTCCACCAAATCCTGAAGAGAGAATAGACTTGTATTTTGGGGGACGTTTCCATGAGAAATAGATCAGGATACCAGATTAGCCATGTCTTTCTCCTCTGGAGTAATTTTCACGAACTGCTCTGTACCATAGGACGAGAAGTGAATCCTCGGGTCTTTAAGGAAGATTCCTTCTCCAATTTATCTGTTGCGCACATCCAAGATGAATTTCTCATTCTGAGTCTATTTCAGGAACTGATTTCTTCCAAGTCGACAGGAGCGAATCGGAATGTACGAAGGAGGCTCATTATTTGAGGAATGAATGACTACCACGAAGCCGTTCAGAATTGCTTCTTTTTCGGAATTTTCGAGACTCGACCTATAACAAATCACCAGAAGCAAATCTGAAAGGATTTTGGAGGATCATGCCAGATGGAGTTCATGACTAGCAGTGATCAGTAATTACTGTTGAATTTTTGTCATTTTCATGAACCGATCTCTACTAAAGGATCAGGAGAGAATCCGAATGGCTTTTCGAGGAAGCGTGCATGAGACAATCAATCTGATTAGTATTGAAGGTCTCATTTTTAGCAATTTACACTACCCATCTCTCCCAAGTGACCAGCAGAGTATCTAAAAGGTCTTTGGAGGATGATTCTATGAGGTACTAATTCTATGCAGTGATCAGTAATAAATGGTTGATTTGTTAGTAATTTTCATGAACCAATCCCTACAAACTCAGGAGGAGAGAATCTAGATTGCTGGAGTCTTTACCACTAGGTGCTTGGAAAGAACGATTTTCGTACTTTGAGTAATTTGCACAAACCGATCTGTTCCAAGGCACCAAGAGAGAATGCAATTGTTTTTCCGGTGGATGATTCCATGGGAAATTCATCAGAAGACGGGTGAGGAAGGAATTTTCTCTTTCCTACTAATTTTCACGAACCGATTTTATTCACAATCACCAGGAGTTAATTATCAAAGGATTTGGGAGGATGATTCCAAGTGTCATTAATTACTAACATTGATCAGGAAGAACTGTCTCCTTTTGAGTAATTTTCATCAAATCATGAACTGATATCTACCAAATCCCAAGAAGCGAATCTGAAAGGCTTTTGGGGGATGATTCCATTTGTCACTGATTTAGAGCATTGATCAGTTATAACTTTCTCATTTTTAGCAATTTTCACGATCAATCTCCACCAAATCCTGAAGAGAGAATAGACTTGTGTTTTGGGGGACGTTTCCATGAGAAATAGATCAGGATACCAGATTAGGCATGTCTTTCTCCTCTGGAGTAATTTTCACGAACTGCTCTGTACCATAGGACGAGAAGTGAATCCTCGGGTCTTTCAGGAAGATTCCTTCTCCAATTTATCTGTTGCGCACATCCAAGATGAATTTCTCATTCTGAGTCTATTTCAGGAACTGATTTCTTCCAAGTCGACAGGAGCGAATCGGAATGTACGAAGGAAGCTCATTATTTGAGGAATGAATGACGACCACGAAGCCGTTCAGAATTGCTTATTTTTCGGAATTTTCGAGACTCGACCTATAAGAAATCACCAGAAGCAAATCTGAAAGGATTTTGGAGGATCATGCCAGATGGAGTTCATGACTAGCAGTGATCAGTAATTACTGTTGAATTTTTGTCATTTTCATGAACCGATCTCTACTAAAGGATCAGGAGAGAATCCGAATGGCTTTTCGAGGAAGCGTGCATGAGACAATCAATCTGATTAGTATTGAAGGTCTCATTTTTAGCAATTTACACTACCCATCTCTCCCAAGTGACCAGCAGAGTATCTAAAAGGTCTTTGGAGGATGATTCTATGAGGTACTAATTCTATGCAGTGATCAGTAATAAATGGTTGATTTGTTAGTAATTTTCATGAACCAATCCCTACAAACTCAGGAGGAGAGAATCTGGATTGCTGGAGTCTTTACCACTAGGTGCTTGGAAAGAACGATTTTCGTACTTTGAGTAATTTGCACAAACTGATCTGTTCCAAGGCACCAAGAGAGAATGCAATTGTTTTTCCGGTGGATGATTCCATGGGAAATTCATCAGAAGACGGGTGAGGAAGGAATTTTCTCTTTCCTACTAATTTTCACAAACCGATTTTATTCACAATCACTAGGAGTTAATTATCAAACGATTTGGGAGGATGATTCCAAGTGTCATTAAATACTAACATTGATCAGGAGGAACTGTCTCATTTTGAGTAATTTTCATCAAATCATGAACTGATATCTACCAAATCCCAAGAAGCGAATCTGAAAGGCTTTTGGGGGATGATTCCATTTGTCACTGATTTAGAGCATTGATCAGTTATAACTTTCTCATTTTTAGCAATTTTCACGATCAATCTCCACCAAATCCTGAAGAGAGAATAGACTTGTGTTTTGGGGGACGTTTCCATGAGAAATAGATCAGGATACCAGATTAGCCATGTCTTTCTCCTCTGGAGTAATTTTCACGAACTGCTCTGTACCATAGGAGGAGAAGTGAATCCTCGGGTCTTGCAGGAAGATTCCTTCTCAAATTTATCTGTTGCGCACATCCAAGATGAATTTCTCATTCTGAGTCTATTTCAGGAACTGATTTCTTCCAAGTCGACAGGAGCGAATCGGAATGTACGAAGGAGGATCATTATGTGAGGAATGAATGACTACCACGAAGCCGTTCAGAATTGCTTATTTTTCAGAATTTTCGAGACTCGACCTATAACAAATCACCAGAAGCAAATCTGAAAGGATTTTGGAGGGTCATGCCAGATGGAGTTCATGACTAGCAGTGATCAGTAATTACTGTTGAATTTTTGTCATTTTCATGAACCGATCTCTACTAAAGGATCAGGAGAGAATCCGAATGGATTTTCGAGGAAGCGTGCATGAGACAATCAATCTGATTAGTATTGAAGGTCTCATTTTTAGCAATTTACACTACCCATCTCTCCCAAGTGACCAGCAGAGTATCTAAAAGGTCTTTGGAGGATGATCCCATGAGGTACTAATTCTATACAGTGATCAGTAATAAATGGTTGATTTGTTAGTAATTTTCATGAAGCAATCTCTACAAACTCAGGAGAAGAGAATCTGGATTGCTGGAGTCTTTACCACTAGGTGCTTGGAAAGAACGATTTTCGTATTTGAGTAATTTGCACAAACCGATCTGTTCCAAGGCACCAAGAGAGAATGCAATTGTTTTTCCGGTGGATGATTCCATGGGAAATTCATCAGAAGACGGGTGAGGAATAAATATTCTCTTTCCTACTAATTTTCATGAACCGATATTATTCACAATCACTAGGAGTTAATTATCAAAGGATTTGGGAGGATGATTCCAAGTGTCATTAAATTCTAACATTGATCAGGAGGAACTGTCTCCTTTTGAGTAATTTTCATCAAATCATGAACTGATATCTACCAAATCCCAAGAAGCGAATCTCAAAGGCTTTTGGGGGATGATTGCATTAGCACTGATTTAGAGCATTGATCAGTTATAACTTTCTCATTTTTAGCAATTTTCACGATCAATCTCCACCAAATCCTGAAGAGAGAACAGACTTGTGTTTTGGGGGACGTTTCCATGAGAAATAGATCAGGATACCAGATTAGCCATGTCTTTCTCCTCTGGAGTAATTTTCACGAACTGCTCTGTACCATGGGACGAGAAGTGCATCCTCGGGTCTTTCAGGAAGATTCCTTCTCAAATTTATCTGTTGCGCACAACATCCAAGATGAATTTCTCATTCTGAGTCTATTTCAGGAACTGATTTCTTCCAAGTCGACAGGAGCGAATCGGAATGTACGAAGGAGGATCATTATGTGAGGAATGAATGACTACCACGAAGCCGTTCAGAATTGCTTATTTTTCGGAATTTTCGAGACTCGACCTATAACAAATCACCAGAAGCAAATCTGAAAGGATTTTGGAGGATCATGCCAGATGGAGTTCATGACTAGCAGTGATCAGTAATTACTGTTGAATTTTTGTCATTTTCATGAACCGATCTCTACTAAAGGATCAGGAGAGAATCCGAATGGCTTTTCGAGGAAGCGTGCATGAGACAATCAATCTGATTAGTATTGAAGGTCTCATTTTTAGCAATTTACACTACCCATCTCTTCCAAGTGACCAGCAGAGTATCTAAAAGGTCTTTGGAGGATGATTCCATGCGGTACTAATTCTATGCAGTGATCAGTAATAAATGGTTGATTTGTTAGTAATTTTCATGAACCAATCTCTACAAACTCAGGAGGAGAGAATCTGGATTGCTGGAGTCTTTACCACTAGGTGCTTGGAAAGAACGATTTTCGTACTTTGAGTAATTTGCACAAACCGATCGTTCCAAGGCACCAGGAGAGAATGCAATTGTTTTTCCGGTGGATGATTCCATGGGAAATTCATCAGAAGACGGGTGAGGAATGAATTTTCTCTTTCCTACTAATTTTCACGAACCGATTTTATTCACAATCACCAGGAGTTAATTATCAAAGGAGTTGGGAGGATGATTCCAAGTGTCATTAATTACTAACATTGATCAGGAAGAACTGTCTCCTTTTGAGTAATTTTCATCAAATCATGAACTGATATCTACCAAATCCCAAGAAGCGAATCTGAAAGGCTTTTGGGGGATGATTCCATTTGTCACTGATTTAGAGCATTGATCAGTTATAACTTTCTCATTTTTAGCAATTTTCACGATCAATCTCCACCAAATCCTGAAAAGAGAATAGACTTGTGTTTTGGGGGACGTTTCCATGAGAAATAGATCAGGATACCAGATTAGCCATGTCTTTCTCCTCTGGAGTAATTTTCACGAACTGCTCTGTACCATAGGAGGAGAAGTGAATCCTCGGGTCTTTCAGGAAGATTCCTTCTCCAATTTATCTGTTGCGCACATCCAAGATGAATTTCTCATTCTGAGTCTATTTCAGGAACTGATTTCTTCCAAGTCGACAGGAGCGAATCGCAATGTACTAAGGAGGCTCATTATGTGAGGAATGACTACCACAAAGCCGTTCAGAATTGCTTATTTTTCGGAATTTTCGAGACTCGACCTATAACAAATCACCAGAAGCAAATCTGAAAGGATTTTGGAGGATCATGCCAGATGGAGTTCATGACTAGCAGTGATCAGTAATTACTGTTGAATTTTTGTCATTTTCATGAACCGATCTCTACTAAAGGATCAGGAGAGAATCCGAATGGCTTTTCGAGGAAGCGTGCATGAGACATCAATAGCTACATCTGATTAGTATTGAAGGTCTCATTTTTAGCAATTTACACTACCCATCTCTACCAAGTGACCAGCAGAGTATCTAAAAGGTCTTTGGAGGATGATTCCATGAGGTACTAATTCTATGCAGTGATCAGTAATAAGTGGTTGATTTGTTAGTAATTTTCATGAACCAATCTCTACAAACTCAGGAGGAGAGAATCTGGATTGCTGGAGTCTTTACCACTAGGTGCTTGGAAAGAACGATTTTCGTACTTTGAGTAATTTGCACAAACCGATCTGTTCCAAGGCACCAAGAGAGAATGCAATTGTTTTTCCGGTGGATGATTCCATGGGAAATTCATCAGAAGACGGGTGAGGAATGAATTTTCTCTTTCCTACTGATTTTCACGAACCGATTTTATTCACAATCACCAGGAGTTAATTATCAAAGGATTTGGGAGGATGATTCCATGTGTAATTAATTTCTAACATTGATCAGGAAGAACTGTCTCCTTTTGAGTAATTTTCATCAAATCATGAACTGATATCTACCAAATCCCAATAAGCGAATCTGAAAGGATTTTGGAGGATAATTCCATATGGAGTTAATGACTAGCAGTGATCAGTAATTACTGTTTAATTTTAGTAATTTTCATGAACCGATCTGTACCAAAGGATCAGGAGAGAGCCCGAATGGCTTTTCGAGGAAGAGTGCGTGAGACATCAACAGCTACATCTGATTAGAAATGAATGTCTCATTTTTAGCAATTTACACTACCCATCTGTATGTGTGACGTGTTGTGTGTGTGTGTGTCGGTGTCGTGCTGTGTGTGTTGTCTTGGGTGGCCACACAGGGTAATGCAGAAAGCATTCCCCTCATGGAGGAAGAGTGACACGATGTGGCCACTCAGGAGTAACACACAAACAATCCCCCGCCTCCCCCGGCCCCCCCCCCCGGAGCAACAGTGATGTGTGTGACCAATTCAGGTCATGCACAAAGCATTTCCCTCATGGAGCAACAGTGACACTGGGTGGCCAGTCAGTGTAATGCACAAATCATTTCCCTCCTGGACCAACAGTGACACTGGGTGGCCACTTGGAGTAATGCAGAAAGCATTTCCCTCACGGAGCAATGGTGACACTGCGTGGCCAATTCAGGCAGTGCTCAAATCATTTCCCTCCTGGAGCAACAGTGACACCGGGCGGCCCCTTGGAGTAATACACAAATCATTTCCTCACGGCGCACCAGTTGCACAAACTGAGTTTAATAATAATAAAAAACAAAAAATAGTTTCACTAGAAAAGGTAGATTTTCAGTGAGTAGAAGGGATAGCAAACAGAAGAAGGCAGATTGCTAAGCAAATACAAATATGCACGCATACTGAGCCTAAGATCTTCAAGAGACTGGATTCAAGAAGTAATTTCCCATCCTACATGTCTTTCGGCAACTTGAAGAGTATCTGTAGCTTAGACTTCCCGTTGTTTCTCTTTACAGACTAGACTCCTGTTTTAGGCTGGACTTCCCCCTTCTCATTTCCTTTGTCTCTTCAGGTACTTTCAGCAGCCTTTCTACTGCCCTGCATGATTTTGTCCGCTCCAACTTTTCCATGGCTCCCGAGACCTCACTTGTGGGAATGCACACCTACCTACCCGTGTCCTGTGAAGGGACACGGCACGAGGAGAGAAGAGGAGAGAAGAGAAAGAGAGAGTTGGCGAACACAGGAGAGAAAAGAGAGAAACAGGAGAGCAAGGCGAGCAACTCACCACCTGGAGTCATCCTCTTGGATCCAACCTTCAGTTGTGGAGAAGACACCGTTCCTGACCAGAGAAACGAGCAGCCTCTGAAAATGGGACCTTTTCTCCCTCGTAACCACAGCTGATCAGGTTTTCTTTTCTTACAAACCGAACCCTAATTGACGGGGCTTCCTGACCCGGACTCAGGTGGGGGCGTGAGCAGAGTCCTCACCAAACCAGACACTTCTCTCACCTAGACTGGCTGCAGAATTGCGCTAACATCAGACTCCAAACATCCTCTGGTCAGTGCAAGCAGATGCAGTCCGCTAATGATTTGGACTTGATGTGATGCAGTATGAATGTCATGGATAATTCAGATCAATGGGGAGAAACAACACTTTTTAAACACCTTCTGTCCCTGCACAACCCTCCCCTCTTGAGAACTCTTGACCAATGTAACAGCACAATACATATGCTAACAAGAAAGAATGCCCTCCCTAGCTGTGTTCTGCTTCTTTAAGGAGCAGAGTACAGCCCCACCACACCCCCTGGTGGGGGCTAGCCCCAAGTCTTCCCCCTAAAAATCTCTTGTCGGTACTGCGTACTGGAAAGCACCACCCTACTTGCACTACTGCACAAGGGGTAACCTGCCCCATAAGTTACACCTCACAGCTACACCTGGCTTCTACTGTCATCAGACAAGCTGAATGCTTCTGCTGTGATCCTGGTTATAAACACTAGGGTGGAGTGCAGGGAGCAGCAAGTTGCTCACGGGTTGAAATGACAATGGAGCTAACTAACATGGCACAGTGAAGAGATGTTCTTTCCTTTATTCTTTATTCACCTGAGACTTCATTATGCCACCTCCTCCGTCACAGGTAAAGTGCCTGAGGCACGCTGGGGCCAGAACAATGACAACTAATTATTCCTGTTATGGTAGGACCTAGTGACCCAGGCAGGGATTTGGGCCCTTTGCACAAGGCATTGTACAAACAAACGAAGGCAGTCCCTGCCTCACAGTGCCTGGAATCTAGACATTTCAGTGTGTTAAAGCATCCGGGGCTTACAAGACCAATATACAGAGGACAATGGGCAGCTTTAGCCCAGATCTCTGTGTGGACTTATAAACCCAGGACTCCCTGCATTTGATTGTCTTGGCAGCACAATATAATCTCTAAATGATGATGAAATACATTGGAGGCAACTCATCTTCAGATATGAATTTCCATGTGCTTCTCATGCCTGCATGTAGTTCACAAGTGATGGTGTCTGACTAACATGAGAATGCGAGTTGAAAAATTCAGGGCTGGGCTACACTACAAATTTAGATCAAGATAGGACACCTTGCATTGACCTATTTGTGCATAGCTACACTCAAATTTGTCTCTAGCTGAGATAAGCACCCTGTTACTACTATGCAGTAAAAACAATCAGTGCAAATGGTGTAGAGCCATGGTTGACTTACTGAAATCAACACAATGTGAGTGTAGACACTGTGTGACCTGTATTGACCTAACAGTCCTCCAGCAGCTGTCCCACAGTGCCCCATTCCCCACAACAATGACTGCTCTGGTCACTATTTAAGACTCCAATGCCCAGGGGTCTCAGAGACTGGAAGCCACCTCCCCTCTAAAAGCCCTCCACATCTTTTTGAAATGCCATTTCCTGATTGCCCATGTTGGAAAGCACACCTAGCAGCTCACCTTTGTTGTGCACAACTGCCCAACGGATCATGCCAGCTCCATGCACTAGACACGCTCCTGCCAGGAGGAGACAGGAGCTATTGGGTCTCAAGGGCCTGTGGGGAGAAGAGGCTGGGCAAGCCCAGCTACAGACCAGCTGTAGAAACATGAATATCTCTGAGCAGATTGCCTGGGGGGCACAGGCGAACAGCTATAACGGGGTCAGCAGCAGTGCCATGTGAAAGCAAACAAACTTCACCAGAGAACATAGCACTCTATCTGGTGCTATGCGGCAGCCATGCCACTTTTACAATCAGCTGCACTCATAGTGGGAGGAGATCCCACCAGCACTCTGCAGGCACCTTGGACAAGCCCAAGACAGAAACCCCTGTCGTGAACAACAAGGAGGAGACGTGAGGTGGGGGGGAAGATCCAGTGGGGGACTCCAGCCAAACTGCGAGCCAGGACCTGTTCAAGACACCATCCCAGTCAAGCCAGTGCCACCTGGTGAGTGCAGATGAATCTGATGAAAGGGAAGGGAATCTGATGAAAGGGAAGGGAACTCAGGTAAGTGTGCTCATATATTTTTCCTTTCAATGTTTGCGTTTAAAGATGGTGCCTGGCCCATCTTTACAGGGCTGTCGACTTTTCATTGATTTACTTGTACTGTCCCATCTTCTCATATGTCCAGCAGAGGTAGTGTATGTGAATAACAATGGTTATTCAAATCGACATAATGATATATTTTGTCTAGTTTTACAGTGTCACCCATTGAGTTATGTTAAAACTGTATGTAACATTGCCTATGGGGTGTCATCAGATGCCACCGGTGTGGTGCTTTGCTCTGTTCAATGTTGATAACAATCGGCTGCATGCGTGTGTTCCCTCCAAGTGCTGCCGCGGCTCTGCGCAGATCGCTGACACACCAGACCCCGAGAGAACCCCCAATGACCACAGACTCTGATAAGGTACAAAGGCACCCGGCCAGGTTTCTTGTCAAACGAAGCACAGTAATAGTTCCCCGCAGGCTCTACAGGGCATAGTACGAACATGTGCCCCCTAGCAATGGACCAGCTCAGTCAGTGGCAGGACTCTCCACTGCCCCCTAGGCAAGAAACAGACACCGCCCCAGGGGTGGTTACACATCACTCTGATGTATCGAGGTACAGCTCCTCTGCATGTTGGGGTGCTGCCTCTCTCCTAGTACATGTTGGTTCAAACAAACAAGTCTATCCATCATATTATTCTTTTGACCCTGTCTTTTAGGATGGGTCAGCCTGTTCCTCATTATCTCTGTGGAAAGTGTTCGTACTGGACCTTTCTGGTGCCATCCTGGCCCATGTTTATCCTATTAGTGTTTGACACCTAAAGAGATATCTAAAGAGATATGTGTATACATCCAATTAGCAGTCTTCTTCTTGCCAGCTTCTGGGAGCAGGGCCTGCCTTTGGCTCACAGCTTAACTTTGCTTTATGTTAGCAAAGTCTTGACCATTCCTTTGGTTCAGGCCTCAGGCCTCATACCAGGCCTCTGATACCAAGGGTTTATGTTTCAGGGCCTCATCTTACTACATTGGGCTCTTTGCACCTTGATTTTTCTGCACTTTCCCCCTCATTCAGAAAAGTTCTAGTTTTGGAAAATACAATTGTCTTTAGTAGTTCCCAACAAATATTGCAGACTGTACAACAACAGTCCAAGCAAACAGTACTTGTAAATGCACACCAAGCTTCACAGCATTAACACCATCAGGAAAAACACCTGGTCAGATTCATAAATAGACAACAAGCATAAGCACAATGGTTACAGCACTCAAAGCCTCACACCCAGAGACTGCTCCAGCAGAGAATCCTTCTGTGTGGTTTCAAAGCCTCCCTCAGCCAGACATCTCCGGGGGGGGGGGTTCTGGTAATAGCCCTTGTGTCTGGCTGTTCAATGCTCCACCTCTACCCTTCACCCTGGCAGTAGCTTTTCCCCCCTTGCTTCACAGATATTCTGCAGGACACAACAGGCAGCTAGAACCATTGGGATATTTTTCTCACAGAGCGCCAGTCTAGTGAGTAGATACCACCAGCTTTCCTTCAATCTACTGAAAGCACATTCAACTCTTGCTCTGCACCTGCTGAGCCTGTAGTTGACTGTTTTCTCGGGGCTGTTGAGATGGCTGGTGTATAGCTTTATGAGCAAGGGGAGCAAGGGGTAGGCTGGGTCCCCTAGGATTACTATTGATATTTCCATATCACGAATAGAAATGTGCCAGTATGGAAAGAATGTCCCTGCTCGCAGCTTTCTGAGCAGTCCTGTGTTCTTAGATGCAAGCACCATGCACCTTCCCTGACCCGCCCACACTGGTATCGGTGGTGTCCGTGGTGATCCCCAATGCTTACATAACCATAGCAAAGTAGCCCTTTGTGTTGAGGTACTCTATGGCAAAGGGGGATGATGCTACAACAGGATTGTGTGTGCCATCCAATGCCCCACCCCAGCTCAGGAACCCAACTGCTGCAAATCCCTCCACAATGTCCTGCACACTGCTGAGAGTCACTCTCCTGTGGAGCATGATGGTATTAATGAAACTGTATACATGTGTGACAACGGCCCCCTACTGTGGATTTTCCAACTCCAAAATTATTTCCTGCTTACCAGTAGCAATCCAGCATCGCAAGCTTCCAGAGTGCAATTGCCTCTTGCTTCTTCAGTGTCAGCACAGCTCTCATTCTGGTGCCCCTGCGATGGAGGGCTGGGGCGAGCTCCCTGCACAGATCGAGGAACATGGACTTTCACATCTGAAAGTTCTGCAGCTGCTGCTTGTTATCCCAAACCCGCATTACAATGTGATCCCACCACTCAGTGCCCATTTCTCAGGACCAGAAGCAGCGCTCTATGCTCTGCAGCTGCTCTGAATGCCACCAATAGCCTTGAATTGTTTTTCACTATTTCCCTCAGTAAACTGTCCTCCAAGAAATATTCATGTCCCTGGTTTTTGTGGGACTGCCTGCGGGTCTTCACGATTCTCCTGTATTTGCAACAGTCACAAGAGCAATGCAGAGCTCTGTGGGCTCCAGAGATGGCAGAGATCAAAAAGTTCCATGTGGGTTTGTGAGATTTAAAAAAAAGGAGGGGGGGGGCACAAAATTATGGGCTATTGGATGACATTAAGGGATGGAGAAAGTTCCAAGCTGGTAACTTGACCCCTAGCTCCCAGAGATCTCTGGGCAAGTCATTACTATCTCACAAAACATTGCAAAAATGTCCCAAAAGGCATTGTGCTGGATCCTGGCATGTGGTACGCTGAGATCTCTACCCATGATGCCCCGCATTTTACAAAACACATGCTCCTGGTGAGCATGCACAGCACCAACCCAGAGCATGGGTTGAGAAGTGGGATGAGAAGTCTAATTCTGCAAACACCTACTGTGCACACACAAGAACTGGATACATGCATCTCTCCTCACACTGGACTGTTACCTCTGATAATCCAAAGTAAATATATCAATAAAGAAAACAAAGGACAATGAATTTTTGACACCATCTCAAAGCAAGCTACCAGTCAGCCACAGTTCCTGGCCCAGCCTAGCCCAGGGTGGGGTGGGGAACGTGCACACCAGGGGGCACTGGAGAGCCTGAATCCCATTGCCAGGAGCAAAGCTTGTGCTCTGTGAACATGGAGGAGGACTTGCATACAATCATAGACTATTAGGGTTGGAAGAGAGGTCCTCTAGTCCAATCCCATGCTCAAAGCAGGATCAACACGGACTAAATCATCCCAGCCAGGGCTTTGTCAAGCTGGGCCTTAAAAACCTCTAAGGATGGAGATTCCACCATCTCCCTCAGTACCCTCCTAGTGAAATAGTGTTTCCTAATATCCAACTTAGCCCTCCCCAACTGCAACTTGAGACCATTGCTTCTTGTTCTGTCATCTGCCACCAGTGAGAAAAGCCTAGCTCAATCCTCTTTGGAACCCCCCTCTTCAGGTAGTTGAAGGCTGCTATCAAATCCCCCCTCATTCTTCTCTTCTGCAGATGAAATAACCCCAGTTCTCTCAGCCTCTCCTCTTAAGTCCTTTGCCCCAGTCCCCTAATAATTTTTGTTGCCCTCCGCTGGACTCTCTCCAATTTGTTCACATCCTTTCTGTAGTGGGGGGACCAAAACTGAACACAATACTCCAGGTGTGGCCTCATCAGTGCCGAATAGAGAGGAATAATCACTTCTCTTGATCTGCTGGCAATGCTCCTACTAATACAGCCCAATATGCCATTGACCTTCTTGGCAACAAGGGCACACTGCTGACTCATATCCAGCTTCTCATCCACTGTAATCCCCAGGTCCTTTTCTGCAGAACTGCTGCTTAGCCAGTCCCCAGCCTGTAGCGGTGCATGGGATTCTTCCTTCCTAAGTGCAGGACTCTGCACTTGTCCTTGTTGAACCTCATCAGATTTCTTTTGGCCCAATCCTCCAATTTGTCTAGGTTACTCTGGACCCTATCCCTACCCTCATGTGTATCTACCTCTCCCCCCAGCTTAGTGTCATCTGCAAACTTGCTGAGGGTGTAATCCATCCCATCATCCAGATCATTTAATAAAGATGTTGAAGAAAACCGGCCGCAGGACCAACCCCGGGGCACTCTGCTTGATAACAGCTGCCAACCAGACATCAAGCTGTTGATCACTGCCCGTTGAGCTTGACAATCTAACCAGCTTTTTATCCACCTTATAATCCATTCATTCAATACCTACTTTTTTAACTTGCTGGCAAGAATACTGTGGGAGACCGTATCAAAAGCTTTGCTAAAGTCAAGATACATCACATCCACTGCTTTCCCCATATCCACAGAGCCAGTTATCTCATCATAGCAGGCAATCAGGCTGGTCAGGTGAATCCATGTTGACTGTTCCTGATCACCTTCTTCTCCTCCAAGTGCTTCAAAATGGATTCCTTGAGGACCTGCTCCATGATTTTGCTGGCGACTGAAGTGAGGCTGACCAGTCTGTAGTTCCCTGGGTTCTCTTTCTTCTCTTTTTAAAATATGGGCACTATATTTGCCTTTTTCCAATTGTCCAGGACCTTCCCCAATCACCATGAATTTTCAAAAGTAATGGCCAATGGCTCTGCAATCACATCAGCCAACTCCCTCAGCACCCTTGGATGCATTAGATCTGGACCCATGGACTTGTGCATGTCCAGCCTTTCTAAATAGTCCTTAACCTGTTCTTTCACCACTGAGGACTGCTCACCTCCTCCCCATGCTGTGTTGCTCAGTGCAGCAGTCTGGGAGCTGGTCTTGTCTGTGAAGACCAAGGCAAAAAAAGCATTGAGTGCTTCAGCTTTTTCCACATCATCTGTTACTAGGTTCCCTCCCCTATTCATTAAGGGTCCAGCACTTTCCCTGACCTTCTTCTTGTTGCTAATATACCTGTAGAAACCCTTCTTGTTACCCTTCACATCCCGTGCTAGCTGCAACTTCAACTGTGTCTTAGCCTTCCTGATTTCACTCCTGCATGCCCGAGCAATATTTTTATACTCTTCCCTGGTGATTTATCCAATCTTCCACTTCTTGTAAGCTTCTTGTTTGTGTTTAAGATCAGCAAGGATTTCACTGTGAAGCCAAGCTGGTCGCCTGCCATATTTACTATTCTTTCTACACATCGGGATGGTTTGTCCCTGTAACCTCAATAAGGATTCTTTAATATACAGCCAGCTCTCCTGGACTCCTTTCCCCCTCCTATTAGCCTCCCAGAGGATCCTGTCTATCAGTTCCCTAGTCTAAGTCTGCTTTTCTGAAGTCTAGGGTCCATATTTTGCTACTCTCCTTTCTTCCTTTTGTCAGGATCTTGAATTCAACCATCTCACGGTCATTGCTGCCCAGGTTGCCACCCACTTCTACTTCCCCTACCAATTCTTTCCTGTTTGTAAGCAGCAGGTCAAGAAGAGCAATGCCCCTAGTTGTTTCCTCCAGCACTTGTACCAGGAAGTTGTCCCCAACACTCTCTGAAAACTTCCTGGATTGTCTGTGCATTGTTGTATTGCTCTCCCAGCAGATGTCAGGGTGATTGAAGTCCCCACTTAGAACCAGGGCCTGTGATCTGGAAACTTCAGTTAGTTGTCCAAAGAAAGCCTCTTCTACCTCATCCTGCTGATCCAGTGGTCTATAGCACACGCACACCACGACATCACCCTTGTTGTTCTCGCCTCTAAACTTAACCCAAAGACTCTCAACAGGCTTTTCTTCAGTTTCAAACTGGGGTTCTGAGCAATCATACTGCTCTGTTACATACAGTGCAACTCCTCCACCTTTCCTCCCATACGTGTCCTTCCTTAACAGTTTATACCCATCCATGACAGTGCTCCAATCATGTGAACTGCCTCATCAAGTTTCTGTTATTCCAATCACATCATAGTTCCTTGATTGTGCCAGGGCTTCCAATTCTTCCTGCTTGTTTCCCACACTTCTTGCATTCGTGTTCATGCACCTAAGATAACTAGCCGATTGCCCTACTTTCTCAGTATGAATCAGGAGGCTTCTCATCTTGTACCCTCGTCCTTGTGTTTCCTCCTGGTATCCCACTTCCCCACTTACCTCTGGCTTAGGTCACCATCCCCTGGTGAACCTAGTTTAAAGCCTTCCTCACTAGGTTAGCAAGCCTGCCTGCAAAGATGGTCTTCCCTCTCTTTGTTAGGTGGATCCCATCTCTTCCTAGCAATCCCTCTTCCCAGAACAGCATTCCATGTTTGAAGATCCAAAGCCCTTTCTCCGACACAACCTGCACAACCACTAGGAGGTGCATCTAAACATCTCAGGCTCAAAAGACAACCCCCAAATCTAATTGAAGACACTTTGTCTTTGTCAGAGTCCCTACTATCTTACAGCAGCTCTGGACAGTTTGGAGTGAGGCTTAGGAAGAAAGACATAAGACTCCAAACTGGGAAGGATAGGGTTAATGGGGTGAGCTTGGCACCTCCTAGCTACCCAGTGCAGTCTGGAATCAGTGTAATTCCAGGGGCAGGTTAATGAGAGAGGGAAGGGATGTGTCATCTGATTTGTAACAATCTACAGGTCGTAATTGCAGCGGCATCAGAAATGGGTCAAGTTGGATGTTAATTGAAAGCTCTGTCTCTCATGAACACACTGTTACCAACCAGGACAAACCTAGAACAATTAGGCAGATATCGCTAGTTGTGAAAATGTTTAAAAAACAATTTTAACATGGGCATGTCAGATATGCAGCCCTCACAAATTTCAACTGTGGCCCTCGACTAACAGGCTGTATTATCAGCTAATGCTCAGAAGAGGAGGCCTGATTCATTTTTAATGGTACAGATTACTATAAATGGAAGGAATGCTTCAAGCTGCTTTGCCATCATCTGCAAAAAGAAGCAGTTTAGGGGTATTGAGAATCAGATTTGTTTATCATGCCAAAAGAGTCGCAAGGAGTCACTGGTTAAGACATCCAGCCAGAAATCATTAGAATCCATCCACAAATGGTATGTCCATAGCTACCTAACGTAATTAACTACAATCCCAAATGACAGGTTTCAGAGTAGCAGCCGTGTTAGTCTGTATTCGCAAAAAGAAAAGGAGTACTTGTGGCACCTTAGAGACTAACCAATTTATTTTAGCATAAGCTTTCATGAGCTACAGCTCACTTCATCGGATACATCCTTACATGCTATAAGAAGTGAACTCCTAACTTGGATTTGGCAAGGTTGGAGAGGAAGTACATTGAGCAACAGGAAAAAGTCGAAGATTCCAGGACTTTATGAAATACTTTTCTGCTTTAGATTTAACTAAGTATTCTGCACTGATTGCCTGAGACCTTGCAGACATATGGGAGGAATTTCAAAAAAGGAAATAGAGTTGTTAAAACATCACCAGTTCCTGTCTGAGTTCTTGGTTCAGGTGAAGCCCCAGAACATGAAAACAGCAATGAAAGTTGTTGGGAGGTTGGTGGGCAGAACAACATCTAAATGCTCTTTCCCAGCTGTCAGATAAAAAACAGACAACACCAGAACTCCATCAAATTTTGAATGAAACATTAAATATGGCTGGGATGACTTTCTCAGAAGTCACCGAGCACCATCTAGATTCATTAGGGGCTATTAAATGCCAAGAAGGGCCATTTTAAAGCTACAGAATAAGCTTATTTGCATGGGCAACTGTGACAGGTTTCAATCGGTTCTCCGAGACCCTAGGGGGTGATGGAGGGCTATGGTCCCCCCGGCAGGCCTTAGTCACACCATTCGGGTGCTGGGGAATTAGCGGGAAAGGTGTGCTAGCCGGAGTCTGCAGCGTGCCCTTCAGACCGGGGAGCGCCAGCGCGAGTCTGCGGCGCGCCCTTCCGGCAGGGGAGGGCCGGCGCGAGTCTGCGGCGCGCCCTTCCGGCAGGGGAGGGCCGGCGCGAGTCTGCGGCGCGCCCCTCCGGCAGGGGAGGGCCGGCGCGAGTCTGCGGCGCGCCCCTCCGGCAGGGGAGGGCCGGCGCGAGTCTGCGGCGCGCCCTTCCAGCAGGGGAGGGCCGGCGCGAGTCTGCGGCGCGCCCTTCCAGCAGGGGAGGGCCGGCGCGAGTCTGCGGCGCGCCCTTCCGGCAGGGGAGGGCCGGCGCGAGTCTGCGGCGCGCCCCTCCAGCAGGGGAGGGCCGGCACGGGTTTGTAGCACACAGTTCTGCTACCCAAGGCAGGCTGGCCAGGGTAGGGGAATGCAGGCCCACCCAACTCCACTGCGTTCCAGCACAGGGCCCTGAGAGTGGCGGGAGGCGAAGGTCCCGCCGCTCGGTCAGCAGGGGGCCATCCGCACCCGCTGACCAAACACACCCGCCCCACGGTGCAGTTCTTCCTACCCGATCTCTCAAACGGGTCTCTCTGGTCCCTCCAGCTCGTCCAGGTATTCCGCTGCTGGCAGCTCCAGCTCCCCCTCTGTGTCAGGCTCATGCTGGCCCGGGCTACAGCTGGGCCCCTCCAGGTCCTCCGGGTACTCAGCGGCTGGCAGTCCTGGTCGCCACAGGCCTTCCTCCCGGTCAGGTTCCTCCTGTCCCAGGGCCTCCCCTGGGTCGGCAACAGGATCGCAAGGGAGCAGCCAGCAGCCTTTGTCTGTCTTCCTCCCTGGTGCTCTCTTCACTGGGCAAAGGGCCCCGCCCTTTGTACTTCCTGTCCCACCCCTCCCCTTCCGCGGATTGGCATAAGCTTGGTCTGGCCCCACCCACTCAGTCTGAGAGGGTGGCTCTTTACCCTCTGGTTCGGAGGGAAGCCACCCTGGCTCCCTACAGCAACCCATTCACATCTGATGGACCAGAGCTAGTTAATATCATCGCGAAAGCTGTCGTCAGTGATGAGATAGCTAAAGATGTCAGTCAAACAGATACTTAAGATCATGACTTGTATGAAGCCTTCAAAACCCAATAAATTATCCAGGCTCCATCAGTCTGTGGGCTCCAATCTAGACGAACAGACTAAAGCTGTGCTCGAAGGCAAAGAAGAAAATCAGTGTGGAGATACCAGGGAATATTAAAGAGCTAACTGCAACCAGGTCATTTCTCATCTTCTCATCATGCCCTTTCCCAAAGGGAAGTACTGATCAAGTAGATCAGCATCATGCTGAGAACTGAACAAGTTATCCATGGTACCACACTTGATGTTTGAATGTGATGGAACAATGCATACATGTTGAGCAAAAAGCAAACTAATGCACATTTTTCACGGTCTTCCTAAGCCAGCACCCACTGACAATGAGGCCTTTCAGCGTAGCAATCATAGCTGGTGTGGCTGAGGTACAAGCTTGCAACAAACCAGAACCTGTTAATACCTGCTGAGACTTGGCTGAACACTGCTGAAGTCAGCTTCCCTGACTCTGCCCACCCTCATCACCACTATCTGCAGGCATGCGTTGTCTCTGTCCATGGTATTACACCTGTTCAGTCCAAAGTCACAATAAAGAAGCTAGAGTCTCATACTCACACAAAGAACACAGGAAAAAATTTTCAGCAGGTGAATTTCTCCAAGAATTTCGCTGTCACATGACAGAATGTGGCTGCTGCCTTGCACTGTTCAGTGGAATTTCTTTGCAGCTCCCACAAGGAGGCTGATACTAAAATTATCTTGCATGCCGTCAATGCCACAGAAAAAGGGTGCTACTAAATGCTGGACTTTTGGTACAAGACACAGATGTTCTAGAGCTCTCTGTGAGATGCTACCCAAGGCTGCTGGGGAATTGCAGAATATGTGTCATAACTGGGAAAAGGGCTGTCAATACCTAGTGGTCAGAGTCGGAGTCAGGCCAAGATAGGTACCAGGAAGTCAGAGTCCAAGACAGGCCAGAGGGAAGAACCAAGTGTTGGGCAGCAGGCAGGGTCAGGCACCAATTGAATAGTGAAGCTGAGGACAAACTAGTATCAAAAGCCAGAGTCTATGGTCTATGGCAAGCAGGGTTTGGTGCTGAGACGGAAGGGCAGGCAATCTGTGTTGTTGCTCTGACAGCTCCTATTCATGGCTTCCTGGTTTATAGATTGGTATCAGTCAGGCTGTGAGGGACCGTCACTCCGGTCCTGCTGAGCTCAGCCTCAGAGTCCTCCCATGGTAATGCGAAGGAGTCAGCAGCCCGGATCACCCCATGGCTCCAGGTTCCATCCCTGAAGGGTCTAACAATAGCCCTCAGAGATGTGTTCCTGTCACTTGGACCATTAAATACCACTGCACTGCCAAGTTTCCACACCCGTGCAGGAAGTGACGCTGCTGGAAAGACCTAATTATAAGAAAGTAAGAATGACCATAATGAGTCAGAACAATGGTCTATCTAGCCCAGTACCCTGACAGTGACTGGTGCCAGATGCTGCAGAAGGAATGACCAGAAGTGGGTGATTATCAAGTGACTCAATCAGAGGTTTAGGGACACCTAGAGCATGGGGGTGCATCCCTGACCATCTCTGGCTAATAGCCATTGATGGACCTGTCCTCCACGAACTCATCTCATTCTTTTTTGAACCCAGTTAATACTTTTGGCTTTCACAACATCCCCTGGGGAAATTTCCATAGGTTGACTGTGCGTTGGGTGAAGAAATACTTCCTTATGTTTGTTTTTAACCTGCTGCCTATTAAATCTCATTGGGTGACCCTGGTTCTTGTGTTATGTGAAGAGGTAAATAACACTTTCCTATTCTTCTTCTCCACACCATTCATGATTTTGTAGACCTCCATCTTATCCTCCCCCAACCTCCATCCCTTAGTCATCTCTTTTCTAAGCTAAACAGTCTCAGTCTTTTTAATCTTTCCTCAGTTGGAAGCTGTTCCATACTGTGACATTCCACTCTGGTGTCATCTGGACCGGTGATCTGCTAGGTAACTCCAATCCTTGACTCTGGGAGCCAGCCTTACCCTGCTCTGCTGTGAGAACCCCCACTCCTGGGCTGTTCACACACAGCCTCTGGCATGTAAGCTGCTCCTTGGATTGTGAAACCAAATGACAGTCGCCAATATCTCCGGTCCCAGACACAACTTTAGGAACCTCCATCTTGCAGTGTCCAGTTATGTCTGCTGGATGCTGCAAGCTTATATGAGTTTGTCAATTTAATAAAGAAATTGATATGTACCAGGCTTGTTTTCCCAAGGGGAGCCTCTGACACACTTCAAACCAAATGCAAGGCTTCAGGTAGAATAAACAAACAAATGTATAAACTATAAAGATAGATTTTAAGTGATTATAAATCAAAGCATAACAAGTCAGATTTGGTAAAATGAAATAAAACGAAAACACATTCTAAGCTGATCTTAACACTTTCAATGCCCTTACAAAGTTAGATGATTTTCACCGCAGGCTGGCTGGTTGCTCTTCAGCCAGGCTCTCCCCCTTGATCAGAACTTCAGTCGCTTGGTGTCTGTAGATGTAGGTGGAAGAGAGAGCTCATGGCAAATGTCTCTCCCTTTTATCATGTCCTTTCTTCCCTCTTGGCTTTGACCCCCCCACCCCTTCAGAGTCAGGTGAGCATTACCTCATCACAGTTCCAAAGGAAGGGGGGTGACTCCCTTGAGAGTCTAACAGGCTAGATTGTCGGGTTTAATGGGTAGTGATCAATGGCTTGATGTCTAGTTGGCAGCTGGTACCAAGTGGAGTGCCCCGGGGGTTGGTCCTGTGTCTGGTTTTGTTCAACGTCTTTATTAATGATCTGGATGATGGGATGAATTGCACCCTCAGCAAGTTCGCAGATCACACTAAGCTGGGGGGAGAGGTAGATACACATGAGGGTAGGGATAGGGTCCAGAGTGACCTAGACAACTTGGAGGATTAGGCCAAAAGGAATCTGATGAGGTTCAGCAAGGACAAGTGCAGAGTCCTGCACTTAGGAAGGAAGAATTCCATGCACGGCTACAGGCTGGGGACCGACTGGCTAAGCAACAGTTCTGCAGAAAAGGACCTGGGGATTACAGTGGATGAGAAGCTGGATATAAGTCGGCAGTGTGCCCTTGTTGCCAAGAAGGCCAATGGCATATTGGGCTGTATTAGTAGGAGCATTGCCAGCAGATGGAAGGAAGTGATTATTCCCCTCTATTCAGCACTGGTGAGGCCATACCTGGAGTATTATGTCCAGTTTTGGTCCCCCCACTACAGAAGGGATGTGGACAAATTGGAGAGAGTCCAGCGGAGGGCAACAAAAATGATTAGGGGACTGGGGCAAATGACTTATGAGGTGAGGCTGTGGGAACTGGGTTATTTTGTCTGCAGAAGAGAAGAGTGAGGGCAGATTTGATAGCAGCCTTCAAGTACCTGAAGTGGGGTTCCAAAGAGGATGGAGCTAAACTGTTCTCACTGGTGGCAGATGACAGAACAAGAAGCAATGGTCTCAAGTTGCAGTTGGGGAGGTCTAGGTTGGATATTAGGAAACACTATTTCACTAGGAGGGTTGTGAAGCACTGGAATGGGTTACCTATGGATGTGGTGGAATCTCCATCCTTAGAGGCTTTTAAGGCCCGGCTTGACAAAGCTCTGGCTGGGATGATTTAGTTGGTGTTGATCCTGCTTTGAGCAGGGGGTTGGACTAGATGACCTCCTGAGGTCTCTTCCAACCCTAATATTCTATGATTCACTCCCTGATGAGGTGTGAACTGCCCCTCTGCTTCTGGAGAGTTTTTGTCTGGGCTTGCTTTAAGCCATGAGCATACATTTTCAGTCTCATAACTACATACATGAAATTATAACCTATAAGATTACTGTAACAATTACTATAACATCACTATAACAACCATGCTCAGTGCATCATGAGCTTTCCAAAGGCACTCAACATGACAGACTTTGTATTGGATACCACACAATCATTTTATAAAGATGAACATGGGGGTGTAGGGCGTTCCCGCGAGGTACAGAGTGTCACACATATCCCTAATCATTTTTGTTTTCCTTCTTTGTACTTTTTCCAATTCTAATATACCTTTTTTAAATTGGACAACCCAGAACAGCATGCAGTTCTCAAGATGTGGATGTACCATTGATTTATATAAAGGCATTGTTATTTTCTATCCCTTTCCTAATAATTCCTAACACTGTTAGATTTTTTTACTGCTGCTGCACATTGAGCAGATGTTTTCAGAGAACTATCCATGGTGACTCCAAAATCTTGTTCTTGAGTGGTAACAGCTAATTTAGATTCCATCATTTTGTATATACAACTGGGATTATTTTTTCCAGTCTGTATTACTTTGCACTTATCAACATGGAATTTCATATGCCATTTTGTTGCCCAGTCATCTATTTTTATGAGGTCCCTTTGTAACACTGCACAGTCTGCTTTGAACTTAATTATCTTGAGTAATCACCAACAGACTTTGCCACCTCACTTTTCCATATCATTTATAATTATATTAAACTGCACAGATCTTACTGGAAGGTATTTAATTCAGCCTCTGAAGACTCTCTCCTTGCGCTGAAGGTGCTCAGAACAGCTGAGACAGTCAAGAATGAGGCCATACATTGCGCCAAAGGGATTGATATCCTGAGTTTATAATTTGAAAACCAACATTATGACATCTGCAGAGCCATGTTTCCTTTATTTTTTTCCATCCATGTGCAGAATGAATTTTGTTATGTGCACCAATATTGAGGTAATGTGCGGATGTGTGCCACCAATAGAAACAAAAATCCTAGATATAATATATATTTTTTAAAAGTTACCATAGGTGTGGAAGAAAAAATGGTTACCTATCTTTCATTCTTCAAGATGTGTTGCTCAGGTCCATTCCATTACCCGCCCTCCTGCCCTTCTGTTGGAGTTGTCAACAAGAAGGAACTGAGAGGGCATGGGCGGGCAGTGCCTGATATACTGTGGCATGAGTGCAGCACTCTAGAGGGCGCCACAGTCAGCCCCACAGGCACCACTAACGTAAAAATCATCAATGGCTGCACACGTGGGCGCATGCACACCTAGAAATGAATGGACATGAACAACACCTCTCTACAAACAACAGTTACAGAAGGTAGGTAAATGTTTTTTCTTCTTCAAGTGCTTGCTCATGTCGATTCCATTCTAGGTGACTCGCAAGCAGTACCAATGGAGATGGGCTTGGAGTTCACCATCGTTCAGCTTGTAGAATAGCTCTGCCAAAGCCAGCGTCATCTTGAGCCTGCTGGGTCAGCACGTAATATGATGCGAACGTATGACCAGGTGGCCAAAGTTATAGCGACCAAGAAGGACACCTTCCAGGAGAGAAGCAGAAGGGAGCCGGAAGTTAACAGTTCAAATTGGGGGCCCATGAGCTTCAAAAGCACAAGATTCAGGTCCCATGGGGGGACCAGGTCCCGGATGTGCAGGTACAGGTGTTTGAGACATTTCAGGAACCGCACCATCATGGAAGGGGTGAAGATTGACCTGCCCTGAAGCGGAGGGTGGAATGCTGAAATGCCCACCAGGTGAACCTTCACCAAAGACAATGACAAGTCCTGGAGCGTAAGATGCAACAAATAGTCCAGGATGTCCTGCAGTGAGGCTTCCTCTGGACGAATATGCTTGTCCGAGGCCCAACATGTGAAGCGCTTCCACTTTGCCACATAGGTAGTCCTGGTGGAAGGCTTCCTGCTGCCCAGCAGGACCTGTTGGACCGCAGCTGAGCACTCCCACTCATCTGTACTTAGCCACGCAGCAGCCATGCCATCAGGTGCAGCAATGTCAGGTTCGGGTGCAGCAGGTTGCCGTGGTTCTGGGACAGCAGATCCGGCCAAAGAGGTAACTGCAGCGGGTCGGCCACCAAAAAACTCAGCAGCGTGCCGAACCAGTGCTGGTGAGGCCATTCCGGAGCTATGAGGAAAATAGTTTGTACTTTGGGGAAGTTTTAACCTAAGCTGGTAAAAATAAGCTTAGGAGGTTTTCATGTTTATTTTTAAGTTTTTAAGTTTATTTTTACCAGCTTAGGTTAAAACTCCCCAAGGTACAAACTATTTTCCTTTTTCCCTTGGACTTTATTGCTGCCACCACCAAGCATCTAACAGATATATAACCGGGAAAGAGCCCGCTTGGAAACATCTTTCCCTCCAAAATCCTCCCCAAACCCTACACCCCCTTTCCTGGGGAAGGCTTGATAAAAATCCTCACCAATTTACATAGGCAAACACAGACCCAAACCCTTGGATCTTAAGAACAATGAAAAAAGCAATCAGATTCTTAAAAGAAGAATTTTAATAGAAGAAAAAGTAAAAGAATCACCTCTGTAAAATCAGGATGGTAAATACCTTACAGGGTAATTAGATTCAAAACATAGAGAATCCCTCTAGGCTAAACCTTAAGTTACAAAAAGACACAAAAACAGGAATATACATTCCCTCCAGCACAGCTTATTTTCTCAGCCATTTAAACAAACAGAATCTAACGCATATCTAGCTAGATTACTTACTAAGTTCTAAGACTCCATTCCTTTCTGTTCCTGGCAAATGCATCACACACACAGACAGAGAGAGACTTTGTTTCTCCCTCCCTGCAGCTTTTGAAAGTATCTTATCTCCTCATTGGTCATTTTGGTCAGGTACCAGGGAGGTTATCCTAGCTTCTTAACCCTTTATAGGTGAAAGGGTTTTTCCTCTGGCCATGAGGGATTTTAAAGGCGTTTACCCTTCCCTTTATATTTATGACAGGGGCTAAGAGCCCCCACTGTGGAGGCACGCTCGCGCCGGGGGCGGACCCAGGTCCTGTGCTGGATGACCAATGGGCCTTCTTGCTCGGTGCTGGAGAGCGCTCCTTAGCTCTCTTCTTCGGTACTGGTGATTGCAAATGGTGTTAGGAAGAGGCCAGTGCTGGTGGTGCACTTCACACAGAATCTGAAGTGCTCGGTGTGGCCTGCGTAGAAGGCTTGGAAGCCGGGTGGAGGGCAGACTCCCTCAAGAGAGCCCTGGGGAGGATATCCCTCTCCTTTTGGGTGTGGAGCCGAAAGTTCTTGCAGATCCAGCAACGCTCCTTAATGTGTGACTCCCACAAGCATTTAAGGCAGCAGTTATGGGGGTCACTCACAGGCACTGGCCTGCTGCAGTCCAAGCAGGGCTTAAACCCGGGGCCCGGGCATGCCCCACTCTGCGGCAAAGTCCCCACTGGGACCTTAACTATTAACTAACTAACACTTAACAACTACTTAACACTATCAACAATGTACAAGAGGCCTGAAGGCATGAAGTCCAAGGGAAGAAAACTGCTAGCTCTTGTCAAGGAAGAGAGGCACTCCAACTGACCACAACAGGGGATAAGAAGGAGAGAGGGCATGGGCCGGCACCGCCTGATTTTCCGTGGCATGAGTGCAGCACTCTAGAGGGCGCCACAGCCGACGCGTGCACACCTAGAATGGAATTGACATGAGCAAGCACACGAAGAAGAAAGAACATTAAAACAAGGGATAATTAACGAGGTGCACTGCTTATGCACCCTAGGCCTAACCCTTTCCCCCATAAATGCAAAAATGTTTCTTTTCAGGTAATGCTGCTCTGAGGTGTCTGGATTCTCAAAATACACTCTAATGATGGTGCATCCTCAAATGCTAGGGCTAACAGTGAAGGGAAATGGTGCTTTATACCCACAGTTAAAGAAATAGTTCATTGTAATGCAAGGGATTTACAGTTTCTAATTTTACTGATAGCAGCAATATAAAAATAAAAGCATTTTAACATTTTGATTACTGAGTTTTGAGTAGTTTTACTGCAAGTTCTACATATTTTCAACATTCCAACCGGCAGCTAATGTCAGCCATTTCTCATGACTAAAATATTTTAGCTACCTTCCTCCTCTATTCCTTCTCCCCCCACCCCCTTCGGCCAATACCATTCACTAGACTCTAAAACAGCAAGACTTTTAAAAATACTTTAGAAGTTTGACATCACTGGACTTTTAAAGTTTTAGGCAAAATTGTATACACTTAAAAACAAAAGCTATGTAAAAGAAATAAGCTAGTTAGAGAATGTTACTTAATAAGCTTAACTTTTTAAAGCAAAGAGGGGGAGAGGTGTCCCCAGGGCTGGGTTCAGGGGAGAGGCATCTCTCCACGCCATAGACCTGCACACCCCATCACTGCCCCCCACTTAACCCACTGCCCCCCACCCACCCTCTATTCCACACCTCACCCTATGCTCACCTGTGGCTAGGCCCCTGTGAGCGTGCCTGCACAGTTGTAGTAATCAGGTGCACTGCCCTTGATGGCCTTCTGTTCGGCCACACAGGTGTGCACTTTAGAGGGAACACAGCTACAGAGCAACATTGGTGTAACTTTTCCAAGAAACAGAAAAATAGAGAAAAAAATGCCATTCAGACAGGGTGCCTGCTATCAAGAGGGCAAATCATCAAGCAATGGAATGGTTCTGGGATGATCATGCACATTCAAAACTAGCTTCTCCTATCAGGCACGGATGGGTCTTGGAAGATGGACTGATCACAGCTCTTGTGATCAGCTCACCAAATGCTTGTGTGCAAAGATCTAAAGCTCACCACCCTGCAAATGTTTGGTGTGACTTGTACACAGATATGAAGGTGTTGCGTGGATAAGGATCCATGTGCTAACATGTCTCTTGAGATGGAGACGACACTTATTACTTTAATGAGTAAACATTTTTAGTTCTACATGGCAAGGCTGACATCCTGAGGATTACCCAAGAGCCATGTCTTTTTTATGTAAGCAATACACCCCTGTGTTAAAGTATAGTTTTAAAAAGTTGATTTTTAGCCATTGTACATAACTGGTCTAGGCTTGTCATGTTTGGTACTATTGTATTGGGGCAGAAAGGGCTTTCGAAGGATACCCACCGGGACCCATTTCTGATGACAATGTACTGTCGACATTCCCACTGAATGAAGGACCTGGAGCTGGGAGCCAGGGGGTGGGGTGGAGTGAGCTCTCCCTGCCCCACCGCAGGGGGTGACACCAATGCAATTATGATTCTGTAGAGTTTTACAAATCAAGTGACACCTCCCTTTCCTTTTGATCACTATCTCCCCTGCAGAATGAGATTTTACTGCATCATGCTCCCCAGCTACCATGAAGAAGAGGAAATGAGCTCCTAGTTGTAAGTCAGTGGCTGGGATGCTGCAGGGAAGAGGCAAAGCTTTGCTTCGTTCTGTTTCCCAAGACTGTTTGCGTCCCCTCTGGAGCAGGGAGGATTTTCTTTTCATTTTCAGACCAAAAGGAGTTCGTTGTGTGGGTCTGGAACCTCTCCTGGTGCCAGATGGGACTGTCTAATTTTGCCTGCAAGGGCCTTGATCTTTCCCCACCCCACCCCATGTGGGAGAAGATCCAGGTAGCTTGGTTACTTTCCAGCCACTTTAAAGAAAGAGGAGCTGGAAAGAATACTGCTGCACACTTGACTGTACTCCAAGCATGGCAGGTGAAAGGAAACAGTCTTGTCAGGGCAGATAGTTTGGAAGAACTACCCATAGTGCTGTGGTTCACAGCCAGAGGCAGGACCTGCAATGAGCAGGCTAGAAGGGAGTTCCCTCTTTCCCCATGCCAAAGAACCATGGGAAGATGACACCTTCACAGTCGCCCCTCTTCGACACTCCCTGGTTTTCATAACTCACTCCTGGCTGCGTGATGCAAACCTGCCCATTCCCAGGGACAGGATCAGAACAGTAGCCTCAGTTCACAGCACATTGCAAACAGAAGCTACACACACCTTTTTGGCTGATCACAGGGACATATGTGAGGCTCAGACAGACTCTCACCAGATCCCAAGTCAGCAACCAGGAGCTTCCCCAAACATAAATAAGTGTGACCAGAGGGTGGGGAGAACTGGAGCACTGCTTGGGAGAACTGCTTGGGGAGAGGCTGCAGGAAGCTGGCAGCCTGGCTGAGGCAGAGTTCAGATTGCGGCATGTTGACTGATGACTCGAGGAGGGAGGTGTCTCTGTGGGCAGGAGGAAAGAGTTAGATGCATTATCTTTTCATTTTCTTGCTTTGTGGTAGGGTTGTTATGTGCAGAGCAGTCTTACCTTCCACACACGCGAGTGTTCTCACATACTAATCCATAGGGCATGGCGACCCTCCAATCACCACGCGCAGACACCTGCTCTAACTGTCCAGCACATGGTCTTGCTGAAGGACATGCTGGCATGACAGGTGTGGGGAGCTTGGATGCCATGGGCCTGAGCGGCAGCCACCTAGACAGGAAGGTGATGCACACACCGCTGTCTCTTAACCTGCCCTGAGAGCAACGTTGATCCCTTCCCCCACTGCGTCGCAATGCAAAACAAAGGGGAAGCTGAGACACACATAGGATTCATAAAAATATTACAAAATATTGCCACTTTGTCACAAAGGGACAAGTCCACCTCCTTAGCCCGAGCAAAAGGAAGTCTCACCCTCCTCTCCCTGGCGTGGCTGAGCCGTGCTCACCCACGTTGGCCCTTTCTTCTGGGTGAGCACGGGGAGAGTTCCCGCTCCTGTTCCAATCTACCCAGAGGCTGCAATAGTGAGAGTATTGCTGCCCCTCTCTCGGCTTTTGTGGGTTCAGCACGGGTTGTGGGAGGCCTGCGTGGGGGACAACTCTACCTGCTCTTCTCACCTGCCACCTCCTCACCAAGCAGAACCATACTTGCCCCACATACCACAGGCCAGAGAACACTTCCTGGCATTGGCCAAGTCAGCCATATGCCAGGCCTGGAGGAGGGAGCTTGGCTACCACAGAGCCTCGGGGCTGGATTAATCTTTTGTGGGGTTGGCACCAAACATATTTATGGGCCTGCATGGGACATTACAGCAGGAGTGCTGAAACCTCCCCTGCCCTGCCTCTTCCCCCTGAGGTCCCACCGCCTGCTGCACTCCTTCCTTTCCCACTCCCAACACTCTATCTTCTCCACCTCCCCCCAGGTGTTAAGCAAAATGAATGAAGTCACTGTACACTTTGCTTTTCTACATCCACATACTTCCTTTCTGACAAGCAAGAAAACAATCACATGGACCAACTATCCACTTCCAAGAAATGCAGGCATAAACGTGCTGTAACCGTGCCTCAGTGGGTCACAACTGAGAATGCCAAACTCAGGACAAACTGCTGAGAAACAGGGCAAATAACCCAAAACTGGTGGTTATTCTTCCATAACGTATACCAACCCAGCAACAAAAGTAAACTTCTGTTTCACCACACTGGCCAACAAGAAGTCATAAAAACAGTTTCCTTGGGCATTCCAGTCCTTGTATCAACACTGAAAACACTGGATTTAAAGTTGAGTGGTTCTTCACAACCAGTCTCATCAACTAAAAGGTTCTTCTGATCCCAAAGAACCAGCCACACACCCAGGTCAATATATAACTTAGATCTTACCCAAAAGTCATGCTGATGCCAGTCCTTTAGTATCAAAAATCTAAAGGTTTATTAATAGAAAGAAAGAAAGAAAGAAAGAAAGAAAGAAAGAAAGAAAGAAAGAAAGAAAGAAAGAAAGAAAGAAAGAAAGAAAGAAAGAAAGAAAAATGAGAGTTAAAATTGGTTAAAGGAATCAAATACATACAGTAATTGCAAAGTTCTTGGTTCAGGCTTGTAGCAATGATGGAATAAACTGCTGGCTTGATAAATTCCTGGTTGCTTCCAAATCATCAGAAGGACCTCAGTCCCTTGGTTAGAATGCTCCCATTAGTATAGTCCATAGTCCAGAGGTTTGGGCAAGACAGAGGCAAAATGGTGAGGTTTCCACGGATTTTATAGCTTCTGCCATGTGGAGGGCATCCCATTGTTCTTATTGTGGAAAATTACAGCAACAAGATGGAGTTTGGAGTCACATGGGCAAGTCCCATGTCCATGCATTTCACCTAGTCACAGCAGGAAATTCCGTTAAGTGTAGAGGGGCGTCTCCCATGGTCCACTGTCAGATAAATGTTCTTTCAATGGGCCACTCAATTTCAATAGTTCCTCCAAGATGTGTTGGCTGATTACCTTGTGGGCATTACCCAGGAGCAAACATTTGAAATCCAGGTATACAGCCAACACTTATAACTTCAAATACAAAAATGATACATGCATACAAATAGCATAATTATATTCAGCAGCTCATAACCTTTTCATAGACATTTTACATGCTACATCTTGTACCAAATTTGCTGCAAATATATAATAGTGGTTGCAACAATGATCTATATAGTCATATTGTAATCAAATAATGTCACACCCCCAACACAAAATTGATGCAGGAAGGGGTGTTGCAGACATTACTGAATGCATCCTAGTGAGTCCTCATTCTTGATAATGCATCTGCCATTATATTTTCCTTCCCCTTTATGTGAATTATGTTCATTTCATATTCCTGAAGAGCTACACTCCAACACAGCAACCTGGAGTTGGTTCCCTTGGCCTCGTGCAGCCAAACCAGAGATTCATGATTGCTTAATACAGTGAGCTCTCTGTTGTACAAATAGGGCTGAAGCTGCTTGACAGCCCATATGATTGCGTAACATTCCTTTCCAATGGTAGCATAATTCTGTTCTGTGGGTGACAGTCTCTTGCTTAAGTATGCAATAGGATATCTCCTTCCACCTTCCCCTTCTTGCATTAATACCGTCCCCTCCTTTGTTAGCCAGGTAGAGTGAATCAACCCAGACATTAGCTTTCAAATTCTTATCTGCTACCAACTTCAAGGCTGGACACTCATTCTTCCCCTCAGCAGGACTGGGCCCTTCCCTCCCCCCGCCCCCCGCTCGCACCTTTCTCCTAGAAGGCTGAAAACTGAACCTCCCTGCTTACAGGACTTCCTTTGCTGGCCACCGGACTCCTTGTTGTTTTTGTGGATACAGACTAACACAGCTAACCCCTGATACTTTGCTGGCTAGGTGTGTTCACCAACGGCAGCCCCTCTGTGCTATGAACATTGACACAGACACACTCCTGCATGCTTCCTTGTGGATCTACTAAACCACCAGCTTAGAGACTGGACTTTATTTTAAAGAGACACCAAACAAAGCCAAAGTGTCTTAGGGTGAGAGTTTACCTACCATCCCCTGTACTTTCGAGAGATTAACTTCACAGCTGTCCTGCTGCTCTGCAGATTGAGCTACCCAGTCTTCCCTCTGAACCTGAGGGCTAGTCTACACTGACAACGCTAAAGCACTGCTGCGGGAGCACTTTAACGTGGCTTGTGTGGTCGTGGCAGAGTGCTGGGAGAGAGCTGTTCAATTACAGAATTAACATGGAGCCATTCCTGTCCCAACAACATTGTCTTCCCAACAAGCAGACCAAACAAAGCCACTTGGTCATAGGGCTGTTCAAATTCTCTGGCAATTTTCATTCCACCTTCTCTAAACTATCCACACTGTATCTTTCCAAAGCAAAGTCAGTGGATCCATTTTCAACAGAAAAATTCTGGCTCTTAGGCACTGAAACTCCCTTTATCAAATCACTTTCACCACACCCTTCAGTTACAGTAAACTGCTTGAAAAAACTACCCTGAAGATTTTTCTTTTCAGGAATCTTTCTAAGGGCACTTCTACACTTGCAAAGTTACAGTGCCGCTCAGAGAGCGCTGAAGGAAAACCGCTGTTGTGTATTCACACTGACAGCTGCCTGCACAATAGCGTGTTCACACTTGCGGTGCTATTTGGAATGGTGCACTCTGGACAGCTATCCCACAGAGCACCTCTTTCTTTTTTGCCACTAAGACTTGTGGGAAGGTGGAAGGGGTTGCGGGGCTGTGATGTTATTGACATGAACTGAAACCGTATAGATCATTGTTGCACCCATTGTTATATATTTGCAGCAAATATTGTACAAAGGTTGTCGAGTGAGGTGTTTATGAAAAGATTATGATTTCCTGATTATGATTATGCTATCTGTATACATGTATCATTTTTGTATTTGAAGTTATAAATATTGGCTATGTACTTGTATCTCAATGTGTTTGATTCTAAGTAGCACTAATGAAGCATTTGGCTAGCTTCTTGAGAAAGGAATTTGCAGATTGAGTGCCCAATCAAGAAACACTTAACTGACAATGGACCTTGGGAGACTCCAATCTCATGAAAAGTCTTCCTGGGATGTTCAAGATAGCATATGAGCAATGGCTGCCGCCTGCAAATGCAGTCATGCATGGATATGTGACTTGCCCATGTGACTCCAAACTCCATTTTACTGCTGAGATTTTGCACAGGAGAACAAAGGGATTTCTGCCTACAAAAGAAAGAATATAAAAGGCCCTGGAAACCTCTCCATTTTGTCTTCAATCCTGCTTCTTACCTCTGGAGGAATTTTGCTATAAATGGAAGCTCCGAACAAAGGACTGAATGACCCATCCATAGATTAATAGATTCATAGATATGTAGGTCAGAAGGGACCATTATGATCATCTAGTCTGACCTCTGCACAATGCAGGCCACAGAATTTCACCCACCACTCCTGCAAAAAAACCTCACACCTATATCTGTGCTATTGAAGTCCTCAAATCGTAGTTTAAAGACCTCAAGGAGCAGAGAATCCTCCAGCAAGTGACCCGTGCCCCATGCTACAGAGGAAGGCAAAAAACCTCCAGGGCCTCTTCCAATCTGCCCTGGAGGAAAATTCCTTCCCGACCCCAAATACGGCGATCAGCTAAACCCTGAGCATATGGGCAAGATTCAGCAGCCAGATACTACAGAAAATTCTTTCTTGGGTAACTCAGATCCCATCCCATCTAATATCCCATCACAGGCCATTGGGCCTATTTACCATGAATATTTAATTACCAAAACCATGTTATCCCATCATACCATCTCCTCCATAAACTTATCGAGTTTAATCTTAAAGCCAGATAGATCTTTTGCCCCCACTGCTTCCCTTGGAAAGCTATTCCAAAACTTCACTCCTCTGATGGTTAGAAACCTTCATCTAATTTCTAGTCTAAATTTCCTGGTGGCCAGTTTATATCCATTTGTTCTTGTGTCCACATTGGTACTGAGCTTAAATAATTCCTCTCCCTCTCTGGTATTTATCCCTCTGATATATTTATGGAGAGCAATCATATCTCCCCTCAACCTTCTTTTAGTTAGGCTAAACAAGCCAAGCTCCTTGAGTCTCCTTTCATAAGACAAGTTTTCCATTCCTTGGATCATCCTAGTAGCCCTTCTCTGTACCTGTTCCAGTTTGAATTCATCCTTCTTAAACATGGGAGACCAGAACTGCACACAGTATTCCAGGTGAGGTCTCACCAGTGCCTTGTACAAGGGTACTAAAACCTCCTTATCCCTACTGGAAATACCTCTCCTGATGCATCCCAAGACCACATTAGCTTTTTTCACGGCCATATCACATTGGCGGCTCATAGTTATCCTATGATCAACCAATACACCAAGGTCCTTTTCCTCCTCTGTTACTTCTAATTGATGCGTCCCTAGCTTATAACTAAAATTCTTGTTATTAATCCCTAAATGCATGATCTTACACTTCTCACTATTAAATTTCATCCTATTACTATTACTCCAGTTTACAAGGTCATCCAGATCCTCCTGTAGGATAACCCTGTCCTTCTCTGAATTGGCAATACCTCCCAGCTTTGTATCATCTGCAAACTTTATTAGCACACTCCCACTTTTTGTGCCAAGGTCAGTAATAAAAAGATTAAATAAGATTGGTCCCAAAACTGATCCCTGAGGAACTCCACTGGTAACCTCCCTCCAGCATGACAGTTCAACTTTCAGTAGGACCCATTGTAGTCTCCCCTTTAACCAATTCCTCATCCACCTTTCAATTTTTCTATTGATCCCCATCTTTCCCCAAGGAAAGTGTGGGCCCTTTACTGAATGAGGGAGGCAACCTAGTGACAGAGAATGTGGAAAAAGCTAATGTACTCAACGCTTTTTTTGCCTCTGTCTTCACGAACAAGGTCAGCTCCCAGACTGCTGCGCTGGGCAACACAGCATGGGGAGTAGGTGGCCAGCCCTCTGTGGAGAAAGAAGTGGTTAGGGACTATTTAGAAAAGCTGGACATGCACAAGTCCATGGGGCCGGATGCGTTGCATCCGAGAGTGCTAAAGGAGTTGGCGGCTGTGATTGCAGATCCTCATGGCGATCGGGGGAAGTCCCGGACCACTGGAAAAAGGCTAATGTAGTGCCCATCTTTAAAAAAGGGAAGAAGGAGGATCCTGGGAACTACAGGCCAGTCAGCCTCACCTCAGTCCCTGGAAAAATCATGGAGCAGGTCCTCAAGGAATCAATCCTGAAGCACTTACACGAGAGGAAAATGATCAGGAACAGTCAGCATGGATTCACCAAGGGAAGGTCATGCCTGACTAATCTAATCGCCTTCTGTGATGAGATTACTGGTTCTGTGGATGAAGGGAAAGCAGTGGATGTATTGTTTCTTGACTTTAGCAAAGCTTTTGACACGGTCTCCCACAGTATTCTTGTCAGCAAGTTAAAGTATGGGCTGGATGAATGCACTATAAGGTGGGTAGAAAGTTGGCTAGATTGTCGGGCTCAACGGGTAGTGATCAATGGCTCCATGTCTAGATGGCAGCCGGTATCTAGCGGAGTGCCCCAAGGGTCGGTCCTGGGGCCGGTTTTGTTCAATATCTTCATAAATGATCTGAAGGATGGTGTGGATTGCACTCTCAGCAAATTTGCAGATGATACTAAACTAGGAGGAGTGGTAAATACGGTGGCAGGTAGGGATAGGATACAGAGGAACGTAGACAAATTGGAGGATTGGGCCAAAAGAAATGAGGTTCAACAAGGATAAGTGCAGGGTCCTGCACTTAGGATGGAAGAATCCAATGCACCGCTACAGACTAGGGACCGAATGGCTAGGCAGCAGTTCTGCGGAAAAGGACCTAGGGGTAACAGTGGACGAGAAGCTGGATATGAGTCAACAGTGTGCCCTTGTTGCCGATAAGGCCAATTGCATTTTGGGCTGTATAAGTAGGGGCATAGCCAGCAGATCGAGGGACGTGATCATTCCCCTGTATTCGACATTAGTGAGGCCTCATCTGGAGTACTGTGTCCAGTTTTGGGCCCCACACTACAAGAAGGATGTGGAAAAATTGGAGAGAGTCCAGCGAAGGGCAACAAAAATGATTAGGGGTCTGGAACACATGACTTATGAGGAGAGGCTGAGGGAACTGGGATTGTTTAGTCTGCAGAAGAGAAGAATGAGGGGGGATTTGATAGCTGCTTTCAACTACCTGAGAGGTGGTTCCAAAGAGGATGGTTCTAGACTATTCTCAGTGGTAGAAGATGACAGGACAAGGAGTAGTGGTCTCAAGTTGCAGTGGGGGAGGTTTAGGTTGGATATTAGGAAAAACTTTTTCACTAGGAGGGTGGTGAAACACTGGAATGCGTTACCTAGGGAGGTGGTAGAATCTCCTTCCTTAGAAGCTTTTAAAGTCAGGCTTGACAAATCCCTGGCTGGGATGATTTAGTTGGGGATTGGTCCTGCTTTGAGCAGGGGATTGGACTAGATGACCTCCTGAGGTATCTTCCAACCCTGATATTCTGTGATTCTATGATTCTATGACTCAATGATCCAATTTAACTAATCATCCCCATGTGGCACGGTATCAAATGCCTTACTGAAATCTAGGTAAATTAGATCCACTGTGTTTCCTTTGTCTAAAAAATCTGTTATTTTCTCAAAGCTGTGGATGTACTCCAGAGACTTGATTTGAACCTGCAATTTATTCCATCACTGCTACAAGCCTGAACCAAGAACTTTGCCATTACTGTATGTAATTGATCTCATTTAACCAATTTTAGCTCTCATCTATATTTCTTTCTTTTTATGAATAAATCTTTAGATTTTAGATTCTAAAGGATTGGCAACAGCAATCCCTTGGGATAGGGAGAAGCTTTTTCTTTTACTGGGGTATTGGTTTTCATAACCATTCATCCCCATAAGGAGTGGCGCTGGCGGTGATACTGGAAAACTGGAGCGTCTGAGGTAATTGCTTGTATGACTTCTGGTTAGCCAGTGGGGTGAGACCGAAGTCCTCGCTGTTTGGCTGGTTTGTTGTGCCTTAATAGTAAAGGAAACCCAGCCTTGGGCAGCAACTGACCTGCTCTAAGCAATCTGTCCTGAATTGATACTCTTAGTTGTGTCCCACCAGAGGCAGCTTCGTTACAGGGGCATCCTGGGTCCTGTCCCAATGTCCTGTGATGCACTGCTTCGCATCCCAGCAATCCTGTGCTTCCATGTGCATTTGGCGCCACCTTTCAACTGTTTGCGTACTGTGTGCCCTGCCCTGCTTCTTTCAGGCTGCAGGAATGGATCCTGAGCTGTTGACCAGTTTGCTGCCCTCACTGAGAGTTATTCCTTAAACTACAAAGTCAAGAGGAGTGCGACGTTGATCTCGCCATGCATAGTAGCTATGACATGAGATTGCTTGTGGCATTCATGGAGGTGCTGACCACAGTGGAACGCCGCTTTTGGGCTCAGGAAACAAGCACTGAGTGGTGGGATCACATCATGATGCATGTCTGGGATGATGAGCAGTGGCTGCAGAACTTTCGCATGAGGAAAGCCACATTAATGGGACTGTGTGATGAGCTTGCCCCAGCCCTGCAGTGCAAGGACACAAGAATGAGAGCTGCCCTGTTGCTGGAGAAGTGTGTAGCGATCGCACTGTGGAAGCTGGCTACTCCAGACTGCTACTGATCGGTCGCTAACCGGTTCGGAGTGGGAATGTCGACCATTGGAGTCGTGTTAGTGGAAGTCTGCAGGGCCATTAATCGCATCCTGCTCCAAAAGACTGTGACTCTGGGCAACGTGAGTGACATTGTGGATGGCTTTGCACAAATGGGCTTCCCTAACTGCGGAGGGGTGATCGATGGCAAGCACATTCCAATTCTGGCACCAGACCACCTAGCCACAGAGCACATTAATCGCAAGGGGTATTTCTCAATGGTTCTCCAGGTGCTTGTGGATCACTGTGGGCGTTTCACAGACATTAACGCAGGCTGGTCCGGGAAGGTGCATGACACACGCATCTTTTGGAACACTGTCCTGTTCAAGAAGCTGCAAGCAGGACTTTCTTCCCTGACCAGAAGATCACCACAGGGGAAGTCAAAATGCCCATTGTGATCCTGGGAGACCCCCACCTACCCCTTAATGCAGTGGCTCATGAAGCTATACACGGGGCAACTTGACAGCAGCAAGGAGCAGTTCAACAGCAGACTGAGCAAGTGCAGAATGACTGTGGAGTGTGCATTTGGCCGTTTAAAAGCCCACTGGTGATGCCTGTATGGGAAGCTGGACATGTGGACATGGCCAATGACAATATTCCTATGCTTATAGCTGCATGCTGTACGCTCCATAATATTTGTGAAGGGAAGGGTGAAAGCTTCACTCAGGGCTGGATTGCAGAGGCTCAGCACCTGGGGGCTGAGTTTGAACAGCCAGAGACCAGGGCTATTAGAGGAGCACAGCGCAGGGCCATAAGGATCAGGGATGCTTTGAGGCAGCAATTTGAAGCTGAAAGCCAGTAATATTTGTTGCTATGCTCGGGATTGCAGTGCTTGTAATGCTAGGAGGTGATTGGTGCACATGATGCAATAAGGGGGTTTAACATAATTGTATGTTGCTTTGCAGGGCTCTCTGTGCTTTCAAATAGTAGAATAAAGATCGCTTTCAAACAAACACAATTCTTCTATTGAAAGACAACAACCAGAGGAGAGAGTCAAATAAAAAAATCATCATCAGGGAGGGGAATAGGAGAAGGGAAGGTCTCAAGAGGAGAAGGAGTCCCAGGAAAGCTACAGATTTGTGTATGTCCAGGGATCATACGCAAGCTTCTCCTCTGGAGTATGATGCAGCAGATTCTGTACTTCAACAGGGCCAAACTGCAGAGGATTGGGTGTTGAGTGCAGTGGGTAGTGGGAGTCCACAGGACTGGACTGCGAGAAGGGAGGAGTGGAATGCTGCGGGTAGAGAGTGGAGCCAGGAGGTTGATAAGAGTGTGTAGGTGGCGTGTGTGGGGGGCTCATGGGAAAGAGTTTTGCGACAGCGGCTGCAGCGGAGGGCGGGCGCGGAGCTGCTTGGTTTGAAGAGCTAGTATCACCTGGAGCGTGTCTGCTTGGCGCTCCAGAACTGTTAAGAGCTGCTCCATGGCTACTTTCTGGTGTGCTGCACTCTCCTTTCGGTCCCTCTTCTCGCTGTCCCGCCACTCCTTCAATTCTTTTTCCTCGGCGGCAGAGTGCATCATAACCTCGCACATAAAGTGCTCCTTAGTTCTTCTTGGATGCTTTCTAATATTGCACAGCCATTCTGCCACCGACAACAAAGAGGGAGGCTGTGCTCCCAAGGTCATCTCTGTGAAGTTTAAATGCAACTTCTTACAGACGCAGTATTGTTTGCAACACAGACAACAATGTTTCAGTGCTTTAAAACACAGCCAGTACTCTCACACCTGTCACTAACTGGCTGACCCCAGGCAAGCACACATGAGCCACAAGACCCCCAAAATGGTGAGTAGCCGCAGGGGCAGGGTAAATCACTCTTCCCGGACCCTTCTGTATACTGGGCACATGGCTCTTGGGTACTTGGGGAGAGCCAGCACTGTGGGGGGTGGGGCTGGTAATCATTCCTGTCCCCACACTCTCCATAGGAGGTGATCGTTAGGGAAGATATCTTGCTGCTGAGGGTGAGCAGGGAATCAAGGGAGGGTCTTCTCCAAGCCTGTGGCTTCCGCCCTGGCGCCTATGCGGCTAGCCTGTGTGCAGCAATGGTCCCCCCACCCATCACGGCAAAGTGGCGAGGGAAAGTTACCATTAATGGGGTAAGAAACAAAGCAGCTCTGCCTAGGGACCTGCAGCAGCGGATTGCCCAGTATCTCCAGGAGAGTTTCCTGGAGATCTCTGAGGGAGATTCCCATGAAGTGAGGGAGTGTATCAACAGCCTGTTCTGCCATTCAGGCTAGGCATGAGCTGGGAGACAAGCCTGCTTTCTGCAACCCTCCTGCCCCCAACAACTCGCTTCAGCAATTCCCCAAATCAGATCCACCTACCAGGGGCCTCCTCTCCTGTTCACACTTCGCCAAGCTCCAACTACAGTGACTGGCTAGCCTCCTCCAGGGTAGAAAAGAGCTCCAGGCTGCCTGCATCTCTGACCTCCGAGTCATCCTCTGCCTCTGGTTCCCCCTCCCCTTCTTTATCTGAGATTGCCTCGTCTTGGCTTGGTCCACTCTCGACTGGCATGCAAGCCAATGAAGTATCCACAGGGCATTTTGCAGTGGAGGTGGCGTCGTCACTAAGTATTGCGTCCAGCTCTTTGTAGAACTGGCAGCTCGTGGGCACAGCATAGGAGTGGCAGTTTGCCTCCCGTGCCTTGTGGTAGGCATTCTGCAACTCCTTCACTTTGACCCTGCACTGCAGTGTGTCCCAGTCATGGCCCCTTTCTGTCATGCATCTAGAAATCTGTCCGTAGATATCATAATTCTGACGGCTGGAGCACAGCTGGGATTGCATTGCCTCCTCTCCCCAAATACCGATGAAGTCCAGCAGCTTGGCATTGCTCCAAGCAGGGGATCGCCTGGTGTATGGAGCAGACATGGCCACCTGGAAGGATGTGCTGAGACCACTGCATGCATCACTGAGCAAACAGGAAGGGGACTTTCAAATTTGCAAAGGAATGTCCGGGGTGGGGCTGACGGTTGGTCACCTGAGGGCAGGGCAGTAGAGTTCCAACCGATGGCCAGAGAGGTGAGAACAGCCATTGTGGGACACCTCCCGGAGGCCTGTAATCACCACAGTGTCTACACTGTAGCCCTGGCGCAGAAAGCTCTACGCCTCTTGTTGTGGAGGTTTTTTTTAGAGCACTGCATCTGTGCAGTTTCTGCACACTAAGTGGGTTGGCAGTGTGATGCCTTGGGAGTTACAGCACTCAAAGCTGCTTTACTGTGCACAAACTTGCTAGTGTAGATTGGGCCTGAGCAACAACCCATCTTTCTCAGAAATTCTGCCCTTACCCTCTCCGCTTAGGGCTTGCTCTAAAGGAACATTTTCCTGAGCAACAACAGATTCTTTCTGGGTTTCACTTAAATCCAGAATCACCTCTGGGACAACTGATAAATTTTCAAGTAGCATAAACAGAAGCACTTTCTGTCTGCTCCACTGGTGTGCAGCATGCTGCTGCTATTCAAAACAGAGAAACAATTGGAGTCATCCTTTCCTTTGTCCCAGCACCCATGGCTGATTTCAGACACATACCTGAAAACTAGGACAGCTTCCTTAACAGACAAATTGCCACTCCCAACAGATAAATTCCACATTATACTGAGCTTCTCTAAGCAAATCACGTCTCCATTTTTCAGGTTTACTTTCACAAACTTTACTTGCCAACAATCCATCACCCATAAAAAGTTTACCCCTTTATTCCTGTTAGGACTTGACCATCAACTTTAATCTGCTCTAGAAAAATATTTTCCTGATTAATGAGTTCTCTCTGTGCTTTATCTAATTCCAGATTTACTTCTGAGATACTAGACAGACATTCAGAAACTTCATTTACAGACAAACAGTTATTTTCCACCTTCCCCAGGTTAGAGACACCCTCTCCCTAGTCATAGCAAAACTGGTTAAACACAGACAACTGCTTAGAGTCGAACAACATTCCAACATTGTAATAAACTGGACTTTCAGGATAACACAGTTTCTGCTGTTCTTCCATTGTTCTTTTGATTTGGAGCTTAAGTCTGGCAACCCTCTCCTCAGTGGCCAGCCGTTCCATGTGCCTTGCATGGGCTTCTTTCTCTCTTTCAGCAGCTTCTTTCTTTATTTCAGCCATTTCCTGTTCATGTTCAAAATACAGGCTTTCCCTCAGAGCTTGCAGTTTCATTACTTCCGCTGATGCCTTCTGGCTCGTGGTCATTGATCTTTAACCTTTTAAACTCTCAATATTAAATTTCAAATTTTGAATAGCATGGGGTTCTGATCCAAAGCTTAATTGACCTGTTTCTGTAGATCCTAGCTAGACTATGCCCCGTAACCGTGCCTCAGTGGGTCACAACTGAGAATGTCAAACTCAGGACAAAATGCTGAGAAACAGGGCAAACACAACCCAAAACTGGTGGTTATCCTTCCATAAGATATACCAAACCAGCAACAAAAGTAAACTTCTGTTTCACCACACTGGCTAACAAGAAGTCATAAAAGCAGTTTCCTTGGGCATTCCACTCAATTTGAATAGTCCAAGATGTGCTGGCTGACTACCTTGTGTACCCCAGGAGCAAACATTTGAAATCCAGGTATAGAGTCAATAATTATAACTTCAAATACAAAAATGATACATGCATACAGATAGCATAATCATAACCAGCAAATCATAACCTTTTCATAGACATCTTATGTCATAAATATAAAGGGAAGGGTAAACCCCTTTAAAATCCCTCCTGGCCAGAGGAAAAATCCTCTCACCTGTAAAGGGTTAAGAAGCTAGAGGTAACCTCGCTGGCACCTGACCAAAATGACCAATGAGGAGACAAGATACTTTCAAAAGCTTGGAGGAGGGAGAGAAACAAAGGGTCTGTGTCTGTCTGTATGCTGCTTTTGCCGGGGATAGACCAGGAATGAGTCTTAGAACTTTAGTAAGTAATCTAGCTAGGTATGTGTTAGATTATGATTTCTTTAAATGGCTGAGAAAAGAACTGTGCTGAATAGAATGACTATTCCTGTCTGTGTGCCTTTTTTGTAACTTAAGGTTTTGCCTAGAGGGATTCTCTATATTTTGAATCTAATTACCTTGTAAGGTATCTACCATCCTGATTTTACAGAGGTGATTTCTTTACTTCTATTAAAAGTCTTCTTGTAAGAAAACTGAATGCTTTTTCATTGTTCTCAGATCCAAGGGTTTGGGTCTATGGTCACCTATGCAAATTGGTGAAGATTTTTACCAAACCTTCCTCAGGAAGTGGGGTGCAAGGGTTGGGAGAATTTTGGGGGGAAAGACTTGTCCAAACTATGTTTCCCAGTAAACCCAGTTAGAGTTTGGTGGTGGCAGTGGAGATCCAGGGACAAAGGATAAAATTAATTTGTACCTTGGGGAAGTTTTAACCTAATCTGGTGAAAGTAAGCTTAGGAGGTTTTCATGCAGGTCCCCACATCTGTACTCTAGAGTTCAGAGTGGGGGAGGAACCTTGACATGGGGGCAGAATGGTGGGATTAACATGAAATCATTTTGAGATGAATTTGAGATTTTTTGGACTAGAAATACAGATTTTAAAAAGGAAATTTTTTTTTCCTTTGAGGCTGCTGGAAAGGAGGTCCAACTGAAAGCAGCTAGTTTTTTCTCTGCTTTGGGGCCAAAGCAGAGACAAAAGGGGATTATCTTTGTGAATTGCAGGTTTTCTTTGCCTGCAGGCAGGGTACTTAACTCCTGCAGGGAAATTCACAGTCTTCCAAACCAGAGGTTTTTTTTTCCCTAAAAGTAAATGCGGGGGAGGGGGGGTGTTCTACCCATTTGACTGGAGACAAAAGTGGCAGGGGGTTGGTTATTTTTAGAATTTTGATTTTTTTTTTTACAAGGAGCACAGGTTTGAAAAGGAATTTTTTTTCCTTTGGGCTGCTAGTAAGTAGGTTTCCAAGTAGTTGGAGGTTTTTTGCTTTGATTTGGGGCCAGAGCAGAGACAAAGGGAATTGTCTTTTTCTGTAGGCTGACAATCAATATCAGAGAATAGGTATCCTATTCCAGCACAGCAAAATATTACAGCCAAGTTTTGTTTGTTTATTTCTAAACCTTGGGTGTAAAGTTAGTTAAAAACAGAGAGGTTAGGATGACAAAATCCATGGCGCAACAAAAGCTGGAATTAGCCAGATTTCAGGCTGAGGAAAAACAAAAGGAACATGAAAAACAGATAGAACTCATGTGGCTGGAGAAGGAGGTACAGGAGGCTGCCCACAGGAGGGAAATGGAGGCAAGGAAGCATGCGGAGGAGGAGAAGGAAAAAGAGAGGAAGCATGCACTGGAGATGGAGAAGGTAAAGGCTCAGCAGAATATACCAACAAACCCTAGCAATCCTTCTCCAGGTACCACTCCCCATCCCAGAAAGTTCCCCACCTACAAGGCAGGCGAAGATACTGAGGCCTTCTTAGAAAACTTCGAAAGGGCCTGCCTTGGGTACAGCATCTCTACTGACCAATACATGGTAGAGCTGAGGCCACAGCTCAACACCAGAGGGCCCCACCGAAGCTGAACTGGCAGCAGCCCATAACCCTACACAAGAGGCTCAGCCAGAGCTTGAACCCCAGCAGAGTGTCCCAGCGGAAAGCAGTTCACAGTCAACAGAAACAGCCCCATCCCCTACATCGCTTCCAGAGGGACCAAGCATATGTCCACAATCCAATGAGGAACTGATGTCTCCAGCATCAAGGGAACAGTTCCAGACTGAACAGGAAGCAAATGAAAGCCTCCAGAGAGCTTGGACGGCGGCACGGAGCAACCCACCGCCTCTCAGCTCTTCTAATCGATCCAGGCTTGTTGTCGAAAGAGGACTTTTATACAAGGAAACTCTTTCTGGTGGACACCAGGAAGACTGGCATCCTCAGAGACAGTTGGTAGTTCCAACTAAATATCGGGCCAAGCTCTTGAGCTTAGCCCACGATCACCCTAGTGGCCATGCTGGGGTAAACAGGACCAAAGACCATCTGGGGGGGTCATTCCACTGGGAGGGAATGGGCAAGGATGTTTCTACCTATGTCCGGTCTTGTGAAGTATGCCAAAGAGTGGGAAAACCCCAAGACCAGGTCAAAGCCCCTCTCCAGCCACTCCCCATCATTGAAGTTCCATTTCAGCGAGTAGCTGTGGATATTCTGGGTCCTTTTCTGAAAAAGACACCCAGAGGAAAGCAGTACATACTGATTTTCATGGATTTTGCCACCCGATGGCCGGAAGCAGTAGCTCTAAGCAACACCAGGGCTAAAAGTGTGTGCCAGGCACTAGCAGACATTTTTGCCAGGGTAGGTTGGCCCTCCGACATCCTCACAGATGTAGGGACTAATTTCCTGGCAGGAACTATGAAAAACCTTTGGGAAGCTCATGGGGTAAGTCACTTGGTTGCCACTCCTTACCACCATCAAACAAATGGCATGGTGGAGAAGTTTAATGGAACTTTGGGGGCCATGATACGTAAATTCGTAAATGAGCACTCCAATGATTGGGACCTAGTGTTGCAGCAGTGGCTCTTTGCCTACAGAGCTGTACCACATCCCAGTTTAGGGTTTTCCCCATTTGAACTTGTATATGGCCGTGAGGTTAAGGGGCCATTACAGTTGGTGAAGCAGCAATGGGAGGGATTTACACCTTCTCCAGGAACTAACATTCTGGACTTTGTAACCAACCTACAAAACACCCTCCGAACCTCTTTAGCCCTTGCTAAAGAAAACTTACAGGATGCTCAAAAAGAGCAAAAAGCCTGGTATGATAAACATGCCAGAGAGCGTTCCTTCAAAGTAGGGGACCAGCTCATGGTCTTAAAGGCACTCCAGGCCCATAAAATGGAAGCATCATGGGAAGGGCCATTCACGGTCCAGGAGCGCCTGGGAGCTGTTAATTATCTCATAGCATTCCCCACCTCCAACCGAAAGCCTAAGGTGTACCATATTAATTCTCTAAAGCCCTTTTATTCCAGAGAATTAAAGGTTTGTCAGTTTACAGCCCACGGAGGAGACGACGCTGAGTGGCCCGAAGGTGTCTACTACAAAGGGGAAAAGTGCTGGTGGTGTGGAAGAGGTGAACCTCTCCATGACCCTTGGGCGTGTGCAGCGACAGCAGATCCAGGAGCTGTGCACTAGCTATGCGCAACGTTCTCAGCCACCCCAGGACTGACTGAACAGGCATACCACTCCATTGACACAGGTAATGCTCACCCAATCAGAGCCCAACCTTTCCGGGTGTCTCCTCAAGCTAAAACTGCTATAGAACGGGAGATCCAGGATATGCTACAGATCAGGGTAATCCGCCCCTCTGGCAGTGCATGGGCATCTCCAGTGGTTCTAGTTCCCAAACCAGATGGGGAGATACGTTTTTGCGTGGACTACCATAAGCTAAATGCTGTAACTCGACCAGACAACTATCCAATGCCACGCACAGATGAACTATTAGGGAAACTGGGACGGGCCCAGTTCATCTCTACCTTGGACTTAACCAAGGGGTACTGGCAGGTATCGCTAGATGAATCTGCCAAGGAAAGGTCAGCCTTCACCACACATCTCGGGCTGTATGAATTTAATGTACTCCCTTTTGGGCTGCGAAATGCACCCGCCACCTTCCAAAGACTTGTAGATGGTCTCCTAGCGGGATTGGGAGAATATGCAGTCGCCTAACTTGACGATGTAGCCATATTTTCAGATTCCTGGGCAGACCACCTGGAACATCTACAAAAAGTCCTTGAGCACATAAGGAAGGCAGGACTAACTGTTAAGGCTAAGAAGTGTCAAATAGGCCTAAACAGAGTGACTTACCTTGGACACCAGGTGGATCAAGGAACTATCAGCCCCCTACAGGCCAAAGTGGATGCTATCCAAAAGTGGCCTGTCCCAAAGTCAAAGAAACAGGTTTAATCCTTCTTAGGCTTGGCCGGTTATTACAGACGATTTGTACCGCACTACAGCCAAATCGCCGCCCCACTGACAGACCTAACCGAAAAAAAAACAGCCAAATGCTGTTCAGTGGACCAAAAAGTGTCAGAAGGCCTTTAACAAGCTTAAAGCGACACTCATGTCTGACCCTGTACTAAGGGCCCCAGACTTTGACAAACCGTTCCTAGTAACCACAGATGCATCCGAGCGTGGTGTGGGAGCAGTTTTAATGCAGAAAGGACCTGATCAAGAATTCCACCCTGTAGTGTTTCTCAGCAAAAAACTGTCTGAGAGGGAAAGCAACTGGTCAGTCGGTGAAAAAGAAAGTTACGCCATTGTCTACACTCTGGAAAAGCTATGCCCCTATGTTTGGGGACGGCGTTTCCACCTGCAAACCGACCATGCTGCACTGAAGTGGCTTCATACCACCATGGGAAATAATAAAAAACTTATTTGGTGGAGTTTAGCTCTCCAAGATTTTGATTTTGACATCCAACACATCTCAGGAGCTTCTAACAAAGTGGCTGATGCACTCTCCCATGAAAGTTTCCCAGAATCAACTGGTTAAAATCGTCCTTGAGATGTGGAAAATATTGTTAGTCTTTATGTACTTGGTAGTATATTTAGAGGTGCATGTGTCTTATTAACTCTGTTTTTCCTAGAGCTCCAGGAAGAAATCCCAGCCAGCGTTTCACCCTAGCTGAGATTTGGGGGGCATGTCATAAATGTAAAGGGAAGGGTAAACCCCTTTAAAATCCCTCCTGGCCAGAGGAAAAATCCTCTCACCTGTAAAGGGTTAAGAAGCTAAAGGTAACCTCGCTGGCACCTGACCAAAATGACCAATGAGGAGACAAGATACTTTCAAAAGCTTGGAGGAGGGAGAGAAACAAAGGGTCTGTGTCTGTCTGTATGCTGCTTTTGCTGGGGACAGAACAGGAATGGAGTCTTAGAACTTTTAGTAAGTAATCTAGCTAGGTATGTGTTAGATTATGATTTCTTTAAATGGCTGAGAAAAGAATTGTGCTGAATAGAATGACTATTCCTGTCTGTGTGTCTTTTTTGTAACTTAAGGTTTTGCCCAGAGGGATTCTCTATGTTTTGAATCTAATTACCTTGTAAGGTATCTACCATCCTGATTTTACAGAGGTGATTCCTTTACTTCTATTAAAAGTCTTCTTGTAAGAAAACTGAATGCTTTTTCATTGTTCTAAGATCCAAGGGTTTGGGTCTGTGGTCACCTATGCAAATTGATGAGGATTTTTACCAAACCTTCCTCAGGAAGTGGGGTGCAAGGGTTGGGAAGATTTTGGGGGGAAAGACGTGTCCAAACTACATTTCCCAGTAAACCCAGTTAAAGTTTGGTGGTGGCAGTGGAAATTCCAAGGGCAAAAGGTAAAGTTAATTTGTACCTTGGGGAAGTTTTAACCTATGCTGGTAAAAGTAAGCTTAGGAGGTTTTCATGCAGGTCCCCACATCTGTACCCTAGAGTTCAGAGTGGGGAAGGAACCTTGACAGCCTCTCACTAGCCAATTGTCTAAGTATGGGAAGACACAAACGCCCCCCCCCAATCTGCAGTAGGCTGCTACCACTGTCGTGCACTGGGTAAAGAGACATGGGGCTGACGACAAGCCAAAGGGGAAAATCGTGCACTGAAAGTGTTCGCTGGCAATGAGGAACCTCAGGAACTTCCTGTGGCTTGGGAAGATCATTGCATGAAAATATGCATCCTGGAGATTGAGAGCAGCAAACCAGTTGTTGTGATTCAATGTGGGAAGAACAGTAGCCAGGGGTAGCCATGCAGAATCTCATATACTTGATGTCCTTGTTGAGATCACAGCACTCAAGGATAGATCTCATCCGTCCCTTGGACTTGAAGATCAGAAAGTACCCAGAGTAGAATTTCTTTTGGCAATGACAATGAGGGACCTTTTCCACAGCTCCCAGAACACAGAGGCCCTGGACCTACTGAAGAAACAGTGACTCGAGAGAGGAGCCCTGAATAGAGACAGAATGGGGGTTGGGAGGGGAAAATGGAGAGAAATTGAATACCGTAACTCAATCCTACAGTGCTTATGGCTTCCCAAGTGCTGTAGAAGTGAGACAGCCTGTCCCCAAACTGAGGAGATAGGATTGAGACATTCACCACTGGTATGCTGCTCTCGAAGCTGGAGGAGGACAGACTGATTGGGTAAAACTAGATCCAGAAGGTCTTCTTCTGTTTGACTTGTTCCCCCTTCTGGAGTAGTCTTGGTGCCTTAACTGGTAAGATACCTGTCTGAAAAACTGCTGAGGGCGATACTGCTGCTGCTGTTACTGACCCGCAAAATGATGTCTCTTTGTGGCTGGGGTATAAATCCCCAACAGAGTTGCTTGAGAGTCCTTAAATGAATGTAAAGTCTTATCTGTCTTGTCAGAGAACAAACATCAACATCAAGGGCAGGTCTTCTACACTCTGCTGGGTCTCTGGAGCTATGCCAGAGTTTTGCTAACATGATGCCCTTCTCACTGTAAATGCTGATGCCATATCTCTGGAAGCTGCATCCGCTGTGCCTGGTGGCGACTGCAAAGCTGTGTTAGCAACCAATCGGCTGTCTGCAATGGACACCTTGAACCCCTCCCGAGAGGATTCAGGTGACTTATCTGTGAATTTTGTTACCAAACCTAACTCCCAAAATCTTATTTGGACAGCAGCGCATGCTGATTGTCCTTGCAAATGCGCATTGCAAAAGTCGAGTAGATTTTTCCTCCTATGAGATCCAGCCTCTTAGCCTCTTTGTCCCAGGGTGTGGATTTGTATCTCCCTTCATTGCGACCTCTCATTAGCTGTTGTTACAACAAAAGAGTTAAGAGCAGGATGCGAATTAAAGCACTCAAACCCCTGCACAGGAATGTAATAATGCTGGTCTGTACAATTTGTTGGAGACGGCAAGGAACATGGGGTTATCCATGAAGTTTGGGCAGGTTCTAACCGTGCTTCATTTGAAGGGAGAGTGACCCTCCCCAGGGTCAAGGACTTAAGAATGTCTACCAGACCGTGCACAAACTCATCCTGACTATCCAGGCTGAAGCCATTCGTCTGAGAAGCTCCAGATGTGCCTTAAAAACTTCAGGCACTGGGGAGGAACGTTCCAGTACCATGGAGTCATCAGGGGATAAGGACGAAGATGGAAGTGGAGCCACTGGACTGTCCTGTTGCAGCGCAGGTCCCTGTATAAGTGGCTCAGTCTGAACCTGCTGTGAGGAAGCAGCCTCCATGTGAGTCTGTAATGTAGGTGGCCGAGCAGGTGGCATCATGGGTTGGTTGGGTGACATGACCCTAGAGTGCCCTTCTTCTAGGCACAATAAACACCATGTGTGGGGATCACAATTGGGAATAGCCACCCCAGTGCTTGAACCCCAGTGAGCACATCCCTCCAGGACAACTACTTACCCTAATGAACTATTTCCAACTAATAGAACGGATATGACTACTAACTAACTGTCAACTATTTACAACAAAATCTCAGAGGACTGAGATAGGAAACTGTGTGAGGAAAAGCCACGCAAAATACTTCAACTTGAGCTGTGGGCAGTGAGAAGGAACTGAGGGGGGTTGGGGATACAGCCATGGGAAAGGCTATGGGAGCGCTGCCCCTGTGGTACTGCTAAGCAAAATTCTATGGCATCAGTGCCCTGGGCTTGCGTGCAGCTGACTGGAATAAACATCTGCGGTTGCTCAAAGAAGAACTGTGGTGTCTCCGATCTCATTGCGTGGTAACTCGGCCCATGGTGACTTTACAATGGAGAGCACTGCATTTCTGGTGACTGTAACTGTAAGGAATTAAATGCACAGTGGGCAGGTTCATAGCCTAATCCATTACAATCCCTTTCAATCTTCCAGTCTGACCCCTGCACAACACAGGCAACAATGTCACAAAGTGAATCCTGAATCAGATCTGTAGCTTCTGCTTGAACTAGAGCAAACCTTTTAGAAAGAGACACCCAAGACTTCAAATGATGGAGAATCCGCCACATCCTAAGCAAGTTGTTCCAATGGTTAGTTACCCTCACTGTTAAAAATCTGCATCTCATTCCTAGACTCAATTTGTCTAGCTTCAGTTTCCAGTTTATTGTGTCTTTGCCTGCTACAGTACAGATCTTTCTAGTATCAGAAAGTTCCACCGCCTTGCAGGTACTGACAGACTGTAATCAAGTCACCTCTAGAGTTGCAGAAAAAAATGGTGTGAATCATAGAATATCAGGGTTGGAAGGGACCTCAGGAGGTCATCTAGTCCAACCCATTGCTCAAATCAGGACCAATCCCCAACTAAATCATCCCAGCCAGGGCTCTGTCAAGCCTGACCTTAAAAACCTCTAAGGAAGGAGATTCTACCATCTCCCTCGGTAACACATTCCAGTGCTTCACCACCCTCCTAGTGAAACAGTGTTTCCTAATATCCAACCTAAACCTCCCCCACTGCAACTTGAGACCATTACTCCTTGTTCTGTCATCTGCCACCACTGAGAACAGTCTAGATCCATCCTCTTTGGAACCTCCTTTCAGGTAGTTGAAAGCAGCTCTCAAATCCCCCCTCATTCTTCTCTGCCACAGACTAAACAATCCCAGTTCCCTCAGCCTCTCCTCATAAGTCATGTGTTCCAGTCCCGTAATCATTTTTGTTGCCCTCCACTGGACGTTTTCCAATTTTTTCACATCCTTCTTGAAGTGTGTAGCCCAAAAGTGGACACAGTACTCCAGATGAGGCCTCACCAATGTCAAATAGAGGGGAATGATCACGTCCCTCGATCTGCTGGCAATGCCCCTACTTATACAGCCTAAAATGACATTGGTCTTCTTGGCAACAAGGGCACACTGTTGACTCATATCCAGCTTCTTGTCCACTGTAACCCCTAGGTCCTTTTCCGCAGAACTGCTGCCTAGCCATTCGGTCCCGAGTCTGTAGCGGTGCATGGGATTCTTCCGTCCTAAGTGCAGGACTCTGCACTTGTCCTTGTTGAACCTCATCAGATTTCTTTTGGCCCAATCCTCTCATTTGTCTAGGTCCCTCTGTATCCTATCCCTACCCTCCAGTGTATCTACCTCTCCTCCCAGGTTAGTGTCATCTGCAAACTTGCTGAGGGTGCAATGCACGCCATCCTTCAGATGATTAATGAAGATATTGAACAAAACCAGCCCCAGGACCTACCCTTGGGGCACTCCGCTTGATACCGACTGCCAACTAGACATGGAGCCATTGATCACTACCCGTTGAGCCCGACAATCTAGCCAGCTTTCTAACCACCTTATAGTCCATTCAGCCAGCCCATACTTCTTTAACTTGCTGGCAAGAATACTGTGGGAGACAGTATCAAAAGCTTTGCTAAAGTCAAGGAATAACACGTCCACCACTTTCCCCTTATCCACAGAGCCAGTTATCTCATCACAGATATCTGTGAGTACTTTGTTTTTCCTCCTGAAAAATGCCAATTCGGGTCAACCATAATAATCTGTGAATTCGGGTTGATTTTGTTGGTGAATCATTTCAGGGGAAAAAAGGGAAATGTCAAAATGGTTTGTGTTTGGGCATTTCCAAAATGAAAGTTATAGACTTTTTGTTTTGGAGAGATATTTTGTTTCAGTATATCCCTCAATTTTGTTTTAAAAACTTATAAAGATATTTTTAAAAACCTCAAAATTGAAACAAAACATTTAGTTGGGGTGGACTTAAATGTTTCAGGACATTTGAACCTCTGTGCAGGGTCACCTCCTAGGAAAGACCTGTCCTAGCCTTTTTTTAGGTGTATGTCCATGTCTGATGAGAGTAACAGCACCTGCAACCTGAGCAGCTCCAAGGGACTGGAGCAGGGGTATGAATCTGGCCAGGTACCTGCAATACTGTATCTGGTCCTGGGTATCTTAATATTAGAAAGATGCCAACACTCAGAGCAGGGCAATCAAAATGACTAGAGAGCTGGAGAGCATAGTGTGAGATGCTCAGAGCTGAATATGCCCATCTGGGCTCGGAGGGGTATAAACGCTGAGGAGGGAGAGGAATTGTTTATGCTGGTTAGTGGGAAGAGAATAGGAGCAATGAGATGGAATTAGGCAAAGGAAAAATCTAGCTGGGGATCAGAACTCCAGGGCGTTGGAGTGGTCTCCCATGGAGGAGGTGGAAATCCCATTGCTCCAGTCATTTAAAACTAGACTGGACCATCGGCCTAGGAGCTCTCTGAGCTGCATGGGTATTAGCAGGACTGCAGCTATCACTTCCACCCTGTGGCCTGAGTGGGGATACCAGCTTCAGACAGCTCTGCTGAGTGGAAGGGGAGGCTTCCAGCTTTGCTAAGCTCTGCCTGAGTCCTGGGGGCTGCTGGAAGCTTGGAGGGTGCCCAACTCCCTTTGACAGTCACTTGTAAGGACTTGTGCTCCTAAGTCTCAGAGGTGACTTTGCAGATCCCCCCTTAGTTGCTGGTGCTGTGCCTGATGCCCTGCCCAATCCTGGGTTTGTTTCTGGGGCTAGTTAGAATGGGTGAGCCCTGAGCTGTGCTGCAGCACTGGGCACTGCTCTTGCCATGCCCTGCACTTTCTCGTTGCTTTATTGGAGAAAAATTTTCTTTGAACTTTTGTGGGAGAATAAAAAGAAGAAGGAGAAAAGGAGGGAAAAAGGAGCAGGAAACTAGACCCACAAAAGGAGCCAGAGTCTTGGACTGAACTGTGTGAATTCTCTGGCTGATCTTCTCTAAGCAGGGGAGGTCATGCCACATCCTTCCTAATGCTGCTTGGGCCACTCAGAGTCTTTATCGTTAAAAGCAGAGTTTACACACCTGGCTGTGGATGCTGCACTATTATTCCTTGCTGAGCTCTGCTGAATTTGAAAATCTCTGAAATATATTTTTGCACGTATCACAAGGTGAAGTATTTTTAGAGAGAACATGAATTAATTCTGGATATAACTGAGTGTAGTTTTCCTCATGGCCCATTCCTCTTCTAATAAGGCTTTCTTCTATTCTGTTAATCTTTTTACACTGTGCCAATCACCGTGGTGTCTGAGCACCTTCCTGTCTGTCAAATTCAGTTCTTCTCCACTCTCCACCCCAGGGGAAACTATAGGTAATTAGTGAGTGTTATTTTTCATTTAGTAAGTTGGGGTTGCTCTGTGTTGCTCTTAGGAAAGAGCTTGTATTTGGACTGGAACAGGGCATGGTGACTGCTCATTCTTGGTTCCTGCAGGACAGTGTCAGAATCAGAGACCAATAAAAGACAGTTTAGCTGTGAGAGCAGCTCCCATCTGTCACTATGCTGGCCCTCCCTGCTATTGCTACTGGGCATACCCCACTGCCCCTTCCTACAGCCTGGTTTCTGGCAATCTAACATTGCTAAGACTGTGCCTTTGCCTTTGGGAGAGCATTTCCTTCTGTGCAGCAATTCAGTGTGACAGAACATGCTGTAGATTAAAGTCACAAGGTGTATCAATAACAAATAGGAAAAGGTGGGCCTGGAAGAGCTCTGGAGAAGATGCTGCAGGGGATCGTTAGTGACATGACAGAGTTCCCTTTCTCCAATTTCTGTGATCCTGTGACAAATGCAGATCACATTGGCCCAATTTGGAGGTCCTGACTCTGTCTTTGTGCAAGTTTTACCCAGACAAAACTTCCTTTGACTCCAGCATGGATCTCCCCTGAACAAAGATGTCAGGTTTGGGCCCATTATTAACTTCCATGGAAGTTTCATCTTTAGGGCCAACACTGCCAATGAGCCTGGCCCCCCCCGCTGCACTGTGAGGAATGTAAGCCCCTGGATTCTAGTAGGATGCAGAATCCACCATGGATAATTGAGAATCCCAGGAGTCTAGAGGGAGGGTACAGGAGACTGTTAGCAGATTCATACCGTGCCACACAGGATGAATCTGTAGACCATGTGAATGATTAGGCAGGACCAGAAGACGTGCAGCAGCTGCAGAATCATCAGGAGAGCATTCATGAAATAGTACCCGAAGAAGGGCTGGCAGAGCTCCATGGAGCAGTAGTATGTGTTGTAGAGCACCCTGCCGAAGAGAGAGTCCCCGTGAGCAACAGGCGAGATCTTAGTAGGATTCAGCAAGGTTCAGCTCTAGCAATGGGTGCACATCAGTCCCTACCCAGGACACTTGGGAGCCAGCCCCCAGCCAGGGATGAGCTGTACTTAGCTCTCCTTTGCTGAGCGCAGGTGGCAGGAGCTCCTCCTCTCTCAGGTATGCACCAGGCCTAAGCCCTGCATCTCTCACTGCTGGCTCTACATCTCACTCAGGTGCTGTCTGTACTGGGCTGTCTGCCAAAGCCCCAGCCTGTGCTCAGCAGGGTTACAAGGCAGCAGGGGCAGCTGCCTCTGGGGCATGGTGGCAGACTGCATTTTTGGGCCAGCTCCTCTGGCCCTCCCCCCGCCCCCACTGCTTTGCACCCATCTGGTGGCACAGAGCAGCTAGTGGGGTGGGGAAGATCCCCAGGTGGTGGCGAGCCAGCTCAGCTAGTTCTTATGCCACGTCTCTCTTGCAGCTCCCAGTGCAGGGGTCACGCTGGGGTGTGATCAGAGTGCAGCTGCACTCTCACCTCACCGGGGGCCATTACAGCTAATGGGGTTTAGAGGAGCCAGTGGCCAGTACTTTGACTGCAGGTGGAGTTGTGGGTGCTCAGCACCTCTGAAAATCAGGCCGCTAGTGCATTTCAAGTCGGCATTCAAAGCAAGAGGACATGTCTGAAAATGTGTCTTCCCCGTCTACAAGCAGATTGTAACCACATCTGGGGAATGGCCAGTATGTCCAGGACGAATGAAAGGAAATAGTTGCTCACACCAGGCGTAGTCACAGCCTGCAGGACTCCAAGCCACAGGAGACTCAAATACTGCGGCTAGAGCTTTAAAGGGCTGACAATCTGGTGAGCAATAAAAGCGTGTGCAGGCAGGGTAGGGCTATGGGGGAGCAGGCCTCAGGGTGTAAGGGGATCACAGAACAAATGTGGTCCTTGGAATGCCCCTGTGTTCCCCTCCATCCCCACATATAGCATTGTACAATTGGCCAGGTGGACTGTGGGGTTTGGGGCTTTTCTCTCAAGTTTCTCTGGGCCAGACATAGAATCATAGAATCATAGAATCTCAGGGTTGGAAGGGACCTCAGGAGGTCATCTAGTCCAACCCCCTGCTCAAAAGCAGGACCCATCCCCAATTAAATCATAGGATCTGCTGCTCCCTAATTCGCACGTTCCCTAGACCGCCCACCTTCTAAAATCCAGGTCCGACACTCTTTCCAGTCACACCTGGTTTTGTCACAGCCTCATCCTCCCCTTATTTTTTCCAAGGCCAAACTGCAGGGGCTGGCTGACTGGCTCGCATCCCTTGATCTACAGACAACCCTCATTCCCCCTGCCCAGAGCTGCTTCTCCCCTTTCAGTCTTTTGCTGTGCAGCTGAGTGAGCAGCTGCCCCCGGCTCTGGCTGGCAGCTGCTGAAAGCTGCATCTGGCTTCTCTGGAAAGGAGTAAATGTGACAGATGGTGAGAGAAGGGATTAGGACTGATCTGTCCACATGGGAACATAACTGGCTGCTATCTGACCCTGCTGCATTGTTTGTACCTTCACTCTTATCCTCAGCCCTTCTCCTAGGGCCTCCTAGATCCTCCATGCTCAGCCTGCCAGCCCCAACCCATGCAGGCTGTGCTGGGTCACAGCTGCCCAGTTATTTCTAAGGCTCCTTAAGTGCCGCTTGGTCCCAGCTCAAAGCTAACTGGAGCCTAATCACACTTCTGGCTCTGAGTGAGCTACAAACACATTGTTTCTTTGCATCCGTCTGATGGGCTCGGAGATCCCCAGTGGGGTTGAGAACAGCCAGAGGGTTATTTTAAAAACTGACCTAGGTTGTAAGTTAGCTCTTTGTCTATTGTCTGTTTTTCTGGACTGATTTTCCTGTATCTGTATGAAAAGTAAAGTACAACCATACCCCAGCACTGGGTTTCACCGCACCTGGGGGAGTGGCTGGATTCCAAGTTTAATAATGGTCCGGGGCCAGGGATACATGCAGAACTACAGACCCCTTGCAATGCAAACAGTGCTCCCCCTAGGGGGCTGCACAAGACCAAGGGAAGAATCTGGTCTTTCTGCAGTAACTACATGTTTAGTTTCAGAGTAGCAGCCGTGTTAGTCTGTATTCGCAAAAAGAAAAGGAGTACTTGTGGCACCTTAGAGACTAACCAATTTATTTAAGCATAAGCTTTCGTGAGCTACAGCTCATTTCATCCGATCTGTAGCTCACGAAAGCTTATGCTCAAATAAATTGGTTGTCTCTAATGTGCCACAAGTACTCCTTTTCTTTTTACATGTTTAGTTATTATTGGCCCGTTGTCTTACTGTCACATTCGTCACTCCATGGGGAAATGCCCTCCCACCTCCTCCAGGGGGGGATATGCTCCCCTTCAGGCCACTGTGGTTCCTGCCCCTTCTTTCCTCATGCTCTTTTTCTCTCTCTTCCCGGGTCCTGGGAGCCTCCTCTGCTCCTCCCTCTGTGTGTCCTTTGCTGCAACATCTCCCAGTTCCCAGCCCCACCAGCTTCATTCACACCTGCTTCCCTCCCCTGAACCCATCAATGCCTGAAGAGTTAATGATGACACCGAAGTTGATTCTCCAGTCCGATGAATGGGGGCAGGAGGATTCACATTTCATGTGTCAGGCTTTTCTACAGACTCAGGCACAGGGGTGTGTCTGAGAGAGACTTGAAAGGTGGCAGCACTATTTGTCTCAGACAGGGGTGTGCTCACATGCTGGCGTAGGGAGATTATAGAGCTGAGGCAATGACCACGAGGAGGCAAGCAGCCCAGCGTGGGTGGGGAATGACTTGCCAGAGGCCTGTGTGAGATGGTAACTCACGGAAACACCCTGTGCCAGGGAATCACTCTAGTCTGCCAGCCTCCAAGGCCACATGTTCCCAGCTCACCCCTGGAGCAAGGCTGGTCACATATGCATGTGCTGCAGCCCAGCTACGGAGGGGCAGGTGCTCGGGGATGGAGGGAGCAGAGGCTGTAGCTGGGGATTTGGGGCCAGGCTGGCTGCTCCTGACTCTGAAGTGATTCCCCAGGAAGCCCTTTCGAAGAACCATACTCTAGCGCAGACTCACTTGTAGGGGAAAATGAGCAGGCGGGTGATGAGGAAAACAGCTGAGAAGATGATGAAGAGCCCGTCACAAATTCATCTCCACTTCATATAATTGAATATCTTGGTTGGCTGAAAAGAAAAGAAAAGTAAAAGAGAGCAGCCTGGGAGAGTGCCTCAGCAGTGACTGCATGGCGGGAAGACATGGGGAGAGGGGCAGGGGCAGCACGCAAGTCCCACTGCTGGCCCCCTGAGCAGGGAGTCTAGGATGGACAGGGCTGTGAAGGCTGATCTCCCAGCCCAGACACGGGTGAGGCACAAGGCTGGGTGTGTTTGGTCTCCAGAGTTCTCTGCCAATGGCCCCTCCTCCTGAGCTGCAGCACCCTGCTTTTCCAATCCTGGGCCTGCACTAGCTCAGCCAGCACTCTTCAATTTGACTGCATCAGCGTGGGGTGTGCCAGGCCAGAGCCCACCCAGCTCCTCCCATTCAGTGCTGACTTGCCATGACCCTGCTTTTCCTGCAGGCAGACACCGCCAAGAGTGCAGAACTGGAGTATGGAGAAATGTCCACTAGAGACACATCTGAGACCATGTAGCTCATTTCACAAGTGGATTTAGCCAGGCTCCAGCACAAGTCTCCACAGCTGTAAGCTTCTGCATTGACTCACCGGACTTGTCCTGGATTTATTGGAAAACCAAACTCAGGTTCTCGTGGGCTGCACAGCGATTCCCACCCCCCACCCCATAGTCTGTGGTGCTCACCTCTAGGATACAGTCTGAAGCATCATGGATCACCATCACTAATGTCCCAATGCGGAGGTAATTGGCACAGTAGGAGAAACAGATCAGGAAGATGGTAGCCACATGGTGGACGATCTGCTGATTAAGATCCTGATGAGAAAAGGGATGAGTGTGTACAGCAGAGATTAAAACACAAGACCCACCCTCTCTCCTGGCAGAGCATATTCTCCTCCGAACCAGAAATAAAATCTCTTCCTGCTACGAGGCACGAAGCAGCTCCCAGACTGGCCCTCCCACAGCAGCTCTCTAACCTGGCCACATTCTAGAGCTCTGAGCAGCCAAGAGAACTTTGTCTACTCCCTGGTGGCTGTGAAAGGGATGAGGCACCCATGACTCTTGGATGACCCACAACCAGAAAAATGGGAAGAAAGAGTCAATGGTGGCAAACACGGTCTGATCTGGGCAAACTCACACACACAGAACTCCTACAAACTGTAGTAGAGCGAGAGGGCCTGGAGCACGGGGTCTGGGGCCGGACCTGAGCCCTGAATCACAATCAGCAAAGCCAGGCCATGCTAGGAGCCAAAGTCAGGCCCTGGCATAGGGCAGATGCTTGGTCACAAGTTCACTGTCTGGAACATACACTTGGCAGAGGTACAGCGAGCGTGGGTAAGACTCAGGAACTCCTAAGTACTACGTACTGGATAGACATGTTAACACATTCTTGGGAGATGGTACGGGAACACCCTGACCCTGAGTAAGGTAAGGACAGGAGGACAGAATAATCAATGGGGATGTTTTGTTCGAGCCAGCAGGAACCAGGTGTAGGGCTGGTAACTAACCATGTCAGGAGTGTGATACGTATAGGGTGACCAGATGTCCCGATTTTATAGGGACAGTCCTGATATTTGGGGCTTTTTCTTATATAGGCGCCTATTACCACCCACCCAGACCGATTTTTCACACTTGCTATCTGGTCACCCTAGATAGGTAACTTGTTTGTATCAATGTATAAAAGAGAAGTCATAGGAGGGGCACATTCGTCCAGCTGGGGGGGCAGCAGAAAGTCCTGCTGCTGACTGAGCTGGTCCATGGTCCTGGGCACACATGTGTTAGTGTGCCTGTATCTAGTATGGGGCGCTAGGACCGTGCTTCATCAACAGTAAACCTGGCCAAGGGCCTTTGCTACTGAACTGAGCCTGTGGTCCTTCTGTTTAGTACTACTGATTTCTGCTGAACCACCTATCTGTGCAGGGCTGGGACCGTACATGGAGAAAGCACACACGTACCCAACTGACAATGCAGACCTATGCCTCTACATTGGAGGAGGCAAAGAGAAACCTCCCCTCTGCCATAGAGTAACACTAGCTCCCACCTCTGCTCTGTGCCCATGTGCAGGCCTACACCCTCACCTCACCTATACCTGCAACTCGCCTAATGCCTGCAATGCACACCCCACCCTTATCTACGCATGCACCCACCCTCCCCTCTGCACATGAAGTCTTATATGGCAGCCTTAAGCCTATGCAACCACATAGAGCCCCATGTCTCCTGGAGCCCTGGTCACATGGACACGTTCAGCCTGCATGGCAGTCAGCTGTTTCTATTCCCATCTCCAGCACCAGTGTGGCATGGCAGATCAAGGGAAGAATTTACAAAAACATTCACACTTTGGGGGATCCCAGCTCACAATGCCGAAGGCTGGACACCCTAAAGAAGCTGGCACCTTTGGAAGTTTGGCCGTGTAGTTCTCCACCTTCCCAGAGGGGAGGGAAGCCCTGTTGTTGTGAAGAGGAACCCAGTCTAACCAGTGAGGAGTGAGCTTTGCAGAACCGAGGACCAGGCCAGAGCACACAGTCTGAATATTCTCTTCAGTGTGAAGTGTAAGAGGTAGAGACAAGTGATATGTCTTGAATGATTAATAACAATGTCTCCTGACCCTCGAAAATTAGAAAATATCCATTTCTGTTATCACAAAATAGGATCCACCCAGCAAGCAAAGACAATAAGAAAATGATTAACATCATGTGAGACACTTTGGCTATGCCTACACTACCACTTTTGTCAGTAAAACTTTTGTTGGTCAGGGGCATGAAAAAAACACCCTGATTGACATAAGTTTCACCGACAGATCATAGAATCATAGAATATCAGGGTTGGAAGGGACCTCAGGAGGTCATCTAGTCCAACCCCCTGCTCAAAAGCAGGACCCATACCCAATTAAATCATCCCAGCCAGGGCTTTGTCAAGCCTGACCTTAAAAGCCTCTAAGGAAGGAGACTCCACCACCTCCCTAGGCAACGCATTCCAGTGTTTCACCACCCTCCTAGTGAAAAAGTTTTTCCTAATATCCAACCTAAACCTCCCCCACTGCAACTTGAGACCATTACTCCTTGTCCTGTCCTCTTCTACCACTGAGAATAGTCGAGAACCATCCTCTCTGGAACCACCTCTCAGGTAGTTGAAAGCAGGTAGTATCAAATCCCCCCTCATTCTTCTCTTCTGCAGACTAAACAATCCCAGTTCCCTCAGCCTCTCCTCATAACTCATGTGTTCCAGACCCCTAATCATTCTTGTTGCCCTTCGCTGGACTCTCTCCAATTTATCCACATCCTTCTTGTAGTGTGGGGCCCAAAACTGGACACAGTACTCCAGATGAGGCCTCACCAACGTCGAATAGAGGGGAACGATCACGTCCCTCGATCTGCTCGCTATGCCCCTACTTATACATCCCAAAATGCCATTGGCCTTCTTGGCAACAAGGGCACACTGCTGGCTCATATCCAGCTTCTCATCCACTGTCACCCCTAGGTCCTTTTCCGCAGAACTGCTGCCTAGCCATTCGGTCCCTAGTCTGTAGCTGTGCATTGGGTTCTTCCGTCCTAAGTGCAGGACCCTGCACTTATCCTTATTGAACCTCATCAGATTTCTTTTGGCCCAATCCTCCAATTTGTCTACATCCCTCTGTATCCTATCCCTGCCCCGCAGCGTATCTACCACTCCTCCCAGTTTAGTATCATCCGCAAATTTGCTGAGAGTGCAATCCACACCATCCTCCAGATCATTTATGAAGATATTGAACAAAACCGGCCCCAGGACCAACCCTTGGGGCACTCCACTTGACACCGGCTGCCAACTAGACATGGAGCCATTGATCACTACCCGTTGAGCCCGACAATCTAGCCAACTTTCTACCCACCTTATAGTGCATTCATCCAGCCCATACTTCCTTAACTTGCTGACAAGGATACTGTGGGAGACCGTGTCAAAAGCTTTGCTAAAGTCAAGATACAATACATCCACTGCTTTCCCTTCATCCACAGAACCATGTGCCGGTGTGGACAGTGCTACGTTGGTGGGAAACGCTCTCCTGCTGACAGAGCTACCGCTGCTCGTTGGGGTGATGCTGATGGTAGAGCTCTCTCCGGTCGGCACACAGTGGCTACCCGGGAGACCTTACAGTTGTGCCACTCTAAGGGCTGTAATGAAGACATAACCTTTGTCTAAAGACACACAGATCGACTCTGGTTAGGAGTTCAACCCCCCCTCCCACCCCCCCCCAGGAATAGAAACTAAAATGGCTAAACGGGAAGATTGTTAACCACAGAGGCACAAATCTCCCATAATTTACATACAGATAAAGCATTCTTCTACCTCCAAATTTAGCTAAAAGGCCTCCAAAAAGTTACCATGTGTGGAAGTATAACATTGTATAACGTTGTATAAGGGAACATGCTGGATACATTGTATATGAGAGGGCATGCCAAAACATGTTACAAAGTATCTGAGGGAGCACACGTAGGGACAGTTAGCTTTTGAATGGAGAAGCAATTAAGATAGAGCCAGCACGTCTAAGAAGCAGGCATCAGAATGGAAGGTGTGAAGGGCAATTAGTTAAGTTAACTGGAAGCTGTTAAAGGAGATTGTTCAGGGTGGCAGGTAATTGAAGATACGTGACTGGTCTCAGGGTTCTCGAAGGGTGGTGACTAAAATCTTTTTCTTCTTTTGTCTGTAACTTCTCTGTAACTTGTTCTCCAGCAAGCTGTATAAATTAAGAGACACAAGCCCCACTCAGGGGGCTCACTTCTAAATGTATTAGCAGAGCAGCTTTGCTAATAAAACAGAGTGGTCTGATAAATTGTGAGTCTGAGTCAAACTTTGACACATGCTAGGGTATCGCCTAGCTTTCCTGTGCAAAGTGGCTCACTGAACACTCGGAGTTGGTCAAGAGTTGGATTGGGAAGCTGGGAGTTAACCAAACTAGAAATAAATAGTTGT